>NW_028263374.1:6844835-8234835 GCF_051168715.1 Poecilia mexicana
CCAAACTGTATGATTGTCTGGTTTTAAAACATGGTCAAATTGGCACTATCAGTAAAAGACTAACACTTTCACCAAATTTGTGAGTTTCAAACATTTTCTTCACGTTGCGTCTTAAATTTGAGTGCGGCTCTTAATTCCACTTTAGTGAAAACCAATGGAGGAAACAGATCTCTCGGGTTTCCTCCATGTTTAGTCAAATAACACACATCTCAATACATTTAAATATCGCCAAAAAGTTTAAAGTTTAAGTTCTGTTAACCGATAATTATTGCTTACGGCAAATGAAATACATAAAAACATTTTTATTTGTTTCTATCCAAGAACTTTAATGGACAGCTGAGTGAAGGGAAAGTCCATTCCAGTTTAATCCACAGACCGTCTAGCAACCACAAAATGGTTATATAGGCTGTTCATGGTGGCCATCTTGGATTTGTTTGTGTTGAAGAACCGTGTTGGTTGGGACAATTCTGAGGTGCGAACAGAAAACGAACTGAATTCAGAACACCTCTGTAAAACCATGATTTGGAATGCCATTAATCAAAGTATTCCTTTCAGCAACAACAACAACAAAAAAAACTCATCAAGCTATTAAAAGTCGGAGATCACCACAGATTCGTTTACTGTTTTAGTCTTTGTTCACCCCCGCGACCCCGTGAGCAAAGTTACGAGGTGATGCTGTGATAAGGAAGCACTTTTTGGCTTCAGAAAACACGTGCTCCCTTTAAAACCCGCAGACTCTTCGACCTCCATTTCCAAGCACATTGAACGGGTTTTTTTCGGGAGAACCGATTCACTGCAGCGACGTAACGCAGCGCGCGAGACGGGTCTCATTATCGGCTGGCAGCCAGAGACGCTCGCATTCAGGGAAAGACTGATTGAAAGACGAGACGCGGAGAAGAAAAGGAGACTAAAGACAGAAAGGATGGGATCCACTGGGATGTGTCAAATGTTGCATGAATCACTAAATGCTTCCTGCTCTAATTGGCTCTATTGAGTGCATGAGCGTCCCCTGTGGTCGGGTCCAAATGCCTCCAATTCCTTACGAGCGAGTGTGTGAGCGTGCCTCACATCCAGCACTCAAAGTGAATGGGATCAAAGGATTGCCACAATGCGCAGACTGAGTCAGGAGGTGGTATTGTCAGCTCCGCTAAGACTCACATGTTTGTACGCAAACGTATGGTGGAGCCGTCTGCGCGACGCCATCCACGGCATTTTATTCAGGCAGCGAACAGGCTGCCATAAGTGCTGCGGGATGTTCAAAGGGAATACCTGCAGACCTTGTCGAAGATCATCAAATCCAACAGAGTGGGAGAATCACAAGGGCTCAAGGTTTCAACAAAATACACAAAAATGCTACATTTGTATTTACACACCACTGCAGAACACAGAAAACTTTGCGCACACCAAGAAAAGATCTGTTAGAAAGAGGAATGAGGACGAAGATTGAGAATAATGGCTTTCGGTAGCTTTCACCCCCATTTCGTCATGTTTTCTTTTTCTTTTAAACACGCAGCTGTTTAAGTATTGATGGATTATCTGACTATGTTAACGTAGCAGTGATAATAATAATAGTAATAATAAGCGTGGTGTGTGTGCAACAGCTGAAAATGATAACAGAAATAGAAAGTGTCATTCTGACATGAATATCTTAGTAAGTATGAGACAACAACAAAAGCAAACAATACCCATGACTCACAATAATCTGACTGGCAAACAAGTGTTTCCTGCTCCTGTAAAAGCTTAGTAAATATTAATGTGTCACACACAGTAGTTTCTACATAAATGTACAGATTAAAAGACTCAACGTTAAAATAGCAGATAGCACTTTGCTAAAAATAAAACAAAAATAAGTGGGTGTCTTGTTTCCATCTTGTCGATGTTGAAGCTTACAGCAGAAGCTTCATGCCAGAAATCGTATCTATACTGTCAGTGTTTAGGCATTTACAACGACTTTTCATGATCTTACACAAAATAATGAAACAAAAGTATCAACAGTGACCTGGCCCTTTGCGAAAAAGTAATCCTCTCTCTGTTTAAATAATTAATGAACTGGGACAAACTGCATTTGTTGGTAAAGTCTTTAATTGCATTAGCCAATGGCCAAATTACCTACACATAAAGAGTCTTGCAACAAGAAATAGGCGGGGAAATCTAACAAAAGCAATAAATCATACTCTGATCTAAAGTACTGCAAAACCAGACCAAAACAAAGCCGCTGGCTTTAGTCTAGAGGGGATTATAAATCTATTTCTAAGGCTTTGAGACTCCAGTGAACCACAGCGAGAGCATTTATGCACAAATGAAGAAAACCTTAGACGATGATGAACCTTCACAGGAGCCTCTCAAAGTTAATCCAACAGCACAGCAACGACTCGTCCAGGGGGTCAGAAAGAAAACCAGAGGATCTAACGAACAGCAGGTACGATTACACAGTTTTCATGATTTAACTGTAAGAAAGTGAGCAAAGCGAACTACACCCACATTCAGCTGTGGAGGTGTTGGTGTGATGGTCTGGGATTCCTAGTTTTTCAGAAAAGTCAAAAAACCACCAAAGCCGAGTGTCAAAACCTTTTTGCGAAAGTGAGGAAATTATTTAAAATTTTGTCCCTATTCTGCGACACTTCCAAAAACGTTGACGGAAACCCAGCTTGGGTGACAAACGATGAAAAACAGCAGCAATCGGCGCTGGGGTGAAAACTTTGTTCACAGCACTGCACATCTGATTAGGTAACGTAACGCTCAGCTCTATTATGCATTGAGGCACAAGGAGGCTCGTGGGAAATGAAATCAGATGATGGAGTGGTCCGTGGTGGTTTGAATGTCTTTTTCATTACAATAGGTAAAAATGTAAAACACCACAGATTATTACCAGCTGTAGTTTTATTTTTATTTTTTTAAATGCTTCCAACGCCACCCCTGTGGGCAGTCGGCGCATGGCGAGAAGAGATAAAAATCAACATGTCGCACATTCAGCCTCTCCGCTGAACGTTGTGAGACGGTCAGGATCGTGGTCAGCGCGAGGGGACAACCGGAGGTCATCGCACGGACGCGTTAGTCAGGCTCGCATGCAGCTAATGAAGCAGACAGGAGTTTGTTCACACACGAAGGAGCCGGCAATGGGCGGGTCAAATCTTCAGCAGTTTGATTTATGAGAGCTTGGATCCACCTCACAAACTGGATAATGGAATTTATTTAATCTACAATTATGCATGACACAGTGAAGACTGGAACTGGGGAAAAAAAAAAAGAGTATAATCTCACAGGAAATGAATGTAAGTACCCCCTCACCCCCCCAACACCCCACTCTATTTTCCTAATGGAAATGCCTCAGTGCAGCAAAGCTTCTTGTCATAGTTGAAACACATGAAATAGAAGATTCAGTTCACAGATTCAGCCGTTAGCTGTGCAAGGATGTACTGTATGATGTGCCAAAAAAATAAATAAAAAGGGAAAACATCTGTCACACGCAAGCCGCAGACGCCACCATATGTAAAGCACTAAATGAGAGGCATGACTGGAGGTGTTAAAGGCTCAGGGAAGCACTGTTGACAGTTGGCAGAAAGTTTCTTCTTTTGAAAAAATTTCAAGTTTTGCACTTCATGTGGGGACTTTGTAATTATTTTAATTGCAAAGTAGGAAAAATCCAGGAACCATTCAGCAGCAGAAAAACTCATTATGAATGATAAGTACAGCTGTGACTCATCCAAACATTTTAACTCAACCTTAAAAACATGTGTTGTTAGTTTTATTTAAAAAAAAAATTAATCAATCAAATGTGTACACTGAACATCGACGGCTACGGATGACATCCTGATTACAATATAAGAAGACGGATGATAAAACAAACTGAGCTCCTGAGTGGATGCTGAAGCGATGGGAAAATTCAAACACTTGGAATAGCATAAATTTGGTGGCACAATCTACTAAATGCCAGGCAAACGTTTTGCATTTCTGCACCGAATTCCCAACGCAGGAGGTTCTGACACCTTGGAGATGCAGACACGCCCAACACGTCGAGGAGATACGGGCGGATCACATCTTTATTTATTTTTACTTTTTTTCCTTGCGCCAGGTCGCAGCTGTATTCGTTTCAGCCACAAGCACAACTGGTGCAGAAGTGATCAAAGAGAAATGGGGGGGGGGGGATTCGAGAGATAAAAAGGTTTTCTCTGTCACATCTGACTGTTTTATGTCTTAACTGATTCATTTGAGGATAAAAAGCACTGATTGAAGGTAAAGTAGACGCAGTAAGTGGCGTATGAATGATCTGTCATCAGAATAAAAAAGAAAAAGAAACGCTTTTGATTTTTTAACCTTGATTACATGCTATGATTTTTAATCAAGAAGTGAAGAAAATTGTGTGACAACGTCTTGTACGCGTTTTCTCTCGGAGCAGAGATTCCTCACTTAGCCAACGTTACGCGACGATAACACACCTTCTTTGAAAAGTTAACTTGCTTGAGTTCTCTCTATTAAACTCCCTGTGTGAGCTTTTTATCTGCTTTGACGTTCCAGAATTAGATGAATTGTACTCTGATTTTTTTTATAAAAAGGCAAATAGCAGCGGGATTTGAAAATATAGAAGCTATGAGGACGTAACCGATCGGATAAACCCTCGTATGAGGCCCGGTGCAGCAGGAAAGAGGATCAGTCCCATGCTGTTTCTAAAAAAAAAAAAATTACCACAAGCTTTCAGGAAACAGTACTTTTCCCCTTCCAACAACCAAACTCCGTTACTGCAAAATCTAACTCTCTGTTTATAATTTACATAAATATACACCGATATTGGGAACCTTTGCTTTACCTCATACATAATACATCATCTAAATGTGAGCAAACTGTGTTAGCACAAAAGAACACCATTTGTAGAGCTTCTTAGGAGCATATATGTATTTCTGCTTGCTTTAAGAATTACAAAAAAGCAGCACAGACTATAATTGGTACACAGTCAACATGTCCAAAACAATATTTGAAAGCACTCTACGACCTTTTCCCCTCTACATTACAAAAAAATTATCCACAACCTGACCGTTTTTTATAAGTCTAGGCTTACACTGTCCACTTAGTTTTATCTGAAATTGCAATGCCGACTTTTGGGGGGGGGGAGGGGGAGGAAGGGCATTCGTCTCCAAAACAGGAAATCTACTAGGCAATAAACTCCAGCGGCACTAAAGCACCGCCAAGCCACATGTGCACACAGTAACCCCGTTACGTGGCCATCAGCCTCTAAATCTCCATTTAGTCAAAGTTTGCAAACTCAACTTGGCTTCCCTCAAGCCATAAAGCTGGCACTGATCAGAGTGCAGTCATTAAAGGAATAACGGTCGGCGAACATCAATAAATGCCTAGAAGGCTTCTGGTCCAGGTCAATCATTGGAGTCGGTTAGCGGTCTCCAAACAACAGAGCAAATTCATCACAAGAGTTAATCACATTGGGCAAGTCCGCACCTCGCCTCAGAACAATATCCGCTAACGACATTAACAAAGGGCCAGTAATATGATGTGATTTCCTGCTGTCACCCAGAGGTGCTGATCGATGAAGGCGGAGAGGGGAGCATAATTCAGGGAAATCCAATGAACCCGTACGAACGCGTCTGACTTTTGTATGTACACCAAAAGGAAGAGGACGTGTTGTACTGGGGAAAAAAAAAAAGAAAAACATGGATCCTCAGACTGTATGTGCAGGAAGACTCATGGTAACAATAAAAGTCATTCATGTGGGAGAGGATCTAAAGTTTTTCCTACTTTGAGGGAAAGCCAACAAAGTATTCGGTGGGAGGGTCAAAAGATTTAATTAACCTTAAGAAGAAAAGGATTCGGGGGAAAAAAGAGACACAAAGGAACCTTCTGCAGACCTGTGAATGCTCTTAGCGCCCAAAGGGACACCGAATTTGCTCCCTGAAGTGAGTCCAGGCCTTCTGTTTCTATCTGAAGCCACATTTTGAAGCAGTAGTTTATTTGGTGGCAACTGGATTGTTCTGAAATCACACACAGTTTCCAAACAAATCTTCACAAATAGTCAGTAAAGATGGAAAACCCCCAAATGATTTTTAAAAATATCTTTCATGCTGTAATTTTGATCAGAATGAGAATTTAAACAAGTTTGGTTTTCATCCATCCAGCTCACAAAAAGAAATGAGACTGAAAACTGAGAATCCCTCATTTGTCATGTTTACTGTTCAAAACGGGCTCCGCACCACGTTTACACATATAAAGGAAAGCCTTGTTTAAAATAATGTGTGAAAATACTAAAATATAATATTTAAGTTACAGACTAAAGGTTTCACAGAAAACACCCTGAATTTCAACCTGCTATTTAAAGATTGTGTGACAGCAATCAAATAATTAAGTCCAGGTTCCAAAAATCCACGATTTATACATTTTTTGTTTTATTTTGAGCTAAAAAAAAACATATATTTTTCCTTTTTTGTACTTTCATTATCAAAACTTTTTAAAATTTAAACTGTACTTTGAAAATAATCTCACTTTAAGATTATTCAGTGAGATTAAGTAGTTACTATAAAGTAATATGCGCAGTAATCTGCATATGTCTGTCATCAACTTGCCAACAGCATTTCCTCTATTAGAGTGATGGCTGAAAGGCATTTTGATTTTTGCGACCTCAGTTATTTCCAAAAAAAGCAAACTTGGGAAAAGTCTAGAAGCCTCCTTTCAGCCAGGTAAACGGCAGTGCACAGAAACAAGTCTCACATATTCTCTGCCAGAAGCACTTTAAAACTGAAGGAATGTGAAAATTTGGTGGTTTTAGACCACAATGTTTTTAAATTGTTCATCTACACAATGAGAATGTTTAAGTTTTTTTTTTTTTTTTTTTTTTTTTTTTTCTGGTTTCACATTAAGATTCTCAAATAGATTAGTCTAAAAATAATTCAAATCCTTCTGGATTCACATTTAAGGAAATACTTTCATTTTTATATTTATTCTGGTTGTAAATTTTAACATTTTGGAGAAGCACAATCAGAGGGCTGACTGGGATCTCTAGAGGAGGTGACAGATATTAGATATACAGTGAAAACATGTCTGTCAATAACTATAGCAAGGATATAAGGCCTGTTTTGGTGATAACTATTTAAAAATTGGTTTCTGGGAAGGACGGAGTAAATCTTGACTTGCTACTTTCAAACAAAAGGGCTGCATGGTGGTGCAGTCGGTACCTCTGCTGGAGGTCTGGTGTTCAAATACCCATATCGCAATAAAATTAAAATAATAAAAACATGCTAAAAACATTGCCCAACATTGCTTGCAGCTTGACATCTGTAGAGAGACATTTCCTTTCAGGAACAAACTTCTTGGCTGAATGAAAATAATTGAAAATCTGACTTTGAAAGGGAAACGATGTCATCTTAGCTACAGACACAAGTTCCCAACCTTTAAGTGCTTCATGTATGGTGTTGGTGATAATATCGTGCACTTATTTAACCAGATTTACTTTGACAAGAGCAATTTTGAGCAAAACATTGTAAGATCTCTCATGTCATGCCAACCCCCTTGTTGAACTGTCTTACAGGCTTCAGTGACCTTATTGGATTTTAATGTTCACTGTGGAGACAAAATCGTTCGCCGATTTGCAGTAACACAATAAAATTCCCAATTGTATGAAATCTTAAGCGACTTAAGCAGTTAGTTGAGTCTCAAACGGCAGTGAGTCAGTCCTCAGACGTCTGGTGCCACCTTCAGTAGGCGCTGAGCGAAAACACTTGAATGTTCGATGGTCTGTAGCCATTTCTGGCCTCTTGTGCAGGACGAGCTCAGCGTAGAGGCAGCCTTCTCGCTCGACCTCCTCGCTGACAGTTAAGCGACGAGCCCCGGACTCGGGCCCTCCAACAGCTCCAACCGAACCTCGATCCGTATTCACAGCAGCCTGCTCGCTGTCATATTCACCTTTCATGGCTCTCGTCTGCCGCCCGGCCTCATTGTCACTCGGCTGAGGATGGGTGACCAAGCAAGCCGGGCAAGGGGCGAGGCCTGAATAATGGGTGCTCTACGTTCTGCCGCGAAAGCCTGGAGCCCGATTGTGTCCGTGAGCAAAACGCTTCCGACAGGAAAACACAAACGTGAGAAAGCAAGAGAGAAAGACAAAATGCTGCAGAAAGGAGCAAGCAGAGAGCTGACAAAGAACGTAAAAGAACCTGCATTAGTTCTTTTAACAACATCTACAGCTGCTAAAAAGTGCGGCTCAAACCACAGACGAGCGCACCAGCCCGGCATGGAGCAGGTCCTCTTATCTTTGTGACAATTTAACAGAGAAGGAAAAGCAAATTGATAAAATGTGAGGAAACAGAAACAAGCAACAGAAGAAGTGGGATTTTTTTTTTTTTTTCCTCAACTTCCAAGCTCTGGATTTCTACAGCTTTCAGCAGCATGGTGCAGGATATCCCTGCAGCTCCTGTCTAAGCCCCACTGCCCTCTGATGGTGCTGCCATGCTGACTTGTAAGACAGGCTCTCGCTGCCGTCTCTTGACAGTTCCTGATCAACCACCCATCACCTCTCAAGCTCCCTGTGAAAGGTATACAAAGCGAAACTACCTTGAAGCAACATTAAACACTGTCGACATAAAATGCTCCACCCCAACATGCTAAATGTTAGACTAAAGGATTTTTTTTTTCTTTTTGAGATAGGTTCGCTTAGTTATTTCTGGAAATGTTGTCTTCCTGGTACCAAAAAGACTCCTGGAAGCTCCGCTTCTCCTTATCCAGTTTGATGTCTCGGCTCAGCAGCTGTCAGTTTCAGAGCAGCAAGCCGCTGGTCTGGCAGCTAGCAGCCACCGTGGCAGAAAGCGTCTGCTGTCGTTCACCTGGGCGCAGGGGCCCACACCCATTCATCTTTAACAGGGAGCTGTAAGGCCAAGAGGACTTGTCATAACTCTGCTGGAAGGCCAGCGGTGATGGAGGGCGCCCTGCAACAGATGCTTCAGGATGATAAGCAAGGTTAATGGGGCTGACCTCACTCTGAAGCACGCCGCCTCGTCAAACACCGATTGAAACCCAGAGGAAGCAGGATAGAAATTTACTGTCTGAAACAAAGATGTCGACTCCATCGTATGCATATGTAAAAAAAACAACAACTTTGTGGCATAAACTGCGTCATTTAGGGTAATTTATACGTCACATTTACATAATTGCATATTAGGATTGGAATAACCAATTGTTTAATTTAAATAATCGTTAACTAATTTAAGAAGGAGAAGAATAAGTTTTACTTGTATAGCATTTTTTCAGCAACAAGGCAGTTCAATTAATCGTTTATTAAGAGTATACAGACTCAAAAAGGCCATTTGGTTAAATAAACCCAACATATTCAGAACAGAAATTAAGCCAAAACTGTACAAGAAATATCTACATTTTACAATTATAGTAAAAAAAAAAAAACTATTTTTCTCTGTAATTATGTTCTACCCAGAGCTCATCAAGTGGCAGTTTTAGCTTCACCTGGTTCAAATTCAGTAAATAAATGAATCTACAAATGAGCAAGTTATTAATTGGTTAATCCAAATAAATAGTCAACAGATTAACTCTTCACTGTGTTGATCAAGCAGAAGGGGCTGAGCTTTCCTCATGTTTATGTTAGAAAGGGGCTGATGCCCCACAATAATGGATGCTGCAGTTCACTGTAAATGTTACAATTTTCATCCCAATACACATGCGCTACATCATACAGAGGCACGGGAACCCACACTGTAGAATGGGCTTCCTTTCTCCATTAGATCGGACGAAAATCAACTATAATGCACATGAAAATGCATCACAAGAAGCGTGACAGCAGCTTTGTTTTTAGCTTTAAGAAGCGCCGTTCAATAAGGTCAAAGCCTACGCTGTAAACATTCGGCCTCAGAGTGGTGTCATTATTGCAGCAAGCGGTAACCGTAACCTGGCAGCTGGATAATAACTGAAGGTGCAATAACTGTCACTGTTAGCGCCGAGAATACTGACAAGTAGCTGTTTCAGCTGTACTTGTTTGGCAACATTGTGTTTGCTTCTTGTTAATGACAAACAGGAACATTTCATCTGAGAAAAGCGGAAAAATAAACATCAGGAATTGTAGAATGCTCATAAAGACTTGAAATGTTCATAAATGATAAAAGGAAATAGATTAAATCTGGAAGGAGATTTATTTTCAGTACAGTCAACCATGTTCCTTTTTAGTCAGAATGAAAAAGTTTGGAATTTTTTTTTTTTTTTTTTGCAAAAAAAGTATAAATATTACAAACCCGGTGTTGCACTGGATTCACTAACAGCTACACACACTACCAGTACCACTAACTAGCCCAGTTGCTTGGCTAAAACAGAAAAGATGATTAGCAAAAACCAAAGTGTTGTCTTCATCTTTGTTTCCAGACAATGTGAATGTCAGAGAACTCCAAGTGAAGAGAAACACTAAAAGCGCTCTTAGCACAGAATGTTGGCGTAAAATGGTAAATATTTCAGCATCAAGTCAATGAAAGGGATGTCATAGTTGCACTTGTGTCTCCACGGCTGTGGCCTGAAGGTGCAACACCAAACGGAATCCTCTTCCTCGCTCTCCAGCACTCTGAAGTCCGGCTTTCACCCCATAAAGCACCATGTCAGTGGAATTCGCTTGGACAGCTACACATTTTCCCCTTTTTTTTTTTTCCTTGGGCTGTATCATACTCTCAGATCATTTATGAATGAGCTGGCGGGATGTCTGCATCACAAGATGTGCCTGAACTTTGTGAGAGCGTGTCAGCAGACGCGCAGGCTCAGGCATGTGTTATGTTGAGTGTTATTAAGTGGAATCGCTCCACCGATCATGCAGATGTACCTCGATGTAGGGGCTCGCCGTCAATTGATGGGGTGAAGTGCAACGACACACACTCGCATATTAAGCGTTTGTATGCTCACACCTCTTGTCCAATTATTTAAATTGATAAAATGGGTAAATTTGCTGGGTTGTAATCAGTTTGATTCTTGTAATTAAATAAAAAAAACAAAACATACATTTTACTTACCAGTCTGCTGTAGAACATTGGAGAATAGCTCCAGGTAGATAAACTAAGTGAATATCTAAGCAATCAGAGGAAGTCTGGTCTAATACAATTAGAGCAAGTAGATTGTTCTCACTTCTGCCTGAAACATCCTGCAAAAAATGTATCTCTAAATTAGAAGGACCCAGGCTTGTGCATCGATTGCCAAAATTGTCGGAGTGAAAATGCTGGCAGACAACAAAAATTACAATAGATTTATTTTTTACGACAAAAAGAGTTCATTTAATAAAAACTATATTTTTTATAAAACAAGCTTGTTTTTTCCCCCTAGAAAACGGATTTATAAATCAGTCAATTGTTTTTAATTTAATTAATCTGAGAAAAAAAAAAAGGTTGTCGTCTATTCTCAGCTCTCTGTAAAGGTTTGATCAATGGGTGTGCCGCAGTCTTTTCGTGCAATTGTTCACCGTTAAATTTAAATAAATGATTAATGCATTGCATTCCACTTAACATTATCAATTTGAAGTGTTCTTGAATTGCATTTATGAATCAGACAAAATGTTTCTAAAGATCGCAAATGGCCCACGCACCACACTTTGGACAACCCTGCTCTAAATGAACAAAGGTAATGGAGAAACGTCTCAAAAGGTGTGTTTGAGTGGCCAAGTCGATGGTGAATGAATAATGGCTTTAACAGTACATCAGAAACAGCTTAAGGGAAGCCAGCAGTTTCTCAAGATGTACTGAACTCAGTACAAGTGATCACGCGTTAATGCGTGACGATACTAAATGTGAGCGTTGTCCAAGTTTCAGCTGTTTGGCAGGGGTTTTTCAGGGAGGCCTTGGAGAATATCAAGTAATATGACTTTGCTTAAAGAAAGAAAAAATAAAGCTTGTCAGCATTTTCTGACTTATCCAGTGACCCCTCCACAGAGCAGGAGGTCAGTGCTTAATGACATGGAGGGTTAAAAATGAAGGTCGCAGCAGCAACATTCGATAGACCGCAGAATACCTAAGTTTACCTAAGTAATATAGTCTTATTTAGTGCAGACATATTTCTTATTCTCCAGTGAAAGTGACCCAGATCGAACGAGTCAAGATTCTTTGACTGGCTGTGATTGGCCATAACAATAGAAAGTTTGCTAACATTTAGGTGTGGCCTGGCAATTCGTAGACTGAAGAAAGAAAGTTTTACGGCAAAAGAAATGTGACTTTGCTCGCCTTGCTAAAGCTGCGTGTTCGTTTAAATATGAAATATGATGAGCTGAAAAAAAAAAAAGTGAAACAGTTGCATAACAATTAAACAACCCCCTCATTCTAAATGGCTGAGCTTAGCTGCCTTGCCAAATATAACTGTGGGCCTGGGCTGGAGTTGTGGGTGGATGTAGGCCTCTGCCTTCCCCTCGGTTGTGACTTGGGGCCCGTGGGCTGCTCAGGGCCACTCGAGATCATTCGTAGGCCTGGTTCTCTTTCATCTCCATTATTTACAGATTTGGACTGAGGAACAATCTCCCTCGCGGCAACTCATTGGGATTATTCTCTCCCCGTCCTGCTGCACAGAATCCTTTATTTGCCCAGACATCACTGGTTAAGCACTGGCCTCACAGGGACACTGCTTTAAGCCTTCCTTATTTGCCCTCTATGTGATTTACAACAGTAATAGACTTGAAATGGGGATGGGGGGGCTTAGCGCCTGAGTTATTCAGCACAAGGCAAGCAGGATGAATATTTTAGCAAAGTTAAGAAGACAACTCTTCTTGATGTTCACACAGAAGGCAAAGCCATTTTTTTTTTCTTGGCCTAGATATCTAACTTTTGTCACGACAATCTCAATGACCCGAGTGCGATCTTTTCAACCCCCCCCCCTCCCAAAATTCGCCACCCTCATATGTGGTACTAAGTCGGGTATGTATCTGTTTTCAAACGGTCATGACACATTTCATCTGACTTTTATGTCATCGATGTCAGACATGAGTCACAATTTTGCACCAGCAGAAGCCAGAGGGGATAAATCCAGATGTAAACAAAGGCTCAACAATTACAAACGTGTGAAAAAAGTCACTGACGTGCAGTTAAAAAGCTAACATAACGCTCGCTCTGTTGTCGTGTGCTGATTGAAGCTGGGCTGTTGCACTGATTCGAACCCGATATGTTCTCATTCAGGAAATAAACTGCAGATCACCCAGAAACTCTTTGTCTTCATAAAAAAAAACCTAAAAAAAACCCGCAGAGTCGAGGGGTTACTTGGGCCGGCCTGGTACAGAGGAGTGAAGCAGAACCCGGTTACATACAGCAGTTGACAACTGCAGTGGAAATTTACTCATGATGCTTGAACTTCTTCTTGTTTCCATAGTAGAGCCCACAAACATCAAAGTCTTTAAATCGGGTTTTATGTAACAGACCAAATCCAAATAAGGATAATAAATGATTTTCCAATAAACAAACCTAAAAACTGTGGTATGGATATAAAATCAGCTCCCCTGACTCATTGGTAGAGGTTATTTCACTGTAATTAAAGCTGCAAATCTTTTGAGGTACGTCTCTAATAGCCTTGCTCATCTGCAGATTAAACATTTCCCCCCATTTGCTAAATAGTTCAAGCTCAGTCAGAGTGGATGGAGAGAATATTCAAACAGTTTTCAAGTCTTACCATCTGTTCTCAATTAGATGTAGGTCTAAACTTTGACAGGGCCCCTGTCAAAGATTTGTTTTGATCTAAGTTATTCCATCGCAGCTCCAGCTGTGTGTTTAGGGTCACTGTGGTGCTGGAAATTGAACGACTCCCATAAGTCTCAAACTTTTTTCATCCAGGTTTGGCTTTTTATTTAACTCAATTAATCTGTTCATCCACTCTGACAAGCTCAACCGTTTCTCCTGAAGCATCTCCACACCATGACGCTGGTTTTGCCCGTTTTGTTGGATTCAGGGTTCAGCTAAACCATAACTTTTCCATTTTCAGATGATGGACTCAAAAGTGACCCTTGAGATGTTCAAAGCTTACAATATCACTTCAAGACTTTGCCAGAATCTTCCTAGTGGCATGTCTGGTGACACTGGAGAACTTTATTCACTAATTTAGGTGAATTTTGAGTAACAGAGATTATGAATACTTCTGTCAGAGACCGTGGCTGTTTATATTTTCAACCAACAAACTTCAAAACTTAAAATGCGAGACTGCACAACAAAGTAGTGTTTACTAATTTAATCAAAAGTCGGGAGGACTTAGAGGCTTAGCAGAATACAAAATCACCAAAAAAGAAACATAAGAGGAGATAAACAGAGAGGAAACTGCTGGAAACTCTGCATTCCCACTTTTTATTTTTTTTCTACCATCCCCTGAAATAATGCACTGTAATATTTAGAGCTTTTGTCACACCGATGCTGCAAACAAGCAGCCCGATGACTTTGGAAGACAGAAGAAAGACGCGGCCGTCACCCCACCCCCCCTTTCGTGGTGACGCATCCAAAGTCGGGCCATCAATCTCCAGGCCCGGTGTGTCTGCGGGTCGCCGTTTGGGGATTCGCCGTGAACACGAGCTCTGATGAAACTTGATGCCAGGCAATTTTACTTTTCCACTTTGTATAATGAGGTAAAGTTGTGTGATTGTGTGATGCATTGCTTGTCAACTTAATCCCATACGATTGTGCACGTGGCCCAGCGAGAGCACCGGTCTGCGCCGCGTGCCGCACGTTTGAATGGCACCATGTGCTAAACCATGGATGAAAGTAATTACATCCCTGGAATGAACCAGTGTAAAAACTTGAGGATGCAATTATGCTTCCATTGAATAACTCATCCTTCCTGGCAAGAGCTAATTGCATTAAAATGGATTGTGTGTATCCTCTAGCATGAAGCATTAAGATTAACGCCAGGACAGTTAATAGTGTGTCATTTCCAAACAACTGCCCCCACACTCCCCACGCCCTTCCCTCCCCCAGCCCCATGTCTCTAATATAAGATTAGAAGCGGGGAGAGGGGAGGAAAAAAAAAAAAAAGGGGAGTGCAGGAGGATAGAAGAACATATTCTGTCTCTCAGCATCTGCTCTCCCAGCTGGGAAAAGACCCGAGCTATTCATCAGGCTCCAACACCGCTGTTTTCATGTATTCAACTCACTCAAAGGTCACAATGTTAAAATACCAATCTGAAATTCTATGGCAATGTTGTTGTTTTTTTGGCGCGCCTTCCTTTTAAATAAAGCAAACCTTAAGGGCAAAGTTATTTACATGCAACACAGAAGGGTGTGGGCAGACATATGCATTTCTGCACTGCTTATCTGTTTGCTTTTACTTCGAGGCCTGCGGCCATGAAGATTGTCTTGACTTTTTTTTTTTTTTTCTTTTTTCTTCCAGTTATCAAAACCCAGTGCAGAAAATGATTTGGTCTCATTTTCAGAACAATCTAGAAAAACAAAACCAGAACAATCTCAGAATCTGTCGAGTTAGAAGAGCACACCGATGTGCATCGCTGCTATTTCAAGCAGTTCACGCCAAACTGATGCAGGTGCTAATGACATACAGGAGGCTGGGAACGCACCTGCTTATTTTTAATCATCCATGTACAGAGTTCACGTTTCCAGTAATACCTGCGCAGTGAAGTACGAGTGGCAAAGTGTTTCAGCGGTTTTATTCTGGAGCATTTGAGTATGTTTACTCTACAGCACAGGCTCGTTTCAGCGGTTTGTCCTCAAAACACCCCACTTGGTGTTCAAACACTGTCACACAAAGCAAAACTTTAAAAACTTCTTTTTCATATGATGAGTTATTCTGTTTATAGCGAGAAAAATACTGGCGGTGCAGTGAAAAAGTGACTATAAGAATTGTTACGATTTTTTAAAAACATTTTTAGCGTGCTAAGCCCCAACTTGTGATCTTTCTCTGATTGCTTAGTGAACTATATGGAAGAGCTACTAGCTTTTGTTGACAATGACACTCAACAGTGTAGTTACATTTTGTAACTGCTCACTGAAAATGAATAGTAGCTAACTTCATGTCTTCTTTAATCAGTAAAATCCTTTAAAAGTAGATTAAAAGTGTGTTTCTATGGCGATGATGAACAGGTTTGCATCAAATGTTTTGCCCATGTTCCTTTAGGCTTACATCTGATCACAAGGCTACAACAGATGGTTTACATTGTTTCTCTTCACTTTACACCAATCACTGCCTCTTCAGATTTTATGGTTTTAGGCGTTTTGTAGCAAACAGGCCCATAATTAACATAAAACCCATTTCAATATAGCTACCGGGCTGTGTTTTTTTGTTTTTTTTCTCTCTCTCTCTTTGCTTTATATCTGCATCTCGGTTCTACGAAATGCTTAAGTTGCATTTCTGGTGCGCCAAATAACGTGCGCGTTCTCTTGCAGCACTCCCAAATGGCTCCACACGCTGTGTCATGGCTCCCTGTCAGCTGCCCAGCGCTCCACCAGGCAGCTAATGCCTTGAAGAAATGGGCTCCCGAGCTCAACAAATAATCCCTGCAGCATTCCTGTCCTCGCCTCCCTCCTCCGTTGCTGTCAGGACAAATTTAATGTGACACATATTCACAAGAACATGGTCGCTCGTAATTGTTCAGACCCGAGACGTGATAACGGTGGTTAGCCACTTGCGTGTAGCGGTGGCGCCACGAAACTTAGCGAGTCTGTACAAATTCTCGCTAATGGCTGCTGAGACGTGTTAAAAGAGAAATACAATTTCTCAGTTAAATGATGTGTAAAACAGATCCCACACAGGGGATGTCGCAGTGTCTCGCTCTCTCTCTCTTCTTCTCCTCCTTGCTCTGAGAAGGGCCATCTTAGAAGTTGACTCGTATTCCCTGAGCACTTTCACACCCATAAATACTGTATAAAAAAGTATGGAAAATTTTATCATGTGTATTATTAGCTGCAAAGGCTTTCTGTGATGTCGTGAGCAGCTTCTAACGAACCCTGATAAACAAAAGAAATGTGATCAGAAGCGAGTCTGACACAGACGGTGTAGTAATTAAACCAGCTGTCTGCTATTGACGGTTTCCGTGATGATGGGAGTAAAACAACATTTCATTCTACATTTACATTAAGCAAAATGTCTTTACATATCATGTGCAAGCCCATTAATTGCTGCTCGATAACGATCCGGTTAAAAAACTGATCAGGTAATTCATTTCTGTAATTACTGCAGATGAACTACACTGTCACAGCAGTGCATTCAGTCACATTATCTGAAACTGATAAGTTTGTGATGGGGAAAGTAGATGTAGTCAGAAAATAACCACGTTACAAATCAGAAAATTTTAAAATCTTTGAAGAAGCTGCCATTTGGTTTCCGTTTGTTTTCAAGTGTCTTGAGCTGAAAATTTGCATCTGTTTCTTTAAAGGGATCATTTCTTATGACAAAGTCCACCTGTAATACTATTATCTATCCACAACACCCTCTTTACTTGATCAGACCTGTACAAACTCACTTAGCACAAGCTTACGCTAGCTAACATCCGGTTTAACTAAACGATTGGTCATAAAGTTATTGAAGACACGTCATGATTCATAAATTATTTATTTACTATGAATTGTGTTATTCAAAATGTGTTTATTTAGACATAATGAAGTTTGAGCTTTGTTTATCTAACGCTAGCATTTTTAACGTAAACTTCATACCCATGCAGTTGTTAGCGTTGCAAAGAAAAACCAAGTTGCTATTATAATTGAATAAATACAAAAAGCTGATTTTAAGCCAAACATTACAAAACTACTGAAAAGCATAAACTGTCTCAACCAACACAGAGAGGGCTGAGAGATAAACAATGTTTTATTCAAACCATTCGGTGTTATTCAGACAGGATGACCCCTGCTCTGCCACTGGCACAGTGGCCGTCACGCAGATCAACCATGATTGATTTTCAGACTTTTCACTATTCACTTATTACTGTTAATGTAATCCAGCACCTCCTTCTTTTTCTGTGTGTGTGCTCTCAGTGGCATCTGGTCGCTACCAGTAAAACCGAGCTGAGACATTTTCTGTTCTGTCAGCAGGAATCAGTCAACGCCGTCACGAGACGAGGCGGGACACGGCGCCGCCACACCAATGTATAATGAATATGTTTATAATCTAACTGCATATGCCGATGTATTATTCATCAGCTCTGTATTTACATTCAGACGGCGCTCCTCTGGCTGTTTTGGTGTGACTGCTCCAGGCTAAGGCTGACTTCTGACTCCTCAAGCTGCTGGGTTAAAGAAGTACCAGTCCAGCTACAGACCCCTGCCATCTCTACTTTAAAAAATATATATTCTAATTTGGGAAGGACTCTGGGGATATTTCGCATCTTGGACGTCTGCTTATGTATGCATGCATTTGTTACAATTAACAAAACATGCCTATAGAGAACAGAACAACAACTAAAGCTAGAAGAGACTATGAAATGTTGTTTTTTAACCTTGAACGAAAGAGTTGTGCACCCTGCACGAAGACTGACTTTCCTAGACCTCAGCCTGTAGTGTCCCACTTGATAAAGCAACTGAATGGTTGAATCTACTGACAGTAATGATTCCTTTAGTAATAGTATCTCAGCTGAATGATAATTACCTTTTTTACATTAAAACCACAAACTCTAACATGCAAGAACATCTAAAAAAAATTAGGATGTTGTGAAAAAGTTAAATATTCACACCAACTTGTTTGACAAGAGAAACTGATGTTACGTAAATCCATTCAAAATAGAGTGAAATATTTCAAGCTTCTATGTTTTTGTAATTTTATTGATTATAGCTGAATAATGAAAATCACAGATTCACAAGAAATAGGTTCACTCCTTCACTGACTATGAAGTTATCACATAGACAGACACTCGTATTTCTGTATTGCAGGATCATTTTCATCTGTGAGCAAAATGATCAAAATTACAAAATAAAGACATTAAACATTTCATGCTTATGTGTAAACAATCTGAACGGTTGTTATCGTGTTATCATTTTTGTACAGCACTTTGGTGCCGTTTTAAACCTGCTTTTAAAAGTGATATATAAATAAACTTAAAGTTTCACTAAGAATCAAAATATCTATTTCTTCACAACAGTCAATAGTTTTTTTTGTTGGTGTTGTTTTTTTAGATGTACCTGTATTGTTTTCTGGGGTTGCTGAACAATAAGTTGAACTTAAAACATCCAACATCACTATAGACCTCCAAATGAGTACTTGTTTTAAAAAAATGACGCAGAGAAAATAACACGCAGCGAGAGGAAATAGTATTCCCTCAGCAAATTACATGAACAGCTGACACCTTGAAAAAGAGAGAAGCAGGAAAATGGAAGTTTAGTTGTGTGTTTTTTTTTTTTTTCCCCTCTGCGTTGATTTAAACAATCTGACAGCAATCACACCCAAGCAGACCCTTTGAAACAAGCGCTGTAAGCTTTGGGCCAGCATAGAGACTGACGTAACGATTTCAGGAGAAGATGCTTGCAGCCCACAACATGCCACTTTCATGTGGCTGAGGTGCAAAGGCGCGCGCGCGAAGTCTGCGCGCGAACGCGCCTCTGTGGGCGAGAAACGGCCAAACTTTGAAGCGATTAAGAAGATCCTGTACCGAGTGCAGGGAGATTGCGTGGTCTCGGTATCGATTTGACTCCTGGGTTTTCCCGCTGCTGTTTATTGGCCCTTGACTTCGCTTTTGTGCTCAGGAGACGCCTGCAGAGTCCTGACTGCCAGCTTGACAGACTGAGATTCCTGAACTCGCAGCAGGACGTCGTCCCACCCGATAAACCCCCGCAGGAGCGCACACCCACTCCGGAAAAGTGTTAAAAACGTATGTGTGTGGACGCTGGGTCCAGCGGCTGCCTTCCTGCCTGGCAACATTTTGATGTGTGTGTGGGTGTGCGTGAATATGCATGTTTGTGTGTGTGTGTGTGTGTGTGTGTGTGTGTGTGGGTGTGGGTGTGCTGAACTCACATTGACCAATGTGGTGTGATGGGGGCTAAATCTAAAAAGCTGCAGGGGGAGTAAGAGCGAATTAATCGAAGTGAGCTAGCAGACTGATCCCTCTGTAGTGGCAGACAGTAACAGACAGCCTTTGAGCTCAGCCTCTTCAATAAATGTGTCTGAGAATATGCCAGTGTTTAGAACGTAGCATAATTTTTGCCGGCATCGCTGGAATTTCACTGCTCCATACGGTTAATAAATAATTTAAGCCCGTCAAGACGAATCCATTAAAGCCGTGTGATAACCCAAAGTTAAAGTTAAAGTCTGAAGAGATCTCTTAAACAAGCTGAGACAGAACCCTCCTGTCTTAAGGCAAAACAAAACAAAACAAAAAAAAAAACAGTTTTCTTGTATTTTTCTTTCCACCTCTGAAAACAGGAAAGTAAATTCCTTCTCTTCTCCTCTCCCACACGCTGCCTTTTAGAGAAGGAAACCCATTAGGCGTGGGACAAATAGCTGATGGGACAGGAAGGACTCAATAATTCAGCAGCCATTGTTTCCTCTGATGTGCACCACACTCTCAATTGACCTCTGCTCCTCTGTTGTTTTCTCCTCTGCCGTCTCGATGGATCCTCCTTCAAGTGCGAGACAACATAGGAGGACTCCAAAGACCTTAGGAATATAAATAAAAGCATGGCTGCAGGCGGCGACTGCGCCGACTGCATTATGTATAAACGCGCATGCATGCGTGTCAGCCAAAATGAAGAAAACGCAGGGAAGAGACGCACACAAAAAAAGAGGAAATCGCAGTGGACTTTCCACATAAATCTACTTCTATCTGTTTATTAAGGACGAGCGAGCCTCTGCCCCACAGCTTAACTGTCACTCACTGATGAATTAATTACTTGAGCACCGCTAGTCTCTCCGCTATAGCTACAGGGCTGTCTGCACCATGCAATGAACTTACTTCCACACAGTGCCTGGCAAAAAATAGTTTAACTGCTTGATATATTTCCCCCCCACCCCCCCACCCCCATTTTGTCACATTACAACTTTAAAAGTTTGGATGTTATGTGACAAACCGACCAAAGTAGGGTACAGCTGTGAGTAAAACTGGAAACTTTTCTCTGATTCTCCTAACCACAATCCAGTGAAGCCAACTGTCTCCAGAAGTCACCCAAAATCACTTAATAAGTGAATCTCGTGTTGTGAAACCGCCCCACAGGTTTTTTTTTGGTTTTTTTTTGTGGGAAACAAACAACGTTAAGACCAGACAGGAAGGGGGTAAAGGTGTGAAGAGGGTTAGGGTACAAAACTGCACCCCAGGATCTGTATGGCTTTCTGGGCATACAGATCCTGTATGGCTTCCAGAGTCTTCACTGGAAGACTCTGGAAGACTACAGAGTCTTCTAATGAAGACTCTGTAGCAACACTGAGAATTGATGATCACTCATCATTTTTCATCCAGTAGGCCTGAGCTCACACTGTTTTGCCAAAAAATGGCCGAGATGTCTCTGTGTTCAAAGCTGCTGTGACATATTCAAAAGACTTTTAGCTCTAATTGCAGAAGAAGTTTGATCTGTTCAATTCAGTTCAGTTTCCTTACGCACTGTCAAATCTCAACAATAAACCGGATTCAATTTATGTACAGAAATATTTAGTGTTCAATCGAGTAACACAGAGATATTCAAGAAGTTTCGACTCAAAGAGGCGAACCACAAAAGCACTCCATGCTTTTCAGATGTTCAACTATCGGGGTGAAGGAAAACAACACGTGGGTCTCTAGTGTTTTTTTTTTTTTTTTTTTAGAATTTTGCTTATGTGACGAAATCCTCGCAGCTCTAGAACCACAATCTTTTCCCTGTTTTTTTTCCAACTGGACTTTTTATGTCTTTCGTTCAACAGCATCTTTCTGTTTACCGCCCTTTCATTAAGGCCCGCATTTATGAAGTGCAGGACACACTGGTCCACAGCGGTACGTCCCTGGTGAAAAGCGCTAATAATGTACTCCATCTTGCACTGAAAACGTCTTCCGCAGGCCGTGGAGTTTGTAGGCGTTGATGATTTCTGCAGCTTTGCGGAACAACGGGCGTTAACAGAGATGCGAGCGCGCGTTTAGGTATTCACAAGAAAGATGACCGTTAATTTGCAAGACAAAGCGGCTCACCTCGTGCCCTTTAAAGCGACCGCCATGAGCAGAGGCATTCAGATACAACTTCTATTTTCACACCGTTATCCAACAGCCATAATTGCCTGCTGACAACTTCGACCAAATTAGGGGCTGCCGCGCAAGAATCAGCTCTAATTACTGTTTGGATGATTCGTTCTTGTAACATTTGGCCCTGGGAAACGAGGGGGAAATGCTTACCCCCCGACATGGAAATTGGGAAACTGAAGGATGCCTCCGTAGCGTGGTGTTTTGTCTATAATTTCCTTTGTGAGCATAAAGAAAACTAGCTTTTTTGTGCTGCTTAAGATGAGAACTGTGGGTTAAGCTGAGGTTCCATTAAAGAGTATTAAAGGAGAGACAGAGGAAGAAAACAATGTTAACCTCTGAAGTTCTCCACTTGTCCTTCAAGTTGTGTTATCCATTCAGCTTGTGATAGCGAAATCTTATCAGCCAGCTGAGTGTGATTCAGCATGGGGCAGCTGTAATTATTGTGTTGAGTAATTATCTTTTTTTTCTCCAGCAGGACTAGATTAATCCATCATATTGATGCCCCGCAAAGATTCCGATGGGAGAGCGCACGTTGGAGGAATACTAGCAGGGCTCGAAAAATTTGAATATTGTGCAAAAGTGCAATATTTCTTGCCAGTCAGAAAGTGAAATAGTCATTTTGTAAAGTAAGCACAGAGTAAAACATTTGAGGCATTTTTAATTGTTTGGATGCTTATTAAGAAAACCCAAAATTCAGCGTCAAAAATGGATGTTTTAAGCGCAAACGTCAGGCGTCTGAAAAGTAAGTACGTATCTATCCACTCATTAATTAGTTGGGTCTCCTTTTGCATGAGTTACTGCACCAGTGTACCGTGGAGTAGAGACGATCAGCCAGCGGCTCTGAGTAGTTCTAATGGAAGCTCAGGTTGCTTTGACGGTGACCTTCAGGTCATCACCCTGCTTGGGTCTGGTGACTCTCATCTTCCTCTAGACAACAGATCATAGATTCTCTATGGGGGTCAGGTCAGGAAAGTTTCCTGGCCAATCAAGAACAGGAAGGTCACTGAACCAGCTTTTGGTAAATTAGTCAGTACCAATTCCTGATGGAAAATAAATTAGCATCTTCTTACAGCTTGTTAGCGAATGGAAGCATGAAATACTCTAGGGTTTCCTGGTAGATGACATGGGACCCCAAATTATCACCGACTCTGGATGCTTCTGGACGCAAGCTGGATTCTGTGCCTCTAATCTCTTCCTCTGGACCCCGGGACCTTGATTTCCAAATGAAATGCAGAATTTACTTTAATCTGAAACAGGACACTTGGCCGTTGTGCAACAGTTCAATTCCTTTTCTCCAGGTACGACGCCTCTGATATCTGTGGTTCGGGAGTGGCCCGTGTCCAGTATTGGTCTGTGTGGGGTGGCTTTTCTGGAGTGGATTTAGCTCGACAATCCTCTCAAGGTTGCGGTTCTCCATGTTGCTGGTTCACCTTTTCCTACCACACTTCTTCCTTCCAGTCAAAGTTTCTTAATATGCTTGGATAAAGAACTTTGTGAAAAACCATTAAGTGACCTTTTCAGGCTTACCCTTCCTATGAAGGTTGTCAATGGGCCTCTGTCCCCATGGTTGTGTAGCCTACTGACGCAGAGCGAGAGTCCATTTAAAAGCTCAGAAAACCTTTGCAGGTGTTTTGACTCAACTAGCTGATTAGGATGCGACACCATGAGTTTCCAATAACGACCTTTTTCCACTGGATTCTAATTTTATGAGACACTGAATTTTGGGTTTTCATTATCTCCAAGCAGCCAGAATCATCAAAATTACAAGGAACAACGACTAAGCATGTAACACTCTTCTAGATATGAGTTTCACTTTTTGAGATGACTGGCACTTTTATGTAATTATTCTATTTTATTTTTTTATTCTTTTAGATTGACTAGTATTTAGTCTCAAAAAGTTCCTGAATCTTTGAATCTGAGCAGCTGCTGCTGCCTGGGTCTCTTTTTTTTGTCCTCACAGTTTCTCCTCCTTAGCAGCAGTCTGAACCTCTTTCTCCCTTTGTTTCCTTTTTACCGTTTAGCGTGAGGCTCATTTGATTTCGGGGATTACGTAACATCTCAACAAAGTTAGAATATCACAGGGATGGATAAGAGTGTGCTCACAAGCCGAAAGTTAAAATCACTGAAGTTTAGAGCTCTACGCTCTGGAAGATAACACAGAGACGTGTTTCAGCTCCTGTCTAGCCATGGCCAATTGGATTACGTGAAGCGATGATGAACTAGAAAAGTGAAAGTCTCTATGTAGCACCAACATGTGTTAGGCAGATTAAAAGCCTCATTCACCTCGCAGAATCGCAACAAGGCCAAAAAAAAAAAAAAAAAAGGAAGCTAAACGGGGAAGAGGAAAATCCTTTTAAGCGCTGACTGTTCCTTTTGTGGCAATAAGCCTTCATACCGCCACTTGGCTCACAATACATAATGTAAAACTAGCTGGCTATGCTATCATGGAAAGGTGATGCATGATAAATGGAAACGCTGCTGTGCTCTCAAAAGGCTGCAGGAAGGGGAGGAGAGGAAGTCGCTAAGCCCTGCAGACAGCATCTTAGCTTCCTCATCGCTGTACCGTTAGATTCTTCCTTCCTTCCTTCCTTTCCTGCAGGAACCATCAGCAGGACAGGGTCAAATTCTCCATAAGTGTTTCCTCAACACTTACAGAGGCGCACATGAATACAAGCCTATTACGACCGAGTGAGAAGGGAACAAATCTAACGGCACAATGGCAGACAGTGCCACATGCCTCATCAAACACGCTGAATGTCTGAGCTGAAAGAAGCTGAATGAGCTCCGATGAACTATCAAACCACAACCCCAAGGCAGCGGAGAAAGAGCTACATCTCTGCAAGTGATTACCAGCAGCCGAAAAACACGAGCAGTCACGCTTTGAACTTTTTCTAAAGTGTTTTAATGATACAGCCGCAAACGTCGGTGCATCTCATTGAGATATCGAGTGATGGGCCAACGAAAAAGCAGCAGATAATTGTGGGTTAGAAGGAAAAGATTAGCAAGGTTTACTCATTTTTAGGGCTGCAACTACTATCGATTAATGTATTATCCTGACGCTTATTTGATTAATCAGAGTAATCAGATTGGCACATTGTACAGATTTTTCATTTAACATTAGAAATACATTAAAAGGTGAAAATAAACAATTAGTTCAGTTCCTTTTTTAACCCCTTAACTCTAACCCTCAAAACATTTCAATGTTTATGGATTAAAGGGTTTGAAATGAGAAAATAAACATTAAGGACAGCAATGTTATTACATTGTGAATTTGAACTATTAGAAGCTAAAACTACGGGACTTGAGGGGTTTTGGCTAAAACATATTTCCGCACAAAGATGTTTTCATCTTAAAAGGAAAATTTGTATCAATATAATTTGCTTGATTACTACAAATCAAGCAAATTTGTAGTAATCAAATTAAATATGTTGTTGTTGTTTTTTCAGTAAATGGGCTTTTTTTAGTGTGCATGTTCCAGTTAATTAATAAAATACTAAATTTGATTAGTCGAATTCATCACAATGAGTCCGATTAATTGTTTCAGCCCTGCCAATTTTTATGAACAAAAAAAATCGAATAAGTGTGACATGCTTTTGTATGACACAAAATCATAATTTGATACCCTCTTAATTTTGATGCCCCTAAATAAAACTCCAGGCACTGACTGTAACTGACTGTAGAAGGTGTCAAATTAGTGAGTCATTAAAATATAAAAACATTTGTTAGGGAGCATTGGTGAACAAACAGCACCAGGAAAGACTGAATAACACAAGATAGGTCAATCGTAAAGTTACAGAGAAGCTTTAAGTTGGGGTTGGGCTGTAAAACAATGTTCCAAACTTTTAAGATCTTCCGAGTTCGAGCCATCATCTGAAAATGGAAAGAGCGCAGCACAACTCAAAACCTACCGAGACATGGACGTCGACCTAAGTTGACAAACCGGGCAAGGAGACCACTAATCAGAGAAGCAGCAGTGAGTCTGTGACAACTCTGAAGGACTGGCAGAGACCCACAGTTCAGGTGGGAGACTCTGCTGACAGAACGACTATTACTGTAGCTACACAACTCTACCTTTTATGGAGAATCGCCAAGAAGGAAAAAACATTTATGAAGAGAAAGTTATTAGTAGAGCTGTTTGCATGAAGAAGCTGCTCTAGTTCTAACAGACCAAAGTTGAACTTTACCTGTCATTCATACTGGCAGACTGGTATGAATGGAGAGAAACTGAAAAAACTCTGCTGAAGACTGGAAAAGACTTGAGTGCAGGGTGGAGTTCCAGCTTTCAGCAGGACAACAATCGTAACCGTACAGCCAGAACTGCATCGGGACGGTTTAGATCAAAGCATAGCAATGTGATAGAGGGACAGAGCAGATCTGAACCCGGCAGAAAATGTGGCAAAACAAGAAGATTGCTGTTAACGGATGCTTTTCATCCACTCTGAATGAGCTTGAGTTATGTTGAAAAGAAGAATGGGGGGAAAAAATATCTCTAAATAAGCAAAGCTGGCAGAAGGATAACCCAACAAACTTGCTACGTTACTGCAGCAAACGGCGGGTTTACCAAGTATTGACTCGGAGGGACTGAATTCAAATATTGAAAACCGTGTAGCATTTTCGTTTCAATCGACAGTTTTGCATAGCGTGTGTTGGTTTATTATGTAAGCAAATAAAACGCATTTCAGCGTGTGATTGCAGCGTGACAGAATGTGAAGGGATTCAGGGTTAATAACAGCACTGCGATGCACTGTAGCATGATTTTTCAAAGCCGCTTTATATAACACAGTATATCAACATCGAGCCAAGATAATAAAGAAAGAAATAGATGTAGCTGCGACCTTAGACACACACCTACAGCATCTCATCCCCCACAGACGCCCGGGCTGTGTAGGTTTCCACCACCACATCCTATTTTGTTCCATACTGTAATTGGAAAACCGGCAAACGCATACCGGGGAAGCGTGACCGCGCAGGTCACAAGAAGGCATCCGGAAATGAGGCTTTTATTTGTTGCCCCCCCCCCTTCCATCTTTTTGGTAGCGGGGACTACACCACAAACAGGAGCAAAGGGGGACACTACTTCTTCTTCCCACTCAGCCCTCCGGAGTCTTCCCACGTCTGTCCCGAACTGTCGTCTCGTGGGCACGCTAAAGTTTAACGCTGATGAAAGCGGACTGACATCATGAGAAATTAATGTTACACGTACAGAGTGCTACTGCGGCGTGGCAGGGAGGAATTTAGATCTTTAACTTTTCCTGTGGGGATCTGGATGCTTGGATGACGGCTGTGTGTTTGCGTGTGTGTGCGTGTGTGGGAGGACTGTAATGCGAATCGGTGTGCGTGAAGGTGAGCGTCTCAGGAATGTCTAAAAAGTTTGACACACAACGCGCTGCGATGTGACGATGCCACACGATGGTTCTGTGTGTGTTCTGGAAATGTATGGATTCATTAGTACTGCGATCCTGGCCAAATCTACGCCTATAATCTCTGTAGATTAATTAGTGCGGAGACATCTCCACCTCCTTACTTTGTTCTCGTTATATGCCAGATCTTTAATTAGCCAAGATGCTTTCTGCTCTGTTTTATTTATACTGTCAAACGTTTTTCTTTTCGGTTTGTTTTTTCTCTTCACTCCACGCAGAGTCAGCCAGCCCAGAACACAAACGGTTAAAACTACCTGCTAAACACGAGCCCGAAGCCCTAATTCATCAGGCCGGACCTCATTTCACAGAGGAATACTGCAAGTTTTTCCTGTTGAGCAGCTACAGCGCCGGACTTAATTGGTGCTGCAGCTGAACTGCCCACCGTCAGCATTCAGCAGAGGAGATCTGAGGGTTGACTTCTTTGTTCTGCTCGCTAATTAGTGTGTATACGGAGCCCAGACTGGGACACAAGTTTTGAGAAAATCATTATCATTAGGAGCAGAAGTCTCACAATGGATGATTATTTTACACAGCGCTCCACTCCGCACAACCCCGACGTCTTATTTTCTCTGTCAGGTACAGTCCATGCACCCAGCTTCAGAGAGAGACGTTAACATGCTCTATTCATGTGCATGAGTTTCATTGTAATAATGGATTCGAACTGGGTTTTTCTTTTTCTTTTTTTGGAATAATTATGCAACCTGCAGCTGCAATGGCTTTAGCATACAGGAAATGTTATAATTCATTTTGGATTTATCTTATACCCCACTTGTGTCGTACAATAAATCAGTAACAAACAACACGTGTTTATCATGTATTTTTTTTTTGTTTGTTTTCACAATGTAAACTATTTTGAACTGTTCAAATGTTCCATGTAAATAAACTTGATTGATATGAATCTCAGCAGACATGTGATCGATATCAATAGACAGTACATCTGATAGACTTTATAGTAATTTCACTGAACTCTGATACATATCCGCACAGCATTGTGGGGGATGTAGGCAGAGGAAAAGCTAATGGGGTGTTCACACCAAACGCGTTTCCCGCATATGGTTTACATTCAAAGTCCATGTGGAGGCGCATCAAGGTCCCGTTGTGGCGCATTTGGAGCATTTTGAGCGTCTCATGAATCAGGCGCGTCCAACAAATAGGCCGATTTTGACGTGTGTGACACACCCTCGACGTGCCGCCACACAGACTTCGAATGCAAACCAGACGCACGAAACACTTTTGGTGTGAACGCACCATCATCTGCATTCAAAGTGCACAACTTGAAGCATCTGCCATGTTTTTGTGGCGCGCAACGCACTATAAGCAAGGTTGGTGGCATCAACTAACTCGCTTGCACTTTGGTTACCTAGCAACAACCTGTTGAGTATTTGCCCAGCAGCAGTTTCAGGTTTTGCCCCCTTGCCCCGAATAATAGCAAAATAAACAACAATGGCGTAGAGTAAACCAGGAGGAGTCATGTCACTGGTTTGACATTTTTTCAGATATTTCAACCAAAGAACTAATCAATAATTAGTGATACTGACCAATACAAAACAAACAAACAAAAAAAAAGCACTTTTGTTAGGAGACTTTAAAATGGTTGTGTAATGGTCTGAGTTTGATTCAGACCCAAAACTTAGTGCTTACCACAGGAAAGGCTGGAGAGATTTTGTTGACAACGTGAGAGATAATCTGCAGGCTCTGAGGTCGGTCTCTGAGAAGAAGACAGGTTGATGGCCGAGTAAAACAGAAGAATTGAGTAATCAGGAAATGTTCAGATACACAACAGAGGTGTTTTCCAAGGCAATCCTCCTTGGAGATTCGGATTTCAATAGACTTTAATCCTCAGTGATGTGACAATACAGGATTGGATGGTGTCCATTAATGGGGATTGTTTCACCTGCGGGATCATGTACTGGGGAATCCTCTGTACCCTGGAAACCAGCGATGATGACATCCAGAAACACAGATATTCAGGTAACAGGGTGAATTGGATTACATTCACTGATCCGTACCATGGGGAAGCCGGGGGATTTTGATGTCTATTCTCAATAATCTGAAGTCAGAGAATTTGTCTAGGGCAGCAACAGGACAGGCAAGAACAGATCCAGAATTTAATTTCCTTTTGGGATCAATAAACTATTTTTTGAATTGGAATCTACAAGTCTAGGTACATAAATCAAGGTTCAGAGCCAGATTTCTATTTTACGTAGTTGATCATCATAGAGATAAGAAGAACTACCTTTAATTCATCAACACATAAATGGCACACACTGGTTTGGGAATACATAAAGAATGCTAATATTATGTTTCTAAAATGACCTTCCCAAATCCTGACCTTCAGTCTAATAAATATTCAGACTATCTGTAAAAGCAAACCAATTCAGATTAACTCTGGCAAAGAGAGTGGTAGGATTTTTAGACAGAACTATGCCAGAAGCTTTAAAAAGTGTGTATGTACAGTACACACTTAGGGCCATACATTTTATTTAATCCTCTGTGAAATCGAGAAAATCCACCATAGATGAAAACTTGTGCATCTGATGCTGGTTTATAAAACTGTAAGTTGTTGAAGCATTTAACTCTGGTAAAGGAATGATTCATATGAATCTTCAAACACCCAACATTAAGGTTCAAGCCCAGGATGAGCGCATGCAAACCTCTGACTGGAATCGTTTGTCGAATTCGATTCCTTCTGCCTTTTGAAATAACGTATTAAATGTGTTTGTGAACCATGTTTGTTTTTGTCTCATTAATTCCTGTCCTGTTTTCTTGAGTGGCATCCAGGGAGACAAGAGGACGCCGACCTCTATCTCCTCGCCTCACCGTGCCGCTGTCCTTGTAGGACTTCCTAATCTGTTGGGCTTTATAATGCTATCTACAGCGGGGTGTGGCAGCTGGTACCGGTGGTGGCGGCGGTGGGTGCAGAGAGGGAGGGAGGGGTGGCGTTGGGAAGAAAGCTGGCAGGACAATTTATCATTCTGTTTCTCCCTTGTCAAGTCAAAACCCGAGCCTGTTCTCCTCTGCGCCAAAAGAGCAATGATAACAATAGGCAAACAGTGGAGCCATTTCTAACATCTGTATTTCACACACAACCCCCCCTACCCCCCCGCTGACTCGGGGTTTGAAAACTCCCCCTACAGCCTCTGACACAGCGAGCTGCCTGCCTCCCCGCTTTGGCAGCCGGAGCACACAAACACACGGAGAAGCGCACCGCAGGAGCCCGCACACACTCCGGCTGAGGTACAGATAAACAGTTGAATAGATAAGGAGCCAGAGAGATGAAATGCAGAAACAATCTGACTTGACATTCCCAGTGTGCACATGCACTCCTACTCCTCCCACTGTCTTCCACGTCTACAATAAGAGCATCGTTTCTGTTGTTGCCTTTGTCAGGCGGATAGGCGCTCTGAGAAGTCGGATGAAGGCTCGGAGATAATTAAGAGTGAAAGTTAAGGAGAGGAAGGAGCTGATCTCCCTCCTGATATACGTACAATTATTAATGCAGTTGGGATACCAGGAAACCCATGACAGGGCGAACACATGTTCAAACGCGCATCTTTCACTGCGAATTACACGTCAGACGAGCAAACCCAGGAGCCGCGGAGGCAAGGAAAACACAACACAGATTGAGTTTAAGGGTAATTTTTGCTCACCACTGCAGCATCTCCTCTGGGCATCATTTTGTCATTCACCTCACAAAATATGCCGGGAGACATGCCTTTTTTTTTTTTTCCCCTTTTCCTCCCACTTGAGCACACAGCAGTTTCTTGTTGTGCAGAAATTTGCTGCACAGAGAGTCTGGATGTTTGTAGCAGCTTACCAATGTCAAAAAATGTACTGGAGAGGGTGGAGGGGGGCATTTCACTAAAGGTTCTGATCCAACATTTTTCTTCTGAGACTGTGGTATTTGTGTAGAGGAGGGAGAAAAAAAAAAGAGAGAGAGAGAGAGAGAGTGCTCTGCAGTAGAAAATGGCATAGGAGTCAAAGATCTGATTAAACGTTTGCTTTTGGTAAAGAATTTACTGATACCTTTAAATGTGTTATAGAGTCATAATTTTTAGAAAATGTCACTAAAAGAGGGGGGATGGGGGGGGTTAATTAACTTTACATCCCGGCCTGATACACAGGGCCCAGTGTGCATCGGCCCAAACCCAACCTGAGACCTAAACAGAATTTGATTTGGACGGATCTCACAAATATTACCACAAATATTGTTTGTTTGCGCATCGTTATTATGAAACATGTTTTAGATTGAACTAGTGGATCAACAAGTAAAGTTCCTACATTGACTACTTAAATACATCAGTCAATTACATTTTTTCATTTATTAAACTGCAAGTAGGAGAAAGTGTTTCACGATTTGTATATAAATCGTGGGAACAAAGACTTTTTTGTTTCTTTATACTCATTTGCTCTGACAGTCTTAATGGTGTTTGGCATGTAATGTTTTAAGACTCAGCAGATTTTTAAAAAATGTATTAATAGACAGCATATATATAGATTAAAAGCTTTTCAGAGCTTTCCTACTTCATTCTGAGATATGTACTGAAGAGCTCGAGTCTCTCTGTTGAGCCGAAAGCAGCAGATGATAAGTTTTACTTCTGTATTGTGCTGGCTTTGCTTTTTTTCAAATACACTACAAAAACATGTCTGTCGTCTTTATTTAAAACTTTAATGAAAGAAACGGAGTCATAAAACTCAACTTAACTTCCAGGTTCTGAATAATAGAGCGTGTCCAACATGGTCCTTTCTGGGATAAAGTTGCCTTTTTAAAATATTTTTGTGAACTAAAAATATTTCAAATGGAACTAAAGCTCTATGCAGAACAGCATATAAGTGTTATGAACAAAAATGTTAAGCCTTGCCAAAGAACTCAACTTTTAATACCATAGTATAGAACTAAGATAGTAAAACTACTGGGTAATTTAAAAATGTTAAATCTTCCTTTTGTGGTTTTCTCTGACTATTCCACGTTTGTTCAAATAGCAAAGAAAACGACACCATTTTCATAGTCGCTCCAGTCAGAAGCTGTTTTCATAACCACGTTCTTCCTATATTGATAATTACTAACAAACTCAGCCTGTAAACAGAACCTGAGGCAATTTGCAGAATTGCTTTTTTCAGCCTGATGTGAATTTATGATGAAGAATGAATATTAATGTTTATTGCTGAAGCACATCATTTGCACATCTATGCATTTAAAGATCTCCTACCTATGAAGACTTAAGAGCAGTAGGCTGTGCAATAATAACTGCATCAGTTGGATCACTTCACATTTTCTTCAGTTTCCACTCAAGAGCTTTTCCAGCCAGACGCATTATTACCATTTTAATTCAGATTCAAGCTGTTTTTACTTCGACTTTTCACATACCACTGCACTGTTCAGTTTATAAATATTCATCCTCAAATTAAAAACCAACTTCCAAACTTCTTTTAGCTCCGTCTTTTCCCACTCTCCCTGCATTCCAGCTTCCACTACAATGCGTGGAGTCAAACAAAGATGCAGAACCCTCCACTTTGCTTTGTGAAGTCGTCCCTTCAAGTGTGGCAAACAGATGAACAACGCAAATGGTACAAGTTTCTGCCAACTCGCGTGATGAGAAAATGATATGCTGGCAGCGGCCTTGGTGTTGATGAAAAGAAATATGGAAAAAGGCTTCTATATTTAGAGCCCTTATGAGCCTTCGTATGGGGTGGGAGGAGGGAGGCGGGGGTGGGGGGGTGTCTCTGGCTCAAATCTATGCTGCTTTCTGAGCGCACCGGGATGAAACGCCGCGTTAGCTCATTTTTAAGCACCGCAGCCTGACAGGAACAGTAATCCATATCTTCCAGGTTTGTTGTCCTCATGTGACACTTGAACAAAATTGCTGGGATGGATCACAAAAGGCGTGTCGCAGCACTGTGGAAAAAAACAAACAAACTTCCACAAGACTGCAAAACTGCTGAAACACTGACTGCCTTTAAGTCTGGACTAAAAACCAACCTGTCTGGAGTCGCCTTTGAAGCATAATCGATTAAGAATTTAACGACGGCACTGGACTAAATTTAATGTTTCAATTGTTGACTCTATGTTGCATCACTTTTACGATAAAAAGCACTTTGAAATGTCTTGTTGCTGAAATGTGCTATACAAAGAAAATTTGATTGATTTCCATGTAGAACTTCAAAGTTAGTCAACGAATGCAGTGCTGTAGTTAGACCCACTTATGTAATTAATCTTAGCAAAAGTGATAACATTAATAAATCACAAGCGTCAGAACAGCTTCCAAAGGAATTGGTGTGAATTGTTTACTAGGAAATAGAGGTGCATGTTTTTGTGGCGCCAATGTGCTCAACGTGGCCGCTAGTGCCAAATGTGCTAGTTTGAGTATTTTAGAAACTGCAGTTGTGCTGGGACTTTCACACACAACCGTCTCTTAGAGAGGAAAATTGTAAAAAAAGAGTGGGGACGTAAGGCTGGACTTAGCATAAACACAATGACTTTCGAGAAGAAAGGGTCAAACTTTCATGCTGACAACATAAGAGCACTGATCCAACCTGTCTTGTACTGTGACATAATGATGATGCAGTGGATCACCGCAAGTCCCATAGAATCAACTAAGAATCGTTTAAATACTACAGTCTAGTGCAATTTCCTTTTGTTGCCTTCTGAAATTACATTGATGCTTGCTCATGTAAGTAAAATAAAAAATTCAATACACAATGGAGGATGATTTAATATCGACTTGATCGAGTGTTTTCATTTATATTTACTTATCCTTCACTGTAATTTTAAGTTATGATACGTTTTATCCAACAAAGCATCAAGACCAAGTGTTACTATCGCAACCAGTAAAAAAAAAAAAAAACATAATACTACTCTGCAGGTGTGGATGTTTGCTGCATGGGTGTGTTTAGACAGATTACAGTGGAAAAAGTCTGTGAGAGTCTCCACCTCTGATTAACCCAGTGGGGGTGAGGGCTGCCTGGGGACGGGGCTGAAGAAAAGGAAAACGGCAGCACAGACACGTAAGGCCTGCCTCGGAGCGCGGGCCGACACTTTAATGAGTCGGTGCAAATTGTGTGTGCAAAGCTGTGTCTGAAATAAGTCGTTTCCCGTGTTTCAACCAATAGCAAATTGTATGCTGCAAACCAACGACGTACAGAAAAGAACCTAAAAACGGGACATGAAGGTGAAGGCAAAACGTTTCCTCGGTGCAGCTCATTTTTCTTAACCTGGCAGAATGAATTAAGCAAAAGAGAGAAATGTTAATTTTCTAAATATTCCAAGTAAGAATTGCATACAGTGGTGAGGTTAGCTTTTCAGTCATGCTTCTGTTCTGTTACAGCGCTCTTGCAGAGGCAGAGGATGACGGGGGTTACCGAGACTACACATATTTTCTGTTTCTCTTGCTGTGTAAAAGTATCATTGGAAAACTTGGCATTTTTTCTTTTCCATTAGAGCGTGACGGCTTCTTTCTGAAGTCTGAAAACATTGCAACATTTTCCTTAAGCCCTCTGATCCCCAGCCTCACAGCGGTTCTAGGAAAATCCAAGGCAACAAGGCGAACAACATAAAGACAGTTAAGCTAGTGCTTCTTTTATTAATCAGTTCTTATCTGGATTATTCAACTGCATGTTTGTATGACAGAAATCATAACCATAACAGCTGTTTACTCGACAAAAGAACTTATAACTTTGGAGAGACTTCAAAATTTGCTCTCCCCTCTTTCATATCCAGAAAGGTTGTCATTCTTCATACCGTCCACCCATCTAACTCTGACTCATCACGATTAAGCTCTAGAAAGTTAATGTAGACACAAGATGACAGAAAAGAAGGAGTGAAGAAAATGTGGGTTCATCTCAGTTGATGTAACATTCAGCCAATGCCATCTTTTCTTAATATCATAGATAATCAGTTCATATTGGGGTTTTTTTTCTCTCTTCAGATACAAAGCAAACAAACTAAAATAGCACAAAAATGCACCAAAACTCCAATTGCAAACAGAGCTACATCTATTAATTTACTAGTATAGTAAGAGCAAAGTGTTTCTCTGGGGGTGCTTAGTTCAGGTTCACCTCACACATTGTGCGATGTCCCTGCACAGCCCTGGTTGACATGCCCCGTCCAACTCTCATTTCGGAAAACTTCATCGCCCCTGACTTGGCCACTCGGGCGTCCCCGGCCTCTCCTTGGCCCCCTGTCTCTTCCTGTTACCTCGCATCAGCTCCCATTTTTTATTTTATTTTTTTCCTGTCTCACAATGTCTGCAAAAAGCTCCAGTCACGCCGCAGCCCTGCCTTGAGCTCAGGAATCAATGAGAGACGGAGCGCTCTTACCGTAATCACTGACCCATTCCCCAGTCACCGTTTGGCCCCCTGACCTTTCTTTCCTCAGTGCCAAGCAGACAGCTTTATTTCTGCAGGTCCAGGTCCAGGAGGTTGTAATGATTCCTGTTCACTTGGGTCGTAGCCTCTGAACCCACTCAAACTCCAGGAGTCCCTTTTTTTTTTACTCTTAAAAATATCTGCTGCTCCAAGTTTAAAGTCTTTACAGATTCAGAACTCTCTTTCCAAACTTTTAAGCTGCTGTAAATTCGTAACAAACTCCCAGAGCAATCATGACTAATAGCTCTTTGTGCAGAAGTTTCTGAGAAAGTCTAAAGCATCTAGGCTAGATACCTGAGAGTGTTTGATAAATCATGACTCGTGTAGTCCAGATACCTGTCTCCATGGCAACCCCAGTGCACAGAATCTGTTGCACTGCGTCGGGTGGTATTGTGTTTTTCTTATGTCTTGTGACACAATTCCTTACTCAATAAGGAGTCATTTTTCACACTTTCACATTCTCCCTGTGAGTCACATGAACTTGGTCTGTGTCACATTTGATAAACGGTGAGAAAAAAAAAATGATATGGTAATTAAGCAGCAATTGCTTCTGCCAGAAAGAAAATGCTCTCTCTAACTGCTGAACGCGGATGGAAGAAAAAACATTGCAGCCAATTTATTTTTGACTCAACTCTCTTTGTTGTCATCAATAAGCTTCCATCGTAATTCTGGCCAAAACTTTAACAGCTCTTAGTGGAAGAAGTGGTAAGTTTCTAGAGTTTTTCCAAATTAAACAGTTTCCTATAGCATAGTTCGCTTTTTTTTTTTTTAACAAGAGTGAGATAAGGGATTTCTTTAGCACATTCCAGAAATATAATGCAAGTCTGATATTTTCACTTAAAATCAACTTAAACATGTATTTGGGATCATACATATTTGGAACATCCAATTTGGTCAAAGTTGCAGCCAGCTATCCCTTCATTTCAGGAGAAGTTGAGGAATTTGCAAGTATTTGTGTGACGCACCTGTACCAGAGGCAACGGAAAAACCTCCATACCATCATGCTGCCACCACCATGTTTATCAGCTGACATTCATCCTGGCTTCTCCAAAGATATTTCTTCATCCTGTCCAAATATCTAATTTAAAATAAAAATTTGCATAGTTCCACTGCCTTTAAATTTCAGTCAAGGTTGATGTTGGTGATTCTTTCTCGGTCTGCACTCTCTGTGTTCATAGGAATGTAAAATCTGCTTTTACTGTTCCACCAGTTTCTAATTTATAGCAGGCTTTTTCTTTTGTTTTCTTTTTTTTTGGTTTTAAGTTGAACATCCTCACATATCCTTTCATCTGAAAGTGGCACAGATTTTGACTCTACTTATTAAAACTTCCACTTAGCTGGGTGTTTCCCCTAATGAAGTTAGTACAAGCACACATTAAAACTAGTTTCTCAGTGGATCAAACTCTATTGGGTTACCCCGACCTCAATGCCATTGAAGATACCAGGAAACCAACAAACGCAGGCTTATTATGCAGTATTTTATATGCCCTGATGGTACATCTTGCAAATAAAAAAAGGTCAAATACAACCAGCAAAAATAAACTAAAACATGTCAAAAAAAATTGCTATAGGCTTATTTGAAAACTATCTGAGCTAGTTAAACTGGAAAAGCTGATGCATACAAGTTTAATACAAGAAAATAATGGATATTTGCCAAATACCTTTGTTTTTTTCTTTCAAATCTGTTCATGTTTAGTGTAAAAAAAAAAACAAATCAAAAGTAGCAAGCAGTACATGTAGCTTTGACAAAGTGCAAAAGTCAATAGCTAAATTAAATTGGGGCGCATCTGCGTCTGCTTTCGAACTGTGACAGACACAAGAACTGGAAAGTGCATGTGCGCTGAATTATTTCTCAGCCAGCATAGTTGGAGAAAAACAGCAAGCGCCTGAAACATTTCAGTCAAGGAATTCAATTTTCACCTTTATCGAATATTGATATGCTCAGCAGACCTGTAAAATGTTTTCACAGGCAACAATAATAGGGAATGTAGCCACTCTATGTGAAAAATCTGCTGCACCGTCCAACCACTAGAAAGTTATCAAACTAAATACAACAGTATTTACTTCAAAGATACTAAAACAAGAATAAGTTACTCACATGAGGTTAAAGCAATGTTCATATGCTGCAAGTTTATGTACAAGACTTTCTACTGATCAAACCTCTAAACGTGTTTTGTGATCTTTTTCAAAAGGAGTTTTTATAGACGCCAACATGCAGCACCGTTTTTACTGGTTGGGTTTGTGACCATTTCCTGTTTCTCTGAACAAAATGAGAACTAGCTGAAGCTAGCATATCTCTATTTTCTTACTTTGTGAAGTAATCAGATCATGTTGCAAGTCTTTCATTTACTTTTTTGTATAAATGCCATGAAACTATGGCGTTTTTATTTAAGATCATCATACAGTGATTATTTCATTCCAGTCATTGTAGCATAACTATGTAGGGGTGAAAAGTCAGTTTAGTGAATTTCCGTTCAAAGCTCGGTGCTGGAAATTTTCCCGAGAGGAGAGGAAACAGTGATCTTTGGAGCTAATCCTGTTGTAATGACATGCAAAGCACTTTTCATTGTAGAAGGCAGTAATCAAATCGTAGTGTTGCAAAACAGCAAATGCACAAAAACAGTTGAGGAGTGTGGATAAATGCTCTCTGGAATAGCAGCTGTTTTGAGATATCGAGGTTCAGAGACCAAACTGAAGTAGTAATGATCGATTATTGGGTTTTATTTTGTCCTGGGTTAAATAATGTTTCGTGACAACTTCCACAGTAACATCCAGTGAGAACATAGATCAGATGAGATCTATAAAACTGTTTTTTTTTTTCTCTCTTAATCACTAGCATAGCGTGCAGGATACACAACATGTAGCTTTGCTGCATCAGAGAAACAACCGAATCAATACCAAATCAGTGGGAGAGGAACTTGCATGTTTCTTCAGAAATGAGACCAAATATTAGGTCCGATGTCATTTTACAGCAAAAATCGGCATTAAACGTCATGTAAAATTAGTGTAATAAGAAGACTGAGGATCATTCACAAAATAACGCAGCTTTATCTTTATTTTTTTACACTAAACATTGCAAATGTTGCTTTGACTGTTAATAAATCAATCAGATTCGTTGCACAGTGTTGCATTCTTTTCGAAAAGAGGTTTTAGCTTTAATAAATCTGCGCATGTTTAATTCTGATGATGGAACACGAAAGAAAAGAAGCAAAACCAATTAATTACATGGCTTTAAAAAAAAAAAAACAAAAAAAAAAACGAGGTTGACAACAAACAGCTTAATCAGCAGCATAAATCGCCCGGCTTCTTTTCTGCGGAACGACTGCAGGGACACACGAACATGAAATGGATTATTTTGTCTTCAATGTGCAGTTGCTGCTTAAAAGTAATTACACCTCTTGATTTTCGTCACACTTTCTCACATTATTAATACAACAAAACATGGTTTTATGTGATAGAATAACACAAAGTAAGACATAATGGTGGCCTGGAAGGAGAATGACATAATAGTTTTTGAAGACTTTTACAAATAATATCCCCTTAGAACCCAGTGCAGCTAATTGCCTTGAGAAGGAAGGCCCCTTCATTACATCATCACAAGAATGATTCTCATTATGTCGTTGTCAACCATCCTTAGACGGGTTGGACTGAGAAGTACTCAGTATGATGAGCTCAGCGGATTCACAGCTTCACCAGGTGTTTGCTAATTGCTGCTGCTGCTAGTCTGTAGGATCTGAGTGGGGAAGGGACGATCTGTGAGGCGGACACTGGAGCTACAAGGAGGAGCTTTGGGGAAAAAGGCGGTGAGAGAACAAGCATTTATGCACTCTGAATGGTTGCCATGGGAGATTCAAGAACTCCTTGAACATGCCTGGAAGAATTGAAGAAAGACTCCAGGTATGTTTTTTTGATGAGGGAATGTCACTATACTATCATATAAAGCTTAAAACAGCATATTTATTTATTTATTTATTTTTTTTGTTATACCCCCATTTTATCTTTTTAGCTAACATGAAACCAAAGCTAAAAGTAGCCCCGGCAGAATCATGCTGTGGGGACGGTCTGGCATTGACGACTGTAGATGTAAAGAGACAAAACATGATAGTTCAAGGGGTTTGGCTCCTTTTATTAATGTGCGGTATTAAACTGTGCGCTACATGAGTATCAACACAACAGTTGGCATCAGTGCACAACCAAATTTACATTCCTCACATTGCCACTGGGACATAAAAGTCTCTTTTTCTGTTCATCCCCAGCTTTGATAGTTAGCTCTGAAGCTTAAACAAAAAGAAGAAAAAGAAAAAAAAACACAGAAAAGCCATTCCTGTTTATGTTATATGTCTCTATTTTACCCACAGCAGCACCAAGAGTTGCTTTTACTGGATCACTTTGCAGTGTTTAGTCACACGCAATGCATCATGTTCAACGATTTAAAAATAAATTACAATTCAGAGCCACTCCGGCCACCAGAGGTGTGAAGGGGAATTCAAAGGGAACGCATGCTATTCTCCTCACAGCCAGCAGCATCGTCTTCGCTCAACAGTGACTGAGCCAAAGCTGTCATTTGTTCCTATGCTGCCCAGACTCCGTCTTTCCATTTTTTTTAATGTTTTTTGTTGTCACTTTCAGACGCTTTTCATTTACTTGTTCGCAGAACTTCTGACTCTTTGTCATTGTTACATAAACAAGTCGTACTTTATAGCAGCGGGCGATGTTCTACGCTTTGTTGCACTGATTTTTTTGGATCTTTTTATTATTATTTCTGTGCCACAAACAGTCAACACAATGTGAAGGAAGCATGGAGGCTGGAAGGGAAAAACGAAGGGCTAAAATCAGCCGTTGTTTACTCTCCGAGGAGCCGAGCTGAGAGGTGGAATTAAAAAAAAAACAACAACAAAAAACAGATTTTGTTTATGCCAGTGTACAGTCAGTAGATTAAATAAAAAATTAATTGTTTTCTTACTTCTGGGGTCCTTTTGCTTTGAAGACTGGTGAGGTTTCAAAACTTTGGCATCAGAGGGAATTTGCCAGGTAGCTGCCTAATTACACCTCCAAGGCCTGAGTGCATAATAGATTTAACTTTTTTTAACAAACCCGAAAGATGCACTGTGCTTCCTGAGCCTGTGTCCCTTTTTTTAAAAAACACAAAGGGATTAATCATATTTTTCAAAACTAAAGTATTATTTTTAATTGCCACTATGATTGGGAATTAGAGCCACGCCTGGCTCCAATTTGGGCAGCTTTTTTCTTTTGTTTTTTGAGGAAAAATGTAAAAATTACTTTTTTGTTTAAACCATGTTCAGTCAGAATGAGCGGAGGAACAGAAGCCATGCAGAATTAATGTTAGAAGTCAGAATTGATGCTAATTCACGTAAAATATAAGCAGAAAGGAATTCGATTCAGTCTTTTCTATTCTTAAAGTAACGCTCACACGTCCCGCCTTTTTGTTTCCTTGTCATTTCCTTCCTTTAAAATTTCTATTGCTCCGCAATCCAATAATATTTAATCATTAAAATTTGTTTTAGCTGCTAAAAAAAAAAAAAAAAAGAGAGAACCATATTATATTTGCATTTCCTTGCCTCCAGTCAAAAACGTCTTAGCATAATGAAATCCGATTCTCCTTTCTGCATATTCAGGAGTTATTTCTGCATTTCAGAGTGGGAGGATTTCAGTAGGAACACCATCCGAACTGAACTGTAGCGTTCAGATGCGGCGGCCTCGTGTCTTCACAGACTCAAATCTCCATATGGCATCATCGCCTGTTCTTCAGAGTGAAAAAAAAACAACAACAACAAAAAAAAAAAACAAGTGTTTGTGAAACATCAGCTCCTCCGACTAACTGCATGTAACGTTTTGTTAAGGCGCACACTCGGGCGAAGGTGGAGAACGGAGAGACAGCCATGTAAAGTTTGTGCAGATTATGTAAGGAAACATGCAGGACGAGATTTAAATGTGGCGACTGTAATGTGACGATAATCCGCCGTAATTACATGTGGATGAATCATTGTTTGCGTTTGCTTATCTCTTCGATACTCGTCAAGCAAAAGCAACTGGCGCGTTCAATGAGCTGGGAGACAGAGACAGCGTCACCTTCTGAATGAGAAGGACTTGCTGCAGATAAAAAAAAACTGCATGTTGGAAGCGTATAATTATGCGAAAACATTTTTTTATTATAGTGCTAGAGTACTGATACCAGCTTAACGTTTTTTAAAGGAATTTTCCAAACCTTAATGTATTTTTATTTGGGTTTTATACAATAGACCGCCATGAAGTAAAGGATATTTGTGATGTGGGAGAAAAATCAGTGTGCTTTTATTTATATTCCCCATTTTGGGAATACATGCGTCCCTTTTGACCTGGAAATTTATGTTTCTTGAAAACTCTGCAACATCACATCACCATTGTAAGAGATGAACTGGAACAACAGCGTTTACTGTTTTTTTTTTTTTTTTTTATATATTAAATTCATGGCATTAAATGCCTCAGTTACAAGCCCATAAGGTTCTGCTTGCAGTTTGATTGTTACACTGAAAAAAGAAAGTAGCTGAACCAACTTAATTGAATTGCTTCAATTGGAAGCAACTAATTCAATTATGTTTATGCAACTTCATTTATTAAGTTGGTTTAACTTGACAAATTTAAGTCAGTCTTAGTCAAATAATTTAATTTACTTCAAGTAAAAAAGCAAACGAATAAAGGATCTTTTTTTAAAAGGTTTTTTGCTCAGACAGTGGTTAGGAAAGTGGTTGATGAAAGACGGGGAAGATATGCCGCAAATTTGCTTCCGTCGTGACGTCAGACGTAGGATACCAACACAAAAATTAAGTTGTCATCACTTAACCAAAAGAATTGCATGAGATTAATGTAAATAAGTCCATAACATGAACTACAGCCCAAATACACTTTTTAAAGTCCTACTTGGACTTCAACACTGAAAACATCCTCTCTTCACTGAATCTGAGCAGCGGTAGTAAAAAGATTCGCCTCATCGTCTCTTCCACCGGGCGCTAGATGGTCCATTAACGCCAAAACTAGCGTTCTTGATTTCCTCTCGACACTGGCCAGCTCTCCTGTCTGACTCATCCTAATGGGAGCGATTTGCGAGTCCACCAGTCTGCGTGTGTTTTAGGTCTCACCAGTTGAGACCGGCAGTGTAAACACGCAGCCTACCACCATCTGTTTTCCCCAGCTTACAGTGTCTCTCTCCGCTCGGTTTGCAACGGTGGCTCCCGGGAGACGGCGCCGAATCCGGGGGGGCCTAACTTTTACAGCATCGCATTTAAAGTTATGATAAAAGCTTAGTCTGCTTAAAGTTGTCGTGTTGATTCATCCTCCTGCTGCAATTAGCTGGAAAGGAGACGACGAACACGGCGTTCGATGCTGCTGTGAGAGATTTGTGTCTGAGCCTGCATTATTTACAGTGCGTGCTAAAAGGCTTCTTGTGTTCAGACTCAAACTGCATATCCTATTCCCTCTTGCATCTTTCTCACCCTCAGATGCGATCTCAATCTCATTCTCGTTGCGCCTACAGATCTTTTGGGTCCGGCCCCTCGCAAACCCCTGTAACAACAAGAACCTCCTTGTTTAATCCATCATTTAAAGGCATTAGTATAAGAGGAGCCTATTAGGTGAGAGGAAACAAAAGGCTGTCTGAGCTTCCCTCTTTCTTTTTTTTCTCTCTCTCTGCGGGATAAAAGTCTGCTGTAACCTCTCAGCCTTTTCCGTAGGTGTTAGGCTAAGGAGGTTAGCAATGATTTAGAGTTTTAAAGTGGAGAAACAGGAGACATTAAAAGCACTCGCCAATACGCTACAGTACATATCACGATTGGATTCCTTTGCAGAGAGGATGAATTGAGGAGCAGGGAAAGAAGACGTCACGGAGCTGAGAAAAGGCAGCTGTGTATTTTGGTCGGTGCTGATTTTTCTGCTAATCTCCCCGGATGTCTTATATCAAATAGATCTGCAGCTCACGAGCTCCGATAGCGCCGATAGCTCACAATCGGAGCTGGCGAACATGAGCATCCATGTGAATCTGTGCCTTTGTGCGGGATGCATGCATGTGGGCGGTATCGCTGCTTCATCTCCGAAGGGGCTCCGGCAGCTCATGTGTCTCCGGCGTGATGGACGGGGCCCAAGTGGTTTTCCCAGTATGCTGCTGATACCGTCATATCAACGTGAAATGTTGATAGTGCGGCGATCGGGAAGTCGAAGGTTGTTTTATCCGGTGTTCCTTACAGGCAGTTCTGCTCATCGATTCGTGCCGTGATTTTTAAGGGTTCGGGTTTCCTAACGATTCACCTGCGGCTCTATTCCTGTTGGGCCAGAAAGACCAGACCCTCGGGACGGTGCTGTGTGCAGGGTTGGTCTTTGTGTTTGGCTGGTCTCAAAACAGATTTTGGACAAAACAAAATCTAATCTCAATTTAAAATGAACCCGCATGTTGTCTTGCAGGGTAGTGGTTTCAGAGTTTTCATTCAATAATCCAATAAAAAGAATCAGTCTACCGTAGGAACGCCTCGCAAAAAGTGTAGATCTCCACAGAATGTTTCTCAGGCTGTCAATTTTAAAACCACTAACTTTAATATATGAGTGTAATGGTAAAGTTGAGCTTTATTGTGGAAGTTTTTAGCCACACTTAGCATTTTGCATGCTGCTTTTGGTAAACTCCAAACGAAAGTCTGTCTTTCAACAATGCCTTTCTTCCACAAAGGAAAGAGTTGCAAAGTACAACATTGTTTATTCATTTGTGTGAACTTATTTTTCCTAACTGTGTAACGTCTGAAAGCATTTGGTTGTACTACGTTTTATTTAGAGCAATCAGAGAAAAGGTTCTCTGGGTCATTCTTTGCTGCTAGGGATGCATCGATACATATTTTCACTTCCAATACCGATGCACATATCTGAGGTTTAGTATCTGCAGATAGTGATGCAGAACGTGCTGCCCTTTCTGATCTGGCACAATGTCTCTGATACGCAATCTAGAATTATCAGGACCGACATTGGATCGATGGATCTCTGGTTGCAACATGCATCTTTTTACAAGCTAATATTTTTGGTATTTTCTTTTAATAACCCAATGGAAAGAATGAGAACAGAGAAGGAAAATGAAAGATAAATTAATAGAGAATGGTTCTTTTCTACAAAAAGTTTTAAATATAACAAAGTTAAAAAATATATCAAACTTTCCTTTTAGTTTTCCAACCCTTTAACAAGATTAGAGGTCTTCAGCAGTGCTGCTTTAATTTGGTTTGAGCGCATTAGGACTCCAAGTTGAAAGGAGAATTAGGTATCTGGCAGATGAGAGACTGGTTGACGCCACCACAAGAGGTGTCTGATAATTGCATATGACTTCTTCAACAAACACAAAGAAGACAAAGGTGTTGAGTAGGAGGATAATAGAAGAAGACATCAAAGCGTCAGCGGCGGCTCTGCAACTCGCTGCTTTGCCGTTGTTGTTATCGCAGCGCTGTTTTTGCTCCCACAAACTGCGCCCACTTAGGATAATGCGCCGATGATGAGGATTTTTGACATCAAAGTTATCGTAAAAGATACTTTCCAACAAAAAAATAAAAAATCAGATGTGACGTGAGTGATGTCGTGCGTTTGGTTGACACGACGTCTGAAACCAAAGACTTTTTTTTTTTTTTTCTTTTTTCGCTTTGTGCTATGAGTTGTTAAGCCTGTCTGCTTTTGTAATGGCCTGTGTCTGGGGCAGCAGGGGCTTCTTCATTGGAAATCTTAAACAAACCACAAGGCCTTTTTGCTCCGTCTGATTTGGGAGAGGGCAGACCACGATTGGCTATTATCTAGGAGGAGTTTTAGGAGACCACAGCCGGACCTCAGGTGCTCTGCCACACGTGGAGGAAATTGAGCAAAAAGGGCCGTAAGTGAGATGGAGGGCCACGTCCCTCCTGCAGGGAACTATCCCCCACTATTAGGTTGCCACACTTCTCTGCTCTTTTTCTCTACCGGCATCTCTTCTGCCATCAATACTCTACTAAACGTTTAGCCCAGACTTAAGGTCTGAACAGCCTTAAAGTTTATGCATCTGCTATATCAGCTAAATCTAAAGCGCCTGTTGCTTTAGATCTAACTTACGGAATTTTTATTGGGATTTTATGTGACAGACAAAAACAAAAGTAGGGAATAATTGTAAACGAGAAGGAAGATGATGCATGGTATTTTTATTTTATTTTTTTTACATTTCTGACAAATAAATATCTGGAACGGGTGGCTTGCATTTGAGTAGACACTTTCTCTTTAACTAGTCTGTGTCCACAAGTAGCTGGACAAGAAGAGGGGCAAAGAGAGAAGAGGAAGACATTTAGAAAATGGCCAGGGACAGCTGCTTTGAGGTCTTCACCTGGTGTGTCTTCTCTACCACTGAGCCAAACGCCCAAATCAAGCCTTTCTGGAAACATTTGCTGCGGGTACTTCTTTAATGAATTCTTAAAATTTGTCCTTGCAAAATAGCTCAAGTCGATTTAGATTGGATGGAAAGTATATGAACGTAATCTTTTAAGTCTTTCAACCATTTCTCAACCTCATTTAGGTCTGGAGGAAGACGGTGTGCTCTAGGTGGAGGGGAGTGTTACTTGACTAATAGCTGTCCTGTCAGACACTCTGCCACCTGAGCTGTGGCTCTCCGCAGCTCCTCCAAAGCTACCAGGGGCCTTTTATCTGCTTCTCTTAATAATGCCTTCCAAACACAGGCTCTTTCAGCCTAGAAACCTTATATCTAACCAGTCTGGTCTTCATGTTGCTGTTTGTTCATTATAATTCAGTAAAAGACCTCAGACGCCTCGGCAGATGAGCTACGATAAAATTACCAAAATGATGTCCAGATTAAGCAGATTTTTTTAGTTGTTCAAGTTTTACCAAAACTTAAAAACCATAAATCAATTTAACTTCACTTCCCCTCTATGCTCTATGTTGTGTTGGTTTAACACATTCAAATTTGTAGCAGCAGCAGGCCAATTTGGAAGATATTGTACATGGACACGTCTTTAAGGCACTGCACTACTTGTTGTTACGCACAGATGTGCTTACTCTAAATATGACACACTCGCGTGGCTGAGGGTGGGAGGCAACGCCGCAGTCTGCCAGATGCAGCAGTTTGCGCCTGAACACCCTGAGGTGTGTGAACAAACAGACACGGCTCTGTTGGCTTTTGTCGACGGCACACAGGAGCAAGCGAGAGAGCAGACAGGCTGATCTACCAGCACGTCCCCCCCCCTCCACCCACCCCGTCCACCCTGACAAATAAAAGATGTGACCTGTCTGAAACTTGGCACATAAATAAACATATATCTGACTCATGTAAGTACTCTGTGCACACACTGACCCAGGGGAGGTGACAGAGAGAGCAGCATGACAGGAGCCGTGCCTCGGCGCGGCCGTCCCTGCTGTGCGCAGAGTCCAGATGTGGAATGCCCGAGGCGCACATGGTTCCACCCAAAACAAACCAACACCCTGACGATGTGGGAGGAACGCTGCTCAGCTTCGGTCGCATTTATATAAATAGAGGTGGAGAAAATTGATGTTAAAGGTGCAGCATAGTAAGACATAAAAGTGTCTTTGGTAGCTTTCATTCTACTCTCTGATTACAAATGCAGTGTTGTTCACAAATTGGCTTCCCTTGTAAAGATGTGAAGGATCTGTCTATCTATGCATTCAGTACTTCATAAAAGTTTACAGTTTTTCTCACTTGCTTCAGGGCATTTCTCACATCACCATTTACATTCCCATAACAACTAGTGCCTTTCTTAAAACAATTAGTTCAAACTGCAAAACCTAGTTAATATCCTGCAAAAGTGTCGCTTGCTCGAAATCAACAGCTAGTTCCCTCAAAAGCAGGTATTTGTGTCAATGGAAGTGTCAGCGTGATCAAAATCAAACGTCTCGACTCAACTGATTATGAACAAGATAGCAAAATGGTTTTATGGTTTCATTATAACAGCTCGCTCTGTTTTCCGATGTAAAAATGAAAGATCTTGTTGACACTACCAGAAAAAATGCTTAAGACAGCACTATCCACTATTTGCACAGCCATTTGAAATCTACAGTTACAGTAAGTGAGGTAAATGAGGACCAGACACTGAATACAGATGTTTTAGATGCTTCCAAAATACAGCTGCGCAATCTCAAGATAATACACAGTTGTGGCAATGTTGCTGAGCAGCGCAATCGTGTCATTAATTACAATTACTTCACGTTTTACGGGTTCTCTTCCTAAATCGCAACCTCCTCTCACCTCTTTGTAAGACTTACCACCTGGGCCACCAAAAATATAGGTAAAGTATGTGCATCAAAGACGGTAAAAGAACATCCAAGAGGCTGAAAATGTTGCAAAATTAGCATGCATGATGCTTAGAAGACAGCATCACAAATGTCTACCAGATATTGCACTCAGGAGTTCTTTTGCCTCGGATGCTAATAAGTTTGATGAACTCTGCATATGTAGCCAAACAAATACATAAAAACAGTCAATTTAAAAAATAAGTACCCAGTGCAACTTAAGTGAAGTCCAAAGCCGTTCACTCCCCTGTTACGTTTATTGTTCGAGGAAAGTAATTAAGGACACTGGAGGGATCCCATCATGTCTCCTGTTCAGCTGTTTCACTTGCGCCTGACTGAAAAGGTGAAAATGCTGTTGGTCTCTAAGTCTGCACCTGCAGGTGCAGTGTAACAAAAAAACTGCTGCTGTGCTCATTATAACAACCATGTGTCAAAGTTGCATCCACAGGCAAGAATCCAGACCATGTCAATATTTCCTTTCCCCCATGTCTAACACCAGAGTTTGGATGTCACATCAGGCGCTCCGCTGGTCATGAAGGTCCTGGATAACTCTGGTGTCCTGAGGTGATAAGTCCAGGGCAGCTTTTTCTATTTCCCTCTGCAATTTACTACCAGCTTTCGGTCATATCTGTTTATATTCACAACACCCTTGTCAGGATTTATTAACTCCTGGAAGTTCTTACAATAAATTAGATCAATCATCATTAATCATTGTTCGGCACCGCTTTGGGCAGTAAAGGAGAAGAGGCTCCCTGTCACAAGTTATCTACAGCCGGTCATTTCAATACGAGCTCAGAGGAAATGACCTTTGCCGGAGTCGGTGAGGTTTGGAGGGATGATAAAGGTACCGCTTCAATCCGTCACACGGGGGAAACTCTCACTAAATCTTCTTGCTGAGTGTTCAGTTCCTACATTTCTATAAATCCCCAACAAATCTGAGGTGCAAGATACAGATGTTCTTGTTACTCCACAGCGCAAAGCGTAGATGACTGACGATCTGAACGTCAGCATTTTCTCAATTCACTCGTGAAACATGAAGGGAAATTCCAGCTGGGTTTGTCATTCCTGACAAAATCCTTAAGTGAATGTGGGTGTGATTGAACATATTCAAGCAGGACTTTGTACAACATAAGAGTGCCGCCATGTGCTACAATTACGGCTGCCAGTCTTTTGAGGAATCCCTCTTCAAAAGAGATCTCAGGTAGTTGAATAGCAACTTCTGTAAGCAAATTTTTTAAGTATTGCCACAAAATCAGGTCTGAACTTTGACTAAATCACAAAGATTTGACAAGAATCTTTGTGATGTTCAGTGTTCATGAATCCTTTCACACAAACCTCTGAGGCTTTTACAGAACAAGTGGAGCAATACTGAGATTATTTACACACTGTCAGACTCTATCGACTAATTAAGTCTCTTCCAAAGATAATTGGTTGCCTGGATTTTATTTAGAGGTATCAGAGTCTACGTATCTGCATGCATGTTCTTTTTTTTTACTTTTTAAATATTTTTCTCCAAATAAAATTCAACGTATTTTTGTTCTTGTACTTTGCAATTTTATGCCATTTTGCGTTGGTTGCTAACACAAAGTGTCCCCACAAAATGCACAAACATTTTGGTCTCCACCATCCCACAGGATGGCTGTGGAAGGCTCTGTAATCCACATTCTGTCTTTCTACAATATAAGGATAGTGGTGCAGGTCAATTCAAACAGATTTACTCCGCTCCATTTGTGTTTGCTCCATTCCTTCACAACTCACCTGCAGCAGAAGCCTCGGCCTCATTACGTCCATGTCTAGAATAAAGGGGATTATGTCGACGCTCGTCTTAGGCACGAGTGTATTCTCTCACAGCTAGAAGACATGTCATCACGTTAAAGCCAATCAGCCCTCCGAATTACTCTAAGACAGGCAAATAAGTAGAGCTCTGTGGTTTATTACCTCACCTATTATTGTAAATAGACACCCAGCTGGTGAAGCAGACGAGCCAATTTTAGCCCTGCCTGTGCATGCGAAGGTAAAATAAGTCGGTTTTCCCCCCACTGTGACTTATTCCTGTACGTTAATATTAATGTCGCCGTCTCTTAAAGTGCTATTGAATGGAAATAAGGCCAGTTGAGGGATTTGAGGGGTTGAGAAAAGAGGCAGATAAAGAGTCAGAGTGAGGAGCTCATTTTCTTTTTCATTTAGTCCCCGGTGGTGATTTGGCGGCGCCGATCGATGCCGGGTGATAAATAAATAAAACAAACATAATGCGAATCGGTTTCTTTGAGATGAGCACGTATTAGAAGCAGGCTTTCCCCCTTCCTTATCTTGCGGTGAGGGGGAGGAGGGAGTAAGAAAGAAAAAAGAAATGTCGCAGCTTCCCGATAGTGCAGAGTTTATCACGGCAAATAAAGCAAACCCTTGTTTACTTAAGCGGATATCTTGCGACGTGCCTCTATACGGAGTCGGCAGATGCTCTCTTGCCAATATGCGGCACGATTCTAGATGCGAACGCTAGAAACACTTTCCCTAGGAGAGCATGTGTTTATGAATACTGTTTACTGACACTGTGATCCATTTTAGCTCTTTGCATGCGGCGAGCTAAAATGCACGGCGGCTCACTCTTTTCTCCTTAACCAAGCCAAGGAAAGAAGCAAAGAGCAAGTATCACCATACTATTTATGAATCATTAAGAGAAGGAGGACATTAATATTTCATAGCTCTTAGACCACCAACAAGTGTCGGAGTGGCTTCAGCTAACAGGCGAAAAGGCCTTCTTTCTCCCTCTCTCACAACAGACACACACGCACACACACACACACACACACACACACACACACATGCGCACTATTCCAACTGCGCAGGAGTATCCTCAGTTGCATTTATGCAGCAAACGATGAAATCCACACCCAACACCACAGTGTAAATATACATGTGCTGACCTCACCGACACACACACACACACACGCACACACACCCCCACACACACACACACACACACACGCATACACACACAATCAACACAGACCCTCTGGAGATATTTTAATTGCAGTCTGCTGGAGGTGACGCAGCGAGGAATCAGACATCAACCCCCCTTGGCCAAGTCTTCCTCTCCATCTCGTCGGCTTCCACTCCTCCCTAACCTCAACCCTTGAGCATAATTACCGCTCCGTCTACAAACAGAGTATTGGTTTCCTCTCACTAAAGAGCAGCAGGCTCCTGCTTCCTCCTATCACTCTAGACCTTAGCGCGGTCGCCTCTCCTAATCATCCACTAAAAGCCTGTAACTATATCAAAGGGGATTTTACGTGCAGGGCAGAGAGTTTCGGTGTGTTCTCTGGCTCGAGCGCTCATTTGTGTATGTGCATGTGTGCGTGTGTGTGTGTGTGTGTGTGTGTGTGTGTGTGTGTGTGTGTGTGTGCCGCTGCCCCCCCTCCCCCCGACCCCTCACACAGCGGGTATTGTGCTTTAGATCAAAGCTTTAAACCCCTCTGGGCTTGACACACTCTAGCAAGGCTGCTGCAGTGTTGACTTCAAGCCGCAGTAATTCTGCTTATTCTGTATGCTGCTATTTAAAAAAAAAAAAATTAAAAAAATGAGTGGAGAGTGAGCTTTTTTTGTACTTTGGGGATCTCACAACTCTTTCATTGTTCTGTAGAGGTTGTGTGCTGATGTATGGGGTTGATGAGTGTTTTTGGAGCGTATATGTTCTCTGGCTTGGGATGAGAATATGATATGTTCTCAGTTATCGATCCTACCTGTCACACGTCTTCCCTGAAACATTCCTATGAGCAGGATGGGTTTTCAAAAAGGCAGGATAGTGGAAAACCCTGAGAGTTTTGTTCAACCCCAGGCTCACAGTACCAATCAGTCAACTCACGATACAGCTCAAGATTTAGTTTGAGCTAAGGTAAGAGTGGATTTATTCTCGCCTAATCTTGAATGAGGAAAAGAAATCTGAGCTTAGATTTACCTATCTATTGAAAAGTCATAGGTAATAAAAAATTTAAATCTAGATTAGATGGTCCAGGGAGTAGTTTGAGAGGGACAAATTCGACTTCCACCATCCTAAAATTGCTTAAGTCTCAAAAACAACATTGCAAAAACAACATTGCAGTAGGGCTGGTTGATACGGCTGCAAAACATTTCGCAACATAAGCATTTCAGTCCATATTGATAATTATTGATTAGCCTTGTGTTTTAAATATCTGAAATACTGCCAAACCAGTAGCTTGGCCTTTCCTGTTTTAGCCAAAGTTTTCACTCCACACGGTGGTGACTGCTGCTTCCCAGGTTACTCAATAGGTTGTTGCTAGGTAACCAAAGATCGAGTGAGTTTGTTGATGCCACCAGCCTTGCTTAGCTAGCCGTGAGAAGTTGAGTGGCTAAGGCTTTTCCTCTGCCTATGCCCCCCAGAATGCAGTGTGATACATATGATCATTGTTTTATTGCTACATAGCAGAGTTTAATGTGGCGTTAAATCTTCAACACGTTGTTATTGAGACGGTGTTCATAAACAAGCTCAGGACTGTCTTGGAGGGACAAAACGGGCCACCAGTGATCCTCCTGCATGAACCGCGTGCCGTAAACGGAACATGTCGTGTTTCCAGTCAGAGCAGATGTCTCGTCCGAAAGTGAAGTGCAACTGATGCTTAAAGTGAGCACAGTCTGATCAGGTGGTCTGACTGGAAACACTTCGTATGTTCCGTCCTCGGTACGTTTCATACAACAAGATCACTGTCGGAAGCCAGCTTCTGTCTTCAACATGCAAAACATAAAAGTATCTGCATAAATGAATGTGGTGGGGGTTATTTTAGATCAGTAAAAGCTGATCAAACACCCCAAAACACACGTCCTATTCTCACTTTTTGAGGCCAATGAGCCTCAAAAAGTGAGAATAGGACTTTACTTTATTAATTCACAGGGGTATTAAGTCTTTTTATCACACACCCAAAATACCAATATGTATAGTAAGAGCTCAATTCAAGAGGTTCAGGTTTGAAAAGGAAGGGATAATCTGGATGAGGGGTGCTTCTGCAGAAGGTGATGGGGAAAGGTGCAGGTACTTCAAGGCCGGTTGCATGAAATAAACGTACTCTGCTCTTGGCAACTCTTACCTCGTCTAAGGAGTCCACAGTCCGCCGAGACGAACTCTTTGGACATCAAAGTGGCATTTAGAAAAAAAATACTTCTTTCAGGTCCACTGCCTCAAAGGGGTTGGGGTAGAAGACAAAGGAGATGAAGAGATGCTTAACTCTGTTCATGGGGGTCTGTGAGGCAGTGGGTCAGACCACACAGGAACCTGCTGTTTCTTATTCAGCTGGTCGTCCATCTTCTTTCCCCTCTGCCAAACCTTTGTTTGTTAGCCACAGGAGAGCTTTTGGAGTGGACAAGGAAGACTTTTTGAATCTCTGCTGGGTTGCATATGTACAGTCAAAAGAGACCCCTGTCCAAAGCAATCCCTCAATCTCTTTTTCTCCGTCTCTTCTATTTCAGGCCTCCTGGTTTTAGCATGGGAGCTCCTTGAATGACGGAGTGGGCCGTGACCTTTGCAAAGCCGGTTCACACCTGTCGTTTCAATCCTTCTGATCTTATGATTGCTTCTGATCTGGCCCTCGCTGGAGCACCGAGAGAGCTTCTGATAAACAACCTCCCACTCTGATCCAAAAGTGTTTTCCCAAAACGCAGGGAAAGGGAAAACGCGGGCCTCAAAGAACTTTCAACATCAATTCTTCACCATGCAACTTTGTAAAAAAAATAAAAAATAAAATATTTGTTTGCTATGCCTCTGAAATTTTTGGTGGATTGCTAATATGGCAGCCTTGCACCTCTAAGTGAGGTGTGATGGCAGCATAGTGTGAACATAAACTAAAATTTCACACTTTTGCCTTCAGAAACCAACGCCATATGCCTTTGTACTCAGGTGCCAAAAATCTCTTCTTCATCAGACAGCGGACTGAAAAGCACATTCAAACCATACGAAGTCCTTATTTTGATTTGACAGCGGTGTATGTTTCTGATGAGGTTGCACTCACCTCTACCATTTGCTTTTCTCTGGCTATGCCCTTCATTTTGCGTCATAGCGCTTCAGTCAAACATCTTTTTCTCTTAAAACACCACACAGTCTCTCTCCACCTTCTGGCCGGGAGAGATCTCTCACAGGGAAGACTTCAATAACACCCTAACACTTCAGGGAAAGGGTGAGCTGAAGGGAAAAGTGTAAGACAAAAGGTGGAAGCAGGGAAGTGAAGAGAAGAAGGTACACCTGCCCTCGTCTCTCCTGGAGGGGAGATGGTATCCTGATTAAAGCGGGATGTCGAGCCTGGAAAACATTGATCACACACAAAAAAAAAAAAAAAAAACTCAACCTCAGCTAAGGAGTCCCAGGGTGTGGTGGATATTAAAAAAATCATGAAGACTTGTTCCTCACCGTTAGGTCAGGGCTAAAGAAAGCAAAGAGGTGTGAGAGAGGGAGAGTAAGCCAACGCTGTTGGATGGGAAGACTAAGTGTTCCTGCCAAGCGGAGCGTAAAGTAAGGTCAGCGGAGCTGCATGAAAGCGCCGAGAAATACAGAGGTGAGAAAAGAAGTCCCTCAATCCATCACTTTTGCAGAACTCGCTGATTCAAGACTGATTCTTGTAAGTCATCAGAACAGATCTAGGGTAATTCAAAATGATGATTAGGCTCAATAATAATCTCACAAAGCTGTTATATCTATCACCATCCATCCATTCATACTCTTCTGCCTATTCAAGATCAGTTTGAGGGGGTGAAAAGGTCAAGAAGAGAAACTTGGTCATCCCTCTCCCCAGCGAGACTGTCAACGTTTATTCTGGGAGATCCCAAAGCAATCGCAGGATGGAGAGAAACGCTTCTAACGTTCAAGATCATGGCTTGAAGATTGGAATGGAGTCACATCATTTGCAAAAAGCAAAGATGAGACCCTGATGAGGTTCCTACACCAGACACTCCAGGACGACATCTTCAGATTATTTCTGTGACATAGTAGTTTTGTCATTAAGTTGCACAGATAAGAGTCCCTCTAAACTGCCTTTGGCTGTTCATAAGTTCCCAATCCAGGAATCAATGTGAGGGGCACATGTGAGCACTAAAAAAATGAAGTTTGCATCCTGAAACTGAAGGGAAAGCACAATAGAGACTAAATCTGTGCTGGATGTTCCCAATTTTAAAATGTAAAACCAGAACCTCATGAGTTATGCTTGAGCTTAAGCTGCTAACAACCATGGCACTGATTCCTGTCCAGTGATCAGTCCAGAAATCAACCAAAATCGTGGCACGTCATTTGTATAGCAGTCAAAGTGGCTAACTTAACATGCTAACAAACCAGCTAACCCTTACAGAAGGAGACCCTCATTAGAAGTCCAAATCCAGAGGATTTTGATGCAACTTCATCAACTCTCAAAGTGCATTGAAAGGGTCAAAGTAAAGTAAATACTACAGGAATACGTCAAGTACTAGGAAATAACTCAATTAGCAGACTAACGCATTTTAGCTTAAGGTCAATAACCCTGATTAAGGACACATGCTGAAACACGTTGGTCTGCTGCTAAAGCTGTTGGTCCCACATTAGTCTTTTCAGAAAACAAAGAGTCTCATTTTAAAGTGCTTTTAGGAGAGGCTGACTGACTTCTCAAATTCATGGGATAAAACTCGTAAGTTGCTTCAGTGCTACTGGATTTCTTCTGCTCCCATTTGTTTCTCATTTCAAATGACCCTGTGGCAGCAATAAACACAGTCTACTAGCTGTGTCATTTTTACTCAGATTATACTGAGTGATCAGTTGCAAAGAAAGAGTCATGACGACTTCAAGGAGTTGCACACAAACCAAGCTGCGACTCTAAAACTGTGTTGAAGAAAAAAGGTAAACCCTGCGTTTGGAGTTAAAATGCCGCAGCTCATGTTCTGGTTTACAGGTTACAATACATCCCTTTACAGGTATTACAATCCTGTAATACCTTACAGGAGAATCCTGGACTCGTCTGGGGAAAGAAAAAAAAAAAAAAAAAAAAGAACTATTTGATGGTGTGCATCATCCCACGTAAACACACTCCTTTCACAAATGGGATCATGGTCCTAATGGAGTTGACAGGGTTCCCAGTAAGTGTTGCTGCTCCTTAGAAAATGACTAGCAATTTGCCAAAGTTGCTGTTGTTCCCGCTCTTGAGCCCTGCGAGCTTTGTGATCATGACGAGATGTAGAAAACCGGAGGGAGCAAATGGATTTGAAGAGAGGATAGCTCTGAGAACTCGTCTAACAGCTGAAGATACATGCCGGTGAACATGACTCTGTAAACATTTGATCTTCAATTTACTTTCAGCTGAAACCATGAAAACACCTGCTGTAACCCCCCCGGTAGGGAGTACATGTGATTCCTTGCTGAACGCTTTCACGTTTTATCACGTCACAACCAGAAACATTGACGTGTTTAATTGGGATTTTATGTTACTGACCAACACAGTAGATTATAGATTGGAGTGCGAGTGGTTTTGCGAGGAACTATGAAAACATTTCAAAACTCCTCTGCTTTAGAAAGCAAAAGAGTGACAAGAATGCACAGCTGGTGCAAAAGCACCGTGCGCCTTTTTTGAGTGTTTCAGCCAGGAGTTAACACGTCACGATGCAGAGCGAATATGGATGCCACTTGTTGGGTTTGGCCTTCCCCACAGTGACTTGAAATTAAATTTTTCTCCAGTTAGGTTAGAAGATCTGCTGTAGAAAATAAATAAATAAATCAGAAACTTTAAAGTGACAAGAGAATAAGACCCTTAATTTTGTCCCATGCTAACAACCAGCCCTGCAGCCCTGGTCTGTTTACTCTGTGCACCATATGTCGCCACTCTGTTTCTGCTGAGTCCATCCACTCTTTGAGTTAGGATCCTGGAGTGACAATTTGTGCAGTCCATTAAGGGCTGATGAATTGGATTTAGATCAGCAGACTGTTGCAAACCGTGGGTCTGATCGCGCGAGCCGGCGGACCCAGATTCCTCCCGCCCCCCTCATTTGTGCAGCTCTGTGAATGAAATTGTCTCGATGTTGGCTCGGGTTTTTGAAGCGTGCAGCCAGTGGAGCTCATGCCTGTATTCACAAAATAAACACAATAGAGCCTTGGCAGCCTGACTGACATCTACAACGTGTCGTAGAACGGGCTGAGAGCACACACTTTTTGTGTGTGTGTGTGTGCTTCATTTTATTTTTTTAAGGACTAAAGGTGCTTTAATCTCACCAGCGTGTTTCTGAATGACGAGGTCTCAAAGAGACGCGGGTTGCAAACCTGGGGTTGCGTCGCTAATGCGATCTTGTAACATCCAGCAAGCAGCTTTTAATGTAACATCAGGGACGAGGCAGCGCTTGACACTTAACATGCTTTTGATCTGTCAGCGCTACATGCTGCTTTGAGTTGGAACATAGGGAGTGGACTATAGCGCGGGCATGTATATTGCATCAAAAATGACTGAATTATTCAAAATCGGGGCATGTTTTAGCACAATAACTGCACGTCTACATAAACTGTAATGCAAGTTTTCATATGCTAATTTGGAGGGGGGAAAAAAAAAAGATGATTTATGTTAGTACAGTTTACTGAAGACCCCATGGTGGCAAAACAATAATTGGAGCAAGATTTTGTGCTGAAATTTAGATTTTAAATTAAATTATTAAATTAAACTTAAATTATAATCCCCTTGTAAAGTGTTAATGAGTATGCGACATGTGATTAATGCCTACTTAATTCCCTTCTGGCTCTTAAAACTGCAGCCCTTTCTGTAGTTTGCTTGAACAGAGCAAACTGCTAAATGCTGATGGTGTGTTTGATATATCTGCCATTATTAGAGCTGTAAAGCAGAACTGCCATTGGAAAACATCCAATATCGTCCATGCAGTTATCCACGGAGTCTGATAAATGGGCTTTAATTACAAACAACAAGAATGAAGCGTGTGTGTGTGTGAGAGAGAGAGAGAGAGAGAGAGATGAGGGTTTTTTTTTTTAAATAAATATTTGCCTCACTGGTTCATCTACAACGTTTCCCATCAGCAATAAACCAACACCAAATCATTTCTTATTCGTTCCTGAATATTGCTGATGGTAAAGTCATAAAAAAAGCAGGAGTGTTTGCTTCAGGACTAATTTTGCAACCAGACGTAACTCTTCCACATCACGCAAACTTTTAGCCTCCTGAATAAATTTTAGATGGCAAATATGAAATATTAATAAAAGAAACCACTAGATATCCACCAGATGGGGGGGAAGGGGAACGACTTAGGGGATTTTAAAATACAGATTAACTTTTCACATTGACACAATCAGTTGCAAAGTCAACCAGTTAGACACTGGTGGACTGTCAATGCCACGTGTTTTTTTAAGGCATGTCCCACTGGAAGGAGACCATGAGAGAGACCCATAATTACATACCCCTTCTGGCTCTGCGGCACTTGCAGATGCCCCTGATTTGAGTTGCAGAGGGTTGCCTGGGCTTTCCTTCTGGACCCCAGTGACCAAATCTCAGATAGGTATGTACTGGGTTTATGAATGAATGGATGAACTAGTTTTTATTTTCATCCAACTTCTGACATTGTTAATGTTAAGGAGAATCATTAAAACATATAAAATGAAAACATCCCACAACTACAGCCCGTCCTGCAAGACTACTTTGCTTTGTGATGTTGGCCACTGTTGCTACGACCATTTTTTTAATAGAAGTCCACAGCAGGTTTGTCCAAGTGTTAAATTGGAATTTCTTCAGTTTCTGATTCAAAAAGATTGAAGCCTCAGAAAAGCTGAGAGGAAACTTATCACTTTTACACTACTTAGTCCAATCCTTATCTTGGTATTTAATTTAATTAAACATTTCCAGCTATTCGATCTCAAAAAAAAAAAAAAAGAAAAGAAAAATCAGCTTTATACTTGTCTAGTGCTTCAAAAACATGTTTGCATTTCAGGGCTGATTTGCCGTCCTCATTTAATCTCACAGTGCCAAAATAAGTGTAAGGTCTGATTTCTACAGGAGCCTATTCCAATGCCCGATATCTGACATCCCACAGAGCTGTCAGCCCCACCATGGGGTTTTAGGACTAATATCTCACATCGGCCGTGGATTAGTCTCCGTCTCTTGCTCCGGGGAGAAGTCTAATCTCATATCAGAGGGAGAAGGAGGGAGAGGAGGCGGAAAAAGGAGGGAATTTGCGCTATTAATGTCTAACCTTTTAAAAAATGGATTTGCAAGTGTGACGAGATAAGGGCTGAAAATGATCCGAAAATTATTTCCGCCCTGTGACAAGTTCCAGGCAGAAGAGGACGAGAAGACAATCACTGGAAAATTAAACAGTGAGATGTCCCTCTTTCATCCCATATTACAAAATAATTGAGTGCAAAGGAACAACTACAGAGGCTGCAAGGATGACACACTTGCATATTGTTTTTTTTTTTATTCTTTTAAGATATTTGTGGACGGTTGGGTGGAGTTTAGTGTATATGCTTCTTACTGCTGCTGCTGGTGAAAGAGGTAGGATGGGTAGTGCTGAAGCAGAGTTTTACTGGAATATGAGCTTAATTTTCAAAACACATTTGTAGTCAAAATTAAGTAATGTCACCTAGCAGAAAGCTTAACGTTCCTGCAGTATACATTCTGGTGGTTATTGCAGTACGAATTCATCCAGTAGTGGGAATACACTGCAGTCTATCGTCAGTCCAAGCTTGTTTTACTTGCAACATCAACGAAGAGCCAGTATGAGCAAAATCATAATACCTTTTTCCTCTTCTCCATTTTTCATTTTCATGACAAAACTCTCATTGAAATTGAAAGATTTTTTTTTTTTTTTTTTTTAACAACAGGCCTATGTGGAAACTTATTTTCTCAGAAGCAATTTAGTTGGAGAAAGTACTCATGCTTGGAGTAAGCATGAGTATCTCTACTTTTGAGGTTGTTTGGAAGCACGTCAAATGTTAACGTAGAATATGAGGATCTTTTAGGAGAAATCAGAACAATGCAGAGCAAAGAAAATGTTGCTCTACAGTTCAGAGCTGCGAGGCGTTTGGGGGGCGTGCTTCTATCAGCTTTAATCTGGTCACAAATTTGAAGATATTCTTCTTTGCACAAAAGGTCAGGCTCAGTCAGATCGGATGGAAAGCATCTGTGAACACCAAATGTCAACCTTTACCACACATCATCAAGTTGATTTTGGTCAGGACTTTGACTGAGCCATAGTAACATATGAGTATGTGTTGATTCCCAGACATTAATTAGGCTGCCGTATGTTTAAGGTTGCTGGTATTTATCTTCCCCATCAGCTCTGCCCAGCTTCCTTATCCATGGGTTATTAGAGAGAAATGGAACTGAATACAATTGCTAACGCCAAAATTGTAGACTTGAATTTGTGAAACATTTTGAAAACTATATATCGTCTTGCAATTCACAAACATATGCTGCTTTGCTGTGGGTCCATCGCATGAAATCAAAATAAAGTGTAATTTAAGCTGTAAAAATCTCAAAGGGCAAAAATAGAAAGTAATTTATATTCTATGTTGTATATTGATCACACAGATTACCTTTCTCCTAAAAGAGGACATAAAAGAGAGAATCCGACCCAGACACATACTAAATTCGCATTGAACTCGTTTATGTAAGGTGATTGTGATCCTCAGCCGAGCTCACAGTTTGCAAAACAAACACTAACATGAACGACTACGAAAAGACACACAGGCATGTTGATGTGAAGGAGGCTAAGCACACACTTGGGGCTCTGGGACGGATGCGGTACCTCAGCCAGCTCGTCAGCGTAGCTGTAGGGAAAGTTTGCATGAATCTTAAAGAGTTCCCTGCCTGTCAGACTGGTAATAAGCCCGGCTCATGAGGACCTAATGGCCGCTTCTCTTCGCCCACTTTTACAGCATCACTCAGATCAAATGAATGCCATCTGTCTGGCCCAGGTTCAGCAGCAGTCCCCACTGCAGGCCTGCTGGATTCCTCAGCCAGATTCATCCCAGCGTGTTCGTTCGCATACACATAAGCTCATTTTCTTGCACTTCGCTCTTCCCTCCCAGACATGCACGGTCATAAAAAATGTCTAGGTGGAAAAAAAAAAGGCTGCAGTGTGAGATGCAACCAGTAAAAGATGATCAATGGTTGTCTAGAGTTGGACAGAGGTGTAAGACTGACTGGCTAAACTGTCTCTTACAATTGACAAAGAAAAGAGGCTGCAGGAAGAGCCAAACATCCAGAGAAAGAGCTTCTCCCTCTGCTCAAACTGATGGCATAAACACACTCAAGCATCCTGCCCTGCAAACAAAGAGATATTAGCATGATTAGCAGATCAGTGTCTGTTTCATTAATATTTCACATTTTGTTAGGGGAGCTGAACTCCCTTTACCACGGCAAGAGATCACAACGATTTGTAAGCCCTGGCAAGAAGAGCCAGACGTACGACTAATAGCATCACACCTCTGGGTAGACAATGGAGGTGTGACATCGATCAACTGTTGGACTTTCATCTCCTCCAGCTACAAGTTTTCCACCCAAATGCTGAGGCAGCGTGAAGTTAAGGTGGAAAGTTCACAAGCCAAACTTTCTTTAGCAGAGTGAGAATTTCCAAGAAAACTGAAAATTTACTAAATGAAATGGAGCTGAAATTTCAGCTTTAAACAACTGGTAGAGCAAACAGTCGAATCGCCAATAGATTATGTTATCATCGACAGAAGGAGAGTCATTTTGACCCACAAAAGGTCATTTTTAAAGAAGCTGGATGTTCATAAGGTGCTATGTCCAGGCAGGTAGAATAAGTGCAATAGAAAAAAAGGTACACAAGTCACAGAGAACTTTGAGAGGATTGTAAAGCAGAACCCATTCAAGTGTTTGTGGGTGTGAACTTCTGCTGGAGTCAGATCTTCAATGGCTACCACATACAATTGTAACCCTGGCATGGACCACACACATAGAAATGTGTTTTTTTCACCCTAAAGAACTAGATTCAAACACGTTCCAGCTGGTATATTTTCTGTCACACGACTAAATGTGCAAAAATGAAGCATGATGGCAAACTTTATGAATTCAATCGTAAAACATTTGTATAGCAGGTACAGTTAGGTACCAACCAGACGGGAAACTAGGATGTCAAGTAGCCAAGAAGTCTGCAGTGTGTCTTCAGCTTAGGAAAGATGAACCATCACTTGACTGGTTCAGACTGATGGGTCCACTTCAGGTTCACAACTCAGGTTGGATCTTAATTTAATATAAGACAACATGGTCATCATGACGGGCTGAAACATCAACCAGCAATGAGCAATTTCACAGGTCAATAGCTTTGCAGCTTTCGTACAGGCTTTTCTGATGGCTCACATTTTGGTGTAATTACAGAGAATTACCAAGCATTACAGAGACCACCTGGTAATCTAAGCCAATGGTATTTGTCATTTTACTCTGGCAGCTTATCAGTAATGCTACTGGAATATTCAACACCGGGAGTATCAAACCCAGTTCCTCCTTAGCTCTTTAATTATCGTTTGATCTGCTACATTAAATGCAGGTTACTTCAAAAATGTTAAATGCCTCCCAATTCTGGAAACTAAAGAAAACTAAAGCTCCCTATCAATGCAAACTACTGTAAATCTTCACATATTGTTTGCACTAGAGTGGATTTATCAGTTACTGTATCCTGTAGCTACAACAAAACCAACAAGAAAGACCTTCTTCTGACACGAACATCCCGGGATGGCGCGCCTCCAAACAGCAACTCCCACACTTGTACTTTCTTATCCCACCCCTCTTTTATCTCACTTTACAGATTCTCTGTAAACCAGAGCAGCACTTATCTTCAGGATTTATTTGACTGTGCAGAGTTTGTTCTGCAAAGAAGCGGCAACGTGTTGGGATAGTGATGAAAGAGGTTCGTATCAGAGTTTGCTAATGGTACTGAGGTACCTGGGTATCATAAGCACATCATGTTATGATGTTTTCTTATCCATGAGAAGGAAGTTGAAGCTACGTTATCTAGCTTGAAAGGACATGATACTATCACAATGAATATTAGGACAAATCAATACATTTTGATATTTAGGATTTATTTATGCAACTCCGCTGTTGGGGTATTGAACATTTTTATTTCATTTTTTCCGCAGTATTTATTTACCACAGTTTTGCCTGCTCTTTGTTGGCCTGGTGCGCAGCCACGGCACCTGGTCGTTCACCGCTAAACGTTTTGTAGCTGTACATCATCTCTCACTCAAAATAGACAATGCAGAAGGTGCTTCTTCACCTGTACCTGCATTTACACGACCCCACTATGAGAGCTCATTTTCAGAGAACTGTACCAAACTGCGCTCGCTCAACACAAACTTTCAAATGTTCGACTAAACCTCAGGCTTTGGGTCTTTCAGTTGCTTCAGCTAAGAATGACAAGTGGTTAATAGCAAAGAGGCTGATGAAGGGAATCTCACTCGTGTGAATTCTCCAAACTGCACCAACATCACCCCGCCGAGACACAACGCCGGACCTGGAGTCTAAAGTGCCTCCCCTGACAGGACGCCAACTCCTCTACATCCAAGCAAGGTGTGAGAAGCAGCCGCCTCTGCTGAAGCCTTGCTTTATGTTGAGGTGAATCTTTGTCTCTTCAGAAGAAGCATTGTCACCCTACCAGACAGAAGATAAGCGTAACACGCTGTGACATAAGTGACGAAGACAGGGGTTGGATGATACTAGCAAGTTTGCCGACATCCATTGTGCACAAAGGAGGAAACTGAAGCGTCAGGCGGATATGCTGCTCCCTTCATTGACTGTGTCACAAAAACAAGCCTGTGTTTTACTGTGATTGTACCTGGGAGGAGAGAGGGCAATCTTCTCAGATGTGAGTGCAGTAAAATAAAGGAAGAGGGGAATCGTATCACTGAGAGCAAATACACATGACGTGAGGCAGAGGTTTTAGTTCTCTCTCCAGAAAAAAGCACCGTGCAGTACTGTGATCTTTAAAAACACACTGAGAATGAAGCTAATTCCCATGCTCTCTACACGAGGTGAGCACTTGAGTTCAGCTCTCGCAAGATTTTCCACGGCAGAGTTTTGCCCAATTAGCCAAGGTGACTGAGCATGAGTGGGGAAAAAAATAAATAAATAAAAATGGAGACATTATGAAACACTTAGTTGACCTAAACAAATACGATGGAATGAAATAAAACTTCCATCTGCCTTGAACTAGAACTGACACAAATCATTTACTTTGAAAATGTTTTTGTATTTGGTCGGTCACAAGCACAAACTCTTATGTATAGACAAATTCAACAAATATGAAGAGGAGTTCTGATGAGGCTGGTTTATCAGAGAAAATTAATGAAAACAACCATTAAGGCTGCAGCAGGAAACGTTCACAAAAAAGTGTGTCTTAGCAGTCGTGGCAGGCTCTGTTGTGCTGCAGTGTAGCAGAGAGCAAGGTGGAAGGATGTGTGAGCAGCGGGTACACAAGCCTGATTGACAGCACTAAGATATACGAATGTTTTCAAGGATTCTCAACCAGATTTAGCTCTGGACTTTGACTGGGTCAATCATAATACCGTCACATACTTTGATCTACACTACTGACTGCATGTTAGCCTTGTTGCCCTGCTGGAAGGTGAACCTCCACACAAGCCTCAAATCTGTTATCATCTCAAACTGTTTTCTTTCTCCACGCAACTCGTTTAAGAAAACCACGGACACTTTGGACATGTTTTTCTTTAATACTCTATACCCTCTCTTTCTTGGCAGGTTTGCTGCTGTCCCATACTTATCTTCAGACTAAGCAATGCTTTGTGAGGTGTTTAAGGTTCACTAATGTTTACAAGCATTTAAGGTTTTTGTAAATTACACAGAAATTATAATTTACACTGGCGGACTGGCTGCACTTGATGAAATGGTAACAGAGAAGGCAGAGGTGGCTAAAAAAAATGCTTGCCACAGTTTTTAGAGTTTTCATTTTCCTTGCACTTCAAAATTAGTGGAAGGAAAGTGTGTTGGTCTGTCACATAAAATCCAAATAGCATTCGAGCTTCTGGTTGATAGTGATCAAACAAAGGATTTCTGTGGGTATGAATCCTAAAACGCACGAGTGTGGAGCTCAGTTCAGCAAGTGTAGGTTATAAACGTCAAAGTGCTGCAACATAAAAAGCTCCATTTGTCCTTCAGAGAGGAGATTAAGTTCAAAGGCATTGATGTTGCATCCACAAGGACATAAAGAGAAAAGATATGATGTTAAAGGGAAAAAAAGAGAGGTAATGAATATGGTTATGCATTTGTACAGTTCAAGCACTCTAATCAAGCAGGCATGCCTTGCTCATTTGAGGAGATCTAAAAATCCACACAGAGGGGGAAAAAATGTCTCACGATCAAAGACAGAATCCAGATTTCTCATACTGCAGTCAGGCATGGATTCTCCAAGCACTGTTGATGCCTTCCGGTAACACAGAAAGAAGAAATAAGGCCTCAGAGAGACATTTAATCCACATTCACACCGAACCCGCTAGACTTCGAGAAAGCAGGTCAAAAGGTCTTTTCAGTGGAAGAGCTTAGTGTCTCACAGCACCTAAACCTGTGGGATGTGGCGATGAAGGAGAGAGGAATCCGCTGCCGGAGTGGCTGCCTCAGAACAAAATGATCTATCCCTGGAAATAAAGGGCTTCAAACTTAATGGAAGTGTCACGCCGAACACTGAAATGTAAGGCGGCTTCTACAGAACCCAAGTATACCGAGAGATAAGAGTGAGAGGCTGGCGCAGATCAGCTAATAGGCTAAAGAGAAGTCTGGAGCCCGACGAGAACAAAGAGGGAAAGTACAGTAATAGACGAGGCTGTGAGAAAGACAAAAGCTCCTGGGGGTCATTAGGCTTCAGACTGACACACGCAGGTGCCACCTCATCCGTCATTCCCTCGCTCTCCTGCCCAACAGCCACCGGGGCGCCGAGCCATGTTCGCCGAGCCTGACGTGTGCTGGAGATACTTTGGCAAATGAAGATACACGGCTCAGCCTGCGGATGCTAATTGTCCTCCTCTATTTTCAGCAGTCTGTCACGGTACAGTGTGAGTGAGTGGCACGTTTAATCCAGGACACACAACTCGGCGCACAGTGCGCACCCGCCGGTCGAAGTGGATTAAACTAAGAATTCCCGTCCGTTTACCGAGGCATCTGGCCGCATCCGTATCGTGTGTCGCTTCCCGTCCAGCCGAGCCGTGACGAACGTTGAGCCGTGACATCTCGACCGAACTTCCATTATTAGAGCGTCTGCTGTCAGTCGGGGCGGCGATAAGACAATACGCCTCTGTCTGGACACAGCAGCCGCGCGGATTCACCCAGACACATCAGACAAGACAAATAGACCTCGCCTAACGCTGACAGAGCCCTCCCGGGTGGAAAATTTAGACAGACATTCAATCATTTACTTGACAAGTTGGGACATATTCAAGCGAGAAGATTTCTGTTTCCATAATTCCAAACCCCGTAATCCATTTGTGTCCCCTGTCAAGGCTTGGCTGAGTGATTCCCTGGACCCAACCGAGAAAGCGCCATCTTCTTGGCGGCAAGCTCACACTATTAGGATTCCCCCCTCCCCCAAAAAAGAAATGAATCTCTAGATGAAATGTCTCCCATCATTTTTGAAAGAATTCAAATATCTTACTCCTCAGCTGCCAACAACTACATTACATTTACCGGCTCCTGACAAATACTGCTTGTGTGCCGTTTGGCTCCTCGCAGGGCAGCGTACGGTGAAAAAGTGCTGCCTACTGCTGCTGAACAAACACTCTGGAAAGCCTGAATCAAAACAGCAAAACTGCAAGCTGGAAAACCAGAGAAATAAGCCGGGAGACATCACAAGGCTCTGTTGAGCAGAGGCATACAGCCGAGTCAGTTAATAACTCCCCTTTTAGCGGCTTGCTTCAAAGCAGAAATACCGATTTTTAACTCTAAATATTTACGGCCATAAACTGTCAGTGAAAGAACGGATCAATTGAGAGCAGACGCACGAGCCGCCGTTTGCGAGGCCTCTGTAATTTTCCTTATTGTCGAAGAAAATAGAAAATAGAAGCAAAACGAGCAAAGAGGCAAACAAGAGTCAAAAATTCCCTTTCTTCTCAGCATGCTCTGTGATTTGAGTTTGTGGCTGAAACAATAATAAAACCCATGAAAGTCATCTTTTCCCTGTTTGATGTTTACTGTTCCCAAGTTGTGAATCTCATCTCGGTATCACATCTTTTTTTTTTTTTTTTTCAATTTTTCATGAAAAATGGAGAACATCCTTTCATATTGCTACCGTTTGGATAAATAAACTTGTTGTCAAAGGTAAGCCCTCGGCAACAAGATACTGAGTAGAGTTTTTTTTAAATGCAGAGATTTTCACGCGGCGCCGCAGAGCAGCTCCTTTGCATCACAATCACCTGCCACATGTCTCTTTGCTCCATTAACATTAACAAGCTATTTAACCTCAGTGAGATGCTACTATAGGGCCTAAGAAGCCCACGGGTGATAAAAAAAAAAAAAAAAACTTAATAAGATACCACATGAAAAAAGACGGCAGTGTTATACAGTGAGTTAACCTTTATAATGAATGTGCTGCATGTGGCTTTAGCTGCACAGTGGAGCAGTTGTTTGCACTGTTTCCGGGCCCCGGCCGTTCTGCATGGAGCATGTTTTTTTTTTTTTTTCTCTTTACATAAGTAGACTCTCTCCAGGTGATTTATACTTTACTGCTTTAAGTTCAACATAGCTTCTAGGAAACTGTAATTAGTAAACCAAGTCAATCTGTATGAAAATGGCAGAAAACGGAGGGCTACGTCTCCTTGACGCTGGCTGTCTTAGTGAGCAGCAGGAAAACAGAGATAGAAAAAATATCCAAAGCTCCTCGTCAGCAAAGAGCGGCATCTCGGGGTCACCGAGACTCCAAAATAACCATTAGATGGTATGTACATGTGCTTGATAGTTGTTGCGGTTGTCAAAAGCTATTAATGTCCAACCATCACATATGTAGACGCCAAGAGAGTTTGCTAAACTCCGCTGGGAATTTAAGTGCAACCTTGTACTTTGATCAAACGAGACCGAGACTGAGCTTCTCCACAACAAGCACTCCGAGCGGCTTTAAAATAATAAAAGAAAAGCAAGAGTATCGTTGTTGGAGGATGTGTGATGCTGTCGGCCTGCTTCTGCTCCAAACACCTCGGGAGGATTTTAAACAAAAAAAAAAAAAAACTGGTGGCCTCAACAGAAACCTGAAAATGGGTCATGCTTTAACTGTTGCTCAGTTACATCCCATTCTTAATTCACAAGGTTTAACACCGACTCCGTCACAACTTCAGCTCCTCTACAAAGGCTTTCCACAAGGTTTATGAGTGTGTTGTGTTGACCGCTATCCCACAAGTCCAACATCAAGGTCAGAAACTGATGTTGGACGAGTTTCTTACGTTTTTCAGAGTAAATCAACGGTCAGGGATTATTTAATACTGCTTAATATTTAGTACTAATGATGTTATACAAATGGACTTATTGCACAGGTGGAACCAAAAGTGTTTGTCACAACAGTTTGCGTGTTTAAGTGCTGGATTTTATCTACCTGTTGCCAAGGTTGGAGTGCCAGGAACACCTGTATTTTGTGACTGGGAAGGTGGTGATATTGTACTTCTGGCAGTACAATATCTGTTCAATTTCCGACTTCTCTTGCAAACATCAAGCACTAGAAAAGACCAAGATTCATCTTTCTCTATCCGAAAAGGGATAAAGAGAGACAAGCTCTGAACATAAATGTCTGGGAGAACTGATAAAAAATAACACTTCCATAGAAATGCTGGTCATCTAAATCAAGGTGTATGAAACACAATTTCTTCACAATAACTGAAGAGCCACCTTTAACCTGCTTGGTGCAAATTACCTGCACTGTATTGACGTGTATGGTAAAAATAGATGGAATTACTTTATAAAACACACACACTCTCTCACACACACACGGTATAAATTAAGAACAAATCAATGGAGCCTCGTGTCCCACTGTAGACAGAGCGGTGGGGCTCAGCAGTAAGTGAACATCTGATTACGGGAGACGAGGTAACGGCACACAGGCCACAGAGAGAACCCATCCAACCTCCACTTCTTTCTGTCGTCTCGGCGGCCATAAAAGGCAGCGTAATAGGATTCCAAAGCTTTTCCAGTGACTGCTTCCACTATCACACAGACATTTAAGTGCACTAATCCAAGACAAATTGTCTCATCTGATCCATGACAAGTCGTCCGAGGGGCCGACAGAGACGAGGTGGTGAGGGGAGGGCCTGCCTGGTGCCGGCGCCCAGAGAGTTGGGTGGAAGAAGGTCTGGCCCGAAGAGCGTGCTGCTCAGCACCTGGATCACCAGGTAGTGATGGGCGAGTCTTCAAAGGGAGCTGCTCTCATTACATTAAAGGGCACGCTGTGCGATAAAGTCAAGTCACAAAGCATTGACGAGGTGTAGATTAGAGGATTTCAGTTTCTTCGTAGGCAAACAGCTGGATTTGAAGTTGTTGGCCTTCATTTCCACGCACAGGAAGTGAAGGGTTCCAGCTGAATTTGTTCTTTATGATATTCATCGCCTCATGGTTCTTTATAAGTGGTTTTGCATGCTGAATTTTTTTAAATAAAAATTGTGACAAAAAAAGGGGGGATTTCTGTCATTCCAGCCTTGGACAGAAACAATTTCTTTGTGCCTAAGTGTAAATTTTCGTACACATGTAGATGAAGAACTATTTCCACACGAGCCCTCGTTCCACGCTTCCCTTCCGAGCCACTCAACGAAAACGCCACGAAGGCGTCACTTGTTCAAGTAACTGCTGTTTAATTGAATTTTCTTTCACCATCAATTCTCACGCTAATTAGTCGCCGCGGTTTAATGAGAACGCAAATAAAGCTGATTTAATTGCAAAACAAAAAGAGAAGGGAGAGGCTGCGTGGATAAGACGTTCACGTGGGCAGAGACGGAGGGATGCGTCGCTCATTTCTCCTTAAAAACAAACAGGCAAAAAAAGAGAAGAAGAAGAAAAAAAACCTCCTTCGCCTCAAAGAGGAAGGATTATTTCTTTGATGTTGGCTGGAAAGTAGAAAAGCATGTTCCTCACCTTGTTTCTGGTGCTTGCAGTCGTTTTGACAACTATGGAAATGAGTGGAAATGAGAGTGGGTGCATTTAGTTTCTAAGTGGGTGAAGGTAATTTCTTAGCTTTGCTGGCAGAAAATTGTCCATTTTCTGAACCAGCCATCTGGTTTGGCAGCAGAAAAAGTATATATATATATCAATCCAAATTTACCATGAATGACATCTTTTCTTAATCAAGTCAGCAGTTTAGGTACAACCCTCTTCATCTGCTTCGGATTTTTCACCTCTAGGAATTTTCTATTTGCTCTTTCTGTGACCGTAAAAGATTGATGATGGTCTTAGAATCAGCATAACAGTGTTTTTATATATAAAAAACTAGAGTATGTCTTAATTCACCAGACGCATTCACGCTTGTGATCACACTGATGTTCAGCATTTTAACATATGATGAATTTTGGCTCATCAAAGTAATTACATGTTTTTTGTTGTTGTTGTTTTTCACCTCAAAGGCTTTCTAACACTCGGGGAGCATTATGGCACGTTGAACAATGAGCTCATTAAGATGCATTCCAATCATCTGGGATTAGACTTTGCAAGACATTTTAGATCAGCACACACGCGGTTTACAGCATTTTCAGGCCATGTCTACTTTGTCTTCATGCACGAGCGACACTGTTGGGATCAGAAGTTTGCACACAATCATCATAATCAAGCTAATCCATGTATATTTGGTCTCTTAATGACGGATTTCAACTTCACTTTAATAAAAACTACAATCTCTCAGCCGTTTTTAAAAGCAGGAACTATGTGTACAAAGTTGTAACATTATTATATGTACCAGCTTAAACATTGAAATCCCCCCCACCTGACATCTGGTTAGCCATTTGACATCATCCTGCTTAAAGATTTAATTGTTCTCACTAGACACCGTAAACCTCTTTTGAATATGCACGGTTCTAAATCAATGATTGGTTTGTAGCCATTGTTCAAACGTTTACGGCAGCCTTGAGGACAGGGTCGTATCAGAAGCTTCATGTTGGCCTTCTTTATCCGTTCAAAACCGGTTTTAATTTGTGTTCTGAATGGCTGCCCTGCTCCAACACTCAGTGAAAATTCATCCATCTGACAATTAATTTGAGGGGAACTTGAAAAATTCTCCGTCCTCATGTGCCCCACGTTGCGTATTGCTCCACACATATATAGCAAATATATATAGATGTAAAAGTCAAAGATTTTTTTTTTTACATGTTTTTACAGAGAATAACCATAAATATGTTTTAGGTGGGTTTGAACATACAATATATGAATTACAGACAGCACATCTTTTCTAGAAAGCTGCACATAAATATCTAAGCTCAGCTGTTTTCACGCATCGTTTCTGCAGATTTTTTATTTTATTTTATTTTATCAAACTAATTAAATTTCAGCCTCAGTGGCATTCAGTCAGATCTGTGTAATTTGTTTCAAGAGAAACTCTGAGTTATCGTCAATGCCACCGAGGCGCTCCCGCTGGAAGAGACGGTAGTGATTGGATATTAAAATTCAAAACCAGCTGAGATTTTACTGTAAAACCTGAACTTAGTCATTGGTTGTTGTTGTTGTTGTTGTTGTTGTTGTTATCAGGCTGCACAGCTGGAAGTTTAACGACACCAAAATGAAAAGTGTGTTGTTTCCATCTACCAGCGCTGTTATATATCGGGAAGTATGTTGTTATATTTACCACTCGCAACATTTTTCAACTTTCTGTTGTCATTGAAGAAGCATACAGTGCATTTCACACATTAGAGAAATACAAAAGCTGATTAAAAAAAGAGAAAAAGTGCATTCATACTGAATGACATAAAAAAATACAATTATGTTCAGACAGAAGAAAGATATGCATCTGTTTATTTGGTGTATGCAAACCTCTGGTTTCAATTGCGTATGTTAGGGATGGTCAATATATTGGCACTAACATCTTGGTATCGACCGACATAACTCATTTATTGATATATCAGCATTTGGTCACATGACTGATGGTGATGCAACGTAGGATTGTGGGATTTTAAGTCAGTAATATATAATATACATTACTGGTAAATATTGGTTATCGACCATTACAGCAATATTAACATAGAATATTGATATCGGCCCAAATGTTCATATTGATGCATCCCTAGTATACACAGTACATATTTAATGTGATTTTAATAAGCAACTTATTAAAATCACATTTGGGAGCAATTTAATTTCATCTGATGTCAAAACTGCATTCATTTCTTCCACCAAGCTACAAACTGTATATGCTAATCGTGCTCCCTGTGGCCCCCGACTTTTAACAAAGTGCAGTATGAGCAGTCAATAAGGGTCTTTGTGCATCAGCAGAGCTGGTGGTGAGCCCTGCAGCTCAGCACTGGCAGGTGGGGAGAGTGCAGTGCCTGGCTTGTTTATGTCATGTCACATTCAGCTCATCTGTCAATGTAGTGGATTATTTCTTGAGAGACCAGAATTGGCTGCCCGGAATCAGGACGCCATCAATCTTCAGCCGCACAAGCAGAAGACGGGGGGGGGGGGGGGGGGGGGGGGTTGAAGGAGGGCTTTTTGTGATGCAGAGGCTCATGGGAACGAGAGAACAGCGCCACGTAGTAAAGCAGGTGACGAAGCAGGCATCCTACTTGTTACTCGATCTCCTGAATTTGTCACCAGACACGTTGAAACTTTGCAGCTCGTGTTTTTTGTTTTTCTTCTTCTTTCCCCAAAGTTTCCGGAGGCGGATCGGATGATTTCTCAAATGCCGTTAGATGGTCTAACAGAAACAACAAAACACCCGACGCTACCTCCGCTTTGAAAGCCTCGCAGCTGCTTCTATTAGTCGATGTCCACTGGATGTTTGTTTTTGTGTAACTTTATCTTTCAAACGGCCTGCTGAGGGACATTTAGAGTTTTAGAAATAATGATTTCCTGGAAGTTGCAATGTCAGCCCAACAACAAGATAACTGAACAGAAACCAACACAGTGGCTCAGGAAGAGGCTCGGCATGGCTACATTTAATATTTCATCATTGCTCAGTTTTTAAGGTGATAAATGCATGATTTTAGCTAATGGATGCTGCATATAACTATGATTAAGCACTTAAAAATTCACACTATGCTACGAACTATTACTGAAAAGTACTCAAAGCATAACAAAAAAAAAAGCTCGAAAGTTGATGGATTTTTCAAGGCATCCTGTTTTTTTATCTCAGATGTACTCCGCCCTATTTATAGCCTGGCTCTTTGGGCTCGGTGAAACCAGAGAGCTTCTCAAATTATAAAATCAATTCTAATTCAAATATTTATCATAGCATTTCAATTCGAGGAGAGAGGTTCTGGTTAGATCAGGTAGCAGCACTTTATGACTGAGCAGGACGGATGTCGGCTTCACTCTCATGGAAAAACGTCAGTAAACTGAACAACGACGGTGGTTTGGTAAGAGTCTCCAGCTTCGATGGGATTCAAAGTTCAGTGGCATATCCATAAGATTTCCATTAAAATATCAGTTATTCATGTTTTTACAGGTCTTGATCAGCAATGGGTGTGGTTATAGAAATGTTTGGAGGAGCTGAGTGAAACTTGATGGTTTTACATTGGATTGCCTTCTCCACTTACTGGCTAGCTGGAATATCCACAACTGATCATTATCTGATGAATGAAGGCGCCTTGTGTAAGCTCTGCCAGCTCACGGTGATTGCAACACTCTTCAGTGTAGACGCAAGTATTGAGTGAAGGTGAGTCAAAGCTAGCTTTTTCCACTTTCAATGATTTCAGTGTCTAATGTCGGAAGAAGCACACAGTTGAAAGCAAGCATTTAAAAAAAACCCAAAAAAACAGCAATTTGCTGGCAGCTTTTTGGAAATCTCAGATTGAATGTAAAGATCTACATCTGGCACAAACACAGATAGCTGTTTTTATAGGGCTAATCTCTAATATAAGATGCTAAAGATAGTTTAAAACATCGGCTATCTGGTCAATCTGTATTTTTGTTGAAATATTTTGAGCCTAAATTCAGAAGTTGTCTGCCACAGGACAATAATTCATATCTGGATTGCAACATTTTACCAGTTTGCTAAAAGACAAGTTGACTTGGAGCCAAATTCAACAGGACACAGAAAGGTTGGATGAATTTACACTGAACTCCCTGTGTTGGATTTGGAAACATTGATTGCTTTCGGAAAGATCTCAGAGTTATCCTACATTTAGAGATCCTGGAATCAGCAACCTTTTCAATTCAAGGAGGCGTTGGTATCGTCACACGGACTGAGAAAAATTTGTCCACACCCGCAAGACATAAATGACTCTTTGAATAACTTAATTTTTTGTATCATGAGGAGTAAGCTCATAAAAACTATTTATTAGGCCTGAGCAGCTAAGCGCTGCGAAGGCCTATTGTAATCGCGCTGTTTATTGTTATTTGATTTATTTTTTTTAATTATTTTAGATTAAAAAAAAAGCTTTTACCAAAGAGTTACATTGAAGTCTTAACAAAAAAAATAGCAATATTTGGGAAAAGAAACACAAAAGTGGCAGCGCTAACTACACAAAGGATGAAAAAATACTCCTTATGACATTGGCATGAATCTATTGTGGAAATTATGTTCATATAGCTACATTACAAAAAAAACCAAAAAGAAACATAAAACTATCCTATTTCTAAATCACTGATGGCCAAAATCATCAAGAACCTCTGTGGAGGGTATCAAGAGCCACACACACACACACACACACACACACACACACACACACACACACACACACACACACACACACACCCCGACATGAACATCCACAGTACATGTTTATGTGAGCACTCATGTTTCTGCATAAGTACAGCAATAATGAAACACTCATCATTATTTGCTCTTCATATAAAACCCTGTTGTTTTATAGAACAAGATATTCATGACATTTCATGAAAAACAATTACATTTTTCCCCAAATCACACTGACAACCTGTGGTAAGAGACCAATGTGTGTTTTTGTTTTTACCCCAGTCTGTCCCCAATACTCGACGGTAAATGCTGTAACTAGCTTTTGAACATATTATGAAGAGCGGCTGCAGAGAATGTAAAATAAATAAATCTGTCTAATAAGGAAGAAAGAAAATCAGGCCACCCCAGTTTACACAACGCACCTAGCTTCCATTCTATCCTCATTTCCTAGGCACACAACAGCGAGATGTATGTGCGAAAGCAGAGTACGAGGCAATTAAAGTGACATTTTACCTTTTCATCATCTCACTGGGTTATTTTTTTATGTAAATATGAAACATGAAGTCAGTAACTTTGGTAATAAAGCCTGGGGTCCCCCGTGAGCTTTCCAGGAGCCCCAATAGGGGGTGCTGACTCCCCAGGTTGAGATGCACAGAGACTGATGCTAACAGCTACCTGCGCTAACCGTGCGAACAGCAATACAAGATGCAAAATACTTCAGAGTCCAACTCTGTGTTTATTTTGTATTTGTTGTGAAGCAGTAAAATCCTCAGCTGAAGCGATTCACCTCTTACACATGACAGGACAGGCGGCACCTCGTCAAATAATAATATAAATATTAAATGACCGCTAATGGCAGGAAGAGCAGGAAGTCGCTGCTGAACGTTCTTGTTGTATCCTCTCATCTGAAAAAGAAATCATCCCCAAAATTCTGCTCGGCGCATCTCTACTTGATGCCCAGCCGCACCAGGAGAGCTCATCACGTGAACCCATTAGGTCATCAATAACGGCTCGCGAATCCTCAGAGGACCCGTGAAAATGCCACCCCGTAATGGCCTCAGCGAGAAGAGAGCATGTAAGTGTGCGAGCGTGTATACGTCTTTGCCCAGGAGTGCAATGGACGTCGAGTGCGTGAGTTGATCTGTCTGACAGTAAACCTTCCTGAACTGTCGGCCCCAGCTGTCTTTTACTTGCATGACTTTTCTAGGCGTAAAACCACAAGAGGTGGAAAGGAGATGGAGGGGGCAGCAAGTATGTTCTTCCTTTTTTTCCTTGTCCTCCCCTTTGGGTCAACTGCATTATTCAAAAACAACACTTACTGAGCCTTGCACTTCCTTGTACATCTTTGGCACCAAGCTTGACTTGCCAGCCGGACAAAAAAGAAGAAAATATAAAAAATAAAATGGAAGTCACCCTTTAAAAATTTATTCAAAACTCTGTGCTGCTCATCCCTATCCCCCCTTCTTTTTTTTTTCTTTTTTTTTTTCCGCTTCAATTAATGGTGGCAGGAATACTTTGAGAACTTTTTTTTTTTTTTATCTATCAGAGCGAGGATTTTCATGTGTCAGCTGTTCCGCAGCAAAAGTAAGCCAATTCTCTGACAGGCTGCTTAAAGTCACCAATGTTCACAAGCATAGAGAATTCAGAGCAGTGTTTTTTTTCCTCCTTCTTCCTATTGCTCTGCTTCAATTACCGCTTCTTTTATTTTTTATTTTTTTTACTTGGCAGTGCAAGACACAGAAAGAGGGAACTAAGCAGGAGACGGCATCAATGTTTAACAGCAGCTTGGCATGGAAAGGAAGCCCCACTCTGCATGAGGGTTCAAGCGTGGAAGTAACACTCATTGTTAGGAGCTTAAGGAAAGCATTTGCTTTGCTCTAAAAAAAAAAAAAAAAAACCTTTGCCTTCCTTGTAGCACTCCCACATATACCATATGTAATTCTAGTAAGCTTTTCCATAATCAGAGAATTAGATCCGCCTCCATTTCTACCCTCCCCTTTAGCCCTTGCGGTGCAGAAGGCGTCAGGCTTAATTGCCGAGCATTTCCAGTGCAAAAGGAGGAAAACATAATTGTCATTTCAGTCTAAGCCATAGTGATCAAAGCTCCCCCAGCTACCAGCGTGGTAATATGGATTCTTGCCCATAGCTTTAGCTGCTCCTATTAGTCTGCCAGTGAGATTCAGGGTGCACTAGTCGAGGATTCCTCGCCACATAAGTGAGTCATCCTCACCCCCCCGATTCCCAATCTGAGAAGATGTTCTAGCAGCACTCGCATGTTAAGATCCAAACGGTGGGAGACGGCTCGGCGAACGAACCCAACCTTGTTAACTGTGTTTCCTCCCAACTGCAAAAGTCACGTAACATTGGAACCGAAGGCACAATTAGCAGTCCCCAACCTCTGCTTATTCGCTAGAGCTTCAAGCGCCATGAATCATCTCGTCGCGCTGACACGGCGAGTCACTCTGACACACTGCGGCGGGCCTTGTTCTCGTCTTTCAAACAGCCAGAGCCGAGAGGAGCTAACCTAGCGAGGGCAACATCCTGCATGTTGTTGACACCGAGCTGTGAAGTTAGTAAGACAAAGAAATAAAAAAACGAAAAAAGAAGAGCTCGTTTACAAACCCAGAGTGAGGATGTCGGTGCGACCGGGTCGGGCCACATGGTGCTGCTGGATGGTCTGGTAGAGTGTGGCCTGGCACAGCAGCAGGAAGCCGAGGCTAATCCACATGGCCAACAACCAGGACATGGTAAGGCCGAGTCTGGAGAGCAGCGTGAAGAAACACGACTCTGTTAGACAAGCATGTGTATTTACTGCAGATATTATCTTTACTCAGCACGGAAACACAAAGCAGAGAAACAGATGTAAACGTACCCATGTATTTAAGAAAGTGATTTACTCGATTATATGTGCAATGATATATAAAGAACAACAAAAACATGATTTTGCATCCATCAATTATATTATAAGATGAAACGATCAGGATTCTCTTGGCCAATACCGATTTCCGATGTTCTCTGAGGTTTATGATGCCAATTATGACGATTTGACCAAGTCAGGCTTTTTGTTTTTTTATAAGAACAATAAAGCGCAAAAGTGGAAGCGTGTTGCCATATTCTCTGATGGAGGTAGTCGTGTTGAAACCGACATAAACAAGGCAATTCTGAACTTATGGATCAAGTCACGTTCTTGACCTTTATTGGATTTGTATTAAACTCAACAGGAAAAAGAAAAAAAAATCTGATCTATTTATTGATCACTGATTAATGAAAGGGAAACTGGTTGATCTGATGGATCAATGCTTCTCTATATGAAATGGCTAATTGGGGACCATTTTAATATCTATAAAAAACTTTGTTAGACTGCGCTGAACATAGATTTAAAATAGCAGACCCAATTTCAGCTATCAATCAACACCGACTGTGTATTTGCACCATTTTATTCATTTATACAAAAACAAAAAGTTCAAAAAGGACCATATAATAAAAAAAAACAACTATATACACAGGATATCTCACATTCAAGAAAAATGTGATCTCAGTCATAGTTCTGCCATCTGTGTTTATAAATTGAAGCTTAAATTAATCATTGCTAATCACAGACAGCACTCTTGATCATATTAAGAGATTTATCTTCTGCTGCTGAGGGGCGGCATATGTAGACACGCCTTTTTCCTGCCTGAATAATGAGATTCCCCTCCTTTCCAGGTGGTGTTGGCTCTCATTTCCATCCAGAAAGCTGAAGTGGGGAAGTTGTTGTTGTTGCCATAACTCCGCCTTCTGCAAAGCAATATTTTTCCACCAATCTGCAAAGGTTCTTTTCCCCCCAAACTAATCAGGGAGCATGTGATTATTTTAAAAGCACTAATACCGTTTTCGTTTTATAGGCGCGCACCAAAGCTTTTAACCAAGCCTGCTACAAGGTAGTGCTTCTATGATCTAAGCACTTTAATGTGATTCCGAATTCATAATTAATACTAAATGCAAGTGCATTAAAATAAAGCATGTAGCCATTAGCCGTTTAACTTTGAAAGTAAGTAAAATGAGAGCAGATATTTGATTCAATGCATTATTTAAAGACAGATATCTTGAGTTTTTCGTACGATGATATGCAGCTGAGGTCGAATGCATTAGGCTAATCAACAATTACCCTTTGTGAGATTAAGGCTGCTTAATAAACAAAGAAAAATGAGCGTGTAAACCCTTAATATCATTATGAATCGCCAGCAGGAGGGGGTTTTAGAACGAGCATGACTCCTCGTTTACTTTTCTCCAACCACACATGTTGTTCTCACCGAGTCAAAAGGTTTACGAGGCGTATTGTTGGGGGCAAAAAAAAAAAAAAAAAGAATCGCTGTGCTTGCATAGTTAATTGTATCGGCTACATATTACATGCAGGCGCAGATCTACAGTAATCTGGGGAGGCTTTTATAGGAAGAGGGGGGGGGGGTGAAACATAGTTGATAACTGCAGCTTATCTCCTGAGCTGAACGCGGAGCAGAGTCGAAGTAAAAAAAAAACACACAAAAAAGAACAGGGGATTATTTACAAGGTCTTTCAATGCAAACAAAAGAGGCAGTGTTCAGAAGCATGCAGCCCACGCTTTCTGTAGATGCAGACCGCTAAAAGGAGCTCGCTCTCACTTTTGTGCTGCAACCTCAGATGAGACACTCTGAAATGCAGGAGTCCAGATCAGAAGGGGTGGGGGGCAGGGAGGAGAAAGTAAAAGCGGACGGAGGGTGAGGGTGGAAACATGAGGCGCACCTGCAGGCACCGATGCACCTGCTCTGACATCTCTAAAGAAACAGGAGAGGTTCTCGCTCCGACAGACTGCAGACCCAACTTCAGCTATCAAACCAACACCGATTGTTCCCAAACCAGAGAAAATCAGTCAGAATGTAGATGGTTTCTAATCAATAGTACTTCTCATCCAGTAGGCATCGTCTGCCACTGGAAAGTGTCTGAATACAGAAGACGTCGCAAAGCCATTTCGTATCTTCAACCCAGATAGGTTTTTATTTTTGCCCCCAATCAGACATTCTTCTACATCAAACTCCTGTCCTCTGACACCAGAGGAATGTCCCACACCCTTCCTTACCTGAGCGGCGTGTTCAGATAGAGAAAAAGAGCTTAGTCAGAATCACAGCCTGTCCATCTTAATTCCATCGTCTCTTCATGAATTCCACCTGCAGGTAAGCCCCACAAAAAGGAACAAAAAAAAAATCACTCTGGACTTCTGCTGCTGAGATTGTTCTTTTTTCGAAAAAAACAAACAAACAAACAAACAAAAAAAAAAACACAAAAAAAAACAACACGAGTCCCCAAAAAACGCCACCCAGGTGGGAGGACAATAGGTGTCACAAACTGACCAAGGTGTGTGAGAGAGTCACGGCTCTATCGGCCACACAGGTGCTGCTCTTCTCTCTTTCAGAGTCTTTCGAAACTCCTCTGCTGAGATGAAAGGGGATCCTAATTTGCCCCCATCCGCCGCCTGCCCTCGCTCGTCGTTGCCCCCCCTCTCCCTCTCTCTCTCACAAACTCGGCGGAAGGCTCCGGTGGAATGACCGCTCTGTCTGCTTTTGGCCACGTCCCCCCATTGAGAAGCTGAGCTGATAGTGTGAGCCTCAGTCCTGCCTCCGACGCTGTAAGTAGAGCGTCTGTGTCGGGCGGGCGGGCAGAGCAGAGCGAGTGTGAGTGAGCGTGCATGCGTGTGTGTCACACTGTAGCCCAGCTGGAAAGAGAGAGAGAGAAAAAAAAGAGAGAGAGAAAGGGGGGAGTAGGATCACACGTCTTAAAGCAAGACTACCCGCTCCTGCATCGTACTCCATCAGCAAATGAAGCATGTTTTATTAACTGAAGCCTCTTTACATGTCAACCTGTCAACCATAACATCTAAAGCGAGAAATGCTTCAAGCTGTCTGATGCAGCCGTGTCTGGAGAGGATGGAGATGCCTGTCTTTCAGTTTCACCTCACAAAGCTTGAGCAGTCTCATGACCATGTGTTTTTCTTTGCCTCTTTTGTTGCCACCCAGCCTGAGATGATGTTTTTTTTTTTTTCACCCTCAGGACAACCTCACACCCAAAGCCTCTAAAGAGCTTTCGAGCACCCTCGTGTCACTGAATCTGCTGGCTCTTAGCACGAAGGGCAAGGCTTCTTCTGGTGGCGTGTGGGTGAGTTTGCATTGGCGCAAGCAGGACGAGTAGCCCAGGCTTCTCCCTTGTTTTTCCTCCTAACGTATCACCTTCTGTGTGGTGGTACTTACATTTAACCGTATCAGTCTCAAACATCTGCCATACCTGGACTCAATCACAGAGTGACATTTAGGATAAAACGAGCCACTTAAAAGTGTCACAGAAACAAGAGATGGGGTAAAAGCCGCAGACGTTTTGGGTGGAGTTCAACTCCTTAACGAGGTCTGATCGCAGAGCTGATTCGATGAGGTACTGCATACAGCATCATGTGAGAGCTGTGCTATAAAGCTGCCAGCCTCTCCCCATCGGTTGTCATCCTCCACTTATCTTCTAGGAAGCAGCTTTGACATGGTTAACAAGCCCTTCAACTGTTGGTCACTGTGCCATAGCATAAGGCATCCTGGGCCATCTCTGTTGCTGCTGCCATCTCTTGGGCTTGTTCTTTACTCACCACTGAGTAATTTGACAGCCAGATGCACACATCCCTGCAAGAGCTCCAGTGTGCAGGGCGGACAAGAAGAGAAAGTGTAGAAGATAAAAAAAAGAAACAATCCTAACATTAAGATTTTGGACTGTGGGAGGAAGTCAGAGGACCCGGTGAGAACCCACTAGTGTGCAGGGAGAACATGCGAACTTCATACAAGAAAGAATGAAGTTCAATCCGGGATCTGAGCCCAGGACCTTCTGCCAAACAACAGTGACAAAAATGATACAAGGATTTTTTACTTTTTTTTTTTTTTGCAAATTCAAGTATGTAAAAAAAAGAGTGGTGTGACAGCATCAATGGAAAATAGATTAATATAGAATGTACAAACATACATGTCACAACTCTCGTCAAATCGAATCAAAGTGGGGGCAGCATCATAATGTGGGGATACAGAAGCTGCTGGGAAGATGGACGTGGCTTAGTACAGGGCAGGATTGCAAGAGACTTGAGACCAAGACAGAGGTTTAAATGCTAAACATACAGTCAGAAAAAAAACAACCGATTGATTAAAATCAAATCATAATCATGTGCTGTTCTCCAAATTCAGACCTAATCAAAACAGAAAATTTGTGGCAACACATTGGAAAATGTTTTCCCACAGACCTTCTCTAACCAGTCCGACTTGTACAAACATCCCCCCCCCCCAACCCCCCAAATACCTGCAGATCTGATTGCTGTAAAACAGTCATAGTTTTAGGTGAGGTAAGGGTAAGGTCATTTTATTTATATTGCACAGTTTCAGCAGAGGCATTTCAAAGTGCTTAGGTTTTAACTTGATGGGCACATGCCATACATTTCAGATCTTTACTCGCAAGAAATGTTTAAAACCATTTATGGATTTTCTTTCCACATGCCCAGTGATGATGTCTTTTGTGTTGGTCTCACATAACGACTCTAATAACACATTTATGCAAAAAAAACAAACAAACAAAAAAAAACAACAGGTAACATGAATACTGTGGCAGGGGGAAAAGCTTGCGTGGTGTTTGTTTGTGGTAAGTGATGATGTGTTGTTGTTGTTTTTTTTGTTTTGGACCCTGCTTCTTGGATTTACATAGATTTGTACTAATCTAGTGGCAAAGTGAAGTGAATGAATAGCAAAACCGCCATCTGGATCCCCATTGGGTATAAAGCTCAGCATGTTAAGAGAGAGATTTACACTAAGCACAAACTGCAGGGTAATTATCACTCTGATTGGTGTTTCCACACTGTCAAGACCAACTTGCGCAGCCGGAGTTGATTACCAATAAATACGATCATTACATTTTTGTCCAAATTGTTTTTTTGTTTTTGTTGTTGTTGTTGTTTTATTTTTTTTAATTGGAGGCATTAATAACCTGAACGCTTCATTTTGCACGTCTTGGTGACGTGTCCCGCTGGAATAAGATGAAAGCGTGAAATGAAACAAGCCCCAAAACAATCCCCAGGGGCAAACTTAGAATCGCAGGCGCCAGATTATTACGTTTGTGTTGCGCCGCGATCATTTAGACATTTAAAGCCATTTCATCTTCCTGCCGGCCGATTCGTTCCAGTCTCCTGATTTTCATTCTGCATCATTCGGCGCTGCGTTGGGAAAATGGACAGGGACAACAGAATTTCACAGTAATTCTGGATTGTTGTTGCGCTCTCCCTTCTCAGGGGTTTTCATCATTTCCAAGCAGCTGTCGCCGCCGCCCATGCCAAGACCTAACTACAGCCGACCAATCACCGGCCAGTTCTGTGCTTGGATCTGAGCAGCCCTGTTAAACAGTGCTGTTTGCCAGTGCTGCTTTTTCACTTCCCATCTTTTTTTGTCTCATTCTGTCATTTCTTCTTTTTTTTTGATATTTTTGTCATCTATTCTTCCTGCTGGCTAATAAAATTCTCCCTTCCAGTGCCGCCTGTCCCAACTGTGTCCCAAAATACCAACTTAATCCTCCTCTCCTCCTCACCCCCTGGGCTTGTCTGCTTTGCTTAACATTTTTAACTAGAACAAACAAAGGGTTTCTTCATTTGACAAAGCCTATTCTCCAGAGTTATAGTGAAATGTAGCACAGATGCAGAATGAGAGGAAGAGGCAAAAAAAAGAAAAGGAGAGGAGGATGGGCGAGCAGAGGAGTCATTTGGATGAGGTAAGTAGCAGGGATCTTGCACACCGGTGGATGGTGAATACATTAAGCCGTTTAACTAAATGAAATAATTTGAGATGTGATCAACATTTGTTGAACTTTTCAGCTTGTCGTCTTCAGATCGTGCCATTCACTCTGCCCTTAATGATTGAGTCAAAAGGTTACTGGTGAATATCTTGAGAAACACTTCTAAAAACTCTGGAATGGCGAATAAAAATGAAAAATGGAGTAGAAGTTGTATTTGTTGCTTTCATTGGGATGGTTACTGAAGGGAGATTGTCCCTGAAACCATTCATGCTTGCAATGAACCAACTCTGTGGTTCAGCCATGTTCTGTTTATGCTCTGTAGCAAAGAAAGGTACATCACTGAGCCGGATGAAGAACCTTTCTGACTGGATATCACGTCTTAGAACCCAACAAATACCGTTGAACCAAAGCAGCTGCAGTTTATTTAACAAGCCAAAAAAAATTTATAATTGGATAACAAGGTTCTTTTTTCCATGATGACCACTGCAAAGCACTGACTGTCGTCTTCAACCTTCTTTGTAAATAGTTTGACTCGATGCTCAATTATTGTCCATTTGATGGACCCGTTTTTTCCAAGCTTGAACTTTTTGGTTAACGTCTTGAGATATTTGCAGATTCCTCCGTTTTCCTCCAAATGTATCGCGTGGTCTTTGTGGCCACATACCTAGTTTTTTTGTCATTGTTGTCCTCAGTAATCCCTCACCTGTTCTATGGGATATATATATATATATATATATATATATATATATATATATATATATATATATATATATATATATATTTTTTTTTAAATCAGTCTGCTGCTCACCCCGTTACGTGCCTTCCTATTGATTCTTCCAGCGTTGTTATGCTTGCCTCTTTTCCTGTTCCTGTGCTACCTTTGTTTGAACTTTATTTTGCTTCAGACGTTTGGTTTAAGTTCTGTTTTATTTATTAAGCACATTCCTCTTGCTTCCTGCTTGTCTGCTTCCTGGGCATTTGGGTCCCTAACATGTCCTCCTCATAAGTCCTAAACTCTGAACTTTTAAAGTCTACGTATTCAGCTAAAATCTAAGCCACCTAAGCAACCCAGTGTGCCTTAGCTGTGTTTGTTCAGTTTCCATATTTAGATGTTGTTCGCTTTCACTGCTTATATGATACTCTGATACTTTTCTTAACTATTATGATATGTCATTGCCTCCATTATTTAATCAACTGATGGCAAAGACACAACTTTAAATCAGATAATTTCTGATTCTCTGAGACTCTAAGTGAACATATTCTAACCTTTGCCTTGTTTCAGTTTTGATGTTGGTGTCTGCCTTACTAGAACTTTTCTTTGGTAGCTTCTTCTTTAGAAGACCGAGAACAAACAAAAAAACCCATTAATGAATGAAATACTTAAAGAAAATCTAAACTATTTGTATGTTTTAAAACAAAAGGTAAATCTTGAATCTTTTGTATTACTTCCCATTCCAGAAACTGTTGCGATAATTTTGGATTTTGTTTGTTTGTTTGTTTGTTTCTTCACTTAAATATACTTTGTTTCTAAAATTCTTTAAACGTTATAGCTTGCATTATTGTATTTTAATTTGATATACTTTTCATTTTATTTGATATACATTTTTTACAGCTGGTCAATTTTGTTTTGATCATATATATATAGAAAGAGAGAAATGTGGTATTGAACTCCATCGTAGTCCTCTTCGTCCAAATGTCTTGGGAGTGTTAACAGCCCCATATTCAGTCATGAACTCTGGACAGCAGAGGAAATAAGTTACAAGATTTTAGTGTTTGGAGTGGGTCAGAAATTCGGTGCCGGTGATGCACTGGGGACCTGACAGGTCTCAGCAGGTGACATTTTGTGTCTCGGGTGAGTTCGAGATGGAGGAGTAATTGAGCAATAGATGGCTCGACTACTGGAGACGATGGTAGCCATGAAAATGTTCCCGCACAGACCAATAAAAATGTCCTCTACTTCTTGCTGTAATTGGACCAGGGACAGTGGGGGTTGGTCTGTAGCCTGAGGAGACCACCTTTAGAAATGCTTTGTTCAATACACTCCTATTAGACTGATGAGACATGGGACTCAGTGGAAGAAAGACATGTCTCAAAAGAACAAGAGTAATGCTGATGAGAAGAAGAAAGAAAGAAAGAGAAAAAAAAGCTGTTGCCAGACTGGAAAGGCAGCAACATGTAATCACTGAAGTCTTCCAGAAACTGACTGTGTGTCTCCTGCTCACAAAGGTCAGAGTGCACTCAGAAAAATAACAGGGGATTTTTAATAGACAACCCCTACAATCTGATGAGAAAAAAAATTACAGCATATGCAGATTTGCGGTTGTTCTTTGTGCATCACATTGATGTTCATACCAAAAAAAAGACATGAATACACAAATTCCCACTATGGGAGTTTATATGCTAAAAAAATAAAATTATTACCTTAAGGCGTTCAACACCTTAAAATCTTTGTCAGTAATTTATCGAAATAAACACCATAATTATCATACGATGCCATGTGTTGACCATCTAACCATATCATCTACAGATGTTTTTTTGTCTGTTTTCTTATCTGCAATGTACAATTTCAAAAATTAAGTGTGAACTGAAATTCTTCCGTTTTTTTGACGCATGCGACCAATAGAAACCTTCAAAGCCTTTTGTAGTTTTTAAGCTTGTATTGTGGTAACTATATTAACTTATGTGCTCCAGGTTGGTCATGATGCTGCATCTGCTTGTTGCACCAATTAAAAAAAAAAAAAAAAGATTAATTACGTCCACAGGTAGCTCCATTTCAATAATTATTCTTCACAGTTCTTCCTGACACTGTGGTTTTGATATAAGCTAAATGCTGCACCATGCATTTGCTTCTCCTCTGTTCAATTGAGACACAGTTTCTGTCTGTTTTTCTACCATTTTTTTCTCAGTCACATTTCATGCTAAAAAGCATAGCTGTTACTCTGACCCTCCTCCTCACACCAGGCAGGTTTCTAATCTATACTCCCAATAAGGTCAAAACACTCTAAAGACAACAATAATAAACTAATCAATCAGATGTTATAGTCAGCTAACATTGAATAGTTTCAGCAGCAATTTTAGTAGAATGATTTCTCAACTCTCTCTGTAGCCGTCGAGCTTCACATTCAGAAGAAACAGCTAGTTTACTGCTGCTGTTGATAGGTTTGCTGTCGCCTGACCAGCGACAAAATGCCTGCGGCTCAAATCCTCCGTGACAAAGATGAGACAAATGAGAACTGGTTGAAAGACATGCATACCGTGGCTCTCACGCTAAACAAAACATGGTTTGGTATTTAATATGAGCGGCAGCTTTGTTTCTTTTTCAGGTTAACTGTAGCAAAATTGGCTTAAAAAGGAGCTTGTGTCCCTGCCGTTTGATGGTTTGGACTTTTTTCTTTTTTCTTTTTTTTTGCCACTTCTGTGCTTACAGTAATCATTTTTGAAATTTCTTTTTCTGTTTTCCTGTTTCTGTTCTAGGTGCTGTGGAGGACAAAAAAGCTACGTGGAACATTCTGTCAAGGCTTCTCTCAAATGCAGGAACTGAATAAATAAACTGGAAAAGAGTGAAAAGGAAACGGTGATTCAGGGAGAAGCTTGTTCATCAGTGAGTGATTAAAAACATGCTATATCAGTTACAAAAACATAACTAATATAACATGCATATTAGTTATTTCCACTTGATTAACTACTATATAAAATGCCACCGTGTTATGATTGTCTTAGTACTTATTTTAGTTTTGATTTATACATTTATCCTTTGACAGTTTTTTATTGAAACATAGCTAACAGAAGGGGCTTCTTAACTTTGGAACATAATTGCTTTTTTGTTTTGTTTTTTATAACAAAACTGGAAAATTGCATTTTCAAATAGTAAGAAGAAACTGGATGACAGTATTATTTAAGTGGGTAGTTCTATTAATAAATTAATATAAAAATTATGGAACTTATTACTCTCCTTTAATTAAATAACGTGTATAAAACATGTCAGCTGGAGCCAAAACCAGTTTTGTGTTTACACAGTTTTATTATTCCACCGTTTCAACAATAATGTAACTTCGACAACTAATTTAAATTTTTGTAGCTGAATGCATTTTCTGTTTATTTGCATTCACCGCCAATTTAGCATTTCGAATATTAAGTATGAATAGAAAGACTTTCTTGAAAACGTGATAGTAGTTTTGTTAAAGCGCTAATGGATCACTGTGTGGAACATGGTGGCTGGCTGCCCAGTGGGTCCAACAGCAGACCTTGGTAGGCGTGAAAACTGTATTCTGTTCATAATGATTCATGATGCTGCATCTACTAAGTAGATGCTCTAATTGTAATGATGGACTGTCATAACAGGTGATCCAGTTTTAATTATCAGCAATTTATCTTACTGTAGAATACGCTTTGATCAGATTAAATTAGATTTATTAGCACTGCATGTATAAAACAGCACAATAAATAGTTGCAAAAAAAAATGTAGGTTTAAAATAATTAAACAACTTTTTTAAATATTAATAAAGTACACAGTGTGTTGAGTCTGTGCAGTTGTCAGTTGTGACATTCACAGTCGTCTTTAGGGAGCCCCGTGTTTCCCACTGTTTCTTTCACCATATTTTCAGGTGTTTCCTCCTCTTATGTCTGCTGGAGGCCCAGCTGATGTCATTTCACATCTTTCCCCCCATTTTTCCTGCCGTTATGGGTCTTCATGTCTTTCTTCATCACATTTTTAGGTGGGAAAAAAAAATGTAACTGCACCAGCTGTCCCATGAGACTGGATAAAAAAAAGAGCACAGCTAACTGTAGTCAGGAGATTTTGCCTAAGGGAATTGTAATAAAGCCGTCTGAGGAATCGTTTTAGCCAAACGTTTTAGCTAGATTACATGAATATTAAACCACGAAGACTATACTGCAAAATCAGTCAACAAACGCTTGCATTACTCTGAGGGTCTTGCAGCTAACATGAATGCATGAATTCAGTCTCATATTTCAAATTATACAACAATTCTTCCAAATTGTTCATGTTAGCCATCTACAAGTAGCTATACTGTTATGCTGAACCACTAGCATCATTTACTTATATACAATTATGTTAGCTTTGATTAAACCATGCCAGCAGCAGCTAACAAAGTTAGTAATCAGGTGTCTCACACACACAGAACAACAGAAACATATATCCTATAATTTTGGTTATTTATAGAGTTTTTGGCAGCTAAGTGCTCCACTGTGTTCTCCGTCTTGTAGCTAACTCTGTTTCTCTGATGTTTTGTTCTAGGCAGGTTGTAAGGTGTCAGTTCAGGGAAGAGAACGAAAGGCTGAGAGCAGCGACTGGAAGTGGGTGTGAACAAAAGTGTTCTCATAAAACTAAAAGCTGGCTGTTGTTAAAACTGCAAAAGCAGCCTCGCCGTTCTGTCAGAGGACTACAAGCAATGGTTTAGCATTGGTAATCTTATAAAAAAGCATAAAATTCCAAAACAAGGGAGTCAAACAAATCAAACAAAAAGAGAGAAAGGTAAAAATATTACGCAAAGAATCTCGAGAAGGCACCAAAACACTTCCCACAAACGAGGACAGAAAACATTGAGTATTGTAGTGAAGCAGAATATTTTTTCACTTGTACTTCGATGTACTGGATGTGCAGTTGAAACCAGAAGTTTACTTACACTCAATTTAAAGACAGGTCCACCCTTTTTCTCTCTGAATGAAGTTAATCGGACAAAACCATTCTTCTTTGAGGTCCTTCCACAAGCTTCTCCTGATACACAATTTTTAGAAAAATTCTTACTTGCTCTTCCTGACAGACCTGGTGGAACTGAGTCGGCTTTGTCGGCCACTTCGCTCGCAGGCGCCTCTCGAGATCGGTCCACAGTTCTCTATCGGGTTGACACCAAAGGGTTAGCGTTTAAATATTTCCACACAATGTTCTTTCCTCACGATGCCATCCGTTTTATTGAGTGCACCGGTTCCTCCGGCAGCAAAACAGCCTCACAACATGATGCTGCTGCGTCCATACTTTAAGCTGGGATGGTGTTACCAGACTTAAAAACACACTGCTTATTCCTCTAAATCTAATGATTGTGACTATGACCGGACAAGTCCACTTTAGTTTCATTCGACCAGAGTCTAGGTCTGCAAAAACGAAATGGAGATGACTGATTATTTCTCCCATTATTGTGCCCTTTCGCAAATAGAGATCATTTTGATAGTTCTGCCTGACCTGAAACAAAAGTTTGGTTTGATTTAACTTCAGACTCTAAGAAAGAAAAAGAAAGTGCATGTGTGTATTAATTTGGTTAATTTAATGTTCTGGTTTCAACTGTGTATTTCATTCCAGAGTATGATCTCACAAATCTCCCACAAATCCAGCTGTCTCACAAGGTGACTAATCATTAAATCCTCACAAGCTTAACCAACTTCACAGCTTTAGTGCTCAAAGGGGGTATGATGGATTTTCCAAGAACACAGTGACATTTTATAGCCAATCAAGTAAGTGTGTTACTTTCGTTTTTTTGTAAGAATGCTTTCAACATCAAATATGCGTTGTGCGATGTGACGTGGATGTACCAGCACCTGCCAAAATGCTCTCAGAAAACAACCAATTTTGCAAGGTGGGAAGAAGATTCTTGCTTCACATCAGGCCCAAAGTTTCTTTGATGAATAGGTAACGGAAAGCTTTAGTGTTGGACGATCCATTCCCTCACCCATGTGGCACCGACAAAAAACTTTCCTGTCTGTCAACACTCACAAGGTTCCTTTTGAGTGCGAGTCCAATTCGCCATCAGAGAGAACATTAAATGTCTGTGCTTGTCTTATTTTTAAAATAATAAAAAAGCTACAGGTCCCAGATAGTGCAGCAAAATACTCTTTCTGCACTAAAAATTCAACAGACAAATGTCTTGGTTTCTTTATTTTTTTATTTTTTTGTATGTATGAGTCATTGCTTTGCATTAATGTTCTGCAATTCAAAATTCAGCCTGTTTTTTCAAAAGTTTCTCGAGTCTTTCGTCTGTTTTGTTGTATTTTATGTTGTAATAGATTTATTTATTTTTACTCCTAAGATATGTGGTTTGACCTCAGTTTTCAGTTTTTCTTCTCTTGTTCAACTGCATTAAAGCACTCTGAATAAACATTCACTGGATCGCACAGTGCATCAATAAAGCGGTGGGTGTGTGTGGGATTGCTTCCAAATACTGCGGGAGTGACAAAAACAAAAGGCAGAAACGGGATTATTTTTCAGAAATTTAGCTGAAACGGGTGGGAGCTAGACTGAGCTCGACTTCATAAATCTCAAAGATGGTTTGTAAAACTTCCCATTCAGTGTACATGTATCAGTTTCAGGTTTTGATATCTAAGCAGAGGTGCAAAAGTACCGTTCACATTTGTTAAAAACTGGGATAAAATGCCAACAGGAAGCTGTAAAACAAATGTGACCTTTAGCTGTTAGCAAAGTTAGCATTTCTGACACATTTTTAACCACGACCACATTACTTTTTGGATGTTCCAGCCTGTGAAAACGTTACATTTACTTTTATTGCATTCATTTTTATTGGACAAATTAGTCAAGTAAAGACAGTCCTGATCCAGTGCTGACCTTCCCCATGCGTCACCGAGGGCTGGGTGATGTTTAACTTATGAAGTTGCTAGCAGGAACATCATATGACAAAAGAAATAGAGATATAGAAAGAGAGAGAGAGAGGACTGTGAGACACCCGAGGCAGATATGAAGCGAAAAAAGCCAAGGCAATACCTCTCAAACCGCATTTAAACATTCATGCAGCTACTCTCCTCTGTTGAGTTTGTGCCTTAGCGCCAGTTGTTGGGCGGTAAGCCAGCCGTGTGCCTCTCAAGGTAAGGGAGTGAAGAGAGAAGTGCAAGCTTTGGCTGACGCTGAGGAGGGACAGAGTCTACCTGCTGACCTTACACCAGCTTTACCTCAGCAGGAGAGGACTGTTTCATAAATGGATTATTCCACTCAGTCACCTTTGACCTGCAGCAGCTTCAGTAGGCTGCCCATCACTTACAGAGGAGCTGAACGAGTTGGAGAGGGGGGATAAGAAAGGAGGTGGTTTCCACCCGTGGTAGGATATTAAACCCTCTGTGGTGAGATGGGGAGGAAAAGGAGGATTGACAACACAGCTGTCAGAAACTGCAGCTGCCACCATGTGCGCTGGTGACTCAGTAGATCGGAGTAATATGAAAGGGACTGAAATGACCTTGTTTCTCAACCACAAGGCACAGGTGTTCAACATTTTCTCTGCTGACAATTATAATCTGCCAAAAGTGGCAGTGAAGCCCCATGAAAAGCCAGCGAATGCCAAATACCCAGCGTTCCACCCACAAAAGACTATATTTGGAGCTGAAAATGAGATGAAAAGGACCTTCCAGGTCTTTATTGAAAGGGACAAGGGATGGCAGAGTCATATCTGAGAGCATCATTACGGGGAGCACATCTGTTAGATGACTCACTGAATCCGGAGAATCACAACTGCAATTTAATATCGCAAGTAAGTACGGCTGCGAGGAGAGCGCAGCAAACATAATTCTCTTTTAACGTCCCTTTATTCAATACATCTATATTCAGGTTTAATTCATACGGCACTAAATCACAAAAAATGTAATCGCAGAACTCCTATATTAAATACACAGAAAGGTCAGTGAAACTCAAGACTCTCCCCTGAATCTGAGACAAACATACAGATGAAATCCATGATGTCGGGCTACAATAAGACTGCAGAGCATCAATGTTATTCCATTGCTATTTAAACTATTTATTTTAAGTAAAAGACAATCACAAGATAGTCTGCACATATTAAGTGGTAGGAAAAATATTGTAAAAGAAAAAAAAAAAAAAAAGCTGATGATTTGGCAATGTATATTCATCCAGCCGCCTCTACTCTGCAGCCCCTAATTAAATTCCAGTGCCATAAATTCCCTTCAAATGTCACCAAGTTAGTAAACAGAGTTCACTTGGGTTTATCTTAATCTCACTGTGAATGCAACTGTTCTGACAAGGTCTCAGGGATTTGTTAGAAAATCCTGAGGAACCGATGGCACCATGCAGACCAAGGAACACACCAGGCAAACACAAAGTGGAGACGATGGAGGTTGTGCTACTGTACGACCTATCACCTAGCACTGTGTAAGCCATCAGTTGAAGATGGAAAGAGTGTGTGGTAACCTTCCAAGACATGCCCAAACTGTCTACCTACACTGCAGTCAAGAAGAGCAAAAGTTACACAAGCTGCTAAAAAAAACCCTTGGAAATTCTGGAGGAGCTGCTGAGATCCAAAGTTCAGGTGGGAGAATCGATTAGTTGTTCATTCCACAAATCTGGCCTTTGCAGAGCAGTGATAAGATGATGTCCCTTGTTGAAGGAAATATACAAGTCCCATTCACAGTTTGCCATGTTGGGGACGAGTAATCATCTGGCCTTAAGGTGATCTGATCAGACACACCATGGTTGCAACATCATGATGTAGGAAGATTGTATTCAGTAGCAGGACTTAGAAATTGATGTTCATGGATGTCCCTCACATCAAGACTGAGTCTGAGCTACTTACAAAGAAGAATAGGCAAAATGTTCAGTCACTGAGCTGTGTCAACGCTTCAACTCAGGGGCTGAATGCAAATTCTTGCCACACTTTTCAGATTTTTATTGACAAAACATTTGAGAACAATGTATAATTCTCCATCCACGTAACCGCTATGCCCAACTTTTTTGTCAGTCAATAACAAAAAGTCCAAATAACATACCTGGAGGCTTGTGGTTGTAACATGACAAAATGTAGATATGTTCAACAGACATGAACACTTAGGTTTGGCACCATATGCATGCACTGAATGATGATACAAGCATTTTTGTTGTCCTGAATAATTCCCCCTCCTAAGGCCCATACCTGTAGCTTTGGCTGTGACTGACAGCTGATGCTTTGGATGACGGCGAGCCAGTGAGCTGTAACAAGTCACTCCAGCAAAACACAATCTCCTACAAGTCTCAAAGGAAAGCTCTGTGAGGGAGGCATCCAATTCTGCCTTCCTTTCAGCTATCATCCGCCAGGCATGCAGGAATGAAAGAAGCAGGATTGAGAGGAGGGTGAAGCAATAGAAATTGAGACATATGGTGGAAGGATGGCGGGGCGCAAGGAGATAGCAGGCGAGGAGGAATACATGAGGTATTGTGAAGCAGAAGGCGGAAAGACAGAGAAAGGCCACGAGAGAAAGGGGGATTTTCTTCTCTTCACTTCTCTCCATTCTGTTTCCCTCTGGCAATATGGTGCTTATTTACTGCGGCCTCTCCTCTCCCAGTGGAATGGGAGGGAAATGGGCTCTTAACTGGGTTTCCATACATCACCCGCTGACACTGATGCTTGTAGTTTTGGAATGCCCGCATCTGATGTTTCTTTTTAAAATCAATTATTTACAGAGTATCCTTGAGTTCCTGCAGTTTATCTCGGCTAATTGCAGTACATCACCTTGGTTGTATTTCAAATTCTTTATGGGAGAAATGCTGCGCAAGTTTTTTGCACAGAGCTGTAAAATTGTAGGCAAAGGGCAGCTAAACAATTTAGCTTTTATGCCTTGAAGCTATTCAAAACATTTAAAAGATCAACTCTCCAGTTCTTGGTTCAATTTAGTAAGTCTTAAAGATAAGATTTTGAATTTTGGAGAGAAGTTCTGTGAAAAGGAAAAGAGAAGTTCATAACTTAGCTGCAGTACAGAAGTATTATACAATATTTGTTTGACAGGAACCAGATTAGTTGGTCATGGATCCCAAAGTTAATGGTTCATCCAAGAGCGGTCAAGACCAAAACAGACTTCTACTTAAGAAAATTTATCTTTAAGCTTGTCTTACAGTTTTCTGTGTTGCCATATATGCTATTTTTAGAAAAACAACTGTTGTGTGGGTCTAAAATTGGGGGAATAAAAAATATTTGGTGGAACATAAAGTCCTGTGATATCTTTGAAGAGGATGCTTTTGATGTGCTCTTGTAAAAGTTTGTGTATGCAAGTCATCACATAAATCAGACATTTTTGATGTTGCGGTTGTTTTATTATCGGCAAAGTCTTCTTTGGTCTTGGCTCTTCTCAGACTTTGTTGCAAGCCATCAGGGACCGACTAATCTGGATTTATACTAAAGGAGTTTTCACACCAGGATAGCACATTGGTTCCATGGGCGGGGACATAGTAGAAATCTTCTCAAATTCAGTTGGTGTGATTCACTTTTGCAATATTCTTTTAGAGGGGTATGTTGTGTGAAGTGAGCCCTGACGAAGCAGGAATAAAGGAGAAAGAAAATCCATCCTCTTTAGCTTGCTTGTTCACAATTGAGCGAGACCAATGTGCAGCTTTGGTGTTTCAGTTCCGACCTTGGTGTTGGAGCCTAATTGCTTTTTCACAAGAAACTGCGCGGTACAGGCAGCAGATGAGGCAGCGAGCCACCCAGCATGTTGCTTCGGACATGTAGCTGGTTCACTGCCACTCTTTGGTTTGCTCAGCGGTCTGTTATCAGCCGAACAAGTTCAGTTTGGTTTGTCTGCACCAGAGTTTGGATGAGTTTTATGCCTGGCTACGCAGAGGAGTCATTGGTCGGTTTAAAGCAGACCATCGGGTGTGAAACAAAAACGAATGAAGAAATCAAGAGTTATCTTTTACAGGTAAGATTTTAACTGCCTGTCATGGTTTACCAGAACCATACTTGAGAAATCCTGAACTATTTCTTTAATGTGAATTAAAATTCAATGGACTGATTTATTTGAAATATAATGATGGTAATTCAAACCCTTCAGGTTGCACTACTTTCTGATACCTGCAGTAAGAATTATATTAGGAATATGACAATCAAGTATTAGTAACATAAGCCTATTGCAACCGCACAAAAAATGCAGTTATCAGGGAAAAATTACATTTCCTTTGTCCAAGCAAAGCTTGAATCCAATCATGTTATGTCACATGGTAATCATCTTCGACTATTGAGCTCTACCCAGCATGCTAACCCTTTTATGTGTCCTAATTATCTCCTTGTACACACTGATGAGACCAATGAAGAAGGTTTTTCCATTTTAAAGCAATGCTTGGTGCACCTGTGGCCCATCAGGCAGATTAGGATGTCATTGAACGTGGAAATATGTTTAATTTCTCCTCAGCTCGCCTGCCTCTCCCCCAGAGCATTTGCAATCTGATTGCTTTTACATGAAGCTAATGAAATAAGACAGCATTTTTTGGCCAATCCAATAAACACATTAACCTTTACAAATCAAAAGATGTCAGCTTTTAACTTTTTCCATTTGCCTAAAATGGTCAAATTAAACAAAAAAGTCATTATGCTTCTTCTATGCTGACTTAGCCGTGCATCCGTGTGTTCAGAGACAATGGATTTGTTAGAGGTTTCCCTAGAATAGAAATGTTAGTGTTTATCTTCCTGTTATTAGGGGAAAGGGTGATTTTGTTATCATAATGCCACAGACACTCACCTTCACCGTAAACAGTCCAAAACACATTAGATTCGGGCAATTTTTCATTGTTTGACTTGCATTTGAATGAACTGTTGACTCTCGTGACTTTCTCTGCCGCCATTATCATTAGCGCCACTAAAGCAAAAGTTCACACCAATTTGTCTGGGCAGATTGAGACAAAGCTAAGAGAGAAAAAGTGATGCGAGGGTAAACGCACGAAAAGCTAAAAGATGAGGAAACGTCGAGCAAGGTGAATGGTGGTTAGATGATCACCGAGACCGAGATGAGGACGGCGGGCGAAGGATGGGGAGGAAAGCGAGCTGATTGACAATTTGCATCCTCTTCAGAGGGTATCAGAGGACATGATTGAATCCAGTCAGGCTGAACCCATTAGGGGAGCACTGCTGTCGGAGGCCGAGCGGAAAAAGCCCATTCACTGCCACCAGGTCCACGCTCCTCACCGCTCTCCATTTATATTCATGCAGGTTTGAGTTATTGAGGGAGAGGAGTGAAAGAGGGAGAGGAAGAGGGGGGAAAAAAAGAAGGGCCGGAGAAGGTCTTAGTCGTTTGCCGTCTGCAAGTTATAAAGTTCGCACCTTCTCCCAAGTTTGCTCGCCTAACCTTTGCACAACTGATTTGCATGTCAATTCCATGGGTCAACATCACCACAAATTGGATCCAAACTGTGGACATGTAACATCTTAAGCTCCGTAAATGCAGCAGCAGGAAAAGCATTTAAAACCTCTGGGGAAAAGGTAAAAGACATTTGCATTTCAAGCAGCTCAATCTGTCTCTTCTCATTAGGCTTTGCTTAAAAATGTTACCATAACTAAAACCTATCGGGGGCATTTTTGGCTCCGACAGCTTTGTGACACATCACGGATGAGCTGATGCAATCACCTTGCCGAATGCTCCTCTTTGTACTCCTTAGCAGATCTCAGGGCACGATGAGAGCAGCAGAGATATAACACACTTGAGGGTGCGATAAGCCACAGAATCCAAGGGCCGCCGGGAACATTTCCCATCTCCGTTCACCTCCGCCAGGCAGCTGATTCGCAGCAGCCCTGGAGTTTGACTAGGTGACAAAAGAGGTGGAGTGCTGTGGAGGGTCTTCCGCATGTCGCCATTTATCTCACACACGCAGCACACACCCTAGGCAACGGTATTACAGCAGCCTCGCGTTTGATACAGCCAGCTGTGAAAGCAGGAACGTTGGAACCAGGCTGATACATTTGTCTCCACAATGAGAATCGGGAGGCGATGCATTATTTTTAGTTCTTTGCTGGTGACTTCTCAAGCTGGACTTGTTGGGATATTAACGGTGACTCAGAAACACATGTGATAAAAGGACACAGACATTTACAAACGGCTATGATCATATTTTAGTTTGTATCTTAGAGGTGCAGTCAGGATGCCAAATTGCCTATTTGGCTGTTTTCTTAGAAGCTAGCATAGCATCACTAATCCAGTTTTTATACATTAGCTCCTTGCTTTGATGTGATTATGAAAATACAAATTTCATAAGCCTATCCAGAACATTTTAGAGAGTCCAAGGACACTAAATCTGAAAACAGTCCAACTGATGAGGTCTCCATGCAAACATCAAACCCATGTGAAGTGGAAGAAAAGCAGTGTTTTTTTTTTTTGGGGGGGGGGGGGGGGTTTGCTATGCATTTGTAGTCAGTCCCTCTAACTTGAAACTTCATAAAACCACATATTGTTGCAATTACAGCTGCAAGGGTAATTGTTTACCCTTAAAAGCTCTGCACACCTTCTGATTAGAATAAATTTATCTTGACCTCTAAGAAAAACATAATCATTCATTTTCGTAGCATTACTTCTTAATTCAAACAAACTGGCCACTGACCTCTGACTGTCCAATGAACTTAGATGTTGTGTTTGATCAGTGTCGACAGGGATCAAACTTTTGTTTCAATTTAGAAATATTTTAGAAATATTTCAAAATTAAAAATGCTAATGTCTAAATAGGAATTGTAGAAGATAATGTGTGCATTTGTTTCTTGCTTAGACTGTTGCCATTTACTTTTTTTTTATAGCTTTAACAAAAACGACCTTGATCGTCTCTCAATGGTACAAAAGCCTGGAGTGAGAATTTTTGCCAGAATCAACAGAGAGGCATTTGTGTCCTCAGTTTAAACATCTCTATGCTGATTACCACTTTCATTTCAGACTTCACTTTGAAGTCATACTTTTAAACTTTAGGACTCTGCAAGTTCAACTCAATTACTGCATCTCTGACCTGGAAAAGCCTTATACAGACGTATAAGACACAGTATGTGAACACACTACTGTGTTTGTTTTGTTTTTATGTTTAGCACAGACGGACGCACAACTTCTTCTGTGATTCAGGGAATCAGCCCGTCAGAAAACACTAAAAATCCTACCTCAGAGTCTTTTTTTTTTTTTTTACTTTAACAGTGCCATTCTGACACATGGATATTCCCCATCTGACTTCGCCATCAAGTCTAACCAGCTTCACTGTCGCTGATGTAGAAAAAATCTCCAGAATGATAGAGCCACCATTACGTGTGGTGCGTTTGGGGTGATATGCATTGTTGCTTTTCCTGCAAACTGGAGGGCTTCAACTAATGATATGGACCCTTGAAAGGTTAGCTTCAGCATTTTATGTTGTGTTGGATTTTAAAGGTCACTAGAGTAAAGGTGACTCAATACAAACACATGCCTCAATTTACAGGTGTTTAGTTGAAAAAAATATTAAAACATTTATTATTTTGCTTTCATATAATAGGCATGTGCTATTTTGTACTGGTCTATCATGTGAGTTCCAACATGAAAAAAAAAAAAATCTACAGTTTTGAATACTTTTGCAGGACACTAGGCAGGTTTACATGGACATGGGTAATCATGCAAAGACCACCAATCAGAATATTCTGATCAGATTCGGCTTGATTTGAATGAAAATGTAATCCGAATGAGAGAGGTAGTTTATGACGATTCATAATAGACCTGCGTGCATGTAGACCTTTCTTCTCATCACGTTACTGCGATTGCAGCAGAGTGACCTGCATGTGTGCAGAGAGAAGGGCAGGAGCTGGAGGCAGCACAGAACTTTGAAGTAACTCAGGAAGACCAGCAGCAGCATGTGTTGCTCAGCCTGCAGCTTAATAAGGCAGCACAGTAACGTCTCGACTGTAATCAGAACCTGGCGCAGCTCCATTCTGGCTCAGAAGACACAGTATATGAACATACTGCTGTGTTTGTTTGTTTTTATGTTCAGCACAGACGGACACACAACTTCTTCTGTGATTTTTTTTTTTTTTTCTTTTAGGGAAATGTTACAACTCTGCGTATGGCAGTGCTTCTTTCCTGAATAAAGCCTGGCGCGTGTAAACACATCATCACTGGATTAATTCATGTCGTGCTCATTTAAACGATGCATTCGGATTTCGTAATCTGAACACATTTCAACCCAAACAAGGTATATTGCGCATGCAAACACAGCAAATGCAGACATAGTCTTGGGGCTGTTGTTGAGTGGACTGGTTATAAAAGCAGTAATTGTGTAAACTGTAGGAAGTGGTACATCTGTTCTACCTGTGACTTTGTTTTTACTTCTCTTTGACTTCCTTGTATTTCTTTTTTAGTCTGTCTTCTGTCCCTGTACTCTTCTGCCTCTTCCTCTTTGTCCCTGAGGTTTAAAATAGACACAAAGGGATCATGTTCAAGTTATGAATGTCCCAATTAGAAGGAGGAGGACCGAGAGGTTTTTCAAAAGCAGTACTCAAGTGACTACTGTAAAAAATTTGCCAAGCCGTATATATATATATATATATATATATATATATATATATATATATATATATATATATATATATATATATATATATATAGGAACTCTTAATGCAAGCTATTGACTTCTCAGTGAGGACCAAGATTAGGTCAAACATACTTCACTCGCTAATGCATGCTTAATGGGTCTGCTATAGATTAGCCATAAAGGGGGACGATCATAAATATTGCTGGATTTTAAAACATTTATGAGTAAAAGTCAATGCAATGCTTCCCAAATTGTGAGTCACTGTGCAGCAGCAGGAGATGCAGACAAAGGCCTGGCGATAAAAAAGTAAATCCCAGATATTTAGACTCAGCACTGGTACATTGATTCCACTCCCACTATGTGAGATAGGTTGTTGATTTTGGTTGACTACGGCACTGCAGTGTCTCCGGCTGGAATGCACAGAGTAATGAAAGAGGAGCAACAATGTGTCACCGGGAGTCAGGAGCTGACGTGTTCGTGCCCGACTGCATTAGTCACTTCTGCTTCTGTGTCACAGTAGTTGACAGGTGTTTGCATTGTATGCCGCAAGCTCATGTGTCACCTTTGACCCCTGGCAAAAATTTATACGGAAGGGCTGAAGAATATTCCTTTAAACCCCAGAAACTCACACAACCCTGTCAGTGCTGTAAGATCAGATTTCTCAGAGAAAGAGAAAGAACCAGAGAGTGAAAAATCACAACGGCCAACATGGCTGACGTACGGTCAGCAGGAGCTTCACACAAACGAGCATTTAGTAAAAGTCACTATATTTAGGAGGGACTGAAAGAAACTTACCCGATGAAGTCTAGGGTTGCTGTCTCACCAAACTGTGTTTGGCTTTATCTCTCTCTCTGTGAAGAATTTTCATTTTTTAAAACAAGCTATATCGAACGGCTGCCGTTGATAAAGCAATCAGCAACTCGGTGAGGCAGTAGATCTCACTCTGATGATTTTTTGAGTGCACAGTGCATTACTTTCAAGTTAAAACCTTATTAAAAAACAATGAAAGCCATAAAAATGCTCAGAATATAGCTCTGCTACAGGCTGCATAGCTATTAACCTCGCTTATTGAGGATTAGAAAGGTGGCTATACTCTTAAATATCTAAGTAAAAGAAATAACGCACAGAGACGTAGTTCTTGCTGCTAGGCCATAGACGAGCTGGAGATTTATTACACTTCCACGGCTTCCTCTTTACAGTTTCTTCAGTTCAATACAAAATCTTCATCATCATCGTCTTGTCACAAAAAATCTCCTCGAAGTCTTAATCTCGACCTGTTTTATACTTTTCCATCTTCATCAGTGTGTGTTGGAAAGTTTCAACCAATGGCGTGCAACTGTTGTTTTGCAGAAAGATTCTGGCACGCTTTATACTGAGTGTGTATTGGACGACCTTTAAAATATTTTGGACCTCACGAACTCAACATCTGCTCCATTTCAGAATTGCTGAATAGAACAATTTATCTCAAATTGTTGATTTTATCTTGCACAAACAGACATCCTTTCCAGTAAATTCTGGCTCCATTTGCGCTTTGCACGCAAATGGAAGGAAAGAATTTGGTCAGGTTGACCTGGTGCGAAGCCAAAGTCTTCGCCGAGGCGCCAGTGTCATTTTTCCGCCAAACAACTCCTTAGATAGTATTTCCGCTCTTACATAATCCCCCCTATTCCGCTTTCAAGTGGAATCCTAATTAACCTTAGCAGTTGTTTGGTTAATTGCTATACTAAGTTTACATATTTACCTGTGAGTACAACTCTGTATATAAACCTTAGAAATATATATAGAAGTCACTTAAAAGTGAAATAAAATGAATAGTGGGGGCAACATTGTTTCATGAGTTACTGTAACTAATACAACAATTCCAATACATTGATTAAACATTGCTTGGTCATTGCTTCCATGATTGTTCTTCCATCTGTATAAGGTCGAAAAACCCTGTTGGCCTTTTGTTGCTTTCCAGGGAAAAAATTACCTTATGGCCCCCGCTCGCCATGGGCGACCACCAGTATTCCATAATCTGGCACAAATGTAACACAATCATGGATCCACAGTGACCAAAATCATAGATATACATGGTAACAATAGTACTTCAACATTGATACATAATCTTGATGACAATTATGAAGAAGTGTCCATGACGCACATATAATCTGAGTGATTGTGTGATTTAAATGCTAATCATAATGATCAAAGTATTGGTCGCTTAATGCTTGTGCTCATCCACGCTCTCTTACATTATCATTCATACTCACATTCTTGTTCATACTGTCTCACATTCATTCTCATTCACACGTGTTCCTAGTGTGTTAACTATGTGTGGGCCACCCGTGTTGTATTGTATTTAATGTGTATATAATATGTGTAATAAGTATGTGTAATGGTGTATGCAAACAGTGTCTTTCCCATGAGTCCGTTTATTCCAACCCAAGTTCGACTTCATTTCCCTTGAACCTTTTTGATCTTTCAACATTCCATAAGCCATTTTAATTCAGGCATCAATTGTCCTTGAGCTCAGCAGTCCTTCGAATCGGTCATAGGTTCACTGGTCCGGGCGGCCTTGTGCTTAGTCCGTCTGATGTTTACCGTCCTTGGTCATCCATCTGTATACAGTCCCTACAATCCATTTCCTCATGATAGGGATCACACAACACACAAGCAGAAAAATAACAATTAGTATTACTACCAGTGTTATTCCTATTTTAACTACAAAGGCTCCCCATTCACCTAAAATTTCCTCCAGACTTTTCCATGACCAAGTGTTCTTTCCTGCATTTTCTTTGAATTCCGATTTCAGTTTCTTCAACTTAGTCATTACTGCTCTAAATGTACCTTTTGGTGAGGTATTCATAGGGATATAAGTACAGCATTCATTAGCAAACATATGACAAACTCCTCCCATATTGGCTAAGATCCAATCTAACGCTTGTCTGTTTTGTTTTGCCATTCTACTGGTTTCATGGAGTTGTTCTCCTAGGGCCATAAATCCTTCAACTGTAAAGTTGATCATTCTCTGTTGATTGTAATAAACATAGTTAATCCATTCAACATTTTTGTTAATTGTGATCCAAGGTAAGATAGATTCAAAACCTGCGCGGAGTTCATGCTGCGCTTTGAATTCATCTGGAATTCCTCTTGGTTGACCTATAAGATTTAAATATACTCCTTCATTCAACCCATAATCCCCCAGGCTTCTACGAAGCCTTGTTTTATTGTTGTGCATTCCTACTAAGTCTTTAACTCCTTCATACACTAGGGTTACTGGTAATTTAATTTTATGAATTAGTTAGAAATTCGGTATCTGTTAAACTTGCTGTCCATTTCCATTGTAAGTGCACATATCTAGTTTTACGAATCAATTTTGTGGGTACATTTAAATTGACACTTGCTGGAAAGAACACTGGTATGTACTTGTCTGGATTTCTATAAGTTGTGTGATACTTATCTTTGTCATTGGGGATGGATCTTGTGTTGTGAACAGTCATCGTTGAATCACCGTTTGTCCCCCCTGGAGGCTGTCTTTGAGTCCATTCTCTGTCACTGTGGTTCGTCGTGGTTGGTTTGGTCCATAGTGTCGGCTGCAGATTGTGTAAGTTCGTCTCTGCCGTCACTGCTGCTTGGTTCACCACTTCTGTCAATATCCACAGTTGGACAGTTATCAGTATCAGTCTCATCGCTGTGAGGCTTCTGCTCATTTTCTTTGTGAAACTCAAGTCTCAGTTTGTCTTTATTTTGAACTTTAGTGCAATGAGTCAAATGATGCCAAGTGGTACTTCCTTCTACTTGGACAGCCGTTGGGGTTGCTCTCTTGACTTCATAAGGTCCTTCCCATCGGGCCTCATGCCATCTGCGTCTGTACACCTTGATGTACACCAAATCTCCAGGTTTCACCGGTGGTTCCCACACCGTCGACTCTGGACTTCTGGATTTTTCCTGCAAATAGATAGCTCTATGGATAGCAGTTAGTTGTTCAACATAGTCTTTCAACTCAGTTTGCAATTGCTCAAGGGGAGGTCCCTTGAAAGGTAACCTCCATTGCGGCACAGGCATAGGTCTGCCAGTCAGCATTTCATGCGGTGTTAAATGCGTGCTTCTGTGCATTTGCATGCGATAGCTCATTAATGCTAGTGGCAAAGCATCTACCCAGTTTAGTTTAGTTGATGCACAAATTTTCCGAAGCTTTGCTTTCAACGTGGCGTTGATGCGTTCCACCATTCCCTGGCTCTGAGGGTGGTAGACTGCGCCAAAACGTTGTTTGATCTGTAGCTTTTGCAAAATGCCTTTAACAACTTTTTGTACAAAAGCTGAACCATTGTCTGAACTGATTTCAGATGGAATTCCAAATCTTGGAATTACTTCTCTTGTCAAAAATTTGATAACTGTGTCTGCTCCTAAGGTTTTTGATGGTACTGCTTCAACCCATCGACTGAAACGATCAATTATCACCTACATGTACCTTTTACCTTGAACTGGTTTGAGCATGTCTACATAATCTATCACCAGGTGTTTGAAAGGTCCGTCTGGAACTGGAATGTGTCCAATACCTGGTTTTATGCCTTTCCGAGCATTATTTTCGGCACATATTTCACACTGGCTTAGAATTTCATCCACCATGTCTTGCATGTATGGAGACCAGAAACCTTGTTCTTTCAATTTTTCCATGACTTTTCCTCGGGCACAGTGGTCTAAGCCATGGGCTTCTGAGACCAATAATGTTAATAATGCTACTGGTGCTATTAGTAGGCCTTGGTGTGACCTCCATAAGCCATTTTCACTCATCGTAGCACCTCTTCGTGCCCAAAGATCACGTTCACTGTTACTTGCTTGTTGTTGCATCAAAATGACATCTTCCGGTGTTACAGCTGGTTCTAAAGCTATCACAGGTGCCAAGATGGCCATTTGGCTCCTGGATGCCATTTTTGCTGATTCATCAGCCATGTTGTTACCTCTCACAACGATGTCATTGCCTTTGCGATGTGCTTGACACTTGATCACTGCCAGCTTCGAAGGAAGCATCATGGCAGCAATTAATTCTTTCAGTTGTGCTTCGTGCTGCACTGGGGTTCCGTCTGCTCTTTTGAAACCTCTTTGTTTCCAAATTGCGGCAAATAAAAAGCATACGCCGTGGGCATAGGCTGAATCAGTGAACACATTTGCGACTTTTGACCTAGCCATTTTACAGGCTTCAGTTAATGCTTTAAGTTCCGCAAGTTGTGCAGAACATGGTTGGTCACATCTTTCAGCTTTGATGGTTACAAAATTTTCACCTATTTGTTGTACCACTGCAAAACCTGCGTGGTTTCCTAGGTGGTCTCTGAAACATGACCCGTCAACAAAGTATGTGACTTCTGTGTCAGGCAATGGAGTGGATTCCAAATCAGGTCTGAGTCTTGTGTATTTCATTGTTTCTGCTACACACTCATGTGGTTCTCCGTCACAATCCAAAGGAATCACATTTGCTGGATTGTTGGTGATACATCTTTGAATAGTTATGTCAGGGTATGTCAGAAGTAGCATATACTGCAAACTTCTTGCTTGTGTTACGACAAACTTTCCTAGATTTATTAACTCTGCGATTTTGTGGTGAGCTAATATTGTAACTGGATAACCCATTGTTATGGTTGAAGCTTTTTCATAAGCATGGTAGACTGCTGCTAGCCCCTGATAACATGGTGGCCAGCCTTGTGCTACATTGTCCAACTTTGTGCTGTAATAAGCAATTGGTTGTTTCCTTCTACCTGTACATGTTTCTTGCATCAAAACTGCTGTGACATACATGTCTTTTTTGTTCGCAACATATAGGTAGAATGGTTTGTCATAGTTTGGAACTGCTAGTGCTGGTGCACTCTGCATTTCACATTTTAGAGATTCAAATGCTACTTTTGCTTCTATAGTCCAATTTAGCAGATTCTTTTGGTTTTGATGACCTGGTTCTTTCATGAGTTCTCTGAGTGGTGCTGTTTTTTCTGCATAACTTTCTATCCAATCAGCATTGAAACCTGTCATACCGAGAAATGTCATCATTTCTCCAACTGTTCGTGGACATGGAGCTTTGCTGACACCCTCTAGTTGAGAAGGTGATATGCCAATGCTCCCTTCTGAGAGTTGTCTACCCAGGTATTCTACCTGTGTCTGACAATACCGTAATTTGTCTTTGGAGGCTTTGTACCCTCCTTCAGCCAGTCTTTCAAGGACTTTTATCGAATCCTGATGGCAATCATCCAATGTAGGTGACGCAATTAGAATGTCGTCAACAAACTGTAGCAATGTGCTATTTATTTCCAATCCTTCTAAGTCCTGTCTGAGTGCTTGATTGAACAAATGAGGGCTGTGTTTGAAGCCTTGGGGTAATCGAGTGTAGCTGTACTTCTTACCTCTGTAGGTAAATGCGAACAAGTATTGAGATTGTTCCGCTAAGGGAATGGTGAAAAATGCTGAACAAAGATCAATCACCGTGAAAAATTTTGCTTCAGCAGGGATTGCGGTTAAAAGTGTGTGTGGGTTGGGCATTTCTGCCGATGATCTGTCTTCTACTACATCGTTTATTGTGCGAAGGTCATGTACCAGGCGATACTTTGACTTATCTGCTTTCAGAACTGGAAAAATTGGCGTATTGCATGGACTTTCAATTTCCACCAACACTCCTGCTGTTAACAATCCTTCAATGGTTTTGCTGATTCCTTCTTCTGCTTCTGGTTTTAATGGATATTGAGGACGAAATGGAAGTTTAGCATTTGGTTTCAGTTCAACTTTAAATGGGTTAGCTGATTTCACTAATCCCACATCTGTTTCATGTTTTGACCATACTGATTCAGGAACTAGCTTTAACATGTCCTGCATTAATGGGTTTTCAACTGACTCATCTTTTTCTTCTGTTTGTTTTGTGTCATTAATCGGTACTGTTACCACCTGTGGTTTTGCTGTCATAGTAGTTTCACTTATTATTTTAATCATTGTTGCATCTTCTGATTGGAAAATTAATGGGCTTTCTGTCTGTTCCCATTTAATCTGTGTTGCAATTTTCATCATTGGTCCAAGATCTTTGGCATGAAAGTTTTTATTTACAAACAAGGTTATGTGGGGTACAGATTCTGCAACGTTGTACCATTGTGAAATGAAATCATTAATTTCTACATTTAGCGCTGCTCCTTGTCTCCCAACAATGATATATTGGGACTCAAGGTTCACCGCTTCACCTTGTGTTTCCTTGTCCCATTGTTCTTCAAACTCTGTACTTTTTGAAATGTCATAGTACATTGTGCAATGATAGTCTAGAAATGGTTTCTTAGCTTCTGGAATTTGAATTTGAATGTACTGTCCCCATTTGGAAATTACCTCTTCAATAGAGTTATTAATGTCTCCAAGCCAATAAACTTTGGCTTCATGTTGTTGCATGAACATTTGAAGATCCACACCTTCTTTTTCAACATACACACCTTGAGGAGAACACCAGATTTTTATTTTTAATTTGCATAGAGCGTCTCTTCCCAACAGGTTTATTGGGGTTTGATCAGATACCAAAATTGGTATTTTTATCTCATTGTCATCTGTTGTAAGTCGAACAGGAGCTGTCATTTGGATTAATTGTCTTGTTCCCGAGAACCCTATTGTTGATACAAATTTATCAGACATGGGGAGATGCGTTGCATAGTTTGGACTTACACAAGTGTAAGCTGCTCCTGTATCGACCAACATTGGAGTTTCTCTGTTTTCAATTTGAATTTTCAATATTGGTTCATCGTCAGCACCTGTAGTTAGAATTGGGTACTGACTCTCTCCCCTAGGGTCCTCTGGGCATCCCTAGTATCCAAAATTTGGTGGATTGTATTGAGCTGGTGAATTTTGTTGAACTGGTGGTTCGTACGGGACTCCTTGAGGATCGTATGGAGTTCCCTGTTGATTATATGGAACTGCTTGGTGATTGTATGGGGCTGTCGGTGGACCTGGTCTGGCTCTGCCACGCGGCCGTCTTTGGAAAGAGTTGTCACCATTTCGGCACTGGTCAGCACGATGTCCAAAACAACCACATGTCCAGCATGCTCCGGGTGCTCTGGGCGGACCACCTCGTCCCCTGTTAGGCCATGAAGGGCTTCTTTGCTGTCTTCCTCGAGGCACAAATGGACGTGAGTTCCATGGTTGTGAATAAATATTCACCACTGGTTGAGAAGGCTGAGTCATTTGCGAAGTTGGAGTATACATCTGTGGCGCTGAATTCACAGAGTTAGGAAGGTTGGCTACATTTGGGGCAGGATGCTGGTCCCCCCTTACCACTGCAGCTTGGGTCTTAGTCTTGTTTTTTCCTTGAAGTTCTCCAAGCTGTAATTGAGCCAATTTCCTTTGGATGTTTTGTCTTGGTCAGTGCGTTTTTGTTCATCTTTTCTGTATTTTTCTATTGCGTGTACCACATGATCACGAAATTCTTTGTGTGGCATAGACATCAGAGCCACCACCTCTTCAAGTTTGGTGCGCACTGGCTCTGGCATTACATCCACCAATGATTTTCGAAACACACCTGCAATCATTGGGTACTTGTCAACATCAAACTCCATTACTTCGTTCCACCTTCTCAACTGCCTGGCGACGTAGGATGCTGGATTCTCCGAGTCACCAATTGGTTCCGCTTTCATGTTCTTAGGGTCCACTTTGTTTGGAAATTCTGCCCTCAAGGCTGCCCAGATCATTGTCCGGCATGCATTTAGTTCAATCCCGTCTGCTCTTTCTTGTAGCATCCAGGGATGATCCTTCAAAATGTTCTGCATGGTGGGAATTCCAACAACTTTTGCTAGAATGGCTTTGATGTCTCCAAGTGCCAGGATTTTGCCAACTGTCTCTTCTTCAAGTGCTCTTATCCATCTTCCTGCACCATTATGAATGTCCGGCAACCGCGAGACTAACCCTACCAGATCCATCGAGGCAAATGGCAAATATTGAGCAATATCTCCTTTTAATATGATTGGTAATTGTTTTGAGGGGTCATAACGATCAGGTTTGCGTATGTCAGGTCTGGATCTCAAATCGTATTCTTTTTGGTTTGGGGCTTTTTGTTCTTTGACCGGAGTGCTTGTACTTGGACCAGCCATTGCTCCGTCTTCACCATTATCACATCTTGACTCTGTTTCAGCTAATCGTACAAGGCCTTCATCAATTTCTTCCTCTATGTCCTGTATCTGTGTTTGGTTTGCTTTACGTTCTATATTAAAGACTTCTGGACCTAACTTTAACCAATAAGCATCTCCGCTTCTGCGTCTTTTCAGATGACCCGCGTAGCCATCAAAAAATTTATTATTATTACTTCCAGCGTAGCAGTCAAGAATTTTAATATTTCCAACTGTCCGTGTTGTGGAACATCCGGCACCAGAGGTTTGACTTCTGGTTTGGATTGGCGGTAATGATGTGTCATATCTGCCAGCTGGCTTATAGCCATCTGCATTTGCATATGACGTTGGTAGTTCCATGCTTTTTGAGTGCTTATTATTTGTGCTACTGTCTGTAGCACTTGTGCTCGTCTGTGGTGCACCTCTGGGTGGAGCTGGTGTTTGAACCACTGTTGATCGTGGTGTGTGCCCTGTAGAGGGTCTGTCTAATTGAGTTTCCATCTCATTGTTTTTACCTTGTTTAATGTCCCTAATTTGATCATCATTCCTGTATCCAAAATCACCTGTGATATTCAGAACTCCTGTCAGGGCTGGATACAACCCAGCAGGGTTCATTTGATCATCGTCTGGTTTTTCATAATTATTTTTTAGCTCAATTACCTGCTGCTTTAAGTTTTTCCGGTATTTTTCACCTTCTTCCTTGAATAGTTGTAAAATGTTTAATTCTAGTTCTCTTTTGGCTTGTCTTTTCTTTCCTTTGTTTTTTGCTTTGTAGTCTGCAATCCGAGTTTCCATCTGTTCACAAAGGGATAAGTCAAAGCTCCCGTTTTCTGGCCATGGGCATGGAAGTCCTTGCGTTCTCTTTTGCCACTTCTTAGAAATTTTTGGAATTTGAGAAGCATATTCTGGGTTTTTTGAACCAATAATGACAATAGGTATGTTGCTCATCTTGCTTATTTAGCAGTTGTCTGTTAGAATTCTGTCTTTTGCAGTTTTGTTGTCCTTTAACTTTTTAATTTTTCCAATTTAGTAAAAAATAAGTTGATTTTTAGTTAGTTATTCTTATAATATTTTTTCCTTGTAGTATTATTGCTTATAGTTGCTATATATTGTTACATGTGTTAAGTATTCTTCAATAAGTGTAACTGTTAACCAAGTTTTTTACAGTTATTCAACTCTATTTACAGTAAAATATACATTTGAAAAATGTTTAACATAGTTCAGTGTCACAGAAACAATGATTATTTGGATAAAAGTCTGTATTATGTGAGTCAACGCAAGGTTTTAGGCTTGGACCTGTTCACCGTTGTAAGCAGAGGAGAGAAAAAAGGAAAAACTAAACTTCAGTCTGCTTCAGTCCGAAATGAGCAAAGGTGGGGGCCAACTTTGCGTAATAGGAAGTGGGCCGTCTTAAATACTATGGACTACAAATGGGTGTTAACCAAAGAATGGTCTCAGTTCACGACAGATCCGGGACCGAATGACGTGTTGTGGAGAGAGAGAGAGAGAGAGAAAGAGAGAGAGAGGGAGAGAGAGGCAGAATAGGGGCAGAATAGGGGCAGGGCAAGAGAGAAAGGGTGAGGGAGGAAAGAGAGTGAGGAAGAGAGGTCAAGGGATAGGGAGAGAAGGGGTGGAAGGGAAAGTTCGTGTGTGTGTTTCTGGGAATTCAGCCAAGAAACTCTTTTCTTTCTCCCAACTTTTCTGAAATATAGCAGCGAGATATGGATATTTCCTATCTATATTGCACAGCATAAAATTAGACGTTACAACAGCGTTAACAATTGCAGTCAAAATGAAGACCAAATTTCAACTTTAATACAGAGCACGGCGGCTTCTAATGCTCAACATTACTTTGAAAGCAGTCAGTTATTTAATAAGCCAAAAAGCCAAAAACATGCACATTTCAGATTTTTACAATATATACAGGCATGCCAATCAAATACTTACACAATAGACAACATACATTCCCAATTATTCAGCATTCATCTCAGCAACATTCATTCCATTTGCATTTCTACTCCTTATTTTTTCCTTACTCCTTCTCCTCCCCGGGGATTCTAGTTAGTGTAATTATATTTATTAATATATTTATTATAAATATATAAAATTTAGTTGGCTGTTTAGCCGCTGTCCAATTTTAATGTGTGCACACAATTAATTATATTAGGACTTCAGTTATTTTAGCCAAGGCTGACAGAAACACTTAAACTCCTCACCAAAAACTCAAAGGAATGAAATTAAAGAACATTTACTGCAGTTTAACTCACAAAGTAATCTGTAAAACTCTATTTTCTTCACTTGAACTTCTTTATTCACTTTTTACTCATTTTCAACTCTATTTCAGGCCACACATCATCTCATGGAGGACTTTGGTTTCTCCCACCAGACGAGCTTTTTGCTCTCTTCGTGGATGGGATATGCCGTGGTCACTCCACGGAGAAAAACACGTTCCCTCCGCTAAGGAAACTCCGCTGTCTCTCTCATGGAGACATTCGGTGGTCCCACAGAGAAAAAAAGAACTGTCCTCTCCTGGCCTCTTCTTATTCTTATTCTTTGTTTTTATAGCGCTTTTCACAGAGATCCCAATCTCTCTTCGTGGCTCAGCTGGTTTAATGTTAAAGTTAAGCTTCTTGGCCTCCTGCCAAATTTAACAAATCGTGATATATTATTTATTAGTCAGCTCAATGAAAGTGCCTGCTCAGAAGAACTACACCAGATTGGCTGATATATGGTAACTTATAATGGAAGAAATTCCTTGTTACCGTCACCAAAACGGGTGAGACCAGACTGAAAAAGTGCTTATTTTCCGAGCTGCATGTTTCCAGAATGTACGAGATACCTATGAGTCTCAGATTTTTGGCAGCTCGTTCTTTGCGCAAAGAAATTACTCGCCTATGGTAAGCAGAAAGAACTTAATCACTCTTTTTAGCACTTCAGACCGCCAGCAGACAGGAAACCGTTCTGTTTTTAACAAGTAAAAGAGATAAAAGCTTACCTCTTTCCTGTGATTGGGCCCAGACGGCTCCCGTCCGCAGTCAGGCTGAAGCGAGTCACCTTCCTTCTCCTGGTTGTTCAATTGTTCATTCAAACGTCGGGTGTCACCACTTTTATTGAGGATTAGAAAGGTGGCTATACTCTTAAATATCTAAGTAAAAGAAATAACGCACAGAGACGTAGTTCTTGCTGCTAGGCCATAGACGAGCTGGAGATTTATTACACTTCCACGGCTTCCTCTTTACAGTTTCTTCAGTTCAATACAAAATCTTCATCATCATCGTCTTGTCACAAAAAATCTCCTCGAAGTCTTAATCTCGACCTGTTTTATACTTTTCCATCTTCATCAGTGTGTGTTGGAAAGTTTCAACCAATGGCGTGCAACTGTTGTTTTGCAGAAAGATTCTGGCACGCTTTATACTGAGTGTGTATTGGACGACCTTTAAAATATTTTGGACCTCACGAACTCAACATCTGCTCCATTTCAGAATTGCTGAATAGAACAATTTATCTCAAATTGTTGATTTTATCTTGCACAAACAGACATCCTTTCCAGTAAATTCTGGCTCCATTTGCGCTTTGCACGCAAATGGAAGGAAAGAATTTGGTCAGGTTGACCTGGTGCGAAGCCAAAGTCTTCGCCGAGGCGCCAGTGTCATTTTTCCGCCAAACAACTCCTTAGATAGTATTTCCGCTCTTACACGCTCTGCGTGCAGATGCAGGATTGATTTATATCTTAGTCGTAGTTTGTTGCAGCAACAGATAGAGCCTACCTATCCACTGCTGATGCAAAAAATAAATAATAATAAATAAAAAAAACACCATTATCAGCTGAATGAGTAGTGACAGTGCTGTGTTTGAACACGTGCAGCTGGAAGTGTTGATTGGCGACATCGAACGCTGTGATATACAGGAGCTAACAGCTGCTGTTGATTTTTTAGCACAAACTTCAACTTGAGATGAAGGAAGAGAAGATCTCTCTGTCTGATGTGTGTACGCCGCAAGATTAAGCTGTTCCACACAGCTATACGCTGCTGTCCCAGATCTTTGTTTTACTTAATGCATGTGTGTTTCAGAAACAACATCGCAGACATCCCTTATCAGCTGTTTTGAATTAACATTGGCCGTGAATTTAGTTGTCAGTTTTGCCAGGAACATTCATCAGTTCAGTTTTATTTTGTCTGAACTGATCTTAGACCTTGTTTATATTTATAGTAAGCTTGATTTTTAAAATCTGTGCTCAGGGTTTCCCCCAGAAAACTTTGTAAGCCCGGTGGCCGGGGCAACGAGGAGGTCCACCGTGTTTTTGAATTAAAGATGCTAAGTAGACAGGAAATGTAAAAATATTACTCTGTAATTATATGTTATGGGAAAACATAACCAGTAAATCCACAACTAGTCTTAAAACCAACTAATCAAAAAATACAATTAAAATGAATATCCGTTATTTGCACTTTTGTTTAATCCAAATTAAGTCAGTGGCTCCATCAGGCCCCCTAGACCTTCCAGGGGCCCCATAAATGCTAATATTTTAACACAGACCACAGATATATAAATGTAACATTTGTTTATTGAGATTATTAATGCTGCTGAATTTGATTTAAAGGTTTCAGCTTATATAAATTAAAAGGTTTTAAATTGTTTAACATTTAAATGTAAGATTTTAAGGACCTGGCAAGTTTACTTTGTAAAAGTTCAAACAATATTCATAGTTGGATTTTTTTGTTACCATAGATGCTGTGAGTTTAATCTTTGAATTTGAGCTCTGTTTGTTCACAAATACAAATTAGTAAACTGCAATTATAATTTATTGCTTTTTAGGTTAGCCAATTAAACTACTCCTCCGTCCCCGAGATTTCACTAAATCTAACACAGAAGCTGATGTTTTTAGCAGCAAGAGGGGCCCCTAAGTCAAATTCTGCTCAAGGCCTCATACAGCCTTGGACCGGCCCTGCATGATGAGGTTCTGAACCTGCATGATGAGGTTCGTTAACCACTAGCGCTCCGGTCAACTGGGAACACAAACATAAACTTTACAGGGAAGACAGGGCCACACGCTGGGCAGCGTGTTGAGATGTAAACGCCGTACATAATTCTGTCCACAAAGATAAATCATTCTCACCACTCGCTCAACGCGCAAATGGCTGCAAACAGATGCGAGACTACAAGTTATTCCTGCGGTTCACAAAGAGATGCGCAACCAGAGCTAACACGGTTCGTTTTACCTTGATATAGAGTTTTCCAAAGAAAAATAACTAACCACACTTGGTTAATGTAAATATCCATACAGGTCAATGTGTCCAATTCGAGTGAAAGGAGGCGTGCGGGATCTGTTAAACTTCATCAAGCAGCGGCAGCGCGAGGCAACGCGCAGAGGCGCCAGCTGTATGATTGGTCCGGCTTTAAATGCATAAACTATAAACCTTTTAGAAATAAATCTGCTCCGCCAGTGAAACGTTCAGAACAGAGACGCTTGCAATCCGGCTTAAAGATTTATCAAGAAAGAAAAAAAAGAAAAAAAAATAAGCGATTTTTTTTTTTCAATTATTCATTTTTCTAAAAATAAAACCAAGCAACGCTTAGCCTGGCGGGGTGCCTAGTAAAGCATGGCGGGCCGCCAGACTTATAATGCACGGGGGAAACCCTGTGACCTTTTCATATAGTGAAATCTAAACTTTTTATTTTTCTCACAGATACTTTTTAAAGGTCACCATGGGATATTTTTCCTTATAAGTCAAAGACGTGCTTCATTCACTCTTTATCATTCAGATCCCAAACGTTATCATTTTTCTCCACCAGTGGTGCATCATGGCAGCTGTACAACAACGTGACCCAGCTTATGCAAAATCAGAGCCTGATTAAACAGCTGTCCTACAAACGCGGTGTCTCCAAGTTCCATGTAGAAAAATTTATTAAAAAAAAAAAGTTTTCAAATAAAGTCCTAGCTTTCAAAAGTTCTCCCTTTTCCTTATTTCCACTAAAAAAGATCTGGCACTTCTATCTATCCATCCATTTTAGAAGATTTTCTAACTATTTTCATCCTTACACATTTATTCTCTAATTCTTCTCCTGTACTTCTTTGAGTGTAAGACATGCTAAGTGTCTTTATCTGACACTCATACTTGTTGGGAAGGAATCATTTAGCCTTTCTCACAACTTGATTTGTTGCTATATAGATCACAAGCCACTCAGTTCCGGTTCATCTGTCATCAACTAAGAGACCGGTCACATTCTGGATAATTCATCATCAACTCAACTCAGAGGAGGTGGATTATCACAAACCATCTTTCTGGCAACTTCACACCCTTGATGATGGGAACAAATGAGGCAGAAAACATATACTTGCCTTTCCGTTCTTATTAGTAAATATCGATGTTGAACATTTGATCAACTCCCAACGCATTCTGCCTCCGCTAAATTCAGAGTGTTTTCCTTATCTTCAAACAGCCTGTAGAAATAACTTTTTAATTCCAGTTGAATTTATTGTTTCACTGGTGGGAACAGCTTTTTATTTAAACGGGAAAATCTATCGCTGGATGTTCACTCCTTCTCTTGCCGAGGCGTGTGCACTTCATAAATCCTAATATGATGAAACCAAGAATCAATTGCTAAATTATATTAAGCCCGTTCACTAAACAGCATCAGTCTCCTACTTCTCATTCCGCTGTTGTTAAATCTTCCGGCTGTTCGTCCTACATATCACCCCTGCACCAGGGAAAGCGCATCTCCTCTTGTTCCCCCGTGCTTCTGTTTTACACACCGATAGCGCAGAACAAGCAGTTTGTTTCAACAGTTGCTCCTCTCGTCGTCCCCGGCATTGAGTGGGGTCAGGATGATCCTGGCAGCAGATAGTGGGTGTCCAATGCATCGCTGCTCAGAAGTCAATTAACTAGGGTCTGTGCAAATGAATAGAACAAGGGCATAATCAGCTCCAATCTCCCGCCAAGTCCTGCCTCCTGCCTCATCTATTAAAGCATGCTGGTAAATTGAGCACTCCGGAGTTTAATGGGATGAATGTTAAGCGATGAAGGTTTGGGGTCATTAGGAAACATGGCATATATATTCTCTCTTTTTTACTTTTCTTTTTTTTTAATAAGAGGGATGTGGAATGATTAAGCGTCCCTGTCTATGTCAGATTAATGAAATGAACTTATTGATATGCTCGGCTAAGAAAACCTCCTCCTTCCTTCAATGCATCAGCGTGTTGATTGCTGCGCTCATCGGGTGGATTACAAGCTTTTTTAATTAATTACCTTCCCAAGCTCGCAAACAGTACTCCTGTCACTGAGCACCATTACACCAGGACACTAATCCAGGAAGCACATGATACCAGCCTCCTAATGTAGGGGAAATCTACTGGTAAAACTTATATTTACCAGAGTGTTCTTCTGCATGTGAGATTCATTAAATATTTTCACTGGTAGCCAACAACAAAATCCAATCCACACATTTTTCTCCTTACAATTTATGTATTTTTTCAGTCGACATTTTGCATAGTCACCTTTCACAGTAATTACAACTGCAAATCAAGTCTCTGCCAGCTTTGCATATTAAAAGATTGAAGTTTTTTCCCCAATTTTTCTCCAAAGAAGCCTAAGCTCAATCAGTTTAGGTGAAGGATGTGATCAATTGGATAAGTTCTGACAATCTGTGCTACTTTGTCCGATTTTCCCGGCGAAGTGCGCAGCAGAGCGGAGACGCCTGCTGTAAATTCAGGGTGACAGAGAAGTGGTTGCATTTATTGAAGCAGTTCCACCAAGAAGGTCCGCGTGCAAAGTCATATATTCACCTCCTGGACAACCTCCATCAAGTGGAGAAGTAACTGCACCATTCACAAGCCTCACAGAGCTTTATTTAAGCACCCAACTGTGGACTTGTTCCTCCAGCTCTGGCCATCTGTCTTTTTAGCTTTCCTTACAGCTGCATATGGTAAAGTTTAATCGTTGATGAATTAGTATGAATTAACCTTTAATGCGCAAGTCAGAAAATGTTTCTCAAATGGGAAAAAATAAAAATAAAAATTCACCTATAAGTTGTTCTGGACTGTAAGACACGGGACCAGCTAAACTAAGAAAAGAAAACTGTGACTTATAGTCGGGGAGATACAGTAATTATTGTGTCACTTGACAAGAGCACTTTTTTGTAAATGTTTGGTGTGTTTCCTACTTGACTTTTGGTAAACTTTCAGTGGAAAGTTCTGTCTCTCTCTTTTCTGGACTTTTCTTCTTGCAGCTCTTGCATAGAGGACATGTTTGTCGAGAACAGGAATAATAGTTGTCATGATGACAGATTCTCCCACCAGAGCCGTGGCTCCTCTGCAAAGTTACCTTGGATCTTTTGCCTGCTTCTGTGATGAACGAATGGCTATAATTAGTCAGGTTTGATCCGGGTCAACCCCTGCCTCTTTAACACCAAACGCCATATTTTGTGTGCCGTTCTCAAATCATTCCACCAATTTACAATTGCATACACTCGACACCAATTGTTTGTTTTAAGAAACAAAACATCAACCAAAACACTGGAAATATAAAAAATTCTGACCTGATCAGTTTGAGGATATGACTAGTCAGCTGGCTCTATTGGTGCAGCCTTCATTTCTGATGCATGAAGCTTCTGTGAGGTGAAGGCAACAGGAGGAGTGTTTGGTGGTGTTGCTGGAGGCCCAGGGCTGAGATTTAAATATCTCAATAACACAGCTGCACATAAACACAGGAGTAAGATTCTAGAAACAAAAGCAAAAAAGCATAAGAAATGTGTTGTGTACACTATACTGTACATGCAAAATACTCAACAAATTTTCTGAGATGCAATTTAAATCATGGTCTATCATCGTAAAATGCAAGATTCAAGAAAGTGATAAACTCATAGAATATGGGAATACAATAATGATTCTCTATTTGGATGAAGGCAGATGAATACCAGTCAATATTGGGTATTATTTTCACTTTTTCTGCATTTCTCATTCTCTGACACACTTTTAGCTTATATTTACAGTACTTACTGTAATATTTACAGTATTTGCCATCATGCAGTCATAAAACCATCTCTGATTCTGGGTCCATTTTTCTTTTTTTCAAAAAGGAAAATTTCACACAACCTGTGTTGAAAAATAACAAATGGCACTAGCAAGAAGGTGATGTAATGGGCTACAATGAATGGCTACAATTGGCGCACCGATGGCTGTATTTAGTTGTCCATTGTGTCATAATTGATTGGAAGAGCTGACACACTTGAAGGCAACATTTGCCTATAGCCTACTGCCTATGGCCCAGCCCTTTGCCTGGGTTTCATGTTGTACTCATTACATATTCAGATGATGTATTGAACAGGAAAGGCTCAAAAGCGTTGATAGTTAACCTAACCCTGCTTCACATTTTACACAACTTTCCCTTACTGTACCAACTTTATATCTGTGATGTTGTTTGTTCATTCATGGTCTCTTAAAAAAACGAGAGACTTTCAAAGGCTTTAATAAATACATTGCTAATAATCTTTCATACTTTTGCAAGCACTGTAAATAATATAGTTGTCACGGAGGCAATATGTTTGTTATTTTCCACGTGTCCTTTCCTGCAGCACAGCACATGTTCTTTGCTGACATCTAGTCTAGTATTGAAGGAAAGTGTTTTTCTCCCTTCCTTGTTGCCCGCTTCGCCATGCACGGATGCTCTGGAGACAGGATTGTTTAAAAGCAGAAGATTTTATCCTATTATTTTGACTTCCTTCACTAGACAGCTCCACACAAATAGGTATTTTTACAAAAAAAACACTATCATATTGAATTGTACTGTTTGGAACTTTATTGAATTATGCGGGGCTGAATTGGATGGTAATCGGCTCTGAAATTGACACGCTTTCTACGTAAAGTGCTAAAATAGGACTCGCGTTTCGACCTGACCGTGTGTGCTGTAAGTGAAGCTGGACCGAAGTGAATCATCTCAAGAAAATCTACCCTAGAGCTCTTTTTATTCCCTGTCAAGACTTAGTAAATGACCTTGTTTTTTGGGAGATAGATGAGAGAATAAAAAGAACTCGGTGAAATGATCCGAGTGCATTTTTTCCCCTCCAAACGTATCTAGAACACTTCATTTCTCAATGTCGTCCACAAGTGTGTCTGAGCATTTGATAAGTGTGCATTTCAAAAATATTCACTAAACCGATGTAAAAAAAATAAATAAATAAAATAAAAAATAAATAAGGAAAATAAAGACCACAGAGGGTGCACCGGTTTTGACGTAAGAAGTGAATAAAACTTTCAAATAAAATACATCTGCCTCTCCCAGCCAATATTTCATTTCAGCGCTCTTCTGTTCAGTGAGCAGTGCAATAAAAGTTTGGATCATTTTAAAAGGCCCCGCAAATCGAATCTGTGTGATTGGACACAATGGGGGAAAGGGGAAGAAAGGCCACAGTCATCAGCGGGCTGCAAGGTATTAGAAGCTCCTCTTATACGGGGAAGGCTTGGGGCTTTCGTCAATGTCAGCTGGCACAATGGGGCTGGATCCGGGCCGGAGAAATCGTCAGTTATTTCATTGTTATTTGGCTCAGCCTATGTTCTCATTTTTCTCTGGCCAATATCCCAAAGGAAATGGAAGGTGCAGCTTTGTTGTCGCTGTCTGTCTTGTGGTGGCAAACCCAGAGAGCCACTGTGCGCGCATATAGAGCCAGCTCCCAGGTGTTTACAACCGAGTACAATGTCGCTGTGATGGATGAGATTTAATCCAGAAAATGTTTGCGCATTCAGAAATTTAAATGATCATCAATTATTGGTTTAAAAAATAATAATAAAATACCGTACGCATTTACTTTGTGTGTGATCAGAAAGCTCAGTCAACAGTAAACAGAAACCAGGTAGTGATGATGAAGAAATGTCTTAATACTCTTGAGCATAATGAATATGAGAGCAAAGATGTGATTTTACAGTCATATCAAATGTTGATCAAAATGAACAATGACTGCTGCATTTCTCACGGTTTCTAACACTGACTGAAGGAAATGAAGCAACTCGAATCATAAAAAGCTAAAAACGTAGCAACACTCCCGTCACACATTTTCTTTTTGTTCAAGTGGCAAAGAAAGATTCGGGGTTTTTAAATCAATAAAATTCCGTCAGCGAGGCAGCTGATATTGTCTCATGCACTCTTCAAAATCAAAAGAAGAAGAAGTGACAAATATTCCCATTTTGTGCTGGAGGATAATAGCCGCATTTCTAATAAAAGTGTCAAAAAGGAGAAAAGCGAGGAGGCGAAGCATTTAAAACTGCACATAAACTCAAGCAGGCTGGTCGGGAGGTGATTAGAGGTTAAGACCACAGCCTTTAAACGTCAAAGTCTGCGCATAAATCTATACTTTATGTGATTTTCTGTCAGGTCACTTTGTCTTGACCCCTATGGCAAAAAAAAAAAAAAAAAAAAAAAAACACATAAAGGATTTATGTCTTTGAATTGTTGAGCTTGCACACTCAGGATGTCTCGCAGTGCGAATTCACTACTGAGGTTTGGACGAAGTAGGAAACGGTTGGGAAAAAAAAAAAAAAAAAACTTCAACTGCACAGAACCTGAGGTTCCCATCAAGCTGTCTGCGACTTAACAGGAAGATCCCCTACCCACGTCAAAGCCCTCATGATGCTGACTGCAGCCCGATGAGACGGCAAAGGAGCAACAAACATGGGATTGTGAAAGACAGAGAGAAACAACTCTAATGGCTTCCAACATTCCTGGAATGACAAGGAGCTCCCAGTGGAGATGTTTTGTACACAGCACAGCGCAGGAGGCTCCTTTATAATCTGAGGAGCTTTTTCTCCTGTGAAATAATGGGGCTTCTGGTTGTGCAGGGGTGTAAAACTCTGGCTGGCTATGTGGAGACATCGCAGCAGGTACATCCCTTGACTTGCTTGTGTGTGCAGTGATTATTGAGTTTTCAACAAAACACCGAATGTGCGATAAAATACCTCTGAGTTACAAAGTGTGTTCCCACGATCCTAACAACATCAAAAACATTTTTTGGGGACTGATGCTGATGGAGGTTTGCAAAGAGAGGCGTCAGTCGATGACATATTAAATGAGAAAATGCTCCAGAGTTAAGGGATTTAACTCGTTATTGAGTAACAATGTTACCCAATCTCATGCCGTGTCAAGCAGATGTTCTGTCCGCACCCATGAAAGTTCTCACAGCTGAAAATGGCTAACGTGATTTATCTGAGTATTTCAGCTAACAATTATTTACCACTCGTGGCCTCGATGGACCTGCATCGTTTTGTGGATCCTAAAACGGAAAGAGAGACCAAATATAACTTACTCTGACATTTTGCCAGCAGGTTATTTGTAGGTTATTTCACAACCTACAATGCAAAACAAAGACTCTTCTGTAAAGGAGTGCATCATAAATGACAGCAGTACTTTGAAGGAAAAGCAGGACTCGATGTTTTAGAAATCCTTGTATATTAACATTTTGACTTTTATAAGCATGTTTTAGATCCGACATTAAAAATGACACCAAATAATGTCATTATTGTGACGAAGGCAACTCATACAGCCATATCGCCATCTTTTCTTCAACATTGGTTACAAAAAGTGTGGTTTTCTTCACACCTTTTAAAGGTGGTTGTGATCAGTAGTCTTTAAGACTCCCTGAAGGTTCTTGTAAGTCTTTTTCGGTTGCTTTTTCACTCATTTTTAGGGTTCGACCATATCTCCAAGCTTTTTTTTTTGTTTCGTTTTTTTTTTTTTCGAACGTGAGGGGTACAAAGGTAAATACAGTCGGCCATTCTGATACATTTCTGAAGAGCTCTCAGCTGTAGATCAGTGGTTGCCCTTCTTGCACTAACAACAACACAAAAAAAAAACCATGACCTCCTCTTCACCTTCACCTCTGTGTATTTTGGATGAGAAGTTTGTGTTCATGCGTGCCACGTACACGTTTGAACAGGTGCATATATTGGCATGGAAGGAGAGTAACAGACAATACTGTTACTTTCTTATTTCTTTTTCCTTAATATAGTCCAGATGTTTTTTGGGGGTTTTTTTCCCCCTTCCTTTAAAGTAACAGCCACCTTGATGTTTCATTCCTCTATCCAGGGACAAGATGTCAGAATGTGCTACTGCGTGTTTGTTTTTATTGTGACAAGCAGCTGAATTCTCAGGCATGCACACACTGCGAGAATATAACCTGAAACCAGTCAGTCAGAGAATATCACCGTTTGAGGTGCTGAAGCCTTTTATGATCTTCCTCCAAGGAGAATATAGTCTTTCGCTCCAGAACGAAAACAGGTGAGCTCATCACCCCGGAGGTTTTAGCGCTTGTAAGCTAGCTTCTGAGCGAAACGGGAACTAATTTCCTCTAAAGTCACGGAGCGAATGTGTGCCCGAACTTACTGCCACCAACACCAGGCTTCTAGACCGGAAAGCGTGATTCTGTGGCGCATTTCTTACTTTTTACTCATACGTGTAGCTTATGCGTCGATTCAGGATGTCACATCTGCCTGTGTTGTTGTCACGAGTCAATGTGCTCTCAAGGTACAATCATCCAGTGATCCACCTAACACAATTAGTACTGTGTAGTTTACACTTTATATTCAGTTGAGAACATATATTTTACGTATGTTTTTTTTCTCCTTTTCTGATATTAAATCAGACTTTCAAAATTATTTATATTTGCCTAAATATCGCCCCAAAATTTGGGATTCTTTTTAAATGCTCTTTCTTAAACTTCACAAGTTCGCCTTTAAACATTTGGGAAAGTTTGGACGCGGGTGTCATGGCTACGTAAGCTCCCTAGTGGGTTAAGTCACAGCATTTGACTGAAACGATGTGACGCATTTCTACTTATTTTACAGCACAGCTTTAAACGACTGCTTGTTTGTGGAACATTGTTTGAAAACCAGTTTTGTGCCTTGAAAAATCTGGCTCCTTCACAAGTGTAATTTCCAGATTCCACCTTAATCTGCACAAATTATTATGTTCAAATAAAAGCAAAGTGGCGAAAGTCCAGCCGTCGCTCAGGATGTCAGAGACGAACGTGTTTTTGTGTGAAATAAATGGGCGCATCATTAACGAAGGAAAAGAACCTTGTTACTGGTTGAATCTAGAAAGAAAGTATCATACTTTTAGATGTATTACAGCTGTGACGATTTTGCTTTACCTTACTAGAATCTGAAAAGTGATTTAATAAGTAAAAAAAAAAAAAGCTACAGCACTTTTCAGTGGCAGGTACCACATGTTCATGACTCCTTTCCACTTTCAACCTGTGAATCTCAGGCTGTGCTTACAGGGCACACTGAGTTTTCAACTCGGAAAGTCCTAAATGCTAATTGGCTTTGCTGGAAGGACTGTATGATGGAAATGTTCCCACTGCTCCGTCTGTTTTGTACGTTCTTGGACCAGCGGACAAGCAGTGGCACCTTTGAGAGAGAGAGAGAGATAAAAAAAAAGATACTGTAAAGAAAGAAATACAAGAATCGGGGAAAAAATATACAGCAGCTAGACGAGCAATGTGAAATGAGGAGAAGAGGCTCACATCTTCTTCTCAAAATGCAGATAAAATGCCATCTGGTTTATCATACCGTATAATCTGCACATCCCAAAACGCCTTCGGAGCAGGTTATGTGTCCGTGTGTGTGTGTGTGTGTGTGTGTGTGTGTGTGTGTGTGTATTCGTCACCTTTTTACAGAACATGCAGACCAGGGATGTCAGGCGAACAACTAAAGCAACACAGCAGAGAGCAGCGGTGCTATCGAGCCTGCCTGCGTCAGACCGCTGCACCAGAACCCCACAGCATCCATCTCTCCGTTAGCCGCCCCGCTCCCTGATGAGCTGTGGTTCTCCGACCCAATAAAAAACTCATGAAACTCTGCTGACAGCTCTGCGCTGCGGTGGGCTCTGATCAGAAAAAGAGCTACAGCCATTCTAATAGCCACATCTCATTGCATTATATTTCACACAGTAAATACGACATCAACCTGTCAAAGGCCCGGTGAAATTTAGGACACAGTGTTGGCAGCCTTTTTTTTTTTTTTTTTCCTCCCCAGATTGAAGCGTTTTTGTGTGGAAACTGTCCAGATCGATTGGAAATGATCCTGTGGTCAGAGTTTGAGGCGGTAAGGTGTCTACATGCAGCAGGAGCTAGCCGTGTGTTTATTGATATTTAATTGTTGCGCAAACAGAAGTGTCTGTGACTTTTACAGCGGAGGCATTATGTAAAGTCAACTTTGAGTTTTATATCGTCTTCTAATGTTACTCCCTCATCATAAACATACATTTGATCCTTTCATTACGGCGGCAGACGCACCGCCAACAGGCGACCAGTTAGCGCTCGTCTTATTTCCGGGCAGAGAAGCTTGAACACAATTTCATATATAAACTTTACAAAGCACACTCCCGTTAAATTGGGGTCCAGTAGCTGAATGAAAATCTCTCTCGTTTTTTTTTTTTTTTTTTTTTTTGTGAAAACAGCCAGCTCATTTTTCTACTCTCTCGTGGCGGCAGAGGCAAGACGGAGGCAGACATCAAGGGCATTACGCAGATACCCAGATGATCCCACTTCAATGTTCATTCCTGGGAGGCGACACGGAAAGTGAGCAATTGTCTTGGAGAGCTTTAGCTCCAAAGGTTCTCCGACGAACTCAGCTCCCTTATCCAAGGATGCTGCCTACAGGGTATATTCACTGGTCTGAGCTGTTAGAGTTAAAGTCTCTGCTTATAAACTTCTGGTTCAAAGTTTGCAGTGAAAAAACACATTTCCCTACGACGTAATTTTTTGTTTGTTTGTTTTATTTTTATTTTTTTTATTTTTTATTTTTTTTGCAGGCGCAGAAGCATGTTTTGCTCTCTGTGTGATGCAGGCGGTGGGGGCACATATCAGCGGTGAAATGCAGATTAATTTAACACCAGAAAACGTCCCGATACCTACAGTACGCTGGGGGAAGAAAAAATCCCTGTATGCTGAGGGGTAAAATGTTAAAGGGCAGGTACTCCAAAAAAAGTTGGGAAAGCATACTTGTATCTCAAATATACTTAATACTGAATACTGAGTTCAGTATTGAGTTGATAATTTCCCACAAACTTTGAGGACTGTTTTTTTTTTTTGTTTGTTTTTGTTTTTTCAAAAACAGTCACTTGTTTGAGCTGATGAGAAATTTACTTTAGACATTGATTAGATTAAAAAAACTGCTAATTGATATGACTTGAGCACTTCAGATTAAAACTGTGTTTAAATTACACAATAAGAAATACAAACTTACCCAACAGTAAGCCCGATAGTCTATTTTTTACCAACACAGTACATATTTTTAGCTATTCATGGTTTGTTTTATGCTGGCCACTCAGGGAAAAGATGCTAAATGTTTGCTAGCTTTCCTGACATTCTAGTTAGCATAGATGAGCTCAGGATCCCGGCTATCCTAAATAACACATCCTCATGCAGTGAGCTTTGCTGAGCGCATTCTGAGCACATCGTCTGCAACATTCATATTTAATTAAACAATTATTGAGTTTAACAATATAGGCTAGCGTTTCTTAAATGAGCCCCTTGAGAGAAACTCAAGTCTGGCGTCTGGAAACCTTTTGCAATCCTCTCCTGTAATTTAAGAGCCTTTAGACACACTTCCACCAACAGTTTTTGAAAATAAAAAATAAAAAAATAGAGTCTTGATATCACCATAGAGTTTCCTCTGTGAGGCGTACGGCTCCCGTTGTGATTTGTTTTGCCTGCTTGTCCGGTTCTGTATCTTCATACTCTAATCCAGGTCTTGGCATGAAGGCAGAACAGAACCTCAGAGGAGCTGTGAGACTTTAACTTCGTGGGTTTTTTTTTTTTTGTTTGTTTGTTAGTTCCCGCCTCCCCCTCCTAGTACTCCATTTCACATTTCCCCCCGCTCCGACTGGGAATAATTGAAGCGTTTTAGAACTGTACTTGTGAAAAATTCTGCAGTGGAAACACACAGATCCCTGCTGAGACGGGCTGATACTTTCCAAATGAAGCTGAAATAAGAATGTGTTATCCTTTAATGGAAACTGCAAGGAGAGCACTTCTGCAATGAAGTGAGGGGGAAGAAAGCGGGAGGACTGAGCTCCCAGTCAGGTGCCGATTGCTGTGTGGGCCTGATTAGAAGTAATACTTTGAATATTGTGTTTTGCAGAAACAAGGCGTCAAAGGAAAAAAAAAATTAAAATCAATAGACAGAAACATCGCAGACGGAAACTGTAGAAACAGTTAATTATTCCCTCAATTTTAACTCCTTCATCTGATCCTATTTCTTATAATTGGATCCCTAACCGGTTCTGAAATAACAATCTTTTAAATTCGACTATTTTGCTCCGAACGCTTTTCACGAAAATGTCTTGTCTTTTTTCTTCATATTTCTTTCTTTTCTACATCTGAGACAGAACCTGGCTGGATCTGAACAAACCAAACTCATTCTTTACAGATAAGAAATGACAGGATGGGGGGGAAATGGCACTTGACAGGCGCCGGCGCCCGTAGTTCACGTGTCGCCCAAAACCCAACAGAAGCCGTGGCGCTTGCATAACGGGGAGGGGAAGGAAGTAAAATGTCAGTGGAGTAATAAGGGTTTCCCCTCCTGACACCGCAGACTTAATTAAAGATCCCAGACAGATATGAAGGACACGAAGAGGGAAAGGAAATATTTTGATGTAGACGCTTTCCTTCTGTAATGACGGGGTGTCTTTTTTCTTTTTATCTCTTTGGCGCGTGCGGACGCACGGCGTACGGGACGCGGATGAAAAAACAAGCTTAGAGTTAATTATCGCTAATGATGTCTCAGGGACACGACGCCTGGAGTTGTTGTGATTCCTTCCGGCTTCAAGCGGGGGGGGGAAATATGAATTACATTACATGACATATTCCACATATAGCCCGACTCGCTTCCTCCTGTCGTCAGCGTGGCCTCCAGGCTGCAGAGAAGTGTTTCTCGATGCTGCGGTTTACGTTGCGGTTTTAAAGTCTCGCCGTGAAACGCAATGCAATACGCTAAACTTAATGGAAATATTGAATACGCGAATTAAGTAAATGACATGACATGTAGGCTCAGGGAGAATCCTTTTTTTTTTTTATGGAATAAGATAAGATGTGAAAGCAGTTAGAAAGGTGTGAATACTTTTGCTATGGCTCAATAACCAGCAAAAGGAATCAAAAAAGCAGTAATGCAGGAAATCACAGGAGTTAATATATTTAAAAAAAAAACAAACAAACAAAACATACTAAAACTTTGCATTTACTCTGCAGGTTTTACCCTGTACAGCTTCGTTTCCTGTTCTCCTGTCTTGCCTCAGAATAAGTGATGTTTGATATAAGTAATATTTTCTTTTTATTTATTTTATTTTATTTTTCTTTTACCTTTGTAGAACAACCACTGCTGTATCACCAAGCCACTCCACAACATGTCAGAAGCAAATGAAAAAATAAAAAAATGCCGCAAATATTGTTTTGTTCGTTACTTTGTGGCTCGGGTCGAAACACCCGCTTGCAGCTTTGACTATTGATTAACAAACCAGGAGTTCTGAGAGCTCTGACAAACAGAATCAAGCGGGAATAATCCATCGCTGGCCACATTAACGCCGGTGTCCATTTATATAGATGAAGGTCAGTCGATCGATGGGTCGTATTAAAACAAGAAACACAAGGTGATGCTTTGTCAAATCAATGTGTGAGCAATCCATCGCCGGAGCTCCATGAAGTTATGACCTTTACAGCTGAAAATCTGAATCTCCATGGATCACTCTGTTTTTTTGTTGTTGTTTTTTTGTTTTGCTTTGTTTTGCCTGTTTTTTTTGTTTTTTTTTGATTCGCCTATTTTTGGTTTCTAAGAAGTTCTCTTCGGTTTCCAGACTGAATGCATAAACTGCTTGCTAGGTGTTTATTTAACGCGCTCAGATATGCACATTACAAACAACATCCAGCACTTCAAAGGAATAATGGAGACGTCTCAGTCATGAATCTTCCATTAGGCCGGTGCTATGAATATGCTATAAACTGAAGTTCAGGTTAAATCTCCCACCAGGAAGGTTTACATTCTCTTTTTATTGCAGAATGTAATAAAACCCTTCTTTACATGTAAAGAAGGGTGAGGAGGGGCTTCTGAGCTCTAACAAGAGCAAGATCTGAGTTCTTGTCCAGAAGGTAATTGTGGAATAAGCATAAAACAGCCCTCATAAATCTGTTAAAAAGGGAAGTGTACAACTGGAAAAGGTCAGTGCAAAGTACCTGTGTTAGAGTTGGGACTGGTGCCGTCGTCAGAAACATGAGCCAGAAATGCCAGATCAGCTTCTGTACTTTGGTGAAAGTGGGAGGAAAAAAGGAGAAGGTTGTCTAAAAAAAAAAAAAAAAAAAAGCAAATATTCTGTTGTGTTTAGAAAAGGAAAGAAATGTATTAAAGGTTAAACCCATAGAGCTGATAGTGGGTGGATCTATTGTGGTTTTCACACACATACCGGTTTACAGAGAATGATTTGAAAAATAGAAAATATCCATCAACATACAGATCAGATCCCACCGCACTGAACCCCACTCAAAACCTCCTGGTTATTCCGTCAAATATTGATTTCTGAACTCTTCCTGAGGTAAAACATTAGTATTGTTGTTTCTAAATCAATGTGAACTTGTCTTCTTTGCATTATATGAGGTCTGAAAGTGCTGCGTCTTTTTTCTTATTTTTACCATTTCTTATTTTCTGCAAATAAATACATCTCTTTTTTTCTTGGAATTTTGGAGACGTGTTGTCAGCAGTTCATAGAATAAAAGAACAATGTTCATTTTACTCAAACTTAAACCTATAAAGAGTAAAATCAGAGAAACTGATCATTTCAAGTGGTCTCTTTTTTGTTTTTTCATTTTTTTCCCCCCCAGAGCTGTATGTTGATGGTATCAGAGTCCAGAGTGAAATGGGCAGACTGGTTAGAGGCAACAAATAATCACTTTTTACAACCGGAGTACGTAGATCGGAAAAGTCCAGTAACCAATCAAATACACAGATCTTTGACTAGACTGGCTGCTCCTGCTGTGAGGTAAGAACCAAATAGCCGCACTACATTTTACAAAGACTGGCTGAAATTGGGCAAATGTTGCCATCATAATTCATCATTTTCCAATAGACTCTTTCAGCAGAGTCAGATTTTGGAGTAGCCATTGCTGCTGCTGCTGCTGCTGGTGGTAGTGTTGATGGTGTTGGTGGTGTTGACATAATGAAGCTGGATTTGTTTTTTCCTTGGCACCCTCGGGACCCAGATGCGCGTCTTTACAATCACAATGTGCCCATCTTCCGGTGGCAGCTTCCAGCAGGATGATGCTTTTTTTTCCACAAAAGCTCCAATCATCCCAAATTGTGTCTTTGAACATGACAATGAGTTTACTGTAGTCAAATCAAATCCCACTGTCACCCGACCTCAATCCAACGGCGCTCCTTTGAGATGTGGTGAAACAGGAGATTCAGATCGTGAGTGGGCAGACCACAAATCTGCAGCCACCGTGCGACGCTTTCATCCTGAAATCCTTGTTGAATTTGTGGCATAAGGAATAAAGGCATTTCTGCAAAAAAAAAAAAAAAGAAGAAAAAAAAAAAAAACATGATCCAGCCTTGAAGTACCTGGTGAATGTGTGTGCATGTAGTTAGAGCTGATTAAGTTAAATAATCAGAAGATACAAAATATTGGTCAGCACATTAAGATGGAACAAAAATAATAAAATTGGATGCAGACCTTCAATCATGTCTCAAAGTAAAGGTAACACTGTTCATATTTAACACGAGTGTGTAACTGTAAGTGTTATATTCTCTTTATTATAAGGAAGATGAAAAATTGCAACACTTTTTGTACACTGGAAGTTTTCTTTTATTATTATTATTATTAATACATTTTTGTGCGTGTTTTTTTATTAAACTTTACATGGTGAGCTAAAGACATGGACTCAAAAATCAAATGATTTGAAAAAATGAAAATATTGGAAAGGGTTTTGTGCGTGCGTGCGGGCGTGTGTGCGGGTGTGTGTGTGGGTGTGTGTGTCCAGGCGTTTTCCAAATTGACTATTTGCAGCCTTCCGATTTTAAAACTGTGTTTGATAAAAATAGTTACAACCAGAGAAGCTTGAAGGCGTTTCTGCTCAGTGGTGTTAAAATGTTCATTTATATGTTTTCTTTCATAATGTTGATTCTCTGAAACACCATTAACACCATTTAGTGATCCAAACCAACCAACACCAACCTCATGACGAGGCAACAGAATCTGAGGTTGCTAAAAATCAATGGCTTTTTTTTTTTTTTTAACCATCATATTCATAATCAGAATTTACCTGTACTGTATTATAATAAGGATTAAATTGTCATCAGCGTAGCTGGATCTGATTTTAAACTGCATTAGTCTTGGACTGAACCAGATTTAAACTTATTGGATATAAACTGGGCCTGGATGGCCTGTAAATTGACTGGGCTGACATTTGATTTGACCGTGGAGCAATGTATAAGTGAAGCTGAAATAGGTCCAGTTTAAATGAATTAACAGACACTAATAAAGAAAATCGGAACTGAATGTATATAAATGTATACATTATATATTAAATCAACTTGACACTGAACCTTGAATTGAAATGCTTTAATGACACACCCAAAGAAAAACAGAACAAAACCTCCATGCAGTTCATCATAACTCATATCTCATACTGCCTGCCAAGGTCTGAGCAGGAAGAGAATAAGAGAAAGTTGAACAGAATGACCTATTAGATCACTCTAAGCACTTTTAAGTAGCTTTTATACACGTCTGTCAGAATAAAACACAGAGCTTCTGTTTCTATAAGAACACATTTAAATGTGTTTCTATCAGAACATCTAGCTTCTGAGTTCACATTTGTCTCGTTTCAAGGTATTTAAGCAGATGAAAACATGCACATAGTAAAACTCAGCTTTTAGTTTCCCTCCATACGCTGAATCCTAACTTCTCATAGAATATACATAACTAAGAAAACACAACAATAAATCACTGCAAACTGTTGAATCTTTAATCACCAACAACACTGAAATATTCACCACATATCAGACAGACTGAGGCGTCATGCTGAAAGTCTGTTCCTCTGAGCTCGCAGAAGAATGCTTGGTTAGTTCAGGATTAATAAATAAAAATATATGCTTTAGCTCATTTAATTTGAAATGATTTTTAGGGTAAACACTTTTTTTTCTTTTTCTTTTTTTTTTGTTTTAGCAATGACCCACTAACTAAAAGTGCTCCAATTAGAAGCTGTTAAAAAAAATAATAATAAAAAAATAAGACATGAATAATTTGAGACATTTCACTTTTTTTTTTTAACCAGAAGTGCCAGTTTGTTTTTAAGCTGTTTGACAAGAACAGTGAGGCAAAAAAACAAAACAAAACAAAAAAACCTGAGTGTTACACTGGCACCAAGAGGCCTACAACTGCTGAAGTGTAATCTCTCTTCCAACCCATTTCTCCGTTTTCAACTTGTTGTTTTGTTTTGATCACATTTTCTGGTCAGTTTTTTTTCTTTTTATTTTTTTGGTGGTGCGTTAACTTGGCTTAAGACACAACGGTTTGCAGCAAACCGTCTTCGTGCGTATGCACTTAATACCACCGGATTAGCTCTTCACAAAGAACCTGAGCGCTTAAGAAAAGGAATTAACGTTTTGGTTATGCCACAGTACATAAATTAAATTACATTATGCTAAAACAGCCTGAGGAGTAAGCAGCTCCGAAATCAGTTTCATTCATGTGACGGATCACAAACCAGGCCAGACGTCAGACACACCATTTCCAATACAATACTTTTACAGTTAAACAGCTACAGAAAGTGATTTTCTTCACCCTCACTTCATGTTCACTTAATCAAAATCTTTCTATTAGTTACAGTTTGGTAAATTATACCTTTCTTTTAGTATTTTGTGACGTTACATTTACCACACACGTATCCACTTTATTGGATTCTTACGTATGAGATCAACACAAAGCAGTTCAACGTTATGACGTGGAACGAGGCCAATACTATTAACAGGCAATAATTATAATAATAGCTAGCAGGATTGTGCAGCAGTAGAGCACACCTATTACAGTTCCACCTGCTGGGTAGGACTAGGTACAATTTGTGAGTTTATTAGAGAAAGCAGCAATTAGATTGTAGCTGCAATATTAACCGCCCTATGAGCTTGTTTCAGCTCAGCACCATGGAGAGCCTCCATGACGCTCATTACCGCTAGCATGGAGGCTGAACGGCTCTGTGTTTTCTGGGTCGCCCTCGTGTTCTCATGCATGACGGGATTCCATTATCAGAGGCCTTGTGGTTAAACTTTTTTTTTTTTTGCGTTTTGTGTAAAACTGTAATACAGCTCTTTGTCTTCCATCCTTCCATCCACGTCCTTGTCTGAGCTCTGAATGCAGTCTGTCAGAGCAAGGCAGCCCGCTCTGAGTTAGATTCACTGTTTTTACAGACGTTCTGAGACAAGAAACTCACTTAAGGAGTCATTCTGTCTGACGGCTGACACTACTGACAAGCTTCTTATCGCGCGCAGGTCTGCATGTATCTACATGGCAAGATAGTGAAAGCAAACTATTCTTAAAAAATACAAAAAAAAAAAAAAAGTAGAAAAAGTCCTTGAGGGGTACGGACCAGGTGGCAGACATTACAGCTCTGGAAAAAAACTAAGAGTCCACTGCGCTGAACCAGACTGAAAACCTCCTGGTTTTTACACCAAATATGGTTTTTGAGGTAAAACATTAGTCTCGTTGTTTCTAAATCAATGTGAACTTGTTTTCTTTGCGTTATTTGAGCTCCGAAAGCAATGCATCTTTTTCGTTATTTTGACCGTTTCTCATTTTCTGTAAATAAATACAAAATTTTTGCTTGGAATTTCAGAGACATGTTGTCAGCAGTTCATCAAATAAAAGAACAATGTTGATTTTACTCAAACATAAACCTATAAAGAGTAAAATCAGAGAAACTTATCATTTTAAGTGGTCTCTTAATTTTTTCCAGAGACGTATGTCTTGTTGCTGATCCAGTCCACTTTGAGGATCCACTGCAGGAGTTTGCTTGGACAGATGAGTTTTGTGGATCTCTACCAGTTGACATCATCCATCCAAGAAACTTTTTTTTTTTTTTTTTACTGCATCGGGCAACTTTAAGTGTCCGTTTACATGCGCTACTGTCATGTGGTCTGGGTTTAGTTGGATTAAAAAGAAGATTAGAGCTGGGATCATCTTAAAGTATTTAATGAAAAAAATTAAAAAACAAGAAGAATAAGAAAAAAATCAGTGGAGCCAGGGCAAAACTCAAATAATAAATCCAAAGACATCCAACTGGGAGAATACAGGACATGACGGGAGTAGACGTGAGGATCCGGCAAGTTCTGGACGAGACTGAGGAGCTTAAATACCATGGAGTTGTGAGTTTGATAAAAGACCTGAGCTGATGAGTCAATTGATTACAGGTGTGAGTAGTTAGAGCAGGAACCAGGCCGAGAAGGAGGAAGAGAGAAACAGGAAATTCACTAAAGAAACACAATAAACTGGAACAGAAAACAACTAGAAACAAGAAAAACCTAAGGAACACCAAAAATCCAAAACCAAACTCAAACTATCCCAGATCCCAACAGCTATAATTTTCTGTTTATTGTCGTAATGTATCAGCTGTTCCCAACATGTGCTAATCACCCCCATGATACATCTTTGGCTTCAAATTTTCCACTTTGGTAATTCAAATTTCAAAGTTTAGCACACCTACAGTTTCTTGATCATACTAGAAACGAACCAAAATAACTTGGCCACAAAATGTAAGGTTTTATTTTAGGTTTAAGTGTAAATGCTACTTGATAGAACAAGTGGTTTAATAATGGATTTAGGTTTAAATCTCATATAAACCGAATATGAAACTGTCATATTGAGCCATCTTAAGAGTTTTAAATGTGTGGCTATAACTACAAAATATGTATAACTTAACATATTTTGTTTCTTCATTTAGTTTACTCTTAGTTTATCTATTTATCAAAAATTTGATGCACTTATCTTACTGCAACATCATTTTGATCGTCTTACTTCCTCCATCCACTTCGCTGTTCAACATAAGAAATCTTGGTCATACAGGCCTTAACATACCTTTTCAGTAATCAATGTTATGCAGTAGATGCCTCATGTAATTGACCAATAAATTACCCGGGAAGGTGAAAGAGGTCTCCAAGTTAATGTAAATCCCAAGTGTAATGTCTGCAGGGCCGATAAGAACCTGTTTGTTTTGCCCCCGCACTGCATTAAGCCAAAAATTGACTGGCACTATCTGAGCCTCCGGGCGATTATCTGACTTGCCAGAGGGCTCATGCTGCAAAGACTAATTAGCTTCATTAACTTGCACTCGAGATAAAAAACAATTGCCCTCTTGTAATTGAAATTCTGATTTTCTTATCCCTCACCTCGTCCGTCTTCGCCGCGCCTGAGTCTCACGAAGAAGCCGGTATCCAGCAGCGACCGGCCCCCTTTCCCTCTTTAACTTCTCCAGGCTTATCTCACCTAGTTCCCACTTTCAGACAGTTTTGCTAATTAATTTACTCATTACACACTTGATCAGCTTTGTCAGCTTTCGTACAAAAAAAAAAAAAAGGAAGAAGAAAAAAAATCGCTCCTGTTTTACATCCTGTTTACTTTGGATCTGTTGCATTTTTTTTATTCTCACACATAAGAAAAAAAAACAACCTTTTGATCAAAGCAGTGACTTTAAAAAAAACAACAACAACAACAACAGACATTTGGAAGCATGAAAACAAGAAGGATTCTCACTTTTGACAGAACTGGTTCCTTTTCTTTGTCGTGAAACTGAGGAAGGTAAAAATATTTATTATTAGACAATAAAATTATTAATCTTTGCCTGACTTAGAACTGTTGTGTTTTAAGGGAACATTAGTAAACAAAAGGAATTGAGTAAAAACACAGGAGAGGTGTTGTGTCATGGGCTGAGTCATGGAGAATTTTAAAGCAATTCAATATCATGACAATATTTAAAGCTTTAAGCATTTCATGGAAATAATCGACATTGGAAACAACCTGGAGACCCCTGACGACTGCAGAGATCCAGATGTGGAAGAATCTGTCGCCATGGCAACTGAAAACCATGTTGTAGGTTCACCTTCAAGCAGGACAATAAACCTAGAGATAAAACTATAAATACAATGGAATAATTTAGATAAAGGTATGTGGTAACACTTTATTTGCACTAAAATTTGCATTAAAAGTCCATTAAAAGTGTCATTATTTACCAAACGACACTTCATGACAACAATTACAAACATTCACAAAGACTCTGTGCTTATGACAGTGTCGTGTCAGTCTTATGCACACCCTTCAAATAAAGTGCTACCAAATACTTTCCTGCTTTGTGTTGTAGAAAATATTGTTAAATAATATTTCATTGTGGTTTAAAAGGCAGCAGAATGTCCAACACCTCAGGCGGTATGCATGTTGTGCTGCCTATTCAATAAAAATTGCCAAAGTTTCAGACTCCGGGTTAACTGCAGGAGTTTTTGCAATCAAACATAGTTTTAATATTCAAAGAAAAGAAAAAAAGGAACGCTGATGATTCTTCAAAACAGAGACCTAAAAACACATCCTGGATGGCATCGCCAAGACTCTAAAGTCAGAAGCCATCAGCGCGCGCTTTCTCAAGGTCACCGCAAATATCCTCCTTTCATATTAGCAACCATTCTCAGCCGCGTCGCACTTTTATTTCAGTTCTACGCCGTCTCTGCTGCTTCGCGTTTCCACTTCTCTGTTTCCTTTATCTTCAAATGATATATATACTCCCCCCCCCCCCGTCTTGACATCCACTGCCCATTTTCTCACCCAGGAGGAGTGTGTGGGGTGATGGGGGGGGTGGGCTTCCAGATTTGCATATGATGCAACGTTTGAAAGGCAAGAAGATTCTATTGACTTGAGGTTACACTAGCAGCGGCGCAATATGTGTTTCAGCCAGCAGAAGGGCTCGCCGACATATTGAATTACAGTCATGCGGCCGCCGAGGAAAGAACAAAGGACAGCTGCTGCGAGGCAACCCAACAACACAATCTTTGCTTTTGGTGATTTGGCGAATGATTTAATTCTTGCTGATACTTGTGGAATGTCACATTTTAACACAAGCAATCCTCTGAAGTAGCAATAGCGATTTCGAAGAGCGCATTTAGATTGAAATGTTTAAATTAAAACATTTAAGAAATGTTACCACCACACCTATAAGTGTAGTCAGTCTTGCTGTCTGCTGGGAGTTCTTAGCCAGTCAAATATCCAGCCTGCAGGTTGAACAAACTTCCAGAAAACTGCAAAACAGCCGAAACACAGAGTTCCTTTAAATCAAGGCTAAAAAAGAAAAAAAAGAACACTTTTTAACAGCTGACTTTGGTTCATGAACATTTAATATATTTAATGTATTTTGATGTAAGTGTAGTGTTTATTGCATGTTTCAGAACTGGTGACTACTGTATTGTGTTTTTATGGTGTAAAGCGCTTTGAACGGCCTTGTTGCTGAAATGTGATATGCAAATAAACTTGACATGTAGTGAGAGACTTAATCAGAAATGTTCCCTGGAGATGTTTAGATGTTAATGTCACCAGCACAACCTGGACACTCACACCTCAAACACAGAAGGCAAAAATTAAATAAAATACAAAACGGCAAAGGGATAAAGGACAAAAAAATAAATGAATGAGTTCCAGGTCTTTAGGAATAAAGATTCATTTTGAAAAAAAAAAAAAAATACATCTCAGAATTACAACACACCTAGCAGGAAAAAACGTCAACAACAAAAAAATGATCTTTGCAATGACTTTCATAAAACAGTAAATGCTGGATATTGTTAAGAAGCAATGGTTTGCGTTTCTCCTCTAATCTTAGTTCTACAGAGTCTAAATGAACCTTTCTGTGTGTGTGGTTGAAATGCTTGTTGCATGGTGAGTGTGTATTTTGTGGCAGCCATCTTGGGACCCTGCTGAAGAGATGGCCTGCCTCAAACCGAGCTTTTTTATAGGAAGTACGGTGATAAGTGCAGAAGTTTGATTGGCTGAAGCTTAAAGTACTTAAAGGAATAAAGAGTTGTATAAATTGTGCATCTGCATGGATAAAATGTTTGCCTGATATTTAATTATTGTTAAGTAAGTGTTTACATTGTGTATGTGAAAGAACAAATTGTCAGGATGTTTGGAGTTTGATTTACTGACTCTAGTTTCATTATTATTCTACGTTAATTATTCTCTTTCTTTCTTTAGATCAGCTCTGTTTCTGTTCAGTCAGTCCTTTCTTAGTGATTCTAGTTTGTTATGCCTAATTATTGTGTGTCTAGTCATGTCTTGTTACTCTAGTTGCCATCCACCATAATAGAAAAGAAGAAGAAGAGGAAGTTACATCATGCTTCCTGATCATGCTCCTTGTGTTTTTGTTTATCCCTGGTGTTTTTTTTTTGTTTGTTTTTGTTTTTTTGTTCTTCTCTGGCTCCCTGTTCCCCCATGGTTTTTTGCTGTTGTAAGTCTTTGCATTTTTTCTGCAAATCTTCAAATCTACTCGTCGCCTCACCCTGTCGTCTTCTACCAACACATCATGACTCAAATAAAGCTTTTGAGTGGGAAAAACAGCAACAAATTATTAACCAAATTATTTAAAAAGAAAATATTTACTTTCTTGTTTCTTGTGGCTGTCACTAAATAATAGAAAATTAGAGCCGCTCACGGTTATGAATCATTACAATGGGCTAATAAGACGAGAAATTATTAATCAGAGACTTAATTACTCCAAGTTCTGCTCATTAACCTCTGGAAGTGCAACACATTTTGCGTCGGCATGTTTTGTGTTGTGTTTTGTGATGGCTGCACTCCGAGGTCTCGATTTCTTCCATTTAGCGAAATCAAAAGGCAAGCAACCTTTAAATATGACCATCGGCAAAACAGATGCAACAACTTTTCTAACCTTGTGTATTTATTTGTACATTTTAAATCATTGCATTTGCTCTGCAGTCATGTAGTTAAAATCCTCCAGATAAAATGTTCAGTTGATAAAAATCGGTGGGACCTTTACTCCACATGTACCACGCCCTGCCGTCCTTAGACTTAACCTTTTGCTTTCTAGAACTGCTTATCTCCAGGTTACCTCAAAAGATCCTTACAGGACTTAAAGTCAAAGTAAAGTCCTTATCTACGCAGGTTGCATCCTGTGATCTCATAATATGGCGATTAAACTTAGTCAGTTGCTATCTATGGTCAGCTGTCTGAATGCCTGTCCGTAAAAGTCAAAGTCACTCTTATAGATTATCTTGATTTGCTTGTCTATGAAGCACAAGATGCTTTTTAACAAAACTCATAACTAGTTCATTTAAACTAGTTGTGGTGGCATCAAACCACAACACCATCATTCTGATCAATGGACTGATCAATGTTTTGAGACTCCCTTGCAATTAATGTGTTTTGTTTGTGTGTGTGTGTGTGTGTGTGTGTGTGTGTGTGTGTGTGTGTGTGTGTGTGTGTGTGTGTGTGTGTGTGTGCGTGCGCGCGCGCGTGTTTTATGTTAGGTTGCTGCAAGACCTTATTATGTTTTTTTTTCCTCATTCATGCTATGAACGCTAATTCTGGCTCACCCAGTAAACTTATCTGCAGGAGCTTTCAGCTTTAATATCATTAATTTGATCCCAGAGTCTGAACTCGGTCTAATTAAATGCCCGTGCCGTTACTGACAGTCTGCACGCTTCATAGAGACCTTGATTTCCCCATTTGCCCAAGCTGAGGGAGAGAAGATAAGAACCACACACCTGTAGAGGTCCAGTCCGTTTCATCCGTGGCAAAACAGCTCAATTTCAGACCTTACAGGCAGCTTTTTTTCTGCGCTATTGTGGCGGCTCTTGTGCTGAAGGCTGGTAGATCAAACCTGGTTCTGAATCTTGAATTCACCTTTTTTTTTTTTCCCCTTTTCCACGCTGAGATTAATGTTATTAAAAGCCACAAAATCACATTTTTTGTATTTTTCCGAGAGAGGCTAGGCTCCTAGCGATTCTTAGGTTTTTAACCCGTTAAATAATACATCAGCGTTTATTCCAGACCCAAAAAACTTCCTCTTTTAGTTTTTTTTAATTAGAGATTAATTAGTGTGGTTTGTTTGTAAATACTTGTGTGTTACTTTTTGCTTATTTAATCAGCTGGGCATAGATATTAGTGGTATTGGTTTGATGAATAATTTAATTCTGGATTGTGTGATTATCTTTTGGGGGAGGGGGGGTTCTCTTTTTTTCCCCTAAACAAATCCCAAATTCAGAAATATAAACATTAAAGAAAAAAGAAAAAAATAAAGTATGTTATGAAGATCGTTCAGTGAAAAAGTAAGAAACTGATTCAGATCGACTTTGACAGACTCTTTAAACAGTAGCACAGCTTAAAGTAGTTTAATATTCCTCCTCTGTTCAAACTGACAAATATCTGATGATGTAAGAAAAAACCCTTTTCAGATCAGAGTGTGCCAAAATGACGCGAATGCGCAAAATAAAAGAAAAAAATCTGTAACAATCTAATCCAACGTGTTTCAGCAAAAAACGCAGCACATGACGGAGACAGGAGCTGAACATCCCATCACCGTTTACGTTGCAGACGCCCCCTTTTTTCCCACTCGTCTTCACAGCTTTTGGTCTTTTGTACCCCGACTAGCCGAGGGTTGATGTGTGAGATATCGTTTGAAATTGTGTGTAAAATGAAGCAAACCGGGGTTTGACAGCGAGGCGCAGCAGGGACCGGCTCAAAGCCGCTTGCCCTATAAAGAGATATTGGCGTTTTGACCAAAGGGGCCTGTGCCCATCACAAATGACCTTTTCAAACACACAGAGTGAATACATTGCATCCAGGCCGCACTGTCAAATCTCTGCCTGGCCCAGAGCTGCTTTGTTCCTCAGAGAGTCGGAGCTGCATTAATCAAAGATTTACATATTCTGAATCACGTGATCACTCGTGACATTAAAGCCTCATGAAAACATCTCTGGCTGGTCGATGCGCGGACCTGACAACACCTCCAAAGGCGCGCGCCGCGGTAGGAGGTCAGCGGTAGGTCCTGTCCTTTCCTTCTTTTTAGTCGGGACTTAATGAATTTAAGTGATTTTTATGAAACATCCACCAGATAATTGGCTTCATGGAGTCGCCTCATTGAAGAATATAGGAATCAGTCACAGATGAAAGTATATGAAAGTGCAATCAGAAGAGAGAAAACAACAAGTTTAGAGTCCTGACCCACCAGCTGCGTTTCTGTTACAAATGTGCGCAAAACTTTGTCAATATTCCGCTAATGTCCAAAAAGAAGCAACACAATTTCCATTAAATTACGAACATAATTAGAATCACAGGTGAATAAGTTTGCTCATAAGTCGTTAAAAAAAAAATGCCGCGCCACGATCCTCCTACTAACTTCCTGTTGTCTTCTTCATGTGTTGCACCGGTGGCAACATCCGGTTGTTGATCCTGTGATGCAAAAAAAGTGTTTCCAGTGCAGTCTTGTGAAATAAACTGGCCAAAACACTAAAACTTTCTATTCAAAAACAAGAATTTTTTTAAAATTATTTATTAAGAAGTTGGCTACTGGACACTGATCAAAAATAAGTGGACAGACCTTACTGCTGACCGATACATTTTAGCCTGAGGTCCACAGGCTAAACTAACAAATTGCAAGATTATTTTATTAATATTAATGTCAGTGGGTTGGTTGTTAGCTTTACTTGAGACGCTCATATGCACGCATAGTCATTTTGTTTAGCATCAAGCTAACATTAGCCTTTGAGAAAGCTAACACTAGCTACTCTCCCTTTGATCAGAGAATTGGTCATAAAACCACAATAAACAGGTTAAAAACAATGCCTTTCATATAATCCATTTGCTTGCAACAGTGTTTCAAAAATTATTACATTTTGCTGTATTATTATTAAATGTTTGACCCATTACTGAGTAACTAAAACAATTCAAACTGAGTTGCTTCTAACTTTTTTTTAGAATTTAAAAAGATAAAAACATGTCTGGAAATGTCAACTGTTAAACAACTTGTGTGTGGAATAATATATATATGGCTCTTACACCATTACCTCGTAGCTTCCTACATCCAAAAGAAAGAGAAAGGCAGTAATGGCGTAACCACGACTATGTGTGAATCAACAACATCCCAGCAGTCTTGCTCAATTGGAATTGGGAGCCACGTTCAATGTGGCGTCCATGAGGACCTAAAGTTTTCTTGCAGAACTTTGCCAAAAAAACAAAACAAAAAAAAAAAACACAACATGCCTATTCCCCGTAGTGAGTCCTTCTGCAGTCTTTTCCTTCAGTTAACAATGTATGAGCACTTCGTAGGCAACAAACATGGCTCCTCTTCCCTGGGCTCTGTGGTCCAGTTTCCTACGTACACACACTCCTCTGGACTGCTTTCTGCTCCCAACTTATTTTTTTTTTCCTGGAACATATATGAAGTTTAATAACACATTCAAGTCCTACCTCCTCTTTGTTTTTTTTGGTTTGTTTTTTTACTTATGGATTTTAATGTTGACATTTATTGATCCTTCTTTTCTAATAGCACAACATTTCTGTTTGGGTTTTTTGGGGAGGCTATTTAATGAGTAGTTGCAACCAGCAAAAACTAAAACAGCTTTTTTTCTTTCTTTTTTTTTTCTTTTACAAACATTAGTCATATGGCTATAAAGGACACATTCATTAAGTGATTTATTAGAACGATGCATTAATTAGTATAGATTGCTGCGGAGCCACCCTACGCCCAATAGATACCAGGTTGGGAAATATAAAATCTTTCTCCAATATAATATTTTCAAGATATGTGTTGCTAAAACTGTCCAATATGACATTAGGTGCCAAATAATTTTTCACGCTTCTTAAAGTTACTTTAAAGTCACCTCTCTCTCTCTCTCTCTCTCTCTCTCTCTCAAAAAATAATGAATCAAATGAACATCCCTGTTGACATAACTTAATTTGATCTAACGACAGCACATAAACACATTTACGTAGGATTTTTTCTTTTGAGTTTTCTCCTCACAGTTTGTTTATTTTGAATACACTGTGTCCAAGTGTGACCTTGGGTAACTTTTGCGCTGTTACATATTTACTCATTAAAAAGAGCAAGCACTGCTATTTTCCTCACATCCCCAATGTTTGCATCTGATTATTTGCTTCCGATGCAATAACAGGACAAGAAGCTTGTTTTGCTTACTTGCCTCATAAATGAGACGACAACCTGACTCAGGATGGCCATGTGGGGCGCTTGCCAGTCGAGTATCTGTTGAAGGGGTTTTCTATCAAACCAAAAACAGCTTTTTTCTAGTTGTTGTATTTCAAGCCCAGGCAGCATTAAATGTCTATTTACCCTGGATTAGACCCATTTTCACTCCCATTTAATGGCCTCCAGGTGCCATAACAACCACTAGAATTATACTGTCTGTTCTTAATTGCATGTGGAGGGTCGGTAGTCGCTGCTTTGCACTCTGCCAGTTAGTCATGTTCATTTCTCTCATCTGCTTAAGAGGAAAATAAGTCAGTCATTACGAAGCCTGCCTTCCAAAACCTGGCAACAAATGTAACGCATGTCGGTGATTTCACTTATTCGCAAAACAGATTTGAAACGACGCTGTCACTGTTTAAATCAGTTGTTTTCCCAAATATGCCTCATAAAATGTTTAAATTTACTAGATGGAACATGAAATACATTTGTAAAAAATGTGTGTTTGTTTTTTTGCCTTGTTTAAATGTTCTGAAGTAAACAATTAACAGCTAATAAACGACTAAATGGATTGCAGGATGTGCAAAACAATAGAAGACTTTTCATGCGGCAGTTTGACTCCAAAGCGAATTTTCTAGGTTTGGTTCATGTTCAATGATCTCATGATGATCATAACAGCTGGCGGACATTGCTCCTGGAAGAAGGTAAAACTTCATAAAACCTGTATTCTAAAGATTTCCATTCAAATTTTTTGGAGAGAGAAAAAAATCGACCCTGCAGTTGTTATGGTGTAATTTGCACCTCACTTTGCTTTTCATGTCAGAGCAAAACCCTCTTTCCACATCTTCCCGCTCTTTGTTCTGCCTTGCATGTGACTGTCACAGCCGAGCAATCTGGCTGTGACTCCAGCGCGAGTGATTATGTGTTAATGCGAACTAAAATTGACAGTGGCGAAGCACCGCAGGACCAACAGGCCCACTGATGGGCAGGCAGCGCCAGGCAACTTCCTATTCTTCTGAAGAGTTACTTCCTGAATTTCCATTTCAATCAGCCGCTGCCTCTTGGGAAGCCCCGGGCTGCACAGCCTCAATGGGAGGAGTCGCGCCCCTTCTTTGCCAACACTTGTTAGCGTCGAGCAGCACAGCCCGACGCCTCTGCGTTCTGTGTCGCTTTTCGCACCTGTAAAGAGCCGAGTCTGCATGCAGCGCCATCTCCTTCAGCCCCTCCCCTCCCTATTCCCTCAGTCTGCTCCCAACCTCACCATCAGCCTCCTTCACCATCTCTAAGTCAAAGTGATAACAGCAAACCTTACACAAGTTAGTAATTCCACCTTGAGCATTAGTTTTGTCCTCCCATTGTGAGCACAACAGTAAAACAAAATGCTAAAATAACCGCAAACATGAAAATATGAAGATGACTCCGCAGCAGATTCTCTTCTGGAGGCGCGGTCGCTCCCAAAAAAAAAAAAAAAAAAAAAAAAAGAAGAAAATTAGCCACGGGTCATGAAATGGTCACTACTCGCTGCGTCTTACAGCTTTGGATGCAGAAAGGCTCTTATGGAGCTTCGTGTGGCTAAATAATGTGGGTTAAGAGGAGGACGGCGCGCCGTGCACAATGCAGCTGTCTCCTCTGTGTACAGTATGTGACATGCAGGCTGTGCCAAGGACTCGCAGCAGCACTTTGTGTCTGGAAGTGAGATGCGCTGATGCTTACTGACATAAATAGGTCCTGTAATATTTTGGTAACACGTTGCCCGGATATATATGGATGTGTTGCAGTCTCTAATAGCGCTCTTCTTCCCTGTTTCTGTCTTAGTTTTCTGTCCCAAAAATGTGTGCAATGTACACGTTCTTGGAGTATATAACAGCAAAGATGTATATCTTGGTATATGATATGTAAGTCAGTCACAGCCTTTTCCCCGTGATGCAAGTTGGTTATTTTATCTATAAAAATGTATAGTTTAGGCAGGAAGGGGCACATACTGACCCCACTGGTGTGTTTCTTTGTCTTCTTGATATCATTTATTTCTCTAATATTAAATAACAAAAAAACAACAAAAAAAACAAAACAAAAAAAAACAACTATGCTAATCAGGGAACTTCTGGATTCATCAAAGTAAGGGGAACTGAAAACAAACGTATGTCACAATTTCATACTTTTTTGTCGTATGAAATTGTGTATTCATAAACTTTAACATTGTAAAAGTGTTGAGGTTCATGAATAATTTTTTCTAGGTGCTCTAGATACGTACAGCTGTCATTACATGTTTTAAGCAAATTAGTTATTTCGACTCTTCTGCGTACTGTTTGCTGTAAAGTAGCCCCCTGATGGCCATTAGGAGGAACTAAATGAAGTGATCAGGGTTAGTTGTTTACTGACTCGCTCTCTTTACGTCTCATTCTCTCCTCCTCCTAGCTGTCAATACTGTAAGTAAGATGAAAGGGTTGTTTAGGTGAAATACAATAAAGACATTTCTGCCTCCGGGTACACTAACTCTGGATCGATGGCCGCCAAGCGTGTTTTCCTGTAAATAACATGCATGAATCCTATCAGGTGATAGATCTTTACGGGGGCTCAAGGATTCTGTTGTCTTCCATTATTTGGAGCTAATCATGCATGTGATGCAACAAAATCAATTTTTTATTTATTTATTTTTTTTGACGAGTCTTTGGAATGCAGGGAACAATCTCCCGTAGTTCTATACATCGGCACATAATGTGAGATACGTTTTTGTATGCTGTAGCAGCTCCTGCATTGATATCCGCAGTTCAGCTCCACAAAGAAGCTGATTGATCTTGCTATAGCTCAGCAAATAAAGCCCAAGCACACAAGCAACACGAGCCGGAGGCCATTCAGCCGACCTAAATGATGATTCCAGGCATGGTTGCTGTTTTCCTTCTTTAACAGATGTGGGCCTATCGGCTGTGCCCGCTAGTATCATTTCTGTAAATATTGTGTTCAGTCCACAGCAGCAGTACTGACCCAATAATCCTGTCATCACAATGTCAGTTACAAACAGCGATATGCTGCCTATGGTGCATGCATTTTTTATAAGATATGGAACTGTCCCCACCTCCTTTTCGCCATGCTTTAGTTTAGAGGACCTGTTTTAAAAATGGTGATTGTGCTCAAGAGCATGCAGTTTGATGCCTTAAAAAAATAGCAATTTGAAAATAAAATCATAGGTTTAAACATTAATCACCTATGAAGCACTTCAGATATGAAATTCTTGCTTCTCCAGCCTGAACTAAAATAAATTTAATCTCTTTACTTTCATTTTCTCCTCTTAAAATCCTGGCCTTCAAAGTGAACAGTTCTTTTTTTGTTTTTCATCATTATAATGGTATGAAAGAGTAACTCTCACCAGAAACCGTTAATAGTTTGAAAGAAACAAGCTAATGATGTTAATTGTTTGTCAGTTTTTTATTTTATCCAGACGGTTGCTTGCCTTAAGTTTAATTGTTTCAATCGATGAGCTGATTCCAAACTGATTGGTAAGCTTTAAGGTTAAAAGGAAAAACCTGAGCCCCTCCCCCTGGTTACCACAACCGCCAAGCCATGAAACTCTTTTGAAACTGTTATGTTATCTGTTTTAATGGTCAGGTCAGAGGTCACTGGAAATAAAATTTTCAGATTTAGTTGTGAGGTAAACTTTGATCAATGATTTAGGAAAGAGGCATTAACCGAAATTGCCAACTGCTTCCACTGGGCGAAGGTGTAATCCCCCTAATCTCTGTTGCAACCTCCACCCCGTTTTTGGTGTTGTGAATATGCAAAACCAAAAAAGAGGTGGAAGTTTGTCTTTGAGTAAGCTCGTCTTTGGACGATGCTGTGTGCTCTTTGAGCCTCTTAATGTGTGGAACATGGCTTTTGGGGGCTCGTCCGGGACAAGAAAATCAGACTATTATTACCTTTTACATTTTTTACACCAACTGAAAGTTAATAACATTACTTTAAAGATTGTCACTGAAGTCCACAACAACAAAACAAATTACAAACATTTATAGTGAGAAACTATAGCTTATTGGTGTAAGCTCGAAGATAGTAATAGTGGTTTTGGTCATTTGATTTGTTTTTTTTTTTTTGAAAACCTTTGGAAAGGAAGAGCATGAATCTCAGGATGTGACCAACTGATCAATGCTACAGTTACCGGATTAAATCCTAGACGCTGTTATTATCTTTAACAATCCTTTCAGGGACAATAAACTCTGGCACTGTTGATGCAATCCACTTTGGAAACAAACCTCCTCCAGCTGAAATGGTGCATGCATACAACTGAGGGCCTGTTTTTCACAGAAAGTTTTATAAAATCTGAATGACAAATGAGGAGTTAAGAGATTCCAAACAAAACACAACGGTCTCCAATAATGCAAGAGTGAAACTTAAAAAAAAAAAGATCTGTCATCAAAACCTCATATTTGCATGTCTGTTTTATTTGTGTGCATTATACAGAACACATTTTGTCTGTGCTCATGTGGATTTTTCATTGTGCTCGTGTTAGAGTGTGCACAAGCTGTGTGCAAATGTGCTTACAAGACAGGGTTGCTGCTTATTTTATTATTTCCCTATTTCTTGCCAACAGAGGACATCTTATGAAAATAAAGGGGCTTTTAAATAAACCTCGCAAATGTTTGATGTGTAAATGCATGTTCCAGAGATGTAAATAGAACGCTATCAGCGACTTTACGCGTGTCTGTCAGACTGTTGACTTGTCACCAATGTTCTGCTCCTTCGTCTGAACACACATCTTTCTTTTGTATATTTCCTTTTTTGCCTTGACAAGAAAGCAAAGTGGCAAGTGCAGCCCGAGGCACAGCAAGAGGGCCTTTTGTTTAAAAGGTTATGCATTTTGTGGTTATTCTGATAGGGAGTTTGCAAGCCCAGTGGCTCAGTGGCTGTTTCATCTAGGAAAAAAAAGTAATCACAAAAAAAAACACTTCCTGGCATATTAAAGAGAGAAACAGCTGGCTCCTGCACTTGTACTAATGATTGCACCGAGTAAATACACAAAAAAAAGGAAGTAATCCTTAGAACTTTATCTTAATAAACCTGAAGTGGGTGCATCATTAAGATTATGAAAACTAAGAGCCGTAAGCTGCTGTTAACACAGTGTCATCTCTTCACATACATGGGGATGTACGCAGATCAGATTTTACATACATACAAAACTGAGGAAATTAGGGGGGTTTTAAGGGATTTTTAAGGGATAGTTGAGATTTCAACTAGAGATATAAAGGGTTTTATATATAAAATGTATAATTATTATTATCTTATGGAACATTGAGCCCTATCAAGTATAAACTAGGTGCTTCTGTTCTCAGACGCGCGTGTGTGTGTTGGGAAGAACCGTGTGGAATTGACAATCTTCAACTGCGTTTGAACAAAGTATGTTTCTTTTGTTGCGATTGCAATTTCTTATTTTTCTTTTGTGCTTGTTTTTGTCATATTAAATGATAAACTCTTCACTTGGAAGTGAAACTATAACATCATATAACGCCTTCTAGAGCAAAAATGTCATAATAAACATATAATCACAACTTAAGACTCCGCCTGAGCAATCCAAGACGATTATCTATATCTGATTATCTATATTCTGATGTTCGATTTGTTTCGCGCATCAGATGTTCGTAGGTTTGTTGCCATCTCCTGACGGGGGAGTCAACTTTAACCCACTCAGTTGATTGTAAGACATTAAGGACAAGATCTTGAAACAACGTGGCCAGATAAGTTTTATCTATATCATTCAGAAAGTAAAGTATGCTGTCGTCTTCAGATACAAGTAACCCGCCTCAGCACCGAGGTCTGCATCGCGTAGGGTGAGATTGGGTCACTTTGATCGGGTCGCTGCTGCAGAGTTTAAGTCACAGCTGCATTGATTCTGTGACAGTGGCAGTGGTCTGTGTTTTGCTTAGTCAGTGAGAACAGCAACATTGATTCTGTGGCAATTTTTGACGTAAGAAAAAAAAAAAGTGAAGCAGCCCTTTTTCTTTTAAAATCTGGCGATCAGATTTTGCATCCTGCCGAGTCAAATGCATAGCGAGGCGATCCCGGAGCTGTTTTCACGAGGCATCGTGTCTCAGATGCAGATGGTAATTTGTGGAATTCATTTAAACTGAAAACACCTGAAACTCTAAATAGATCCGACGTTCTTTCAAAGAAAACTCTTTATTTCCTACGTTCAACTGGAATACAGATGTCAAACTCTAGACAAACCTGGCCCTTCAGAGCCATTTCTGTGGCCCTCTAGACTTCACAGCAGGCCGTCCCCTGGTGGAACTTCATGGTAACAATGTGTTTACATATTATTTCACCAGTCAAATCAATTTTTATGTATAATGCCAATTTCTTTCTATGTTAATTATTTATTGTTACCAATATATTTTAATTATAAGTTACTTTTATTAAGACATTCTTCCTCAACTTGCCGTTTGAGGGCGTTCATGATCTTGATGAGACCCGACACCCTGCTCTAGAAGAAAAGAGTGATTTGGGATATTTTTGACAGTTCTGATCCTAGGTTCCTGTAAATTTGGCTCTCATTAACTTACAATTTAAAACTCGCTTTTATTCACCCTTGGGGCAGCGTGTAGGCCTCCACTGGATGCACACTGCCCTGTCAGGACGTTGTGAGGACATCATTGTCAAATTCAAACCCCTTTCAAACATTCTCGATGTTTTGCACCAGAGCTAAAAAAAAACATATTGACTTTTTGTTCCTCATTAAAGTTCATTTTTCCTTTAATCACTGCCTGCATTTGGGTTCTCCTCCCACACCCATTAAGGAAGTCTCATGTTCGAGGAACAGATTGAAGCTACTTCAACTTTGAAGTCAAGGAACTCATTAAAAGAGAAACAGACTCATCTTATCTTTATTTCATTTCACTTTACTAGGTTGGATTCAATTGCGGCGACAGCCAACACATTCACACAAGCTTTTACACAACAATTAATAAAACAAAAATAACAAGATCCATCTGAGACAAATGTGAGAAAATAAAATTAGATAGGTAACGCATAGCAACATGAGCCAAAAATGAAACTGGATTGCAGCAATTTGACAGCAACCTTAAGTCAGAGCTTTAAAGCTGAAGTTTGAATAAGGTTTTCATTATTTGCACCTTCCCAGCGTCTTAAACACATTTACTGTACTTAACTTGAAATGTGATTGACACTTAACTGGAAATGAAAAAGGCAAAATTATGTGGTTTACTTCAGAATTACTTATTAACGTCCTTGCGTGTACACAGCAACGCAAAATTACCGGAGAGCATCGCAGCTTTTTATATTCCACGCTGGTTCAAATAACAGCATTTAGCATATCCTCCTAATTACTCTGATAAACGGTGCATTGTGCAGTACGCCTCCACGCCTACCTATGAGCCTGAAGAGGAAAAAACAACAACATTATCTACATGTTTTTATGCTTTTCTTTGTGAACCTTCTTCACTGTAAAAATCCAGCCGCTAGAAGCAGCCAAACACGAGCAGTTCCCCTGTCATGCGACATAAAACCGTCTAAAGGTCGCAATCAGCCGAACCCTGCCGTCGCACAGGCCTCCCTCAATCCCACCACTGCTGTTTGCTTCTCAACCCAAAACATTTGTTCATTTCATTTGTGGCTTTAAGAGGAACTAAATATCCCAGAGACGTTTAGCTCTTCTTGATGTCTGATCTCACCACAGACTCATTAAAAATACATGATCTTCATTTCCAGCTTCGGCTGCCGGGTTACTGCTTTTTCTATCTGCCACCTTCTGAGGGAATTAAATGCTTCAGATTAACACGATTCCAGCCTCGCAGAATTTACACGCAAACGCAGCACGTTGGCTGCACATACAAAATAACCGCTGTACGGCCTGTTAGCAGACCGCCGCTTCAACTAAACACGCGACCGCAAAAGTGGTTGTGACTGAGCGCGGCGCTATCCGCAAGACTCCCAGGAGAGTTCAGCTTCTTCTGGAGGTACTTTAACTTGACTGTTTGCCATGGCTGACATTCCCTCTGTTGAACTTTGTTTTAGTTGATGGAGACCAAAAGTTCAGTCTTTTCTTTGGTTTGGTCTTCAATTGCTTTTCCTTTTTTTCCTTGTTCGTTGTCGTTTATACCGCTGAACTTTGCAATTTCTAAAGCTGGACAAAATGTTTGTGGTGAACTTCAGCTCTGCTGAGGGTGAAGTCAGAGGTTGCCAAGGGTTAAGCGGAAGGATTTGATTTGGGGAATCTGCTTCTCGTTAAGCACGTCGCCAACGGTTACAGGTTTTCAATAAAGACTCGGCGCAATCTGGGAGTTTATGTGACTGAGCTTAAAAGCAGTCATTTGGCTGAGCTGGAAACAATGGAGGTTAATGTTTGAATCTTCGCAAAGAAAACTGACCAATTAATGTAAATCTTCAATTTTAAACAATTTAATTTTGTTATCTGCACTGTAACTGTCCGTTTAAGTTTGAACAATTCTCTGTCTCAGTTGTATTTTGGTCTAACAAGGACACAACAGAAGTCTTTTCCAATGTCCCACCAGAAGCAGCTTTGTGTTTGCGGATGTCACTTGTGCGTCAGATTTATGGGCCTGCCAGAAACACACAAATACAAAGGTTCTGGCTGGAACCTTTGTATTAATAATTTTTTGGTTTTAACACATTAAAATCTATGTATTTAATTAAAGTCCTGGCCATAGTTTGTAATGTAGATAACTATGAAAAAGTCCAAGAGGTTGTGAATATTCCTTGGTGGACATGTTAACTCCTGGTTGAGGCAAAATAACCTCTTTGAGCTGTTTTGTGTGGACCTAAAAGAAGCGATCATACATATGATATTCTCATAATATCTACATTTTGTTAACTTTGTTTTTTTTTTTTTCAGTTTAAAATTTCCTACGGAAATAAATGAGTGACAAATTTTGCTCTGTCAAGGACAGTAATCGTTCAGGCTTCAGTTAACTCTCACCGATACATTTTAGTCAAGTAAACCCCTGATGCACCTCCAGTGGTGAGGCTGGCAAGCCACCAGTTCAAGCCGTGAGCACACGCCTGAGTATGTGTGTGTGTATCTGTGTGAGAGAACCAGAGGGTGGGGTCTAATTTCAGTATTGATATCACAGATATCACTCACCAGGCACCAAACTGTCTGAACGCTTAAAAAGAAGCCCCTCGCAGCAATAAATCCTCCCTTTTGCCATCAGAGACCTGGATATGCTTCCTCTCAGTGACTCGCTTTTACTAATTGTTTGAAAAATTCTCCTCCCGCGCCGGGGGACAATGTTTTTCTTCTGACACTTCCTTCATTATTCAGCAGATCCCTTTTGACTGTCGTGCGTGTCTTCTCGCCAAACCATTTCACAAAAGCTGCCGGGTCAGAGGTGTGAGATCAAATGTTGAGCGGCGAACGAATCAGAGGAGGGCGGGGGACTCTTCCCGCTTCCCTGTGCTGTCAATTCATAAAACATGGCCGAATATCAAGGGCCATCACAGCAGAGATCGACGGACGGTGGTCGTCCCAGGTCATAAATCCACCAATCTATATTTCAAGAGTTATTCTCGTGAAAGCGAAGCCCCTGTGTTTTTCCACAATGAGTTATAAAAGATTCTCTTTTGTTTTCCTCTGTTCATTTTTTTTTTTTTTTAATCTTAGTTTTTAAGTGCCTCATCAATATTTCATCCACCTGGTCCTCTTGACGTTTGGGCAGATGCTTTGATGTTAGCACTCCCCACCTGAATCCAATGTATTTTTTATAATCTCTCTGACAAGCACCAGTCCCATTGTATTCAGCATTGGGCCATCAAAAAGTATTAGTTTATGATAATGGAGTGGTGTCCACCAGAAAAAATGACGACAGCGAGAGGATTAAACACAGAACCACTTAGAGGGCCGGGGGGAAACTTGTATTGGAGAAGTAAAATAAATTTTTCACTTAGATTTTGCAAGTTTCCCAAAAACTGCTGCAGGAAAATTACTCTACAAAAACAAAAAAAAAAAACAAAAAAAAAAAAAATCTAAATAGCCAGGATTTTGTTTAACTTAAAAAAAACAAAATTACAAATTTTGCCTGTTAATTTTGACATTTTAAAACAACTTTTTGACAACAAAAAGCCTCTGTATTCACAATTCAGACGCTATCTAACTAGCTAGCCACATAGACAGCTATCTGGCAGCTAGCTACATAGCTATGTAACTAGATAGATAGATAGATAGATAGATAGATAGATAGATAGATAGATAGATATTTGACTGATGAGTAAACACTAACTGACACGAAGTTGCCATATAAATCCTAACTTCCTGAGTTTAAATTTTTGTGAAGGCTTTTCCATGATTATGTCATGGTTCGTGGTTGTGAGTGGTGAGGGAGACGCCGGGGAACCCAGGAAGTCATGATCAAAATAAGATTTAATGATAAACTGGGAGGAACAGCAGAAAATAACTGGCAGCACAGGAACAGACACAGACGTGAGACACGACGACGATCCGACAAAGAACACTGACAACAGGTGGGACTAAATACACTGGGAGGGTAATCACAGGAACGACACACAGCTGGGATCAATCAAGACAGACTCAGGGGAAAACAGGACTAGACAGACAGAAACTACACAGAAAACACAGATCCTAACAGTACCCCCCCCTCAAGGGCAGCTACCAGATGCCCAACAGAAAAAACAACCCATCAGGGAGGGCGGAGGGGCGACGGAAGGAGGGCCAGAGTCCAGAAACCAAACCAAAAACAACCCAACAGGGTGGGCGGGGGGGCGACGGAAGGAGAGCCAGAGTCCAAAACAAAATTCTCACAGGAACAGAAAACAGTCCGGGGGCCGCCCACGGCACAGGAGGCGGAGCTTGGGCCGTGGTGGCCGGCCTCTTCGACGCAGGAAGCGAGGAGGCGGGTCCGGCGGTCTCCTCCGCCGACGCAGGAAGCGAGGAGGCGGGTCCGGCGGTCTCCTCCGCCGACGCAGGAAGCGAGGAGGCGGGTCCGGCGGTCTCCTCCGCCGACGCAGGAAGCGGACCCTCGGAGGCTCGGGTGGGCCGGCTGGAAGGCCGGCTGGAGGGCCGGCTGCAGGCTCGGGTGGGCCGGCTGGAGGGCCGGCTGGAGGGCCGGCTGGAGGGCCGGCTGGAGGGCCGGCTGCAGGCTCGGGTGACTCGGGAGGAGGGCTCGGAGACTCGGGAGGAGGGCTCGGAGACTCGGGAGGAGGGCTCGGAGACTCGGGAGGAGGGCTCGGAGACTCGGGAGGAGGGCTCGGAGACTCGGGAGGAGGGCTCGGAGACTCGGGAGGAGGGCTCGGAGACACAAGGAGCTCGGGAGAAGGGACCAGGTCAGCAAACTCGGGAGGAGGGGGCACTAGAAACTCTAAAGGCTCAGGGGGCGGAGACTCGGGGGGAGCAGACTCAGGAGACTCGGGGGGAGCAGACTCAGGAGACTCGGGGGGAGCAGACTCAGGTAACTCGGGGGGAGCAGACTCAGGTAACTCGGGGGGAGCAGACTCAGGTAACTCGGGGGGAGCAGACTCAGGTAACTCGGGGGGAGCAGACTCAGGTAACTCGGGGGAAGCAGACTCAGGTAACTCGGGGGAAGCAGACTCAGGTAACTCGGGGGAAGCAGACTCAGGTAACTCGGGGGGAGCAGACTCAGGAAACTCGGGGGGAGCAGACTCAGGAAACTCGGGGGGAGCAGACTCAGGAAACTCAGGGGGAGCAGACTCAGGAGGCGGAAACTCGGGGGGAGCAGACTCAGGAGGCGGAGTCTCGGGGGGAGCAAGCAAACGCCGCCTCGGCGCGGGAACCGGAGGCAGTGGGGACAGACGCTGCCTCGGTGCGGGGACCGGAGGCAGCTGCAGGCGGGACCCAGGGGCCGGGAACTCCGGCGGCTCAGGGCTGCGGTGACGGCTTTGCCCAGGGGCCGGGACCTCCGGCGGCTCAGGGCTGCGGTGACGGCTTTGCCCAGGGGCCGGGACCTCCGGCGGCTCAGGGCTGCGGTGACGGCTTTGCCCAGGGGCCGGGACCTCCCGGCGGCTCAGGGCTGCGGTGACGGCTTTGCCCAGGGGCCGGGACCTCCGGCGGCTCAGGACGGCGTTGACGGCGTGACCGCTGGGCCGGGATCTTCGGCGGCTCAGGGCGGCGGAAACGGCGTGACCCAGGGGCCGGAATCTCCGGCGGCTCAGGGCAGCAGTAACGGCGGGGTCCGACTCCGGGCGGGCAGAACGCCAGCCGAGTTCCCACCCAGGGATTCAGGCTGGCTGGAGCTCCGCCACAGAACTCCTCCGCTCTGGATCCCCGCCGCCGCCTCCGTCGCGGTCCGCGTTGCCTGGGTACGTCGAGGTCTGAGGCGAGACCCAGTTCCTCCAGCAGCAGCGGAGAAGGCAAGATCTCTACGTCCTTGTAGAGATCCCGTTGAGCCAACTCCAACTGCTGCTGGAACCAAGCCTCGCTCCCCCACACGCTGGCGTCCTCACCTCTTTTGTGGTCGGATCGTACTGTCATGGTTCGTGGTTGTGAGTGGTGAGGGAGACGCCGGGGAACCCAGGAAGTCATGATCAAAATAAGATTTAATGATAAACTGGGAGGAACAGCAGAAAATAACTGGCAGCACAGGAACAGACACAGACGTGAGACACGACGACGATCCGACAAAGAACACTGACAACAGGTGGGACTAAATACACTGGGAGGGTAATCACAGGAACGACACACAGCTGGGATCAATCAAGACAGACTCAGGGGAAAACAGGACTAGACAGACAGAAACTACACAGAAAACACAGATCCTAACAGATTATTTTCATCCTGGCTATGCATCATGATGTGCATTGACATTGGAGTTCTCTCTCCAAAAGTCACATATTCACAAAAGCCTGAATTCACATGAAAAAGACAATTATTGATGTATGTCCTTCAACTTGGAAAATTTATGTTTTGATTATAAATCAGAACTAGCTAAGCAACCCTCTGGCATTAATGTGAACATGCAGCATAACTGAACTATTCAATATTTTGGCACATTAAAAAGGTTCGGGGTAGTTTGATCAGGTTGTTAGAGTTTAAATAGTAGGCTCTTTTTTAGTCCCTTCTCTGACCCAACAAACTGGGTCATGTTTTATTTCCACATGTTTGGTTTGGAGTTTTAGAATAAAACATAATTGACCTTGACTGAAATCCTTGTTCCCACTCACATTTCAGGGAAACTTGTTTTTCGCAGCTCCACTCCTCCGTTTGTCTCGCTCTGCTTTAGCTGTGCCCAGCCAATGTCAGGAGGGGGCCATCATTAATTAAAAGCATGTGCTCCATAGAAGCACCTCTCTGCGACGCAATAAAACAAGTTTATAGGCCTCAGTTGCCTACATTCTTTTCGACCACTTCTCATCTCTATGACAAAATGCCCTCTCCCTGCCCAGAGAATAACTCTCCGCTCGCTGACAGCTCCGGGATTATGACTGTGGGGAAGCGGGCGAGGTGTGCAGAAATGGGAGGTGACAACTACGGGCTCCTCAAAGTCATTGTGACGGTCGTAGATTACAGAGTATCCCCTTTCCTCGCAGTTCCTCTGGCAGGCCCACGGTGTGAACCAGCATGCATGCTGATCAGTAGTAGGAAAAATGAGGAAGGAAGGGCGATGGGACAGGATCGCATTGCCTGGCTGGGTCCAGGGGAAAGAAAAGCCACCTGATCCCGGAGCACAGGCGCCTCTCGGTAGCCCACTCAATAGGTGGAGACAGGAAGGGCTGGTGTGAGCCGAGCCTCTGCTGCGTTTGGATCGGGTCACTATTTTCTAACTGCGCAGTTAAAAAACAAAACATTATCTTGTTCAAAACGGAGTGCGGTTATTAAGTATTTATACCGTACAATTTGAAACCTATAATTATTTCAAACATATAGTGCTTCGCAAACACATTGGTGCTGCTTTTCACGTCGTATTGCATTATGCAAACATCAGTCGTTATTCTATCATCCCGAACACACACTTCTTATGGTGATTCATGTTGGCTATGGGGGAATTTTTCTGCCATAATTTGAGAGCACACGTTTTCCGTCTAAAAGAAGGACAGGAAGTCTCGTTGGCTGAGAGGTTGCCAGGCGACGGTGCATTTTTGTTCCAAGCGCGAGCAGAAAGGTTTGCGAGCGGAGATTCGCTCCGAGCAGATGCGGGTTTTGAGCGTGAGGAGAAAGGTTTGAGAAAGCACAGCGAATATTTGAAGGAGAGCAGAAGTTTTGAGCACAAGCATTAAAAGTCAGGAAGTCCTGCTTTCAAATGGAAAATGTAAGCACAAGTATTACAAGTTTTGAGGACAAAAGACATGAAATCCTGCTTTCAGACTGAAAATGCGTGCTCTCGGATTTTGGCCGAAAATTTCCCCTGTACTTGGCGGCAGAATTTTGAGGTGAGAATTTTTTTTTTTCCCAGCAGGGACAAGAAAGTTGGTCGTAGTGGTACTAAAAAAAAATGAGTGGAGCTGAGTATGCACCATGTGTTACATTGCTCAAGTCAAATACCGAAATCCAGTTTAGGTCAAAAGTTATAGTCCCTTTATAACATCCCTGGCATGACTTTCAGACGTAATCCTGAAATATTGACGCAATACAATTGAAAACAATATACAACACAGTCTTCAGATTTTTCTTTTGTGAAACATTTCTTTTCGGTCCAAGTAAGCACTACTTTTTGTTAGTCTATAAAACAAACTCCAGGTAAAATCTACTGAAGCTGGCAAAGTGGTAAAATGTGAAATAATGCACAACATGAATGCTTCTGCAAGACATCTTCAAAGTTACCATATTTTGTTTTATCACATGTGCTTATTTTTTAATCTTCTGTCATAATATATTCTGCTTTGTTGGTTGAAGAATCTGAAAATAGTCATTTTGATCCTGAGCGTCGCAATGCAAAAGAAATTTGGGAAAATGAACCAAATCTGTCGAAGGCTTGCAGGGCGTTTAAAACGAGGAGCAAACCAGAATCCTGTGCATTCATTCTAACTTAACTGTGCATTATCCCCAAGTCAGAATAAAAGAAAATGTATTTTGGTGTCTGGTGTTGAAACACGTTTCACTTTTCTGTTGCTCCACATCATTAATAAAAATCTGCATGCAGAACAGTGACTGTTACAACCGTTTTCTACTTGATTTTTTATTTTTTTTGCTTCTTTTTCTCTTTTTGCTTCTTTTTCTCTTTCTTTCTGAAGATACTCAGTTTATATTTTATGTTATGACACGTCTCAAAAACATCAGGTGGGTGGGGGGGGGGAGCAAGCTTACCAGTCTGTTGCATCACCTTTTCTTTTCCTGACACGGAGAGCATCTGGGAAGGGAGATGATTGTGTGCTGATTATAAAATGAACATACTTACATACTTTCATGCTTAAATACTTACCTACTTCCCTGTGTGAGAGCTGCTAAGTCAGTCTGGGCACGTTTATCTGTTTCTCCGTCAGTAATGCGCCGAATGCTTCAGCAAACACTTCTGGACCGCCTCACCCTTTAGCTGTCTTTAACATCTGATTGAACTGCTACGCCACACGAGGCTTGAAATGAGCCTAAACTGCACTCAAACTCTTGATATAGAGCACTTAAAGAATAATTGTGCAGAAAAAGTTAAAAGCCGCCAAACATTTCTGGCTGTTATTTCTTTTACAAGAATATATTTTATTCATGTGTCGTAGCCTCCGTGATCTATCAGTGCTTTAGCAAAGTGATGTATCCTTAAACTTTCCCACATTTTCTTCAGATTATGAGCTTAAATGTCAGTGTGTTCTGTTGGGGTTTGATTCGTTCATCATTTGGAAAGGAAAGAATACAGGGTTTTTAAAAATTCTTTGAATTCCTTTACTCTAAAAACTGAGACTGCTGATGTGTTACTTCAAGGCTGGGCGACTAAATCATGAAGTACAAAAAAAACAAACAAAAAAAACCATCCAAAAAGCCTTTAACTTATTTAATCTGCTCCAGGGAGAGATATGGTGGAAATCAAGAAGAGAGATAATATTTCTCCTTTTTTTTTTAGCTTCCCTCTGAAATCCAGAACAGAATTTAATATTCTGTTTCTTAAATATAAAACCCTTAATAATGAAGCTCAGTCGGAGACTGATTGATCCTGTCAGAGTATTTTGCTCTCAGACTGCAGCTTTGCTGGTGGTTCCTAGAGCTTCTAAAAGTAGAATGGGAGGCAGATCGTTTTTAGTTCTCTCTCCTCTCCTCTTGTGGAACAAGCTGCCGGTTTTACTGACAGACAGAAACGTAAAGTATTTAGAGAGGTTTATCAGCAATAAAATTGGTGCTTAGTCGCACTTCAAAACTAGGTTTAAAAGTTTATTTTGGCCTTCTGGCATTCAAATTTGCGTTTTCATACATCGGTCGAAACAGCGGCTCGCTTGCCATATGACTGAAGCTGCAACCCGGGCAGCATATTAATTTCATGGTTTCATTATTAAAGAGAAGTCTGAAGGCTCAAACCCCGTTGTCCCATTTATAATAACTGCACAGGCAGAGCAGTCCGTAACTTTTACTAACATCTACAACTGCGGAACCCAAACCCGATTTTTCGTCGTCTTCCCCACGTGTCACAACACGGCCGCGTCACACCAGCCCACGGCGGCGGCCTGTCACACAGACGTCGCATGTTGGTTTAAAAGTATAAACCCGCTGCTTATTTATTCGAGAGCTGCACGTTTTCTTGCGATAGTGTCAGCGAAGCCGAGCGGGGGATATTCCCCCTCCACCCCGAGCTTTTTCCTTCTCTTTGTTTTGTTTTTTTTGAACGCGCATCAGAACCTGAAACTCTCTCTACGCAGATTTTCCATGCAAGATGGTTTCGAACTCTAAAGGCAAGGAGAGCGGGGTGGGAAAGAGTCATGCAGATCACTGCGACACAACGACTAGAAGGAAATCAGTGGTGTGTCACACATGGCATGTGACAATAAGGAACCTGAACGAGAGCTCTTCAGCTGCAGCGTGAACTTGTCCATTGCCTTTCCATCTGTCTCTCGCTGCTCACTCCATCCGCACGCTGTCTCCTGTCAACGCTTCTGTCACCTTTCTGCAACTTTCCCCCGCTCGCTCCCCTGGCTCCCCTTCTCTGTCCCATTTGAACCGATGAAACTTCACTGTTTTGCCATCCCTCTCTCCCTCCCTCCCTCTCGCACCTCCTCTCCCGATGCCATCATTCTGTCTCCGCAGAATCCTCGTCTCCTGCTACCCAGGATGGATTAACATACATTACACATCTAACAATGGTTCTGTAAGAGAGGCCTGCATTCAGCTTGTTTGTCCAAAGGCAAAAAAAAAAAAAAACAACAAAAAAATAAACAAGAACAGAATCTCCCCAAGGTCAGGACAGACCTGAATAGCCTGCCTTAATTCATCCCAGAATGGGAGTGAGCCAGTACTCTGGCATGTCGGTTATTTTGCATCGTCGAATGGCCCAGGTGTTGCTTTTAGATTACACTGTGTGTCCACAAAGGTACAGGACGGGCCGGTAAGCAGGTTAGCTGGATAAAGACACACAGCTCCTCTCCCTCTTCGTAAAATATTAGCTATTTTCAACACTCAGGATCATTTCTGTATTGCAAGCAAACAGGCGACAATAGGAATGAAGATCCTGGTGGCCATTCAGAAGGCTTACAGCTGTTTCCTGTTACTCAGCCTCATCCTCGCAATCGAAATCGAACTGTTAAACATCAGAGCAATTTTTTAAAAATTTCCTCAAAACGTCAATGGGATTGCTTTTATTTTCTTCTCCTGTCTCTGTTACAGGTCTACAGAAACAAAACAAAACAAACAAACAAACAAAAAAAAAACAGAGCTGGGAGAAGTTCTTTCTCTGACTTATTGTTTCAACTTGTTTATTTTCATACTTTAACGTTTCACCATCAAAGTTTCATATCAGACAAAGACAAAGTAAGAGTACAGTAAATGAAACAAAATGCAAAAAATAAAATGGCAATGTTTTCCTGTGTCATATAATTTACCCAGTTAATATTTTTACATTTTCTGTCTACTTAACATCTTTTGATGCGACGGTGGACCCCCTCAGCGCCCCGATCTTTGCCGGGCTTAGCAGGTTTTCTGGGGGAAACCCTGCATGGATTTTGTTTATAATTTGATTAAATGTGAAAAAAGATCAACCAGTCTTAATACGCTTGAGAGGCTGATTAATTTACAATCACTGCCTATTTGGACAAATCAATCCAACAAACTGGAGCTGGGCCGTTTCACCCCGTGACCTCGCCACCTCCTGTCGATGATAATTGATGGCGCTGTCGAAGGAAGGCCACACGTTCTTATCACGCGATTTCTGTGGCTAACAACAAAAGTGTGTAAAAAAACTATACCTCATGAAATCAACCCAGAGGACAATACTATAAATGAAAACTCACAAATCTCTGTCTCCGTGTTGTGTGAAGGAGGGGATTGGAATTATTGATGGCGGCCCTGAGCTTAATCGCCATACAAAAACAAGACCTTGGGTTTGGAAAATCAAAAACAAATCTCTGGGATTGTCTTTTGTAGCCAAAGGGAACAACGTTTTTGCTTTTTATAGATGGTGGTAGTTATAATACCATACTTTTGGGGAAAAAAAATATAGAAAACCCGTGTAGCATTTCTTCTCCAAATGTTTCTTTAAAATGATGGAGACTGGCTCTTTTTCTGCTCGTCGTGTAAGTGCTAGCTGATGCTTATCAACACTCTTAGGAGTGAAAGCTTTTCCTGACACCTGTTCAGAAACAGTGAAGTGTTTATAATGAAGTACCGAGGTGTAACAAGCTACATAAAATTAAACTGTATTTTCTACAACACGTTGAGACATCCCTGCTGCTCTTGTAGGCTACAAGAGTACAAGAGAGGCACAATTTTGCCAATTTAATGAGCTTTTTGCTGTATTTAATGAGTATTCAGAGCCCCTCTAGCAACTCATTTTCAAGAAAGAAAGAAAGTAGCTACTGATTTGAGCATGCACAAAGGCATCCCTGGCTGAGTTGTCTGACCCCCAAATGGTTTAGAAACCAAACTTTTTGAAAAAAAAAAAAAAAAAAAAAATGAAACCAAACCACATTAATTGCGGTTTTGTGTAAATCTTAATCTACATTGTCAAAGGAATTTACACAGACATCTGTTTTAGCTACGCTAACCATGCTAATGTCTGTAAATCAAAATTTAAAATGTGATTGTACTATAGGAAAAAGACTTCATCATTAGAAAGCAGTTGTAGTTTATCTAGTAATAGAACTAGAACATTTCTTAAGAAATTTAAACGGGGTCTGGAACCCAGCGTTCAGATGCTAAAAATTAGCATCAACGCTAAAATAAGCTAAAATCTACTCTATAGCACATAGCGAGTCGCAAACATGTTGAGTAACGTGGACTTACTCTATTCAGTATGTTGAAATTTGTTTATGTGTTAAAATTAGTCAAATGCTAATGTTATCCTAAACGCTACCATTAACATGTGGGGTATCAGTGGCATTTTGTCTTATGGCATGTCCAAATTCAGTGGCTGCATCCTTCAAAGGGTCCGGTCTATGTAGGACTGGTCCTTCGCAGGCCGCGAATATCTTAGACCAGAAGAGAGAAGTTGTGACTTCGGAGAGGTCTAGCCTTCAGATAAGACATTGCAGCTAAATAAAACTATTATGATTGAAGGCTTAACTTTAATCAGTCAAACCGATTTGCTCAGAAATAATTTAGTAACTTTAGTAAACTAAACATTTCACAGCTAGATATTACCCGACTGAATAATGTCAGTATTGAACTTCCACTCATTGGGGAAAGCTAGCGGGAGTTTTTAAAACAATGTGCTGGGAGTCAGGCGATCTCTCCCAGTAAACCAAACCTTTAGCGGGGCCTGCCAAAGTGTGCCCTTCGGTTTGGACCCAGCGTTTCCCCCTGGCCCAAAGTGGAATAGACCCTTTTCACAGTGACGTCACAAATTCCATTCTGACTGGACAGGATGTATCTTTAGCTCCGCTGTGTGGAGTTAACGCTGTTTCTGGACTCTAAAGCAGCTGCCCCAAATACGATTTGAAGATATATCACTATTTGCAAACATTTTTTTCTTCATCAACATAATCTAAACTGGACAAATTCCTCTCTGATTGATACCAGTTTGACTACGAAGGTACGTGTTTTGGTTTTTTCTAGCTGTTAGTTGACATGCTAGGATAGCAATAGTAATTTGTTAGCTAGCTAACATTACGAAGCCTTTGCGTTTTGGAAATAAAACTTATTTAGGCTCTAATGTTTATGGTATAGACTGGCGTTGCCACCCATCACGTAAAATGCATGATGTAAAGATCCCGTATTAACCCCTCCTCACGTGTTAGGCTAGTTTCACCACTAGCTCATAGGCGACATTTCCCGTAGTCTCAAGTTTTACCCTTGCAGACGCAGGCAGCCAATCAGAAATCACAATATCATAAGCCCTGAAGGGAATCCCAAAGAAAGAACAATTGATAGCAACCGAGAGACATCGGAGAGGGAGGACTGCAGTTAATATGTGGAAACAACGTGAATAAATGAATAAAAAACAGCTGTGTCCAAATTTAGGGTTTGCATTACGGCGGCCGACGGGTGCAAACATCTCTGAAAACGTCGGAGCAATATTGTAATTAAGTGATTTAGTGTTGAACTGAGCAGATATTTCAGATCTATACATCTACATTCTCGCCTAAAAACTTTGTAAAAAATCATTTTGTGTAATTTTAAGCGTAACACAGCACAAATAATTTTGCCGCCATTGCTGCTTTTCTGAACACCCGTTTTAAAGGATGCAGACCCTAAATTTGGACACAGCTGTTTTTTTGTTCGACTCCCTATAGTGGTCTGGAGCACTTCCGTTTTCAGCACTTATTGTTTGCATCTTTTCTTTTGTTTGCTGCATTCCATTTGTTTGCGTCTGTTTTTTTGTTTGCATCTCTTTTTGTTTGCGTCTGTTTTTTTGTTTGCATGTTTTCTCTGTTGCTGCGCATTTGCACCTGTCGGCCACCGTAGAATTTTAATCGCAACTGGGAACCGAATCTGGCTACTGACTGTAAATGTTCTATACCTTATTTGGCTGGCTGTGAAGACGCTCGTGAGCACTGTATGTATAAATTACGTTCCATCCAAATCACCGTTTGTCATTCTCAGTGGAGTCGAAACGAGGAGTAAGTTTTGTCAAAATTCTTAATTTCTACTAGGTTAATTTCTATGCCCATATGTTTCGAGCTTCATGTAAACGTAATAATACGAAATGAATAACATTTCTTTTTGCTGACAAATTGTTACTTTTTTGCCTTAGAAATTCTGGAAATGTTTCCTCTTAAAGACGTGGATATTTCAGTATTTTTCTAATTGTGGAGCCGGGAACCCCAGCTGAGGCTGAAAAAGTCGTCAGCTGGGGATTCACTGATGGAAAGGCAAAGGCTCTTGAAACAAACAAAAAAAAAACAGCTGCTGATTATTACAGACAGCACCTCTATCAAAATTAATTTTTGAAAAGAACACAAAAACAATATCAGAAGGGCAATCCTATATAATGAGGGGTTATGCCCTCAGGGGAAGCGAGCCATCGTACATGCTACATGTACTGCCAACCACACAGTTCTACAAAGGGCCTAAGGTAGCCATTACCACCAAGCTACTGGAGAAAGCAAAGGCTTTATTAAATCCTCCAGCACCCTTGACCCATTTAGATCGGATAACAGTGGGGAAAGGGCTGATCAGTGTCAAAGGAGAAATTGTTGAGGTATGAAATTTTAAAATTCCTTATAATTTTCCCATATGACAGGGCTTAATTTGCTTGCTGTAAATCTCAACTAACATAAAAGGCCCCATTACAGAACAATATGTGAACTCTAAAAGCACATTCCTTTGTACTTTTGAGTTTGCTGCAATTAGGATGGTGAAGTCAGGAAGAGGAGAGGTACCGATCCGAACTGTGAGACTGAAACAGGTTTGATAACATGTTTTAAGATTTGTTCAAAGCTGCAGTTCTCAGCTTTTATAAAAACAGATAATCTGTGGGAAAAGAAAAGTAGGTTCCTAATGCCATTTGCCATTAAGACTGAAGATTCACTTAAAAGTGAAGTAACACTCCTTGCACAGTGTTGGGTGGATGTGAGCAGCATGTACACTAATGATTGACAGTGCTGAGACCCTCTCGTGTAATTTTATACATGGCAGTGCAAAAATACACTGCACATGGCAACAATATAAATCAACCAATATATGAACTGATATTGATATATTAGATGTGTTGATATGTGATGGATCTATAGAATAGACATAGAAACAGTTTTCACAAAAATGTACAAAGCATATTGTTGTAGAAGTTATCTACTGCAACTTTCAACTAATCCGAAAAATTTCAAGTTGATGACGCAAAACTAGCTTATATGTTTTGTTTTGCAGCCTGTGGCCAGAAAAGGTAGGTTGGTGGGTTCTATCTATTTATTGACTTTTTGAGAACTACTTGAAAAATTTCTAATTTGGCAATAATTCTTGTAATTACAGGGCAGCTGCACAATATCTGTATCGTTGTGGAGAGACGCAGCCTTGACAGAACTCAGCGTGGGGGAAAATGTCATTATTTCGCATGTGAGGTGTCAAGACTATCAGTATGGTGCTCAGTTGTAAACTTAATTTTAAATTGATTTAGAACATTTAACTGACGTGCATATCTCACTGTGCTCCGACCGCAGTCCAGCCTTGAGAAAACGAAACTGGCCGACACCAGCGGAAAGCAGTTACTTATTTTCATCTTATCAGGTGCAAGCTTGCAGCTAGGTGTTTTCCCCCTTTCCTTCAGAGCTGCATGCTCCATGTAACCAGGGCGTTCCGAAATGAAATAAAGGCAGAGTGAGACACAGCAGAAGCTTCAGAGCACAGGAGAAAGTCTGCAACTGAGTTTCTCTGTTGTTCTCCCTGCAGGTAAAACTTATTTCTGACTCTTGTCTCTTGTGTCTGTGTTCAGGTGATTTATCCCCAACACATTTAGTCCCGATGTTGTTTTTCATTTTTGTTCTCGTTTTTAGATAACATGAAAACTCACAAACATTATTATATTTATAATGTAAAATAATATATGTTTGTATTGTATTAACAGGCTAAAAAGGAGCAGAAAATCGCAGCTGTCATCATTGGTGTCATGGACACCGATGACTCCAGCATGAAAGAAGTCCTACTGGAAGATGACAAGACGTTCCTGATTTCTGCTGCAGTGTGGCAACCTTTTGACACAGAGCTGGAACGGTTAACATCGAAGTCCACGGAAAAGAAATCCAGAAAATAACAAAACAATAATTTCAATTCAAACTGAAAAAAGTTGCATGTTAATGTTGCTGTTTTCTGGTTTTTGAAAAAAATCTAATTAAATAAGATTCAATTTGTGTTTAAACAATGCATTTTGGGGTCTAAGTCATGACTTCATCTGTTTTACGTAGTTAGTCATAGGAGAACCTCAGTGGATACGTGTGTTCAGGACTTCTGAAAGTTTTCCGGTCAGCTACTAACCGTTTCTACTCTCCCTCCCAGAGAGAAGTGGACCCAAACTCCTTTTTCAATTCCAACTGTGTTTACAAGCCTTTTCATTCCAACGTATCTGGAAAACCCTTTTCTGTGCATTTCTCTATCCCATTCCTAAATTCCACAAACCAGCATCCCAAAAGGTGCCCTGGTTTTTCCGAATTCAGGAGCCTGGTTTACAGGTAACCAGAGTTCCCTTTCTTTCTACAAACATTAGTTTACCCCGTAACTGTGTTTGTCTGTCTCTCTTCATCTAGTTTACAGGTAACTAGAATGTGTTTCCCCTCGCATCTTACATCCTGTGACCTCTGAATAGTTTGTGAAATCGATTTTCTGAAAACCATATTGCGAATCTTTCATATATGACATCATATTCCTTGAACCGAGTTTACCAGTAACTCATCTAACTATCTATCAGAATCTGAGAGAATCTCCCCTCTCACTGCTCTGTCTTTCCTATCTACCTCTGTCCACCATAAAAGTAAATAACCGGGAAGCTTGACACTCCTAAGACGTCATTGTTGAATAATAAGTTTGAAAAGCTTCCATTTCAAAATTGGATGAAAATAATTTAAATCATTTTTCTAACAGGTCAACTAAAAACTTGATCTGTATAAATTTAAAAATTGAAAACAACATTTGTTTTCTGCTAAACTAAATTGCTCAAATTCTAATTGGCCTTAAGAAGAGCTCATTTCTTGTCTGATGAAATATATTTTATAGACCACTATTGGCATAAAGTCGAAAACAGTAAAAGAAAAAAAAATTGAAGTTTGTCAATCTCTGTGGTTTTTGTTTCCACGCATGGAATCAATTGAATCCGGGAGCACAAGAGAATATAACGAGCCAGAAGTTTTTATTTTTATTCTCTTAACACAGTTCACAACCAGAAAAAAAAACAAAAAAAAACACGCTCATCTCTTAACACCACATTAATAACAAGTAATATTGTTTATAAAGCATAATCTCTTTTGAATTACTGCTCAACTGCTTCGACACTAGAAATTTACAGTTAGTAAATTTTGCAACAAATACTGTTATCGTTCAAGAAACTTTTGATTTTTTCTGCTCCTTTTAAATAATACTTATTTAATTCTGAATTTGGCAGAAAAATATATATATTTTTTTCCATTGGTGGTAAATATATAAGGAAAAATCTGATTTACACTTCGTGACACTTCGTTACAAGAAAAATCTCTCATCTCTTAATACCAAATTATTAGTAAGTAATATTATTGTCAGCATTAGCTCTGTTGAAATACTGCTCATCTGCTTAGACACAAATTTACAGTTGGTAGATTTTGCAAAAGTAAAAATCTGATGTTTACTTCGTGGCACTTGGTTACCAGAAACATGCTCGTCTCTTAGCAACAGGTTAACAACAAAGGTTATTGTTCAAAAAACATTTGATGTCTTCTGCTCTTTTGAAATACTACTTATATGACACTACTCAACAAGTTGTGCATTTGGGTTAATCTTACAGAAAAGTTACTTTTTTTTGTCACTGGTGGTAAATTTATTATGAAAGCAAAACTCTGATTTATACTTCGTGACACTTCGCTTAGCAAGTAAAATTATTGTCAATATTAGCCCTTATGAAATACTGCTCATCTGCTGAGACAAGAAATTTACAGTTGGTAAATTTGGCAAAAGTAAAAGTCAGATGTTTCCTTCGTTGCACTTAGTTACCAGAAAACATGCTCGTCTCTTAGCGACAGATTAACAATAAATATTGTTATTGTTTGAAAAGCATAAGATTTCCTCTGCTCATTTGAAATACTACTAATTTGACAACATTAGCTCTTTTGAAATACTGCTTATCTCCTTAGACACAAGAAATTTACAGTTGGTAAACAAGAATAGTACATTTGGTGAATTTGGCAGAAAAGTTTTTTTTTCTTTTTGTCATTGGTGGTATTTACATTACAAAAGCAAAAATCTAATTTATACATCGTGGCAGTTCGCTACCAGAAAAACACGCTCATTTCTTAATACAACATTAACAAGTAACATTATTGTTTAGTAAGCATAAGCTCTTTTGAATTACTGCTCATCTGCTTAGACACAAGAAATTTACAGTTTATAAATTTAGCAAAAGTAAAAATCAGATGTTTACTTCGTGGCACTTGGTTACCAGAAAACGCGCTCGTCTCCTAGCAACAGGTTTACAACAAATACTGTTAGTGTTCAAAAAACATTTAACTTTTTCTGTTCCTTTGAAATAATACTTATTTGACACTAGTTACTACTTAAGAATTGTGAATTTGGCAGAAAAGTAATTTAAAAACAAAAAACTGGTGGTAAATATTTAAGCAAAAATCTGATTTATACTTTGTGGCACTTCGTTACCATAAAAATTGCTCATCTCTGAACACCAAATTATTAGCAAATAATATTGTCAACATTAGCTCTTTTGAAATACTGCTTATCTGCTTAGACACAATAAATTTACAGTTGGTAAATTTAGCAAGCTGTTTAGTCAGATGTTTCCTGCATGGCACTTGGTTACCAGAAAATTTGCTTGTCTCTTAGCAACAGATTAACAATAAATGTTATTGTTGGATAAACCATAAGATTTCTTCCTCTTATTTGAAATACAACTTATTTGACACTACTTACTACTCAACAATAATTGTGTGTTTGGAAATTTGGAAGAAAATAAAAAAAAAATGTCATTGGTGGTAAATGTATTATAAAAGCAAAAATATGATTTATACTTTGTGGCAGTTCGCTACCAGAAAAAAACGCTCATCTCTTAATGCCACATTAACAAGTCATATTATTGTTTTTAAAACATAAGCTCTTTTGACATATTTTTTAGCAGCTTAGACAAAATTTACAGCCGGATAAATTTTGCAAAAGTAAAAATCTGATGTTTCCTTCATGATACTTGGTTACTACAAAATGTGCTTGTCTCTTAACAAAATAACAAATATTATTTTTCAAAAAACATTTGATTTCTTCTGCTCATTTGAAATACTAGTTATGTGACATACTTACTACTTAAGAATTGTGCATTTGGTAAATTTGGCAGACAAGTTAAATTAAAAAGTTAATTTTTTGTAATTGGTGGTAAATATATAATATAAAAGCAAAAGTCTGATTTATGCGTAGTGGCAGTTCATTAACAGGAAAAGCGCTCATCTCTTAACACTAAATTATATTATTGTTTATAAAACATAAGCTCTTTTGAAATACTGCTTATCTTCTTAGACACAAGAAATTTACAGTTGGTAAATTTTGTACTTTCAGTCAAAATCAGACATTCACTTAACAAATAAGCCCTTTTCGCACTGAAGGGGCAGGCACAGAACGTAACGGCACGGGTTCAAAGTAGGGCCGACCGTTTTTGCATTAGAGCTCCCAACCCGGTTTCACCTGGCTTCTTGGAACCACAACAGAGCTGTGGTTCCAATCGGGTCGGCCAAGCGGGGCTGCTTTGAATTCAGCAGCTGATTGGTTTAGAGTCGACCGTTGGTTGTTTTGAAGTCAGACGTTGATCGGGTCTAGCTGGCTCTCACTAAACTGTTCTTACTGTATTTTGTAAAGAGTGCTATTTTTCATATTTTTATTATTTTTAATTTGCAATGAATTTGTTACCTCGTCCCATGATGATGTTTTTTCTTTCTTTCCTGATGAACGAGTACAGAACGAACTAGATCGGTCAACGAGGAAAGAAAGTTTTCCGCCGCATCTCTGAGAAAAAATGGCTTCGGCCGCTACATCAAAACCGTTTAGTTTCAAAAATAATGACGTCAGGTACAGCTTCGATGCCGCTGTAATATCAGATAGCCCCCCCAAAAAAAATATCAGATAGCCATGTTGTACATATTATTGTAATAAATAAAAAAAATAACAAAATAAAAAATATCAGATAGCCATATGTTGTCAGACTAGCATACGTGCAGTGAGCATAGACATAATATAAGGATAGACGCCTCATGGACCGCTCTCGCCTATTGTCGCTGACGAGATTTAGGGCGGCCATCTTGGAGCGGTACGCCACTCCACTCAGCGTTATGTGTTTAACAGGCACAATGACGTATCGGCGCATTTAATGGATCATAACACACTTTTTTGTTACTGGAAACCATATTCAAACATCTATCAAAGCTACATTTATAAACAATTGTATTTTTTAAGAATGTTTTTAATACATAGTTCAGCATATTTAAATATGCTTAGTGGCTATAACAATAGAATAGGAATGGAATATTCTGATATCGATGTATGATGAGCATATTACAAAGCACACAGCCGTTCACAATTTATTTAATAAATTATTTAGTAATATCAATATATATTTATATAACTATACAAACACTAATAAATAAAGATTAATAATGGCACAAATAAATAAATAATGTGAATTATATATATATATATATATATATATATATATATATATATATATATATATATATATATATATATATATTATTATTATTATTATTCTCTAACATTGACTTAGATTATCTGACACAAGGGCCTATATTAGAAATGAAACAATATAGCACATATTATAAAACTTATATTATGTGTTACAACATTCACCAGCAAAGTTTACACAGGTGGTAAAGACTATTATTTATATTCTTTCACTCTGTCAAAAGTAAGATACATCCTAAATCTTCCGTTTTTGTTTTGAAAGTTTCCTAAAGACACGATGTGAGGAAGGAGAGGGAAATATCTATAAAGAGAGACGGATTCACTGCAGCACGGATGAATCTCACCGGATTTTGGACTCGTCGGCTGAAAAACAAACATATATACATGTTTATATGTCAGATAATCTAAGTCAATGTTAGAGAATAATTAATTTTTTTAGATTTACGGAATCTCAGTTAGCCTTCATAGCGGGGCTGAACCCGTATTACACCAAGCACTGTAGCTAATATTAGGTGGTATCTCGCCGGTGGACATAAATACAGTAAAGTAATATTCTAATCACAATATATACACAATAATATGTCCATCTTACTTGTGAAATGTTGCCTGTGGAGCCCTCATATCAATAATCCATCGATCCGAACAACAATATCCCTCAGTGCTGAGGCATCTTCTGCTGTTTTGATTGAGCAAAGTAGGAGGGTATACGCTCCAAGATGGCCACCATATTTCCTGCGCCGGAGCGGCCAATGCGGGGTCTACTCTTATATTATGTCTATGGCAGTGAGTACGCATGCCCGTGCATGCTCATTAAGAAGTCCGACCGTCAGCAGTGTTGTCAGTTCAGCATACGCAACAAGTAATGACGAAAATAAATAATTCAATTGTTTATAATATGATAACTAGATAGATATACATGGGTTGTTGTGGTTTCAAAATGTATTTAAAGCAGGCCTAGTCATTAACCTACTTAACCGCTAAGTCAGGATGCCATACAGCTGTTAATAAAGTGTATGATGATCTACGTCATGATTCTATGTTGCTGATTAAATAAAATCATATGGTAATGACTGCTTATACATGTCTGAGCTAAGCGTATGACAACGTATTTTGATCTGACAGAACACCGCCCTCAGTTATACAACAGGGTTGTGTAACAGAGAGAAGAGCTCGTGTGTCTGTGTGAGTTTTGATCGAAATGATTATAGTGATGGTTGTATGTATTTTTGATTTTGTTTGGAGCCACCTAGTGGTGTGATGAGTGACTGCATGCAACGGGTCCGTCAGGCACTCTCGCGGCTTCCTCCACCAGAATTCTGAGGAGCGCTGGTGGAGGTAGGTGCGAGAGAGGCAGCTCTTCACTTCTTTTTTTACTTAGGGTCATATTTTTCTAGTTCAACTATTAACAAGGTACTGTAAGAATATTTAACATTTATAAATATAATTTGTAAAGTTTTCTTGTGGTTGGGCTGGAAAAATGTGACCCTATGAGTGGGAGCTGCGCCGGTTGGTGTTCGTGGCTGACCACTCAGTCACGGCGCTAACTGTGTCTTTTATTTTTCAGCCTGTCGGACCACTTGGCTGCAGTCAATCACATTGTGAGGAGTTTTACATCTTTTGTTGTGCTAGGTGGGTTCAGACAGTGAATTTGTTGATAAAAATGTTTGAGTGTTTTGACTGTTAATTGATGTAGCTGTTGTCTGTTATTTTACTGTTTATTGCTGTTGATGTTATTTTTGATTGATTCATTGCATAAGAATGTTTTGTTTTAGTTTTGAAAATTTGTTAACAGTTGTAAGTGTTGTTAAACTATACGATCACATCTAAAAAAAAAAAAAAAAAAGAAATAAAAGAATTCTGAGGAGCGCTGGTGGAGCCTGTCGGACCACTTGGCTGCAGTCAATCACATTGTGAGGAGTTTTACATCTTTTGTTGTGCTAGGTGACCAACAACACAATAAGAAGAGTTACAGTTGCAGTACGGGTGGAACCGGACCGAAGCGTGCTGTTCTGTTCCGTGCCGGACCCTGTAGTGCGAAAAGGGCTAATTGTCATTGTTTAAAAAGCATTAGATTTCTAATGCTCTTTTGAAAAACGACCGTATTTTCTGGACTATGGAGCGCCACACTATAAGCCGCACCCGCAAAGTTTTTTTTTTTTAAACTGGAAACGTACATATATAAGCCGCACCGGGCTATAAGCCACTGGTATCTCCGCCGCTCTCGGTTTCCTACTTAATAAACCTGCTATTAAGGACAGCCCTGCTTCTCCAATGCCGAACCATGGACTCGTTCACGCCGAGCGTAGGTGCAGCGGCTCTATCTCCCTCCTGTATAAAAGCTGCATCATATGAACTTCTTTGTGTTGTTTCCATGATGAGGAGGAATGAGTTTGAAAACATTTCTCCGTTGTGCCTGCTGCTAGCATACATGTGCTTGTCCTAAATGAAAATCAGCATTTTCTTCTTTGATTTCAAATTTTGACGTCCAATGAGTCACTTCCTGCTAAAGAGCCCCCTGGTTGTTGAAGAAAAGCCGCATGGTTCAAAGCGTGGGAAAAAAAGTAGCAACTTATAGTCCAAAAAATGCAGAACTTATCTTAAATTACTCATTAAGAATTGTGCAGTTGGTGAATTTGGCAAAAAAGCGAAAATGTTTTTTTTTTTGTTTTTTTTTTTACCACCAATGACAAAAAAAACTCCCAAAACATTTTCACTTTTCTGCCAAATTCATTCGTTACCAAAAAAAAAAAAGCCCACTCATCTCTTAACACCAAATTAATATTATTTAGCCGCATTAACGGTGAAAGGAAGCGGGAGTTATTTTGAGGTGCAGTGTATTAGGTGCTTTCCATGCATTGCATGGAGGCAAATGCCAACAAAAAAATAGCATCCCTCATGGGATTGAGCCGCATGTTTTGATATATATATATGGTGAGGGGGCACGCAGCGCTACAAGCTGCAGTGAAAGGAAGCGGCACTTATTTTGCTATGCCAAGGTACTAAGATGCTCTCCTATGCATTGCTATTGCAGGCCCAACTAGTTAGATAAGTTCCTCAATATACAGCATTGCTATGACGACTGAAGGTAACACAGTAGTTACTTGACTATGCCATGAAATGGCACTATGTGTAGGGAAAATACATACGGTAATACAACCCCTTTCATTTTTTTCACTAGAAATGTTGAAAACTCATGAATCATTTTTAAACTTTTTTTTTTTTTTGGTGACTTACCAAACTGCTGCTTTAACTCATCTGAATTTAATTTTATCTCTACTAAATTCTATTGTCATGAAGTGCGGTTTGGAGGTGGTGAGGCAGACCCTGAGACCTAGGTTGAAGTGAAGAAAAGATGATTTTAATGGTAATAATCCACAATAAAAAAAAAAGCAAATTCCAAAATCCTGGCAGCACAGAGAGAGCGGAACAACAACTGGTAGCAACAGGAAAAACCAATGAGAAACTACAGCCAGACTACACGATAACTTGACACGCAATGACACATATGACCAGGACCCAACAAGGAACAAAGATCACAGGTGACATTAAATACACAATGGGTAATCAGGGAACGAGACACACATGGGAACAATCAAGGGGACGACAGGACAGCATGGAGACTCACTAGAAACAGAACCTAAATAAACACAGACAAACTCAAATCCTCACATCTATTTCTTTATTGAAAGTTTCTGTTTACAACCAAAATACACAAAAACATTATCCCATCTCAACTGCCACACAGATGAGATCTTTAAAAATTACAGAAAAAACGCAGCAGACGGAATGACATCCCAAACAAGAACATGCATTACCGGGAAAACATACCCACCCCTCCAACCCAGTCCTTGCTTGACTGGCAGTAAACTTTAACCTGGATTATTTATGGCTGTATTTGCCATTCCCCTGTTAAGGCCAGATTTCTGGGTTCAGAAATAGTTGCCCTGACAAAAAATTCTCCCACTTTAACTGTGGATATCTGCAGCTCTTTCAACGTTAGGTAGGTTGTCGTACTATTTTTTACTTTCAAATGATGGGCTAAACAGGAGTCTTGAGATTTTGCTTGGAATATAATCTTACTCAATATTTCTCCATGTCTTCATCCCTGACCTGCCTGGCGTGTTTCTGGTTATCCGTAACACTTTTGCTTCTCTAATGTTCTCAAACAAACCTTTCACAATGACAAAAAGTAAGTACAATTGTTATTTTGCACTTACTTGCACAGTTTTTTTTAACTGTCATCAGTTTAAAAAAAATATTAAGAGTCTTAATTGCATCAACCATCTAAATATGTGATTAAAAATAGATTTATTTCTTATGAAACCAATAAATCAAATTCTGTTATCACTTAAAGTAATTGATTGTCTGCAGCCTGTTTGCGTCTTTCATGGAGTGTTTCCTATTTCTCTTTCTGGACATTTGTAAGTTTCACTGTTATTGGTTTGTCTAATAATACGTTTTCAAGCTTTTTAGATTATGAGATTATCAGCAATGTAAGTTGTACATAGAATTAAGGGGCTGAAAATAAAATGTAATGATATTAGATTTATGGCAACAAACCAGCTCAAACAACGCAAAGAACTTTGCACAGTTTTTCAACCAAACTAACCGACTGAGTTCAAATGCTGTTGGATGTTAGCTAAAAGATTACTAGCTGATAACAACACAGCACCTCGAGCTTGTTAACAAGTAGCCTGTAGGCTACTGATGATGTTGCCTATGTTCAAAATTGGGTAGATCTGGTTACATTTCCTTGAGTAACTTTTTGGGGAAAAAAAGTACTTAGAGTAGTTTCACAGCACTGTACCTTTTTTTTATTATTATTGCTTCGACTCTTTTTGTTGTTGCTACGATTCATTTTGCCCCCACCAAAATAAGCCGATGCACTGAATATGGGACTGCAAATCGGTCAAACCCTTCTGGGTTAAACCAGTGGATTTGCTGAGTAACTGGTTGGATGTAGCGGTCCCATTGACACTTGCCCTGCTATGCCTGGTAGGAGATAGAACCCAAATAACAAATAAAAATGTGTCGGGCGGTAAAGTGGAGGGGCCAATGGTTCCCTGGCCCCCTGTTCTGGCGAAGCTGTCCAGATAATTTCCTGTTCAGACTTGTGGGAATAATGTATTTACTGCCCACAGAGTCTATTGTTTTTCATTGTGCATGCTGACTGTGCTATTATTACCCCTAGCAACAGTTGCCATGCTGCTGACAATGATGTCATCAGCATGACTTTAAATGATGTCTGTGTCATGAGGCCCTGCTAAGGATGACTTTGTGATGTCATAGAGTCCATGACATCACCAACTGATCAGTTAATTCTCCGGTCAGTTCACACAGAAATCATTTGTACATTTTAGCTCAGCTCAACACAGATGAGTAACGAAAGCTCACAGCTCACTTTTTTTTTTGGAAAAACATGAAAAAAAGGTTCTCCAACAAAGTCCATCCTGGTCAAACAACCCCGGATTACAGGAAACAAACTTTCTCAGCGAACTTCTTTGGAAAGTGATTGAAAAATCTGCAGACAGACCAACTCTGCATCTTGTCAGAGAAACATTTTTGGAAGAACACCATGAGGTTTTGATCTTACTTTTGAGAGAAACAGGAGAATTAAATGTGGATTTTCTCTCAGAGGTGTCAGAAGAGCTGAGTGAACGGATTTTCCAAAGCCTCACCAGAGATGCTTTCCACTTTGCTTCTGGACTGCATTTAATTGGACTTCTTGATTACCCAGGAGGACATAAAGTTATTGTGGAAAAATTCAAACATCACCTGGAGAATCCTGTTCCTCCAAAGAAAATGTTTACATCTATAAAACGAAAGATCAGAAAGACTTTTTTTCCTAGTGAGGACTTGTACTCAGATGAAAACTGCCTGAGTGAGGATTATACTCAGGCAGGCATGGACCCTGAACGATTTTTGAGAGACGCGAAAGAGGTGGATTTCAAATGTGGAACCGAAGAGGAAAGAAGAAATATGGTAGAAAAAATTCTTTGGCGATTGATTTATAAGTCGCCAAAGAACGGTGTGCTGCTTACAAAATGAAGCACACCGTAAATATCCAGAAAATGCTTGCTACTAAACTCTGGGAAGAAATAGATTCAAATGACTCTAGAGATAAAAAAGATTTTATCTTTTTTGACAAGATGGAAAGAAAACTTTGCGGAGATATCTTTCAACTTCTCTCAGGCAATGATGATTTAGTTAGAGAATTGCTGTTTAAGATGATAAAAAGTGACAACCCAATAGTTATTTACAAGGTTATACAGTGTTTCAAAAGGACCCTCGCTCGTCCGAGGAAAATTAATCTTCCACAAGACTGTCTCAGAAAGGCATGGAAGTACATTCAACATGCTTTCTGTTGGAGATAATTCAGATGATGCTCAGACTCAAGAACCCTCTAAGAGTGGAACAAACATTGAGTTTTGTTCAGTCTTAGTTTGGCCTCTGAGTTTAGGCCACTCAGATGACTGAGGACCTGCCTCAGTGTGAGGACCGGCCTGAGAGTCAGGACCGGCCTCCTTAATTTACTGTTGTGTGGGGGGGCGGACGGATGGGGAGGACAAACGGACAGTGTATTTATTGCAAGAAGGAGGAGGAGGTCTGACTGTACGCTAACACCCCTCCAGATATGCTATTTCATTTATATAATTCTATGTCATTTCTTATATCAGTAATGTGTCTACCAGAGGATTCCTCTGGTCATTATCTTTCATTAGAGCCTCATTGATGATTGTATGTTGAAGCACTGAGGAGTTAGAGTCATTTGAAGTTTCTTTATTAGGTGTTGCCCAAGCGTGCCATTTGGAGACGCCAAATGGAGACTTTGAATGGCGCACTTGGACAACACCTGTAAATCCTCATCACCAAACACAGGCACATGCAGAGGGGTTGGGGAGTTGAACGGGGCTTGAGCCCCTGCCCCTTTTATCCTTGATGCCCCTAGTGCCCTATTAAATTTTTTTTTTCAAAAATATTTTTAAAATTTTTTTAATTTTTTTTATTTGTATGTCAGGAGGCCTGCTGGCACCCCTCAGCAATAATATTTAGCTAAATATAATAATTTAGCAAAAGTAAACTAGTCTGGCTGCCCTCAGACTCTCAGAGCCTCCATGTTCAGACACCGGGACCATGGTGAGGACGAGGGGGGCAGATCTGTGCCCTCTAACTATCAAATTATGGGCAAGAATATTTTTTATACACTGGTTTGTGAATAAAAACGTAGGTCTGATGAAGTTAGAAAAACTTTCTATTTATTTTGGTAATAGTCCTCGCAATAGTGGGGAAAAAAACCTGCCTTCTCCCCTAAACACAGAAACACTTCAGCTGCAGAGAAAACTTCTGACTTTAACTTAATCAGGCTGCTAAATGCCCCGTTCTCTACAGGCAGTCTGAGTCGGTCCCACCGACAGATATAAAGAATGTCCGTCTTTATATCAGATATCCTGATATAAGACACAGTACTGTGACTGTCACCGCGAGTCGCGACGCAGCTCAAAGCTCTGGTACCACCTGGTACCACCTGCTGACTGTTCGCTCTGCTTCTCCTTAACGTTTCTACCAGGCGGGTTAAAGCTGCTGCTGACGGGATCTGGGCTGGAGGTGACCGGCTGTAAATAGAAGTTATTGCAGAACCAGGGCTGGCCCAAGGCACATGCAAACTAAGCAGCCGTTTAGGGCCCCCAGGGCCACTAAGGGCACCCTAAGTGGAGCTGAGTTTTTATGTTATTTTTTAAGTAATAATTTCTATGTCATTGTAACATCAAAAACACACAATTTAACTATGAAGTGATTTATTTTTACAATAATATATATTTGATAATGTATGTAGAACTTATTATTTTATTGCTAAAAAGAAAAAAATTAATTGCTCTTGGGGATCCCTGGTGGCCGCGGTAGGTACTGCATGCTTCACCGGTAATATGAGCTGCAATGAGCAGAGCAGGCAAACGTCCAAAGCTCCCATCAGAAGTTAAGTTAGCAAAACAATGTCTCAAAAAGAACTTATCCTTCAGGGAGAGAGAAGAGAAAGTGGAAGAATAGAAAAAAGCCAAGATAAAGGTTTGTTTTAATGTGCCTTGGGAATGTTTATCAGAAAGACTAGTGGAGCTGGTAAAAATTAGCTTGATAGCGACCTTGAACAGTCCAGTTCAACAGCCAAGCATTTATGCTAGGGTCTTTGTGTTTGTGTGAAGCTCAGTTTTAACTTTAAATGAGTTGATTCTCATGGTTTGCTCTGTATATTTCTGAGGTATTTTTGGCTTCAAAATGCCGTGTTTAATAACGTTTGATAATAATTAAAACTTCTCAATGTTTGACATTGTCTAGCAAAATGTTTTTTTCATCAGGCTACATAGCTGCTACATCGATGAGCTGCTCTATGCTGTAGTTGGGGATATGTTGCTTGCTGCTGAGCATAATCATTTTGTGGGTAAAACAAACATTGTTTTTCTAAGTTATGTGAAACTTCTGTTAAAATCATTTGAAGGCTCAGAATCGGTCCAGTACCGGTACCAGTCCACATTCTCAGGGGAGAAAGACTCACCTGGTATAAATAAATTTTTTTTGCTATTGGAGTTACGCTTAAGAGAAATTTATTTAATCAAAGAATGTCATGAATACGTGTGTAGGGCTGCACCGATTGCAGTTTTCTGGCTGATCCCTGATTACCGATCTTTAAAAACCCTGACCTGCCCATTTTGATTTTGGCTGATATAATTTTTTTTGTCTGAAATGTTGCTAAATATAGCAAGAAAGTCACTGAGTTGAAACAGTGGGGTGAACATTGTTAACTGTAAACATTCAGACCTGACCTGGTGGGTCGGTCTGTCAGTCACAGAAGAGGACAGAGGCTGATTTATAAACCTTTGCTGAGGAAGATAAGATTAGGGGATAAGATGGGCTTCATGTGTAAGTATCAGCCAATCACAATCCCCCAAAATTAAGGAAATTGGCGCCCAGAAATCAAGTGGTCGATAAATCAGTTGGCCAATAAATGTATTCTATATTATACATGTACATAATGCAGCACTGCCAACAGAGATGCAATAATTTTATAGCAGGTGTGTGAATGATCTAATGATCGGACTGCTGATTGCAGCCAGTCCACATTGTTAGCAGAACTAGAGGGCCCCAAAACCACATTTCGCTTAGGGCCCCATGGAGGATTAGGCCAGCCCTGGTCCCAAAGCCTTAGCAATGACTTAGTAACCCTTACTGATTTCAATGTCTTTGTTTCTCATCTGTTCTTGGCATGATGTATCACTTTTTTAAATGTTTCAGCCTTCTTCGTGTTGTCTTTTCTTGCTTCTACAAATCAGGCCGTTTTCATTGTTAATTTGCAATTAGGGTAGGACCACACAGCTTTGGATAGCTTTTTTCTTAATCTTTATTAATTGAAATAATTTGAAATGTTTAATGTTCTTGAACATTTACGTGTGACAAAAGGTCAGAGAAAATCTGGTAAGGAAGTAGCTTGGTGTTCATGAGTGATGGTAGGATGGTCTGCGATATAAAGGCGATTTAGCTAGATTTTAGCCAAACAGAAAAGGTTTTAATTTCTTTCTCTATCTACCTTCCAACCCTAAGCAATTGCTCCCAGTCCATTGACTAATTCCCAATTAGTTCAGGCTCCATTACCGGTCAAGTTAAAACAGTTAGTACTCCTTCTGGTCCGTTCGTTCATGTAGCTGAAGGCTTGTTTCTGAGTGTCAGCAGTAGGACCAAAGCCAACTCAAATATTTGATCTCATCAATCCTTTGACACATTCAGTACCTCAGGAACCTTCGTACATTACGTGAGTATTTAGACCCTTTCCCACTGTAACTGATTCTCTTTCCAATATGTGTCCTTGAAGAAAGTTTTAACTGTTATTGATGTACAAAAATGAACTTGGTTCAGTGAGCAGCTTAATGCCTTAAGCCAGGTTTCCAGATTGCTCCCAGTCAGCCCACAGCTCTCTATCCTCCCCTGTCCTTGCCTTTCTTTGCACCTGGCCCTCTTCGTAGCCCTATATATGGATTTATGGGAGTTTTCAGAACATTAAAATAAGCCCCAACAGCTTTTGTACGTAGCTTTGTAACACAATAAACTGCGGATTTCTGCATTTTAACACAAAGGTGGGGAGAAAAAAAAAACATGTTTTAACTTTTCTTTTTTTTTTTTACCCAGTATGGCGGCAAGTAGAAACCATAAAGTTGTTGCAACATCGGCAGAAGAACAACGTCAGGATTTCCACATGAGTATTATAAGCCTGGCGGGCCACCAGGCTTTACTTGTGCCCCCACCAGGCTAAGCTCTGCTTAGTTATTTAAGTTTTAAGACTTTATAGTTGGTGTTCAGGCATTAATCTTCCAATCCTTCAGTAGTACATAATTATCAAGTAATATATTAAAATTTCCTGTCAACTATAAACATTTTAAAACTCTAAAACATGACAGGCTGCTGGATGAATGACTGTCTTAGCGCACAATCACCAGGCTTAGCAGGTTTTCTGGGGGAAACCTTTAAAGTGCATGAAAGGAGAACATTGAACGCCGTCCTCCCCCACCCCAAGAGACGCATTACAGTGAAACAATTCCCCATTTTGGTCTCATCTGTTTTTGGAGCCCTTGTTGCTGCAGGTCTTTTGAATGGTTCAGGTGCAACTTTGCAAACCTAAGCTGTGCTGTCAAGTTCCTTTTAGGAGCAGCACCTGGATGCTACTTATCCTTTACGTCTTTCTTGGACCAAGGTTTTAAAACACAGCTTCTGCATTCACATTTATTCAGAAACCAGTACATTTCATATGTTTGTCTGAGACTGAATATAGCTAATGCTTTCTCTCTCTCTCACTCTTTCATTTTTACAATGACTTTATTCATGCCAGATATTGTGTTGTGCGCTCATTTAATTTACAGAGAGCCAATGTTGTGCATTCGAAGATTTAGCAGGGTTCCATTCAAAACAGAAGCAGAAAAGCTCTCTGCAATATTCATTAACTATTCATTACCTGTTTACTGTTTCTATTCAGACTTTTTTTTTTTGCCTCCCTTGTTTGTCCCATTTTACTAAAACGTGTTAAGAGAGTGCACAGTGGGTACAAAAGCAAGATCTACATTTGCAACAGTAAGCCGCATTAAGCTCCAGGATGTTCATCTTGTGCCACAGATGTTTAACAGCTCTTACCTTTTCTCATAAAATCATGCATCAAGGCTGCCGGGCCTTTGTTTTGTTTGGATGCGTATGCATTTTGATTTTGATTCTTTTTAAAGCAAATAGCCAGAGGTGCATTTCTTTCTCAACAGCTGTAAAGTTACAGTAAAAACATGACAGAATGACAAAAATGCAACTTTTAGGCAGAGGATTTTTACGAAAACATGCTTTTCAGTCACAAATTAGAACAGAAATATCCGTATAATGTGTATACATTTCGGTATCATCACAGGAGGTCTTAAGTACTGACCCCAAGGAACTTTAATAATAGCAAACAGCAAGGATTAACGTAAGTTTTGTGTCGTTTTGTCATTTTTACTAAACATGTTGAAACTCTGCTGGGTGAGCGGCTTCTGGCAGATTCTGATATGGATTCTGATGCATTTTCATCAAGTATAAAAAACTTTTCTCTAGGGAAATCCAACCCAGATGGTGTAAAATACCACGAAGACCAGAGAGAGGAGGCATTCCAGCTGCAAGGGGGTCAGCCATATGCCCAAACCGGAATAGAGCTGTGACAAACCAGAAGCTGTGATGGACGCTAATGTTGATGCGGAGGATGAAGCAAACTGGAATCATGATCGCCTCACCAAAACAGTTAGAGATTATTTGCTACGTTTCTTTCCCATTCGAGGTTTTCTTTTTGACTAATTTCCAGAAATGTTGGGCATTTTTGGGTTTGCCTCAGCTAGTTATGTGCCAGTTGCAGCTCAGTTGCAGTACAGGTCAAATGAACGGCGTCATTTTGTAACTTGCTGGGAGCTGAACTGGGTTCTAATGCCCCTTTTCCACCGGCTCTACTCAGCCGGCTCGGCTCAGCTCAGCTCGCTTTAAATGCGTTTCCACCAGCCCTTTTCAACGGGGCTGGCCCTGCTTTCTAGGGTCCTGCTTCAGAGCAGGGCCAGGCGGGCCGGCCCTGGTTTGGTAGGTGACGCAAGCTTGGCTGCTGTTCACTGATTGGCCGAGGGCGTGGTCAGTAGAGTGAGGCGAAGAGTGAAGAAAACACAGAAATAAACACGGACATAACAGAACCAAGCAGCGATGGAGTCCTCACAGAAATTTTCCCCCTGGAGCAACGACGAAGTCCAGACTTTTCTGGTCATTATTGGGGACTGCAGCATTCAGCGCCAGCTCGATGGAACAATACGCAATGAAAAAGTGTTCATTGAAGTTTCAGAAAGGATGGCTGGCGCTGGATACAGGGGGACGTCCCGACAATGCCGGGAGAAATAAAAAAAAAATTGAAAAGCGATTACATAAATGTCAAGGATCACAATTGCAAGAGCGGTTCTGATCGAAAGCAGTGGCGGTGGTTTGACCTCATGGACCAAATTTATGGTCACCGTCCTGCAAGTCGTGGGAGGGAGTGTGGCATGGACTCTGCCACCTCGCCGTTGGATAACATGTGCGGTGGTAAGGTTTTATTTATCTTTGCATACATGTAAAGTAGCTAGTATCAGTGTGCTATATATTCTCACACCGAACCGCAAAACAGTTATAAATGTGAGTTAACACATGCAATAATATGGCAAATTATCCAGGTAGCTGAGCATGAGTTGTACTGTGCGTTATTCTGGCTGAGCGTCCTAAACAAAACTCAGAGTGCATTTTATTCGTCCACATTTTACTTATCCCGTCTGCATTGTGCACAGCATCCAGCTCCTCACACGTGGAGTCCGAAAAGCAGACGGTGGCGGACTTGGACTCCCGGTCATCTCTGCCCTCTTCGGAGCCCAGCTGTTCCGACTCTAGTAACGCTAGTCCAGACGTGCTTTCCACACTGCTGATGTCCAAGCTAATACGCCGTTCGTAGCTTGCCGTTCGTAGCCGAAAAGCTCGTATGAGCTCGAGCTCATACGAGCTTTCGTACGAGCTTCGTATGAGCTTTTCGTACGAAAGCTCATACGAAAAGCTGATACGAAAAGCTGTTGTTTCTCGCTCTAAAGCTGGGCGCATTTTATTGCACAGAAAGGTAAAAGTCTCTCTGGTCATCCTGAAATTATGCACCCACTGGGAGTCCGTGAAAGCTGGAACCGTGATGTCCCACCACTCAGCTGACCGCTGGTATGTCCACACAGATGGTTTTCGGCGACAGCTTAGCGACGTCTGAAAACACATAATAGGAATAGTATACGTCAAAATGCTGCATGTCTGACACTAAAAACAAGTTAACTCTGTCTGAAACTAGCGGTGGCACTGTATTAAGAGTTTTATAGTCATAGGAAATAAGCGTTAGCTTACCCTGCAACGTTTAGGCCGTCTATCTCCCAGCTGAAGGCGCTGTAAAGCATGAAATCTCTGGCGGATAACAGCTGTCCTTCTGCGTGCTACAATCGCAGCATCCTGAAAATTTCTTCCTTTGCGCCTTTCTTCCTGAAACTTCAGGAAATTCCGCATACGTTTAAAAAACAGCAACAACACGGGGCCAACGTTGTCCATAGCTCTCTCCTTCCGTTATTTCCAAGGACGCAAAAGTCTGGAGGCGTGTCTTGCAGCGCCCCCTTCGCTCCCCCTAAACGCTAGGAGGCGTTCCTCTCTACAAACCAAACATGGCCGGTGGAAGCATTGCATTTTTTACGAGCCGAGCCGGCCGAGTAGAGCCTGTGGAAAAGGGGCATAAATGTTCCTTCCATCACTCACTGCTTGCTCATTTGTGTTAATTGATAACTCACCTCAGATCTTGTTTCTTGCTTAAATTTGAAAAACAAAGTATTGAGTCCTCCTACTGCAAATGGCTGGAGTGCTGCTGTTAGTATTTGCTATGTTGGAGCTTCAGTCATGGTTCTGAACTTCTTTTTATTTTGTTGCCAATGTAATCAAAACATAAAAACGAAAGGTAAAATAGCTTTATAGATTTAGGGGAAGTGGGATAGAGTTTAAAAGAAGAAACATTTTCAGCATGAAAACTTTAAAAAGGAATGAACCTGCTAGGCCTTTTTTTTATAAGGCACTCCAAATGGTTAAACAGCCCTTTTGATATTTGTAGGTTGTGCTTTCAATCATTAATAATGTAATCACTTAAAGCAGTAAAGGAAAACTGTCCGATAATCACATAAGGAAGTGAAACACCTGAAACGGCCAGGACAAGAGAGATGCTTGGACTAAAATGAATCATGCAAGACTGGAAATAATTGGTTGTTAATGTTAAAATGACAATATCATGGTGTAAAAAAATTATTTTTGGACACTGTGCTTGGCAGATTGTTGCAGAATGTATAGCTAAATTAGGAATTCTTCTTATTTTTTTTTAACCGCCATTTTTTTTAATTAAAACAATTTGAAGAAAACACAGACGGGTTCTCTCCAGTTTCCTCTCACAGTCAAAAACATGAGTTAGGTTAATTAGACTGTAGAGGTTGCTCTTAAGTGCAGTTGTGTGCATGAAATGCTTGTTCGCCATGTTATACTCTAATGAACTGTCTAAGATTCACCTCACCCAATGACAGTGATACAGCCGCCACCCTTCCTACGACTATGCAAGGATAAGCAGTTGTAGGTTTTTCAGGTAGGTATTATAAGGAAAAAAATTGGTAACAGTTTGCATAAACTTTTTATTGCTGTAAATACTGAGTTTTCATCATGCATAAGTTGCTACGCATGGAGGCACAAGAACTACATGCAAATGAGCCACAGCCAGTGTTGCTCATTTGTTGGCTTTGTGTAAGATGCTCCCCTCACCCCCCACCTCCGTTTCCCCAAAAACATATTTTGTGACTCCTAATGTATGCAGTGACCCCGCCGGCTGTCAAACAGATTGGATTTGGGATTTAAGAGGAATAACACAAATCAGCTCCCTCACAATGACACAAAGGTCTGCCGAACACAGGGAGGCTCGGTCAGCACTCTGCGAGACGAGGCGGCGGCGGCGGCAGGAAGTGAGCTCCACTGACGGCGTAAATCACAGATCAGTTCATTAACAAAACGGCACTGATGGATTTACACTGAGGTCAGAACATTACCACGCGCCCCGCAGGATCCCCGGCTCCATTTTTACGGCCTTGTGTAATGTTCTGTCCCTGTATCCCTTTCTGACGAACATTTTAATTCTACACCGAACACCTGAGGCAAAGCGGAGATTTTCACCTCAGACAGCCACGAGTGAGAGAACAGGGTGGTCATAGTGTCAATTTAGTGAGGCTGAGGTTTTCTGCAACTGCGACATTGTCAGTACACAGACGTTGCACTGAAAGAAGATATGAAGCTTTTTTTTTTTCTTTTTTTTTTTACACTTTATTACATCACTGCCACACACTTCACGTGATATTATATGAAGTGGAAGGAAATTGATGTAAGGTTTTCAAAAGTTTTCATAGATAGTAGAGCCACTGGATTTACTGGGTTTGGCTTCTTCTGGTGTAGGAATGTCATGGGTTACATTTGGGTAAAAAGAAAAAAGGATCTCGGTTGCATTCTTAATGTAGTTGTTCCAAAAAGCCCAGGGTTTTAGTAGCAGTGTCCTGAAACTGTTTTTCCCACTTGAGCTGTGGTTTGAGACTGTAATTTTTCCACATACAACAAAAACAGAAAAGATATCAGTGCATCTCTGAATCTCCAGCATTGATATCTAGATGTTAATGTAAAGGTGGACAAGGTTGTGCAGAGACTGAGTGGGCAGAACGGTAAATATGCTCAAGGTCCTCTTGCATTTTTTGTGCCATTGAGTGTAGTTTCAATTCAAATGTATCGCAAAGTGACTGCAGCAAACATCTGCAGAAAATATAAGAAAGGCATTTGACCAAGACAAAGACAAAAACTGATTCATTAAAAGCCTAAAATCAAACATATTGTACCATCACTTCTCAGATCATTTGTGATCAGTTCCATTGCACTGCAGAACGGAGAAACAGTGATAGACGCCCCAGTTAGAAAGCCTCTGCGACTGTGACAAGCAGAGTCTGAGTCACACAGCACTTCTTCCTGCATGAAAAGCCTCTATTTTTTTTTTTCCTTCTCTGGCATGAATTACCGTTGCCTGAAGCGCCCTCTTTTGAAAGTCAGAAAAGGGCATTCACACGGCATTCAGGAACTCGTCAACAAAGATGCATGTTTATTATAAAACGCAGTCTAAGTGGCTTTGATCGGCGGACGAGATTGGGACGTTTTATTTAGCCGGTTGCACGCTGCGAATCTGTCTGGCCTTAATGCTGCAGTGAAAAGGCCAATCCAGACGGCAAACACACTTATTTTTCAGTATTTACACAGCAGCAGCTCTATGGTCATTATTCATATACAACAACAAACCGTCACCTGTATCATAAACCCGGCCCCGTTTAGCCAGCCCAGAGAGGACCGGTGTGTCGTTTCTGTCTCCGGTGTTGACTGTTTTCCCGCTGTGGGGGTTTTCTGTGGCTCCGCTGTGACAATGAGTATTTCTTTTCAGAGCGGCAGCCACTCGGCCACTGCCTGCTGAGAGCAGCTCAGCCCACGCCGGGTCAAGTAAAGGTGAGCCACTAGTCTCTTTGGCCCCGGTGAATAACCTTCTTTACTGCTGTGTGAGGAGTGTCTTCTGGGCTCGGCTCACGCTCCAGCCGACGAGAGCGAGTGTCGCTCTCTGGGGAAGGAGGCTCTGTCGTGAGTGGGAAATGTACTGAGAGGAAGGAGCTGCAGGTTCAACAACCCCTGACCATTAGCAGGTGTGTACAGAGACGGAGGGAGGCTATAGAGGCAGGGAATCAATTAATCGCACTGCAAAAAACCAAAAAATCTTACCAAGTGTTTTTGGTCTAGTTTCTAGTGCAAATATCTTGGTACAAAACTAACTTGAAAGTAATTTTTCAGCAAGATTAAGAGGTTTGTTCTAAGTAAATAACTGATAAATATTGATGAAAAAGTACTACTGCCATTGGTAGATAAATTATGTTACAACATGGGGAAAATGTCGTGTTATAAATTAAATAATCTGCCAATGAAACTAGTAGTTTTGCATCAATATTAACCACTAAATTTAAAACCTACGCCTGGATATTTTTTGCTTGTTTTAATTGCACGCAGTTCTTGAAATGTCATGTGAGTAAATATATTTGCCCATTTATCCATAACAACTGGAACTTTCAATATCTAGCAAGTTATTTTCACAATTTACCGTCTATTAAAAGAGCCTCAGATTAATTTCACTCCCTGCTATGGCGGGGTGAAATTACCGTAGTAACCGGATATTTATATTGATATGTAAAGCGCCACGTCTCCCCTTTCAGAAACCGTTGGAATTTTTCCGATTGAACAAAGTGTGGGTACTGCAAAGTGTGGCTGGATCGTCGGCGATCCATTTAGGACTTACAGACTTAAGGAATTATTGACTTAAAACAAACTCCAATGTCTTGCTAAAAAAGTTACTTGTAAGTTAAGTTTGTCTTATTTCAAGTTTACTAAGACATTTAAACTAGAAACTAGGCCAAAAATACTTGGTAAGATTTTGTGTTTTTGCTTTGAGTTGACTTCCCTTACTGAGCGGTGCAGAAATCTCGTTAAGGCTTCGTTAAAGCTTCCCCAAGTCAAATAACGTTCCTAATACGTTCCTAGACTTCAATCCCATACAGAGCCTTTCTGTGAAGAGCTTACAAACCTGGGTTTTCTCACCAAACTCTGGCTTCCTCTAACAAACTAAAATCCCCACATGTGGGAATGTCAGTCACTTTCAGTTTTCTTTAGAGCATGTTTATCTGCCCTCTTTGAGAGACTATCGACCTTCTGCCCTCTGACCGGTGGCAACAAAAATCTACTAAAGCGATTGATCAAGAACCAAAATCTAGAAGCATCTTGTCTAGTAAATTATGAGAAAGAGTCTCATCCCGTTCATATCTTCTGTTTAAATATAGATTTAAAAAAAGACGTATATGATGAGAGAAAATTACATATAATAAACTATTTTGGGTAACTCTACATGAAATGATGTCATGAATCAATAAATTGATCACCATCCACAAAGAGTCTTTGGTAATACCTGGATTATATGAGATACAACAACATTTAATTTCTCTTTGGGATAGATAAAGTTATTTTGAATTGAAGGTAAATATTCATCAAGTTTCACATTTCCGCAGTTATCACATCCTTTCCACATTCTTCCGTTTGCATTGTTGAAATTTTATTCAGCAGATCGACGTTTTGCTCACTTAATAATCCGATGGTGATTATATTGTGAAGTTAAGGTGACTAGTTTTGAAAATTTAGAAAGAAATCCAATTAAATAGTTTATGTTTCGTACATAAGAATGTAAAACGTACACCACAATTTTTTCATTATTTCATAAGAGCTGACGCTTTATTTCTTTCAAATAGTAAATAAAATCCTGGTGAAAGATGTTGGACGTTTGTTCCATTAATCGACAGTTTTTGTTTTTCTGAACCTTTCTGTTTTTTTCTGAATGTCACATTCCCTACAAACGCTAAAATATGCAAAAATATTACAAGATGAAACTGTTGAGACTAAATTAAATAGATCAAGTCAAATAAATGGATTAACATTTTGAAGCTGTAGACTGTATATTCTATATCTTGCTGCTAATGCAGAGCGCAGCTCACACAGAGCTGGATGCTTTCTGGTGACGTGTGGAAAGAAGCTCTGCACTCATGCCACCATCTATGAAATCCAGAAATGGATTTTTCTTTCTCAAAGCAAATCAATAGAAGAACTTTACAGTCAAGGAGATTCAGGGAGCCGGCGGCTCGGATTCCAGTCCGCAGATTAGACTTGGTCCGCCTGTCTTGCGCTGATTATCGACTTGTGTTCTTCCAAATCCGAATATGTTTTTGGTCACCGAGGAGATTTTCAGTTTGCCTCTCGGCCAAAACAGAAGCTCACGCCAAACACGGTGCTGCTTTTGCTTTAATCTTGGTGTAACATGAAAATTTTACTCAAACAATAATAAATTGCAACACATCGCAATTTAGTTTGTTTATTATGGAAAAATTAAAATACTGGAAAAACTGCGCATTTGCTCTCTTTTCTATTGACATTTGTGTTATTTAATCAGGGTGATTGCACTGATAAACATTGCAACAATTATTTGCTTCAAAGTAACACAAAAACAGATGCAGCTTCCAGTTGGTCTATCCGGTTTAAACTGGTTTTTCTTGTAGTGCAGTTTTATTGTTGCATTACTGCCCCCTTATGGCCAAGAGAGGTATCAGCGTGCTAATTCACCGAACTAAATGTTATGTTGTGTTCACATAAAGCAAAATTGTTTCGTTAGGTTAACGTGACAAAATCATGTTATCTTTACTAGAATAATTGATTCACTAAACCCAACAAGCACATTTTTTATGTGTTAACTTGAAATGAAATATTAGCATAATGAGCATAATGTGAAGAACTGCCCTGTTTCCCTTCTGTGAGGGCACGACAGCACGCTTGGCTTGTTCAGCTGCTGACCCCGCGCATCACCTCGCTCCAGGCTCTTCCTCTTCGAAACAAACAATAGTATCTTTCACCCTGCCTCTTCAAGCGGTGGGCTGCGGACTGGCAGCTGTCCCGAAAAAAAAGGAAAAAGGAAAAAAAAAAAAAAATCCAGGTCTAATAAAGCATTTTATGTGTGGGAGGGCTGGCAAGTTTAGGCGAAATAAAAAAGCACAAAGTGATAAATTTAGCATCATGAAAGCTGGAGCTCTCAGATTGTTGTGGGACGCTGTGGGTGTTTACGAGAGAGGAATGTTTTCATTATACCTCCGTTACACGTTATTATAGTGACTGTGCCATTTTCCAATTTATTAGTACATTTATTTTTAGAAAGGCCATTCGTGGGAGAAGGAGCTATCTGATAGCGTGGGCCGATGTTTACAGTGGTGTTTGATATGGTGCTGGCAATCGCCATATGTTAGAAACTGTGCCTGAAATAGAATCATTGAACCGCAATATTGTTCTAAATTATGAATGCTCAAGTACAGAGAAACACATTAGAAGCACTTAGCTGAAGATTAAAAATAAATCAGTGTGTGGGCTGCTACTGCTGCTGCTGCTGGTGAGTTCATGGTCTCCAGAAAGCCTTCCTAAAGAACGCCATCCGAAAGATTCATTCATAAGATTTCATCAGATGCAGCGCCCCCTGCTTTTATTTGCAGCTCTTTGAAAAACGTAACCAAATGTTGCGATACCGAGTTGTTTTGGACCTTTGCTTCGGCTACCTTTCTGTTTTCATTGCTTTATTGCTTCATTAAGTCTTGCAAATTCCCATGTTAGATCAGTTATTATTGCTGGTGATTTTTTTTTTTATTTGTTCTGTCAATATTTATGTGTATTTCCCTTCAATTCTTTGTTTTTGTCCTCGTACTCTGCCTTACTTTGCTCCCCTTCCCAACTCTGTTGATCCTTTTCCTCATCAAACAAATCATTTCATCGAGTTCAGTTCAACATGCTCAATTGATATAATTTATTTTGTAACATTGGACACAAATCTTTATCAGGGGTAAGACAAAATTTAAAAAAATGCTTCATAACATGAGAAGGACATTAAAAACAAAACAAAAACAAAAAAACAATGTGTAAAGACAACCAACAGAAGTTTTTATGGATAATGTTAATACATTTTTGAAATGTATTAAATTATGAGCACAAAGTACAAATATGAAATATGTTGCACAGGATGGGTGTCACAAAGGCCAAAATTGCTATCGCTGATGTTAATAATGTGGAAATAATTGCACAGTCAATGACGAGAATGTGAATTTTTAGCGTCATTTAATGTGTAAATACCGTAAGGCTTCATCTGGTGTGGGGGAAACTTAAAGGATTGTTGGTGTGTATGAGAGAGGCAGCAAATGAAAACATCTTTTATCTTCTACCTGCTTCTTTTCAAACAAATTGTGTAAAATTGCATGATGATTTGTCCTATTATTTTTATTTATTTTTTTTTCTATTTTCACTTTTTATCGTCTGTTCGGAATAAATCATATTCGTGGAGTCTCATAAACAATAAAGGGATTTGTACAAATAAAGAAAAGAGGTATTGATCAGCATTATGTAGCACACTGTGTTACGTTCTCTACTGCTATCACTGCATTTGCTAAAAGAAGCAAAAAAAAACGAAAAACAAAAAAAAAAAAACGCTCCCTTCATTATCATACAACAGCAAGAAATGCTTTGTGTCATCACATTATCAGTCCTCTGTGCCGTATGCGGTTCAGTAACAAAAACTGACTTTGGAGGTGCAAAAAAAAAAAAGCAGCAAATCTGAGGAAGACACAGTGAGAGGTGAAGCATGAGCGGGAAGAGGAGAAACTCAGGGGTTGCATAAACACTCACAAAAAAAAAAAGAAGAAAAATATGATAGCAAGGAGCTGGAATCCAATTTAGTGCCCTAATCAGAGCAGTGCTGCAGCAGAGAGACGGACGGAGCGGATCTGGAAAGGTGTCTGATGGAATTCAGCGAGTCTGTCTCCACGTCACGGAGGAGATCGAGATGGAGACGGTGCATTTGGCTCTGAAAAATCTTTAAAGAGATGGATGTAGTTTTTTTTTTTTTTTTTTTAAAGGATAAGGTCCATGGTTGACAATCATTCGATTATGCAATGTTAAAGTAAAGACATCTATAAAATGACCACCTTTCAGTGTGTAAAGCTACTCTTTTCAATTTCCCAATTTTGATATAATTTATTTTGTAACATTTGACACAAATGTTACAAAATAAATTATATCTGCTTTTATGCCAGCGTGAAACAGAGGACTAATATTGCTTTTTTTTTAATGTCTATTAAGCCGATGAAAGGTTCCAGCTTTGAAAATAACAGCAACAGGCACATGTGGTTTAGTTCAAGAGCCCTAAAAGCAAATTTTTCTTTAAATTATTTCACTGACATTGCTGGATTCTCAGCGTGTAGCGTACTTCGTTTCGCCGGTGCGATTTTATGGAATCCACCAAATACCTGTCGCTATAGCACAGAAGTGAGACCAGAGGCAAGACTGGACTTGTTGTGATGATCTTCCGTCTTCCGGTGATGAGAAGTCCTCAGTTTTCACATCGGCTGGTGTTTCATTAGATCAGCGGGAGGGATGCTGCGTTTGGTTGTTTTCCTGCTAACTGGCTGTCAACGACGAGATTTGGAAACACTAATTTTGCGACCCGAGCAGTTCCCAACAAGCTCACACTTCACACTCTGAGCCCACTCCTATTTTCTTCCTCTCGTCCTTCTTCTGTTGTTGGTTAACACTCAGCTCACAGAGTCCAGACAGCAGGTATCTGCCTGTCCAGCGTGAAGTGGTTTCATCGGCCGACTGAAGCCTTACCAAGTTACACCGAGCTGAGGTCCAGCTGAGCGGCTCTCTGCCCCCCAAGATTTAAATCACCTCCATATCGTAAAAAAAAAAAAGATTCCTGACAGAAGGGGATGTGCTCACTTAATGGAGACGCTAAAGTTTGACCAGGTCTCTGTCTAACGTAGCAACCATCATTTGTTGTGTCGCAGCCACAAACTTTGATGTATTTTATTAGGTTTTTATTTGGTAGGCAGACACAAAGTAGTGCTTATTTGTGAAGTGGCCAGAAATTATTATTATTATTCTTTTTAATGTAGGTAAGGCAAGGTAATTTTATTTAAATAGCAGATTTTCAGCAACAAGGCAGTTCAAAGTGCTCTACATGAAGTAGAAGGAAATACAAACAAAACAACAAACCAAAGGAAAGAGCTAAATGGAAAAACAAAAAAGTATAAATTACATCTTGGTTCTCCATGTTTGATTCTATAAAGTAGAGGGCGCTAAATGTTGATCTGAGGTAGAGTAGTTTCTCTAGATAAACTAATAAGAGTTTATCTGGATTCTGAGTTCATTCAAATTCCTGTTTTGGGTTGAGTGAAGTATATAAACTAGATTCTCCTGTTATGGGTTGCTAGGCAGAATAAGAATATGTACACCAGGAGCTTTTCCTGTATAAACTAATGAAGCCTTGGCGTAAATTCAAACTGGAAGACTCTCTAGCCTCACCTGCACCATCCAATCGGCGCGACTCGTTCATCGCCGTAGACCTATCAACGCCGAACCGAGTCACGACACAGCCAATCATCAACCAAGCTCCCGCTTATAAAGACCTCCATCCATGACATCAACCGCTTTCGAGCCACGCTTAACCCACCTCCGCCCCTTCTCCACCTCCACTCTCCCAGCTCTTCAGGCACCCGTCCTTCACCGACCTCCACCACCAGTGTCGGTCCCGGGGGATGACATTTCTAATCAGCATCGGGAATCAATCAATCAATCAATCAATGATGAATGCTCATCCGAGCTTATTGCAAGTCACAGCTCGATGTCTTCAGCTGGGGCCCGAGCGCCAAAGAACTTTAATTCATGCATGTCAATAAACTTTTTGATCGCTCAATTTTTCCATCTGAGTCTCTCCAGATTGAAATAGGAGTTCGTCTGGATCTTTTTGTTCTAACTAAGCTTTTATTCCTGTTCTGGGTTGAGTTTACAAATAGAAATCTGGAAACTTTCTGGAACTATGTTTGGTTGTTATTGTTGCTTTTCAATCTGTCTCCTTTTGTTTTTTGTTTGGTGTGTCTTTACCAGGCTTGACTGAAACCTTTTTCTGTTACTTTTAGTAAACTGGTTGGAGATCATCTCTGACTTTGACAAAGATTCTCAGTGAAATTATGAGGAAAAAAGGGGGTGAGAGATCAGGCCTAGCACTGTCCCAGTATTACATCTAATTTCAGCACAGCTATGTGTCAAATCCTCACCTCCATGAAATAATTATTTTACATTTTACTATGCCGTGGATCTCTGTGGGTCTAACAATTTCCTCTTTGATCAATGCTCTCTTTCCCTGGCCTATCAAGTTGGGTGGGGAGCCATATCTTTTTTTTTCCCTTTTTAAAAAATAATGAAACAGTGCAATGTGAGACGTTCACGGCCGCTTTTATAATCGTAACCCCCTGCTTTAACCTTTTCCACAACTGAATCTGCGATTTGTTACAAACATTTCTGCAAGGCACTCATCTGGAAGTGGGAACGTTCATCTCACTGATAAATCCGTTTTAATATCGTAGCGCAGATGAACTTCAGACGACGCAGAAATCTGGTTTCTGGGGTAACTTCACGTACAATTAATTTTTTCTTTTATTAGTTTTGCTTATCCGCGGTCCTTTATGCTAATAAGCCATGTGCATATTAAATGTCCGGTTCTGTAAATACGAAGGAAGCTATTTTGGAAGTGTGCCTGCACTTATTAATTTATTTATTACACTTTTAATCAGGGTCTGCATTTTCTGGCTTTCTCGTGTTATTAAAACTGACCTACTCCCCCGACTACCCTGAATTCGCCGTGATTCCTGCACTACAACCTATTTGGCGTATTGCATCTGGGTCTTCTCCCCTTCATTAATCAAACCAGCACGGTGTATTTTCAGGTGTTCGGAACAAAAGGTTTTTTTCCGACACGCTCAGACTTGTATATTTCTCCCTCGTATTTCAGCTGCCGCATGACACTTTTTTTACATTTGAACTTTATGGTTACGACTCCCGTCATCCGTGACGGAGGTGATTCACCGTCTAAGTGCAACGGCGAGTTCAACCTGGTTTGTTGTCTTGGGGTTGAGTGTTGAGAGAGGAAGTCAGCTGCAGCTGCCGTCGAATGATGCTGGACCCGGCCAGCCTGGAGGAGGCGGGTGAGCTCTTAGCTGTGTTCGCTGATCATTTTTGAAACGCAAGCAATCAGAAACTGGAGGGGGAACAAAATTGTTCTTTGAACCATGAAGCGCCTTTGTACCTAGATGACGGCGGAAAGAGCCTGCTTGTTGTCATGCATCCATTTCACTCTGTTTTCAATTTGTTTCGAACGTCCTTAGTTTTGTCAGTTCTTATCGTCTGATACTGATTTCTCTCATGGCACTTCATAAAATAAACCTTATCAATGCCAACATTTTACCTGTGGATCTTAGTAATGTACTAAAGTAAAATTTTTGTTTTGTAAAAAATTGTAACATATTTAAAAAGAAAAAAAATCATGTTTAATATGACATATCCTGTAAAATTCAAATGAAAAACAAACAAATCTGTTTGGGAAAACAAAAACAAAACAAAAAATAATCTGGTTGCAAAAGTGAGCAAAATGCTAAGTTTTGTCTTCTGATATAGTCCATCAGTCACAGTGAATGTGATAAATAGTAAATAAAGTTAATTTGTCCTGGAATGATTTCTTGACATTAACATCAATGTGTCAGAACAGTCTCTCTGCTCACAGGTATCAGTCAGGAGAAGGTTACAAAAAATGTGCACACTATTTTGGCACAGTAGAGACACTGATTAATAACCAGTGATCAGAGAATCACAATCGCTTTGTTGGTCAAGTTTGTTTTTACAAACAACTATTTGACTTCTGTATCAAAGACATACATTAAATATAAACATGTACACTTAATGGGACAACAATTATGCTACAATAATCTAGCATTTTTCCCAAAGTTCACTGAAAGCTCGAAAGAAGCAGACAGCAACACTGTTGGATCTGCAGGAATTTCTAGCAAGTAGTGGTCATGTTTTACGTACTAACAATGTCCGTAGCTACTCCATTTATAATTAAGAATATATTCAATAAGGAAGCATTTTCTTCTGGTTAAAATCTCCCAAAACATGTTCTGGGCAAACATGTTGCTGTCTGATAGAACTAAAATAGAATTTTTTAGGACTTACTTCAAAGAAGGTATGTGTAGAACAAAACAGCGAAACACAGTAGTGGCAGGATCATGCCCTGGGTTTGCATTTCTGATCAGGTGGAACTGGGTTTTTATCAAGATGAATGGAAATATGAGCGGTTCCAAATAGCCGTCAGTTTGGCCTCAAAACTGTAATATTTAGTATTAATTTAAGGGTGTCTACAGGATCCACAGTAGTTTTCACACCAGAGTCAATCATTCCATTTTTAATACGTAAAAGTTTCCACATTTGTGTTTGCGCTCGCCTGCCACTCTTGCCAACGAATCTGAAAGCGTAATCGTTTGATTCAGAGCCCCGTCTCGTCGCTGCGCCCGAACGTCCGGGAACGCTTCATATTAATGTTCTTGTAAGCAGCTTTCAGCTATCATGGAACCAGATCATATTTCATGCTTTTATTGAAAAGAGAGCCCATTTGAGTTCATAATTACCTGTGCATTGCGCCTGGGGCCCTTTTTCCTTTCCCCACTTTTCTGATTTATGTTCCACTAATCTTCGGCGTGGGGTGTGAAGGCAGCCAGTGGCTGACCTGGATATCACCGAGCATTATAAAGCACTACAGGGAGTCTCAGGCTTTGAGAAATTGCGCCAATGGGGCCAGTGCTGTGAGCATACATCTTTTGTTAATACGTCTTCTGCCCTCGGGGCCCCCTATAAGGGCACGTTAGGGACGGCGGCAATCCATTCACTCCAACTTACTGTCAGTGACAGAGCAAACAAACAGACTTTTAAAAGACGGAGCTGTCTTGAATTCTCAGTTGACTTTTTGTTATAAAACCACTTCCAGAAAGGGTCCAGTTAGCCAGTGGATAAATTGCTCATATTTCTTTTTTTGGGGGGGAGGATTTTATGTGACAGACCCATAAATAATAGCGCTTAATTGTGAAAGGGGACGAACAATATATATGGTTTTCAAATAGCAATAAATAAAACTAGTCTAGTCTAGCAGGCTTTTGTGCTCATCATTAAATAAAATCCAATGCAACAACCTGCTTAATAAATGACCAGATATAGGTAAATAGACTATGTCTGTTTGTAATTTGACCACAGTAATCGCAGCAGGGCTTCATTATGCCAAGGTCTGAACATTTTACAGAACATTGTTCAATCTATCATCTAAAAGCAGATGATAAACCTACCAAGACTGTCCAAAACCCCACCAGATGGTCACTCTGGAGGAGCTGCAGAGATTCACTGCTAGAACCCAAAGTCTTACCAAGTATTTTTGTCTGCACTGTAAAACATTTGAAGGCGATTTAACTTAAAAATGAAAGTTAAGTCAACAAGACAATTGTATTGGTTTTAGCTCAGAAATCAAAGTTCATGAAGTTGATTTAACAACAAAAGACAAGTTTGACTAGACATTGTTTGTTTTAAGTTCACTAACTTTATTTTGTGAGTTTTAACTTAACCAAGTAATTATTTCACAACATGCAAGAAAAAAAAAACTGCCCTTACCTGGTTAAGGAGCCACGTTCCTCTGTTATTTCCACTCACAATATCAAGTAAAAATAACTACCTAGTTTACTTAATAATTTAATCATTTAAATTCTTGTTTCAAACTGCATGAACAACATTTCTGATCTGATAATGAATTTTATTCAAAATCACAATGAATTCAGCTCGAACGTATTTGGTGTGAACAGGACATTATCCTCAAGATTTGATGCAAACTGAGAATTGCATTAAAATGAACATTTGTCTTAATAAAACACAAGAGTCAGATCAACGTAACACACTACCATCTCAGGATACAAAAACAAGCCGCTAAGCGTTCTGGGAAATAATTCCCACGCCTGTCGTTTTCTTCTTTAATTTTTTTAAGTGCTAACCCAAAAACTCTAGTTTATTCAACTCTCGTAGTTCTGACAAAATTAAATAAAATAAAAAAAAGTTAACGCAACTCACTGCTGCAAGTTTATCTTTCACAAACTCACACATTTATTTTCAAAATCTAAATGTATTTGACTTAAAGAGTGGAAGATAGCAGACACTCCAGCAGGGACAGGAAATCTGGTCATTGTAAAGAAAACCTGCTGGAGGTTGTAAAAGATTTGATACTGGGACAGAGTTTCCCCTTTCTCCAGGACATTGACCCCCAGCTACATTGCTAAGTTCAGTTTCATGTTAGAGTGACCCAGTCAAAGTCCTGATGAAGGTAAAAATTAAAAAGAAAAAAAAAAGTGTAAAAGCCATACCCCAAAACACTTTTGAGTTTAATGTTACAACCAAATGTGTTTGCACAAGGAGGCTGATATATAGATGCACACCACACTTTTAAGATTTTCATTTGTAAAAAATATTCTAAAACCACAAGTATGATTCTGGTGTGAAAAAAAAATGAAATGTTCCACAAACTTAATTGAATTGTTTCAATTGGTAACAAGAAATTCAATTAAGTTCATCTGACTTTCTGTATTAAGTTGGTTTAACTTGACACATTTAAGTCAGTCTTACTCAAATCATTTAGCTTACTTCAAATAAAGAATCTTCATTTGATTCTTTATTTGAAAGTCATTAGAGAAGAAAGCAGGTAATGAAAGAGGGGGAGGACATGTAGTAAGGGTCATCAGGCCGGGAATCGAACCTGCGACGGCCACATCAAAGACTAAGGCTTCCTTGTGTGTGTTGATCTTAACCCCTTCGGCACCACAGCACCTGGTTGGGACAGGATCTGTCCCTGGTGAAGCTTTCATCATGGAGTCAGACGAGATACGAACACGGCATTCAACTTAACTGTTTCAAGTAAAGTCAAAGTAAAAAGTTCATTTAAGTAAAAAAATGTCAACTCTTAAGTTAATTCAGAGCAAAAAAAAGTATCACTGAGCCAGAAGAAGTAAGTGAGATTAATGTAAATAAGTCCACAACATGAACTACGTCCCCAAACACACATCTTAGCGTGCAGGGCTGGGGGAAGTTTCCAGATGGACGGCACAGAGTTTACCAGCGTTGTAGTTTTGACACATAAAACTATTTGATGGTTTGGAGTCTGGGTTAAAGTGGAGCATCTTTACTTGGGATCTAATTGTTTTCCTCAGAGTAATTTGCACATCAGGGAGAGAGTTCCAGCTGTGATGAAAGGGAAGTGATTCATAATTCATGGGGCTGTAAATGCGGGGAGCAGCGGGCTAATGGGCAATATGACGTTATGCAATGAAACTGTGCATAATGAAATTTGGGGATATTTTGTGACCCCTGTAATGAGAAGCAGGATTTTCTAACGCATGTGGAAGTCAGCCTACATGTGTCGAGTTTATTTAATTTCGCTTAACGACGTGCCGCGCGACTGCAAAGGCAATTATCGTGACGCTCGCAAAAGACGTGAACACAAAGCGAGAAATATCTATTCTCTGCTCGTCATCGTCGGGGGGGGGGGGGGGGGGGTGCGGTGCGATGGAAGCGGTTGACTTGAAAAGCTCGTTTGATGTGACACTTAAGACACGGCTCCACCACCGGTCAGATGTCCTTTACAAAAGAAATCATTAAAACCAAGAGATAAAAGCAAGGTAGAGGGACAGATTGGAGAAAATAAGGGGAAGACAAACAGCAAAAGAACAGGCGAGGGGGGGGGATGAACGACGGGAAGAGCATCCTAAGGAAGCACAGCTGCTTTGTTCTCATGCCACACACAAGAAAGGGCCACATCAATGATGCTGGCTGTTTCCAGTAAATCGCATAAAAGTGAGGGGGTTGGAGTGGGGGGGGGACTCAGTAGAGAAACAGGGAGAAACTGAACATAATCCATTTGGGATTCTGGAAGGGACTCAGTCCTTGCTGTCACCCGTCCATCGTTTCCAGGAAACACAAAGAGCATTATGCATGAAGCCCAGAAGGTCTCGGAGCGCGCCGTGCTGTCGCACCGCTCTACCTCGCAAAGTTGCTCCAACACAATTGCTCCAGGATCTCACAATGCTGCCATGACACAATGAAGTACATCCAGATGAATGACGGGGTAAGAGGTGATCATTTGCACGGCTTATCAGCCTCGACCCCACCCTCCTCCCCCCCGCTCTTAAAACTTTTATTAAAGAGTGAAAATGTAAGTCACCTTTCAGGTGCGACATTGCTTTTCTCATGGGTTTGAGTTTTAAAAATAAAAAAAAATAAAAAAAATATGACACGGGGAGAAAGTTATAAAAGATATTCAAATGTGCTGTGTCCTTTTTCTTTTGAAGTCTTAAAGTGCTTGTCTGAGATATTTTAAATTTCTGTGGGTTTTCTCTTGAGTGGAAGTGCAAAAACTTCTGATTCTGCTGTAAAGTTTAGCAAAGAGATACAAAATCAGGACGTGGCAATCGTCCAAACGTTGTTCCGCTGTGTTTTGCAGATAGTGTAAAACTCACAGCAGCCAGGGAAACTAAGGAAAAGATAAAGGCTAAGTCAGATTACTTTGTGTAAAAGCGGTGCGATAGAGCTGATGGTGAAACAGAGCCACTTTCACCTTCACATGCATTTTTATAACCTGGTTCCTTTTGCAGAGAAATCCCAAGAAGCCCGGAGTAAACCGGTCAAAGCTTCGAGCTCTTCCTGGCATGTTCAGGCTGACATGTCTTAAATCTTAAAGGGACATATTTTGTCTCCTTTATTCTGCATTCATCTGTATGGTTAAGATATGCAGAATGAAAAATGACTCATGTCCAGGTCCAAACAGAGCTAAGAACTCTGATTTATGCAAAAGTGCATTTACATACAGTACAGACCTATAGATGAAGGAAGAGTAAAATTACATGAAAACATCTGGTCTAATATATTTTCATAGCTAATAGCAGTGCATCACTCTGTCAGGTTGTCGCCATAAATGTAGCAACGTTTGTTTTTTCGTTTGTTTTTTTTTGTTTTTCTTTAAAAAAAAACATTGCAAGCTTTTAAAAAATGCAGTTTTAACTTGAATCTTTTCACCAGCATAAATACCAACATCTCGCTGTCAGATCTAAGGGTCAAAATATTTACTACACGAGTAATAAAAAGTCACTTTTGACATCATACATTATCACCTGTATCGTAAAAACTTTTTGCAAACATTTCTAAATTAGCACCACAAAATCTGTAATTTTGAAATTCAGGGGAGACTCAGTGTGGAAAGACGTTCAATATTATTTAATTTTAAGAAACACATATTGAAGGCTCAAACAAACAGCTACTTGTTAACATTTTAACAGTTCGATGGGTTTTATCAATGCATTCTGACACAAATGGCCACTTAAGAACATTCAGATTTTTGATATGGCTCAAAATCAAAATGATTTTGACACCCCTAATGTGTTTGAAGACAAAAAAAAATTGTTCTTGGCCGTCTTCTTCTATCAGTTTCTAGTATTAAAGTCCTATTGAAGTTTGAAATGATAACCACATGGAGTGTAGTTGGTCTCTGGATGGTGATTGTAACCTTGTTTCAGCACCCAGCGTTGTGCTGTGGGCTTCGTTAAAGTCACTGCAGTACATTTCTCTGCTTGTGTCCTTGTTTGTGAAAACATGTTTGTCTGTTTTTGAACGACTTCCCCTCCACAGCCCGGACATGCAGGTCATGAGAACTAATGTTTCTTTCACATCCAGATACAATACAAAGCTTTGAATTTGTTCTGATGACCAAATAGTTTAAGACATGACGGGCTAATCGTGTTCCCACTTTGCATCTTTTTGGTTAAAAGTAGATTTAAGAGACGTGAACTAGATGGAAACTGCACTAAACGTTATTGGCATACAGAGTGTGAAAGCATGCTACTTGAAATACAACATCCCAGTGTAATCAAGCGGCCTTTGTGACTGTAATACTGCAATTGCAATGAAGATTGGGATTTGATTCGCTGTGCAGCTGGAATCTAAACTCTGCTTCTCATTAAGGCTGCAGTGATGGAATGCGTGATTCACTCAGAACAATCACCACTTTTCTGTTGTACATGTTACATGTACAACAGAGAACATTACTAGGTCGAAAATGAAAAAGGTGCAATAAGCTGCTGTTTGTTTTAACGACTTCTTAGATGGAAGAGAGAACATCTCGACAAGGTAACATCTACCCACTCCCACAGAGGCCTTCCAAATCAATAGTACTGTGAAGGCATCTTTGTTTCCACGGCCATCTTTAGGTGACCTGAAGGAACAAGCTAGAATGTTTGGGACAAAATTCCAGAAAATCGTGTTTGGCACCAAAACAAGGAGCAAACGTCGGTGTTGGCCACTGTGAAACATGGAGATGACAGTATTATATTCTGGGGTTGCGAGTTTTAGAATGGACTAATGGGGGTCCAGAACGAAATCTGACAGTAAATTGGACACTAAATGTTCTCACGTGGGCGGACATGAATTTCTTGATAGCACACGTCTCATCGAAGGTGAAAAAGGTTGGAAACGATCTATGATCGTTTCACCAGATGTGAATATGTACAGGGCTGTGCCCACTTTTGAGAAGCACTGTGCATTTGTTTGCGATGATCTTGAGCAACTTTGAAGACATAAAAACGTGTTTAACGGCTGAGCTCCACAGAAGACTACGTTACAGGTGTCGGTTAGCGTTCTGCCCTGTCCCGGCACAATGCAAACCAGCGAAAGCAAATATTGGCTTTGTGTCAAAAAGCTTCTTTAAAGTTGGATGTGTTAATCTTCTCGCTATTGGCCTGGTGAAGCCTTCCTCATTATTCCGGTCCCAGCCTCCATCTACTTGAGGGTATTTCCACAAGGTTAATTAGTGTAGGGTCCCTCGAGGTTCCCTCACTTGATGTTGGCTTAGGATAGTGGAGGTGCCTCAAACAAAAACAAGGTTACTGGAGCCTCGGAGAGCACCCTCCTCCTTGTTCCCCCGCCCACCTATAGCCACACGGACAGCCTTACCATTCCTGCTTTAAACTTGTGGAGGGATAGTTGTTTATCTTGGAAGCGGGAACTGGAGGTATACGCTATGAAGGGGACATTTGCGTCAGCTTGAGGTCAATCCATAATTTAGGTAATGGTTCAGCTGGCGATGGGAAATGGAGTTATGGTAAATAAGCAGCTGCTTTCCTCAGCAGTGCTACGAGATGAAAACCAAGAAGTTGAATCATTGCGCGTCAGTGTGCAGAAAGAGCAACAACGGGAAACATTCTCGTGGCCGAAAAAAAAAATGCATTTGGTTATCATTTTGCTCCGGAAAAACCATTTCGGCAACCATCATCCATCAGCGATCTTGCAGCGTATGGGAGCTTTCCTGATATGGGCAATAATGTTCTATTGAGCTAATCTGAGGCCCACGGGTGCATCTGTCATCTTCCCCCAAGAGAAAGTGGCAGTAACACAAGGCTTAAATCAAAGAAATAACACACGGAGTGGATGGAGGTTGGGGGGGGCCTTCAGAAGGTCATCGTGTCACAAATGACTTTGCATCAAGAGTCACACTCTGAATCGCACCCTTGAATAAAGTGTATCTTCGACCCAGTCCCCACGGCCTGCAGCTGAGCGCGCTGCGCCCTCTATTTCTGCCTCTTCCTTCCCTCCAACCTCTGTGACCTTCGTCAGGAGGAACATGATTTATCACACCAATATCCCCTTCGGTAGCATCCTGATTGCTTTGATTTCTCTATTGACATTTCCCCACCATTCCGGCCGCATGCATTTTTCTCACTTGCGAGCGAGCATCGGCAAATAGTGTCAAGAACGCACTCTAAAATAACACCTCGCATGCCAGCGCACGCCCTGAGCCTAATGGGCAGCGATCGCGTTTGCTTTACATGCTGCAGATTCAGAGCCCGACCCAGGCCGGCTTCTTGAAGAAACTGCCTTCAGAGGGATTGAGATAAGAGGCATCTCGCAGCACCTGGAGGCTCGCAGGCAGGAGAGGTGTTGAGGTGTCAGGGGTTTGTTGCGGGGGAGAAGAAAAAAAAAAGAAAGGCGGGAGAGGAGCGGCTGAGACTTTTAAAGCCTGACCCGGTTCTCCTTTGGTGACCGAGGTGGCGTGCAGCATGGACTGAGAGGCTTGTGAAGGAATGCAGCTCCTTTTACCCTCATATGCACATCTGAGCTCTCTCCCATCCCCTTTTCCAGGCGTTGCCACGACGGTGTTCAGACTGTTTGCATTCATGTGTAGAGGGGGCTTGCATGTGTGTGTGCGTGTGCGTGTGTGTGTGTGTGGGTTTCCGCGTTATCAATTCAGTCCTCGCCTGTGCAATGAGCCATGCTGTGTGATACGGAAGCCGAGAGAAAGAAAAAAAGAAAAGAAAATCCACGATTGAAGCCAACATTTCAGATGTCACCTATGCTCATCCTGTTGAAGTTGAGAGTGTGTCAGCATTTGTTTTCCTTTGCGAGAACACAAGAAAGCCTCTAAACCCCTCTCCTGCTGCAGTGCGCCAAAGCCCCCTTAAAGCTCAAGATCTGCATGGTGTTGCGGCTTTGCAGGAGCTTCCAAGGGGCCAACCGTAGTTGGGCGGCGGTAGGTGGTGGTGGGGGAGGAGGGAGGGAATTGCTTCAACTCACACGCATGCGTGATTAACAGATCAGTCGTCTCCATTAAAAGCTCCTTTCATGTGATATCACGTTATTATATCGCGCCTCCTTTGATCCGAGATGGCAATTTCCATCTGGGGGAATCTGCTGCAAAAACCTGAAGAAACATCACACGGTTGTACGCCCGGCGCTTCACAAGCTCCGTTTGATGCGTCTGTCTCCAAGCATGGGACTCGTCGTGTTATTCCACAGCACATTAATGGAAGGCCTCCAGCTGAGTGTGGCTGACAGGCATCTGGGAGGAGAGAGATAGCGAAGATGTGGCAGCTTCTGTCATCGTATTGATTCGATCTCAACCACTGACATTCAGAGCAGACACAGGCAAAGCTCAAGCAATTTTCTGTTCTCTTGCCGGTATGGATTTTAGGATGGAAAAGTGAAAGTTACGTTGAGGTAATGCCTCGCCCTTCTGGTTAAAAAATGAAGTTTATGCCCTGCACAAACCCTCTGGAAGGCAATAGGAGAAAAGAAAGATAAAGAGATCTTCTAGGCTTATGCATATGCATAGTGATGACATTGTCAATTTAAAGGGCTAGCACGGAAAAATGATGACTGATAATGTTTGCCATCTGTCAAATCAGAAGATGTGCTGAGCGCAGGGTGGCAATGACCCTTTTTCCCCCTCCTTCACGTTCTCCTCCTGTCCGATCTCTCTCTGCTCTTGGTGCTGGTGTCTTTCTCGCCCTTTTTAATTTCCTTGTCATGCTGTCTGCTTTCTGTCTCTGTAAGCTGCTACATTTCTTTGCTTGTTGACTCAGCATTAAAGTGCTGTAATTCCTCATCCGCTCTATTCATTTTCTGTTGCTTTAGACAGAGATAGAGGACTTTAGTCGGTTAGCAAAAGCCCTGCAAATCTATGTGCAAACACGCAGTTAATGCAAAAACACCCATGCCTCCTAAACTTTTTTTTTTTTTTACTATTTTGTCATGATGCAAGCCTCAGTGTATATTAGTGGGATTTCATAAGGTCAAGCCAACAGACAGTAATGATTATTGTGAAGTAGAAGAAAAAGAAAAGACATTAAAATATGTGAGAAGTGTGCATCATGCATTTGTTTTTACTCAGCATGTAGCATTGTAGAACTGGATCAAGGTCTGGACTTTTAGGGCGTTCACAGATCGTCAGCAGACCTCCGAGAGTAGATACCGAAAATCTCGCCACACTCAACAAAAGCCAGTCTAGCTGTAAACAGGAGGCTGTAGTTGCCGTAGACGCCGTTTCACTCTTTCATTTTTTTCTGTACTTTTGAAGTCCGACCACTGGTAAGTAGGCTACTTTTTGTGCGAGTGAAACATTTTACTTTGTAGATTTTCCCCAAATGGATGTGTTTTACTTTACCACTTTGGCTCGCTTGCTGTCTCACTCATGACATTTTCACCGAATATCCAAACAAAAAAAGACTTGGGATCTGTTCTTGATCGGACAGAGACGCGGATAAAAATGTGAAGAAGTACTTTTTGTCACTATCGTAGGTTGATTTTTTTTTTTTCTGTGCTTGTATTTTTATTCATGCTTATTCCACATCCTATATTTGTTTTTGTTTACAGTTGTGTTACGTTAAATCATGCATTTCCTTAGATCCATGTTTGTTCCTGCTATTTGTCCTGTTTTCCATTTGCAAGCGTTACATTTATTTTAATTAAAAGTAACTTTACTAGCACTATGCCAGAAACGGCCTCTGCATCGGCAGACCAAACATGATTGGTACCTCCTGTCTGAATTCATTTTGCTTTCACATGCATGCATGGATGTGCCCTCACTCTTGCATGCGCTGCATGTACTTTCACCGTTTTGACCTTTTTGCTTTAGCTCCTGTGGCCCATGCAGTATATGTGCATATATTCACAGAGGTCAAAACCTGGAAAGCCGCTGTTTGGCCCCTTCTACTCTTTTTAAAACATGAAATATCAGTCCGGGCTGAATAAAATAGACCCACTGGTGCGCATAGAAAACTCGTGAATTCCTCTCTCTACGGTGACCTTCTCTGCTGTCCAGTCAGTTCTCTTAATGAGACGGACCAAACCTTAATTTCCTTCTCTCAGTGACATTTGATGGGGTTCCTACGGTCAGGAGGTTCTCCGCTGAGTTCATAAACGGGACGTGCGACTAACAGGCGAGCCAAGGAAAGCAAAAACTCCCACACAGAGGGAGGGGAACCAATGTGGACACATCGAAGAAACTAGAAGATCCCACAATTAGAATTAAAGTAAAAAAAAAAAAAAAAGAGAGAGAGAGAAAGTGACAGAGAGCGATGGCACAGCCATCAACGCTGCAGTCTATAAGCTCCAAGCTGTGAGTCCTGTGAGCTGTTAGCCAAGCCTCCTGCTGCTGTGAAGGTGAGAGCGAGGAGGCGGAGTTCGCCACACAGTCTGCAGGGATCAGTGGCTCTTATTCTCTGCTGCTCTGATGACTTGCGGCTTTGCCTGGGACTCGCAGTGGATTATTGGCAGGAAACCGCAAATTAGTTGCTCTGCCACCGCATTAGCTCATGTTCCTTTGGAGAGAGGGCCGAGTGGAGGACAAGATAGGACAAGTGGGAGTTAGTGGATGTATGCTGTTGTCTTCAACAGGGGCCACCTGAGACTGGCTAAGCAGTCACGATGCAACCAGGCATGAAAAAGATGCTATATTGTTTGGTACGAGCCAGAACAATATATAGCTCTACGGCACTTTGCTCATTTGCTTAAAACAGTGTGCTAGAGTCTGAGTCAGCCTCTACTTTCCTTATAGATATTTATAATAATAAAAAAAGAAGTAATATTCAAAACAAGGCAATCAGAGGAAGTAGTTCTTTAGGATTTCTAAAAGACTTTCAGATCTAGACAGAACTTGATTGTTATTTTGGGTGATTTTTTAAGATTGTTGTGGTTGAAACCTGGAGAAAAGTCTATGATTTAAGATTATGTCAGATTTTCCTGGAGCCTAAGAGGCCTTCATACCCCCGTTTTGAAATCTTTTATGTAAATAAAAATATGAAGCGTGCATTTGTATTCTGCCCCCTCTACCACCAATACACCTAATAAAATCCAGAGTACATTTTCATCTCACAGATAAATCCAGCTGATCTGTGAAGGCCGCAGTGGCTTGGTAGACGAAGTTGGTGAGTAAAGAAAATCACGAAGACCAAGAAACACAGCAGACAGATCAGCAACAAAATTATAGAGAGGTGTGGAGATAAAACATTGTTCTATAAGCTTCAAATATCTGAGTTTGAGCCGATTTTACAAGATGAATGGCCAAAAGTTTGTCTCTAGATCTGCAACGACGATGAAAAGATTTGCGGCTTTTGATGGTTCGACAGGTTAGTGCACTAATTACATACAAATTAATTAGAAATGCACTGTTGTGACTTTTTTACACTTATGTTGTTCAGTATATTTGCATGATAAGTGACTGATTACAATTATATGTTAAGCATAATTTACATGATGATTATTATTATTATATTGAATATGATTGTATACAATTACAAAGGCGAAGTGAAATATATTTCAGTGTAAGACATGATTTATTTGAATAGAGGAAGTCTTTTATTTTGAAGAATGCTTAAGGATCTGTTACTGTTTAGTCACTATCTTGCTTTGTTGATTTTTGCTTGGTTACGAGCAGTTGTTGTTGCTGTTGTTCTGTTTTTATCGGCTGAAGCCCTTTTTTTCCTCTTCAATAAATACTGAACAAAAGGGTTCAGTAAAGGAAATACGAGCCTCCGTCTTGTTTGAGAAGAAGCTTTACTCCGCTACATGCACGCCATGCACTACATATTTTTGATTGCAAAAATGTTTTATGTATCATTTCACTTTATGTTCTGCACTACTTTCTGTTGGTCAACCTCATTAAATCCCAATGGGTTAGAACTGATAGTCACAACATGCCAAACATGGGTATGAAGACTTTTTTTTAATTTTGGTGTTATGTAATCAATAAATATAGAGTGGCACAGATACAGTCATATTCAGTAAATTAGAATCATGCATTTGGATGAAGCTTATTTGTCAAATTAAAAGTACCTTTTCAAAACTTGACGGCCTTCAAGCAGGTATTAAACTTACTTTATGCTGTTTTTATTAGATTGATGAAATATTCTAATTTTAAATGTCTGCAAGCAATAACTGCAAGCTGAAAATCAACGGAATGAACAAAAATAAAGGCCTTCAAACATCAAACTGCGTGTAGCTAACCTATATGATGACTTGCACTTGGTGATAAGAGTTCCTGAAACAAAAGGACTTTTCAATAATTTTCTTATTTATTGAATGAGTCTGTACATGTGAGTAAAGTGAAGTATGACAGAGGAACAAAAACTCGTTGAGATTCCGACATAAACCCTCGGCTGCCGAATCGCTTTGGCTTCAGCTCAGAGACTCGCTTTATTCCTATGCAGAGCCTGCTACTCTTCACTGGCACACCGAAGCAGTTTATGCATTCAACAGGATTTGTTAACATGCTGAAATATTATGCCACAGCAGCACTTTTCACTTCATTTGTGCTCGTACAGTGATTATGTTAAACAGGCTTGCAGCCAGAAGAATTTTTTTTTTTTCCCTCGCACGGAATATGGATCACCAAGTGTCAAAATGCACTCGCCCTAAAAGAGGAGAGTTGAGAGTAAGAAGATCAAACAAACATGGGGCAAGTTAGACTGGCTCCCCATCTGCGCACGTCGTCGAACTTTCCTGAGGTTTCGTCGTCTGGGCTTTGTTGTTTGAGCATGAAGAGGCTCAGAGACAGATCTCCTGGATGTAGCTGTTCATCATCGTCTCCTCCCCTCCATCTCGTCCTCTGTAGCCTGCTGACACTGATGGTTTCTGGGCAAGTATCTCTCTCTCTCGCTCTCTCTCTCTGTCATAATCACTGCTCTTTATGATCGCTTTGCCCTCTCTGCCCTTTCAAGATGCGGCATGTAATGAGGGCTCTGGAGGACTATGTGAGTGGGCTATTTAGCTATTCAGACAAGATCGCCTCACACATCCCACGCTCTCCAACTCGACTCCCTACCAAACACCTTTCAGCTGAGCGCAGTGATTGTTTGTCCTGAACACAAGGTCACACGCCGGACGGAGCCAGAGCGGCTCCAGAGCACCAACATCCATGACGGGGCCCTTTCACTACCTATTTATTTCACGCAAATTAACGTCTGTGATGAAAATGGACGCTTTGGATGTTTCAAAACAGCAGAAATATTCTATTTTATAGCTGGAGAGACAAAATAAAGGTCGCTTTCCTCAAATACATAATGTGGAAAAATAGCAAAGTTTTGCCGTTTTGTATGTTATGTTTACAAATGTAATAAATACATGAAGCTTGTCTTCATAATCAATGTTTGTACATTTCTTTTGTGAATGTTTACATACGCAGAATAAAAGGACACATTATAACTATTGTATTACTGACTTGGATGAAATCAGGCTAAAGTTTTCCTGTGATATGTCGACAAAAAGTGCCAAAGCTGTCTCTCTGCTAAATACCAGAACAATAAAAGATATATATATATATATATTTTTTTTTTTTTTTTTTTTTTTTTTTTTTTTGTTCAATGTTTTTTCCTCAAACAAAATCTTGCTGGAATTCTGACCCATTCCTCCTGACAGAAGGGAGTCAGGTTTGAGGGTTTGTGCTCCCCCCCGAAGCCCCCACACACATTTTCTGCTTCTTTTTCGGGGAGGAATTCGGGTTTATAGAAGCAATGTTGAGCTTTTTCCATAATCTTTTGAACTTTACCTCTGTTCAATAATGTGTTATTTGGAAAAATTACAACTTTTAAGCAGATATTAAACTTACTTTTTATTAAGCCCACATTTCTGCTTTAAAAAAACAAACATCTTTTATTGGTAAATGTAATATTGGTTGTTTGCGTGAAACCCTCATCATTTATAGTCTCTATAAAATGCACTTTCCAGGATAATTTATAGCATATTACATTTTATATATTATATTATATAATATTTAACATATTAAAAATGACTGTATATCAATTTTTTTTTTTTACAAAGCAAACTATTATCAATATTACCAGTATTTGCTTACTCAAATGACTAACTAAAGTGACAACATTAGGACTAAGCAAAAAGCAAACTATACTAGACAAAATCCTGTCACTTTTTCATCACTTTACAGCAAGATATATAACCCACTACACCACAGCAAGTACATTTCAAATACATGAACTGTATTGTAGTATTCATAAGTCTTGTCACGTCACACCTGTGTGAAAGCGGTTCCCTCCATACGTTCCCTCTGCTTGAAGCCCCGCCCACATCTTCCGGTTGCCCTATGAACGGCTCCTCGTTGACGTACACGTGGTTTCGACGTCACTCCTGTCTCTGGCATTGCGTGTCAACATGGCGGCTTCCATGGCTTCCCAGGCTGCAGTTAGAGGACTGAGGACAACTGCAACAAAGCACGTCCTGCTGGACAAGCTAAAGGTAGCAGTGCGGCTTGTGTTTGTGACGGCGCGGGTCTGTGAACCCGCAGGTTGTGCGTGGCGTGTAGGAACGTGGTTTGCGGGGTTATGCCACTTCAGCAGAGTGACAGACAGTAAAGGCTCTCTCTTCTCTGCAGACTCCTCTAATTGTAGTTATACATGTCCTGTCACAAGTACTGCTTGACAGCATCATAGTTATTTGACTCGAACTTGTCTGAAGAAAGTCCGAGTAACTCGTCCGTCCACGAAAATTGGAAAATTGTAATCGTGTGTAAGACTAGATTAGTATCTTAAGAGCTTGGAACATTTCATCCAATTACCTTATAATTTTGATTTTGAATAGAGGCAGTGCACGTGAAACATAGCTAGAGCTTTTAAATTGAGCTGAAGATACAAAGTGTACCTGTACCCTGTTTGTAGGACAAAGGTCAGAGTGGTGGACTATAACCTCATTTCAGATAAACCTGGGGTACAAAGGTCACCTTTGGTCTGTAGACAGCAGGAAGCAGATAGGCCTAAATTAGTCGAATGCTGTCAAAACTGCTGAACAGAGCAACAAACGAGCTGCAGTGTACTGACTTGCAAAGAAACACGACTGTTTTCTAAAAAATTAGATTAGAGGGATAAAAATATCAGCAACAAACCTCTCCAAGTTTAACTTTTCCCTCTGTAGTTGTCTTCTCATTTGTAGTAGGCGTGGCATGATTTAACTACATGTATCACAGTATAATAATGTTTGGAAATTTTAAAAACGTACATCTCTCTAGTCGAACATTAATTGTTCCATGTACAATCATGTTGTCTAACATGTATTTGTTTTTAATCAGCACTTGTACTTTCCAACATGTTACGCATATTATACCAGCAGCCGCGTTATAGAAATGGATCTTTTTGCTTTTTTCCATGCCATGATTAAAGGTGTGTGTGTGAAGCATTTATCAATTGAAGAGGAAATCCTGTAGTGGGCAGTTAGCAGGCATTTTCCTGTGATTTATTGGTTGAGTGAGAATGGCAGATACCCTCTACAACAGGGGTGTCAAACTCCAGTCCTCAAGGGCTGCTGTCCTGCAGGTTTTAGATGTGCCACAGGTACAAAACACTGGAATGAAATGGCTTAATTACCTTCTTGTGTAGATAAGTTTTGCCAATGACCTAATTATTCTATTCAGGTGTGGTGCAGCAGAGGCACATCTAAAAGTTGCAGGACAGTGGCCCTCCAGGACTGGAGTTTGACACCTGCGCTCTACAACCATGTTTGGATTCTTATATATATATATATATATATATATATATATATATATATATATATATATATATATATATATATATATATATATATATATATATGTATGTGTTTTAAGTTAACATCAGTATCTAATATGTTAAGACATATCGGTTTATTAGTAATCCGAGCCAATATTAAAAAACAGTGTTTATTTCCGTCTTGTTTGTGTTTGTGTTTCTGAAGGAGAGACGGTTGGACATGTGGTATTTGTTTGTTCATGTGGTATTGACACAACGCAGGATTTTAAGGTGTTTACTTGGCGCAGTGTGGTTGTCTTTTTTTTTAACGTTTCTAAACGTTTAGGTTAAGTACATATAGCAGTTACTGGCCACAACCATCATTGTTAATATTTGCCCAAATTTGACATTGTTGCATCTTTATCTTAAGTAATGGACAAAGTAAATTAATGTCCAGAGTCAGGTAAATTCCAAGTTGTGTGTGTGTGTGTGTGAGACCTCTCATATGGATAACTGCACATCTAGTTTGTAAGCAATTCATTACATAAACTCTGCCAGGTCACCTCTGCCATGCTGGCAAATGTCTTGTTGTTTGTTAAGGAGGAAAAGTCCTCCCAGTCCACACCCCCACGTCACTTATTCCTGGTTTATCTGCCGGCTAAGGAAGTGTTGTTTGTGGCTGTAAATATTTCCAGATTTGAGTTTCCTTTAAGTGACGGAAAAATATTGTAGCTGCAGCCAACAGACTAACAGTGCACAGCTAGGTTGGAAATCGGCAGCACTGTTACTTCATGCTCCATGAGAAAACTACTTCAGTCCTTTTTCTTCTACTGCTGAAATGGTATGGCAGAATTAAAACTGAATGACCTGCCCAGGTCTTGCCTGTTTTACATCTTTAGTGTGTCTGAGTCAGTGCAGAAGTCTTCAAGACAATACAGTGAAGCACTGCTTCAACGCAGGCAAAGTATTTCCTGCAAAGTATTTCTTTTCAAATTGAAAAGTAAAATCCCGGGCTGTCGTGGCTCCAGGAAGATATCCTTTTGTGCCCTTCTTGACTGCCTCTGCTCCTTCATGCTTGCCAAACTCAGCGCTCTGAGCTGTCCCAGGGTGTGTTCTTACAAACAGCATGCTGCTGTTGCTGAATCAGAAGAGCGAGACGGAGGTTGTTGTGTGGTGCAGTGGCTTTCACTGTGCCAGGATATCCCTTACACGCAGGTGTTGATTCAGCTCTCACGCTGGCCCTGATGCTGGCTCATGAATGTAACTTGCAATGGGTCTGTTGCATTATTAAGAAAGCAGCGCAGAGGAGGCAACGGTAGCACCTCATTCAGCCTGTGGGGTGGGAGATATTATTATGGTTACTCTGCTTATATAGGGCTCTGGAAAAAGTTGTTTCTATGAACTACTGACAACATGTCTCTGAAATTCCAAACAACATTTTTTTATTTACTTACAGGAAATGAGAAATGGTCAAAATAATAAAAAAGATGCAGTGCTTTCAGACCTCAAATATTGCAAAGAAAACAAGTTCATATTGATTTAGAAACAACAATACTAATGTTTTAACTCGGGAAGAGTTCAGAAATCAATATTTGGTGGAATAAAAAGGAGGATTTCAATGGGGTTCAGTGCAGTGGGCTCTTCATATTTTCCAGAGCTGTATACATATTTATATATATGTGACATGTACTTAATTTCCCTATGTTTATAATGTCTAGTCGTTGTGTAGAGCTCTTGATGATGTCGATTTTTACCTATTTCCAGACTTTTCCGTGAATAATAATGCTGAATTATTCTTATTATTATTTTGTGCGTTGTTTTGTAGAGCATATCTAAAACATTCAAAAGTAAATGCTTCTTGTGAAGCAGAAATACATTGACGCAATTCTACTTGTCAGGCTGTTGGGAGCAGCCAATCCATAGGCATCATTTATTTTTCTTGGCACTGATTGGCTGTACTCCCAGGAGTGGAGCGAAGGAAAACTGTTTCTGTGGTAGTGCTGCTAACACAGTTTCCACTGCGTGTATAAATGCGTATTTGGTGGTTTAATTATTAAAATCGGAAGTGGTAAACGGTTTCAGAGAGGATATCATCATCTATTTGTGGCCGACTCTGGTCCCTAACCTCAGTCAGTACAGGAGGTCAGCTGCATCGAGCTCCATCCGTCTTCCTATAAACCCTAACCTTGTTCGTCCTCAAAAACAAGCACACTGCCACTTCTATAGGATACATGGAATATATGTTTACTTTATGTCTATGTGGCAAAAATAAAATACTAATACACATGTGATAAATAATTATTACAACTTAAGTAAACAATACGTATATTATGTTGGCAGCAGGTTGAGTAATTTTCACTCTGGTTTTTAAAAGGTTTTGTGGTAATGCTCCGACTTGAAACTCAGCCTCAGCAAATTCCATCCAAATTGTAAAACCTTTGTTAAAAAAAAAAAAAAAAGTTAAGGGAGCCTGACTTCAGCTGTTATGTGGAAAATGAGCCACTTCAGTGTATTGCTGAACTATTTTTGTCGGGCGGCAGAGTTATCCATTGACTGCTGTTGTGTAGAAGAAGCTGCAGCTCAAGGCTTCTCTCTCAGAAGACAGACTTCTGAATAAAAGTGAAATGGAGGGGTAACAATTTCTGTCTCGACTCGATGAAACATGCTGTTACTTCAGGTCTGTCACTAGCAATGGGCCAGAATTACAGCAAACTGGGATGCATGATATTGGATTTTTGCTTGATATCCCATAAGCTGACATGCTAAAACTCATTTGACCAATAACCAATACCAATATTTTTTTCATATGCCTACTTAATGAAACTACGCTTTCTCTACTGTGAAATTAAAATACAGCATTATCTTTGTTAATTTAGCCTTCTACCAAATGCAACTGCTGAAAAGAGGCTGAAAATGATGCAACACTTTCAACTTGCATAATGTTTAGTCAAATTTATTCATGACATTTGCTCTCTCTTGGACGATAACACTCAAACAGTGCAAATTTGATGTTATGCTGTGCTGCAGGCATCATTGCCACTGGTATCATAAAAAAAACAATCGCTGAGTAATTTTTGGCCAATATTAAATTTTACAGCTAATATCGGCCGATACCGATATTAATAATATCGTGCATCTCCACTGCAAACTTTCACGACAGGTTTGTGAAAGTACATCAAAGACAATTTATGTAAACTTTCAACTTTAAAGAAACTAATAAAACCTCATAAAAATGTGGCATTACTCTAGTATTGAGCTAAAAATAATAAATTTAGGTTCACCTAGCAACAAGAAGAAACGTATATCTAGTTCCAGCTAAATATTAGCTTGTCCTCAGATTCTAAATTACCTCTAGGTGTGAGTGTGTCCAGGTGTCTCTATGTTGTCCTGTGATGGACTGGCGAACCCTCCAAATTGTACCCTGCCTCCCACTCTGGAGATAAGGCCCCAACTCCACACAAAGAGAAAGCAGTTATGGAAAATGGATAGACGTATGTATGCCTATGCTTATCACCAGGCTACGGACAAGCTTGAATATCTGACATTTAAAAGCACATCCTTTTGCAGCAAGATGCAGCTCAAAAGTAACTCTCGCAAAACTTTTAATCTCACTTTTGCCACCTTTTTGTAACTGCTTGTCTCCTGAAAAGAAAGTAAGTCCTTTTGTCTCCGTCTCTTTCCCCCGTTTCTCTTTTTTTCCACGTCTCTCGCTCTCTCTCGCTGTCTCTCTCTCTTTTTATCTCCATCTCTCTCTCTCTCATGGGGAAGGTGATAACGGTAATGCTGAGGATTTCTCTTTGGTCCACAGCACAGTGTCGCAGCCGCAAATGATTGGCAGCCAGGTATCACCACAATAGAATCAAATCAGCTCTGACAGTATGTCAACTCAACTGAGAAATTCAATTTGTGATGATTTGTAAACAGCAATGCCTAGGACGTGTCGGTATCCAAGCAGTTAGGCTGCAGAGTAGTCTTAAAGGAGTGGTGAGATGTTGTTGTCTTTCTCCAACTCATAAATCAAGCCTCCGCAATTCTTCGGTGCTGGGTGAGATAAACCTCAAGCTGTTTTTCCCTGTTCCCCGCGCAGCTGGGAATATGTAAATATTTATAGTGTTCACTTTATGTAAGGTGTTCATGTCTGCTAATAATCCAGCGGTGTTGAAGTCCAGCCCGGTCTGAAAGGGGGAGAGAGAGGCAGCTCGGGGGACGTAGGCCTGAATATTTCATCGAGGGGGTGGAGAGCCCTCTGCTCGCAACGACTTCTTTAGCTGGAACTTCAAACGGCGGCCGGTTTCCCCCATCTGTTTCAGCTCGAACACATTTACATTTCCTCCCCGCGAGGGACACTGGAGGCCGTAGTTAGCTCTTACTGGATTTGAATATCACTCTCCAAGGTTAATAGCCGTTTCTGTAGCTGATGTGGTGCTTTGGCTCTCTCAATTATTTAGACTGGCTGCAGTCATTAGGAACTGTAACCAGCCTCCGAAATGAGGAATGTAGTTCGTGAATATGGCTGTACTACCTGCAGAACTTCGACTCTTATTCTGGTTTAAGAGCAAAGAGGAAAAACTTGATTTGCATTGAGAAGTCATTCAACTCTACTTACGCTAGGTGTTTAACCACTTACTGTTTTAGTGGCCTGATGTTAGACCATCTGCTGTTTAATCTAATTCCAGCATGTGTGGAAAAGTGCTATATAGAAGTATAGAAGAAGTAGATGTGCATCCAAATCTCTGTTAGAAATTCTTCGATTTTAGTTGATTTCAAACCATACTGGGGCAGTATGAGAATCTACATGGCATGTTATCGTCATGCTGTGTAGGGTCTTTACCCGTACCATTGCCTTCCTACACATCTCTGCCTGATTCTCATCTCTATTCAGTACTCCGTCTGGGATTTCTCGCGTTAAACTCGATATTTCCAACTTTCTGTGCTACTGTAGAATTGTAGTCTGCTATAGTTGTAGTTTTAGCAATGGCAGCAGAGGAAGTAGACAAAGTCATTCAGTCTGCATTGGCCATGCTTCCAGATATTGAATTAACATTAACATCTGTTTTGTTTGGCTTGGCATTTGTCTATTTGCAGTTGAGGATGGCTGTTTGCAGCGCAGACAATTTCTGGTAAGCGTCATAGCGTCGAACTGGTGCATTGCGTACTTCTCTGGCAAAAGTTAGCGTTTGGGTAAAATGTCCATGCCTTCTGAATAGATGAAGGTTCAGACCCTCTGAATGAAGTAAAGCATAGAAGAAGAAGCTGAGTACTTCAGTTTCCTCTTTTTCCTAAATGACATGCTTTCGGTCTCTCTTAATGACCTTCAGTAGTGTACATGCATATGGTTATTTGTCCTCTGTTTCTCATGTGTTGCATGTGGACCATCATTTCAGACTGACTTAATTTAAATCACTTTTCTACATTCTAGATATGGCAATTACTACAGAGAGCCATGTTTATGGGTTAGGAGCTGCAGGAAATCAGCAGTTTTACATAATTGGGATTTTTATCACAACTTATAATACAGTTTTGCTAGTGATGCATATGAAAATTCAGTGCTGTGAAAAAGTAGTTGTCCTCCGACCTTTCATAATTTCTGGTCATGAAAAAAGCTTTGGTGTGAAAGACGACAAGTAGATATTAAAAGCAGTTTAAACGTGTTAATTTTTAAGGAAAAAAAGCTACCCAAATCAGCCTAGAATTGTGTACCATAGAATCTGAGCCTGAAACCCAACGATTGGTTGTGCCGTCATTGGTGGCAATTACAGGCAATGAGTCTTCACATTCCTCAGAAGCAATTTTTACCCAAGCACCTTTGGTAAATAGTTTTAATTCAGCCACGCTGGAGGGTTTTTAAGCATGAACAGCCGTTTTACACAGCAGTGTTTGTACACTTGCTAAGCTAAGTCGTATGTAGACGGCTGAACTTTGACAGAGTCCCGATTCCTGTAAAACCTTGTCCTCACCAACTCTTTATCTCCCTTATTCACTTGACACTCTTCAATACAACTGTTTACACCCTTTCTCTTATTAGCTATGCTAATTGCTAAAATCCACATCTATAGAGACTCAACTGTCAGGTTTTCCTTTCTTAAGCCTGTCTGCAAGAGATTAGGCCTGCCTTGCCCGAAGACCTGCCGATGATGCAAATCTGGCTGATCTAAATCCCGGAGCCATGCTCTGCTGCTCTCGCCTCTATCTCTGCTCTTGTTCTATCCCCAGCTCTTTACTCGGCAGATGTCAAATCTCTCTGTACACCACTATGCTCTGGGCATGACCTTTAACTCAAAAGGCAAAGACAGAAGAAACTTGGCAACCTTTTGTCGGCGTGTCCTTGAGCAAACCACTAAACCGTCACTGCGACGTTTTTTCTCTTCCACATGCGTTCTGTGATATAGAAATAAATGCCCTGGTTCTGTAAAGATGTAGCTTCAATAGCAGTGCTGGCTAATCAGACTGGCCATTGCCATTAATCCAACAGATTCAATTCTGCTGTTATCCGCAGTGTTTTCTTTTTATTTTTTCTGTAAGACTGCTAAACTTAATTAGAAAAGGGGGATGAATCGTTTGTTGTTTTTTTTGCTACATCTCTGGCTTTAAATATTTCACAGGGATGTTTATGCAGAAAATCTGTGCCTCTTTGCCTTGTTTATTTGCTTTCATCATATGTCACAGTCACCTCTATGACAGCTCACTTATAACTGCGTGCTCGCCTAATTGCAAAATGGTCTGTATTTACGAGATGCTGCAAAGTGGCAGAGTGCCACCTCATTAACTGAGGAACATTCCACCGCAATCAGTACAGCAATGATTCTGATAGCCGCTGCGCGAGGACTGCCGTCTGTGATTCAGCCTGCGCTCGCAGAAGTGGACACTAAGAGCTCCCATTTCAATCCTTCCTGGATGGTTAGCTAAATGGATAGGGAAAAGAGACGAGTTCATAACCCGAAAAAGGGGAACAAATCAATTACATCGAATTGTTGAACTGGCAATCTGTTAATTTCTTAGACATTTGATATTGCTCTCATAAGAAGCATTCTGGTTAATTAACTCTGCAGCCATTCGTCGTCACTAATTGGGTAGTGTCATTTCAAAGGGTTACAGTTTGGCCATGACGAGTAATTAGGATTTTAACCTCGGCAGACATCTCTGAATTCTGCTTCATGAAATGGGACTTTTTTTTTTTTTTTTTTTTAGGGCCTGACCAATGAGTTAGATTAGCAATTTAGAACAAACTGCAAAGGTTAATATAGGTGAAAGTAAGGGCTTTTGTTCAGACAGGCCCATTATTAACCAGCGCTGGCAGCAGATTTGTACTTGTTGTAAAACAGACAAAGAGATGCAAATTGTGTAATTGTTTCAGCTGCCAGCTCTGCTGTTCTTATTTTTTTCCTTTGGACAAAAGGTGTGGTTGTAACCCCTGAGGGCGCTGTCAGTGCCAAGCACAACAATAACGATTTATTTAACATTTGAGTGAGCAACACAACGGCTATTGGGGGTAAAAATTTAGGAGATCGTAACAGAAATGAGCCGGTGCTCAGTCCCAGCATCATGCACTAGCATCTGCTGCTAGACTCCAGGACGTTCAGTCTCTAATGTCAAGACCTGGAGACTAAAAATTCAAGCCCATTACATCTGTTATGGTAAAGGTTTTTATGAAAGTATAATTGGCAAGCTAAGGAGAGACTACTGAGGCACATGCTAATTAGCCAGCTAATGTTAGCTTTTCACCCCTGTAGTGTTACTTTATAGAGATAAGAAGCGAAGAAGTGTCAATACTCCGTGCAGTAAGTTCATCCACTTAACTTGAGGTGCCTGATCTTGCTGTTATGATCAGACATAATTGATGTTTTAAAGAACCAGGGTCAGCTGCAGTGCTGGTGTCAACATCTCCCAAAAGAGTGGATTTTAAACTCTCCCAGTTTCTGCATTGATAATGTAAAACCAGATAAATGAAAAATATTTCTCCAATTGGAAATGTTGGATCAAATCAATTAATCGTGATAAATTAAAATGAGGTTGATCATTTTTAGTTGCTTGCTTGTTTGTTTTTGTCCTGCCCCCCTCTCCTTCTCTCTGTCTGTGTCTGTCTGGATGGATGGATGACAAAAACTTCACTCTGGTGTGTTGAGTTACTCCTTCCTTTCTTGTTTTCCTTAATGGTCTCGACACATAGGAAGCGACAAACGACAGCGAACAGCGTCAGATTTCCGCCACTCGGGATGCGATGGCGACGAATGTCCAAAGTCACTGAGGTGTTTAATCGACAAACAAAATGTAAAAAGGCCAGCAGGACATGTTGCACACTAAGACAGTTCGCTTAATCACTAAAGAAATACTTCCCTTTCATCTCACATTATGTCTAAAACATTATGATCTGTGCTTCTTCATATAAAATCATTCAACAGAAACGGTCAAATCAATGCAGTCAATACTATATAATTAAAAACTGACACCATCAGGAACCCTTGGGATTAATTTAAGACATCCCAATGTGTCCTAATTTTTTTTTTTTGAAGATTTATTCAAGATCTCAATGATTTTGTAAAACTGTGGTCCTTCATTAGATATTTGAGAAATAAAATTGAGCTTAGTGTGCCTTCCTCTTTAGTTATTGTTGTGCAATCTTGCTTTACTTCACTTTTATGAAACTAATTACACTTTTCGACCAGTGCTTACAAGTCCTTGAGTTTTTGAGTGATTGACTGACAAGCGGCGTAGCATCGACTGGCTGCTGTTTATGGACCGGATCAGGGGTGATTGCCTGCTTTTTGACCTTCTCATGTAAATTACGGCTCTAATAAATTTCCGAAGGAGGCAGACCTTCTGTGTCAGATGGCCACTTTTTTTTTCGACATTGTTCCCCTCTCTCCGAGTGATAAAGACAACCGCTTTAAATTAGCCCGAGGATATTGACTCCGTAAGTTTAAGAGAAGGGCAAACGACAAAAAGTAGCGGCGTGACTTTGCGAAGTGCCAAGATCAGACGTCGCCTTTGCCGTGATGACACTTGTCACGGCGTAGTGCAGTTTGACATTGTGCTTCCTGCTCTCTACCAAAACACGACGACGCGCAATTTCAAACCTCTCAGGAGGAGAAGAAGTCCTGATGTTGCACGATGCTGCGCTGAATACCATATGGTGCAGCCAGAGAAGTGTTTGGAGAGTAGCACCAGATACCATGACTTTGTCCTTCACTGCCTCTAGTGCAGGGGTGTCCAAAGTCGGTCCTGGAGGGCCGGCATCCTGCATGTTTTAGTTCTCTCCCTGGTTTAACGCACCTGCATCCAATGATGGCTCGTTAGAAGCCCTCAGAGGAATATTGACAAGCTGAAAAGGTTGTTGCTACCACCAGGGAGAGAACTAAAACATGCAGGATGCCGGCCCTCGAGGACCCACTTTGGACACCCCTGCTCTAGTACGTCAGTGCATCTGCAGAGAAGACATGGTCATCTGCTGCTGCGTCTCTCTCGGGGGCTGTGAGACGAGTTTCAAACTTATTACTCTTAGCTCTTTTTTGCAGACTTCATGTGCCGGTTTTAATAATTTAATTCAAAACAAGTTTAATTATTTTTGGTTGCTGATTGTGGCTGCCTTTTTTTCTTTAAATTATAATTTGAGCCATCAATCAAATAGATTTCCAAGAAAATGGAAACTGTTTTCCCACATTCCTCCCCCCGCCTCCCTCCGCAACATCATTCAGCCCTATTTATCTTTCATTCCCTCGGCTGTTTGCCTTGAATAACCCCGGACGCCAACACGCGTAAACGTGATTGACTGCAATTAAAAATAATGTGGGTTAGCTGTTTTCAGAAAATAAGGAACTTTATTAAAAAAACGGAAATGAAAGACTACTTCGCTGATTTCAAAATAAGAAGGATGTTTGCTCCTGGCGTTGTATGCTACTTCAAAGAATTTAAGGAAGAAACAAAAAAAACTAATGTTACTATATACATATATTTCGTCAATGATGTATAAGTCCTTTCAATCAACACATATTCTGCAAGCTTGCTTGTGAAAATTAATTTTCTGTAATGTTAATTTATCTTCCCTGTCCTTTTACTAGTTTGAAGTTTGCTATAGGGTTGATTAGGCTTTAGCATCAAATTACAAATTTAGCTCTAAACTTATTACTCTTTGGAAAAACAACAACAACAACAAAGACTTGCTGGAGAAAAGAATCTCTACATACATACGATGAAGCTTAGAGAGCTTTTTTTAAAAAAATGTCTAAACAACAAAATTGAACATTCCTGCATGTGGAAACATTTCTATAAAAACATCCAAACTACTCAGTCAAGACAACGGCCCACGTTCTTCAAACCAAATTCAATTGGCCTCTTGAGAATGCGACTCCAAAGGCCGCCTGCTTCTTCTTCCTGGAAACCACAAAAGCAAAGTTGGGTGCAGATGTTTTCATCCATCTCAGGAATACTTTTGTAACCGTCACCCACCAGATTTCGCCGACATACCTGTCTTACTTAAGCCTCTTTAAATGCACTGAACTGGATTGAATCATACTTTTCATCTAGGACGCAGTGTGTTGGGCTGCAGAGCTGGCGAATCGCTCACTAGCTCTAAAAATACGTTCAAAGTAATTGCATCTTCACTGTCAGATGCTTAAAAAACAAACAAACAATTGAATCGGGAAAACACAGTACAGATTCTGTCCTGGTCCACAGAATATTTCCCAGTCAAGCTTCACCTCTGCTTCAGGAATTCATTAAGAAGAACTCAGATAATGTAACCAGAGCAGGCACCAGATATGACCGTATTATATCATTTCTGACAGGTGCTTTTTATCGAGCTATTTTTATCCCCGAGCCGGAATATAATTCCAAGAACCTTTTGTGAACTCCTGTTTTTTTCTCCTCCTTTGGGCGAACATCTGAAGACTTGGCTTCTGGAAAACTGTAACTGTCAACATGATGCTGCTTAATTTTGTACCTCTATAGGTTTTAAAGTCCTTTCTATAGCTTGAAAAAAATTATATATATATATATATATATATATATATATATATATATATATATATATATATATATATATATATATATATATATATATATATATATATATATACCTCTGGCAGGTTTAGATTTGGAATAATTTCCATTCAACCAAGACGTTTGACTCTGGAAGGAAATAAGATTCTCAAAAGATAAAACAATGATTTTTTTTCCATAGCATGACTATAGAAAAAGAATATTTAACTTTTACATGTTTAGTTACACTTATACATGTAAAATTATTTAGACCTGTCTCAGTAACCGATGGAAAAATATTTCCTTCATATTACACCAATCAGATTTTGATTATAATCTGACTAACAATCTTTTTGGTAATGAGCTTTAAGTTTTTGAGGTTGGAAGGCCTCCTTGCCATCACCCTAATCTTTTGGTTCCTTCATAGGTTTTCTATGGGATGCAAGTCAGAAGCCAAACTTTAAAAACACAAACATTACTTCCAGTCAGAAGAAACGTGCTGGGAAAAATGAAAGATTGCTTTAAATCGAAATCTGCTCAACCGTTTAGTTGTTTTGACCTCGATTTTTGTTGAGTTTTTGTATTTGACTCCAGACTACCAGTAAGCTGTGGATAGAAATGAAACACTTGGCCATACCTCATAGTTTTTTATTTTATTATTCTTATCCAAATGTTTGATATTTAACGCCCTATTTAAAACAAAAACAAACATAAGCTTTCACACACACATTGGTGTGAAGACCACCAATGTCTTCAACTGTTAATCAAAGCAACTAACTTGTACAAAATTTCCAAAAAATTATAACCCAGACCACTATGGTTTAAAACCCAAACGTTTTCTGATTTGTTTTCACATGCGGTGAAACATCACTGCGGTTTTCCTCTTGCCTCAATAACTTGATAGAGCCAGTTATTTGTCTTTGTCACCACTCCACGTCTCCCTGGCCGGTGTGTCCCACTTCTGCTCACTCGGATGCATTCATCAGAGCGATCTTTAAGTGCTTTTGTGTGTAAAAGAGTTTGCTGTGAATACTTTATCCCGTCTCAGGCCCTCAGCTCACAACATCGTGTTGTTATGTACAGTGCGTCATGCGTACCTTTTCTTCTTCTTCTTCTTTATCAGTCTCTTTTCTTTTGTGCTTATGAGGGTAAGTGGAGCAGTGTGTAGGTAGTGGGGCTGTGTAGCGTCGTCTCTGGAGCGCCGATGATGATAATTACTGTAGAGACAATGTCTCAGGGGGGAGCCCGGCCAGCTGCCTGCTTCGCTGCCACTCTGTCATCCACCACTTACTGTTTTCTGCCAGGGGAGACGTGTAGCACTCAGATAATTCCTCTCCATTTTAGGCCTCTGCAGTATCATGACTTTCCCATCTATCAGCATTAAACAGATTTGAGAAAAGCTGAAGCAAGAATTGCGACCATTCTGATAGGAGGTTTTTTTGTTTGTTTGTTTGTTTGTTTTGTTTTCCCAAAGCTAGAACAGTTCACTCTTAGGGTGGTCTTAATTCTTGTAAGATAATTACATTTTGTTACAACTACAAAGATGGTTGGTTTTGAACGATGGCGTTTTTTAAGCAGCATGCGGGGATTATGAAACAGTATTTATGGAAGGCTGCTTTAAATGTACTTTATTTAAAAAACAAACAAACAATTCAACAGTGGAAGAGATTGTTTAAAGAGAAATGAATGGTGCTGCGACTGGAGCTGATTTTAGCGTGTTGGTGTTTCTATATTCTGACCAGTTTCTCTGCTTTCAGTGAGGATTTTTAGAGCAACATCAAAAAAGACGACAGGTCGACCAGGTCGCCTTATTTTTCAGTTTCTATTCTCCAGTTAACGATTAATCGATTTCTAAATGAGTTATTTCAATAATCAATTCATCACGATTAATCTGATTAATCGTTTCAGTCCCAATGCGGATTTGCAAGTTTTGGTTTAGGTGACTGTGATGTAGGGCTGTTGTAAACGAATATTTTAGTAATCGAGTAATCTATTGATTATTCTTACGATTAATCGAGTAATCGGATAAAAAAAAATTATAAAATGAAATATTGGTAAATCTGGCATAATACCGGTGTTACTATCAGATATCAATATCAGTCCAATTTTTCATATTTGAGCATCCCTAACAGTTGCTTTTTTGTAGTTTAGAAAACTAACCTGTAACAATAATAGCTCACTTTCTAAGTTAACCAGAAGAAAAGTTATAGAAAAATCTGAAATTATATTGAATTTAATAACAAAGAGGCAGGCTCACAAATATGCTTATAAAAAATGTCTACAATCCAGCTTTTAGTTTATGTATTCATCTTCAGTGAGTTTAATAGATTAATTAAACTCACCTTGCCACCTAACCTGTCACGCTTTGGGTTTGAAAATACGGGAAATGCCGCCTGGAGTGGGAGGAGAGGGCGAATGAACGAACGTAAGATGGGGTGGAGGGGAGGAAATAGACCAGCGGACTGACGAACCGTTAGACCGGGGGACGAACACGGGGGGAAGCAATACGGGATATTTACGACACCTTCACTGGTCACACTCAGAAACTCATCTACCAGCCATGTACGATGCGCTCCGCCACCCGTTTCTTCAGACCGGGATATGAAATTTATTGTGCGGTTCGTCGGTAAAGCTACATTTACACGGTAAGCATCAGCTACTCAGCCGCCCGCCCTGTTCAGGCTATCCGCTCACCTCAGCGCTCTTCCCGCCGTTCGCTTTCAACCAGCAGCCCCGGAGGAGAAATGCTGCCGTACTCCAGGCATTCCCCCAGTCATTTTAAGGATGCTTATTGGTTCCCCAAAAACGATAAAAAGTCGGGCATTATCATCAATCAATAAAATCCCCACGGGCCAATCTTGAAGATTGGACTTTATGCCGCTGAGACTTAGCTTTTGTCAACAACTCAGAGGCGGAAGTGAGAGCTCCGCGCAACGCAAATGAAGTCCCGGCCGGAACACGGTGCGCTAACTAATAAAACATAAATTAACGAAGCTTCGAGGCAGGTAAATTTTCCTCGAGGAATTTTAGTAATCGAGGTACTCGAATCATTCGAGGAATCGTTTCAGCCCTACTGTGATGTCAAGTAAATTTGTCCAGATTTGCTTGATGGAGTCTTTCCATAAATGATGAAGGGTGATTATTGTTCTCAGTCTATTCCTTTTAGATTTGTTGTAAAGGACAGAGTTTACGTCTGGTAGGTCCCAAACTGTTTATTTACATTTGCACACATAAAAAAAAAAAAAAGGGACGGAACAGAAAATTAATTTCTTTGCAAAACATCTCAAAACTTTCATTTCATTTCAAAATAACTCAATTCACTGTAAATGACCAGTTGGTCATTTCCAACTTTTTTGTTTTTCACTACATGCAGAAGGAAATGTCGTGAGTAGTTTTCTGACCGTTGCTCGACGCTAAAGAAGGTCACTTTTATCAGGATGTTTACGATCTTCAGAATATCCTGGTTTGTCTGTTTAAACTGGTTTCTAGCTTCTCAAATTTCTTGCACCGCCTGCATTATGTCTGAATTTCTGCTGCTTAAACCTGACAGGACTGCCAAAATGATATGATGCGAGTTGTCCGTTTTAAACAAGCAAAAAAATAGGAAGTCAAGATAGCTTACAGTATTGTTTTCTCTTTTTGTTTAAATTGTTTTCTTTTTTAAATTTTAAATCGTCTTCCCATATGAACCCATATAATGCATTATTATTTTGCCTGCTTCAGTTCAGGTTCATTTCTGGCTACATTCTCAGACTCTCCTCCTGTGTTGCAGTTTACAGGATCCCCTCTCTGAAAAGATCTGTCTTTGGATTCGGTACATCCAGTGCCCTAGGTTTATTTTCCATTCTCTTGTGTCTTGCCCCAGGTAACTCTCAGTGCCTGAGGGGTCACCTCGAGCCCACCTGACCTCTTCAATAAGCAGTTATTTTAGGATGTCTGCCTCACGCTTTTTTTTTTTTTTTACTTTACACGTTTTTTGGGGTGTTGAAGGAGTTCGAGCGTTGGGGTTCTAGTTTGATGTTGGGCTGTAATAAGAAAGTAAAAGTTTTGCTTAATGTATTATCTTTACTCTTAAAACCACGCCTGAGAAATCAGGGTGAAAGAGCTTAAAAATCATCCACTCACGGTAGAGTTTAAGACACATTTTAGTTTTTCTTACTCGAAGACTTTGGACGTAAAAATAGTTTGTCCTCTCAATTCTCAAAAGGCCCTCTCTGAATCAGATGGGGCCCCAGGTGACTGCGTCAAGGACGGGGATCCTTCGTACTTGAACCGCCTGTTTCACCACTACGCCCCGCCCTTTGCCACGGCAATAATCTAAGAATTTAATGTTACGGCGTTCCATATAAGCACATGTATGGACAAAATAAAATGATTTACTGTTTTGTTCCTGGTCCACCATCAATATAATAAACATTTAAAGTGCGTCTGTCCATAAATCAGTTATTATCTGTCCGTCCATCTGGTTCTTGAATATTCAGTCCATCCATCCTTAGATTGAAGCATTTGTTCATCCTTCTGCAGATACTGTGTTTAAACTTTGACCTATCTGAAATGATTGTAAATTAATGACACTAAATTTATTTGCAGGAGCTCAGAAATGTGCCTGGCATGCTGGAAATTTCCATTTGGAGTAACTTGAGTGTAGAACTTTGACCTGGAAAAAGCCTCAAAACAATGCAGGGAATTCACAAATAGATGCATTATTAATTAAAATAATTCATTTAATTACTTTAGCACTAATAAAGTAATATTTCCCAGAAAACACAAATTCACATGTTCAGAGATTATTATTGTGCCTGTCTGACCTTTTCTATCTTCGGCTCAGCTGGTTTTGCATTGAGGACAAAGCCTTGGCGGTGTCTGCAGCAGATGCATGTTGACTCACTCTGTTTTCCTATTTCGACTGAAGAGCATGATGGGTGAAAACCTCTGCGCTATTGTTTAGCAGATAGATAATTGTTTTTTAGTCTTTACAACAAGTAGTGCAGCGTTTTGACCTTTTTGTAATTTTACTATCGCAGCTTGAATGTTGGATCTTGCTGTGACTCACAGCACTTAGTATAAGGCATCCGAAATAGTCTGCAACACTCGTGACTCTTTAAATCCCATTTACCATCGACATTATTTATTTTAAAAAGAAAAATAAAATTAATTTCCATAAAGTTAAAAGTCCTGCACAACGACCACATGACTGCGTTAACTGAACTGTAAGCTGCTGCAGCAGATTCCTCCTTGGTCTTTGTTGGTGAGGCGACTCACAGGCAGAAAAACTGCCTTCAGCAAGAGCCTTAATGGTATCGAATCACTTTACTTGTCCAAATTTTTTTGTTTTTGCTCCCTCGCTCTCCAGCCAGAGAATAAAGATTCACAAATCAATTTCGCCTGCATACTTCCAGACACAGAGACCCACTCTCTCTAAAAAAAAAAAAGGAACAGAGCATTGTTGCCGGTGACCCACAATCACTATGACAGCCCACTTTTGCAAATTAAAGCTGCCCAAGTAATTGAGCCTTTTATGTTGCTGCTAAAAACACGATGTGCCGATCAGGTTTTTCATGCCGATTCCGATCACCCATGAGGGCCGATTGCAGCCGATCACCGATACCGGTCACATAATTATTATTTTTTTTAATTATAAGCACTAACGGTTACATTATGTGGAAAAAAGGAACCATGAATTCACCTTAATTTAGACAAAAACTTGTTTTTAATAACTTTTTCCAAGAAAAAAACAAAGCAGGCATACGAACATATGAAGGCTCTGAAGAGGCTAAATAATGCAAAATGTCAAAATAAAACCTCTCAACATTGCCAAAAAATTCAAGTATAAAACTTTACATTCAAAGGCAAATACAGGATCCATTACAATAAACAATCCTGAGTTACTGAATGAAAATCTTCCCCATTCACTCAGTGTGTTATAGTTCCACATCGCTTAGGATTTGTTGCTCACTTAAAACGTATGTCTTACAGGCCAACCAGATTAAAAAAAGACATTTTTCATTATTTCTTATTTCTTATTCCTTATTGCTGGATTTCTGTCTGCATCTTCAGCCTAAACCAAAAACCGAAATCACGTAATGGATGGTGAGTTACAATCGTTGGGAAGTTGGGAGTGGATGTTGTAGGAGCGAAGGCCCTGTGGGAACCTGACAGCATAAAAATGACTGTAGTCTGCAGAACAGGGAAATCCTGTTCTGCAACTCGGCTTGTTCTGACTGAGGCAACATGTTCCACTTAAGTGAAGTAGTTAAAATAAATGGCAGGTAGTAAAAATGCTGGCAGGACCATTTCATCCAAATTCATTAACAGATTTTTCCTTCTTTTGGGTTTTATTTATATTTGCATATTTCTGTGTTTCCCTATAGTTCTACAGTTAACCTCCTGCTGAGCCTTTAAACCCGTTCATGCTGCTCCAGAAGAGCCCCGTCATCATTACGCTCTAAGAATGTTCATCGGGGGCTTCAGAAGCAAAGGTCTAACATAAACTTCTAATACAGAGAGTAATAAGTGAAGCATGTGGATAGTATATTTTAACAGATGAGTGTGAAGAGTTGACCTGCAGAACCCCCTCACGTATTCTTTTATGCAGAAGATGAGACCGGCGCATATCAGCAAGTGCTGTTCTTTTAAAGAATGAGCCGTTTTGGCTCTAATGAAGTCTCTGGACAGCCTCTCAGGAGTGTGGGAGTGCAGAAACCATGCTAATCCAGTTTAGCACCGACATGACTGGTCTCTGGGTTGCACATTCAGAAATGATGACTCAGAATAAATACATAATCTGACTTGATTATTTGTCCACTGAGGTTGTCCTAAATACCTACTGTGACGACCCTAGATTGGTAAAATGGGGATTTTACCAAAATGCTGGATTATAAGAGGAAAGTCATAGAAGGCATCACACAAAAAGAGCTTTTCATTTTTCAGAGATATGTGATGAATTTTGTGGCGTATGAGAATAGATTTGTTTTTCTTCTTTTCTGTTTTGAATGCTCTGCTGTGACTTGAGACCTCCTTCATATTACTGTCATGCCTCTGGCCAGCAAATGGATTTGGTTGATCTGTTGTTTGGGTCAATAAAGAATTAAAGTCTGACCTGGAGGAGGTGGTGGGCCTTTTCACGTGACATTTTCTAGCCTTGATCCATTTGTGTTTTGTACATCTCGGTGTGTATTATCACCAATATGGAGTATGTGAGTAGCAGTTTTCTTGAAAAAATGTAAAGCTATGCCAGCAATAACTGGTTGAAGCTTATCTTCGTGGGGCGTTCCTGCCCTGAGTGGTGTGCGACATGAAAGACAAGGACTGCAGTTTGGTAGATTTATCAGTGGCCTGTACTTTAATGATGTTACATTTTATTTTATGGGTGATTTTGTAAGCGTTCTGATGCTAAATTCAGAGATGGATGTAATTCAGTGAATCACAAAGCTTTGCTTGCTTGTGTTGCCAGCACAACTTCTATTGCATTTATGTTTTTGGCTATCCAGTAAAAAGTAAGGATTTTAAGTGGACTTCCAGACGGTTTATGCACTGTACATATGTTACTGTCTCCTTTTTCACTACGACTCTTACACACACCGTGCAGCTGCCCTCCAACATAATCCCAACAGTGGAGATGAGATTTAACCAGTCTACAGCGGACCTCCAGTAGTCACGGGTGTTGGGCCCACCCATGGCTAAAAACCGCATATACTTGGTATTCTCTCTAAAAATGCTTAAAGGTACCTATTTTAATAGTTCAAACACTAAATCTACCTTTATATGCATTAACTGGAAACTTTCTTAAGACTTCTGCAGTGTGACCAATCAGTGTCAAGGAATATAAATGACACTCGCGGATTGGCTGCTTTGCAAATACCAACCTATTTAAAACTTCAACACGCCTCCATCATGCATCCCAATAGTCAAGAGTCCAGACCTTCTGTACGAAGTGAAGCGTGGAACAACTGGCTGGTTTTTACCAGGCCACTGAAAGCCGTTCTACTCATCATTTCTTGGCTGCTGGTTTACCACATGCTCTTTGTAGCCCTTTGATCTGTAATAGTTTGACAGCCTCAGTTCTGTAGCAGTCTTCAGAGTTTTCTCATTTTTATTACTTGTTTTGTAAGAATTTTTACTTATTTTTAGCTTCCAAGTTTCATGGCAACATGCTGACATGTTCCTCCCCCGTATGACAGGACGACTAATAGCTAAATATTTGGTCATTTCAGAGCAGTTTTCTGGTATTGTGTGTTATATCGCATCATAATCTCTCTTTGTGTGTAACGCTAATAACAAAAAGGATCTTTCAAAATGCAATAAATATTGGCTAATATATGCCAAGTTTCATGAATATACATTTTGATGCCAGTAAGATGCAGCCTATTGAACGGAGCGTGACTGATCTAGATGCCCACACCCATACAGAGTCGGTCCACGATGCTAAATATTTGCTTAAATAATAGGTATAAAATTTCATGGTGCGTTCTGTGTGCACATAGCATATCCTCCTCTCTTCACTAAGTCTGTGCAGAATGTACCAAAACTGTGTTACAATAGGTATAAAACTGTCTTAAAATGTCTGGTAAGTCCTTCTGAAACATTTACCATTTTTGACACGTATGAAAAACAAAAAAAATCTGTTATGTTTATCAAGTAAGTGTGCACTGGCTTAAGACCAATGCACACTCTGCAAAAATTAGAGAAATGTGTTCTTTTACCCGAGGCTGCCAGAACAACGTTCTTTCTAGATGGAACATACAGAACTCCTCGAAAATCTTCATACGTCTCTCTAACTGCAGCAAACCCACTTCATTTTTCAGAAGTAGGTTTGTCATTAGACATCACACAAGAAAAAAGGTTCTGCCCAGAAATGAGCCAAGAACAAGCATGATCTCCCAAACCAAGACTGAAAGAACAAAATGATCATTCTGCCCTTGCAGCCTGAGTAGTAAGAAACATTTTCTTGTTTTTTCGGAGCATGCATTGACCTTTTATGTTTTGAGTCTAATGTTTCCATCCAATTGGCATAGAAAATCTTAAGTGGACTTCTGAAATGTCTGGGGAAAAAAAAAAGATGCAAATTAGGCGTAATAAACAAGATGTTGAGCTTGAAAACTAGCATAAACCACACAGTTTTCTCAGAAAAATATATAGTTCTCTACGCTGGACTTGGATATTTCTTAGAATTTCGTGCTGCTAGTAAGACACAGACCCAGCAGTGAATGGGAGCGATCCACTTCTCCTCTCTCAACCTCAAGTTCCTCTCTCCAGCCACTCTAGGCTACAAGTCTCCCCTCTGTGCTGGATGTTTGGACTTTGAAATGTTCAGTTTTGTGCTTCCAGTTGGGCACAGAACGCCTAAGCAATCTTCAGATTAGGCACTAGCAGTGATACTCCAAAATGCTACAAGATGTCTGCTGAAATCAATGTGTTTATTATAATTTGGATGTATGGGTGGGATCATTTTTGTGCTAAGAAATCCCAGTTGTGAAGACGTTTTTCATTCTTTAATTACATTTGGAAACTTTTGCAATTCACTTGAACAAGAAGCCCAAGTCAAGTCAACGTAAAGAAATCCCAAAGCATGATGCTACCACTAGTGTGCTTTACTGTCAGCAAGTTTGTCTTTCTGCGTTATGCATGATGCTTCATTTGGAGGCGTCTTTTGTATGTCCTGGATGTGTTATAGAGTTGGTTAAAAAGAAAAAGAACAAAAGAAAAACATGGAGTTTCCTTTTACAGATTTTTGTTTCACACTTTCAAGGTTTGTCCTTCTGCTTTAGGAGCTGTGGGGTCGGGAGCTGGTCACACGGTACATTATTGTTCCAATACGCATCACTCTGAAAGTGTGAGTCCTGGTGCTACTTAGGAGCATACATTTTACACTTCTTCTCTTTCACACACTCTTCGGACATCAATGCCTTTTGGGTTCTGACTTCTAATGTTGCCATTTATTGCAGTCTAATGCGCCTTTAGAAACACACATCTGTTGTTTTCTGTCTGTATGTGTGATGTTGTGGGTTTGGTTAATCCTTTATGGTGGATTCAGAAAAGAATAAATTAATCTTATGTTTATTGGTAATACTTGTATCCTTACTTCATGTCAATAGATGACAAATTCTGGCTCCAGTTCTCTCGTCCTCGTTCTTATTCTGGATCCTTATGAATGCTGCTTTTACGAAGCACTTTCTTTTATTTTCGTCATATTTTATCCTAAAAAAAAAAATAAAACTAGTAAAACTGTCTTACTAATATGGGCACAAACTCCATGGCATTTATTTTGTTGGGTCTCTAATGTCTGAAGAGTCTTTCAGTTTTCATTTAGCAGCTTCTTTGTCTTCGTTTCCACCAAATTCGTCTTCCGGTTTTAATTCAGTGAAGACGTTTCCGGCAGCAGTTTGTTTTCCTACATGCAGACACGTACATTTCAAATTCACCCAGACAAACATTTTAACCTAATTTAGCTTTGTGTGAATATTTTAACATGGATTGATATGTTGATATGCTTTTCTTTTTTTGAAAAATTTATAACTCGTGGTAAAAAGTTTTTTTTTTTTTTTTTTTTTTTTTTACAGACAAAATATATTCAAGTCATTGTGTTGCAGGCAGAAGCTCTTGATTTTATTTGGTTATTTGTGGGCTGAATTTAAGAATATTTTATATTGAACATGCTGCCTTATGTAAATGTTCTCTATATGTATAGCATATCATTGAATTGACTATATTTTGACAATGCAAAACAAATTATGGGCAACCCTGAGCTTCATGCTCAATCCCATTTAAAACCTGTAGAGTGTCTTCAATCAGAGGCTTCTTCAGAACCGCTGTGATACAGACCACTACAGGAGGTCTGCCTTTATCTTCTGTTTCTCCTGGTTTGGACCAAAGTTGACTGGTATTTAGAACATCTCATAAGTCCATTCAACCCCAAAGCATGATGCTGCCACCACTGTGGCTGTGATGTGTCAGACCAGTCTTCATTTTCTCTTATTTATTTTAGAAAGTATATATTTGTATTGACTGTAAAACCTTGTGGAGCAACACATCAGAATCTTCTGTTTTGTGCTAAATGTTTTTTTTTCTTCAGATTTATTAATTAATGGATAATAAAGTTAAAAATGAGCAAATCTGACACAACACAGATCAAACTGAGTCAATTATATTGGATATATTCCACACCTGATGTTAAGTTTGATGCTTGATTGGTAAGAAAACACAAAAACCTGAAGCATCATTTACACACGAAAGCCTAATTTACATCAAAATCCTTGTTTTGCTTTTAATTTAACAGACCTTTCCCTTCCTAATGATTCCCTAAGGTTTTTTTCCCCTCCCCTCTTTGGTAGCATTTGCCAGCATGCACATGTGGCCACTTGCCGACTTGCACCTCCACCTGTGCGCTTAGCACTGTGAGCTGGTGCAGGGGGATTTCATCTCTGAAGCACCCCATGTTTCTCCTTCCTATTAAAAAGCCAATTTCTTTTTAATAGCAGCAACAGCTGGAGCTGGCAGGGCCAATGTCTGCTGGTGCAGCAAACGGCTCCTTAGCTGTAATTCAGGTGCAGAACGCAGTTTGGTGGTGCATAGCGAGAAACAACCCAACAGTTGGGAATCTTGTCGCCAGTCGCGCTTTGAGTCCTTCAAAATATTTGTGTACCACGTTAGCCGTTTCCCCACGAAGCGAACTTATTCTCCCGCCGTCTTGTCCGTCCTTCCAGTGCAGCTGGCTGACCCCCAGGAGATGGCTGAACCTGCAGGAGTACCAGAGCAAGAAGCTGATGCAGGACAGCGGCGTGGCGGTCCAGCGCTTCTACGTGGCCGACACGGCGTCGGAGGCGCAGGAGGCGGCAAAACGACTCAGTGAGTAGATTGTGCCAGAGCGGTATACTGCGCGCACAGTTATAAGGCGAGTTTTGTTTTTAAAGATTCTTATTGAATTGAACAACTGGAGTTCTCTGAAGCAATAGAAAATATCAAAAAACCTCAGATGTGAATATTTAAGAAAGTACATGAGAGGTTTGGACTTTATTAAAGAAAATCTGGGTGAAGCGATTAGGATGTGCAAAATTAAATATTTTTTGTCGATTTTCATTCATTGAAGTGGTTATAATAACTCAAAATGTACAATTAAGCATTTCTGACAAATTCAGTGACTAATAACAGCATTCCTTATTTACTAGGCCTTCATCCTGCGTGTTTCAGCTCCCTCCCTGCTGGTAGTAACAACCTCCTCAGCATGTCAATGTTCTTCTAATGAGCCATCATTGGATGCAGGTGCGTTAAACCAGGGAGAGAACTAAAACATGCAGGATGCCGGCCCTCCAGGACCGACTTTGGACACCCCTGCACTAAGCAGTCAAAGTCCCTCCATTCATGCAGTCTGTTAGTTCCTGGATGTGTTGACAGCTTGTGTGACAACCACACACCGTTAAGAGAGCAGAACTGTTTTCCTTCTCTGTATAAAGTCTCTCACAAGTTCTCAACAGGGTGTAGGTCAGGTAAGAAAGCGTGACGTGTCATTATTATTTCATGTTTAAGACCTTCACTGACTAGCCGTGAAGCGGACTACTTTGATGCTTGTGACAGAGGATTGTCTTAATTAAAAATTGAGCTCTTCTAGAAAGACGCAGACTTTTACCTTTAATACAGGTCGTATAAGTCGCTCTTATCTCCTCTGTTCATAAAACCTTAAAAACAGACTGTCTTCAGATATTTCCTGGCCCGGTTTTGACAATTCAACTTATTTGTCTTGTTTGGCGGGTGTCGAGTTTTAGCCTTCCTTAGCTCGGCCGTGTCTCTGAACACTGTTGGAGGATAATGTCCTTTCTCTATTTTGGTTCGTAATGTATTAAGTTCAAGAAGAGTCAGTGAGTTGAATTCATCAGTTCCATTTATTAAGACCAAAACACAGCGCTGGTTCATCGCTATGCTTTCCTTAAGGGACAACACAGCAAAATGGCCCCTAACAACAGCATCTAATTCCTTTTGTTGGCCTCTGTCTAAGCTACGCCCTAAAAAGTAGCCCTAGCTGTGTATATATGAGCATCCAAGTAGCTAAAAGAGAAAGAGGAAAACACAGAACTATTTAATCCCAACAACAACAACAGCTTCTGCTTCTTGGCAGCTGCTCTGTTAGCTCAATCTTTCTGGTGTCACCGCCTCATTTTTCCAGATAAAAGCATGAAAATACTTCAAACTGCTCCCGGTTCATCCTTAGAAGAAAAGAAAATTAATGCGTTTTCATGACTTCTAATTGGTTGTTTTTAGCAGAAAGCTGTTGTGCTCCATTTGGAAACTTCTGTTTCCCTATCATTTGGTAATTATTTTTCAAAACCAAAGGTTTAACTTTGATCAAAAATCTACTCTTTAGTCAATGAAATGTACAAAATATTGAAAATGGTTCACGGTGGTGAGATAAGGTCTTGACAAAAATCATCTGAAAAGAAAATCTCCATCTTTGTTTTTTTCAAAATAGTTGGCTGTTTAGTCCCTGGTGACCTACATATATATATTTTTCTAATTGTAGCCTCACGTATTTACTGAGAGACAAACCCACTCTTTATTTATTTAATACCAATCTCGGCTTATCAATATCAAAGACGAAACTGCGCTGCGGAATACGGTAGGGCTGTTTATCGTTCGGCGTTGTTCTTTTTGCGACCCGACGTGCAGATGGCTGTGTTTAATAAGGTCTGAAGTTTTATCAGGTCTAATCGCATCTTTTGTGCTGTTTATTTCTATGCATGAGCCAGGGTGTTTTGACCTTAGCGGCTTAGTGCCCGCTCTGCTTTTCATCGCAGCGCTTCATCCGCCCTAATTTGTTGCACAACCTCTCGCATTGAGTTTCTCACGCTTTGCATGCGTATCTGATGATTACCATTTGTCTTCTTGCTGTTATTACTTGGCGTTTGTTGCCTTCATACACTCGCACAGAGCCGTGTGCAGAAGGAGCTGAAATTCTACTTGTTCTACAAGTCTGCAAAAATGCGTCGCACATGCACGAACAAAGTGGGTTTAGCATCCATTTGTATGCACCCACACACTGCGCTCTTCTCCGTTTCTTTACCTTCCCCTTTCTACTTTGCTTCTGACAAATACGGCGTGTGTTCCTGCCTTTAGACTTTATTCAGCTTTAGTTTCTAAATACAGAAGCCGCTTTTTTGGAACCGTATCCAGACTGGTTTTCAGCCAGCGAGGTGCCACTATGATTGCCGCCCAGGAAGTCGGGAGCCTGCGGTTCTGACTTCAGTGGCTCTGGTTGTGATGCAGAAAAAGATAAACTGAATACCATAAGGATTATATATATTTTCCTGACAGCTTATATTGCTGCAAGGGATGAAATGGAGAGAGAGAGAGAGAAAGCTGAAGACAGATGAGTTACTAGAGAGCAGACAGCTTAATACAAGCCAGGCGAGACATGGGCAGATGGAGATCATCTTTGAACAGTGATTTTCAGATGTTCCCACAGATTCTCAGTTGGATCTACATCTGGCCTTTGACTGGTCCATTTTGACATGGTAATGTTTCAGGATGGAGATGTTGTGTTCAAATTTATGTGCAGTGTTCATTTTCTACCACACAAAGAATTGTGGATATAGACCAAAAATAATCTACTTTAGCCTCTTCTGACACTTTTTTCCCACTGATTTGTTGTGTTCCCCAACATGGCTCATGCCAAACTGCAAGTGTGTATAAACCAGCCCTGTTTAGTCCGCTTTAATTGAACTTTGGTTCATTTGCCTACAAAGTCCGGTTCATTTGGGGAGGTGTGAAACCATAACAGGACTCTGATCCAGACCAGAACAGAAAACTCTGGTTCGTCTACAAACTTGGGTCTCGGTACATTTGCAGTGAACTCTGGTGTGGTTCAAATGCATACATGCAAACAGTCTGGGCTCCAAAGTAGGAGGTAGACTACTGTGCAAGGCATTCTGGGTAAATAGAACCAAAACAAATTCATGAGCAGGAGAAATGGCCCATGGTCTATTGCCAAAGACAAAAGAGAAATCCTACAACAGCTAAAGTTTTGCTCATTGTCTACTTCAGGGGCTTTTATGTCGTTTCCTTCAGTGGTTTTTCATACAGCGCCTCCACAGGCGAGGAAGGGAACAGGTTTTTTTTTTTAAAGACTTTGGGTCGTTTGACAAAGTGCAGTGTGGAAGTGAACCACACCAGCTGAAAATGTAACAAATGTTGAAACTTTGCTCCTCATTGTAATTGTATCTGTGAAAACATCTGCATTGTTTCCCCTTGGCTTTCTTCTTGCCACTCCTCCATACAGTCCAAATTTATGGAGCACACAAACAATGGCTGTCTGATCGACAATTGTCTGCAGCTCTTCATTCGAGGTCTATTGGGTGCTTTTCTGAAGGATCTTCTACCAGCCTTCTATATTTGCATGATTGCCCTAGTCTTGATTTGTTAAATGTCAGGATATTTTTCTGCAACCTAAAGCTGCTTTAAACTTCACCACGTCTTTATCCCCAATCTGTTCCTTTGGTTTTCATGATCCTGTTTCTCCACTAATGTTCTAAGAAACACTTGAGCCTTTCATAGATCAACTGGATATATACTGTATCAATCAATCAACTCACGTTATTTTAGTAAATTGTCAACATTGAACACAGGAAACAAAGAAAAAAATAGAACAATGAACAAACCCATAATTTACCAAAAAAGGAATAGGCTGAAGCCAAAGCTTATACTTGCCTACCCTATTTACATACATAGCAGCCTACCAATATATATTCACAATACATCTATGTAACTGAGTAAGATTTTATCATTTTACATTTTAAGGCTCTTTTAAAGCTCACCAAGAAAGGACATAATTTGAAATCATCATTCAATTCATTCCACAATTTCACACCAGTAATTGAAACACATACTGAGATTAAGTTACACAAAGGTGAACGCTATTCATTAACGATGTGACTTCTTTAGGCAGTGGGTTGGACTGAACGCAAAAATACAATGCGCTTTTTAGATTCTATTTGTAAAAAAAAATAGTTTGAGAACTTTGTAAGGAATTGTAGCTTGAATTAAGTCTGAATCATCTGGGATTATAATTTTTTTTTGCATTGTTTATCGTTACTGCATTCTGAGCTTAGCCGCATTGAGCTCGAACTTTTGCTTGTAAGGCATGTTGATCTCCAGGAAAAAAACCCAAAACAAAACATGAGACTTGTTGAACAGCTCAGCATCAGGTCTTAATTGGCACGCTGGAGTCGGAACTGCTTAAAATAAGGAATTGTTGAAAATTCCCTGCCAAGCTGTGGGGGGAAAAAATGCATGAGAGTAAATGTTTTCAGTGTCTGTTACCTTGTCCAATAATGCGCCTTGGTTCACCTGGCGTGCCTCTGCGACTTACTTGCACGTCTGCAACCCATCACTACAGCTGGCTGGCTAATAAACCGTGTAAGGGAGCGTCCACAGATGCTTCACTTTCTCATCCTCGCACTGCGTCTGTGAACGGTTCCTCTTGGGGCGTGTTGGGGCGTGCAAAGATGCATCAGAGGGGGGCAAAAAAAAAAAAAGAGATTGATAACCTTTTTAGTTAAGACCAATAAACGAAGTGAGAATGGCAGACCCGGACTCCCTGGGGGGTGGGGGGGGCAAGACGGGGCATGGAGCCAGCCCTGGTTGAAGCCCTGTTTAACGACTTCACCCTGTAAAGGACATAAGGCTTTTCTCCATGCATGAGATGCATCTGGTTGGGGGTATCTGAGTCGACTCAGAGCAAACTGAAAGCAGATTTACGGTCCTGCTGTGAGCTTCTGGCTTCTTGTGCCCACCCCAGAGTGAGCTAGCAAAAGCATTAAGGCTCAGAGGTGAATGAGATTCATCTCTTCCTTTAGGCTCACCAAACAGTATCCTCCAGTTTTAAATTCTCACTTAACCATAAAGTGGTTAAGGTGGTTAAATTGTATCGCGTAGAAACATTCCTCTCGTCTTCAAGAAGTCAAAGATCGATGCTTTCTGTTACAGTTTCTAAAAAACCCCTGAAAGAACCCAGAGTTTTCTATCAAAACTTTAAAAAAACAGAGCCCGACATGGATCATTGATTTCCCTTTTAACTTGAATGGCATGTCTAGGAGGGATGTTTGCAGTGTGGCAGATGGGTGATGCGCGCCCAGCTAATGGCTCATGGAAAGAAGGGTTTTGATTTCGGCGGCGCCACACTGGGTGAATCCTTCGGGGAGTTATCAGAAAGTCTGAAGCTTTTGTAATGTGCTCTCCGCCAGGATGCTGCGAGAGTGGCAAACTAACCAGCGCTGTCCGTCCAAAATCGATGACCCACATCCACCCGTCTCGCACTTCAAGCTTTTAATCTTTCCAGTGTGTGTGCGTGTGTGTGTGTGTAGCCGAAGTGGTCTGTCTACAACAAGATGATGTGATTTAAGAAACCCAAGCTTTTCCTCTGAGGAAAAATATTTGAAATGTGTCTTTTTCTGTTACATTTCTGTGTTGTCAGCACACTTATCTGATTGACTACTGCTCAGGCTAGAAAAAGTCATTGTTTCAGTTCAACGTCCTGATGTCAACCTAATGCGATGGACAGACATTTTTCCAGGTTTTTTTTGTTGTTGTTGTTTTTTTTAGATTAAAAGTTATGCAGAACGTAGGGATGAACCAAACGCCTCCTGCTTGGGCTTCAGGTCCCAGATGGGGATGAAACGAGTGTTTTCCAGCCTTGGACATCAGAGGTTGAAGTATTTTCTGAGCAGAGAACAGCCAGCAGGGCGGTGAAGGGATCTCATGTTCTTCCACTTCCATTTTTTTTTCTTCTTTTCACATCGATCGGTTTGACGGGAGTGCCAACGTTTTGCAGGAATGGAGCAGAGATCCGGATTCATCAGAAACCCACAGCGATGTTTCTGATCACATTTTAAAGTTTTATGTGGCTTTAACCTGGATCATTTAAGACAATACAACAAAAATGTTGAATCAAACATCCATGACAGAATCAAAGCAACACTCCAGGTATGTTTTTGATGAGGGAAAAGCATTGTAACGTGATATAAAGCTCAAAAAGTTGATTTTACATAGTGATAGACTTTTCTATCGCTAACAAAATAATACTAACTGGTTAAGTAGTTTGTGCTCCGGTAGTCAGCTGTTTAACACATATGCAGCTTGAAAGCTTGGTACCTCAAAAAGCAAAAACATTTGGTGTCCCTGCGTAGTTTCTACACCTTTATTTCTGTATTTTCTGCATGCAGGAAATATTTTCAAGACGTTGTCATGCGTCTTTCTTTCAGCCTTCTTTCTGAAGGCTCACCAGCAGTACGCAGAAACAGGTGGGGGAGGTGAAGCTCATGGATCAGATGCTGCTCTGCACTGTAAAGAGCTTTTTGAAATCACCAACTGTTGTTTGAGTGAAAATGTTCCTGTGATCCTCGGCAGAAGATCCAAACGCAGCAGACGGAGGATCAAACATGAGCCAGAGCAGGGGTGTCCAAAATGTGGCCGTTTGAATGATTCTGTGTGCTTCCACCGTCAGACAAGTTAGAAACTCAACAGACCAATAAAATCTTAAAACAAGACAAAGAAGTTCTCGGTACAACACAGATTTCTCATTCATCCGCCTGGTTTTTGCATTGACTACGTAGTAAGTAGAGCTACAAACACCCAGCAGCTTTTAGTCAAGGCCGGCTCGGATGCTGGAGTTTTTGCAGCCCATGAGTTCTCTCAGTTTTACGACTTTTGGCCCTCAGAGCAAAAAGTTCGGACACCACAGAGCTAGAGTAAAGACGAATGATGTGACAAAAGGACTTGGCTCTTTGGTTTAGTGGAACCATACCGGGTCATTTGGTGTTTGGTCGTTTTTTTGGGTTTTTTTTAAAGCCAATTACACATCGGCCTTTCAACCAGCTTAATTTCCAATTTAGTGTGAAATTCAATCAGTCAGTTTGTAATTACAAAAGCAATTCACACTAGCTATAATTTCCAGGCATTTTACAAGACTAACTGGTCCAACTCACAGCTGTACAGAAATAACCAAACCATCAGGGTTGCATTCAGATTCGGTTTCACACTATTCAGTTTGATCAAATCAGTTTCTGTCAGCAGAGCAGGTTAAAGTTCAGCTAATCACATAATGCCTACTGGGGAAAACCTTATGTATCACTCAAAGAAAGACACTGGGCGATCATGTTCTGTTTCGTTAAAATATATTTGCTCCTTTTCCGTACCTGTAGACTTCCTCAAATCACTATTTGGCTTATATAACTCACAGTATTTCACTTACTACAACATTTGTCTGCCAGCAACAAATGAGAGAAGAATTAAAGTTCTGCTGCATTGCATCAGCGGCACTGGCATCCCATTTTCTTCTCATAACGCTCCGTTTTCAGACCGAGGAGAGCGCAGACTGCAGTTTTGAAAGCCAAATATTTCCCCTGTTCTTGTTGGATGCAGGGTTTTAGTCGCTGAACAGTTTGGAAGCGTATTTGTTGTATTTTTGGCTGGGCCGCATGCGGTACAGCCCATAATCCTCGGATGTCTCTTTGCCTGTCTGAAAGCAAAGTCTCAGACAGACAGAGAGCGAGCGAGAGACTTCTTTTTGTTTTCGAGCGTCTCTTTCAGAGCCTGAATACAAATGAAGGCAGTTCAGCCACTTTCACCCTAACGTGTGAGGTGCCTTTTGGTCAAAGGTAATATTATTTTGAAGGAAGTTAACTTTCTTTGAGCTTTTTTCCACCCTCAGCTCTCAGCAAGCTGCAGTGGATCGCTATGGTTACAGGGATATTTTTTCTAGTATTTTTTATTTTTTTTATCTGATTCACACAAATGGCTGGTGCTGTTTTGCAGCAGCTCGATTCAGAATATGACCTTGTGACTCCTGCATCTACATCAGCCCTTGGGTTTAAGATTGAGCACTTTTGCTTATCCAAATCACATTGCGCTGTTCTGCGCAATCTACTTTTTTAGTGGAAAACTTTCCATCACTGACCGTGGTTTAGCAGCCTGCAGCCTCCAAATATTAGGTTAGACATTTTTATTATTATAGCTTCAAGTATGTAATTTGCAATGTGGTTATTTTATTAATGATTTTCTCTATCCTTTAAAATATATATCTATGCTTGAATTTAACATTAGTTGCTCGTGTTTCATATGATGCTTTAAATAACAATGATTTTTTTTTTTTACCATGCTGTGTTATGACCGGTATCTGTTATGCTGTCTAGAGGGCTCCGATGTGGATGTACACACTTTTTTCTTTCTATTAAAGTTTTTTTTTTTTTAAAGCAATGGCCATAAGTAGAACTGAGCAAACATTATTTTAAATAAAAAACAGGGGAAACCATTTTTAAAAGTAGGAGCTTTCTCTCATTTCCAAGTATATATATATATATATATATATATATATATATATATATATATATATATATATATATATATTTTTTTTTTTTTTTTCTCACTCTCCGAAGTGAAGTCAGGCCTAAATCTTTGCTTTAGGTCAGTTAGTTAGTTAACGTTCTGTATGTTCTGTATGTTAAATGTCACAATAATGAGAGAGAGAAAGAGAGAGAATATGTCAGAAATGTATTTATTATTTAATCCCTCCAGATCGGAAAGAGCGGCGACAATCCAGCCAGCTTTGCAGTACCATAATCCCGCCACACTTTGCAGTATCGAAAAATTCTAACAGTTTCTGAAAGAAGAGACGTTGCGCTTTCCTGCCAATATCGGGTCATTACGGTAATTTTATTTCTATGAACAATACTTTAGCAGTCCAGTTTAAAGCCTGTCTCTCTGTGCCTAGGCCTTTACCTTTCAGCATTTTGAAAATGTTTAGCGTTAAAAAACACATCGGATATCGACGCATTCGAAGCACCTTTGTGAAGCTGCAATCTTAACCGTCCAAAATTGGTTTTCAACAATATTGATCCTGTGCCAGAATTGGCCGAGGGCGCTCCATGACCCAGCAGCATCGAGGTGTATCCAACGCCGTCCTGGAATTTAAGATGTACACTTTAAAAAAAAAAAAAAAAAAGTGTTTATGTTGATGGTTTGTTTGATTCCCATAGTTTCTACTCCTTGTTGGTAAAACGCCTCATTCAGATGTAGAGGTGTTTTAGACATCTAGAACGCTTATACAGACGAAAAAGAATCTTCTGCTTACATTCGATGCAGGTTCTCACATGCGGCCTTATACATGCACTCAAATGAACATGTCACTGCGCTCGCATACCTGCAGCCTGCTGCAGCCACTTAGTGCGTCGCCAGCTGCTTGACAGATGCATCTGTTGAGCAAATCTTGATGGATTTCCCGCCTGAATTCTGAATCAAAACCTCATTTTCCCTCCGTCTTCTTGCTCCAGACCTCTTTACGTCTCCCGTATCTGCTGCCTCCTCTGAAATCATTCATTGACAAAATGGTGATGGAGAGATTTTTTTTTTTTTTTTTTTGCTGGTTTATCTCAGCTGCATGCTGGCGCTGTATGATGAATGTGGGCGACATCTACCTGTGCAAATGTTCGCCTCATATCTAATGAAATAAGGGTGGAGGGAATCGTGTTGTTTTGCTGTTGCTAATCTTCTTGTCCTTTTTTTTTTTTTCGACAAACTGTGCCGAAGCCGCTTTATATTAATCTTGCTGCTTTGGCTCGTTTACATTAACTTCGTTTTCAAATTCCTCATCTACCTCAGTTGGCCTCTGCTCCCGATCTTCTTCTTCCCCAGAAGTCTCTCTGCCAGAGTGACGATTATCACAAGAAGGAAACATTTTCATTTATTTTTCTCTGCCATGAATATTCAGTGTAAACAGTTTTTATGCATGACTGTTTAATCTCATGTGTGCTTATTAGAAGGTTAGTTAATTTGATATGTTGGCATGCTGAATAATTGCAAGCTACCTTGACACGAGCAGACTCTTTGAGGCAGACGTGTGGGTGTGTGTGTGTATTGCAAATTCAGGATGTTCTGTTACTGTGAGGGAATAAGACATTTACTCATGGATCTGCTCTCGCTCTCAAATGCTACAGATCGAGCCAAATGTCAGGAAGCGGAGAACATTTCGGTTGGGTTTTCCCTACTCTGTGTATTGATTTGTTGGTTTATTTTTTGTGACGCGACTGCAATTTGTAAAAGCGAGTCTCGATATAAAAACAAGTTAATTTGCGTTTACGGAGGATTTGAAGTTTTCTCTGGCTGCGAGTTTCTGCTAGCTTTTGGTCACTGCTGCACATTTAGAGTGGGATCCATCCCTCTCGTTACGCTCATTAAAAGTAGTTTGGAAGCTAAGAGTAGCATTTGTTTCAAGACCACAGGCTAGCTACCCGAGCTGGCTACAGATAACCAGCTAATATCAGACTGTTAGTCCCTGTGTTACCATAGCGACAGTTTTATGCTATTGTCTCCATAGCAAAATTGACCTTGAAGCCAAATGAAAATGAAGCATACATAATAATATAATGTGTTGCTCTACAGTAAATGCAAATTGATTAAAAATACCCCAGAAGGAAAAAGAAAACAATCGTAATCCGTACATTCATTCTCTCCTTTCATTGAATTCATCCCTCCCTCATTCTTTCACTGCCTCCTTTCTTCCTGCCCTCCTTCTTGTCTTCATGTTTTACCTTCTTTTCTCCTGTTTTCTATCTTCACTTCTTCATTTTGCACTTTAATTTCTTGCCTCTTTATACTCTTCTTTCTTTTCACGTAATAAATTCTGCATGTTAACATGTCTATTACATTCATAAATAAGATTAGATAACATTGCATTATTTTTTGAATGTGTTGTTATAAGTCTTTGTGTGTTTGTGATGCAGTCATAATAATTCCCATGAAACTCATGAAAACCACATTTAATGATTGAGATGAGTCTGGCTCTTTAGCTTCATTCATGGCCCAGTTTTTAGACACTTCTCAGTACTTGCCCAGTGATGGAGCTTTCATCAGCATAATTTTCAATCGCATGATTTATTAAGGCCAGCCCGTCTCAAAGAGATCTGTGAATAGGCAGTGCACAAGTGATTTTTCTCCTCATTCTTTAACGCCATTGTTGGATCAGACTGTGGTTTTTGGAGATTTTTTTCTTTTTGTTTTCATATATTCTGCTGGGTTTTTTTTAAAGTTATTTGTATTTATAGAACAACGCTGACCCAGGTCAGCAGTCACACATGTTGGAGCCAATCTAGTGCGACTAGAGAGGAGAAGAAATTCAGTCATGGCAGGTTTGTGCATGCTATCCGCGCTTGTGGCCCACTTCTGTTCCAGATAGCAACAAACGAGTGTTACTGTGAAACGTGGATAAAGCACGGAACGAAGCCAGAGCAATCATCGCTGTACATCCCCTCCCATCTCATTCACACTGGGCCCACTGGAGCCTCCTCGTGCTCCTCAACGTTTCAAGAGCCTTGTAAGGCCACTTTCATCTTCCCCCTTCAGAAAATGAGACAGTCTCTGGTGAAAAGTGCTGACAGTAGCACTTAGCGTTGAACAGCGCTAGCTGAACTTTAGTTTCTGCCTTTGTCTGAAGTAGCGCCGATAGGGCCGCCTCTCTTAGAAGTTACGTTTGTGTATATTTGTAACCAGCTGGGACGTATGGAGGTCCTTCATCTCGCTGGTCTGCTGGACAAAGGACATTCAGGCAGCTACTCATTTATCAAAGCAACTGATCCCACATCAAGCAAAACAAGTACATTGGCTTCAAAGGATTTTTCATCTTTTGTGGAATAAAAGAGATTTCATTCAAATTGCTGCTCTTTTTTTTTTTTTTACGTTCGGTGCCAGCCATTCAATTTTTCTAAGTGGTTATGATTGCGAGCTCTACTATTGCCAGAGTAAACACTTGGCCCTCCTTGGAAAACACCATTAGCGATGAGAGAGGCTGAATGATGTTCAGTTCAAACTGTGCTAGCGCTTCCTGGCAATCCGACTTTAACCCACATTGTTGTGCGCACTCTGTAAGAAATTCGATTGACAAATTTACTGCCGTTAAAAATCTCGCCTCTGTTTACGTAGCCAAAGTTTGGAACATGTATATGGCAATAATTTTCTCTTGAATTGGTTTCAGTTCAAGAAACGAACTGAAATGTGTGTCTTACCCACAAATCCTGAATTTCACTTTTCATTGACTTTGGTACCACTCTTTGTAAAAACATTGTATCTTCTCCACTTACCCCCATTTCACATCCATTGTTTCCTAAATTGAGTCAGTTGTGTCTTCTACTCTTTCATGGAGTAAAGGAGAGGATTTTGGGTTCCTACGCAGTGTAGAAAAGTATGAAATATAATTAAAATATTTCACATGCATTGGTAAGTACCATAAATCATCAATCATCCAACTGTCGTTTTATCTCTCTCTCTCTCCCTTTTGTTTGATCTGTCATCCATCCTGCCGTCCAACTTCCAGTCCATCTGCTCCATCCAACACTATGTCCCTTTATCTATCAATCTATCTGTCATTTAACAGTCTGTCTGTCTGCTTATCCATTCTTCTGTGGTTATGATTGCGAGCTCTACTATTGCCAGAGTTTTCCTTTCTTCAGGTTCAATACTGAAACTCTGACCACTAGAAATATATTATTTTAAATTCATAGTAGAGTTGAAGTAACTAACTGTGCAGGAACCCTAACCACCCTACCCTTCTCTGTGTTGGTTAGCACCACATACCTATAGCTGACTCTTCTATAAAATGAACATAGTACCCATTTGCCACTTGGATCACATTGCAGGAGATTAATGAACAAGTGCAGTGGGTTAGATTGAGCACGCCGCACACGACTCTCACCTTCCTACTCGCTGCAAGGCCCCTGCTGATGGACGGAAATACTCTCATCTCTCCATAGGGCTGGCCTGTCACACTGAAAGACTGATGTTGGGCTGCAGTTTTTCTACACGCACCGCCTGCCAAGATCGTACGCGTAGCACACAGTGAGGGTAACAGAAGGGTGGAGACGGTGTGTTACGAAAGGTTACAGATCCGGGCCTACACCGCCTCACCGACTTACAGGCAGAGCAGAAATCCCTTCCAGGGTTTATCGTTGATAAAAACATTTGCTACATAGACTTCTTCACACAAAGACCAGACAAAAAGATAGGCCCATCGACAGACATCTTATACTGAACTCTACCTGGCTTTGTTATCCCTTACATGCGCAAGTGTTTAGGTCTGCCCTGGTAAGTGAAGTTCAATGGGTCTGAAATTGTCTTACTGGATGTAAATGGGCTTTGCTGGGTAAAGCAGGCTGTCTCTCAAAGAGCTGATTTGTGTAAGCTGCTTAGTGTTTCCACCTCCTCATTACACATCCTAACCTATTCATGTTGTGGCTAAGACGTTGAATTATTCCTCACTCATCCCCTTTGTCGTATTAAGCTGATTCTTATGTGCTAGTAGTTTTAGATGCGTTCTTTTTTGTTGGTGAAACTTGTTATGGTCACTACATAACGGCAATATGTCAGTGTTTAGCCCTACAGGCCAGACTTTGCATTAAAATGAATGAAACCTGTGCAATATGCAGGTACGCACAACATTATTCATACAACTGACAGATCTGGATTCCTTTTACCAAGAAGCTTGTTTATAAATATAGGATCTATGCTTTACATGTGAGACGAGGAACAATTTAGAACAAATAAAATTACTAACCATTTATAGAAAATGTATATTTTTACAGCAATCAAACCTTTCTTTATAATTGTTGTGTTTTGATGACTGGCCAAGGTTTTGAGGTTGAAAGGCCTCATTGCCAAAACCTTTATCTTTACCTCCCTCTACTAATTCTCTATCAGATTCAAGTCAGGACTATGGCTGAGTCACTAAATGTAAACGCTTAAATTAAAGTAAACAGTTAAATTAACGGATGACTTTATCCATGTTTCTGGGCTTAACTGTATAGTTTGTCCTTATGTAAAACAAAATGCACCTTCTCTGTACTTTGCTTGATTTTGTGATAACTCAAGATATTCAGAGTACAATTCTTTGTGATTTTCTTGATATGTTTTATTCCCTATTGTTCTTTACATAGTATTTATTAGCTATTCTATGTGGTTGCAGCAAAACCCCTGAGTTGAATGTCGAGTACAGAGCACAGATTTCTGGATAATTTGCCAATAATGATGCCTGCAGGCTGGTCATAAGGAGGACCAGGGCAGACTGGAATGACCAGATTTATTTCTTTATAGATTTTCAATTACCAACTGTTTATTCTGCCTTGATGCACAAAATTGCTGCATCATCCTCTGCATCTCCCGCAAATGATCCCCGGGCAGATGGACTTGGATGTGACATGGTTGCTGGTTCCAGATGGGCTGGTTTGAGTATTCAAAGAACTGCTGACCTCCTGAGATTTTCCCACATCTTGCTGGTTTCCAATGATTAGTTGGAAAATGGGAAAGCATACATAGAGGCACTTGTGTGGACGAAAAAAAAAAATACTCGTTACAACCAAGATATGAGGAATATTATCTCTGAAGTCATAACGCGTCAAGCACCGAAGAAGTAGGAGGCCACGCTGTGTGCAACTTCTGACAGCTAAGAAGAAATAAGCCAAGACAAAGACACCAAACTAAAAGAATGTGTGGAGGACATGCATGGAGACGAATCAGATGGATAACGTATAAGAGAAGTATCCGTCACATTCTCAGATATTTTCTTAGAGGGTATTGAAAATATTCTGAAAATGCAGCGTGGGAAGCTGAAACACCAAGACGCAATGCTGGTGTTTGCAGAGCGGCATTTTATTTTCTTGACACTGATTGGCTGTGCCCCCATTAGAAAAAAATACACTGTAGATCATTCTGTGGTAGTGATGAGGTGATTTCCACTGTGTGTATTAATGCATACTAAGGTATATTTGGTGTTTGAACTATTAAAATGGGCAATAATGAGCATTTTTAGAGTAGTTCACAAGTATTTGTGGACTTTAGCTACTTGTGGGCAGCCATCCCATCATAACCCTTGTGAGTACCAGGGGTCTATTATAGATCAATTGGAAACGGTCTCAATTTCTTAAGAGGATCGTTATGCTTGGCGCTGTTTGCTTCAGACCCCACATCAACGTTTGGATTCATCTTGTGCCTCATCAGAGTCATATTTAGGGTCAATGGTGGAACGAACCCCTTGTTGGTGGAACAATACTCATCCCTCTTATCTCAGATTCTTATGCATGTCAGTTATATTTTGCAGAGAAAACCTCTGCTATACTGGATTAAAATGTTACAAAACCAGCGTTGGAGTTGTCTGAAGTTGCTCATCCAGCCCATTGTGTATCATAGCGCGCATCTTTGTGACAATGTTTGTTTTTAACCGTTACTCTTGATGTCGAGTTCAGTCCTTACTGCACCGACATCAGAGATCCAGATGCTGATTCCCATGTAAGAGTTTTCTCCTTCACAAAGAAGTCTGTGTGGATAAAATTGTGTACTGGAAAGTCTCAGTGTATGAGCTTGTCGTGTTATGTTTTTGTTTCAAAAGATATAATCGTACAGTTGTTGTAGAAAATGCACCTCTGGCCGCTTCTCTCAAGTTGAAATCAGAAGTTGAGGAAAGCGCAGAATTACAAATGGGAGCATAAAATGTACAAGCACCTTTTGCCTTGTTCTAAGAAGCTCCAGCCATTAGACACACTTCATTACTCATCCATGGAAGTTGCATTGCAAGTAGTCCTTCTGCCCTTTGATGCATCAGCAGAATGTTGCAGCAGATGTTGGTACTTTTTTTTTTTTTTTTAATATATATATATTTTTTTTCTTCCATTGTTCATGCTGAGCTGATGGAAATTTGTTCAGTCAATATTGAAAAACGAGCAGCTCGTTTGCTGCAGTGGGTTTGTCCGTGGCTGCCGTTTCCCGCAGTTAAGCGTCTCGCGATGCCACTCGTGATGGACGCGCGCGTCGTCTCCCTCAAAGCAAATGAATGTCCCTGCGGATATCGGCGTGCGGTCATTTAGCACCCATCATCCACAACGCTATCATCATTACTGTCACCCCCTCCGGTCGCGTCGCGTTGACAGTCTCTCCGTCACGGGTTTTGAACTGCGGCTCGCTCTGTCTGAGACCTGGGCCACCTTGGGTTGTCATTAGAGGTCCCTTCTGTGTCTGAAATGCAGGTGGACTTCTCCCCTAATGAGGACTCAGCTGTCATGCAGGCAGGGAGTGGAGGAGGTGTCACATAAAGGTGTCACTGTCCGTCTGGGACACTGGTATTCTTTCCCTTTTGAGTAGCGCTCAGACGGCATTGTTACAGTGGATACAGAGACAGACAAATGGCTTGTAGATTTACAACGAGGCAGCGCTATGGTAATGGTAATGGTAACTTTTAGTCATGGCAGGACAAATAGCTGTCTTTGTCATTTTTGGAGTCGAAATCTATTGTCTTTTTAGCTCGTTGTTACGTCCTCCTGCGTCTGATCTTACTTGCACAACAGCAGCAGCGCTGGCTGACCTTTCACCTCAACCCTACAAGCAACAAGTGAACTTTCCCTCAAACCCAGAGCTCCTTATATGCGAACCTGTTTGATTTAATGTTCCTTTCCACTCACTGCATGGATGGAGAAATATGCATGTCTGACCTTTTTACAGTCTGGTAACGTTTGAAATGGTCAAAGTTTCTAAAAAGCCTCGTTTGAGCGAAGTAGAAGCAACTTCACAACTGTGTTTGAATATAAACCATCACAGAGGCTGCTTTATAAATAATCTTGACCTATTCTGCACTCTGGGTTTAGCTGTGCTTAAGTGCAATTAAAATACAATGTGTTGGCGATGCTATTACACTGATTACATTTACACAAGTAATTGTTGACCTGCGTTGACCCTCTAATATATATATATATATATATATATATATATATATATATATATATATATATATATATATAAAACAGAAAACCTTGCAGACGTGCAGTTCTTAGCTCACATAATTAACTGAACCCCAGGTTGTCATGTTTTTTTTTTTTAGGTTGTTAATATCCTCCATCGCCTTCGGTGCCTTTTACCGTTATGGGTTTCATTTTTCTTCGATTAGTGCATCACTAAAAAGCCCCATTGCAATTTGATAGTAAGCCTGAACCTAATCGTCCATTTTGACATCGTAATTGAAGTTATTTAAAGTGATGCCATTTGGCAGTAAATGAAAGCAATTTAAAATGGAATGAAAGAGGAACGCAAAGCTGCTGCTCCCTTCGCCCTGCATGGACCGTTCCACAGTAAACAAATGAAACAGACTTTACCTGGATGAACTTGAAACTGACAAAAGTTTAATGGCAACCTGTTTGTTTGTTCACAATTTAGCACAATTCAGAGTTTGCTTTTTGATTCGCTGAGTTATTTCATGTAATGACAATAAAAATGGACATAAAAGATAACAATCTGTATTTGAATCACTCTTCCTGAACAAACTGCTGACGGTGTCTCGGGTTTGAGTATTGTTGAGATTATACAGACTTATAAGGGTCCATTGAAGGAATAGTCCAGTGTATGTCTGCTCATATTTTATGTATAAGAAACAAACTATTTTTGATAAAGAAAAAAAAATCATATTTATATTTTAAGCGTAACCCCACAGCAAGCATCATATTTCATTAAGGGCATGGTGTGTTCAGGTATGTTAGTCTGTTTCAATTTGAATCCTGTGAGAAATTGGGAATTATTTAAATTAATTGTCATGATGCTAACTAAATTGTCTGTAAATTGTTTTCCAGATTCCAGACTTGCGCCGCTCATGGTGGCAGCATGTCAGATTCTGATTTGATCTTTTATTCATAAATATTTTGGCTCAGGTATTTCATGTGAAAGGATTTTTTTTTGTCTTACTGCTTTAATTTCTGACAGTGTACATGATGTGTTTTTACAACTGGGAGCTGATTGTTGCCTGAATAGCTGACAAAATAAGTGAACTATGACCTCCAACCCCAGAGGAGCAGAGAGATGCAGAGAGAAAAAGGAAGTTCAAACCATCTTTCCCATCGATCTAATCTGCAAGGATCATATCCTCATCTCTGACGTCTTCCTGCTAGACGTTCTGACTAAACGGCCAGAAGGAGCTTTAAAGAAGAGCGGCAAGAGCAAATGAGGTGGATTAGCATCTCTCCAACAACTGATGGAAATTCATTCAAGACACGTTACTGCAGAATATTGTCTCAGCTGCCCGGATATAGAGCTGTTGGCATGTCACACAACAACAGTCTTCAGATGCCCCTTCATATTTATTCAAAACTACCAGAGATTCTTCTTGTCCAAAGCAAATCTTTGAGGATGATTTGAGTTGCAACAAAATGGATTTTTTCCTTTGGGATAAATAAAGTATCTTTGATCTAAGGCGATTTTCACACTATTCCGCCTTTCTCCCAAAAAGTCCTCTGATATTGCCCAGTTCTGTACTTCTTCTACAGCACACATACCAGTGGAGAGCCCACCCTCATCCTTTTCTTTCTCCCTTGCAGATGGTGGGCAGATCTTACCGTCTCTGGATTGGCTCTCTGCCTAAATTTTTCCCCTACCAGCCAGCATCTCCCTCGTGGCGCAGCCTCCACGGCTTAATTAAATATCATTCCAAAGCTAGCCGCGGTGCTAGCCGCCATTGGGCCCCTTCGGAAAGGGAGGATGGCGGGGCAGGAGAATCGGTCTTTTTCTAGCTGCGCGCTAAATGAACAGGGTGAAAGAGAGACTTCGTATCGAAGTAGCATCCTCTCTGCCAGCTGCTGTCACAGGCGAGCGGGCTGCGAGTTGATTTGCACTCATTACGGGGAAATGAGTAAGGCCTGAGGATGATGACCGCATTACTCAGAACGCATGTGATGTGATTGGAGATGTTGTGCGATGCTTAATCTCCTCCCCTGCGTCCCCAAGAAACAGAAAATAAATGGAGATGAAAATCTTGTTCTACATCTTCACAGTGGGCCCCTCACATGATCCAAATGGAAGTGGAGAACTGATTATGCAAGATCCCCTCCCTTACACCCCCGAGAAGAAGAAGAAAAAAAGATTCTCACTCCGCTAATAACCGGAGCCCTTTCTGTAGGAGGTATTTGTAATTATAGCGGCTGCATCAAGTGAAATTATTCATTTATCCGGCTTGTCTTTGCCTTGCGCTCGGTAATGGAGGCACGCGTTCATGGAGGCACCTCGGACCGAATGCGCATTTTATTGTCGTCTGAAGGAACACACATTGGCGTCACCCTTCATTAGGCTGACCTCGATGTTTACGGATTTAATACCGCGTGTTTCCGCTGCATGAACACCCTCACCGCCGACTCGCCAGCAGCTCTCGCTGGTGTCTTTACTGATTAAATCCAACCATGTGACCTTCTCTCCTCTCGTACTTTGCGCCGTCTGAGTCGAACATAAAAGCCGAACATCTTTGTGAATTTTTTATTTTTTTTTTTTTACATAGTGCTGCTCCTTTTTTCCATCCACCCCACACTTTGCTCCGCGCTCATTATGGACCAACCTCGGCCTCAGCGTTAGAGGCCAGGTCTTGTCTGTCACAGCAGCATCAGCAGGAGCAGCTAATGGTCACCTTGCTCTTTACCATGCCCCATGTTCACTGTGATCTTGGAGGACATCATTATCTTCTCCATGCATTTCCACAAAGCGTGCCGTTTCTTAAGCAGAGAAATTCTTCCGGTTCTGCAACAGAACCGCCAGCTGGATGTTTGACAATTTGTTTGCACATTTACAAATATCTGCTCTTACATTTTCTCTCTCTTTTTATTGACCTTGCAGAAGTAAAACTTTTGCTTACATTACATTTTTTTGTGTTGCAACCACAAATGTCAATGTATTTTTCAACATAATGTAAGGCAATATTCTGAAGTGGAAAGATAGCAATACATAGTTTTTAAAAAAATAGATGAACATTTAAAAGCATGTTCTGTTTTTGTATCTGGTTTTATCCTAATATTTCATTTAATGTATTGTCCCAATATTTAAATATTTGATACTGTTGTCAATAGGTCAAACGGGTTTCTTTCTAAATTAGGAGAACAAAACCCAATCAATTACAGTAGGACAATGCTTTTTCTCTAATAGGGGAAAACAGGAAGTAGGAGACAATTCAACCCTTCTTTTGAAACCTATGTAATTTAAAAGTGTCACTTTGCAGCAGTGAAGGAGACCTGCTGCTGCTGTGCAGAGCTACTCAGGTGTGTGTTAGAATCACGGCAGCAAACCAGCAAAACGCAAAGAACTTTGCACAGTTTTTTCCCCCCCAAACTAACAGACTGAGTTGAGTAAAGCTGTTGGATGCAGGTAAAGTTAGCTAAAGGATGACTAGCTAATACCAGCACAGCACCTTAAGCTAGCTAACAAGTAGCCTCTAGGCTGCTGGTTTTGTCTATGTTTAGAAGTGGGTAGTACTTGTTACAGTTTTTGGAAAAAAGGAACTTGAGTAGTTTTACTGCACTGTGCCTTTTTCTTTTACTTGAGTAATATTATAATTACTACTTATTCATTTTGCCCCCCCCCCGCCCCCGCCCCCCTCTTGTTAAACTTTGTCTGGAGCCGGGGCTGCTTCCATGTAACCTCCTACGGCTACGGTACTAATGTGAAAAGGTTGAAGGGGTGTGAATGCTTGTGCAAGCCTCTGAGTTGTCACACAGATTGCTTCTCCAGCACCCATTTATAATTGCTGATTTGCCACGTAACAAGCAGGTTTGCCGTCAAACACTTGTGCAGCAGGAGTGAACACCTGCCTTGTTCTCACCCCATTACCTCTCTTTACGCGTTACATAGTGGAATATCTTTGCTTTACGATCTCAGCTTGCTGTTTTGAACGTCTGTGTCAGCGTGTCGGATATTTTGCCTTCCCTTCACATCCCCAACAACGCGGTCTCCCTGTTGGCCTAAATATCTTTGTTCTGCCGCTTGTATCTCTCTCTTTTTTTTTTTCTTTTTTGTTATAGCAGAAGTCATTTCCTCTGCGCTGTCCCCGTCTTCTCCTCATGCCCGCAGGACACTCTTCCTCATCTTGCTTTGAACTCTTTAATTTTTTGCATAGTAGCAGTTTTTTTTACTAACATATTTATTCATTTATAACTCCTTTCAAAGGCCTTTGCGTATGAGTGCACCTTTATTCTCCCCCCTGTCTCTCTTTCTCTCCCTTAGCTCTCCACATAGAGCAAGCCTTACTTATACAGTGTTGGTTTAATCCCCGTCGCCCTGTCAGAGACTATTTTCTCTGGTTTCTTTTCAAACTACAGCAGCTCTGAGCTCAGACAGCATTTTTCGGCTCTCTTGGCTTCTCAGCTCCTAGACAGTTTTCGCTGTGCCAATTTTTTATTTTTATTTTTAACCAGCGCAATGTCGTTGAAGCAGCTTGTGTGTTTATTTATTTTTATTTTTTTTTATTTTTCAACCAACAAGGTCAAGGTGTCTTTCTCACTGCAACAGATCGTCTCTCTTCTGCTCTTTTCACACTGATGGGATTCGTCTGACAGTGGTTGATTCCTTCCCCCTCTCATCCGAATAATCATTACTTAGTTAGATAGCATCTTTTATCAGGAGTCCTTGGTCCAAATGCAAAAGAAGATGATGGTCTACAGAGGTCTGAGGGAGACTCCTCTTCATGTCCTGCATGGTCACAGCAAAATGGTTATTTAATGAGGACATGTGATACCATCCAACATTTGATAATGTTGGATGTTTTTTTCCTCCTTTGTATCCAAAGACCCTGTTCTCAGATCAAATTAGCCCATAATGTGGTTGTTGTTATGCAGGTAGTCATGTTAATAGCAGAAGTCCTTTAAAAAGGGAAAAGTCTACAATAAAGTGTCATTATTGCTTTAATTACTATGAACTTTTTCTATATATAGTTGGATTCTAATGATGATTAAAATGAACAGTAAAGCGTCAACCAATCAACCATCCAGATAAAAAGACGACATACGAGAATCAGTTAATTACAATAAAAAAGAAAATTGATCGATATTTTTGGGAAAACTACAGAAACCCATTTTGGTTTTAGAACCATATTTAAGGTTCACATACAATTAACAGTGTTTTAAAGAAGTTGTAGAAAAGTTTAGGCCGTTTAACTAGTTCACTACATTCCCAAAAGCTTTCACTTGTCTGCTTTCACACTGTGAAACTTGACTGACATCCTGTTCTAAATCCTTAGAGTTTAATTTGATGTTGACTGTTTCAACTCTTCTGGGACTTGAAGCCTCAACACTGGAGTCTGTCAACCTCTGGGAAAACTTCCCACAAGGTTCAGGATTTAATTTCTGGGAATTATCTAGAAGCAGGTTTGCTAAGTCAGACACTGATGTTCTAATTCATCCCAAAAGTATTTTAACTTTGGGATGGAACAACCTTTGGTTGTTTGACAGAATACCTTCCTCTCTTTGGGTCAGGGTTATGATTTAAGGTCAGTACTCTATGCAGGCCAATCAAGTTCTTTTGCACCTAGAACTTTAGTACTCTGCTTTTTGCACCGGTTCACCATAATGATGGCACAGGGACCCCAAACTGGTCCCATAAAGCTGTAGGCATCGAAACTGTCCAAAATGTGCTGGCATGCTGCAGCAATGCGAGTTCCTTTCACTGGAACTATATTGGACTATTCAATGACACCATGTGCAGTGCACAGCCAATCTGTAGCAATATATCTGAGCAAATATATTTCATGACTTAACTTATTGCAAAGGTACCAGTTCGCCTTGCTGGAAGATGAGAATGAAGATGAAGATGATGATGATGATGATGATGATGATGAACAGTTCCTTCACAATATAATCTAGAATAAGGCTGCCTGACTGAGCTGCTTGGTTTTATACACCCATGGACAGTCCAGAAGGCTGATCCAGTTCTTCTGCTAAGATGATGTATTTTAATGCTAATGACACAGATGTACTGAAATTACTCATTTCAGTTGGCAAACGTTTTCAGATGACATCTGTTCGGTGTGGAATGATCAATTTCACATCTGATCAATTTACTATATCTTTACATTTTTCAGCTAGAGATGATTAAATACAGTCCGAATTTATTAAAAACTGTAAAACAGCCCTGTAGTTTCCCACTGCTTGGCCGTTTTGAAGCAGATGCTAACTGTAGCATCGTTGGCGACTCTTCTTGAGCCTGCAGCTGTCAATCATGTCAAGTCAGTTACTTTCTCGATCGGCCATCCAAAATCCTACCATGCAAATTATTTAAAAAATATTGGCGTCTTCTTCAGCAGTTTTGTAGCTGATTGTTGTTGGCCAGTCTCACCTTGATTTGCATCTTAATTGGTCGACTCCACCAAACACAGGGTAACTCAGGAAACTCTGTTCTTATGTCAAAGCAACAGTTTCAAGAACAAATAGTGACGGGTGTCGAGCGTAAAGCCTCCACCTTCCTCTCTAGGGCTTGTAATAATATCTTGTAATCTCTTTCACCAGACACAGTCACATCCTGACAGCAGTTTGCCAGACACTCTTCACTGTGACAGGAAATATTTAAATAAATCTGGTTGTCATGCCCTTTAGATGTTGTTCTACACCACTACACACCAGTGTTTGCAGTCGGCTCGTTTCCTCTTGATCAGTTCTGACTGGTGATGACCGGGTCAGACACACATTTTCTTTTCCCCCGTTCAATAAGTACATCAGACTCAAAATATATGTATATTTTTTTTGACTTCATGCAGTAAAGACATTAACCTGTTGGTCTCAGGTTGTCATTCACAATGACAGGGGTGTCAAACTCCAGTCCTCAAGGGCCGCTGTCCTGCAGTGTTTAGATGTGCCACAGGTAAAAAACAGTGGAATGAAATGGCTTAATTACCTCCTCCCTGTGTAGATCCGTTCTCCTGAGCCTTGCTAATGACCTAATTATTCTTTTCAGGTGTGGTGCAGCAGAGGCACATCTAAAAGTTGCAGGACAGAGGCCCTTGAGGACTGGAGTTTGACACCCCTGTCACTAGAGGACCCAAATTTGGGTCCTCTAGTGACAGACAGGTTAATAAATTTTCCTCTTTGATTTAGCTTTTGTTTGAAGTCCTTCTAGCTTATAGTTATGGAGTACTTTTACTTATTTAGCGACCCAGAACAGGAGCGTCTGGTTTATGTATCTTCACTCAACCCAGAGCAGGAATTAGAACAAACTTAGAATCCAGAGAAACTAGTTTTAGTTTTCCTAGAGAAACTTCTCATTACCTTAGCTCAACATTTAGCATTAAATTCAAGACCTAGAGAAACTTCTGTTAGTTTACAAATCTAGAGCAGACTTAGAAAGTACCATCTAGTTTTATCAGAACAAGAATCCAGATAAAACCCTACTAGTTTATACTTCTTTAAACATGGGAACCAATATGTAGTTTTATACTTTTGTCTTTTCTCTTTTCTTTTGCCCTTTCCTTTGCTTTACTGTTTTGTTGTATTTCTTTCTAATTCATGTACTTTGAACTGCTTTGTTGCTGAAAAATGTGCTAATAAATAAAATTGCATTGCCTTATCTAAAATGGAGATAAAAGTGTGGTAGATTGGCTTAGAATTTAATAATTTTGTCATTTCTTCATTTTCTGTTGTATTGAAAACTACTACCTTTACCAAGAAACTATCATATTTTTCTTATTTTGACAACTTATGTTAAAAAAATGTTACACTTCAGGGTTTCCACCAGAAAACTTGCTAGGCCCGGGGGTTGGGTGCCAGGGCATTTCAGAACATTCATCCAACGACCCGTCGTGTTTTTGAGTTAAAAATGTTTAAAGTTGACAGGAAATTTGAAAATATCACTTGATAATTATGTTATTGAAACATAATTATCAAGTGATATTTCTTAAAAAAATGCAAACATTTTAAAAAGACTTAAATAAATCAGCAATGCTTAGCCTGGTGGGGGCACAAGTAAAGCCTGGTGGCCCGCCAGGCTTATAATACACTGGGGGAAACCCTGCATTTATTGAATTAATACAGTGGTTGCTCAAATGAGCTTTTCATTTTACTATGTGTTGTCCATAATCTGTAGAGTAAAAGCCTGATCAATAATGTTTCGGAGAAACCTCCAGTTCAGACACAGATTTAAGATCAGGTGTGATTGATAGATAAAAATGATGTATTTTTTTTAACATCCAGTGTTTTTATCTTTCTTAGAATTGTTAGACAGGTTTGATACTCCATTAACTAACCCTGACGACGTCTTTATTTGATTGGACAAGCGGCAAATATAGTGATAACCAAGATTCTGGCATAACTCAGCTGCATGGAAAACTTCATAGGGGAGAACGTGTTTCAACTCTACTTCTGTGCTGAAAAACCCTGAGGGAGCCGACTTGCATCCATACATGTTTCATACTGCAAAGATTTGTAGGTTTTCTGCCTCTGAAATATGATTAAAAAAAATATGTCGTTCAAAGCATCAGTCTGCAACAGTTTTCTTTCTAATGATGCTGCTTTTCATTTTACTTTTAATATCCCACAATAATATTCTAATCTAAGCAAAATGATTTCCATACAGGGCGACTGCTTTCCTGTGTTTCTGCTGCTGCAGATTCAACAAAAAGCCGAACCTCTACGTTAGTGTTTCTGATCTGTCAACTGTAGTTTTGAAGATGTTTTGTTATTTTTAGCTTCACGTGCTGTAAACTCAACTCCTCCGGCGATATTTGTAAATCGCATTAACATGCTGTAGCTGTGATGGAGAGTTCTGAACAGAAGTGCAAACTTCTTACTCTCTCATAATCTGTATTCTTCTCCTGTCTTCTTTACACCCCTCTGTTTTCCACCTCGCTTCCCTTTTCAATCCTACAGACAACGGTGTTGTCTGAGGGGATGAACCCATATCTTAAGTGATCTGTCTAACTTCTCCTGAGTTTTTATTTTTTCCCCCTCCTGTTTCCTGTTTCAGATGCCAAGGAAATCGTCCTGAAAGCTCAGATTCTGGCCGGTGGGAGAGGCAAGGGTGTGTTCGACAGCGGCCTTAAAGGTGGAGTGCACTTAACTAAGGAGTAAGTGTTCCCTTATGTGCTTTTCAAAACTGAGAGTTATCGTAGAAGGTAGATTCATGTTATTTTCCCCAGTGGCAGCAGCTTTCTGAAGATGCTACTTAAGCACAAAGACACTGTCAGGATTTCTTTTGCTGCAAGTATTTCTCATCTGTTATTCTGTATTTTTTTAGGGGGGGGAAGCCTCCTTTTAATTAAATGGTGAAAAAAGCAGCTTAAAGGTTAGCCGTAGCACTTTGCACCACCAACTGTGCTGAATGACGATGACGGCCTGAGCAGAAATCTGCATTTTCTTTCCTTCAGAAATTTAAGCTGCGACTTGAAAAAGTGTCTCTTAGCTGCGGCACCCCCTATTTTCTCCCGGCACCTGAAGAAGTGTCTCCTATTTTTACCAATTGTTGCTACCACTTACTGTGGCCTTAAAGGCAAAGAATAGGAAAAAAAAGGTGATTCATGACATTTGTCGCAGGCGTGCATCAGCAGCACCTTACTTTGCAGTTTAAAATCTTCCTAAAAGTTTTTTTTTCCTTAAGTGAGACACGCTGAAGATCATCGTCCCAAGACAGTGACATGAGAGCTCGGTTCGCGCCGCCGCCATTTATCAAAGAATGAATGCATCCCTCCCCCCCCGACCACCAGCTTCATTTGTATTCTCTTACTAAACCAGAGCAGGCTTACAGAAGCAGCTCTGGTTTGCTGGGAGCTTCTAGGCAAAAAGAATAAGGAGAAGCTCATTTACAACCATCTGGATCAGAGCCCTTCAGAATTAGTCGCTTCTCTTAAAGGGCCGGTATTGGTACATGCTTTCCATGCACACAGTGCCATTTTGCAGCACAATTAAGCATTAATGTCACCTTAAGTTGTTATAAGAATGCTGTAGATATCAAACATAACTTCGATTTTGCAATTTGATGCCTTAAAATTGGGCCTCTGTCTCTTTAAGAACGTCAGCACAGCAATGCTCCTCTGTTATGCAGTTTACGCCGTTCTCAGGAGCGTTGGACTGAGTAGTTAGCATAAGCTCAGCAGACTTTTTCAGATTATTCTTGTTTTTGAAGCTATCCTTTTTTTTCCCACTTTACAATAATGTGCCACTTTGTGTTGATTAAAAATTAAGTTTTCAAGGGGAAAAAAAATGTATGTAGTTGCAGCTCGTGCTGCACAAAATCAGAAAACGGTACTATGATGACATCACTAGCAATAAATGGACAACTCCTGTCCCCTCCTCTCCACCGCTGCGTTTGTCGTGTGAGCTTCCAGTTTGGTGATCTTCAGCAGCTGCGTCGGGTTTGAGCGTCTCCTCCAAGCAGAACCCCCCGGGGGGAGGCGAGGTGTGAACTCATTACGCTTGGAATGGATTGTTGTTAGGAGGACTGGGCACACCCGACGTCGCGGCGATGATGTAGTCGCGACGTGTTGCATGGCCCTAGTTGCAAACTTGACAAACTGTGAAAACTCAAGGAGCATAAACACCTCGGCGAGGCAGCGTATGATGTAGTAATCCCCAGAGTGAGGAAGAATATGTACAATGCTATTAGGAAGTCGTAAAAAGCGGCCATTACGGTGATGGATGTTGTTTTAAGCGCCGTCTCTCCACTTTCAGCCCTGCAGTTGTTGGCGAGCTGGCTAAAAAGATGCTCGGCTTCAACCTGATTACCAAGCAGACGCCCAAAGACGGAGTGAAAGTGAAAACGGTGAGCTAAAGGAGGAAGAAAAATCCACTTTTCTCTTTCTTAATGTTTTCATTATGTTGTTTTTTTTTTTTTCTTGACCTCGTTTCTCCGAGTCCAGTAATGCTGCTCTGTGAAATGAATGTCTGGCTCCGAGTTCCCTCTCCTGCATGTAAGCAGTAGCTGTCTGCTGTTGTTTACTGCGGGTTTGTGCTGCCTGGTGTTCAGGCTTGTTGCATAAATTGAGCCAGGCCCAGTGTGAATTTAAAGTGTTTGGTAAACAACTGTTACTATGTGCCACTAACAAGCAGGAATATGATTTTTATGTATTTTATTTTTCCCCGCTCGTATGCTGCATGCAGTACCTCCTCACAGCAGACGTTTCCAGGTGATGAAGCCCTCTCAGTATCTGCTTGGTGTGTGTGTGGCTCCTGCACTCCTCTCCTTTCCCCTCATCATCCTTCTTCTTCACCGCTCCTCCTCCTCCTCCTCATTGCTGCTGCAGAGTTTACAGGTGGAATCCACTTAGCCTCAGCTAAAGTCACTCAAACAACTTTGAGTTCAGTTGTCTCAAAGGAACGGCAAAAACGATCTGTTGTTTTTTTAATTAGTTGAGAAAGAGTAGAGTTGTCTTTTTGTCTGGACATCCACCGTATTGCTTACAGTGCAGAAAATCAGACGAGACGAGGAAAAGCCGAAGAATCTTCCTTCAAGAGCAGCAGTTTTGCTTAAAGCAACACCTTTCTGATGTTTTTTTTGTTGTTGTTGTTCTTGTCTTGAACTCACACCCACCTGAAAAAAGGAGCCCGGTAGCTCTGCATCTGATTCGCCGACATGACACTGATAGATGGATGACAAGGCAGGGAGGGAGGGGAGTGTAGTTGTCGGGTGAGGAGCACCACAGGATGACATTAAATCAGGCTTATCAGGGAAACAGCGATTGGAGGAGGACCGGCGGTGAAAACATGTGTTTGGTTTGTGAGCAGAGACTGAAATGAAAATGAACTCCAGAGACTTGTTTCAGTGACTGGGCACGGCAGCGTTTGGACAAGGAAATGGAGGGCCAAGCCTTTTAACATGAAGGTTAGAGAGAGCTGTCCATTCTCATTCACACGGGTGAGAAGTGGAAGGAAACGTCCTTGTTCAAGCAGACATCGCACCAAGAAAACCGCAGCAGAACGGATGGTGTCCCGTTTGCTTTTTCCATCCCAAATGCCCTCTTTCCTTCTCTTAGTTTTTATCCGTTTGCTCCTTGATTTGTGCAATGTTTCCTGAAAGGTCCTTCTTATAACCCGTGTTAGCATGTGGAACCTACCTACTTATGTCGTCTAGTTTGTTTTGACGGTAAACAATGAGTAAATATGTCAAGGATTTCCCAGTAAAAGATAGAAAAATCCAATTGTGAAGTCACTTAAAGTGGACATTCCTCTAATTAGCATCTGCATCTTGAATAAGAGTAAGAATAAATAGAACAAAAAATAAAGATTTCTTGAATAAAATGCTTAGTTCTGGTAATTATGTAATAAAACTCCTAAAATTCAACTTCTAATTATTTTATAATATTATAGAAAGGATATAAAAAAATATTTATTACAGACATGTTGGCAGACAGTCACTGACATCTTCAACAAGCCATAGAAGATCATTGCTTTCTAATCTGACTGTGACAGAGCGCCTTTTCCCATGCATATTAATAGAAAATTGAGTGGAAGGAAGAAGTGTGGTGTGGAAGCAATCAGCCTATGGGACTTGCAAGCTAAAGCTGCAGTCATACCAGTTCATGGCCACTCTTTCTTGATTGGGATTTTCTTCATAACCACATTTTAACATAGTTTGATAGAAACCTCTGTGAACAGTCACAACTTTATCCTGGATTCATCTGTGTGTGGTGGATCTTGAAGAACTCTTGAATGAGCTTTGTTTTATTTTTTTTTTCCTTCCACTGAACCTTCATGAATATGTTCAGGTGCAGCACTCTGTGAACAGCCAGTTTCTGTAGCACTGGCCTTTTGTGGCTTATTCTCACAGCTTACAAGGATCTAAGAAAACAAATAAAGTTACATTTTTTACCAAGCTATTGAAATAAAATAACATCTCAATGACGTTCTGGTATATTGAGAAGCCGGTGTAGAGGATAAAAACATGGCGCCTCACTGCTCTGTCTGCCTCTTCACGTTTTCCTCTGCATGTCCAGGTGATGGTCGCCGAGGCTCTGGACATAAGCAGAGAGACGTATTTTGCCATCCTAATGGACCGGGCCTGCAATGGTCCAGTAATGGTGGGAAGCCCCCAGGGAGGGATGGACATCGAGGAGGTGGCCGCCACCACCCCAGAGCTCATCTTTAAGGTACGTCACTTCTGGTTTGAAATATTGAGATATTGACAGGAAGTCTATTTTATTTATTTATTTATTTTTTGCAGAATTAGAAATAGTTTGGAGTTTTACAAAAGCATCCACTGACTCTTAGCAAGTTTGTTCCTTTGGGAAAACTAGTGAGCGTTTAGCGTTTTATTTGGATTTGAAGTTGGGCCAAGTTACCAAGCTAACATTTAAGGAGGGATTTCGTTTCTCGTCCAGTTGATTCTCGTGTCTCTGCAGCAGCAGGTTGGGCCTCAATTTAAACAAACGGAGACGCATTAAAAGGCTGTTTATGCTTTCTATTGCTTCTCATTAATCTTCAATGGGAGCTGCTTGGCGAGTCCCTGGCTCTGTTAGCAGATGGACAACTTTAAGCACCACATATGCCTTCATCTTGTCACATATACTCATGCAACTTCCAAGGTCAGAGGTCAGCGTATTGTAAAGCTTCGGCTCTACATCTCCGATGGAGTGTTTTCAGACAAAGATTATTTTTGGTATAAAAGTTTTTTTATTATTATTTTTAAGGAGATTAAAAATGTTTCATGAGCTTGGCATGAGATTAAGTTGTTTTCGCCATGTGTGTGTTTTTGTTTTGTTTTTTTTTCTTGGCGGACATATTTGAACTAAAATAAGCTGGATGATGAGCATCAGGTTACAGTGCAATTTATTTTTCTTTTTACATTTGGCTTTAGGTCCAAACATTTGCTATGTGAAGCCAGGTGTTTCATGTGCTTTTTTTTTATTTTTTTGGTAATAAGCTTTGGATGAAAATGCTGTTGGATTTTAAAGCTTCGCTCCATTCAAAGCTTTTCTGTCCTACTTTAACTCTACTTTAATGGCCTGATTAGAGAAGTGCCAGGATGACAGCAAACCTTCAGCAACTCTTGGTTGTGCTCAAAATTACCATTTGACAGTCAAGTAAAAGATCTTTGGTCACCATTTTTCTCTGGCTGTATTTTTCAGATGTGCCTCTTTATGGCTTCAGGACCCTCCGGTTTGTGCTTTTGGATCTGTACCTTCACTGAACGTGAAGGCTGGATTGTTCTTAGTCTCCAGCTTTCCTTTCAGTCTGTTTTTAAGTATCCAATGTGAAACTCAATCTGCATGAGGAGCCTGTCTTAATTATGTATAATAACTTTGGCGGAGCACACGTGGGGGACTACGTCCAAGTTGTAGAAGCATTACAAAGATCTCTGATTGCACCGTTACGTGCCAAAGCTTTTTAGAGGGTCTGGACAAAAAATGAACTGAACTTTTCTGTTAATTTCACTCTTCTGTTTGAAGCTAATTAACAAGGCTCTCCAAAAATCAGATTTCACTGGGGGGGATTTCACATATATGTGTGTGTTCGTACGACTGAAACAGGACTGAAGTAATTTAAAAACTGTGCCTTTCCACTGTATTCCTACATACAAAGTAAATGGCTTTGTATAGTATAAAGTAACAAATAAGCAAATGAAAAAAAAACATACTCTTGAAAATGAAAAATAAAAACAAGTTTGGATTTTCTGAAGTGTGGTTCTGTTGAGAGGTTGTAACCACGAGAAGTTGACGACATCTAAAAATCCACCTTTCAATTTATTTATTTATTTATTTTAAGGTTTTATTGGCTCTAGTGGCCTTTATTTGATAGTTAATTGACAGAAAAGTTGATAATGAGAGATGGGGAAAGACATGCGGCAAAGGTCACCAGGCCGGGAATCGAACCTGCGACGGCCGCGTCGAGGACCAAGGCCTCCATACATGGGTTGTGCTTAACGCCTGCACCACCACAGCACATCCCACCTTTCAATTTTGATGTAAATTTTTTCCAAACAATGCCCCCCTAAAAATTTACTCAACAAAAACAAAAAATCATTAACAAAATTCATCAGGACCACTTTACTTCATCTGGCATATCTGGTTACATAATAGCATTTATTCTAGTGTCAGCATAAAAACTGGAGTTGTGCGCTAAAAGTCTTGAAGAGACGACACAGTAGGACAACTTTGGGTTTGCCTCCATCTACACCCCACCTTTTCACTCTTCGTTTAATATCAGTTTTCTTAAAAGTCAACAAAATAATTCAATGACATCTTGCCAATCTACTTCTTGTTTTAAAAAGTTCATGATTGGATGCACTCTCCCTTATTGATGGCCCAGGTTGGATGTTCTGCTCCTTCCTTTCCCTCTCCTGTTTTTCACCTCTTTCCTCCATTTGTTACCGTCTTAATGATCCTCTGCTCAGATGTTCCTGTCTTGGTTCTCTCTACCCCTCATTACCCTTGCCGGGGCCGTCTCCGGGAGCAGACATCCAGTACCTCTTCATTTGATTTAAACACCACATCTACACGTTACACAAGCGAACGCTTTCTGTAACGCAGACCGTAAACATTAGGCTGATCACACAGCAGTGTAGGATGTCTGGATATCCTTTAGCAATAGCGATGCCTGGGTTTCCAGGGAGTTTCCACTACACAAGGATTATCTAGAAAACTCTAACGATGGTGGAACTGGAAAATATGTGAGTAGGATTGGACAAATATGGGTTTTTACTGACAAAATAAGAGTTATGCCAAACTTTTACAGTGATGATCTCAGTGGAATGACGACAGTAAGCGAGACTCTATTGGTCACTGCAGCTTCCAGTTTGTGTGATGGGAGAAATGAATGCTTAAAATTGATGTTTGAAGCAAAATGACAGCTTTACAAAACGGGGGAATCACATCTTTATAAGTTTAGCCCACGCAATGTTTAGCTAGTTTTCATCTGGAAAACAGGTTAAGCATCGAATTATCAATGAGTCAAAACAGGTAAAATGTCGCCTTCTTACCCACATGTCAACATTCTGGTTTTATAAAAGTGAAGACTGACTGACCATCCTCTCAGCTGAACCAGGAAACATCTCTGATATCTGCCATGCAGAGAAACAGGACAGACATAAGCTCCCTTTCTAAATATACGATGAGATGGCTCTGTTTTTGTTTTGGTGCTTCTCCCTTTCTTCAGTTGTTTCATGTCTCCTTCTTGTGCTCTGCTGTTCCTCCAGGAAGTCATAGATATATATAAAGGCATGCAAGACGACCAGGCGCTTCGCATGGCAGCTAATTTGGGTTTCAAAGGACCTCTGCAAAGACAGGTAATGAGCCCACCGAAGGCTTGAAAGCTACAATGCCAAGAGGCGGCAGAAGGATTTTGCAATTCATGTGTGCACACAGACGGGACGGGTTTGCATTTGCAAACACGCCGCTCTTCTTCTGTTATTAGTTTCCCGTGGGCAGCATGTTGAAGGGTCATTACGGCGGACTCACCTGCCAGGTGTTGGATGGTTGTAGCTGGTAGTGAGTCACGACACTGAGATAGATCCAGGGAGCCGACATCGCTGATGACAGAACCAGCCACACAGTGATTTTGGGATCAGTGCATTTAGGGACGTTGCGGTTTCGCTGGAAATCCTCCCCCTGTAACATCTGGTCTGTGAAACGAGAGGGTTTGTTTTCTTTTCAACCCCAACTTTTAAAATTCACCTTTGACCTTCATCGGTCCGTTAAATGAGGGAAGACGAGCCCAGCCCTCGCAGTCCAAATGAGAACGAGTTGCTTTGAAACTCTGTCTTTTGGCATCAGGTCAGTAATTTGTTTGCTTTTCAACGGCACAAAAAAATATCAGATTAAGCCGACAGCTACAACACACGAAGCACATATACACAAAGACAAACTAGCACATATAAGTCAGACAAACTAGAGTTGAATACATGTTTGCTTTTGATTGTGCAATACCCCCGAATGCCCTCCTCTGCCCTCCACTCCTCCCATTATTTGTGATCTTTTCCATTTGCAGGGTGTTGAAAGGGCATTGATTTTGAACAGGCACGAGGGAAAATAGAAAAGGATTGGGTAAATGTCTGCATTGTTAGTTTGCTTTTGCCCCGGCTGCCTCCGAGTCGGCTGCCAGACTCTTTCATTCTGTTAAAATTAAAACACTTCAAAAATAACTTTTCTGCTTCCAATAAGCTATTTGAGGACAGGAGAGATGTTCAGTGCATGCCAGGGCTGTTTTTTTTTTAAAGACAGGAATAGAAAAAGTCTTCTGCAGTTTGTATAAGGACAAAATTGTGGACTTTAGCTGTGGAATCAGTTTTGCTTTTTATCGCAGTACTAAAGCAGTTAAAGAAGAAAGGTTCAGTCATGTCACATGCATGTTTTCACGTCACAACCACGTTATATGGACTTAGAAATGCAGTTGAGTAGTGTTTCATTTTAAAGAGGAAGTAAAGTGACACACGGTTCAAGATTTTTGTCACAAATGAAAATGTTAGAAGTGTGGTGTGCATGTTTTCTTTTCGTTCCGGATGCCCCGAAATTACAATAAAGTGGGACCAGTCACTTTACTGGAAAGTAAGTAAGTAAGAAAGAAAGTAAGAAAGAAAGTAAGCTTGTTAGTAAATTTAATGTTATTTAGTCACCACAGTTCTGTTAAGTCTCCACAGTTTGCTAGAGAGAAAACAAACAGCAGAGATGAAGCCGTGGAGACGTTTCAAGCACGACTGACTTATAAGAAAAAAGCACTCCACACTTCTCAGATTTTTATTTGCAAAAACCCCCCATAAACCTGTTTCACCCTGCCCTTTTACAGAATGATACACTTCTATGTATTAGACTGTCACATAAAATCCTTCCAAAAAACAAAAGTTTATGTTTCTAACCAAGTGTACGGCAAATCAGTTTTTTCTTTTTTTTTTTACAAGGCGCAGCTACAGTATGCTGCAGCTGCAGAGATGTTGCCATAATCCTATATATGTAAAAAAAACAAAAACAAACAGTCGAAGTGTGTTGATTTGTGCTCGATTTCTTGCCTAGCTGGTCTTTAAAGATAGAAAACCAATTTTTGTCTGCATGTGCGTCTCGATGCAGAACGGGCTCTAACTAACGGGGCCGACGTCGGGAGCCGATTTGCCCTGTTTTCACGCAGCTTGTGTGCAGAAGCTGAGTGGCCTCGGTGGGGGCTCGGAGTCAAACCATCAGGTAATTACTGTCGTCTGTGGACTTTGCAGGCAGCGGATCAGATTAAGAGGCTCTATGATCTGTTCCTGAAAGTCGACGCCACTCAAGTTGAAGTCAATCCGCTCGGAGAGACTCCCGAAGGACAAGGTACCGTGTTTCGCAGTGGAATGGCTTTTTGCATTTTTTATTTTTTTCATGTTAATGATTTCCAGAATTGTATTTATTTTAATAAAATAAAGCGAAAGAACGCAGCGAGTTGCAAAGATGCTATCGTCTCAGAGCTGAACGCGTTGCAGGATGTGAAGTGTGCTCTAATTGCAACACACTGACATCAGCCACTTGTCAACATGACTTTATCTGCTTCAAAATACAGATGGCTTCAGGGAGCAGAGCTCTGTATTTTCACACCATGCTGCTGCTTCAGTTCTGATAGCGATTTTTAAGCTCATCCAGAAGTAAGAGGGAAAAAAAAGCAACCTCTCATGCTTCCCTGGTGTACCACAGTCTCAATATGATTCAGAAAAACACTCAAACACACACACACACACACACACACACACACACACACACACACACACACACACACACAAAGAAATCTATCAATTAGATATGTTTCTGAGAAAAGGGGATCAGGGTAATTCCAGGTCCTCAAAACGCCTGCAGGTACATTTGGATTAGTAACAGACATCAGAAGGGTTCTTTTAAGTTACTATTAGAAATAATTAACATTTTTCTCAGATATATTTTCCTATGTTTCTAAAACCCAAAGCCAGTTTATTATTGTTACATGTGGATGTTCTGGGCCAGACTCCACAAACCCCATTCAGACCTCACTAATTGTCAAGGAGTTTAGTCACTTGAGTGAGTAATAAAGGAGCAGGAATCCTCCAGTCAGAAATCTTCCTTACTCCTTATACATGAAAGGCAGATTAGGACAAATTGAAATTAAAGGTTACAAAACCCCTTCAATAGGCTCTCTGTTTAGCAGCTCGCTTTAGCCTCTCACCGCTTTCATCCACAGAAACAACTATCGATATGATGCACAAAGCATCCGGCAGTACAGAAAAGGAAAACGACTCGATGAGGTTCAGCGTGTTTCAGCTATGAGCTGAACCTCACTGCACTACGCTGCATTCGCTCTAGTCCTGCTCAGTTTGCTTTAATCAAACTGCTAGCTGCTAGCGACGCTGAAGTTCGCGAAGTACTCCATTAAATTGGTATTTTGCAATTTTCATCAAATATTACTTAGGAAGGAAAACCCAGGCCGTCTTTACGAGCAGCATTAAGGGATAAAGACCTGCAGCTTGGCATGTAGCTTTGTCTCCTGTCCCTTTGTGTTTGGGAACATTTAGACAGAAGGTTGTTTTCTGATCAGAGCAGCTTTCAATGGGTTGCTCATACGCTTCATTCTTAGTACATGCACTGCCTTTTAGGGCTCCCCTGAGAAGTCCTGACTAGGTTTAAGGCTTATTGTCGCTGTCTCCATTATAACGGCAACTGCATTAAAATATTTATGTGTTGTTTCGATGCTCTTTGATTTTATTTGAATCTTCTCTCTCCCCAGCTCCCATTAGCTGTCTTGTATTTGGAGGTGTGTGCGCGTATCTTTGGGTTTGTGAGTTTAGGCCTGATTCAGACCTTCTCTTTGTGTCTGTCACAGTTAAGGTGTCTGTGAAGCAGCTTTATGGTATTTATGTTAGCATAAGAAAGCTGTGACGGTTTCTGCATCAGTTTAAAATAAACCCTAGACTGTCTGATTCTCCTGTTGTCTGTGAGCTGACCCATAAAGCGTTGATTAAAAGCAGACGTCATGGAGTTGTGCCATATTAGGTCCTGGAATTGCTTCTGTTAGAATATTTTTATCTACTTCTCTGGTGTATTTAAAGATCCAGGTGTGGTACGGTAACATTTTATTGCAACTACCATCCTTAGATTTCCCTTTTATAGCTTGCAAATTTTGACCAAATTTATTGCACATGTTGAAATAATTTACATCATTCGCTCGCAGTAAAAATCTACACAATGTGACTCTAGCTCAGGTTAACGGGGTTACATTTCAAGTCCTCATCATTCATCTGACAGACATTTTACCCTGTCACAACAAATCATGTCCGACCTTGCAGCACTGATTTTTGTTAAACTTGTGCTGAACTTGTTTTTTGTTTTTTTTACATTCTTTCAAAGAAAGAAGGGGAAAAAAAGGAAAATAAGACCAGTTTTCATTTTCTCTAACACTGAACAGATATAAGGAGATGTGTTCTGTCGAGACATCACAGCAAGATTACTTGCATCTTTAATGTCACGCAGGTTAAAATCAGATTTGTGTTCAAGTGTACTTTATTTTAAAAGATATGAATAATAACAGGATAAAAGGTTTATGCTGAGGTATTTAAATATTTCTTTTCTGTGTGCTGGAAGGCCGATATTGAAGCATCTACGGCTCAGTCTGTGCATGTAACCATTTACCATGTCTTAAAGAAAAGTATATCCATTTTTTAAAAATGTGAGCATATTTAAAAACATAACTGTTAAATTGATTTTATTAATGTGCATTTTAAAACTAAAATGTATTGTTTGAAGCAATTTTCCGTGTTGTATTTATCTGTAGCCTACAGTGTAGTTACATAATAAAAAATGTTATGGATTTATTAAAACCTTTAGATTTTGATTACAGGCCTAGATATTTTGTAACTTGTAAAAAAATTAAAAGAGCTGTAAAGGAAATATTACTTTTTTTATTTTATGTTAGCTATCCACAAGCTAGCACACTCTTACTACTAGCATATTTGTCTGATAAGGAACAAACTCAAAGTATTTCAATCAGTCTTCTAAAAAATAAAAATAAAAAAAAATGTTATTTTAACACACAATTTTATATCGGCTGAAAATTTTTATTTTTTCTGGCAAGAAAGTAGAGATGCGTGAAGCAGGCTAGCTAGCAGGCTAGCTGGTCTTGTTTCAAGTTGTCTTGTTTACCTTTACTTAGTTTCTTCATGATTAATGTCCTCAAATTCCCAGTTTTGTATTTCCAGCCATATTGAAAATGATCACAGAGCAATAACACGGTTCCAGGCTGTTTCTCTAAATATTTCAAGATGTTTTTGGTGAAATAAAACAAAAAAAAATATCTTCAGAATGACCGAAATGTTTTTAGATAGTTCGTAAATAAGGAAAATATAGCACACCTCTTTTAATTGGGAATAAATACCATTGATTTGGAATATGAGCATCTGCCTGGCTTTAATTATCCAAATAATTATTGAGTCTTCTGTCAAAGTACCTTAGAGCTCCTTTAAGGAATTGAGCTCAATTTTAAATAAATGAATCAAACACAAATTACTAAATGTTTCCGTCATTAGCGTGCATCCTGGAACTTCAAGCTGCACGATGCACTCAAAAATAGCATGCAGGGGAAGAAGCGTACGAATCAGGAAGTATCATCCATATTCCCGAGGGGCCACTTTTCTGCACATGTTTTGAAGTTTTCCCACTTCAGCACACACTATTTAACTAAGCTAGTCTGTGTTCTCTAGGTCTTGATGAGATGTGGGAAAATTCTTTGTAACGTCTAAACATGTGGCAGCAGAAAATCACCAAAAAATAAGAGAAAGTGGAGGATGAAGAACTTCACAACTATGCAAAGGATAGTACGCACCTAAAAATGTTAAGCTATGATGCTGATTAGCAATTGTTAAGTAACCACGACCAGGGAGGAAGAAGGACAAATTTCCCTCTGCTCATTCATTTAATGTTTTTAAAAATCATAATTGGTTTCCATTTATCTTGTCCAGTTCCTCCAATTCTTTGCCTTTTCTTTTTACATTTCCCAGCAGTTTGCGTTTTTCTCGCTGACTCCGTCCCTAACTCCGCCTTCATCATCCTTTCTGTTTTTGCCCACCTGTGTCTTCCTAGTGGTCTGCTTCGATGCCAAGATCAACTTTGACGACAACGCCGAGTTCCGTCAGAAAGACGTGTTCGCCATGGATGACATGACGGAGAGCGACGCCACGGAGATGGAGGCGGCCAAGTGGGATCTTAAATACATCGGAATGGACGGAAACATCGCCTGCTTTGGTAAGACGACGGAGCGCCGTCACAGACCGCATCCACCTTGGACACACAAACAGTAACAAGTAAATGAGTCACTGTCAGTAGGTGGACACCTCCTGGCAAATGGCTTTGACCGTCTTACAGCAAAAACCGTGTCGGGGGGAAGGAGGAAACCGCTGTAGCTCTCGTCTACGTTACAAGCAGCTTTCTGAAGACTCCAGAAATGAACGCTGCCATAACCAATGGATTCTAATTAGCCATAATCCGCCCAGAAAGTCTCCAGTGAGCCAGATTGTTAGCATTCTCATTAAAGGCCTCCTCTCTTGTCATAAATCAAAGCTTTTACAGTGTACAGCAGCACTAACAGGTGCTCTCACTCCTTACCCCGTAGCCTCCTAAACACATTAGATGTGTGTTAACACCCTCGTCACCGCCGCTTTCCTGCTCGCTCCCCTCCCCCAATTCTGCATCCCCTGCTCCCACTCTCTTAAAGTAACAACAGCTTTTAAGACCCCGCAGCTTCCTTGAGAGCTCCGTAAGGCACCAAAGTGACAGCTGTTAAAGCAAATTTCCCTTTTACTGAGACCTCAGTCGGAGGGGGAGCTTGCCAGGACGCAATTTCAGCTTGTCTAAACCAAATGAGGTAAGACATACTTGTGCCACTGGCCCCTGCACAACCCAGCAGGGTGATGGTACAGACGGCAGGCCGTTATAAAAAAATAAATAAAAAATACAGCTGAAAAAATACATTAGATTGAAAATATAAACTTTTTTTTTTTTTCACTAAATGTATAAGGCATGAATTTCAAGCTTGATTTCTGTAACAATCCATGTAGGATTGTTACACCTGTAAGGAAATCAACACAACTGAGTTTTTAACCTTTGTGTGAAAAAGACACAGAGAAATAAATTACACATGTGCTCTGAAATGTGTTTAATAAATATTATAAATTAGTTTTTTTTTATGACACTTTCCGGATGTCACTTGTATGACTGATGGAGTCACGTTGCTTAGATGTAATTTTGACCAATTCTTCCCCATAATGTGTCATCAAACCTTAAAGTTTGACACATCGCTCCTTTTCTCAAGTACCTTCAGTTCTTTGCCTCTGTGTTTGGGATCAAGACAGTCCCATTATTTATTTATTTATTTATTCTTTTATTCTTTGAAGAACAATGAACAACGCCATTCCACCATAATCACGATGTGTGCTATGAAATCAAAAACATTCACTGGGCTACTTAAATGTTCTTTAGGAAACTTTAAAAAGACTTCAGTGTGAGTTTTCTTCAGTAGTGGAGTCTTGTGCAGCGAGAGTGGAAAAGGCCATGACAAATGAATGTATTACTGTAGTGGTCATTTTTACACATCTTTACAGAGAAATGATGGAGGAAGCACCTGGTTGAAGATGGTTTGTGATGAAATTATGTCCTTTCTATGTTCGGATCATACATATAAATGTCTTCACCTTTAGATTCAGAGTCTCTGTATATGCTGTTGAAAAACAATTAGGACTAAAGTAGTTGATATAATTATTATTTGCACTGACAGATTTCGTGACTTCCCATTTTATTACCCAGATCTTAATTTATGGACCAATTTATACTGATTTCAGTGCTTGAGTTGAATTCCAAGTCTAATATTTACAGAGAAAGTTACTGAGGTCTTCAGTACCTGTTTACTTGCTCTGATGTCTTGCTAAGCTATACATATATATTTATTTATTTATTTTTATTTTTTCTTCAGTGAACGGAGCCGGTCTGGCCATGGCAACATGTGACATCATTGACCTCCATGGGGGAAAGCCAGCTAATTTCCTGGACCTCGGGGGCGGCGTCAAAGAGAGGCAGGTGTACGAGGCTTTTAAGCTGCTGACTGCTGACCCAAAGGTAACGACTGGCTGTCAACAAAAGTGGTTGGCTTCTCTTTCTGTCGCACAGCTTAACCACATGGATCAAGCCCATCAGTGAATCGGCTTCCTTATATCGTCGAAATTCAGCTTCACGACCTGTTACTATTATATAAGTCATGTTTCTTGTCAAAAAGTTTTTTTTTTTTTTTTTTGGTTGGCTATTGCCGTGGCGCTCAGACAGTAGCACTCATTAGTGGGGCTTGGCGTTTGTCCGTGCTTCACAGAGTTAAAACAGGCTTTTGTGTCGTCATATTTCATCATTTTGGTTGCTGAGAGCAGATGAACTCCATTCCCAGCTGCATGTTTGGATGTCAGAGGCTTGTTTCAATAGCCGTCATCATGCGCATATCAAAAAATAAATAAAAAAAAGTACAGTCAGTCAGAAGCGCGCTTCTGAGAGTCGAAGTGAGTGACAGCTTGGGCTGTTTTGCAACTCTATGTTCAGAAATCTAATAAGTCCAGTCTAAACAGTGTGAGCCGCGTAACTATCCTGCACGGCTGATTGTGTGTTGACAGTTATCACATCACTAATTCCCTCACTGCTGTCGCCCCCCGTATCCCAGCACTGATCTGCGGTCGCCTTTTGAGTCGGCGGCCCTTTGACGTGCGGAATACAGATTTAAATGAGCTGGTAATCAGTCCAGCTTTTAAAAACCACCTTCCAGCAACAACAAACACTTCTTTGACTCGACAGCGTTTCGCTCTAATTACGAGCTGCGATGGCTTGTTTGCTGTTGTTTTCACCTCGTGCGCATGTGTCGAAATGCGGTCTGAGGAACGCTTTACCGTGTTTATCTGCGAAAAAGGCCTTTGAGTTTCTGCCCATGCAGAAGAACATTTTGCAAATGGAGAACTTCACAGGTGTTTCAAAGAATGAAAGCCCAGTTTGGAATGAATTGGATGTCTTTGGATCTCTGAGTACTAAGAAGATGTCCAAAATAATAATAAAAATTAAAAAAAAGCAAGTTCAGTCCCAGATGCTGTTATCGGAACCTCTTAGAAAGACTCAAAATAAACGTGTCGTTTGTTGCATCTCTCATCCTGAAAGTTCAGGAAAAATCCTTCTTTTTAGTTCAAATTCATTCCTTTACTTGGGAAGAAGAACATGTTATGTTTTTGCTGTCTAATTAGTTGTCTTGTTTGTTCCTATATCTGTAAGAACTCATTTAAAGGCTTACCTGCTGTGGTTGACACTTCTGTCTTTCAGCCTCCACTTGTCAACTTTCCAGTTTTACGAACGCTGTACTGTGGTAAAAACTGGAACGGTAAATTTTTAGAAAGAGTAGAACTAAGATCTTCACATACACTGAATAAAAAGGGTTTTTTTCCCCTCGCTGTTTTTTTTTTTTTTTTGAATATCATAAGTTTATACTCCATTTCAATCCCAGATTTCTAAGCTAAGTTATAACTCCCAACATTCAGGTGAAATGGAGGTGTATCTTTTAAGGCAGCACTTTAAACATTGATTCTTAAAGGTGACGTATTGATCTATTCCTGCAATTTCGTGCAACATTAAACACTGTGGGAATGCCTGGGAGCCAGCCACCAGTTCTCAGATTGGAGACGTAAATTTCACGATGATCACGTCAAATTCAGTCCAATTCTCTTCATTATTTTCATGTATATTTTGCTAACATTACTATATTATGAACTCCTAAAAATACAGAAACGGTGCATGTTCTCAACACATACTCTGTACTTTCTTATTGCTTTAAAGTATAACTTCAACTAAAGCTAGTAGACATTTAACAGTGTGAATTCTTAAAAAAAAAAAAAAAAAAACTTCTCTCATCAGCCCTTACTGCCTGTCAAATCACATTTCTGCTCTTTGATCGATTTGCCCTTCTAATCTGAAACCCAATAATGGAGCAACAAGAATATGGTGGTTTGAAAAAGACATGCAATCAACAGGAAAGACAGGGTCTCGCTCGTCACTCCCTCCCCATACGGAGCGGTCGTGATTATTGTAATGAGCTTTTTAAAAATAGGTTGGATATTTGCGGAGAGAAAGTGATAGAAAAAGCGGGAAAAGGGAAGAAACTCCCACATGGACAAGAGGACCTACCCTCCTGTTCCTTCGTCTCATCGTGTCCTGGGCCGTCTCCCCAAATGCAGATTGGGAAATAAGCCTGCTGTCTGTCCCTCCTGCTGCTGCGGACGGAAATAGCATCAAGAAGCTCCTCCCTTCCTGGAGGAGAAAAGTCGAACAGGATTGACATTAAAGAGAGTTGGAGGCCCCATTAGCATTTCAACCCGGGTAGCTGGGAAACCTGCTCTGATCTGCACAGGGAATGTTAATCATTTCATAATTTCACCAAGCTGCTCATTTGCATTTATTTTTTCTACTTTCTTTCTTACTTTTTGTTTTACTTAGAAATAGATGTTTCAGTCGCACTGTGGATTTGGTGAACGCAACAAATAGAGGTTTGAAGAGTCAGTGGGGTCGCTTTATGATTACTGTTTGGTTGTCAGTTTGCCTTAAAATGCCCTCAACTCTTAAACTTTTATATCAGATTTATTAGAGATTTCACTGTTGAGATGTTTTGTATCCGATATTCGCCGAGTTGTTTTCTGATACTGACTCTCCGCTTCTACACACACACACACACACACACACACTTCATCCCATTCTCAAAGATATTTTATTTAGAGAATGATGGACTTTAATACGACATGCTCTTACAAAAGCATCTGCTTTCTGGATCAGCTGCATGTCTGCAACGGTGTCCTTTAGTGAAGACACTGTTGCAGGGATCAATTTGACTATTAAGAAAACTTTTATAAATGTATGAATAAGTTTCTCAAGATGTTGTTGAAACATTATTCCTTTAACCCTAGATATGGTTTACAGGTGTTGGAAGACCGACTTTGTAGTTGTCTTTATGTGTAGAAGCAGGGTGCTGGATTTTTATACATATAGACGACTGGACCAATTCCTTAATTTGAATGGGTGACTCAATACTTCTAGAAATATATTGTGTGCCACTAACTAATGCTGCATTACATTTCCTCAGTGCTCTCTGCTCATATTTCACTTTGTGCTACTTACCTCACTTACTTCTTGCACCACTTCAAAACACCCAGGGGCCATTTAAGCTTCTCATCAGACTACTAAGCCTTCTACAGCATTCATTAATGTAAGTCATGTGACTAAATCACATGAGCAATAGAGTTCAATCAATTGATAATTTTTCTTCTATGAGAAAATTTACAGAATTGACTTGGTCATAATGATAGTGGATACCACAAAAAGTACAAAAATAGGATCTGGGGAAATGTCCCGAAACTACTATGACTATTTTATTTCTTTGTTTTTGTCAGATAATGTGACAATTTTCGCTGTTACTGGTAATGAAGGTACTTTTGTCCCTACGAGAGCGTCTGCAGGACACCCAGCAGTGAGGTCAACACGGTTAGGAAAGCCCAAACCCGAAAACCGCCTTTAATTAGTTTTTAAAGATGCATCTAACTTGATAAATACTGCAAAAATCAAACATTTTCTTCCTACTGACGATAAAGAGGAGTTTGCTTAAGGTCTGGGACGTTAATGTTTACTTCATGTTTTTATCTGATTGGTTGATAATTTACCTTGTCGTCTTTTTCAGCCCATTTCCAGCTAATTGTGATCAAGACTTTTGTACAAAGTTTCCTTAATTAATAAACATCATAACATTTAATGGATTGTGTCTCAGCTGCTCTTTATGCAGTTCTCTCCTGAATCTTGAACTTATATTAGTTTTATTCAGTATATCTCTGATAAATGTATTCTCATTATCTAGTATTTGTCCGTTAATATTTTGGTTAACATCACTGAAGTTTGTTACTGAAGAAGATAAAGAATTGGGTGCCTCCTGTAAGGATAGCCATTACTGTCTCGCCTATCCTTGTTATCTGTGACGTTTTAGTCGCAGCGAGATTCAAACGATTTATAACCCATTTAAATCCTAGAACCCATGTGAACAAGGAACTGGCCTGTAATAAGGTCCAACTGTGGTGACCGTCACAAAAAGCTGATATTTTGGCATCTGTCGTCTTTGTCAGCCACTGTCTCTCTCGTCACACTTTGTTTTTGTGTGTGTGTGTTTTTTCTGTGTGTGTGTTCTTCTGCTTCTTTCTGTCTCTCAGATGCTGCTTTGATGTCTCTGGGTCATTGTGCTGAGAGGAGTGGAAGTAATATTAGCGTAACAGAGACGAGGCAGGAGATGACAAAGACTTCTTCTTTTTCTCTCTCGGTTCACCTCCTTCATATCTTCCCTCTAAGCATCTATTACCGTAAAGATTAATTTTTATTTTTTTATTTTAAAGTAAATGGAAAAAGGAAACTGGCGTACTTAATGGAGATACTTTTGTGTCGCGACATGCACAGGAAATAAACTCCAAAATGCAATGAAACCGAGGAAAAGGAGAAAATAAAATGACTGGAAGCAAAGTTCTTACTTTTAAATTTGTGAAGTTTCGTGTGGCTCGGTTGTCTCCACCAGACCATTCAGCTTTGTTTGACTTGAGGCCTCCCCCACCCCTCCAGCTCTTTTTATGCGAAGACGTATTTATTTTCCATGCTGAAGTAAATAGCTGCACTTTCCTCATATCCGCGTCTCGAACAGATTGTTGACAGAACAGCTGAATTTATTGGGGTTTTTCTCAGATCACCTGTAGGCACAGAGCAGGAGCAGCAAAGCTACACCAACAGCCAAATGACCTTGTTATTGCCTCGCGCCTGTGCCATGGAGGAAGTGGCAGATGGATTTTTTTTTTGTCCAGCTTGACATTTATGTCTCGAGGCTTAGGGCTGTTTTTGTTTTTGTTGTAATTTCTGTGGCTACAGAACGTGATGGAATTCCTTTAGAACGCTTTTTACCCCCCATATCAGCCTTTCTGCGATAATGTAATTGATACTTTATTTAAAGTAATGTAAGAATAAACTTCAATTCTCATGTTTTATCGCCACGGCTTTGTAAAATCATGATTGTGAAGCAGAGGGGCTAAACCGCCACGTTCGTTTCTTCCCCTTTAAGCCTGTTTTCTGTTCACGATCATCAAAAACTTAATCTGTTTTTTTTGTTGTTTTTTTTTCTGAGGCAGAATCATTTGCACCAGGAGGGAACTCCTTATAAAGATATGAAGCCTTTCAGAACGGTTTGTTCTGCAGAGTCTGGTGCACGTTTTTCGCCGTGTGTGTTTGTTGAGGAAGCTCAGCCTCCCGCTGCTGTTCTTCAGCGCGTCCACAAAAACAAATTTGAGAAAAAGGGTCGATAGCGACACCAAGTAGATGCAGACGAATTAAAAGGCAGGTTAAATGTGTTATTTTCTAAGCTGGTAGTGCATTTAAGAACATTAAAGCTGGCAAATTGACCCAGCTTTATTCAATACACAGTTCAGGAGATCAGTGTGAAAATATGTTTTTGTTACTGCTGAAGTTTTCATGTTGCTACATAATGAAAGAATGAAAGTATTTCAGCTGCAAAGTTACTTAAACAAATACAGTTTACTCACATCAAACAATTTACCTCAGATGTCTCCGTCAGTCTACGGCAGCGCCGCCAAGAATAAGTTGGACGGATGCGACCGCCACTTTCTTTGTTTTGCTGTGGCGACTCTCTTCTCTTGTTTTATTTTTGAAAGGTTCTGATACACTCATCACTGGTATGAATCTCATGATGATTTTAATGATGTTTTCCATCCTTCTTTATCCAGGTTGGCATTATTAATACGTTCTAGCACCTTGATATAAACAACTTCCAACGTAGAAGATCCTAAAACTAGTTTTTAAAGCACGACTTGTGTCATTGTTCTCCACTTTGACTCAAACTGTCTCTCTCTCTTTCTCTCAAATGAAACAAAGACTAAGTAGATTATAGACTATAGCGTGAACTGAGAGGATTCTGACGAAGGAAGAAGGGATTTCTATAAAATCACGCTCATTTTTTCCTTCACTCTGTGTAACTTTAAAAGGTGCCTCCCACAGTTCTCTATCCCCTATGGCCCTGAAACAAAATGGCACACAATTTAGCTTCTTTCCATCTCAGTGGCTTTGCCTCTCCTTACCTTGTGGTCCCTTTAGCCACTTTCCTCCTCACGGTGACACTCCAGATCCCATCATCCTGTCCACAGGGCCTGACTATTACTGTTTTCCTAAGATTACCTTTCTACAGATATTTTATTTTTTTATAGATAACATTTGCCACTAGTTATTTAGTTGGACATGACTGCACATTTATACTGAGTGTAGTGTCAAAATGCCCCCGTTAGTGCTCTCATCATTCTGTCTCCTGTTCTTTTTTTTTGTGTGTGTGTGTGTGTGTGTGTGTGTGTTTTACTTCGTCCATTTCTAACTCCTCCTCTCTGAACTTCTCTCCCTCCTTGTGCCTCTCCTTTTCCACCCCTGTAGCCTTTCATCTCGCTCAGTCCTGTTACGCTGAAAAGCGAGGAGCTACTCTTAGTTTCACGGCTGCTAGCCGAATCCTGCAGGAGCTCATCCCGACGCCTCCGACGTCGGATGCCGCATCTGACGTGCTTCGACGGTCCAAGATGTTGCGGGACGGAAGAAGCTCCACTTGGGCTGCGAAATTTGTTCTGAACAACAACAACATCAACGCCACCTTGTCCTTGAAGAAACGCAGGAGGAAATAAAACAACTATGTGCTAAGAAGCCATTTCCCTGGTGCTTTAAAGCATATTGCTCTACTGGAAACCACACGGCCCTCCTACTTTCACCACAAACGCATGCAAATAGGTGCAAATACGCGGCTCGTGTCGCCGCCGCTCGTACGCACGTGCAGCCCACCTGGGACCCGCATCAACTTTTAATCACAAGACTCGCATGTGATGTAAAAGTCCTAAGCTGTTTTATTTTGGAGCCGAGCGAAATCACCTCTCTGTCTGGAGCCGCGGGCCTGTGGGAGATGCTGCTCCCTCGTGTAATAAATACAAGCAGTACAAGCGAGAAAGAGAAGAAAGCAAACTACCCCGATAATGGAGTTCATTCTCGGCGTGCGGAATATAACACGAGTACTAAATAGGGGAGCAGCCTTTCGGGGACGCGTACTTAGTCCGGCCGACACGCTGGGGCTGCCATATTGAGGCCAGGCTACAAGAGAAGTGAACATTGCTTTTGACAAGCAGACAGTTTGTGTGTTCTCGGGGAGCAGTAGCTCTGCTTGATGTATTTCTCTCTCCTTTTTTTTCATTTTCTTTTCAATTATGTGCCGTGTTGGTCATTGTATTGGTTTGCCATTACGGGAGGAGGGAGGCTGTACGTTATATAATGGTTTTTCTGGCAGATTTGCTTACAGGGCAGTAAAATCGAATAGTGACCGTTATAGGGTTGGCATTGTGCGCATTGTCGTCCACCACTGTTCGCTGTAAGATTAGTGTTGTGTTTTAAGCCAACCCCGTAATAATGCTAACTCTCTGTTAGTCCATGAAACTTTCTCACTCCGAGCGTGATGAAATGCTACAGCTCAGTTTACTCTGTGCACTTTTTAAAAAAATTATTTTTTCCATTTCGGATGCAGAAATTTGTTTTTCTTTCTGCAGGTTTCAAGGTTGTACATCCCAGCCTTCGAGACGGGAAGGGTAGAAGTTTATGTCCCAGTTGTGCCACTTTACCGAAGCTGATTAATGCTTCATGAGTACGGGCGTGATTATTAGAACTTTGTTTTGTTTACACACATCAAAAAGTGAAGGGAAACACTCCTAGTCGTACTTTGCAAAACCGCAATTTTCCTACAAAAACACAATGATCAATAAAGAAGTGTTTAGTTTAGTTCAGTGTATTTACTTCAAAGCATTTCCTTTTATCCTGATTCATAATTACTCGCCTCCATCGCAACAGAGAAACGTGGCGGTGGCTCCGGCGCATCTGGAGCTCGTCAGGGTTCACGAGGAAAGAGGAAAAGATTGATATGCACAAATTTAAAGAGGAAATATCTAAACCGTCAGCAGCATTAAATAATTCAGCTCATCTTGGACATACGATCAAAGCTAGTGTAAAATAACTTAAAGAATATCCAGATCTCTGCAGAGAGATATAGTATATGTAGATATAGAGATATGATGTATCAACAGTTTAATTAGATTTTACAGGGAGTAAACTTATTTTCCTCCAACCTCTGATATTTTATGCTTAATCTAGTGTGGAAGTAGCTGTATTTTTGCATAATTTATCAATTTTGAGAAATGGTGTTGAATACACTGGTGGTGAGCTGCAGTAAGGGGAACTGCAGCAGCGCTGTGAGGATGCGTCAGCTCTGACTTCAGCACTCTGATAAATACATTGAAAACACAATGAGTCACTTTGTAGAATGGGAATAAATTATGAACTATCGCCTTGTTGGTATAAATATCTTAATGGAGTCTAGCCCTTCGTTTTACATTCACATCAGTGATTTCTGAGCGCGTTTCATCGACAACATAAAGAAAGAATGACGGTCGGTCCGGAGCATGATGATTACTACGTGAGAACTTCCAATGTTCTTCTCGGAAATGCATAATAATAAAAGACTGATGGAGAGCTGCTCTTGCCAATTGCTGGTGATTAATGTTCGGGAATCAAAGCAATAATGTCCAATTTCCACCATTCTGGGAGGGTTCAACTGGAACGTGAAGGGCAAACGGTGTGAGTCCGCTCTCTTTGCCGAAGGTTAATTTAAAGAAGGGATGGAAATGGGTAGAGTTGTAGCCGACCTGTCGGGTTGATTTGCCCTTTTGGGAACTAATGCCATGTCCGTCTTCTTCTCCATTTGATCTGCAGTAGAAGGGCACAGCGTGCTTTTAAATACTTCTGGGGTTTTTTTTGTTTTTTTTGCTGCCTCGTCAGTCAACAGAGTTATTACTTAACCATTATGTTTGAATAAAGGGCATAGATTGCTAATGTATTCACTCCACCTCATCACCTTGCCTTGGCATCAATTTGTCCCCATTTGATTTTCACATAACCCTACACACACAAACACACGTGCGTGCACGCACGCACACACACACACACGCACGCACACTCAGAAATGGAGAGACAAGTCCCATGGTTATGTCTGATTGAGCTTTCCCCTGTCTGCCATTCCTCATTTTCTTGAAATCAATAGAGGATCTCGGATTGGAGCTCAGGCTAATTGAGCAGTACGCTCCTTGTTCTCTTATTGCTGCCAGGAGCATTTTGTCATCACAGCACAGGGTTCACACTGTGGTGGTCGGGTAGAGGCCAGATGGACGGCACCAATACGGCCTTTAGAAGATGCAGAACGAGGGGATCTGCATGTGGCAGAGCAACTTTTTGTCAAAAACTAAACGGACGTAAAACTTAGATGTCTGTCCATCCACACACCTTCCACTGCCATCGATTCTCATTTATTATCTTTACGTTTTCAAAAGATTATCAAGATTATCATTTACTATGCTGGTTTTGTAAAAGCAAAAAATGAAAACGAAAGTCTTACAGGGTGTTTTGTTTCCCAACGAATCCTCTTCCAGTATTAAATTGACACCAGTTCTTTATGTTTCAATCACCAAACACTCTGGATCTGGCAGTATTGTCACTGAAACTGCTGAAATCTCAGCACCAGCTGTTTGCTGGACCAGTGGAAAAATGTCTCACCTGGTACAGGGTACCATTGGAAAATGACGTTACACAGAGATGAGCTGCTTCGGTTTGCAAAGCGGCGTTTTCACACCTGATAGTAGGGTAGACTTGTTTAGATTAGGCAACGAAATTGCAGTATTTGTTACAGTTTCAGCTGGTGCGGATCGCTTTCACACTGCTTCTGTATTGGATGCTGAGCTCAACTTCCTCCCTCATGAAACAAAAAGAAGAGTCGTCAGATTTTAGCGGTTGTAGGATTTCTCGTTTGTCTTTGGCAAAAGATCACACACCATTTTCCCATTGGCGCTCAACTCGCATGTTTATTTTGTTTGTATTTACCCAGAATGCCCTGCACTATAATGCACTTCCTGCTTTTGGAGTGGTCTTCGGTCTGCTTGGCATTCAAACCACACCAAAGTTCACTTCAGCCTAACCAATAACTAGGCTGAAGTTATTGGTTAGGCCAATATCAATGGTCCAACGCAGGGGTGTCCAAAGTTGGTCCTAGAGGGCCGGCATCCTGCATGTTTTAGTTCTCTCCCTGGTTTTACACACCTGCATCAAATGATGGCTCATTAGAGGCCTAAGGAGAACATTGAGATGCTGAGGAGGTTGTTACTACCACCAAGGAGAAAACTAAAACATGCAGGATGCCGTTGGAGTTTGATTGCACACTCACACCTCCCCATATGAATTTCTAGGCAAACAAACTAGAGCTCAGACTAGGCTGGTGTGAAGGCACCCTACTATACGACTAGGAAGGAAGCACAGCATCTGTTTACTGATACCAAGTAGAATAATTGGTGTGTTAAACTTTTTCCCTTTGCTAAAAGGCAGGTTTAGTAAGAGAGACATTTTGAGTTTTAAAGATTCCTTTATAGAACCAGTTAGAAACTGGCCCAGTTCTTGTACTGAAACTGGTTTGGAGGAAAATCCCCCAGCTGTATTGTTTCATATGTCTTCTTGTCTGAAGACAAGATGTGAGGCCACTCAGCGACTCGAGTGATGAGGCCATTTGTGCTCCCTGAGCCGTGCACTGACACAACAAAATGCAGCCCTTTTTCTTTGCTACTTGGCTGCTAATGGGCTTGATGGTCTTCTAAATTTGTTTTTTTTAATGATTGCATCACAGTTTAATTGCTTTCTAATGTTGTTGTAAATTAATTAGCTCCATAAAAGTAAAGGGCTGTTAGCAGCGTACCAAAGCCTTACCCGTTTGGCGATACTTGCTCAAAGTGCGCCTTGCGTCATTAGCTGACGTGTCGGACAATGTAAGCACGTTCCCAAGAAATACTTGTACGACAATGCCATAGCATCACCACATATTTGTGCTGGTGCTAAGAAGATTAACTGTCTGCTCACCTTTTAAGAAAAAAATTTACATTTTCTGTTGTTTCTACCAACATAAATGGAACCGTTTCACGGCCCGGCGAAAAGTTGCAGAGACGCATAAACGCTTCATTCATTCAAAATGAGTACAGGTCCATTTTTGTCTCGAGTGCCCAGACATTTCTAAATATTCCAGCAGTTTGTCAAAACCATCTAAATTCCTCAAAATCCCAAAGCTGTGCTCTTGAAATATGAAATCTTTCTGCCAGCTGTGAGCCCTAATTAGCTGTTCTCCGCACAGTATCTCTTTAATTGTCTTCTCTCATCTCAACAGCTTCCCTCCCAGTCTGTCTTGTTTCAGGTATTTGTTGCTTTGTATAGCGAGACATGCCTGCAGCGGTACAGCGAGAGATTATTGTCACTATAATTGGCTTTTCCAGGCCCGATTTGATGCGAGCCTCTTGTCTGATCCGCGCAGTTCTTTATTATCGGCTGTAATGGAAAGACAATGAGGCTCACATGAAACACCCTCCTGTCAAATCTCCCGAGAGATCGGCTCTTGCGTTGTGTTTTTACGCTGCCGGTCAGAATAGATGACGTTCATGTGAAAACACACACACGCATTTTGCCTCCGGAAAACAGTCCGATGTTGGCATTACACATACAGCTGCAGTGTTAAGCGCGTACAGCTACTTTTTATTGTCTGGATTTGGTATTGGAAAATGTATTGAAAAAAAATCAGGAATTGTCTTTGTTGCTTTTTATTAAATATGAAAAATGTTAGTTTCCAGATATTTGTCTAAAACATAAAATTCTATAAGCTTTCTGAAAAAAAGTATAATTTTTCCACTGATTTATTTGTAGTTGATGCCCTTTATGTTCTGTTTGCAACATCACAACTTACATTTTGACCAGCTCATTGATGCTGTTGGCTTTTGAGTTAGTTTTACAACATAAAATGCCCATTTCACTACTACAGTTTTAGTTCTTAGCTATGAATGAATCCATCTTTAAACAGGAGCTCCACACTTTAATCGACTCTGATTCACACACCAAACAAAGCTCTGACCCTACAATCGTTTTAAACTTTTGTAAACAAAAATGCATCGCAAATCACAAACTGTTGAATCTCGTGAAGAGGAACCCAGTCTAGACACATCATGTCGATGTACGCTTGTATTTCATTATATCACGTCATTCAAATCTAAACTTATTTAAAGACTGTACTTAAAGTGAACCAATGAGGTTTCATTTCATAGCTTGCCAGTCATCTAGGCTACATTAGGTTTCTTATGTTAAAAGCACAAGAGCAAAAAAAAAAAAAACTGTGATGCATGGAATATGCCTTTAAGACATGTATAAATAAAGAATAGATTATAACTAAGAGACTCTCAGTCTCTTTGTTTTAGCGGCCTGTCACCACTGTCTAATCATTGACGACCTCAGATCATCATATCGTATCAATAAACCAAACTTGTCACTTATTTGGCCAGGTGGAAATATTCCAACTTATTTCTGTCCAGTTTCAGTGAGCCAGTGTGAATTGTAGTCCCGACTTCCTGCTCTGAGCTGGCAGCATTGGCTGCTGGTTTGTGTCTTTGGCTTTAGTTTTAGTTTTTGACTTGACGTTTGACGCGTTGCGTGTTCAAAGATTGTATTCTGTGCACCTTTATTGTAAAATCTGCTCGTTTGAGCTACGGTTGCCTTTTCATCATCTTGAACCGGTCTGCCTGTCTTCCTCCGACATAAACAAGGTGTTTCCAGTTGCAAGTTCTGATTATTTTTCTCTGTGTCAGGCCGTTCACTGTAAGCCTGATAAGTAATTGTGCTTGAAAATCCCATTATATCAGCACTTTCTGAAATAGTCAGACCGTCCTGCCTGGGATCAACAACCGAACCTTGTTCAAAGTCGCTCAGAGTCCATTTATTAACTATTCTGACGTTTGGCTTAATTTTCAGCAAGTCATCTTTAAAACATCTAGATGTCTGAATATATTAGGCAGCTGCCATGTGCTTAGCTCTGCAGTTTTTTCTTTCTGTAATAAACAATTGAATCAGTGTATCTAATGAAAGTCTGTTGAGTGTTTGCTTTGCCGTAACTTAGTCTGACGACAAATTATAACTTTTCCAAGACCTCCCAATCTCAACAGATTGTTGGTATTTTTGACATGGCATTAAGAAATTGCTGACCTGCTAATTTTTGGTAACATCTGAATTTTTTAATCTGATTTTCATGTATGCTTGTGCTTTGGTAACACTTTATTTGAAGAGGCATGCATAAGACGGACATAACACCTGTCACGAACATGAACGAGTCTTTGTGAATGTTTGGCTGTTGTCATGAAGTGTTTTTCAGTAAATAATGACACTTTTAATGCAAAGTCGCTTTAAAAGTTGCATTAAAAGTCAATTAAAAATGCAAATTTGCATCATTTGGCAAGTAATGACACATTAATGCAAAGTTGACACTTTTAATTGACTTTTAAAGCAACTTTGCATTAAAGGGTCATTATTTACAGAAAGACACTTCATGACGACAGTGATAAACATTAATAAAGACTTCTTTATGTTCATGACAGTCTTATGTCAGTCCTATAAAGTGTTACCTATTTGGTCAGCGTTCAAAAGCTTCGTTTTCTAAACAACATTGGCTGAAGACGAATAAATTACGTTTTGTTTTACGCTGATCTTTTGTGGTGCTTGTAAAAAGCTTTTAGGTGATGCGCCATCTGTTTTTCTCTTCATTACAAGACAACCCAAAGTGAATCAAAGGTCTGAAAGTGAGTAAATATCTAAGGCTTACATTAATTTAGTAATTTACAAAGCTATTTGAGCAAAATAGCTCAAATCACTTCAGATTGGGCTACTCCTGTCAAAAGTGATTTTTGCAAAAAAAATAAAAAATAAAATAAAGAATAACCACCAATTTTTTTTTTCTTTTTTTTCTGACAAAAGTCGATTTATGCATAAATGCTTAAAAGTTTTAGAATAAATACTTTACATTTCCGTGGTGTGAAGCTCATTGGTTGGCAGCAATAAATAAAATCCTGCAGAGACATGTCCTGCCACAGGAGCTGCTGGCCTGGACTGTGTCAAGTGTCTGCACTGATGGACGCAGCACTGAAACGGTAGCTCTGAACTAATCGAGTCAAAAGAGGGCAGGGTTAGCGCATGTGTGGGCTCTGCCAGCCACGGCGATAAAACTCCACTCAATTCATTTTTCTACCCTCCCTCCATAAATAGTCACCGCACACCTTTAAAAATCACCCTGTCTCGCGCCCTCGGTAAGCCGGCGTGTGAGGTGCCGCGCTCCTCTGCCGACCCCACCTCTGCAGATAAAGTCTTTCAGCTGGTTAAGAATAAACTGGAACACTCCCATCTTACCACTCTATCAGGCCGCCGTCCCGTACACCCAGTCAACCACAAATGGCTCCCACTTGCGTGTCGGTGTGTACGTGCGTGTGTGTGTGTGTGTGCGTGTACGTGTGTGTGTGTGTGCGTGTGTGGCGGCGAGGGAATGGAAGTCGTCTTCTGCAAGATGAGCTCCAGTGATTACAGCCTGAGACAGTTTTCTAATTATTCTGTCAAACATCAATCCTGTGGGCTGATGCAGGCCGTCCTGCGGCCTGATGGACAATGTAATCACTGCTAGGACAACCCCCCACTACACTCTTCCACCCATTTTACACATCCATCCAGAACTTCCCTCCCTCTCCACTCATCTTCTGCAGTTTCTCATTTTGCTGTCTGTACAGTGCCTCAACACAACCTTCACTCAAAGCTTCTCTGCAGTTCATTTTTCATCCCCGCAAACTGTATTTTATCCAGATTCTTGTCCTACCTTTGAGCACCTGCCACCGGGAAAATGCTTAAGATAAGTGCTACTGCAAACATGTGGGGAGGTGGAAACAAAAGAATAAAGGAAACTATATTAGTTATGTAAGATTAGTCCTGAGGCTCAAACAGAAAGATGAACCATGTTGTTTTTGGAGCCTCTATAAAGCATAGAGGCTCTAGTATCATTCAGACACTTGAATGGTTGTTTCAGTGGTTGGTAAGAAAAACAAAAACGATCATGGCTAATTTAATCTCGTGGAGAGATGGCTATGAACAAGAGTGAAGAATCGAGCGAAAACGGTCTTCGCCCACTTTGAAATGATGGCGCGAACAAAAACGTCCAACTGCCTGAAGGATTTTTAACAGCCAATAACCGAGACTTCAACACGAATGTCGAACTTTGTTTTGTTAACCAAGTATCTAAACCAAATCCACTTTAATAAAGTTTCTATGACAAATTCAGTGTTTGCTGAATTAGTCACAGAAAGGTGGATACTTTTGCATTTGTAAACATATTGCCTCATTTACATTGCTAAAAATAGAGCAAAAAATTGCTGATATATTATTACATTTTCACTTGACTGAAAAATACTGTTAAAATGTTGGCGAAAAAAAAGTTTAGATTTCTTTTTTGTGGGAATACAAACTGATTTGTTTACAGCAAGTTTTGCCACTATGTTGCATCACTTTGTAAGAGCGCGGTGTAAGCACTTTGGAACAACAGGTTCTAGTTTCTGAGTTTTACAGGGAGACATTAGGAGATGTGCACCAGGTTGTGTGGATCCACTACTTGCAGCCCACTTGAAGGATTTGCTTGTTTTTCTAAGTAAAGCAACCCGTATGTTGCTCCGACACCTTAAGTCAATTGAATCATCTTCTGTTGGAGTTCAAAGGTCACATTATTTGTTGAGCTTATTTGGCCGTCGTGATACAGAGAAAGCCTGCAGTTGTGACCTCTATCGATCTGAGAGCCGGTCGGCCTCTTCAGTTTCTCCTGAGACTTGTATTGCTTTCTTTGATCCCTCTAATACCTGCGGAAACCCGTAACGGCTAATTAATATGCTGTTCTCTGCTCTTCAGCTCCATCGAAAGTCAGCAGGGAGCGACTGGTTGATTCCCTTTCCCTGTAAGACGTCTGAGAGATCCTCTATGAAATAAATTCTTCTTTTCAGCTTAAAAAAACTTGAGATTAATGAATTTGTTTTGTTTTTTTTTTGTTTATTTTTTAATTGCGGATTTTTTTCTCTTAGTTCAGAAAGAAACCAGCAGGAACAGTGGGAGTCAATAAGAAGTCTCACCAGTTTTCGGATGCATATGTAGGTCTTTGAAAATCAAACTCTAATTGCTCCCATCTGTTGCAAACAGGTTTGTCAGTTTGTATAAATTTAAAGCTCGGTTCTCCAGACCCCAGTAGGAACCACATGGGGAGTGGTTGAAGACTGACGAACCAAAGTGGAGAGTGAATACTTTGTTTGGTTGAGCTCTGAATTACACATAAAGACAATAAATTGATCTCTGAAACAAACCATCGATCTTGTGGGATCTTTCCTTGGCCTCTCTCTTCACTTGTAATACTAACAACAGCTGTCCACTCTTTTCATCTGCTATTACCAGTCCAAACATTTTTATGTTCTGTGCTGCTCTGTATGAGATGTTTATTGAGTCGGGGTTTTTTACCTACCTGGTCGTTCCATGTTGGCTACCATCACCTTGCCTCACAATTTAAAGGAGTCACTCAGTAACTTCAGCTTTTCATGTTTTCTGAGGAAACTGTTGCACTATGTTGCAAGCCTGAATGAAACATATTCAGATGAGAATTGCTGTAACAGTGCCACTTACTGTATTGTGAAGAGAGTGAGGTCCAAACTGCACTTTAAAATTGACACATTTTTGCAGAGACTTTTTTTTGTCAATCCTTCTCAACTCATACTTTTAAAAAAATGAGCTTTTAGACTAAACGTAATGCCATTCCATTTGAATAACAAAATATTATAAGTCTATCACTGTCAGACATGTTGTTTTTAAAAAACAACGGTTATTCTTTACTAGATCAACTTGTGCTGATGCAACATTTGGCAGGTAGATTATTATTCGGCGCCTGAAATGATGCTCTTTGGTCTCACGGGAATATAATTAGCCAGGTTGATGAACTCTCACCGCCCGAGACGCTTTATCTGAAATGCAGTCAATAACCTTACATTAGAGTATGAGCGTTCTGATGGACTCGCTGTTCAAATTAAAAGCACCTTTTGAAAATTACAGCCTTCGAGCCGGTATTAAAGATATGTTAACATTTCTGTACAATTTCTTTTTTCTTGATCTGATGTAATATTCCAATCTTAATTGTTGTCCGTTCTTTAGCTATAGGCAGCTGATAAAATGTTGGACAACATCAGTTTTTTGTAATTAATCTATATAAAGTGAGGTTTCCCCCAGAAAACTTGCTAAGCCTGGTGGTTGAGCGGTCGACAGTTGTACATCCAGCAGTCTGCTGTGTTTTTGAGTTAAAAATGTTTAAAGTTGACACAAAATTTGAAAATATTACTTGATAATTGTGTGTGATTTGAAGATTAATATCTGAACGCCAACTATGAAGTCTTAAAAAATGCAAACATTAAACAAAGCAAATAAGCAATGCTAAGCCTGGTGGGGGTACAAGTAAAGCCTGGCGGCCCGCCAGGCTTATAATACACTGGAGGAAACCCTGTAAAGTGTTTCACTTAGTGAATTGAGTTGCTAAAATATGTACACTTTTCAATAATATTAAAATTTTTGGAATATGACTGTGAATGACTGTAGCATGGATCCTAAAGCCTTCTTAAGAGTACAGAGATACATTTTAAAACGATATGAAAAATGTGGATTAATTGCTTTTTATCAATACTTTGATGGTTCAACATTGATCTTGTAATTGTATGCTATCCCACTATAGCATACCCACTATGGAAACAGTTTTAGAAACTTGTTTTTACACTGTCAAAAATAAAACACTTCTACTTGGAGCTAGAGTGCTGCCATCCAGTGAAGCCAATTAATTATATGATATGGTTTAAGGCATTCAGTGGCTAAATTGAATTTAGCTGCTGCAAATTAAAACATATGGAACCTTATATGCTAAAGACATGCTTTTAATCTATTTAATAGATCCAAACCTTCAGCCTTTGTCGCTGAAAATAGCTAAGTGTCATTAGCATGACAGTGAAAGCTCATCCTGTGCTATATAATGGGTTCATCACATGGAAATGAAAGCATAAAGTCGATCGTCTCAAGCAGTGAACCTTGTGGAACGCCAAGACAAACTGTGGCTAACAAATCTATCACTAGTCAGTGAGTTCCAACCATTAGTAAAGCAGTGGGTTGATTATGATGAATAAAAACATTTACAGGTTTTCTGTCACATATTGTACTGTCAGGACATAGTGATAGTTTTAACAAATATGTAAAAAAAAAAGACATTGGCTGGTTAAAGTTAGAATGATGAGGATCTATGAATGAACCTCAACAGACTGTAAAGATAACACACAATGAAACATAATGATTAAGCCAATAATGAAGTACGAGTATAGTTGTATTTACCATACTCACTTTCTTTGTGAAATTCTGACTTTCTTTTACTTCTCAGACTTTCAGATTAACAGCTGAGCTTCATATCTTATATGGAAATTTTGGTCTTGGTCTACTCTCTGCCCTCGCTCCTTCTGTGCAAGTTAAATGTTAAGCTATTTATCTATTATTGGAATGCATTTCACTAAAGGTGAGCAAACGGTCCACACATTTTGGACATGTAAATGGTACGGAGGTGACAAAAAAAAAAGAGTTGGGGTGATGATTTGCCTTGCAAAGAACACCCATCTGCCCTTTCCATGGCTCATTGGCTCTCAAGATCAGGTGCAATCTGAACTGGAATCATTTGGATAATTGACCTTCTGTGTGCATACATTAAAATAAATTAATTTTGATTGGCCGTGCGGCATTAGGAACAAAGTGGGAAATGTTGGCACTTTCATATTCAGCTGCTGGTTTGTTGTACCGGGTCTCTGAGGTGATTAGGTATGCTATTCCCCGACTGTCGTGCATTCCTTCAGTCTAATGAAATAATTCTTGCTCTGAGCGAAGCAGCCTAAGAGACGACACAGGAACATTGTTGAAACTTTTTAACTCAGACGTCATTGTGAAGTGGCGAGAAAATCTTTCCGTATATGTAGCATTAGGTATGTTTCTTTTTCCTTTTAAACATGCTAAACCGTTAACCATCGCCTTCTATCCCTTTTTTCATTTCTCCGAGATTTTTTTTGCCCCTCAATCTTCACAAATAACCTTGGTATACCATTGAACGCACCCATACTGTGTGTGTCCACACTGGGCACACACAGCCCTGTGTGTGCCACTGCTGTCTGATGGACAGCTATTAACCCTTGGTGAAGGGGTTCAGGAATATTTATGTCTGCCTGTCAGTAATGACACGACTCCCTCCAGGAATGAATAATATGCTTGCCCTACGTTGGCTCCAATTGTTGAGTTCAATTCAGCACAAAATGGTTTGTGTGTGTGTGTGCGCCTGTCAGTTTGTGTGTCTGTGTGCGTGTGTTGGTGAGTGTAAGTACACAGAAGGGGTTCAGGGAGATTGTGATACCTCGAGGTGAGCAGCAGGAGGGGAGTTGTACATCCCTCACTGATATCTGACGAACCCCGTGTTCACGACCGAGGCAGCTCTGCCGTCCTCCCTCTGCATCGTGTGTGGCGTCTCTTTCTCTCTCTCTCTCTCTCTCTGTCTCTCTTTCTCTTTCTCTCTCTCCGTCTCTCTCTGTCTCTCTCTTGTGGACTTTGATGTGTCATGCTTCTCTAAAAGTTTTATTAAATTTGAATAGGAAACGCTGAAAGCCTGGATATATTTGATTAAGTTCTACACTCGGGGTGTCAAACTCATTTTTGTTTTGGGCCAAATCAAGATCATGACTGCTCTTAAAGGGCCGGTTGTGCCAGAGTGCATTGATAAAACCCGTTCACAAACCGTTAAAATATCAATGAATTCTTAAAATGAAATAATATTACTGAACATCTTCTCAGTCAGTCCAAGGTTTTATGTTTGTGGAGACTAAATTGGAAATATTTGCGCTTATTTATGATGTAAATGTGACTTTTTATAACTCGCTGTACAGATCATGGACTATAATCTGACATCAATTAAGACTGAGGCAGCTGCTTAGCACAAGTAAGAAAGTTTTGACAATTTTTGAGAAAAAATCTGCAATAAACTCTCAATTGTTGGTGCAAAAAAAGTTGTTGATTTTGTCTTAAGAAACTATAATTCGGTAGCAAACAGGTAAAAACTGCATTTATTTGATAATGTGATATTTAAGCACACTTAGTGTTTAGTCGTATCCAGAGGGCCACAGTTTTGTTTTTTGATTTAGTTGGTTTCTAGATTAAAAGACAGTTCTTCTCGGGACTGCAGATGTTTTTGGGTATTAAACCCCCTCCTCAATGTGAGGGTTTTGAAATTCTCCAGTAGCCGTTCTCACCATCTCGGTTGTACGCTCAGCACCTGCTTCGGTGACTATCCGAGCCTGTCGGGGTATGTTAACTCCATGAAGCCTTTCAACATCAAATTGATCCTGTGCCTCCAAAAATAACAACATGCGTAGCTGTTTTGTATCTCCATTACAAACGATGTGCAGCATAGCAAAGCATGTCTTGCAAAGCTGACTTTCAGAGGCTTCAGATTCGTACAGCAACTCGAGTGCAAAAACGATGCGGAAGCTGTAGAAACATTAGCCTTGTACATTTTGATGAGGATAGTCCTCAAGCTTTGAACGCTTTGAGCAAAATGGCTGGAAGAAAGAAGGTTTCATTAAACCTATTTTCACAAATACCCAGTTTTGTCCATCGAAACAAAAAGACGGACTGTATGTGTTTGGATTGGAGCTGCACAACATGAGGAAAGTCTTTAACTGCGACATGTTTCAGGACGCCTCTGCTTGAAGCAAACATTGACCTCCGACCTGGAAGGAACACTCCACCTTTTCCCCTCAGAGTCTGAGGAACTGACTCTCGTACCGGCCGCCTCACACCTGGCTGCGAGTCGCTCAAGTGCATAATGGAGGTCATGGCCATTGGACGGCAACAGAACTACATAGTCTGTGAAAATCAAAAGTGAGACCCTGAGGTTTCCTGTCACATACCTTCTTCTCCATCCATTGCGATCCTGCAGAAAAGCAGGATTTCTGCAAGTCTGCTTAAAGAAACAATGGTTTCTAGTACCAGTTGAATTTGGATTAGAGGAAGACGACGGATGGGTTGATGGATCGACTAAATAGACGTCTGCAAAGAACTGTGAACTGTAGAAATCTGAGGTTAGAAAAGTGTTAAATTCTTAAATGAAGAAGTCATTATTACACCTTGGATGAATATTTTTATGTTGTATAATAGGATACGTGCTGTGACCATTTCTGTAACGTAGCGTTTGACCCGACCTTCAGCTGTCCTGCATATCAGACGTCTGAAGGTTGGTGAGAAAGACATTTAATCTCCGAAAAGGAAATCTCTAACAGCGTAATGGTTATTGTTAATAAACTTAAGTATGTAGTTACTTGTGAGAGGTTGAGACCGAAACGAGTTTTGTTGAACAACATAAGATTTTGTTTTAGTGTCTTTAAGATAAATTTTTTATACACTCCATTGTGTTTTTCTTTTTCTTTTCACTTGTTTTGTTTCTCCGTAGGAGTGCTGTTACCATTTCATGCGACAGCTTTGTTTTTATGGAATGAAACTACACGTTTTCTCTGTTACCCAACAAGGAGAGGGTTCAAGAGTTTGATTAAATTATGCATGAAGTGAAAATGTGGAACAAGTTATCACAGGCTTTGTTAGTTACAGGAGTTTGCAGCTTGACAAGGACTAGGTTTATTTGGATAGAAATAAAAGAATAAAAGTATTTTTTATTCCCACTATAACGCATCTTGCACCACTCACCTCACACAGAGTAACGACCTATTTTCTGTTTCTTGTCTTGACAAATGCGTCGCATATAAACTGAAAGTGAATACTGTGACGAACGCGGTCATGAAGCAACCTGACGATCCTCGAGTGATTACACACCGTTGCAATAGAAAGCGAGATCAGTCAAGAGGCTCTTGCTTGTTTGTCCTGCATTTTTAACGGAAAACAAATTAAAGAATTACCTTTGGAGAGAAAAAAGGGGAAAACAGAAACGATGTAAATAAATCCTTTCAGTCAGGACGCATTGGAGCTTTTTATTATTGTGTTTGCTTGCCACATAAGAGTTTTTATTTACTCTAATTAGCATTATTTGTGCCTCTCCCACCTGTCAAACATGTTTAGAATGATTTTAATAGGGAAGCCTGGCAGTTAGTGAATCAGACGGCGAATGATTACAAACATTAAACACCACATGCTGCGAGATTTTTTTTTTATCTCTCGACTGTCAACACCAAATGGCGGGGACTGGAATAGATCTGATCCCATTTGGTCCAAACCTGCCATTAAAACCCAAATCATAATTATTAGTGGCTATGAAATTACGACGTGTACCCTGCTGCTAATTTTGCAGTTGATTTTTGTTGTTGTTTTGGAGCGTCGGTCCTAGCCCCTCCCACCTGTGCAGCCTGATTATCTCTTTTTCTAAAGGCTTGTTAAGCGAGGTGAAACGTTGTGCTCAACTTGTCCCGCATGCTAAGGCTTAGCTTGACTTCCTGCTAAGCCCCGATGGGCAATACCCGACTCAATAGAAGTTCAGAAAGGCTGCCTTATTCTTTTCTTCTTCCTTTTTTTTCCAGATAAGGTTAGAATGGCTGGTTAAACACAGCCATGATGAAAATGTCACAGCCTTTAACCTCACTAGTTTTCTCCCCTCACATTTTAAAGTAAAGGCCATCTCCAGGATCTATTCCCTGATCTACCAGACGTCACCCTTTCTCAATCCATCCCCCCCTTTTTTCACCCCGTACCATAAGAAAACCGTTGTTGCACCTGATTGGGTTTCTATTGACTAAACTGGGGATAAAACGATGGAAATCAAAGAGCTGATGGGTTTAGATGTGAGTGAGAGCTCAGGGAAACATGCGAGCACTCAAAGATTTGGATGCAGGTGAGCGTGATCATTGATTGTTATGGATTTATAAAGATTTTTGCCAAAGACTCAGTTAGGCAAAAGGTTATTGCTACTCCTTTTAGATGAGCATTACAATCATTTTTATTCGACAAAGAAGTTTTTTTTTTTCTGATAGTGAATGAGAAAAGGTATACGCAAAAGATAAAACAACAAAGGAGTACCTGATTTGGAATAATCTTTTTGTTTGCATTTTATTTGAAAAGTGGCATAAACCCTCCTGATAACAGCTGAAAAGCCTTTTGCATGTTTCTACTGGTATTCTAATGATTTATCTTTGGTGATGAGGCTTTGAAGCCTTTAGTGTTTATCTAGACAGGGTTAGGTATTAAAATATAGCTCCTATATGATTATGCAGGTGAAAATCAGTTATCGGCAAGTCAAACACTAAGCAAATTGTGTTTTTCCTCTTCAATAAATGCATCAGCTAAAAACTGATTAAATGGGCACTAGTACTACTTTCTCTTCTTCTTTCTTCGTCATCTTGTTCTTGTCACAGCGGCTCACTTGCCTATCCTCTGTTTCAGGTTGAGTCGGACCTCTTGTTCTTGGTGAAATCCCTAACTACTATGACTACATCATTTCCATTTATTGTAGCACATTCCCATTCATGTTTAGGGTACCAAGACATGGCCTACTGAACATCAAACAGAGCTGGCATAATTTAGTGCAAATGGCACAAAACGGCACAATCACCCTGCATCATTCCCTGAAACTCAAAAGTCAGCTTTGAGTTGTTTAACTCTGCAACAAAAAAGTAAATTCTTGTATTTAAGCAGTTCAGATGTCCCAAAACTGCTAAAAAAATTTGAAATTTGAGTTTGACAAGTATGAAATTGTGAAATAATAAACATGTAATTCCTGTGCGTCAGTCAGACGGCTATCCAGGTACCAGTTTGTGGATTTTTTATATTTTTTTTATCTTTTAGTGAAACTTCAGACACGACTGTTTGTCAGAAGTGTCCGCTGCCAGTGACACGGCCAATCTTTGACACAACGCACAGTCTGTCTCTCTGCAGTCCCAAGAAGAGACTGTCATGCTTCAACAGGCCGGATAATTATTTCCCTCTTATCCTCCTTTGGCAGGCCAATCCTAGCCTTCAATGGAAGGCAATGGCTGCACCATTTCCCATCACTTCTCCCCGTTCCTTTTCTTCGCCATCTCTCTTCTCCCATCTGTTTCACTTCACCTCACTCTTTGACTTCGTCACCCTCTGTTCCCTCGTCTTGTCTTTACATCGCTCTCTTCTTCTTGATTTGTAGCCTCAATAAGAATAGATTTGATCTGGCAAAAAACGTTCTTGTTGTGACAGAACCGAGCCTCACCGAATTAGATTCCCATTTATAGATCTGTCTTTCATTGAGAGCATGGCTTTATTGGCACTCTTGCACAAGAGACAAATTGGTTGCTCTACTGCCAAAATGAAGAGCCAGTTCAAAGTGGGCATTGTTTTAATGAATTAAACAAGTTTACCATTGAGTGTTGTGTTGTAGCTGAGCTGTATTTTGTGTTTCCAATCACAATAGATAGTTGTTTTTTTATTTTTGGTACTTTTTTAAGTTTTGGTGTCTTTTTCATCTACATATACACTTGCTAACCTCTTTATCAGGTACGCCTTCTAAAGTTGTCAAAACAAATAGCAAATTAAACAATCAATTCATTGACTTTGTGCAGTTGGCATCTACATGTTGTCATGACAACATGTAGATGTTGTCATGGACCCGCGGCAGAAGTCAAAGCCAGCAGTGGGATGGGTAAAAAAAGGAGATTTAAGTGACTTAAACTTGGCATGGTTGTTGGAATCACCAGCATCGGACACTTGTCTAAGTATTTTCTAAACTACTTTATTGTCTTAAGATCATAATACAATGAAGGAAGCTTAGACAATGAAAGCAGTACTAACAGCAATGGCCTTTTGTGGAGCATTAACTCCAAGTCTGGATGTGCCGTCGGAACCAGGAGTGACATATTTCAAAAGTTCAGAATGCCAAGAAACACTTTTGACTCAACTTGTCAGCGCCTCTCCTTAAAACTGTCTCGACCGAACATTCACCTCTGATTATGTAAAGAAATGCAACTTGATGGATCGGGCTGCAGACATTTTGAAAACTACCAGATACATGTCCAATTTAGTACCACATATGGAAGTGGCACAAGTCGGGTGGTTTTTAGTCGAAAGATTGGAATTGGGCCATTCAGACCGCCGTGAAGAAATAGGGATTTAGTTACATTTATCTGCTGTGTGAACGTAGCCTGTCCTCCAAGAATGAAGGCTCGCCTGAAGGCAATAGTGTGTCCAATGCAATGCTAGCAAAGTGTAACGTTTTGTAAAATTGAAAGTTACTTAGCACAGTGACTTTAATTATAACCCAAATAACTACATGGAGGCCATTTACTAAACAAGAAGGAGAAAAATAAAACTAAAGATGACAGATCACAGATGAGATATATCTCTTCTTTGACCAAGTGGCAACACATCCTAATCCTCTGCAGCCTAATGTATCACTCACGTCCTGATTCAGAGGTTTCAAAAATATTAATACCTCTAGCAAACGTTCCCTTTTAAACCTGTTCACGAAACCACTCCTGTCTTTTCAAACCAAAATCTATAATTAACGGCCGCCATGAGATTGGAAAGCTTGCACGTTAACCTCTGCCCTCTGGGCTGAGCATTGGACCCGCGGCAGATCATAGAGGAATAAACAAGGCCTGCCAAAGCAGGCGGCGACTGTACAGGCTGTCTCCAGCAGATAAGACAGAACAATAGCCCTTAATAGGCCACAGAGAGACACACACGCACCCATCTTCAGTGCTGCCTTTTCCTCCTCCTATCAGCTTCCTGCTAACAAAGAGAGCAGGGCGCTTTTCCTTGTCTCTTCTGCAGAGAGATTAGCGACACTTAACAGGAATACGGGCATGAAAATGTGTATTTTCGTGATAATTCAGGAACACAGGAACTCGTGAAGGAGCCTTGTAGAAAGAGACAATGTGTGTATTGTCCCCTGAGTGAAAGTCTGGAGGAGAAAAAGCAAAAACCTGTTTGTTTGCTGCTCGAAGCATCAATTTTATAAAGACTTTCTGTGCCGTGCGGCGTTACTTTCCAATGCACATTTGAGACGACTCAGACGGCAGCTGACGCTCAGTTATGAGACGAGCCCAACGCAAGATGCATCACAGACACACGTCTCACGAAAGCGCCCAGACAGGAGGATAGATTCACATGAGCATGTCAAATTGTTTGGGCTACATTTCTTTCTTGGCCTAAATGCACTTAGTGGGGCGTATAAAAGCAGGCAGAAAAGCTTGTTTCTCTGGTGAAGGCCCTTTTTTTTTCTTACTCGATGCGAAAGAAACCTTGGCATGGCATTGGAACGCCAGCAGCAGTAATCTAATTCTGCAAAATTTGAATAATTTCACCAGAACCCAGGTAAAAAAAAAAAAAAAAAGGTAGGAGCTCATTCTGCGAGTGAAAGAAAGCACAAAGATCCGCTGAAAAAGAGCGAGCTGGCACATTATACTGTACCTGATGCCTTTATGCCGAGCTCTGATGAAAGGAACCTACCCCGCTGCCAGCTTAGCTCACCTTAAATGAACGCCTTTAAGGAAAAGACTGTTCTTCTGTAACGGGGAGGTAAAATGCGCTGGAGTGGGATTTGGAAGGTTTTTTCTGGCGGATTGAAGTGTGCAGGGCTGATTCATGGCTTGAAGCTGGATTTCAGAGGCATAGAGAACCTACATGGAAGAGAGAAATGTGAGATTTTGATTGCAGGAGATGAGAAATCAGCTCTAAATTTGGCTCCTATTGCCTTGACCATCTTATTATTGAATCGTTTTAACCCCCATGTAACACTACTGGGACTAAATGGATATACACAGAAGATTATAAATGCAAGCTTGAGTTTTGTTGCGTCTCTTCTTGGACTAGGCACAAGTGGGAGACCAGTTTTTTCTAATCAAATATCCGCTTCTTTGTCGACATCTCTCTCCCTCCGCAGGGAGAATAATGTTCCTTGGCTTGTACCTTCTTGTAAACCGAAGACTGGGTGGAAAAATAAAACAAACTTACAGCAAAGTACAACTTGCTCTTCCGTACATCCATATTTCTATAGACTGCATTCACGTTTGTGCCAAGAAGCATAAATCATGTCCTGTGTATCATTAATATACATTGTTGTCAATGGGAGACGCATGAATGGAAGAAATATGGTGCTTCCCAATAGAGACAGAGTTGAAAAATGGGCTGTAGATATGGTGAGAATAGAACTACTGCTCATTTGCCTGCATATGGTGTCTAAATCTCTACTGCCCCCTAGTGGGGCAGCTTGTAGTGGCTGCCCCACTACAAGCTGCATTGTGTTACATTGTGTGCTTTATGTATTTTTTTTTTTAAGTTATATCCCATATTGTGTGATGTCTATAAAATGAACATTTGTGTGTGTGAGGTTTTTTTTCAAAGATTCATTCATGAAAAACCTGAAAACTGGATGGTTTGTTAAATTGTTTAATTAAGTGCATTAAACATTTATTATCACAGTTTGATGAACATGTAGTTTGGGAAAATGCACTTTTACTTCCGGCGGTTAAGTTAGAAGTCAATTATAGCCACTCAACTATTTGTTGTAACCACAAGATTTTATGTATTTTGATATGATTTTAGGTGATAAACATACACACAGTCGAACACTGTTGCAAATTGGGAGAAAATAATCAGGTTTCTATATGTTTTGATGAACAGAAATCTAAAAAAGTGTGTCAAATATTGTGTTTGTAGGTCTGAACTTTGACTGGACCATTGCAGATGCTGTGCTCTCCAATATGGTACCAGGCATGAGTTTAGGATTTAGGTTTCTACCAGCATTGACTCTCACCAAACATCCCCAAAGTATGATCCTGCCACCACCATCTTTCAAGGTGTTCAAAACACTTTTTTTGAATGAATATCTAGATATTCATTTATAACCTCTTTTACGCAGAGCACCTCCTTCCTGTGTGCCCTGTGACTTGTAGGTAAACTGCAAAAGTTGTTTGGCGATTCATAACCTTAAGCAGTTCTGTGTTTTGAGAAGTCTAAATTATAAGCATCCAAGGGGAGAATGCTAATTTCAGTCTTTAGGGATTTGACTTGGACTCTGAAAATATTACTTGCTTTGAAGTCAGAGAAGACCGATATCTTTAACTCGTGGATTTATCTTTAGCATTTTGAACTCCAAAGAAATCAAATCGCTGGAAATATGAGACTTAGATGCTTCAGTAAAATAAAATAAAAAACAAGGTGAGTGATTAGATTATGTTCCATAAACTCATACGCCTTGCTTTTTTGGTTCCGATGATGTCAAAAGTATTTAGCAAAAATGTGCAATTCTTTGCTTTTATTTAGTCTAATATTTCAACATATTTTCTCAGAATTTCTTCCTTGTGCATCGAAACATCTGAGTCATGTTTGTTTGTGATTCAAGGCTGCCATTAGCCTGCCTTTTCACCCGTTTTTATCCATCTCTGGTTGCATCCGCGCATTAGAAATTCAGTCATAAAAAATAAAATAAACGAAGCACTAACAGCTTCCTCAGATGGTAGCCTGAGTCTTTTTGGTACTTCCCCACCTCAGAGTTACTTTCTGAGCTCTCTGGGTCTCGTGTCATCCTCCGCCGTCTCATAAGGAGATGCTCATTTGGATAGCATGTCGAGGACAATGCCACGGCTGTCGCTCTGATAGCAATCCAAGTCCTTGATCTCCCCCCCCCCGTAAACATCATTACCGCATGCTGGAAACATACACATTCACAACAGGCAGGCACACGGGCGCACACCCCCACAAGCTGCTCAGCCAAATCGGCGCTAACAGATTAGCAGTGATTATAAACAAACACGGAGGATTAATCCTGTGTGCTCTAAGTCTACTTTTCCACTGAGCTAGCCAGGGTAATTACCAAGTGCTAGATTGTTAGTGTAATCGCACACATGCACACTCCGGCTGCTTGTGTTTCTCTGCTCGCCTGATATCAGTCTCAGCTGCTCACTTCATGAGAAACTTTAAGATCCCTTCACCGTAAGAACACCAGAGACGGCGAAAGTAAACACACGGCAGACGGCGAGATTGTCTGGCACAACTTGCTATTTGAAATTCAGAAGGTTTGTCCAACCATAACCATATCCATGTCGTAGAAGACATGGCTGGCAACAAAAATGAAATCGACTTCTAGATCTGCTGACCATAAGTCCTGCTAATTATGGGTTTGTCTTACATTTGTGGTGACTTGGTTTTGACAGCTATATTTTGCGTCATCACTGGGTATATTCTTACTATATTTTCTCTGATTTTGAGGCAGGATCTTGACCAGTCTTAAACACCTTCAGTGGTAGGCCACACAAAGTTTGACACACAGTGGTGATCAAAATATTAATTACCCTGGGTTCTCGGTACCACGTGTAGCCTCCTCTGACATTGTTCAGGAGGTTCTTCATTTTCTTAAATTGTCCTGCACTCTTTCCGTTTTCAGAAGATTGGTCAAACAATTTTCTATATTTTTTTAACCCATCCCTGGTTTAAACATCAAGGTATCCTTGCCGTTGTGGTGCCTTCCTTGACCTTCATCATCCTGTTTGCTCACCAGTGTTCACCTAAAAAACCTCTAACTGCTGAGACTAAAGTACACACAGGTGGACTATTGGCTATCAAGGGGACTTTCTGAATCCAACTGGTTGCACTTTATTTTATTATCCAAGTGTGTGTATGATTTTTTTTTTACTTGTATAAAACTTTGGAGCCATTGTTGTGTATCCCCTTGTTTCATTCCCCATGGCAACCCATCATCGCTGTGAGAGCAGCAGTGGATGCTTAACACACTGCATCGTGTTGCAGTTTTCATTAGCGGCAGTCAGAGTAGCAGTTGACACGGCACTGATTGGCTCACCTTTCACCTGCGTATGCTAATGCCACTCAGTCCACTGTGTGTGGGAAGCTGTGGCTCTCACCGACACGGGGCCAGTTGCTGCTTACCTTAATCGTCAAGATCCTGCTTAGTTGTGTGCCCAGAGCACAAAGTGAAGGGTGTGTATTTATTAGCATCTAATATACAGTTTCTAGCTCGAGGCTTTTAACCTGCTCCCGTGACCTGGCTGTGTGCGGAGGCGCCGTTGCATGTTTGAGATCTCGGTGACACTGAGGTCAGGAGACTGAGGTGAACCTTCGCCATTTCTGCTGTAGCCAGTGACAGCGCAACCTGTGTTTTTGTTTTGGATCATTTTCACGCTAGAACATCCAATCATGTTGCTCAGCTTTATATGAGAATAGTGCAAATTTTCAACCAAAATGTCTGAGTTTACATATCTCCAAAACGCCAGCATCAGCATCGATCCACCGCCATTACATAGTAAGAAGATATTTTCCATTATTAGCTTTGTTGACTCCTTTAAGAAACACAACTTTTGATCTCATCCCCAAATTACTTCTGTTTTTAGCTTGCTTCTGTGCTCTTCTGCATTTTAATGGTTTTCTTCAGGCAGCTTCACCATCCATGCAGCCCTTGTGTTTTTCTTCAGCAGTCCCTTTTTTTCCTGTACATTGGCTAAAAACTGTTTTATTAAATCCAGATGTTCTTGTCATCCTCTGTTAGTTCACATGTTGTGCATTAACTTGCAAAAACCCTTCGTCGCCGGCTTCCACGCTAAAATATCTTGTCTTTTCACAGGTCGAAGCCATCTTGGTCAACATCTTTGGAGGGATTGTCAACTGTGCCATCATTGCCAACGGCATCACCAAAGCCTGTCGAGAGCTGGAGCTCAAGGTCCCGCTGGTGGTCAGGCTCGAAGGTAAAACAGTAGCTTGTGCGCTGACACGCCAGCGTTTTTCCTCGTCCTCCTACAGAACACGGTTTACACCGCATTGATTTTCCTCTAGCCGATATTAAAAGCACTTCACCGCAATATAAGTTTTATATGAATAGGAAATGATGGCGTCTTGGAAAACAAAAAGGAATCCCACAGCCTGCTGTTCTCTGTGTCTCAGGTTTTGACCCGTCTTTAAGATCTGCCATGCAAACAGATGAATTGTTCTGGAGGTTCTGATTCACAGTCCAGAGTGCTTTGCAAAACATATTGATGCCCATTGAACATATTCCCATTTTGTCCCAGTACAACTGGGATTTTATGATAGACCAACTCAGAATAGTGCATAACTGTGAAGTGACAGGAAATAAAACACTGCTTACAAACTGAAATGTTTGGTGTTCATTTCTACTCAGCCTCCTATTGAACCTCGTCGGTTTTGCACATCTGGAGACTGATGCGCTTTGTTCGCAAAACGGCTCCAGCTCAGATTGGCCGCAGCGCATCTGCTAACAGCAATTTTCAAGTTTTGCCACAGATTCGCAGTTGAATTTTGGTGTGGACTTTGACTAGGCCACTCTAGTACGTGTATCTAGCTTCATATACTCTGTAACCAGCTTTTCTGTTTCTTTTCTGATGATTGTCTCGCTGTTGGAATGGTGCGTTCAGAGTGCTGTGCAGTAAACAGAGTCTTTTGCATGTAAGCCACATGTTCGCTCCACATGTTTGCTACTTTGGAGCCACTGTTGTGTACATGGCGCTTGACCCCCCTTTCCCATTGCAGCCCGTCGTCGCCGTTAGAATAGCAAGTCATTTTTCACACGCATCACATTCTGTTGCGCGTTTCATTAGCGGCAGTCAGAGTAGCAGTTGACACGGCACTGATTGGCTCACCTTTCACCTGCATATGCTAATGCCACTCAGTCCACTGTGTGTGGGAAGCTGTGGCTCTCACCGACACGGGGCCAGTTGCTGCTTACCTTAATCGTCAAGATCCTGCTTAGTTGTGTGTCCAGAGCACAAAGTGAAGGGTGTGTATTTATTAGCATCTAATATACAGTTTCGAGCTCGAGGCTTTTAACCTGCTTCCACGACCTGGCTGTGTGCGGAGGTGCAGTAGCCGGTAATGGACAGCTAGCCGGTAGCGCGGCAGTCAACGGGCACATTTTCAGAAGAAAACAAAGTGTCAACGTTGCTTTCAGTCACGTTTGTCTGTAAAGGGACTTGGATGAAGTACAATGAAATAAAATTGTAAGTGCGTTTTAACTCTGAAGCCAAACGGAGGGGAAAGAAGCTCTGCTGGAACATCCCGCCGTGTATTTTCAAACCGGCTGATTAAGCACACGGTCGAAACATCCAGTTCATTTAAATTGTTACCGGAGAGGAAGGGCCCACAAGCGCCACGTTTGTCTGCACTCGAAATAACCAAATTAGCAATTAAAATCGCCTCTCAGTAAGTTGAAGCATGTCACACATTAGGGCTGCGTAACTCAGCCCGACTCGCAAACGTGGCAGAAGGTCAGCCTCCGTCTGATGCTCCCGACCAGTGCTCTCCTGGCCTGGGCCTAATCCAGGCTTTAGTCGTGGGTCATTACATCGCGGGCTTCAGCGTTGCAGAGAGGATTGGTTCGGAATCAATCAGCTCAGCTCCCTCGGCCGGATGCCGGGCGGCGAGCACGGCCTGGCGCTCTTCAACGGGATCAGAATGGATTAACGGGCGCACTTTTAATTGGAAAGGCTCTTTTTAAAAGACGGCACTTGATTGCACAGGCGGAGAGTTATGTATTCCCAGATGTAGAGGAGAGGTGCCATGTGGTCAGGGTGCTATTAGGGATGTATTAATGTTTGTGGGGGGGGGGGATGACTGTAATCTTGCCATTTTATATTTGTCTAACAGATTCAGCTCTGGGGGAAGAAAAAAAAACAGAAAATATTTACGCATGTGCGGTAAAAAAATATTGAAGGTATAAATAGGAGGGATCTCCTTGAGAAAGTGCAGCACTGCCCTCTTTGGCTACAGCAGGAAAATGGACTCGTTGCCCTGTGAGTATGCTGTCTGCTGCGACTTGAAGGCACACTTTTTCCCTTTAAGTAGTCCTCAGGGTCCAGGGGAGAGAAAGAGTGACTGCGTTCTCCAACCTATTGACTCACTGAGCCGTTCTCTAGGAGACGAGAGGTTTGATTTTTGCTTAAAGGTGTCGTCTTGTTTATTTAAGAAGAGATTTTGGATCCTAATAAGGATAAAACGGGACCTTCGGTGGAATCCGAGCCATTATTCTTTAAATGGCCATTCTGCACAGATTGTACCAACAGATTCTGGAAATGCAGAAAGCTGCATTTAGATTATCGGAATAAATCCTGTGCATCTTAAATACTTTTTTTTTTTTTTTTTTTCTGCTGCTGCTGCTTCTGGCTGCCACGTTAGGCTTTTTAGAGTTCACCAAAAACATGATCCCGGAGATTAAACTGCCAGTGTCAAATATGTGGTTTAAATCCGGCCGACTTAGCCGCGCGACTTCTTTCTTAAACAGCGGTCTAGACAGTTTAAAAGACATGAAAACTTAAATTAATGGCTGGCTAGCACTTCAAAGGAAGAAGCTGCTGCAGCATCGAGGAGCCCCATGCTCTGCCTGCAAATGAGAGGCATTTGATGTTGGACACATGAGGGCGGAGGCGGTTCTTCATCCTGGGACGTAAAGGGAATACTCCAACTGCTGTGAGATACAGCAATCATATTCGGAGTCGAAGAATGTAACTCTGATATGAAGGAACTTTCTTTTTTTGCATAAAGATTAGAGGTCAGCAAGTATGGGAACAGCTACTCTCTCACTGTTAGACTGCTGGGGCTCTGTTGGTTATTATTTAATTAAGTATTTATTCTTTCTAAAAATAGTTTAGATTTTTTTTTATCATGGGCATGTTTCATGAAGTTGAGCTTGGACTTTTTCTGTTTGCTGTTTTACATCATACAACAGGAAAAAAAAGACGTAACTTTTAAAATATTTTTTTTGTTATCTGCTAACTTGTTTTGTCTCTCGGAAGTGGGGATTTTTGAGTTCAAAATTGAAAAAAAAATAAATAAAAAATTCACACAGTTAAAATTCCAAAATAGAAATTTGGGATTTTCCTAACCTGCCCTGACCTTGAAATCCAATATGGCTGCCTTGCATGTAAACAGTTCTAGCTGCTGTGGAAAAGATTTTCAGGGACTGGAAATGTCATGTTTCTCATCTAATCTTTCACTGTGGCTCCCAGAAGCTAGTTTAGCAGTTAGCAAAAATTCACTGGGAGAATTGCATTTTCTCCGTAAATGACATTCTGTAAGCTGAAGCTAAAATAAGTAGACATGTTAAAGCAGTTTTACTAGAAATGTTCTAAAAAAAAAAAAAAAGTTTAATCAAAAATAAAAAGCTGATGTATCAGATAAAATACAAATCTGAGGAGGGACAACTTTTAAGCTGGAGAAGAGAAAGTCAAGAACCGGCGACTTAAACTGTAAACGTTCACTGAAAACTTTGCCCTAATTCTCAGCTCGGAGGCTTTTTGTCTGTCTGGTTGACCCAAAAGCCTGTGTGACCTCTGTGGACAACCGCCTGTGCAGAACAGGTTTTTGTGACTTTTCTTCTTCTCCTCTGCCTGAGAGGTTCCAGTGAAATCGGTATGTGTCTGAGCAGAGCTCTGTAGCTCGGTTATAAATAGTATTAATAAAGATGCTTTGTTGTCTGCGAGCGGCTCATGTTCACAAACACAGAGAGTCATATCAAGGGCTTTTACAATGCCAAAACAAAATCATGAAATCTGAATCGTTATTTTGTAAAGACGGTAAAAGATGTTAAAAAGCTGCCGCGCTTGGTAATAAGCCAGCGTCTTGTGACCTTTTGTCAGATGTAAATGGTGTTTCTTGCAGAAAGGAATGATCAGGTAGTTAACCTTCAAGCAGCACAATGATCTCAAAGCTTCCCCATGCATTTCTATGAAAAAATAAGTTTTAGCAAAATTTAGCTGTTTGAAAAAAATATGAAAAAAATGTTTAATACACTAGACAGTGGGTTAGAGATTATATCTGATGAAAGAGGTATAATTTAATAATCTGAATGTCTGAAATGGTGCAAAGGATGCATGAGGAAATGTCGACCAAAAGGATCTCAGTTTAGTTGGGTTTAATGTTATCCAGAGACCGAAGCTCCGAATTCAAAGGTGCATTGAACACAACATAAGGAGCCACCAGCACTTGATGGTTCACTGTTGTCCACTTTTGCTACTCTTTCCACCAGTGGCCCTAGCATCACCGTTTGAGAGTCACAGACTTGGATTAAGCCATTAATTTGATTGAGAACGGATTAACCGGAGGATGATGAAGACCCTCTAAGTGTTCCTTGTTTCTACTGCCAACATCCTCACAAAAAACCAAAGAAAAGACATTATCTCAACTTGCCTTTCTGTCTGCACCGAGGCACTTCAGATACATTTTGTGTATGAAACTGACCCAACTTTTTTCATGCTTGTCAGAGAGATGAGTTTCCCCAACAGATGTCGGCGTGCTACGACAGAGTTAGTCACAGTTTTATGTTCGGTGGCATCAATTGAAGTTCTGCTGTGCAGAAACTGGCACGGTCCCTGGCCTTGTTACGCTCTTTAAAAGTTGGCCTGTAATTAACTCATGGATCAAAGTGACATTCTCTCAATTGTCGCAAGTGAGCTTCCTAATTGGAGGAGAGCTCCAAAAGAAACGAGTTGTAAAGTGGCAGTGTAACACACAGCTAAATACTGACTGCAGATCTGGTTGTAGCTTTGGTTTGTTGTCGGCTCATATCAAATCAGAGTCTGAAGAGTTTTAAAAAAAACACACACGGTTGTAGCTTTGAATTTATGTAGTTTAATGTTCTAAATTAAGTTCCTCTAGCATTGGAGTCTGAGCATTCTCATTTATATTGGCGGTTAGAGGTGGTTCTCGGTTAATTTCATCGGTAATGATGAGATATGGTTTTAAAAAGTATAACTCGCATTTTATACAAGATGTAGGCAAGATACCCTTACAGGTACCAGGTATCGTTAAAAGGAAGCTGAGAGACAGATGCACAACCAATACGGACGAGTTATTATATTGTAAGAAGTACATAAACTGTGTAGTACACTGCCATGCTTTTCAGTAGGCTGATGTTTTTCAGTTCCAGTGTTATGTGTTCTTTTGAAAATAAAGTGCATCTATCTATGGCAGGAAATCACATGCATTATTAGTCATTTCCATTAAATCAGTGTCAAAAGGTCTTGAAACAATATTATCGTTTATCGCAATAATTTTTTTTGACAATTAATCACTCAGCAAAATTTGTTATCGTGACAGGCCTAGTGACAGCTCATAAACAGCAAGCAGGACGTCCATGTTTGATTTTTTTTTCCAGGTCTGTGATTTATCTCCCTCCTGTCACTTCTGTCAAATGGGAGCAATGATAATTCTCAAATTATAGTCCGCTGGCGAAAAAGTGAAACGTGAAAGCAAACCACACCAAACGTAAAAAAATCTTTATGTATTATTTTATCTTTCTAAGAAACCCATTTCTAGTTTTTCATGAGCTTTGGCTCAAAATCATCCAAATAAATGTCAACTTTTCTCAACAGTATTACTAAGTAAATAAACTTGTCAATGATTGTGTAATTTCTTGAAACCTACATGCCTGAACACAGGCGTAAAGCTCAGTACTGCAGCCTGTCAGTAGGTCTCTGGCAGCACCTAGTGGCTGCAGGTGAGAACTCCATGAATAAACATGGATCCCCCTCCACTTCCTCCTCTCATCCTCCTCCTCCACTCGGTCACTCGCTCTCATCCAGCGGGGCTCCGTCTTCGCGGCCGCCGCTGTGAGCCATCAGTGCTCCCTACCGCTCACAGCGGAACCGCAATCAGCCTTCACGCACACATGTGCAGCAAAACGCGGCACATAAATGCATGACTTTTCCTCCTCTCCCCCGCAGATGTGCCGCTCCCTGCCTGCCTTCACACTTTACACGGGCAGCACAGGTAGCGCAGATGCATCATCGGAACAATGTGGCACGCGCCACTGCTGCTCATAAATATTTACGTTTTTTTTTGGGGGGGAAGAGAAAATGTTTAAATTATTTCACTCTTTCCCTTTTCTTATTTGTCTTTTTTTGTGTTTGTTTTTAAGGAAATCTCCTATATAATGTATTTGCGGTGACAGCTTCTCCGCTTGTGTTTTTTGTCCACTATTGTTTTTAAGCTTGTTGAATTAATCATCTGGCAAGATAAGTCTGACAGCAGAGCATCATAGATCCATCAATCCTAGAGCAGCTCATTGGTCAGTCTGCTGAATGTAAAGTGAGCAGCTCTGCAGTTGTTCCTCTCTCTCTCTCTCTCTCTTTGCGTGTTTGTGTGAGCGACAGCGTCAGCAATTGAGACACGAGCCGGCACACCGTCCGCCGCTTGGCGAGAAAACGACTCGAGACACCCTATCCCCCGCTCGCGTGTCAGAACAAGGTCTCTTCCTGCTCGCGTTCTAATTAATCACATCGCCGAATTGATTGTTTTGGAGTGTGAGCTCGCGGAAAATGTGTATGGAGTGACTTATACGGCTGGACAAAAGAGGTGAAATATTAGGCGCTAAGTGGCGCTGGTAATAGAATTCCTCATGAAAGGTCTATTGATCAGGGTGGCCGGGCCTCCGGAGGATTCACGTACCGCGTTTTAATTACAAATTACACGCCAACCGGAGGAGGTGGGGGGGTGCAGGGGAGCAGAGGTCAAGCTGGGAGCGTCTGAGCTAGCACAAACCTTCTCCGTAGGTCTGACCAAAACCAGAGCGGCTTAAGCTGCAAGGAGATCAGTTAATCGGGTATTGATCTTGTAAATTAAGTGACAAATGAATGTGAAAATTACACACAAAAAAACCAAACTTAGGGTCACTCTGTTACGTTATGAAAACCAATCCTACTGCATGATCATGCTTTGGTTTAAAGAACAGCCTTCCCACCTGCATGATGCTGCCACCATCACGTTTCACAGTGGAGACCATGTGTTCATATTGGTGTTTTTCAAAGTTGGGGCTAGGGCCACTAGGGGGCGCTGGAGGGGATTCAAAAGGATTGGAGAGAAAATGAGGGGTGACAAAAAAGCTGATTATAACAAAATTGAATCTAATAAGTGATTTTTTTTTTATCTTAAAATCTAATATGTTCATCAATAATTATTGTGGTAAATATGTTAAAAATAACTAATTGAAATGTTCATTGCTCATCTTTCTGATTGGCTGATTGGCAAATTTATCAGGTGGATAAAAGCCCTAAGAGCTAAAACCAGAAAACATCAGGCAGCATTTTTTATGCTAAACTGAAATTATTACTGTACAGTGAATACAATCCAGGGTGGGGGGATACATTCTAATGGCTGCATTTTTTATTTTACATATTTTCTAGCATTGTCTGTGTGTTTACTAAATGGGGTCCCTGAACAGAAGCTAATGCCTTTTGGAGCGCCGTGGGAACAAATGGAAACGTTTGGAAATGGAAACATTTGGAAAGCCCTTTTTTAGAACAGACATTATTTTGCACGTCACCCAGAAAGTTCAGTTTAGGGCTCAGAGTTGCTTCCTCTCCTAAAAGCTCAAGAATTGTAAAATCCTGTGGAAGGCACCGTTTACATGAATTACTGCCAACAAATTGTTTATGATAGTTTCCTGCTGATAAACATAGAAATCTCCAAATCATTTAAATGAGTAACGTCCTACTGCTCCACTGAACCTCACATAGATGGAATAAGGATCTTATTTGAACTGCTGGAATAATGTAACACACACCTCTATAAGGGACTGTAGGCATCACTTTGGCAGTTTGCACAAGGACCAGTCAGGGTTCACCACCTTGAACCCTATGAACAAACGGAGAATCCGATTGGAGGATAATCTCAGCCCTTCCTGGAAAAGAGACCTTCTGGTTTGTTACAACAGGAGATCAGCTGATCGAGTAGAGCTGTCGATCAGATGAGACTGATTAGATGTAAATAGATGTTTGTTTTGTTTTTTTTCCATTGTGTGTAGACTCAGTAAATGCCAAGCAAACAGCTGAATCTTCCTGCCTCCTACAGCAGTCACCGGGGCATCACTGCTTCGTTTGACCTTTTGCTCTGTTGCTCTCTCTTTACCATTCCCCTCCTACCCCCCCACCCACTCAGTCGCCCTCTCTTGCCTCTCCTACCCGCTCTGTGTTGTGACTCCGCTGTCAGGTTCGCGTTTGGCTGAGCAGCGTGCGGCCCAGTCGCCGTGTCACAGCGGCTCGGGGATTACCGCACATCCCTCCAGGAGGTTTCTGGGCTTTTTCTCTCAGGTTCACCGAAGGCTGTGATCAGCGGTGTGTCACCCAGCACCTGCTCTCCCTGACCTCGGCGCAGCCAGGGGAGCATCCACGCATGCACATACACACACACATTGCCGTAACACTGCTCTGGGATCAGCGGGTGAATGTCCTATCATTGACCCATGGAGTGATTCCTTCTGAGGAGCTCTTCCTCTGTTTATCTTCTAAACTCCAGATGTCAGATCGGGTCAAACCTTGTTAAGTAGGATGTCTGCGCATCCTTGAAAAGTCTGAAATTCCTGTGTCTAAAGTAAGGCCTTAAAATGTCTGAAATCCATCTTTAAAATGCAAGCTGGACTTAAATTTGTTCATCAAAGTCTTAAATTTTGTTGTTTCAAAACTATTTCATCTTGTGTAATTAGTTTTCTGTCAGGCAAAATATTGAGTTGCACATAGACATCTTCACTGCTTCATGTGACTCAAGGTGGTTGAGGGTACTGGTAGCTAGCTGCCAATATACCCCTGTTAGCTAGGATAGCTTTTTGCATCTATCATGAGTAAGAGCAAATTATCCCCAGTTGGCTGGACAGCTTTCATTTTTCATCAACCAATATGAGGCTAAATGCATTCGGTGCCAAAAAAAAGAAGAAGAAGAAGAAGAAATACTCTTAAGCTAGGCACTATGTGAGTTAAAGCTATAGAGAGTCATATGCAGTGAGAAGCACAAAAGAGCCACAAGCAGACCCCAGAAAGTTCACGATTTATACTTTTGGATCTCCCAATCATCCTTTATATGTTTTATTCAGTTATAATTTTCATTCAAGGTGGCATTAATTAGGTCTTAAAAAGTCTTGAATGTGACTTTTTGAAACCTTCAGGTTCTCTGTTCAGACCCATTTGTCTGAGTAATTTCCCATGCTCTCTCTTTTACTCGCGTTTTGCTTTTTTTCTCTCTCCGTAAGGCACCAACGTTCACGAAGCTAAGAGGATCCTGACCGAGAGCGGCCTGCCCATCACAGCCGCCGACAACCTGGATGACGCCGCCAAGAAAGCGGTGGCCGCCATCAGGAAGTGAGAGCTTCTGCCGACATCTCCACACTTTTGCTCCTCCGTGGCTTCCATCATCACCAGCAGCCTTTTCTATCCACAAACCTCCATTTTCTCTCATTGTCGCTTTTTTTTTTTTTAAAAAGAGTTCTCACTTCTACTTGTCCACTTTTCAAAAGCATTTTACTGCTATATTTTTTTTGTCTAAATGTAACAAATTGGCTGCTTTTAATTACTTTAACCATCATTTCATGTTGAATGGAGAAAATTCCCACCCTTTTTTTGGGGGGACATCTTAGGAGTTTCCAGAACCTCCGACTGAAAATGGATTGAAGTTTTTCCACTTTCATTCCTTTGCATTCCATTTTCCAGTGGAAAGAGACACGTCTCTCTGGATATTAGGGTGTTTATGTTCATTTTTGTAGGAAAAGGAAGACATTTTTGTACTTCTTAAGCACAAAAAAAAACAAAACTGTGAACTCTTCCAATGTAACGTAAGCTAAAGGCGGCAAGACGTCTGGTGCAAACTGTTCACTTCAAGGCTCAGGTTAGCTAGAGCGCCTTACATGTGTCTCAGTTGAGCTCCTACATTATGTCTTACGTTTAAAGTGCTAATTCCATATATTTGTGCCTGAGGTTTGAAGGTTGAAAGGTTTGGCTACTGCCATTACAGCTCGATCATCTCTAATTTTTTTTTTTTTTTTTTTTATGAAATGTTGAAACTAGAATGGGGGGAATATATCATTTTGTAAAATCATGAATGTATATTAACAACTAAAACAAAGGCTGATAGTTGTGTACATAATCTAAGAGATTAAAAACGGATATTTCAAAGAAGTGACGTGTGTGTCTTTGGAGGATGACCCCTCTGTGTAAAACAGACAGAAATGCTGGGAAGGAAACATATTATTACTACTGGCTCTACTATTTTATTTTATTTTTTTTTAAATAACGTGTTTGCAGAATCTGGTGGACGTGTCTGTTTGAGAAAAGAGCTCCAGCGTTTTGTTCAGTTTTGTCCTTGAGTTCAGACTCTGTTGACTGCAGGAAAGACAGAGCATCCTTCATCATCTGTCTGTGGAGCTTTAAGGTACAGATGCTTATTTTTATTTTTAAAAATGAGCAAAAAACCTTAACAAATACATTTTGTTAAGGTTCAATACCAGTTTATGCACACTAATTTCATGGGGAGGAAAAACAAACAAAAAAAAAACTCCGAAGTTGCAACCTGAGTGCAACACAATAGGCTGCTTGTGTGGTATTTCCACTTTATCGCATCAGACGAGCAGAAAGCTTCGCAGAAGAAATATTTCGAAAATTACCAGAGCTCAGAATGAAGCACACCAATAAAAGTACATCTTTAAAGCTGCAGTGTGTGACTTTTGTAAACAATTTGTTTTTGTTTTAGGTGTTTGTTAAAACTGTCACTGTTTAGCAACAGAATAGCACGAGACAAATAATCTGTGAAAACTTTCACCTGCTCTGCCTTCTTCCTGCGGTCCTACAGCCATCTGCAGTAATACACGGCTCGGTCGGAAACAACCAATCAGAGCCAGGAAGTCTTTCACATAGCAGGTGATCTGAAATAAAAACCCAGAGTGCTCAGTAAGTAAACTTAAAATCGGTCTTACGGCAGTACATTGATGCCCAAATCAACACCAAAATCAATCTTCTTCCATGTCCACCTCATAAGTACCGTTCTACTACAAAAAGTGTTGCTAATTATGAAGCACAAGTTTTCATTTAAAAAATACTCTGATTATTCTACAGTAATTTATTGTTGATTTTATCTGTTGTGGTTGTGGAAGATAGACAAAACTTTGGCAATTTACCACTAGAAACATTTCGAAATGCAACATCCTACCAGCTGATGGCCATACAAGCTTTCAATAAGTTTGGGATTATTTGTTTTAAAAACAAATTGTATGTTTCTCTCTCCTCTTGGCCTGTTTGTGAAACGCTTCAGGAACAGATTTCTGCAGCGCTTGCTCCAGATTTTCAGGCATTTTTCACACCGGAGTCCAATTACGTGTCCAGAAGGTCATCGAGTCAGACGATGTGCCAGCAAGGCAACAAAAGTTTTGAAAGATTTCTCAGCACGTACGAGGATGAATGAGTCCTCCGGCGTCATCCTCTTGTCCACTGGTCGTCTTCTAATGGGTGGAACGGAACCGGGTGATAAGGAAATGCGACTCGGAGCGACTTCTGGCTGATGTGTGGACCTGACGTTCGTTAGTTTAAAACTTTTACACAGCTAACAACAGATATTTGCTTTAAAATTTACTGTAAAACGAAACTATTTCTCCACCTTCTGACATTAAATCAAAAACTTACTGATCAAGGTCAGCTAGGATTGCCAACATGTTATCCTTTTGCAAAATAATACAAGCGTCTTGCAATAGCTTGTCAGATTTTGTTTCCATCCCAGGATTGTAAGGCCAGCTTGTTTCATTCTCTGCCCACACATTTACTGTGAATGGCCTCTTCAAAACACTTATTTGTTTTTGGGTTTTTTAAAAAAAATCAAAGTTATTATTTGAAAGACCCGTTGGTGCTTGGGGTAAAATTTTACCCCATATCTGCATCTCCTCCAAAGCTAGCATGGAGGAGGATGAATGTGTTGCTGCTTCTCTGATTCGGTTCAGATTTTTAATCATCCGTCTCATTTTCCTTCGACTTCAGAACTGAGAGCCACTCTGTGATGTTTCTTACACATTAAAAAAAGAGAATACATTAAAGCTTATTGTGGTTGCAATGTGATATACATAAAAAAAAAAGTTTCCCGCTCTCTGTATTTACCTCCCAAAGTCTGTGTCTGGGTTTTCTAGTACGGCTGTCTTATTGAGGGAATCGAAGACCCGACAACTATACAATTTTGCTCTCTCTTTCAAATTTAGCCATAAAAAATGATAAAGGCAGCATAAAACCATACAAAAGTCACGTAAAACGACAGTTCTATGGAAAGTCCTCCCTTTTCACCGAGGATCCACATAAAGCTGCTTCAGGCTTAATTGAGTCATTTTTCGTTCGTTTACAAATGAGAACAGGATTCTTTCCAGATGTGAGAGCACTTCCCATTTCCTTCATCCACAATTCAACAGATGGAACTTCTGTTTTTTGTTCTCCAAAATATCAGAACAAGCTTTTCTGTTACAATAAAAAAAAAAACATAAGACAACAGTCGTCGTTGGCATTTATTACACCGTCTCTGTGTTTTCTCTCCCACTCCCACCCTCCTTCCAGTTTGGAGTTCACAAACACACTTTAATCTCCCCAGATCTCCGGCCTTCATTCCCCTCTAATGAAGCCTGAGTGCGACGGCGTCCCCAGAGAGGACTGGAGGGAGGCGACTGTCCTGTATAGGGCGGTTGTGTGAGACAGAGAGTTGACTGAGACCTCTTCCTGTCAGACACACTGACTGTGTGATGGATTATCTGTCAGGCAATCTGAGAGGACGCCCAGGCTCGCAGGATCGACTGCCACCTCTACGAAAGACACACACACACACACAGACCGAGCCCCCACTGCGTTCACCAGAGAGGAGCGCTGGGAGAGAAGTCCGTCTCCATTTCAAACTGGAACTCTCAAACTGCGGCGACTTGGGTTGTTTCACTCAGCAAAGTCAAGGAGACTCCAAAAAAGAGGCCCTCTGGTGACTATTTCGCGCACTTGCTCCACATCCGAGTTTCCCCCCCACGGTCAGAGGCGATGTGCGTTAACGGGATAATGACTCGGAGCTTATTTTTATTCGCAAGGTATTCGGGTTTTTTTTTTTTAAGCATTTCTATCACAGGGAATCATCTGGAGAGCAAAGAAATCTGTGTATCTCCGCGCCGCCAGCCAGCCAAGCCGTAAAAATGGGGCTGAAGGGTTCAATAATTGCCTTATTTCATGCTCTTCCCTGCGTGTGTCAGAAATATCCCCGCTGATGGATTGGACGGAGGAATTTAAGGCTTGTTAAAGAATGGGCTTCTCGGGGGGCCCCCTGATATCGTTTAATTCAGTGTCGAGCTGGAGGTCAGAACGAAACGTGCACACTGATTTACTGAGCAAAATTAGTGCCGCTCCTTCATATAAATATAGATGAGGGGGAAAGAGAAGCTTTGGAGGTCAGGCTAAAGACTTCCAGCGTGTAGCCCCCTGCTTTTAACTCGGGAGGTGAGGGGACAGGGCCGGTGTCTTAAATGACCCATTTACATGGGCTGCTCCTTTAATTAAAACTGAATTATTATGCTGCCGGAGTTTTATTTCTCTCTCCCTTTTGTTTTTTTGTAGCTCACTTTATTTGTCCCTGTAATTGTGCTATCTCAAAACACTAGTAGTTGTTTTTTTTTTTTATGTGCGTCTGAATTGATGTTAGAGCGGTAATTGCCACTTTTGCGAAGCCGCTTTCGGCGTTTAGGCTCGTTGGGGGAACCGGTGCCAGCGAGAAACACACTTCCACATGACGGGGTCAAGGCCGTCTGCGAGGAAGTATTGGATGTTTATTGAGTCATTTGGAAGCAACAACTATGAACATATTAGTTCATAAAAAAAAAAAGTAATAGTGGGATGGATTGCCTCGGGCTATTGTGCAACATCTTTCAGGGACAAGGCTCAATATTTACAATTTTCCACCTGTGTGTCTGTTGACCAGGCGGAGGACTGATAAGGAGCTCGACCCAGCGTGCGCTGCGTTCAGGTGGTCGATTCTGTGCTACATTAAGAGTCAGAATGAAATGTGTTGGTTGGATTTAAAACTACAGATGCTTTTGCCTTGCAAAAGCATTCACGGCTTAAAGTTTTTCACATTTTGTCACGCTATGGCCTCCAACTTGAGCGTAATTCGTTGGGAAAACAAATTTGAAAATCATGTAATATAGTGTTTCCTACAAGTCTAGTCGCTAATAAAGATAATCCGGTAGACTCGGTTCGATTAGGAACCAAAATTGCAACAATTTTTACATTTTCAGCTGGCGCTGTTCTTTTTCACTGTTAAATTATTCAAACTCTTTGAAAAACCTGTTCTCCTCCTCGCCTGTGGTGGCGCTGTACCAAGAACCACTGAAGGAAACGACACCAAGCCTCAGAAGAAGACCAGCGCGACTTCCTTCTTCACAAAATGTAAACCAAAACGTAGTGGCGCCAGATTTTAGCGGTTTTAGGATTTCTCGTTTGTTTTTGGCGAAACACCACAAGCCGTTTCTCAGTGTTATTAGACTCTCTCGTTTGTTTTGGTTGGATTTAACCGAAATTACCTGCGCCATAGCTGACTTCCTGCTTTTGGAGCGGTAGACATGCAGCCCAACATTGTAGCTTTTAAAGAGGCCTGGCTAAATACTGGGAAAACCGAAGGAAAACCTCTTACCTTCAAATGCAAACCTTTACATGCTAGCTTGACAACTGTGGAGCACTCTATGCTAGTCTAGCAAATAAAATCTTAATTACTCTAAAGTGTGTGGTTGTGTATCACAGCAAAATGTGGAAAAAGTTCAAGTACTACGAGTAGTAAACAATACAAACTTCCTTGAGCTTCGTTTCACTCTATCGCCGACCTCTTTTCTGTTCCAGTTTAACATTTGAGGGAAGGTTTGGTCTAATCTTCGCCGCTGTTATCATCTCACCTTCAGAGCCTTTTATCGGTGTTGTTTTACGGAGACAACGCAACAAAAAGGAGATGGGGAGTAAAAACCCCGACAGCGAACGAGGAGCTGACAGGTTGCCACCGTTCAGCCTGTTGCGGCGCTGCCTACTCCGTCCTCAGATTCGGCCTTGGCTCGGCATACGAGCAGAAAAAAAAAAAAAAAAAAAAACAATTCTCTTCAAACTGCTGCCAGCCTGTCTGTAACTGAAGAAACTGAGCGAACAGGCGATAGTTTAAAAAGCTACAATAAGTCAAACACATCGTGAATCTTACTCTTTTTCTTCTTCTTTAGAAGAAACACTGTATATTTTTACATTCTTGTGTCCTAGAATTTAAAAAGGAGATTTGACTTATGTTTTTTGAGAAAACTGAGCTTTGGTCTTTGTACTGATTATTCTCATCACTTATGTCTTTCTTATTCTTCCTCTATTATTTGCCTCCATCCTTTCCCATATTTATTCCCACTTTCTTGGCTCTCTCAGTGTCATCCTCCTAGCTTTCGCTGTGAGAAAAGAAATCCGCTCCTTGAGATACAAACTTTGTTTGGTGTGACCTCTGGAGGCAAGGGGGGGCCCTTAATTAAAACAGAAGCTGTGGTGAGAGAAAGCTGCCTCCAGTTGCTTGATAATTAGGCTCCTGAGGTATTTTGGAGCACCCGGCAGGTTCTCAGCTGACACCCTCAGTTCAGATGTTCCACACGTTGTGCTTTGAAGCCGTCCAGGTAAAAGAAATAAAGTGGCTGAGATGTAAGCTGAAGGCCAAACAGTTTGATGAGAAAAAAACTAAAGTTATGGAGAGGATTTTGTTGCTGGTGTGGTGAAAGTCTGCCCACCTGCAGTCCCTTCAATTAAAAAAAAGAGAAAAAACTCATCTTACAGCACTAAACAATTATCTGTTCCATATCATAAAATTCAATTACATACATTCTCAATGTATTATGACATAATCTCAGACAGACTAGTTATTTTCTGTTCAATAATATAAAACCTTTTTGGTTTTTTATCAGTACCCGCTCCTGAACTACAATGAATTATCCCAGTAGATTGTTTAATACATAAAAAAAATCATACAAGACATTGTTGCATTTCCAACAATAAACACTTTTTTTTTTTCATTTATACCAATACCTACAAATAAGTGCGTTGCTGCCATTTACAAACTGGAGTGACTCGTGATGCGAAAAAAGTGTTTCCTTTGTCTTTTAGCGAAAAACGTAATTTGTGCGATTTTATAGTCAATTTTGATTGTTGCATAAAGAAGAACAAAGATAAAACAGCAATAATTGCAGATGGGTTTGTCCGCGGGTTCCATGGTGGTCCCACATGGGTTTGCCGATGTAGGGCCACAGCCTACGTGCTGGCAGGGTAGTAGGAGAAAGAAGCAGGCTGAGAGAAAGTGGCTAGAGTGTCCTCCAGCAACCTAAACTTGTAGAAACATAATTACAAAGCTAGCTCAGGATAGCATGAGCTTATAAACTTTACAAAAGGAGGAACGTTTTATGGCAAGCCTAAAAGTATTCCTAGTTTTTTTTGTTGTTTTTTTGTAACTAGTAACTTGCTTTTGGTGGCCTCTGGATGCATGCGCTTCATGCATCATCCTTATGAATGTGTGCTTTAGTCCCGTATGAACCGAGCAGGTTGTGCCTCGGGGTGAAGGTGACTTTGACAGTTAATAGCGATAACGCTTTCCTTCCAATGCCTCTTTCTCCGCTGCTGTCGCCTCACACTCCGGATGAATAAATGAGACCTGCACGTGTGTGCTTGCGCTCGCGCGCGATGGTGGAGCTGCCGCGCGGCCCCTCAAATGACTGACGCATGCGCCGACGCGGACAGTTTTGCGATGAACCGCCAGGGGAGGAGGTCGGGGGGGGGGAGGGCTAGGAAAAGTGGCCTGTCGCCTGTGATTTTTGGCAGCGGTGTAAAAGCCGAGCAGTAATGGCGAGATGAAGGCTGAAATTCCCTCCAAAACGAACACAGTAAACAAGGTGATGAAGTTTTGCACGGCTGTTAGGATGCCCGCCGAAGGATGCAGGAGCTGTGGGTAATTGAAGTAGGTGTGCTGTGTGTTATTTTTACCTGTGCCGCTGCGGATGTGTGTCTCTATCCGCATACAAACATCAAAGTGATGCCGTTCTGCGCGCGTGCTGTGTTTATCCTCTGTGGGAAGATGGGACGAGCTGTTTGTGCAGATAAATATGCTTGAAGTTCTGTTTGTACTGAGTGATGCGAGCGAATTGCTTTTACAAAGCAAGTAAACCGAAAGCCAGCGTACAGTGTCTCGGCCTGAATATGTAAATCATAACTCAACATATGCAGAGGCTGAATACATCAACGACTTGTAAACTTTGGCTAACCTTTTGGTTCCCTGCTGAAGTTCTCCTGTTTACGCCGGTTCAGTGCTCTTAGCACTGAGAGGGTTTCTTTTTTCTTCTTCTTTACTTCCTTTGTTGGCGGAAGACAACTGGGCATGTGAAGGTAAACAAAGGTGTTAGAACAAGACGATTTAACGACAGGAAGCGAACACACACGCTTACTATAAGAGCTCTTTTTAAAAAAAAAAATGTCAAATTGCTTTGAGTAGGTTTGCTGGACTACAAGTTTATTTAAAACAATCTCTCATTTCCATCACTTGTTTTTTTAAGTCTTTCCATGGGGTGCAAGAAGTCATGTCACCCACTTGCCACTGCCTGCTATCAGGACATTTTGCAGCGACAATGTGTCAGTTTGTATGTATGATTTTTTTTTTTTAATTTACCTTCATTCACCTTCAGTCAAAACCTTTTTGAACCATCTTTACAGAATACCAATGGGTGGAAATAACACAAATATTTATCTGAAGACTCATTAAACGGTGAACGGTTGAACCCGCTTCAACTAACCAGATGCTTTCCGATAGATGTCACCATGGCCAAAATGTAGCTGCGTTAAAGTAAAATATCAGCCATTTTGATGTGACATTTTCTTAACAGGACTGTGCTGTTATGTAGCAGCAGCACCTCTAACACAGAGTCACTCAGTGCTGCGTTAAAAGAATGTCTCTAACGAAGTTGAGGAGCAGAGTTTAATTTGCACTCAGAAAGGACATTAACGCCATGGCTGGTTTGCGGGATTCATAGTTCAATTTCATCTTGATTCATTAGGAGGCAGATTGGTTTATGAACATTAATTTAATTTAACATGGCTTGTTCATCCTCCACTTTTCCTATTTTTCTGGCCAGTTTCCAGCAAGGTAAAACAAGATAAATAAAATACACTTGCAATGTGTAACAATGAACGCTACATGTCTTTTTACATAACATCCCCTATGTTTCTGATCATACTTTGCTTCGTTTTTCATGCAAACACACTTGAATTCATCATTTGGTACCAGCAGACCAGTGTTGTCCTCTTGGACCCAGTGGCCGTGCCACTTGGTGTGCCTGGGTCATTGTAGGATTACCTACAGTGAGCTAATAGCTGCTAGCTTATATCGACATGACAAACCAGTGGGTCTGCAATAAAACCTATGTTGTGTTGCAAACCTAAGGTAAAGTCTAAAGTGTCATTATAAAGTTAAGAAATGTGACCATCCCCTCCCAAGGGCTGTTTGATCTCCTACATCTAAAAGAAATACACTTGGTCGTCCAAAAACAGAAACACAACATTGCTTCGTTAGATATTTAGAGATCGAAGAAGTTCTAAAGAAATCACATTGTTTAAGTTTAGTGAAAACACATTTTCCCCTCATTCCACCTAAAGTTTCACACTCTAACCCTGGAAATCCAACTCTCTCGAACGTGTTTTAAAGGAGCCACTTCCTTGAGACGCTCTCTTCACTCATCTGAGGCTTTTTCCTCAATATTAGCGGAGTGCTGGTAATCGTTCAAGACTTCTGAAGGTAGATGTGTTGGCATTTTTACATATAAAACAAAACCAACAATATAGATGGATGAAAAGTGGCCCACTCCTCCAGATGAACACATTACCTACATCCAAGGAATATTTCAAACACTTCCCCTTGTGCAATTCTCCATTACGTGGGTCAATAGAGGGCAATGGGAGAAGAATAAAACCCGCCCCTCTCCGAAAGATTGCAGCCCTCTTCGCAGCTTGCACAAAAACATCCACATGCACACGCACACACACACCAGATGACACTGGCTGTCAGCCCAGCTGATTGCCTGTTAGACGGTCTCACCCACCAAGACAAGTGCCCTTTATCGCCAAGAACCATTTTCTCCGCCATGTCAGATATGGGGATATTAATAAATGCACAATGACAGTACTTAGGGAGGCGAGCAGCTATCCTGCCTCCGCAAATTTACCCGCGGGTCACTTTGGTACGACAGGAAAAAGAAACTGTAGAAACAAACAGGTGCGGGTCAGAAACTCATCTCCTCTCGCAGATTAAAAACTCATCTTTCAAGGCAGTGCGGCGTTATTGAGGCTGATTCTTAGTGCTCTCCATGCAAATAGAGGTGTGATTAGGCATGGTGTGGGGGGCTGGGAGGAGGGTGAGGGGGATGTGGCTGTGGGAGAAGAGAACGATGTGTCCCTCTGCTCAATTACGTCTGTGAGGATAACTGAGAGATAGGAGGCCAAAGGCTGCCTCCGCCTCCACAACACTCATTAAAAGTCAAGGTACTGTGTGTTTTGGCACAAATTATGTCCCCACACATCAGGTTTGTGCTGTTTGTCAAACTACATGTAAAGCACAGAATACCTTTACATGCCTTATAGGAGCTTTTGAATCGCCAGGTCATGTAAATAAGTGTTACACAAACAGTTCTCCCGACTGCTCCTTTATGTGACTTTAATCATTTGGTTTTGCGACATAGACAATTACACCGCATCCTTTTTTTGTTCCACCTCAACTTTTCTCACTCAGCTATTGCTCACAATAATGACTTTCACTTCCATGTCTGAAATCGACAAGCAACTTAGAAAGTACGAACCAGGAACACAGCAGAAGCGATCCGACAGGAGACCGAAATCAGGCCTCGGTGCACGGCAAGATGTCCGGCCAAGGAAAAAGTCCTGACAATTTGAGTCTGTGAAGCTTTAACAAACCAGCACCAAACAACGGGATCTAACAGGACTCTGTAACGAGCCTGTTTGGACAGAAATAACCACTTACGACAGAAACTGTAATTTAAAACACTGTTATTCTGGTAACATTCAGTTTGGACATTGTGGTTTCTGTTTTGGTTTCGACCAGCACTGTTATTCTGATGCCCACATGTCAACGCTCTGATTTTACCAAACAACTGAAACAGCATGCTTTATATCACTGCAGCGATTGTGCAAATATTTTGTAGACATAATCAGTCCATCATGTGGGTTTAGATGCAATACACTGTCATAGCGAACAAAAGCTATTTTGAGGCCGTCATTGCCATGTCATCTGGTCTCATCTAATCTAATCAAGGTATGTTAAATACCGTGGTACTTATTTCCTGTCACAACAATATCCAGTCATGTCCAGTATGTTAAAAGAACAAAGAAGTTGTCCAGGTAAACAACAAAACAAAAAGAGAAATAATAAAAATATTTTAAATTCAGAAAATAAAAAGTTTAATTTTCCTGTTGTTAAATCACTTTATGTGATGATTAATATTTTTTTTTTAAAAAGCACTTTGTTAGAGCAAATCCAACTGTGATAAAACGAGTGAGATTAATCAGCGGTTGTTTCCTCATTAACCTTAAATTATGCAAACCAGTATGTTCCCCGTTTGAGGCTGTGGACAGCTCTGCCTCTCCCCTTCTCCCCTCTCTTCTGATAGCGTGGTGCTTTCATGTCGGCTCCAGAAATCTGAGGGTCATGTCTGATTTTCCCTGCCACCCGTTCCGCTGCCATCCACCCCCCTCAGTAATGAGCTCCGGTGAGCAGAGCAAGGTCAGAAGGCAGAAAAACATGGCAGTGTGTTTTCTTTTTCGAATGTTTGCAGTGGATCATCACGTGTGGAAGCACATAAAGCCGTGGAGTCATCAAGGTCGACGCAAACACCAACTCGCCCGTGCTCACGCCGTAGTTTCCCAGTATAACTCAAACCTCGGCGTAGAGCGGGATGCTGGAGCACAGCGTCGGGGAGGCTTAATAATAACTTCTCCATGTTTGCAGACATACTGCTGCCATCAATTATCCCGTGAAAAACAGCACTGTATTTCACAAACCCTGAGTCAGCACTGGGTAGATGTGTTTTAAAAAAAACGACTGATACCAGAGATCCTTTCTGCCTACAGATTCACCATCCAGCTATTACTGATGGCTTCAAAGAATTAGGCCCTAAAAAAGAAAAAGAAAACAAGCTGTCTCCTTAGATGTACAGAATCAGGATCGGCTTTTCCAGCTAGAAAGCAAATGTTGAGGCTTCGTCCTCCGAACGTAGTTAGAAAGTCGAATGCCAAATGATCGGATCTGAAATTTGCCAAACGCCGGGTACGATCAGATAACGATCTGACGTTGTCTGAACGTTCACTCATGATGGGGAAAAACTTTTTCAGTGTAATCTTATTTAATCAGTTTACATATCTTTACAACTTTCATGGTGGATAAGATTTTGGCCATATTTTTGTGATTTATCACATTTTTAAATGCAGAAATGTTTAGTTATTTGAGAAGATTTGTACAGAAGATGCCTCCTTTAGCAGCAGGAGACAAGTTTAACACATTATCAGTCTTGTTGGTCAATTTAGCAAGTACATTTTGTGAGCTGCTTTTGATTAACCAAAGTTACAAAGTACTAGTTAGAATTGCATACAGTGATGAACTGAGCTGGTTTGGAAAATATTTACCCTGCAAATATGAGGAAGTTCCTTGTTTTGTTTGTTTTGGTAGAAAGTGTCTGCCCACAAACCAAATACAAAATACCAAATCTATGTGAATGAAATGAGAGTGTATTTATTAGAATTACATTTTTCTACATAATAAATAAATAAAGACTTGGGTAAAGACAACTTCAGCTGTGGCATAAATGTCATTATAAAAGCAACTGAAACTCAAAACAAGATGGTAACCGTTCCCACCGTACTAAAAGTTCCTGGGGTAACACTTTATTTGAAGGGGGTTGAATAAGACTGACATGACACCGTCATAAACATGACATGACACTGTCATGAACATCAATAAGCCTTCATGAATATTTATGACTGTTGTCATAAAGCGTCATTCGGTAAATTATGACACTTTTAATACAAAGTTGACATTATTCAAAATGTCTTTGTTATGACAACTAGGAAATCATTACTGTTTAAACTTTACCTTTAATAACATAAAGTTACCTAATTTTTAAAGTGCAATCAGTAATAATTTTATAACAAATTTATATCAGTAATAATTTATTGGTTAATGTCAAGTTGTCATAACAAAGACATTTTGAATAATGTCAACTTTGTATTAAAAGTGTCATAATTTACCGAATGACACTTTATGAAACAGTCATTCATGAAAGCTAATTCATGTTCATGACAGGTGTTATGTCATGTTTATGACAGTGTCATGTCTGTCTTATTCACCCACCTTCAAATAAAGTGTTACCGTTCCTGGCAGAGTTTATTTCTCCGTACACGCCTGTGGTTTAACATGGCTGCATCACCTACTGCTCTTCATGAGTCACTTCACAGAGCTTCAGCAGAGAGCGCGAAAACAGGAATTTTCCAAACAACTCTTTCAAGCAGAGAAACAGCTGTCAATTTGCCGTCTTGGTGGAGCAACAAAGTGGCAGCGGCGAGCTGGGAGATCCCTCCTGGCTCGCTCCACCTGGATCCATTGCCCTTCACTCACACTTTCAAGGACACATGACAGACTCTGTGGCAGAGTTCGATAATGCCTGAAGTGCCCCCTCACCACCCCACACACACACACACACACACACACACACACACACACACACACACACACACACACACACACACAGAGCAGCTGCTTGGGTGGTCTCATAGGGAGTAGATAGTGTGTGTCTGTGTGTTTGGAGCACACAAGTTTTTCTGAAAGAAAAAGAGTGAGGACAGGCCATTTCTGAACTTTTCAGGTCACGACATGCAAGAGGAAAAGGGATGCAGTTTGTTAGGAATATTAGGAAGAAGCAGTCGGAAGGTCGTTTTCTGTGCTTTCATACCAGGATGTTCCAGGGGACTTGGTTCGAGTGGCCAGCATCCAGAATCCCCATGTCCCTGCAAGCACAGGTGGTTTTAGACAATGGATGGATGGTTTACCTGGGTTATTGTTCAACATTTATATTAACACTACATAATGTAACACTTATTTAAAAAAAAATATTTTTTACCTATTTCTTAAAACTGTCACTTTGTTGTGACAGTATAAGTCTTGTAATCTGTGAATAATTTGTGGTCATCTGCTTATATCAGAACCAACCAATCAGTGCCAGGAGGAGGGTCTTTGCACTGTCAATCACTCCTGTGTACGTGCTTCTTATAGCTTCCTTCTTCCTGTGCCAGGCCACAAGTACAAGTTTTAACTTTTATGCCTGACTTTAGTGATTGAAACATGTCAGTTTTATTCAAGTTCTCCTATTTATCGGACCAGTTCCCAAACAAATATCATCACAGGGTACATTAAGAGTCAAACAGCTTCAGTCCAAATCCAGGTACAAAATGCAATCGCGTTGAGTCGAATAAAACTATTATGACTATAGTGAAGTCGAATTCAGTTGAGGATGTTTTTTTGTATCTAAGGAAGCCCAAACAATCGCATAAAGTCAATATTTTTGCCACAATTTTTCATGCTGAGCAGCCATATGGCAAGAGACAACTTCTAACAAGAAGAACCCTCCAGCAGAACCAGGCCCAGCGTGAACAACTATCTGTTGAGACCAGCTGGAGATAAGGAGGGCAGAAAGGAGACACTGCCAAACCTGAAGGCAAGGGACCAGGAGTACTTTCCATGAGAATGAAAAACACTTTACAATGTCTATGATTCAGAGTAGTTAGCACGTCATAACTCATCTTTAATTCATATTCATTTCTCTTTTATGCCCTTTCGTTTTTCTCTTTTTTTCCCTTTTCTTTCTGCTCTAGTGGCCTTTATTTGAAAGTGAAAGTGAAGCGACAGGAAAGTGGATTATGAGAGAGGGGGAAGACATGCGGCAAAGGTCAACAAGTCAGGAATCGGTGACGGCCATGTTAAGGACCGAGGCCTCCACATGTGGGTTGTGTGCTTTAACCCTGTGCCACCACCCTTTCCCTTTTTTGTCTCCTCAGTGGTGCGTCAGTGGAGAATGAAACGGATCTTTACAGTGAACGGTCAGAGCTGGAAACTGAAGCTGTTTCGTTTCTGTTGTGATGCTGGAGGGAATAGCTGCTGCAGAGAAACACACTGAAAAGGAGAGCCAATGACTGACTGCAGGAAACACAATGAAATTATGTTGATAATACACAGGAAGAGTGTTCATTACACAAGACTTAAATCACGTATTCATCAAACGACCTGCATAGACATGAGATGTTTTTCTATTTTAAAATTACTTTTTTTTAGCACGCTGCTTAATGATATGTAAGATGACAGAAATACTGTATATTCAAACATTTGATGTCATGTATGTTTGCACATTAGCAATTACTTAGACACACAATTTTAGATTGTTTTTGGAAGCTAAGAAAGTCCACTTTGACTAATCGGACTAATCATAAGAACTGTTCCTCTCCCACAAGAGAGGAAATAATCACTAGTCCTCAGAAACCAAGCTGTGAAACACCGGACGAGCCCCCACGGGATGTAAAGTTGGGCAGAAAGATTTTTTATTATAACACAAAGTTGCATCAAGACTTAACTGATGAATAGAGACATTTTACTCAAGCTGCATTGCAAAACGTATTATAATAAAAAACAACAACACATACACGGTGAGTGTGTTTGTGTAAAACTGAGCCCTGAGCTCAACACATTCCCTTCCTGCGCTTCCTCACCAGAACAGATGACATTTCATCAAATATTTATGAAAAAAAACAAGCCCTGAACGGCGTAATTAGAGGCGAGGCTTAAAGTTGGCCTAATCCCGGGGCTTCCTGTTTCACTGCCATCCTCACGGAGTGTTTCTGCGAGCCAGAGCTGGAGCGTCTGGAGCCAAATGCTCTGCCGATAAATGCCCCGCTATGTGGCGTCCTGTGGAGCACCGTGTCAGTGCCCCGCCTATGAATCAACATTTAATTCCTCCTCATCCCCTTCTCTAAAGTCATTCCTATTCATCTCACTCCTAGACACGCAGAAAGCTGCAGCGCCGTAATGTGCTGACGAGACACCTGCGCCCTCGGCAGCAGACTTTTCCCCCCTCGGTGCTTCGCAGATGAAGGGCCGCTGCCGAGCACATTATTATATTTTCAGGTTATTAATTACTTTCCAATTACTTAAACAAATATGCTACATTGAGTGCCTAATTTCCCCTGCTAAACTGCAGCAGATGGATGTGGCCTGGGTCCTGGGCCGGCCAGCGCGTCGTGCCTCGGCATAAAACACGGAGAGGAGCATCACGCGCCGGTTGCTACGATGAGCCATAGCACATTAGTTAATACGTGAACCTTGCAGAAGGGTTGCGGTATGTGTGTGTTTTCTGTGTAGCTTTTCAGTGAAGCAGCTGGTATTACTTGTACAATCCAAAGAGAAAAGTTGGGTTGCTTTTTCTAAGGAGAAGTTACAATTTGGGATGAATGCTGCGTAAATACGTCGCCGTCTTCTTCCTCTGCGTTTTGCTGGCCTAGGAGTATTCAGTTTGCATTAAAGAGGCGCTTGATTTTTATTTCTTGCGCACAGGTACGCTCAGCCCTAATGTTTGCATTTGCGCGCGATTCTGTTTACATCCTCAGCCGACTCTCTCACAAAAATTGGAGCCAAACTGTTCAGTCACATCTAAAACCCTAATGGGAAATCTCTCCCCTAATTAAGATGCATGAATAATTCAAGTGGTGGCACGCTAATTAGTATTCCATCAGTCCTCTGTGGCGATGACGGCCTGTCGGGGCTCATCGCAGCTAGTTACGGCCCGTACGGGCAGGAGTGCGGCTGAGGAGAAGGATTTAGACACCTTGAGAGCTGCTTGACAGAGTATCCTATCATTACTGTAGAGAGCATGACAAGCTTCCTGTTTTCCTCCATCTTTGTAATCAAAAACAACATGGATCCGTCGTCGGTGGCAAATTTGGGGGGAAAGATGTAATTTGGAAGGAAGATGAGCTTTTTCTTCTCATGTATCCGGCTTTAACAAGAGAGGACAATGTTCCATTGATTTACCCGAGCATGTGGAGTTTTCTAGTCCAGCCTGAGTGCGAAGTGTCCGTACGCTCTTTGTACCGCTTTAAATGCATGATTTAGCAGCGTTACGGCCCAGCAGTTATTACCTCTCTCTCGGAGGGGCTGTTTATTGCTGGTAAAAGCAATAAAGTGGCGTTAATATGGAAATTAAGCCTAGAAAAATCACAGAGGTTAGCTTTGCTTTAGCGTGCAATTACATTGTTCATTTAATGAAATAATTCCTTTGCAGTTCACAGCAGAACCATCAGCCACATACGGAGACGTAGCAGTTGAATCTGTAATCACTCTGTTGGTAATTTTTCTGCAAGGTTTTCTTGAAGCGTAGGTGCATCTCCACAAACTACTCAAAATTCAAAAAATTAAACTAGTTTAATATGCAAAGATTTATTAAAAAAACAAACACAAAAGACAGTCATGGACTCTATGCACAAGTAGGGTAAGTCTGAAAAAGGCATTACTAAAGAAGCTGGTTGTTTATAGAGTGTGGTATCCAAGCATGTTAAAGGAACAATGAGTGGAAGAAAAAGAAAAACGGATGACTTCAATCCTTTTAAGACGGGAAACAAAGTGTATTTAATGTCTTAACTTGCTTGATATCCAGTGTGAAGCTTCCATTCAGTGATGATTCATGATTGTTCATCTGCTGGTGTTGATCGTCTGTGTTTTAGTCAGTCCAGGTGTCTACCAGAAAACCTGAAAGCCCTTCATGCTTCCTTCTGTAGATTTCATTTACTAACACTTGGCTGCAATGACAAAAGCACCAACATCTGCTTAACCCTTCCAGACTGGAAGGAGCACCGACAATCCAACCAAATTTGCAGTACCGCAATTCCGCCACACTTGGCGCTATCTGAAAAATTATAAAGTCTCTGAAAGGAGGGACATTGCGCTTTTCAGCCAATATCGGGTCATTACAGTAATTTTGCTAATGATGTAATAGGGAGTGAAATTAATCTGAGGGGCGCTCTTTTAAAAGACAAAATTTTAATTATTTAGTTCTAGAAATTGAAAGTTCCAATTGTTATGGATAAATGGGCAACTTTGTTTACTCACAGGACATTTAAAGAGCTGTGCAAATTTAAAATAAGCAAAAATATCCCAGCTATCCCTTGTTTTGATAATGCTTTGTCTATTGCTCTTTTGTGATATTTTAACAAACCAAGGCACTTGGATTTTATTAGTTGTAATCTTTGGTCATCAAAATAAGCAGAAGACAACGACTCTATATATGTTTTCTGGTTTTTGAATTAAACTGCTGAAATGATGATGATGTTATAAGGATTTGCCTGTCAAGCATCGTCTTTAATGTAATTACAGGTAAACTGATCTTAGGTTTTGTCAAGACAGGTGGCTGCTGCAGACTTTCACTATCCACCATTTTGTCACCACGAGCCACACACACACGCACACCCATGCACGCGTTAAAAAGAAAGGCTCCTGCGGGGGGCTCCAGCTTGTGTGAACGTATGTAGCCCTGGGGAAGCAGGCTGAGGTTTTGTGGCGTCTTTGTGCCGGGGTTAACCTTGGCTCAGGGCTAAACACACAGGGAATGTTCTGAGAGGACCTTCAGCCATCAGCAGCGGCTTTTCATATACTTGCAGCACTCCTGTGGGAGCGCCGCCACAAACACGACTATTGATCCGCTGTCACACTTGCACAGACTCCTCCTTTTACTGTTTCTCTTTTCTCTTACCCCATTTGGTTCTCTCATTCTCTCTTTTTCCCTGTGTGTGTGTGTGTGTGTGTGTGTGTGTGTGTGTGTGTGTGTGTGTGTGTGTGTGTGTGTGTGTGTGTGTGTGTGTGTGTGTGTGTGTGTAGTCAGCCAGACTAGAAACTACTCTCCAAAGTGGTCACAGATCCCATGACGTGGTATCGGAGGTATCGATTCATTAAAGGTGTAGCGTGTATCCTGGGGACTTCGGCTTTTGCATTGTATTTCCATCTGTTATTGTTTTATTTTTATTTTTTAAAATTCTATTTATATCTTTGACTCCCCGATGTGATTGTGTTAAAAATATAAACTATGACACTACAAGGAGGGAGCTTTAGATTCCTGAAAAACAGCGAATGTAGACATCACAACAGATGACGAGGCTTTAATCTTTTTTCCCCTCAAGCAAAGTCAGATTTCCTTTTCTCTCTTTGACTGTCATCCAACAAATGATTTATAATGCAAAATGATTCATGTTGTACTAAATTGACACCTAGCAACCTTTTTTTCCCACGCAAAGATAGCACACAGTCAAAACATTTATGCATCTTTGGTATGTAGTCAGAAGATTCAAACCAAATGTAGCTATGGAGAAGCAAAAGCTGGGAACTTAATGGAAAGTAAACATAGTTTATTTAGTAAACTGTGTCTTTTAATTGCACGTTTCTACTTCTTCAGGTAATCTGCTGTAGACTCACTCCAACCTGCTCCAGTGGGATTTCATTAACTGTGATGACTGACCTAAAATTACTTTCTAATTTCACTGCTGCGCTCAGAAATGATCTCCAGGGACCGACTTTATTCAGAGTTGGGTTCTTCTCTGCTCTGCGCTCATCTATGACTCCTGTCAGGCTTACTGTTGCCTGGATAAATCTACAAATCCCCCAGTATCAGTGCCTTGTTAAAAAGAAAAAATGTATTCATACCCTCTGAACTTTGCTTGAATGCTGACATGTTACAACAACCGAATTCAATGGATTTTGGTTATGAACCAAGAAAAATCTACAGGCAAACGTGGTGATATTTCCTGGTATTTCGGTAGATGGACTGAGCTACTGGAAGAAAAATATTCGTGTTAAAATGGCCTAGTCAAAGTCTTCAAATTCGATTCAATAAATTCATGTCATTGTTTCTCTTTCCACGTCACAATAACAAAATACTTCCTGTTTTGCAAAGACATTTCTAAATCTCTGTGTAAGTTTCAACTTAGCCACATGAAAATGACTCCATCACAGAAAGAAAACGGAGAATTTTAAGTGGCTCGGGAATAGTTAAAGGTAAGAAGAAGGGAACTTCTCGCAGACTAAGTAGAGAATAAAACGGAGAATGAAGACATGAGTTGAATAGATTTGTGAGGTCTGAAAGACAGCGATGAATCATCTCCACATTCTGTGTACGCTGAATAAATAGCAGGCCATTTCCACATCATAAATATCCTCCCTGCCTAATGTGCTTAGCTCCAAGGTGGGCCCAGACTGCGTTACCCTGGGGTGTTGTTTTTTTATTTTTTTGAGTAGGGGAGGAGGTGCTGGCTGCAGGGACTGATCTCTTACCTAAAACCTCAGGAGGAGGTTGGGGGAGGAGGGAGAGGGTTTGGGGGTGCACAGATCCCTGAAGCAGGTAGCGTATCTGCCATGGTCCCAGCGGAGCAGATGTGCTCCAGGTGTCACGGTGGACAAAAAGGCGCATAAATCATTTTCGGATTGATGACTCTCCCCTTCATTTGCTCAACTTGGATGAGCACTTTACGTGAGAGGAGTGAGAGAGAGAGAGGGAGGCAGTGAAAGACAGGTGCACATGCTCCTGAATGTGTGCAGAATGACTGCAGAAAACTTCCTGCAGGAACCGCCTTGGCACCTTTCGGGACCGACTGTCAGAATTTTAAACCAAAATAGAATCGGATGCTGCTCGGGGTGTACATTTCCTATCCCTTTAATCCCTTTTGAATGGAGGCCTCTTGTGCTAAGCAAGTCTGTGACATTGCACACCAATTTGTCCTGGCATGTGGAGGGTTGTGCTCATTTTTCTGGATGTCAGGCATTGTCCCCTCTGATGAATCCTCTGGCCTGAAGCCTGGGCGGACTGGCTCATACGGTGGATTAGGGCAGGTGATTGATGACTGGAGGTGTAGTCTGCAGCTCTGATTTACCCCCAAACAGCGGAACTGACAGCGCGGATCACCAGACTTATTATGAAATTGGCCCCAAAGTTGACCAGTGCAGAACCTCTGGTTTGGTCTTCCTGCCTAGACTACCCAAGCTCAAGGTGCTAACAATAGGGAAAGTCATCTTAGCACTACGTCAGAAGATAACTTCTACAATCTTTCTTATTTCTGCTTTTGTGGGTTCAGCCAATAGTTGCCAAGGAAAATAAATGCGCCCCCTGGATTGGCTACTTTGCAGATGCCAGCCAATATCACGTCACGTAGCGTTGTGCTCAAGTACTTTACCTCCCCAAGCTGTATCTTCTTTTGAATATTTTAGATGCTTTACAAAATATCTTCAAATAGCTGGATTTTCTGTAAATAACACTATAACGTTGAATTAAATATTAAATAACTGGGTATTTTTCCAAGATTCTTTATTGTTAGGACAATAAGTGTTTGGTGGAACTTCTCAGCAATTGCAGTACCCAATGTAGGTCATGTTCTACAATTGGAGTGACAAGCCTCTTATACTTGGGGAAATTGTAGTCAGTGATTTTACAGAAGACCTACGGATTCAACATTGAAATGACACAACTTTTTATGAGCTGTTTGATGCTGTGAGAGCTCTGGTGGAGCCAGCTGCACATTGTCAGAAAGAAAAAAAAAAACAAACCAACATCCTCCTACTACTTCCTGTTGTCTAATAACATCCGACTGTTGACTACATGACATTCGGATTTGATGCCATTTTATTGGGATCAAGTGAAAGTCTTTTGTTCTAGAATGCCTTATATGCGAAATCTGTGAACAAAGAATAATGTGTAGTTTTTATTTTATGAACTGCTGGACTGAATGTTATTCATCATGAGCTGTACTAATGGCAGTCATTAAGTCAAAACAAGAAGTCTTTTGGGAAATCTTAAGTCGTCAGTTGAATGAAGTGCACTCCTGTATTGAATATGTCTCCTTCCTGTGCAGGTTATTGGATCTGTTTTCAAAACAACTGATATTTTAAGAGCATGCAGTGAAAGCAGGCTTTAGCGTAGTCCAGCCACACAGACATCAAATACTAGTAAGCTGGCTGTTTTGCTCATTCAAAGACCATTAAGGCAGATTAAAGGTATACCTGGAGTCCCATTTAAAAATGGCTCCCTCTTGTGCAAGTGGGGAGAATGGCGATGCTTAGCTTGAAGCCCCGCCCCCAGCTCGCTGGATGATTGCTCACCTTGGAAAACCCAAGCAGATGGTGCGTCTTCCCCTCAATTAGCACCTTGTCCAAAATGCCCAATTTGCCATTCTTTCCCTCAGTATGGGTGTGAAATTTTAAACCCTCCAAACTGCATCATTGTTCTTCACTCCGGGGCACCGCACTGCTGAGGCAGCACTATGCCACGGATCACCACAGTAACTCAGGACTGCAGATTTTAGAGAATATTAAGAAGGAGAGGTTGCCAAACTCAGCGAGCGACGGCGAGCTGACAACAGAGTCAGGAGCGTCCTACCGCGACTCTCGCATGAGTCATCACGTTTTCCTCGGCCACACTATCTCTGAGCCAGTCTGGAATGTCTGTCTGTTCCAGTGAAATATCCCTCGTTTCCCCTCAAGTCTTCCCTCATCTCAAGCTTCAGTCTATCACTCTGTCCCCTGGCGTCTTACCATGTGCGCAAAGTTGCACTTGGCAATTACCGGTTACCCACCGAGGAGCTGGACTACACCTTTGGGTTAGTTTGAAGAGACGTGATTGGCTGCGTCTACTCTTGCTGAGAGATGGGTTTTTTTTTTGGGCATCTGTTTCTGCGGAGGTAGCAGATGATGGGAAAGTGGGGGAAATTCGGCTCCTTCACCTGAACAATTGTCTTTATTCTCAAGAGATCAGAAAGGTCATGGCACAGCTGCTCTGAGTAATTAGGATCCCGTAGCTAGTAATTAGCATTAACAATGAAGTGGATGGGTGTACGTGCTGCTACGGCAACAGTTTAACTTTATCCAAAAACTACATTTTTTATAGACTGAAAGTTTTCCCTTCAATCATCTAAACTTCCTTTTCTTGAGAGAGTGCGTTTCTTTTTTGATACCACAGTGTGGAGACGTAAGGTTAAAAAAAAAAACTTTTATTGTTTAGCTATTCATAGTGTCATGGGAGTATTTACTCAATTAAACACTTCAACATGTCCATGTCTGCTGGGGTTATTTCATATCAGCTTATTCTCTATGGCTGATGTGTCTCAAAGAAAACAACCAGCCGCTGTATAAACAGTCGTGTGTTTTGATGACGTCTAACAAATGTGTCCATGTAGGTGCCTGTTTACAAAACTTAAGCTGCGTGAAATTAATGTTTCCATGTTTATAAATGTTTCTGCAAGTTAACCTCTAACATGGGGGTTAACTAACTTAATAATTATCCCCAAAGCAGCTTATTAGTTAATCTAATCTAACAGTGAAAATGGGGCTTGTAGCCCACATGAACTGAAGAGGAACTGCAGAGGAATGGCTTAAAACAGTTAGATTTTTACACTTTCAATGATCGGATTGACTTTGTTTTCACAATTCACGAGAGATTTTGTGGATTTGTGGAACCATCTGTAGATTGAGTCATAATCTACATATGAATGAAAAGTTTAAAAATAGGAGCAAGAGACACAAAACAAATGCCCCTTTAAAGCTGGTATGGACACATTACTGCGACAGACTTCCTGGTGTCCCACAATCTGAGCCCAATTAAATATTCTATTACATTATTCTCCAATTTCTGCCCCCCATCAGCCTTGGGGACCCTGGGGCCTTGCTAGCAAAGTCAGTTGAGGAAATGTTTCCTCTGCATCTGTCTGTGGTAACGGTGAGGATATATTGGAAATCAAAGCAGGAACAGGAGGAGAGTGCAGAGAGCAGGTCCCCTTGGCTCTGGAAAGGCTCCTCTTTGGCCAGGAATTACTAATCCATGTAAGCAAGGAGTGAGGAGAGGTCAACTGGTACTGTGCAGGGACATGGCTTCCTTACACGTATGTTTCGAATACATAGGTGAACTTAATGCATACAAAAACACAAACATCAACCAGGTCGTGTTTCTGTGTTTTTACAAGTATGAGGTCCATTTCCAATTCCTGAGTTTGGAAAAGGAGGTAGAGGAAGTCATGCAGGATAGAATCTGCATTCGTATTAAACCAACGCAAACCTTCAGATGGGTCAGGACCGGCAGATCCCGGCACCTTCCTGCTGACTGACAGCATGAGAAAACAACAAACAAATATTTTGCAAAAGAAGAGGATATGAACCAAAACAGAACCAGAATGAAAAGTTAGGAAATACTAAATATTCCTCAAAGTAGTAAACCTTGGATCTGATGCTAAATTCTAAAAAAATATATATATCTAAAGTTTGTGGTACATCCTTTGACTTGCTAATAAACATGACAGCTAGCAGCCTGTCTGTTCCTGAGTGGACTCTGCTAACTTTTCAATGAAAAGCTCATTTGTGACTGATGGTCTCAAAAGGCCTTCGACTTCTTTTACTGTCATTCCTGACTGATTTGCAAACAGAGCTGCCCATCATACAGCTGACAGACTTCCTCTGCCCTCCTAACAACTGAGCAGAATAAAATCTGACCGGACAAAATTGGTTGCTTTAAAAAAAACAAAACAAACATCAAGTAGTTTGTTTCATTTGGTTTAGATCTTTGTAAAATAACAAAATAAATACATCTGACCATATTTGAATGAGAGTCTTGTAAGCTTTGATATTATTTTGTGAATGCCAAAAAATAAACTCTAGAGTCTTTGCACATCCCCCATCGATTCTCTTTAATTTCTGATCACTAAAGTAGGTATAACACTATTATATGTTTTCTACCCGCCTATTATTAATGGTAAGAATCAACAAAGTCTTTAACAACACTAAAAATAACTGTTGTTCTCGTAATAAAACTGAGGAGACCATGTTGTTCATTTTTGTTCTCAAAATTGGAGAAGATAACCTCAAACTGTGAAGTTGTTTTTATGGTCATCCTTGTTGCCTACTGGCATCTGATGACCCCCTGACCTATCGCAACCACTTTAAGAATAATGCTTCCACGGTTTCACCTGGAAAGACACAATTTGTTCACCTGGAAAACAGCAACTATCTGCAGACAAACAAACAAGAAAAGAGGTACCTTGAAGAATATGCATTACAAAAACTATTGAAAAGTAATAATCTGTGTGAATCTTGTAGGTTTTTACTCCCATGCATCATGAACTAAAACCAAAGCCCTAACTCGTATGTAGCTGCTGCGTCGCTGTAACAGCGGCCTGAAGATCGAGCCAAGGGCACAAGAGTCAGCCACTCCACGAGCAAGTCTCTTTTCTATCGGCTAAAGGTGCAACTTTGTGTGTGTGTGCGTGTGGTAGTTACACCACATCGCTCTGCCTCTGTATCTGTGTGTACGTGTGACTCACCTATGACCAGCTCTTCTTGCTCGGAGGCAGCTCTTTGTCTTTGCGCTGACAGGGTGAAGATGATCGAACGCTCTGCTCCTCCAGCTTTACGCCGCTGAGACTCCGAGCTTTTACACAGAGAGCCGGAGCTTCTCTCTGTTCCCACATATCATCACTTATGATTATTTTAAAAGGCCTTGCGTGAAATGGAACATAAAAAGAAGCTAAGCTAACGCACCCACGTCCATCGGTCTTCAACCGAACACACACAGTTCCTCATAAGCCAATTTAAAATGGATACCCCAACTCTAAACTTTACACACACAGACAGGTCTGGAATAAAGATTTGGAGAAGATTAAAGGCAAAATTAGGTTATAAAAACAATATCCTGAGCAATGGGGAAAAAAGTAAACCTACTGAGGACCTGTCTGTCCGTCTCTGCTGACTCTTCACCTGACTTGTGGTGGCACCCTGACCTCCGATGGAGGACAGCTGTGGCTATAATCCAATAGCTTGTAAGTCGCTCAATCAAAGCAATGCTTTTACAATACAAACAACGTTAATATCTTGTCTAACTTGCATCATTTTTATTTTCATTTAACTCCTGCAGAGAATTTTAAGAGCACACATTTGCTGATTTGTGACCCTCAACAGTGAAAACGTGTATTTCAGATTGCTAAATTTCAAACCTAAATCTAATTTAAACTTATTTGGCCAGACCATGTCAACTTTTGGTAGACTCACCCCAAAAAGATGTGATTCCAACCAAAAGTGATTATGCAAAGCACTGACCAAATGTGTAATGACAAAATTTTTGTAGATTTCATCTTCCTTCCAAGTTACAATTTTATGCTACTTTTTATTAATATATCACATAAAATTGTTGTTCTTTCATCCTGTGGGACAGGAGCTTGATAAGTCAAATATTCATAGCTTCCATTGTTCAAAACTTTTTTACCTCACTGCCTTTGACTTTAATAAAGTCTAAATTTTTCACTTTATTTTTGTTTTTTGTTCTCCTGTCCGCTAAACAGTCTGATAATCTAACACTTACGAAGACAAACGGTAAAGCGAGCGAAAGTCGCAGCACTTTAACACCGATTACTAGCATGCTAACATTGTGTCACCTCGGGCACGAGCCTGCCGGAAGTGTTTGTCATGTTTCTAATTCGGCTGACGCAGTCACGCTGACAAGATGGCGCTGAATAACGGAGTCCTGCTCGCGTCCCTGGGGACCATTTGCTGTTGGACTGATTAGTAAAGCATGTTACCACCAGCCTGCTTGTTGTTGGTGCGGACTGACAGGAAACATATGTCTGCGTGCTGGTCCTTGTAATCAACACATGGGCTGCTAGGAGACTGAACGCGCTGCTTTCTGACGGAGAAACAAAGTTTAACCCGACATAAAGAAGAAGCAATTAAACTCAAGTTAGTGTCTGCTACTTCACTGTAAGTAACGAAGAAAATATGACAGGATGCTTAGTTTTTGCAGCCAAAAACATCCGGGTATTTAAAAAAAAAAAAGATGTCCAGTTTCAGTTGTCAGAGGAAAATCAGCATCATGAAGGCGGCAGGGGTTAATTAATTGTATTGGCGGCTCCACTTCCTCTCCGTGCCCGTACTAGGCCTCTGGCGCGCACAGATCTGATCAGTATTCGTGTGTGGCTGTGAGTAAACGGCGAGGGAGCCTCGACAGTGACCCTCTGGGTGCGAGAGGATCCCAGCGGCTCCTCACGCTGGCTGCCGTCACTCCGGTCCCGCCAGAGGCTGGCTGTAATTAACAGCCTCACACTTGGGAAGCGTGAGTGTGCATTTATCTATTGGACTGACTGAAGAGAGGCAAGAGATGCTTAAATATGCAGGAGAGATAGTAACATTTTATTCAATAAAAAAAAAAAAGACTGTTGAGTTTTGGGAATGTTATGGAAACTATTGAAGGTGACAAAACTCTAAAATTAAGTGTTTTCTTTGAGTTGTATTGTTATACCAATACTAGTACCAATAGATGAGCAGAGTTCAGAATGAATAACTGCCACGATTATAAATGAATAAATAATTAAATAAACCTGAACAATTTAATAATTAAAATCTTTAAGTCAATATTTTCTGGTCAAGCAGGACAGTGTAATTCCTCATGTTGTCAGCAGTCAAAATGATAAGAAAGAGTAACTATAACATTTTATTTTCTTTAGGTTAAAATCACGATCTTTTTGTCAGCATAAATACATAGTTATTATTTTTTGGGAGTTATAATTCTCATACCAAAATGAAAAACCCTGTAAGTCATAGAAATCTAAATGAAACTTATCCAACCAAATGATGTTGGGAGAAGTTCATGCAGAAAGACTTTTTTTTTTTTTAAATCAGGCAGTCGCACAGCCAGATAACTTTCCTTGGGGTTTGCCAAGCTCCGCCCAACGCCACTGTGAAAAACATAGACATAATATTAGAGTAGACCCCGCATTCGCTGCTCCAGCGCAGGAAATACAGCGGCCATCTTGGAGCGTATACCCTCCTACTTTGCTCAACCAAAACAGCAGAAGATGCCTCAGCAGTGAGGGATATTGTTATTCGGACCGATGGACTATTGATGTGAGGGCTCCACAGACAACATTTCACAAGTAAGATGGACATATTATTGTGTATATATTGTGATTAGAATATTACTTTACTGTATTTATGTCCACCGGCGAGATACCAACTAATATTAGCCACAGTGCTTGGTGTAATACGGGTTCAGCCCCGCTATGAAGGCTAACTGAGATTCTGTAAATCTAAAAAAAAAATTATTCTCTAACATTGACTTAGATTATCTGACACAAGATAATCTTGTGTCAGATAATCACAAGGTATCTGGTGCAAGATATGTGTCAGATATCTTGACATATCTGACACATATCAGATATGTGTCAGAAATATTTCATTAGAAATGTTTCTAATGAAACATTTCTAATTGTTTCATTAGAAATGAAACAATGTAACATATATTATAAAACTTACTATAACATTCACCAGCAAAGTTTACACAGGTGGTAAAGACTATTATTTATATTCTTTCACTCTGTCAAAAGTAAGATACATCCCAAATCTTCCGTTTTTGTTTTGAAGGTTTCCTAAAGACACGATGTGAGGAAGGAGAGGGAGATATCTTTAAAGAGAGACGGATTCACTGCAGCACGGATGAATTTTGCATCGGATTTTGGACTCAATCTCAGCTGCTGAATCACTCTGAAGCTAGAACTCGTCGGCTGAAAAACATATACATGTATCTATATAAATGTATGTATATACATACATACATATAAACATGTGTCCAATATATATTATTAAGTATTAATCATTATTTGTGTCATTATTAATCATTTTTATTTGCAAATACCTTCGATTTAACATCATAAAGTCTGCCTAGCAACCACTAAATGCTGTTGGCGTGAAAAACCTTTTTTATGTCCAACTGTCACAAACATAAACCTGTGGAGTTTGCTAAATACTACAAATTGGTTAGTAGATTGTGTTTGTTTTTCACTAACAAACTCCCCACTTTACTGACAATAAACAAAGAATGTGGGAAAGCATTGACCAACATATTTGATGCGTATGATTTTGGTGATTCAGTTGTTGACTGTGTGTTGTTTTCTTTGTAATTTTGTATTTTTGTTCTGTAAAGCATGTCGAAATGCCTAAATATCCAAAATGCACTAAATATATATATATATATATATATATATATATATATATATATATATATATATATATATATATATATCTCATGCCCACTGTAAAGTATGGTGGAGGATGTGTGATACTGTGGGCCTGCCACTGTTCCAAACCTTTTAAGAGCCTGATTAGGGCTAATAACTGTTATCACAGCCAAACTAAATAAAATATATTAAGGCTTTTCACACCTAAATATATTTTTAATATATATGGAAGGACCTGTAAGTCCACCACTGCTTGTCTAAAGGATGTTCAGCTAAGAGTAAGTAGCTGCTAACATTTTCATATCCTCATCTCTAAATTGTCCTTTCCTTCACATGAAAGTAAACAAAAAAAAAAAGCACCTACGAATTACTTGCTGTGTTTCTCTTAATCAAGGAAAATGAAAAGAAAGCTCTGCGACTGCTGGAGTCATATTTTGACCCTGAGCAGAGAGACGGTTCTCATGCTCTCTCCATCTCGGTGACAGGGAAGCAGGTGTTAGATGAAACAGAGAAAATGAGCTCGGTGGAAAGGCCCATTAGCCGCCAGCAGTGGGGGCTCGATTGAACAAATAGAAACACTGTTGTTTTCTCTGTTTCTTCTTGTTTTTTCCCCCCCTCATTCTTTCTTTCTTTATGGCTGACTGAAAGCATTCCTATTAACGGATAATTGGGATCATGCGAACGTGCGCGCGCACGCAGGTGTGTTGAGAAATTACCTTGGCTCACTTGCGCCACTCGTGCGATTAGAGAGGAGCGGTCTGAAGTGGTATTTTTCCATTTAGGTTTGACAATATGTCCCCTGCTTTGCAGCACATCAGCGTACCTTTGTCTGCTGCCAACCCCATCATGCTGCGTCTCTCCTGTTGGCTTCAATTTACTCGTTTCACCTGCAAAAATCATAAACTCCACCTGCAGGTTAGTGCGAGTCACTTTTATGCCGACCCTCTTTTACTCTGTATTTGTAGCCGTAGTTACTGGACCGTGCTGTGAGCCATCCCTCCCCTCCTCCTCTTCCTCCTTCATCTGCTGACTTACTGTCACTGTCTCGCTCACCTTCTGGCGTTTAAATCCTCAGTGCAACCCCCCCACCTCACCTAACTCCCACAAATTTATTAATATGATTTACATAAAGTTAAGGTTCCCCTCCCCTCACCCCAGCAGCCAAGGAGGCCTGCTCTAAAATAAGCTGTGTTGGTGACAGAGCCAATGTGTTATACGTGTTACAGGCCTGGAGGGCTCCAAAGGGGGCAAAAGGGGGGGAGGGCAGGATGTGAACGTCGAGAAGGATCCCCCGGGGCTTTCTGGCCTGGAAATGACATGGTGTGAGGGAAGAGCCACCATATCCTCGAATCAGTCATCTCCGCTGCAGGGAGGAGAGGTAGGATGGAAGGACAAAGCATGCGACAGCCCACCTCCGGGCGCACTACAATACCCGCCATGGGAAATCTAGGCAGGCGCTCACACACTCAAACACACACCACGCTCGCTGGTGGTGAATAATATTGTATTTGAGTTTTAAATATTGCTTTGGAGGAGGATTAATGCAGGGGAATGATGCACGCAAATTGTGGCTCTAGGACATCAGGGGCACGCAGAGGTGCCCGGCACAGAAGTGGATTTTTTTTAACAGTGCATATATAAAACCGAAGGGTCAGCGCTTAACGTGATTAATAAAATAAATCCTATAAACTATTATTAAAGTATAAGAGGACCTTGTAATAGTCAAATGCCACAATGTGAAAGAGATATATTAGATTTTTTTTTTTGTGTGTACTAAACGAGAGCAAATCCTGAGAGTGGTAGAAGCTAACAGGCTAACAGGTAGCTTAGCTGATTTTAGAAACTGAAAGCATCTCAAACTGGCTATGTTTTGCTCCGTGGTACCTCTGGATTTTATTTCAGTTTTTGTTTTATTTTTTATGTAGCTGCACTTAAGATGGTACATTCCTGATCGGTCTAGTAGGTGTTTCAAAATGTTCCAACAATCTGTCTGTCTGACGTCTGTCAGCGTTTATTCACTTTTCTACCATCATTTGTCTTTATCACTACTACTGATAACCTCACCAATCCTTACTTACCTTTTCAGCTAACTGTGTCTGGTTACAAAAGAATACAAGTAGTTTCAACTACACTGAAATTCTTTGTTGTGGCAGCAGCTAAGGTTCACAGGCAAACAAAAAAAAATTGATTTGAGAACATCGGGACTAGGTAATGTTTAGCCACTAAATGACATGACAATTAGCATGTTTTTTTTAAGCTTATTGGTAGTAAATTACAGATGCCAGAGTTGGTCTGGAGTACACTTGATCATATCGAATACTGGAACCTTTTTGGAGAGTGCGCATTCAAACATGGTGGTGGCAGTGTCATGGTCTGGGGCCTGGACAACTTAGCCATAATTGATGGAATCTTGAAATCTGCTCTCTACCAAAACTCTTGAAAACGTTTATACAGTAAGTCGGTGATCGTCAAGCACATCAGCCTAGTGGCCTAGTCAATGTTTGATGCGGGACAACTTTATGTGGGCTGGTGCTGTTCAAAAGCCCTCCAACATCGCTGCGTTAAAGCAGCTGTGCCCAAAGGAGTGTGGGCCAAAATCATCATCGGTAAGTTGTATTGAGTGACGCTTCATTGCAGTTGTTGTGGACGGACCAGGAACGGAGCAGGAGTTAAAACCTGCCTAATTAATTTACTCTATCTTTGCCAGAGATTAAAATTAGCTCAATGATCTGAAAGCTGCTCTAACTCGGATTGAATTATTCCACACTGATTACAAATTCTTTACAGAGCAGTCAGTGATTCATGATTTTATTTTACTTCTCTATGCTTCTTAGTTTTCTCCAAATCAATCCCATCTCAACTCGGTGTCATACTTTGATGAGCTGGATGTAATATGAGACACCTAGTTATTGGTGTCGTTCTAACTGGATTAGACAGAGTGTAAAGGTGAGACAGATCAAAGGGATTTCTCTCCACATGACATCTCAAATGAATTTCTGTCTTCCAGAAGGAGCCTGGTCTCGCACGACTCAAACTTTACTCCGGCTGAAACCATCACACAGCCACGCCTCGGCCGCCATCACGCCACGACTGGAGCGAAATCGTGACCCCATGATCACGCATCTGTGCCAGATAGGCTGAAAATAGCGGGGTGTGGTGGCGCTTACTCATCGCAAGGTCAATATCTGCCCGATGACGACCGAGTGATCTCAAGGCGGCTTTCTGATGAGATGATTGTTGAGAAATAGCCTGAGATTTAGGGCCTATATTGCACATGGGAGATACAACCCAGACTAGAGGTGTAAAAAAAGAAAAGGAACAAGGAAAATAGCTCTCCAGTAGCAGGGGTGGCGCAGCATGCCAATGGTTCTGAACACAACTAAAAACCAGGACGTGTGAAGCCAAAGCCGAAGGCCTCGTTTCCCCTCTAAAGGAAGACTAAAGTACCACTGTGAGCTGTAACTCGGCGTGGCCTGTGTTGGGAGCTGCGAAATTACCCCCCACCTTGTGCAAAATGTCAACACCATATTTTCTGGGCAGAATCTTCAAGAGGACTGTAACTCGAAGGGAGACGAAGAGGAACACAGAGAGGAGAATTCACCGAAACGATTTATTTATTTTTTTCCCCTCCCACCTCCGATGCTCCATCTTAATTACCGCAGTGCAAGCCGTGCAAATCCGATTGGGCCGTTTATGCCCGGAAACTCATCACCACAGTGCGATATTAATTACTCCGGTAGGATTCATGCTATATTTGATATGCACAATGCGTTGCGGCCATTACTAGCCTTGTGTTTCAGCCCGAGCCCTGCGTGTCAGCGGTAATCAAGTCTAAACGTTGACACCAACACAACCGGCCCGGTCGATGAAAGGATGCGGACGCTTTCCTTTTGATGGAGGAATTTGAATCCCTTCCCTGCCCCTCCCCTCCCCCCGTTTGAGTTTGTGTGCGCGTGTCTTAATCTGAGTCGATATCCTCTTAATATCTCTCACGCGCGACTCCATTATGAGGCTGCTCATTGGGTTTTCCTGATTTTAAACACGCCTTTTATGTCCCATTGTTCGCCCCACCACCACCCAAAACTATTAGATTAAGTGGAGTCAAATGCAATTACAGCACACAGCTGTTCCCTGTGAGCCTGCACGCCGCCGCGTTCGAGGCCGGGAGATGTGTACGCCATACTGCGATTATCATATAATGCTCCCGGTACTCCAACAGCATGATGCGCGGAGCAAGATGAATGGGGAGGAAAGTGGGAGTGAGAGAACCGAATGAGAAACTAAAAGGAGAAAATGAAGCTGGGATGACTGACAGGAGGAGAGAGAGAGAGACAGAGAGAAGCCAGCTTGGCTCTGACTCCATCAGTGGAGCAACACTGACCTCTGCTGGCTGAAATTTCCCTCCTGATTTTACAATTTTAGGTCGCCAGCAAGTTTTAAAATTGCTTTCTTTAAGTCATCAACCTTATGAGCAAACAGGACCATAGATCAAACACACTGAGGAGCAGAGGAGGTGTGGAAAAAAAAACACAAAAAGAGTTGTGCCAATTACAGGTTCAGGTTCTACATTGCTCTTGTAAAAATGTAATCAATCACCCGCTCCAATGTGGGCCACACACAATGCAGAAAACAGTTTAGCACAAAGACGCAGGGAAAAAGGTAACGGCCCCGTTAATGATGCAGCCACACTTTTAGTGAGCTTGGAAATTAGATGTACAGATAAGGAAATGGCACCCATTTAAACCGGTCTATTCATTTTCTGTCTCTCAACACACACCCTCCGATGTCTGGCATGTGTGTTAAATGGTGGCCATCACTGAGACTGCAGCTCCGTTTCCCAGGAGTGTTAGGGGAAGATATACTGGTATGGAGTTTATAGTATTTAAAAAGTGACAGTACATTGCAAAAGTATGCATACGTCTTCTCAGCGTGTTAGGACTTTATGGACCAGGGATCTGAAACATGGAGCCTCAGAGCCTCATGTCACTCTTTGGCCCCTTCACTGTGACTCTTCCAAAACCAAGAGAGAAATGTTGTTTGATTATAAAGTGGCAACATCTCCATAAAATATTGACAATGGTCCAAGGCTTTTAAAGGTAATATATTTCTTTTTTAGCTGGAAACTATCCCATCTGTATTTCTAGGTGGACTAACTATCTTTAGTTATTGCATTTATGGAAAAGACTCACTCAGCTGGCCCCAGTGTACAAAATAAAGTTTTTTTTTACCTTTGTAAAAGTTAGCTAATCAGTTTTGTTGTGCAATTTAAAAATAGAAATACATTTTAGCTTGACTTTCAAAATAAAACATTGAATTTGGTTCATATTTTATTTTGTAGCAACGGAGGTCAAAGTGGTGCTTTGAATCAAAAAGGTCGCTGACCTCTGTAATAGCACCACAGCTTGCATCGTCTACAGATGCCAGTCCTTTGTGATCTTTGAGATGCTTCTCGCTTAACCTTTTACACGTTTTTTTTTAGTTTTTGTCCATTTTTTCACAAAACATCTCAAGCTCAATCAGACTGACTGGAGTTCATCGGGGTTTTTTTTAGTTTTGCAGCAGATTCTTAGCTAGATTTAGTCCTGGACTTTGACACAGACTTTAATCTGTTACTCTGGCTGTGTGTGCAGTTGTTGTCCTGAAGGGGAACTTTCCTCCTCAGTTCTATGCGCTTTGTAATATTCTCAAATGTCTTCTTTCTGGATTATTCTGCATTTAGCTCCACCCATTTTGCCTCTAACTCCAATCAGCTTCTCTGTTCCTGCTGAAGGTACGGCCTCTCCACACCATGACGTTGCCATGTTTGTGGTGGTAATGTAACATGATGTGATCATCTTTGTAAGGACGTGTACCTGCTGCGGTGCCATGCCCATCAAAACAATGGCAGCAAGAGCCAGATAGAGCAGGGGCGTTTGATGTGACGACCCAAAGCTAACCTTGAGCTTACCTCCCAGACAAATGAGGGATCGTGACGAATCCACCCAAATTTGCACGCCATCAAATCTCTCACTTAGTTTAATGGGTTTGATCAGCTGCACAGAAATTACACAAAAGATCCAACGGCGGAGCTTTTAGATACCATTTGAACGCCATACAGCCCTCCTCCCCCCTCTGTTAATGGTGCGCTGGCAGACACGCGTAGCAGTGTAACCATCGATGGGGTTGGCTGGAGTAACCGGCCCTGGCGCCCCACGCCTCCAGTTAAGTGATACATCCAACTGGCTTGGTGGTGCACATACAGTCAGGCCTGAACAGATGCCACTCATTTCGCCTAGCCAAAGTGACCCAGAAACGAGCTGGCGAAGCACCTAGAAAAGCAAACTGGTAATGAGAGAAATGGTCTGCTGGATGACGGACGGACGGCACGGCGTGGAGCCTCGCCACGGTGGCCATCTTTTTGGCTCTGCTGCTTTCACTTTGTCCTTTCGATGTACCTCTCGCTCGGTTCCTTCAACCCTTTTTTTTTTTTTTTTTGCCGCCTCCTTCCCTTTGATTTCTTCTGTTCTCGTTGTGCCCGTATTGACTTTCTGTGCGTCTCATTCTCAATTTCGCAGACACAAAAATTCCTCATAAATTCTGTATTTTCCCCATCGTGGTGCGCTCCCACTGAGCAGATCTGATGTGTTTTCATGTCTGTACATGCCTGCATGAATATGCGTGTGTGTGTGTGTGGGGGTGTGTGCGTGTGCGTAGCTGATGCATCCTGTGACATATTGCGGTAATGAAAAGTTCCACCGCAGAGACGGCTGTGGCCCACTAATTAAACACCTCCCATGTGACCTTATTGCAGGCGCCAGTTGCCATAGAGTCTAACCACATCTTCTGGGCTTCAAACTGCCTCCACTTATTTTAAATAAAATGAAACACTGGGGCAGCTGGAGGCAAGTGTTGGGAGGTCATGATCTAAAATCATAAAAAAAAATAATCATAAAACGAGTTGGCGTCCTGGAGGAACTTTGCGTCTCACCGCAAAAGAACAACTAAAAACGAAAAACGGCACTTGTGCGACAACAAGCCCTTTTCTCAGCACGTTCAGAGAGTCGCAGTCCCAGCTGTGAGCGCGCTGTAAAACCGTCACCGAGGCGGCTTTGTGTTGACGCGGGAGTCTGTTCGGGTCGGGGCCCCCAGAATGAAGGTGTCCTCCGATTTGGTCCGTTGCGAGGCAGGGGTCAGTGCAACAGATGACTCAGCACCTGTCACCGGCCGAGTCCCACTCATCACTTACGGACTCCATATGCTGCCCATTAAAAGTCACACGTGAGTCCACACACTTGGTGACCCCCCTCTTGCACATCTGCTGTCGAAGAACTAAACAAATGCGGTGACGAAGAAGGGATGGTACCAATCACGAAAATGAGTTTCTGTTTGTCAACATGTCCAGCTTGGCTTTGAAGACTTAAGTTGCACAGTGAAAATTGCTGGGTTTACTTTCAATTTTATTCTATATAGTCTTAAGCAATGAAAAAGTATTAATAGGTGTTCACAGATATTGTTACTATCCCCTGCTCTAGTTCAGCCACTCGCTTCAGCTAAAAAACAAACTACTATTCTTCTAATGCGCACAAAGAAAGTGACATATTGCTGAAGCTAATTAACTCAGTGATTTCTGTCATGTTTAAATAAGAACATGACTACACTGTTGTACAAAGAAAGGCTGCAGCAGTGCTGTGTCATGCTACAATCACAGTTTTAGGGAGTAGAACAAGTTGTGCATAAGTGCAAGAGCAATTATACATGGATTTCCAATTTTTTATACAGATATGTGGCGTGAATTTACCTGAATTGTGGACTTTTGCTCTTTAATCAGCAACTTTCTGGAGTTCCCTAAGTTGTAAACTGAATCCACCTGCATTTAATTTAATGTCACAAAAAAAAAAAAGACAAAGATGTGGAGCCTTCAGAGGTCTGTTGGAGAACATTAGTGAACAGACAGCATCATGAAGCAGGTACGGCGTAGCCTGGTAAAAACCTGCCCCTTCTTTTCTTTGATTCGTACAGTTTCTGGACCCTCAGCCATTGAGAAACAACTACTTGCTGGAGGCGTGGTCTCTGTTGAAGATTTAAATTTTACCCAATCGCTGACGTATATGTAGTGTGCCAGCTTGACACTATGAAGCTTACCAGAAATTGCCTGGTAATTAACCACCCTCCTATGCTAAGAGAGACGTGCCGATGGCTGTTAATGTTTATTACATTACTATTGTCAAGCTACGGGAAGACTACAATTGCAAAAATTGACGTCACCGTTCACAACTTCTTATTGTTTTTTCAGGAAGGCTGTGGCCAGGCTGGGTCAGGAGTAAAAATATGGAGAAGTTTAAAGTAGGGCTAACTTATAAAAGTAGATCTCAAGCTTGAACATTTCACAGTACACCATTAATCTGCTGTAAATACAAAATACTTATAGAAACTGTCTATATGACAAGTAGTAGGAGGGAACTGCTTTTGGCTTTTATGGATGAGTGGCAAGAAGAAAGTCATAAGAATTAAGCCAGATAATTGCTTTAGTAAAAGCAAAAACAAGATGATGAAACCTGCACAGAGGCAGTTTAACCTGAACTAGACCCTCGCTGGATGGCGACCAGCTTACAGCCCTAGAGGGAGAACAGAGAAACCAAATGAAGAGCTTAAAAGTGAAAGAGAACTCCGCTTTGCACCACTATAAGTCAACGTTCTAAGTGTGTGAATGCAAATATGTCAGGATTTGTTCATGTGTGAGCCTGATGTGATTGTGTGTGCGCGTGCTTATAAGTTCAGGAAAAGCCTGAGAGCACACTTGACTGGCTGTGTAAAATGAAATGCAGAGGGCATTCTCTTCAAACGGATGGTATTCAAAGAGCAGGGAGTTTCAAAAGGAGACAGCACTGAGGGCACTCCGGTTTGAACTGTGTTTGCGCAAAGGCTCCTGCTCTTTTTCAAAAACCAAAAGAAAAAAAATTCCTGAAGTGCACTCTCAGGGTTTTCTTGGAGCGAGGGGTTCGGGGGAGGGGGAATATTAGGAGACATAAAGAGAAAGGTGGCGGAGCCAGACAGACAGCCAGAGATGAGGTTTACCAAACCGACCGGGGGAATACGTGCGGAGCGGGGAGGGAGCCGTGGACCGCAAGGTAAGAGAACGGAGAGGAAGAAAGTGAGAAAGCGAGGGACACATAGAAGCAGAACACTGGCCCGGGGCATCGGTACGTGCCGTGCCTCTTCAGGAGACTCAGAGAAGAGGAGGAAAAAAAAACTGAGAAAGAACTGAAACCCACTTTCCATGAGGCCCCTAGAGGAGCGCATGCAGTGGCGCCCTACATGGCTGCACCAATCTGACCTCGGCGCTGCAGGAATGATGCTTACTGAATTACCCCGTCGACGGCCTGATGCCCCGTCATGCCGGCTCCCTCACACACTCATAATAAACACACTCCATCACCTGTTCGTCCGAAGCACGCCGCCCAAAGAGAGCATATTAATTATAGATGTACGTTAAATTACTTTCATTACCTCCCCTACTCAGTGGTCAGGACAAAGACACGGATGATGGATGGAAGGGGTTGTTATGTCTCCCTGTGCAGTGAAAGTCCCTTTTTTTTTTAACTTTGTCTAACCTTTTTTCCTCTCCATTCTGGCATTTCATTTGCATCAGTTCCTTCGCTCACATGGCGTTCGTCTTTCTTTGCAGACTGGAACCAGACAGTCATGACTAATCTTTGAATGAAAAATCTGTCCTCGGCAAACATGGAATTAAGGGCAGCACACAGTGATACAAGTACAATGCATAAGCTACACACAGAGTGAGGCAAATAACAGCCGTAAGACCCATGTTTAGCTAAAAACCTACATCTTTTGCTACTTGGTAATCCATCAACAGTGTCTAGACAACAAATAGAAATAGTTAAAGCGTTGTATACATCAGCTTCAAAAGATTAATCATCTGCTGTCTTGAAATGAGGCTGTGCTGGATACTGGACGCCTTGCATGCTTCACCACGCAAGGCTTCAAAGGTTAGGGGTCAACCTGATGTCCAATGGAGGGAGAGTAAAAGACGTGAAACCATTTGTGGTCTGAACATAAATGTTGTCATGCTATTTTCTTATTTCTGTTTCAGTTTTTTCTTTGTCATTGAGGGAGTTGTGGCTTTGAGGGGGAGAGGAATGAGTTGGATCCATTTTGGAATAACTCTTGTGTTTAAAATTTGGAATAAATACTTTCCGGATCAACAGTATAAAGATAATATGCAAAGACGATAGCATTTTCTTTAAGGAGGCTATTGCAATTTAGTTGCTTTTTGGTAACCAAACAAGCCATAAGAATGTAGAGTCATATAAAAGTTTTTAAAAAATCATACCCGTCTCAAGTCATCCCACAATGTACACCCAGGATGTTCCATTTCTTATTTCTTAGAAAGTTCTTGCTGGATTTGCTGGTATCACCGTCATGTTGTAGAGTTTAGTTCTGTTCACACTTTAAGTCTTTTGAGACTCATCTGGCCAAAGATTATCACAGGCTTGTACTTTCGTCCTGCTGCAACTTCCATCAGGGGTGTGGAGACTTCCTGTGGTTCTGCTTTTAAAGTAATTGATTGTCTGCAGCCTGTTTGCGTCTTTCATGGAGTGTTTCCTATTTCTCTTTCTGGACATTTGTAAGTTTCACTGTTATTGGTTTGTCTAATAATACGTTTTCAAGCTTTTTAGATTATGAGATTATCAGCAATGTAAGTTGTAAATAGAATTAAGGGGCTGAAAATAAAATGTAATGATATTAGATTTATGGCAACAAACCAGCTCAAACAACGCAAAGAACTTTGCACAGTTTTTCAACAAAACTAACCGACTGAGTTCAAATGCTGTTGGATGCAGCTAATGTTCGCTAAAAGATTACTAGCTGATAACACAGCACCTCGAGCTTGTTAACAAGTAGCCTGTAGGCTACTGATGATGTTGCCTATGTTCAAAATTGGGAAGATCTGGTTACATTCCCTTGAGTAACTTTTTGGAAAAACAAAACAAAAAAAGTACTTATTAGAGTAGCTTCACAGCACTGTACCTTTTTCTTTTGAGTAATATTTTTTATTGCTTTGACACTTTTTTTTTGTTGTTGCTACGATTCATTTTGCCCGTTGCACCAAATATGGGACTGCAAATCGGTCAAACCCTTCTGGGTTAAACCAGTGGATTTGTTGAGTAACTGGTTGGATGTAGCGGTCCCATTGAGACTTGCCCTGCTATGCCTGGTAGGAGATAGAACCCAAATAACAAATAAAAATGTGTCGGGCGGTAAAGTGGAGGGGCCAATGGTTCCCTGGCCCCCCCTGTTCTGGCGAAGCTGTCCAGATCATTTCCAGTTCAGACTTGTGGGAATAATGTATTTACTGCCCACAGAGTCTATTGTTTTCATGCTGACTGTGCTATTATTACCCCTAGCAACAGTTGCCATGCTGCTGACAATGATGTCATCAGCATGACTTTAAATGATGTCTGTGTCATGAGGCCCTGCTAAGGATGACTTTGTGATGTCATAGAGTCCATGACATCACCAACTGATCAGTTAATTCTCTGGTCAGTTCACACAGAAATCATTTGTACATTTTAGCTCAGCTCAACACAGATGAGTAACGAAAGCTCACAGCTCACTTTTTATTTTTGGAAAAACATGAAAAAAAGGTTCTCCAACAAAGTCCATCCTGGTCAAACAACCCCGGATTACAGGAAACAAACTTTCTCAGCGAACTTCTTTGGAAAGTGATTGAAAAATCTGCGGACGGACCAACTCTGCATCTTGTCAGAGAAACATTTTTGGAAGAACACCACGAGGTTTTGATCTTACTTTTGAGAGAAACAAGAGAATTAAATGTGGATTTTCTCTCAGAGGTGTCAGAAGAGCTGAGTGAACGGATTTTCCAAAGCCTCACCAGAGATGCTTTCCACTTTGCTTCTGGACTGCATTTAATTGGACTTCTTGATTACCCAGGAGGACATAAAGTTATTGTGGAAAAATTCAAACATCACCTGGAGAATCCTGTTCCTCCAAAGAAAATGTTTACATCTACAAAACGAAAGATCAGAAATACTTTTTTTCTTGAGGACTTGTACTCAGATGAAAACTGCCTGAGTGAGGATTATACTCAGGTAGGCATGGACCCTGAACGATTTTTGAGGGACGCGAAAGAGATGGGTTTCAAACGTGGAACCGAAGAGGAAAGAAGAAATATGGTAGAAAAAATTCTTTGGTGATTGATTTATAAGTCCAGTCATAGACCTAGATATGCCGCTTACAAAATGAAGCACATGTCCAGAAAAAGCTTGCTACTAAACTCTGGGAAGAAGTAAAGGACATAGATTTTATCTTTTTTGACAAGATGGAAAGAAAACTCTTCAGATATATCTTTCACCTTCTCTCAGGCAATGATGATTTAGTTAGAGAATTGCTTAAGATGATAAAAAGTGACAACCCAATAGTTATTTACAAGGTTATACAGTGTTTCAAAAGGACCCTGGCACATCCTAGGAAAATTAATCTCCTACAAGACTGTCTCAGAAAGGCATGGAAGTACATTCAACATGCTTTCTGTTGTGGAGGTAATTCAGACGATGCTCAGACTCAAGAACCCTCTAAGAGTGGAACAAATGTTGAGTTTTGTCCCGTCTTAGTTTGGCCTCTGAGTTTGGGACACTCAGAGGAAGCAGGACCATGTTCCGAGTCAGGACCGTCCTCCGAGTGAGGACCTGCCTTTACGTCAGGACCGGCCTCCTTAGAATACTAGGTAAACTTGCTTTCATGGCCTGACCTGGGTGTCTTGGCCGTTGTTTTGAAAGCTCTTTACCTTAATTATTTTCCATACAGATTTCAAATTCTTAAAAAGACTTCCTCTAACTCCTTTACCATACATACCGTTACGTTAACAGTCAGCAGCATGCTAACCAATGATGTTCTCATTACGCGCATCTGATGTTACACGCCTGTCTGTTATTTCAGCTGTTTTGCGTAAGAATAAAGATTGGGGTTTCCTCAACAGAAATTGAAAATTCTTTAACATTTTTCAGAAAATTTTTAAAAAGGTCTTTTTTGTGGTTTGTTTGCAACGTTTGATTTTCACTTTAGCGTTGAACGTCCAAATATGTTGGAAAAACACACGAGGGGTTACACTGTTTTCACATGACTGTAATTGCACATGTGACACAATAAATGGCACTTTGCAAAGATCTTCTTTACAATTATAAGCAACCAGATAAAACAAGGTGCTGGTCAGCAACATTATCTCAGGATGAACACTGACTGAGCAAATGACCGAGTCCCACCACTTCTCCCTTTCCAAACTCTGTCGGCTGCTCAGTGAATACAGAAATACTTTGTGTGCATGCAGACGTCTCCCTGCTTTTACTGATGTCTGATGTCACTCCTGCAAGGAAAGCATTGCGTTTGGCAACCCTCACTTTCTCAACTCTGCAGCTCTATCTAATCTCTGCCGCTCTGAAACATCCCCTTCAATTTCTTCTGCTGATAGATGCCGGTGCTCTCTGAGCCCTCTGGGACCGCATTCTTTCCTCTTTTACTTGTCTCCAGCTCTTCGCTTGTGTAAGACCACTTCAGATTCATCAGGTCAGAAACCACCCAGCCTCCACCTCCTTTTGTAAACAGCAGAGCTCAGATTCACACAGATCTAAAGGTCAGGGGAAGGGGCTGATAATCAACATCCAGACGCCGGTCTCTGCTCTCTCTGCTTCTTTAGGCAGGGTGTATTGTGAGAGCTTGGCAGGCGCGATGCTTTTATGAAGAGTGATAACCAATTACAGACACCTTCTCCCAGTGTGGGAACTTCTTCAAACGGGAGACGGCAGTAAACTGAGACCTGTCGGTCGTGGTTAGTAAATGTTACATTTTAATTCCAGTCCTCGTCAGGAGGCGAGGAAGAGACTCCCTCTCTCCTCGAAAGATGCACACTTTGCTTCTGCTTTTGTCATTTTTGGAAGTAAATTACATCCTGTAAAGGACTAGTTCATAGTTTGTCACTTTACAACCACAAACTTCAACGCAGTTTACCAGGATTGAATGTGACAGTCTCACGTCTTTTCCTCCAACAGGTTTCTTCCAAGTTTGATCAATATTTTGCTCATTAGCTAATAGTTATTGGAGAAACAAAAAGACCACACAGAATCATGCTGCCATAATAATTCAAAGTGTGTTCAGAGACATGTGTGATGTTTTCCACCAAACAGTGATTTGCAAGTAGTCGACATATTTGAGTTTTGGTCTCATGTGACGATTTTTTTCCCTACTGTATATTGTAGATTGATTGATTGAACAGACTTATGGTTCACATATACATAAAAAAAGAACAAATACATATTAATAGAGCTGGGTGTTTTGGCAAAAAATACATATTTGTTTTCATTGAACAACTTGGATAATTATCTCAGTAAGGTTTTAAACTACCAATCCAGTGTCTACTTATTGAAAATTTGTACAAACAGAAAGAAATTAACACCTAATAAGATGTATCTCAAAAAACACTATAACAACTAAACATAATTCCCTCAAACATTCATTTTGGAACATTACGGACTTCAAAATATGAAAAATTAAATTTTGTCATCTAACAATATGTTCAGAGCTGTAAAACACAAAACTTGCAAATCTAGTTTAAATGCAACTCTTTAAAAATCTCTTGTTCTTGAAAAAAACGTGTAGAAAATGGTGGCGGTAGGGGAGGAGGGAAGACGGCACCGTTCGGGTTCTGCAGCATCCTCTGATTGGCTGCTGTTTGTTCCCATTAATAGAACCTGTTACTCTAGAGACACATGATGTGTCAGAGAATCATGGGGGCTGAATTCATATGCAAGCCACACTTTTCAGATGTCTAATTATACAACTTTGTGCTGGTCTTTCACATTGCAACAGAGAGCTATGGAAAATATTAAGAGCCCACTGCACTGAACCCCACTGAAAACCTCCTGGTTATTCCACCAAATATTGATTTCTGAACTCTTCCTGAGGTAAAACATTAGTATTGTTGTTTCTAAATCAATGTGAACTTGGTTTCTTTGCTTTATTTGAGATCTGAAAGCACTGGATCTTTTTTGTTATTTTGACCATTTCTCATTTTCTGCAAATAAATACTAAATTTTTTGCTTTGAATTTCAGAGACATGTCAGCAGTTCATGGAATAAACGAACAATGTTCATCTTACTCAAACATAGCCCTATAAAGAGTAAAATCAGATAAACTGATCATTTTAAGTGGTATCTTAACTTTTTAGTAATGCACTTTACCTCAGTATTCTACTGTTTGCTTACTTCTACTGTTCCTTCCTCCTCAGAAGTAATCTAGGATGGAAATTTTCTGCGACTTGCGGCCATCGGACCCTCACACCTCTGCAGCAGCACTGACATTTCCACACAGCGGAGCGCCGCAATAGGCAACCTTACAGTTTGTTATTCACGACGGCTGATGTTTCTGTTGCTCTACATTCTTTGACCCGATCTTCTTCCCGGCCCTCTGGAGAGAGACACAAGTTGTTGTTTTTTGTTTTTTTTTTATTGGGGGGTGGGGGGAGGGGGTTATCTCTAAGCAGGGAGGACAACAGTCACGGAGCAAACCCTGCACCGGCAGAGGAGGAGGGTCAGCGGGCCAGAGGGGGGAAGCAGGAGGTGAGATGGAATATAATAATGACAAACAGACCCCCGGCCACGGCGTCCGCAGCTTTGTCTCAGGGGGACCTTTCCACCTTGTCATGTCCAAAGACCTTGTGCTGCAGCACTAGACAAAAGGACAGGAAATAGACACAAAAAAAAAAAAAAAAAGTTGTGTATGTTTGCCGCTGCTGCCGGTCTAATTTATTGGCCCAATGATTTGCTGATGTGTATGAGGCTGCATGCAGCTCCGAGCGCTCGCCTGGAACGTGGGGGCCTCGCTTCATTAGGCGCTCACACCCTTAAGCTGCTGACATTTCCAAACTTGTTCCCCAGTCTTCTAATTGTCATGAAAAATTGGACGGAGTCGCCCATCGCTGAGGAGCTCGGGCGCTGGGCCTCGATCCGATGGCATTTCTCACGCGTCCCGGTGTCATTTGGTGACACCGGGACGCTTTTGTTCGTCCCTGATGGCGCAAGACGCGAGGAGGGGCGAGATCCCGCTGCCGCCGGTGAACAATGGGGTTTATGAAACAGAAAGGGCATCAAGAGCAGAGTTTTAAACAACTGATTTATTAGGGTTAACAGTGGAGACTGTTCATACATGTGTGAAAATGTCTTTAGGGATTATTAAAACAATAGAAAAGCTGCCATCTTGACTGAAACACTGGAGCTAGAGTGCTGTAAAAATTATTTGCACCCTTACAGATTTTCTTTTTTTTTTGGCCTAAATTCGTTTCAGATCGTTAAACACATTTCATCATCAGACAAAGATAACCAGAGAAAATGCAGTTTTTATTTTTCTAAAATAAAAAAGCTCACCAAACCATCGTAGCCACATGAAAGGAAGTATTTACCTCCCTGCTTTTCAATCATGAATTAACTGCAATTAACCACATTTGTGTGAAAGCCGAGTCTAGTTTCAGACCTAGAGAGTCAAGAAATCACATAAATAGCAGCCGTCTGGCAACATGAAGTAGGGAGAACGATCTCACATTAAACTGAGATGTTCTGATCTTAACATTTCAAAAACCCACTAATGTAGCTAAATTAAAACATGCCTGCAAAGAATGATTTCTCTGCAGCAATGTAGAAGACTTGGTACAGAAGCAGTTCTTGGGTTTAGAAGGCAATTACTTTTTTCCCATGAAGCCAGTGGCGTGGCTGTTCTTCTTTCCCTTTCTTTCAATTTTCGAAGCAGTGCAATCATTGCTTTGATTTAATAAACATTTACTTACACAGGTTTTTTTTTCCCCCCTGATAATCAAACTTCTTTGATGATCTAAAATATTTAAGTGAGACAAAAAAAGCAAAAACAACATTTTTATTTTTTTTTTTTACATCATTGTAGATTTAGGAATGTTTTATATACACATCTTCCAGTTGAATAGCATAAAACTCCCTCACATTGGCAAAATGTCATTGACTAACTCGTGTTTACCGTTTCCAAAGGATGCATCATTTTTATTGCTCTAATAAATCTTTTTAATTCTATGAGGCATTATAAAATAATAAACGCGTGCGCACACACACACAACTAATTTTGGCAATCCACTTTAAGATGAATGCTAAGATAAGCTAATATTTCACATAAACCTTAAAATCACACATAAAGCTTGGCTCAGCCTGCTTTGGTCCACACCTGAGATGCAGAGAGACAATGTACAAGTAGAGGAAAAACACACACACACACTGATAAACATGGAATAATGACACACTGCGTCAGATTGTGTTTAAATGACCCGCCATGTTGGACAGGGACCCTGTCTGGACTCTGATGTTACTCAGGTAATGCAAGACGTTGAGCTTTTAGCACAGCATGATGACGCTGCCACCACTACTTGGTGGTAGTAATATTTTTTGTCATAATTTACATTAGTTGAAATGCCACAATACTTAAGTTAAATAAAATGATTTTATTTGGGGAATAAATTCTAATGAGTGCACACTTTAATTAATACTTTTTTGATATTCTGCAAACAAAAACCAGCTGAAGGTGTTTATCTGTTTTAAGTTGTTATGCCTCTTAGATTGCAACACATTAAGTTCCCATTAACTTTTTTATATATGAAATAAGCAACAGATATCCTACAGTATATGACCTAGACAAGAACATAATAACATGAGGAAATGAATTTGAAAAGGAAGAAATTCAATTCATTTTTTTACAGTTCTATGAATTATGTAAATGTTTCTCCAGTATTTAGGGAATTGTCTTAAAAGCCCAACAGTATTTTTTTTTAAACATGTTCATTCTCACTGCCTCACATGTAACAGCACAACAAAATGTGGCTTTATATTCTGGACGGATAAAACAAACAAAAACCTTAAACTTAAGATAGGAAAAATAAATCTGTTGACATCACACCTCCTCTATTTACTTCAAAAATCCATCATGTCCCTCCAAATATGGCTGTCGTCTTGAGGTATCTTAGCAACAGGCTCAGTCAGTGGGTGTGAACAAATTCTACAGAAACAGACAAACTGACTGGATCCTGATGGGTGAAGATCAGATAAACATGGAAATGTGGAAAAAATGCAGCCTTTCAATTAATCAGTGGGTAAAAACTCAAATAGCAGTATTTAGCAAAATCTGCTTTGTCGAGTGCATATTTAGTTTTAGTTTTTCACAAAGGTGATATTTGATGGGACCCAAAGGCCAGATTCAGCAAATCCTCTATAGCTCACTGTTGGAGAACTGGCATGTTGGTGCAATGGAAATACAGAGTCTCCATAAAAGTAAACACTATTTACTAACATTAAAGGTTTGACTTCTCCAGAGTTTGAGATAATGCTGCTGACAATAAAGCATGAATTAAACCATACAGTATCACCAAAGGTGGGCAGAGTACCCAAAAGAGCAGCACTACTGCAAAATATACTCACTCAAGTAAAAGTAAAAAGTAGCTGTTTCTAGTTAATTAAGAGTAAAAAAGTATTTGGTAAAAACTTTACTCAAGTAGTGAGTAACTGATTGAATTATCAATCATTTAATGTTTGAAAAATCACATTTTCAGATGGACCAAATTATAAAGATATGTGGATTTTTGGGGGTATTTTAAGGATGAAAATGACCATCATTCATATAAATAAAAGATTTTTAAAAAAGGCAAAATTTTTTTTTTTTTCCCAAATTAGATTAACTGGATAAAAAAAAACTTATGAAACTTTAACAAAAAACAGCAGGTGTGTCTCTGTCTGGTGAATTTTTGGTTAAAACATGTTTGTTTTTTTATTCAGTAGAGAATCCAGAAATTTTACTCAAGTAAGAGTAAAAAGATATGCATAATTAAAGTACACGTAGAAGTGTTTTTTTGTTGTTGTTTTCTCCAAAAACATTACTCAAGTAAATGTAATTGAGTAAATGTAGCTGGTTACTACCAATCTGTGAGCGTTACCTTCACTGGCTTAGCGAGTTTCTTCTGTGGGTTCTGGTTCTGGTTGGGCCGTGTTCATCAGTTCCATCTGAGCCTCGGAGCTGCTCGCCTGCTCCTGGTTCTCTACGGTGTTGTGGTTCTGCGCTGTGTCTTTTCCTCTATTCGCTTTCTCTAACCTGTTGTAGTTGTAGACGTTCATGACGAAGAGGAAGAGCCCACCGGTCGTGATCACTCCTCCACACATGAAGAAAAGGTACTTGTAGTCATCAAAGATGTCCACCAGCAGCCCTGGATCGGAAACATGCAAATTCAAAGTCGAAGCAGGAAAAGAAAGCCAGTTTAACCACTTTATTATAAGTTTGGGGGTGAACTGGAACCAACCAGATTCTTATATGTGTGTGCAGAAGGAAACGAGCGAGGACAGGCTAATCTGAGAGGAGCTGCTTTGGAGCTAACAGAGCCACTAAACGCTTTCTGTTTAAGACAATTTGGACGGCAGAAGCGAAGGCCGTTCTCAGAAACATAAATACGCAGAAAGGGTCTGCAGAAAGGTGACAAATGTGCTTCAGATTAGACTTAAAGCTCCAGGTTTCCAGAAACCAAAGAGCCTGGGCTGCCTTCACCAACAGGCGGAGAAGGTAGTGCCGGACAAAGATGGAAAAATCCAACACGGACAAACATGGACGAACATGGATATTCATATGTTTCGTATTTCTACTTTGGAAATTCAATCAAAAGAGACTGGAAAACAGAAACTGAGGGAGAATAATTAAACATGGAGACATTTGCAAGAATCCTGTTTTATCACACTATAGATGACCTACTTAAAAAAAATCAAGTCTTTTATATGAACTTCTTAGATAAACCAACTAACTACCACATTATAGAACCCCTCACATTGAAAGAGAGCGTTTTATGGTGAAAGGACCATTAAAGGTTTCTCTCATCACGTTCCAGCTTTGCAGCAGCAGATGATGATGGGCATAATATTTGTGTACGCGTCTGCACCGTGAGGGGTCATTTTTCATTCTGCCTCTCAATGCATTATCTGATTGATAGCACTCATCTGGTGCCGGTGCTCAGATGACCACCACCCTCATTAAGACAGTCCTTGATTGGCTGAGCAGTAATTATGTCCATCTGGTATAGTCACCCCTTTCTCTTTTTTTTAGTGCCTTTGCAGCCTAATTATGGCCCAGGTACAGGACTTTAATGACGAGAGTTTGAACTGAGCATCATTAAACACCCAACGCAAAAGGCTAATTACTCTCACTTACCTCACTTCCTCCTAATTGGCTTGACCTGAAGGTTTTTGAGGAGCAGTAACAAGCAGATACGGGATACATAACGATTGTGCCCTCTGGAGGAGAACGTTACACAAGCAAGGAGCCACTTATTTGGCCCCATTAAAAGGGGCCCCTCAGAAAGGGGGTCGCTCCCGGTCAAAACTTTTCACTTTAGCGAAAAAGCGGAGAGAAAGTTTATCTGTCGAAAACCCTCATCTTTGCTTTTTCATCAAGCTGAGCAGCTTTAGCTGCTAACGGTACGCCACTGGATTTCTAATGACACTAAAACAAAACAGAAAACAATCTAAGGAGAGGATAATAGAACCGCTGCAAAAATAAAAATCCCACACAATGAATATTCTGCAACAAAGTTAAGAACTATCCTTGGTTACATCAAAAACATCTGAAATTTTGCCTTATTCTCTTACAAATGTCTGAATATTTTGTTGGTCTCAAAGGAGAAATAAAAAAGTAAATATCCAAGCAGGAGATTAAAACTGGCTGGTATAGTTTACACTGCTAATAGTTTCATTTATATAAAGGCCTGCCTGAGCAGAAGAACAACAACAACATGGATATAGGAGCGTGGGGCGGGTCATGATGTTTTTCTAGTTTGGATAATTTACCTACAAGCACACAAAAACTGGATTTGCATAGGAAATTTTCATCTTTCCTTTGAGTTATTTTCTTTCTCTCCTCCTTTTCAGATTAAACAGTTGACAAGTCAGCCCATTATCGCCCTCTACTGGGCTGCAAAGAAAGCTGCGTGCAATTCAACTGAAAGCGGCCAACGTTTGCGGACACAGAGAACGATGAGACCCTTACCAAACTGGGCCTTTCATAAAATCCTAAACAGCCAAAGCTCAGTAGTAATAATTCATCTCTCTCTTTTAAAGTAAAAACAACATTAAAGTAATTCTAAGGTTTAGACACTTAGGTATTGCATGTTTGGAAGTAGCTTGCTTCCAAACGAGCACACGCCCACACATAGATTTATCTGACTTCACATTATCGACTCGCTCTTTGGTCTACGGTGTTGCAATATTTGGCTGCAGCGATCTGAGAGCAGATCTAGTTGTGTAATTCTGAGACAAAGAGTGAGGTTTGTGCACATGGCGAGACGCAGAGACAAATCACTTATTGAGGGTACATTACCTGCAGCTGGCGGTCCCAAGAGCATGGGGAAGCACTCTATGATGGTCACCAGTCCAACAGCACTGGGGAAGCGCTGGTTTCCCATCAGGTCCATGAGGCATTCAAATATCAGTGCGAAAACCATCCCAAAGCCCACTCCAAAGAACACAGCGTAGGCCACCAGCAGCGGGTAGGTCCTCATCAGGGGGCAGAGGAGGTGGACCGTGCCATTGAAGACCATGGCGAAGCTGAAGAGGTACTGGATCCTCGGCCTGACCCACTTGCTGTTGGCTACCAGCCCCGTGAGAGGCCGAACAAACATGTCGACGAAGCCCATGACGGAGAGCAGATAGGCGGCAGAGTACTCTTCTACGCCTCGGCTGACTGCGTACGCCGACAAAAACACGATGGGCGCGTACGCGCCAAAGATGAACATCACATTTCCAACGAGGTAAATGATAAAGCCCGGATCCTTGAAGGACGACAGATCCACAAAGGTCTTAACTTTTTTCAGACGGCTCCCTTTCGACTTTGTGTTGTTTGACTGGTCCACTTCCTTCGGTGGCGCAGAGTGCCGAGCGACGGGTCTCATTACGGCCCCCGCAACGCAGCAGTTTAACATCATACCCCCGAGGATGAGCAGGCTTCCTCTCCAGCCAAAGTGTCCTAAGAGATACTGGTTGACCGGGGCCAGGAAACAAAGGAACACCGGACTGCCGGCCATGGCGAGGCCGTTGGCCAACGGTCGCTTGGCGAGGAAATATTTACTGATGATGGTGAGAGACGCGTTCAGGTTAAAGCAGAGTCCCCAGCCTGTATGGGGGGAGGAAAAAATTTAAAATAAATAAAAGAGAGTCACATTTAAAGTGCTTAAGCAGGAAAAGCTGTGCTGAAGCTAAACTCTAGAGGGTCCTTTCCTAAATTAAATCAGAACTGATTGTGCTCCGTGTTCATTTAGGTTTCATCTCACTTTAGTTTTGCCGGCTAAAATCTCATTACAGAATGCTGGAATTATTTCAGAAATAATTTCTCCATTTAAGTAGAAATAAATTAGGTAGCCTGGGTAATACATTCACTCTCCTGCCTTCTGCTCTGAACATATTAATTTAATAGCGCCTTAATTTAAGGAAGATGAAGAGCTACAGCTACATGGTTGCAGCGCTAGATTTTCTCCTTCCAATGTCAATTTACTGCTCTGGTACGAGTTCACAGGTAAGTCGCTCAAACTCATTATTTTTCGTAAACTAACTTTGACGTAGCAGGGAAACAGTGTCTGGTTTTAGTTTGTAAAATTCGGTATTAATAGTATTTAGTGTGTTTTTAAAAAAAAAATATTTTCAGGACCAATGTCCGTTTCCGCTAGACAAAGATCTGAGCAGCAGGTGATGAAAGGAAAGCAGGAATGACTTTAGAATAATAGATGAGAGCTTTTTTTTTATTTTAAATGGTTTTTTTGTTTTCACATACAGAAAGAAAACAAACATGCTAATGTTAGATAAGCTAGCTTTTAGCTTGTTGGACGTAATTTTCAGAACAGTATGAGTTGCATGTTCATCTTGATGCCAGCTTTATCTACACACAATATCACAAAGATTTTTTTATGCAAGACTATATGCAGAATTTAGTCGAGTTTCTGTTTTGTAGCATCAATAGAGCAGGACAACTTCATCTAAGCCTTCACAATGATAACCTAAGCATGCAAACACGTAATGCTGAACTTCAATAATAACAACTGTAAGCCAAATGTAATTATTTACATTTGGTATTATTTGTTAAGGCTGTGGACTTCAAACAATGCAATGCAGAAGATATCAACTATAACCGGGAAAACAAGAGTGATGAAGCTGATATAATTTACATTAGAGTTACACTAATATGATGATGAATTTTTGTGAAGAAAAAAAAAGATCATATGGTTAAATACATATTATGTAGCAAGTGGGCATTGGTTGGTACCTGGTAACAAGGTTTACGAAGGTTTTGAAGAGTTACGGTTTCAAAACAACTAAAATTTACCCTCTTTCCCCCCCTTTTCCACGGTTTAAGGTAATTTTAATAAGATGCAGCAAAAAGTACTGAACTAGTTCCTGTTGTGTAAATCACTGACTATCGTCTTTACTGAATCTCAAGGGGTAGAAAGAACATTAGAGTAAGAGGGGGGGGGGGGGGAATGAAAAAGTCTTAAGGTTTTTGCAGTAAATGCTTGTCCATTTAGCTACCTTTGCTAGATAAAGCTGAATGATGCCATATTGTCACTATGCAAGGGCTCAAGGGAGCAAAGCGGTCCCCCTGGGCACAGGACACAGCTTAGCCACTTGCTGGGACTATTAATGCTTCATAGGAACCTTTGGCGGAGTAATGAGCCTCGTAGGGTGGCAGAGGGCCCCCATGCGACGCCCGTGATTGGAGACTGCAGGAAGGCGACGGAGGCCGATTAAAGCCTGTGCTCTCTGGGATCAGAGATAGTTCTGTCTTAATTACTGTCATGGCGCTGGTTCTCATGCCGCTCTAACTGCACCTCAGGAGCTGAGGCAGATGCCCAAAGCCCAGGAACAAAAGGCACAGAGGCCAAATCGGTGGAGGCAGCTCTGCACCAAGAGCTTCTTGGCAATTACAAAAAAAAAAAAAAACTCTGCAAATTCCTCTGCCTCCAAGCGAATAGTCCACTGAGAACTGGAACACTTAGCAAAATGCCAAGCAAGAGAAAGCGATTTGGATCTCAAAATAAGTTAAATAAATATTGTCGAACAACATTCAGGCAGTTAAGGTGTTGCAAAAAGCAGCCAAAATAATCACATTTATGATACCAAAAAAAAAAAAAAAACTGAACTATACCTCCAATAATGCCAATGCAAAGGTAGAGGTAAACGATGGAGCTCCCAAATGAGGCCGTTACCATAGAAACCCCACACATCAGTCCGCCCACCATGACCACTGGTCGACTTCCAAAGCGACGGACCAACACGCTGCTCACGGGACCTGGTGAAGAGGAGGGGAAAACAATAACTGGGATAGTCTTTTATTACACTTCTTTGTAATGTCTCCACTTTTTTCATTTTTCCATTTCCTCCAGTGAGGAGGACATGACGCACGTAACGCGTTGGGGATGTGGTTGAGCTCATGTGGGTCAGATGCAGCGGTGGAGAGGGGGCCTGTGCCCTGGAAAGCTTTGTAGTTCCATCTGCGTATATTTGAAAGTAGCAGGCACTGTTTGAAAAAAAGCATTTGCAATATGCATTTGTTTATGTTACCATATACATTAAATTAAAAGTTAAAAAATCTTCACGTGTAACATCTTTCTGTTTAAATATCTCACATTGCAACACCGGCTCTACAAGCCGGTGTGGCTTGTAGAGTACAAAATTGATTTTCTTTCTGAAATTAGAGCATGCGACTTTTAATCAGGTGCGCTCTGTTGTCTGGTAAATGTGGTTGGTGGCTCTGTGCAGTTTTGTGATAGAAAACTTACTTCTTTGTCTAACTGGTGCCTGATGAAGCCCGTTTAAAACGCCTGTTTTCTTAAAGAGCAGAAATTTGCTGTCTGGCAGAAACACACTGAGCTAAAAAAAAATTGCAAAGTAGGTGCAAATAAATATTTTTTATCATCACAATAGTGCCACAAAATATTGTGATAAAATATAATAATGACCATATTTTGTCACAAACACAAAAAGGTCTTGAGAAAATTGGTTTCAGATGAAAATGCCTCAGAAAGAAAAACGCATCAAAATAAAAATTTTCTGCCATCTCATCTGAAGCGGCTGCATTTTTGTTTTTTTCTGAAGCCATTTTTGCCAAGACGTTTTTATTCTGATGCCATTTAGTCAAAAGGTCTGATGGATGTTCTGACATCTGAGGCCGTTATTTTCTAATGTGTGAGGATGTTCTAAAATGTGCAACATTAGCAAAACATTACTGGTTTTGAAAAATATAAAACATGTTTGTATTTAAGGCATTATAAACTTGTGTTAATTGAGAAAATAGTGAGTCAATTGAATCAACGTAGACTTAAACAACAAATAAAAAAAACTTAATTTGTAACTTTTTCCCACGCTCTAATTTCAATCATTTATGACTACAAGGAGTCTGGTAAGAAATTTGGAAATGTCTCAAAAATATGATTAATCACTCCAATTAATAATACAGAAATTATTTTACTGATAAGTTTAATGATAATTGACACCACCGGTAGTTGTAAATACAAGTAAAGCGAAAGGCAATGTTTAAGCCAAGAATAAAACGTCACAAAATCTTTGCAGTCTGCAGCTGCTTTAAGATCTGAATAAACTGATTGATAATCATTGAATTCTTTTTTAAACTATGTAAAGCACATTGTGTTAGATTTACTTGTATGAAAAGGAAAGTGCTGCACAAGCAAAGCTTCATTCATTGATCGATTGATGATTAATGTTTAAATTACAGCTCAAATAACTTCCAGATGCCTCCCTAAAACCACCCTGTTTATTTCCATATATGCGAGTAAAGACTGAAAAGAAAATTCTCTCTATGTGATCTTCAAAACTAATCTTTCCAAACTCTATTTACTATACATAAAAATATCTATACTGTGGTATGTATATATGTATATATATATATATATATATATATATATATATATATATATATATATATATATATATATATTTATTATTTTTTTTTTTTTAACCATTAAGGGGGTACCAGGAGGGGTCAAAGATAGCTCATCATTCTCAGTGCAGCCGCGTCCCCGCAGACCATCTCTCTTTCTGCAACCATTTCCATTTCCATTATAGGTTTATCATTCAGACTCCTTGAGTCAGAGGTTTTCTGAAGAGGCTGTCATGTCTCTCCCATGGGGACCCGGTGTTAGACCCCAGTGTGCTGAACCTTCCTCTGATATATCCCACTGTCCCTCTCCTCCACTGGGTGACATTGCTGAAGCCTCGCCAAGGACAATATGATAAAGTCCTGTGCCTGAGCCACGGCGGAGCCGTATATTTCACCGCTTAGGCCTCCCTGAGCTGAGCACAGGTAGATTACATGCCCCGCTTTCCTGTCACCTTGAAAGCAGCCACCGACGAGCTCATGTGAAGCCTCCACAACACTTTGATTTAGTCATATTTTGTGTCATCTACCTGTGACCCAAATCCCCACAGATTGAAATGCGATGCACGTTTTTTTTTTTTTTTGTGCCCTGCCCTGGCAGCTTAGGGAAACAGTTTGGTGGGTCTGGTTGCTCTGTAGTGTCAGAGGCGGATTTGTTTGACAGCAGGGGAAAAGAAAAAAAAAACAACACACATTTCCCTTGTTGCACATTTGAAGTTTTTAAATTAACGACACAACAGCCTGTATTTGACTCGGGCAGTAGACTGGACAGCCCGCAACAATTATAAGAACACAAAGGGAAAAGGACAAGAAGGGGTAAGAGGTGGGGCACGACACATATAATGCCAAATAAGTTAAACCAAATAGTGAGAGTGATTACTACACAACACCTATGTGATCAAAGATATGAGTTGATTAAAACAACATATAAAAACAGAAAATCACAAAGAGCAAAAAATATCTGCTACATGATTAGCAGACATTGTGGCTAACTGCTTTTGCCTTCATGAATATCGTTTTGTATTTATATACATGTGTGTACAGCAGCGGAGGAAAAAGGCGTCTGTAGTGAATTTGCAGGAGTAGCTGCAGAGCGGTCCAACCCAGTGAATGGCTACAATGGCCTCATGCTACCGACGTTTGAAACCAGACATTTACAAGCACTTCATAAAAAGCCTTCTTTTAAATGTCTGACAATAAGTCAGACTAAACTTTCCCCGTTTCACGTCAGTAAAGGGTTCGCAAAATCATCTCTTTGCCAAATGCCAGAATAATGAGAGAGAGAGGGAAAAGAACTTCTGGGATCCGAGAAGTCATTTTAATGTAAGAAAAAAAAACTGCAAAAATATTAACGTCTCCCTGAATGTAGCATAAGATAAAAGAGAAAAAGGGCATATTCCTAATGAGTTTTGAATTTGGGTCAGGTGACTAAATAACACTGGCAACACTTTTCCTATTAGCCCCCCTAAAGCTACGTCAGAGAGCGAAGCCACTCATGTGAGGCCAATTTATCCATTATCTGTCTGTGGGAATGAGTTGACTGTACAACCACACACTGGTTGCTCTCTTTGTGAAGAAAAATATTTTTTTCAAGGAACAATTTAAGCTTTAATGTGACATGTTGGGGTTTATTTCCTATAGTTTTGGTAATAATACCGCATCAGGAAATGCACACCACAGACTGTTGACTATTTTCAGCTGTTTCTTAGGTGTTCATACATTTCTGTTTGAGCATTTTAACTGCAACAAGGGATCGCACTGCTAAAAAGAGCAATTCTGTAATTTTAATTTTATCTAAAGCAAAACAGTGTCACATCTTTCTAAGTTAACTTTTCCACACAAAGAGACTCTGCCGTTTTGCCGACTTAAGCTAGCTAGCTGGATTCTATGGTTTAGCCAAAATGAAGCCTTAGTTTACTTATTGGCATAAGAGAGCCACTGCAATAAGCTGTTTTCTATATATATGAATTAGGGCTGAAACGATTCCTCGAATGATTCGAGTACCTCGATTACTAAAATTCCTCGAGGAAAATTTACCTGCCTCGAAGCTTCGTTAATTTATGTTTTATTAGTTAGCGCACCGTGTTCCGGCCGGGACTTCATTTGCGTTCCGCAGAGCTCTCACTTCCGCCTCTGAGTTGTTGACAAAAGCTAAGTCTCAGCAGCATAAAGTCCAATCTTCAAGATTGGCCCGTGGGGATTTTATTGATTGATGATAATGCCCGACTTTTTATCGTTTTTGGGGAACCAATAAGCATCCTTAAAATGACTGGGGGAATGCCTGGAGTACGGCAGCATTTCTCCTCCGGGGCTGCTGGTTGAAAGCGAACGGCGGGAAGAGCGCTGAGGTGAGCGGATAGACTGAACAGGGCGGGCGGCTGAGTAGCTGATGCTTACCGTGTAAATGTAGCTTTACCGACGAACCGCACAATAAATTTCATATCCCGGTCTGAAGAAACGGGTGGCGGAGCGCATCGTACATGGCTGGTAGATGAGTTTCTGAGTGTGACCAGTGAAGGTGTCGTAAATATCCCGTATTGCTTCCCCCCGTGTTCGTCCCCCGGTCTAACGGTTCGTCAGTCCGCTGGTCTATTTCCTCCCCTCCACCCCATCTTACGTTCGTTCATTCGCCCTCTCCTCCCACTCCAGGCGGCATTTCCCGTATTTTCAAACCCAAAGCGTGACAGGTTAGGTGGCAAGGTGAGTTTAATTAATCTATTAAACTCACTGAAGATGAATACATAAACTAAAAGCTGGATTGTAGACATTTTTTATAAGCATATTTGTGAGCCTGCCTCTTTGTTATTAAATTCAATATAATTTCAGATTTTTCTATAACTTTTCTTCTGGTTAACTTAGAAAGTGAGCCATTATTGTTACAGGTTAGTTTTCTAAACTACAAAAAAGCAACTGTTAGGGATGCTCAAATATGAAAAATTGGACTGATATTGATATCTGATAGTAACACCGGTATTATGCCAGATTTACCAATATTTCATTTTATAAATTTTTTTTATCCGATTACTCGATTAATCGTAAGAATAATCGATAGATTACTCGATTACTAAAATATTCGTTTACAACAGCCCTAATATGAATCCTAACTATTGTTGTAACACTTTTAAACCACTCCACATTCCACACTGTTTGATTCTGTAAAAGATGCTGATTTAAAGCTGCACACTGCAGACCTTGTGATGGATCACAGCTTTTAGGACACGTGTCCTTTTTGGGCTCACTGCAGCTCTAAGTAAACGTCAGCTGATAAAAAAAAAAAAAACACTATTGTGCAATGAAAATGGTAAACGTTTGCACAAGTTTAATTTTTGAATCAAATTGTTGAGCCAGAACAGTGTTATGTATATCAATTTGAAAAAACATTTTGCAGAAATGTGTGTGTGTACTTACCCAGACATCAGTTTTATATCATGTTACATAACCCTGCCATACTGTTGTATTTAAAACCCCTAATTCTATCTCACCTCAGTATAAATATGTAAAAAAAAAAAAAAAGACTAGGAGTTCATTACACCTCATGTTCCATGATTAGGTCATTTAAACTTGTTTGTTGACCATTGAACATCCTGATAGCTGTAGTTATTTCTCTGTTTGAACAGGGCAACATAATAAAAACTCACCGCCTGCATACATTACAGCCAGCATGATGGAGGAAATCCATGCTATTTCACTGTAGCTGGCCCCCAAGTCTTCTTTGATCGGCTTGAAGAAAATGGACAGGGCTTTGGGAGTGGAATATGCGAATCCAATGGAAATGTGGGCACCGAGCACCACCATCCAGCCCCAGCCCCCGTCCACAGGCTTGGGACCCAACACATCTGCCGGCGCAGGCGGCATCTTTCTGTTCAGAGTGGATGACATTAATGACTTGTCAAAGAACAAACACAAATGGAGCTAAAGCAAGGTCTTCCTTTAAAAGAGAATAATTTAAAAATAATAAAACCCAAGAATCTGTCTCTATGATAAAATAGGATACAATTGAAAATGTGCTTAAGCTATCAAACCATGTATCATCGCTTGCAGTTCTGCTCTGCTTTCTCCATTTTAGGATGCTAACTTGAATCTTTACTCTAAACTTCTTCAAAAGTTTATTCCTGACCCGACTATTTTGTTCCTTGGTCTTTGTGAGGCTGTCTGTTCAACCCTGTCAATCAGATGGCAGCTCAAAATGAGCCGCTTTCTACCAGACGTGTTATTAATGTTTAACGGGAGTTCTCCTTTCCACTGTCACCACATGCATGCTCAGTATGACCGATTGTTGCAAAGCTAACAGCAAATTTCTGTCAACAGTCCCCACATTTAGAATGAGTTAAAAAGGATGTTAATCTGATCTGTTGCGCCTTCTTTTATTGATGCGCAACAATATAATTAATTTTCTAACTCTGAGGCCCTCACAGAACAGCTGCATGTACACAGATATTAAATTAAGCAAAGTTAGACTCCATTTACTAGCTAGGCGGCTTCTGAATGCAACTGTGCATGTGCACACCACACTTTTCAGACGCACTTGGGGGGAAAAAAATCTACAAAGGAACCAACAAAGTTGACTGGGTTGTTGTAATGTCACGAAACGTCGATATTTAACGCACTGAAACATCTAATGGTGGATTCTGTTAAAAAGCTGTAGAATAATGCCCCCTTCAAATGTTACAGCTTCGGCCCCAACTTTTTGTTTTGTTTGCAGCCTAACAGAAAACGTCAGCTTTTACGTCATCTTCACGCCAAGGATTAAAAACAACTTCGCTACAGATACGTCCGACAGTACGGTTAATTCAAAAGGTGCGTATTTTCAGATGGGAAAAGCACTAAGACCAAGTTTCAAAAGCTCAAAAAAAAAAACGAGCACGCGGAGTTGGGTTATTGTTCGCACGTGGGCCGGTTATCGATACCCTGAAAACAAAGCGTGGCGTGGATCCTAGCACTTGTCTCTAGAAACACCCCGCGAAATTGTCGCCTTACCTTTCACAGAGCGCGGCTGGAGACTGTCTGAGAGCCCCGAAGAAAGAAAGACAGAAGTTTGAGCAGCAGCCTTCTTCATTGGACGCCTGGTCACATGTTGCACCGTTTGACCCGAGGGCTTTTCTCCACTTATCGCTGTTTTGGAGGACCTGAGTGAAGCTCTCTTCCTCTCTTGTCTAGACCCACCAGTCACGACTCGCATGTCAAATGTAAAACAAATAAACTTCAATCTTTATAATTTTTTTTATTATTATTATTCATTTATGTGCAATGTGAAGTTCACAGTTGAGCTCAACAACCACTATAACCTGAAACCCAAAGAAAAAACAAAACACATATTTTAAAGTAAAAGCGAGGGAAAGAAATTAAAACAATGGAATAGCACCAATGAACAATACGTATAGCTGATCTGAACAAGCTTCTCATGACACAGAAAGCGGTTTGTTTTAGCTTGTTATTGGCAAGACTGGTGTTAAAAATAATCAAAAGATGTAGCAAGATGTTACAAAAGCTAATGTACTACAGGGCAGGACAAAATAAATCTAATTTAGCACTCGTGCAGGTAACCTTTTTTTTTCTTGTAAGAGGATTACACTACAATAACAAATTAGATAATCACATAAGGAAAGAAAATAATAAAACAGCCACTTGAGAAGAGAAAAAGGAAATCACATCTATTTTTTTTTCAAGTTACAAAAGAAACTGAATATAAGTTTAGAAAACTGTGCAAGTACAGCAAACCTATGGTACAGTATATTACACATCACAAAACAAAATTAAATACAGTACTGTGTATCAGTAGAAATCCTGAGAGTTCTCCGTTCCTGGTTCTCGAGTGGCCACGGTGGAGCCATGTTGGTGAGGCTCGGACCACACAGATCACTTGTGAAGGAGTGTCTTTTGGAGGTTATTGTTCACGCAGTGTGATTAAAATCAGCTTAATGTCTTTCGAACAGTCGACCTTCTCTCAGAGAAGTAAACCTGTCCTCAAAGTCCTTGCTGAATGTGACTCGTTAAAAGATTCATTTCCATGTAAACCTTCTTGTTGATTGCTATATATCTATATATTTACTGAAACGTTTTAGAAAATAGAGGGACACTCTTTTCTGGTAATGTCAAAAAAACAAACAAACACGTGAAGTGCTTTGATGACATGAGAACCTGCATGAGAAAACTGAGCACTGGAAAGAAAAAAAAAAATCAAATCACTTTGACAGGGAGGACAAGTCGATTGTGGGTTTTTTTCTTTTTACACAAGATTGTCTAAAAAAGCAGCACCAACAGTTTGTGCCCGAGTGACGGCGTGGTAAAAAAAAGAAAAAAAAAAGATTCATGGCTGTTAGCACAAACTCCAGACCCTTGCGTAGGTCTTGTTTGAGAGGGTGCATCGTAAAGTTTGCAGTTAAGGACAACCGAAGTGAATAGCAATTCAGTGCAATGCTGAGCTGACATTTCAAATGTTCTTCATGAGATGATTTGGATTTGGATGCCCCCTCTCCCTTTTTTTTTTTTTTTTTTTAGCCACAGGCACATTGGCATCACACATAATCTGCACCAAATTACACATCAGTCCAAGTCTGCACCCATGCAACCGCCAAACAATGACTAGTACTAACAGCCCCCCCCCCCACAAGCATAGACAAGCAAACAAAAACATTAATGCACTAAGGTAATACAAGATAATAAAGCCTAATCACAGTTCCTTGATTTATTGCTACCACAAAATTAATTTCAATGTCAACTATAACAAGACCTCAAATGCTTTTTTTCCCGTCAACCTTCTAGAAAATTACAACGCGAGGCCAAAAGCCAATCGAACATCCGAATGCCAAGCAGAGCTTTTTACACGGCTGTTCTGTCAAGACAAAACGGCCTGAAGACGTCCCTTTTCTCCACGTCCGATGAATCTGAGGTAAACCTGTTAGTTGGTCGGAACTTGTCGCTTAGTGTTAGCACAAAGATATGACTCCGTCCTTATATCTCCAATGTGGAGAGTGAATACTCCAAGACTTAAGTTAAAATATATTTGCATATGACACAACGGATGCCAACTCAAAAAAAAAAAAGTGGGAAGTGTGAGCTGCATTCGATTGGTATCCAAAAAATAAAAAAAAAGATCTAGTTCCTTACAATGTGGTTTTATATGCTGTTGCTTGTGAAGGAAGATGGGGTCGTGAAAACAATCTAGGCATGGGCCGGTTATTTGAACGCCAAGGCTTTGAACAACTAAGGATTCAAGGATCTGGAACGTTTTATGGAATATTTCTCATACAGGTGGACGTCCTTTTCAACAAGATGTCTGACAAATTCCAGTTTCGTACAGATGTATGTAGCATAGACTCTTCTCCCACCTGTTGCTCTGCGCCACCATTCAGCTGGTTGGAACAAGGATTCTGATTTTCCCTACTGCTTAGCCAAAAGACAAGTTGATCCATTTGAGATTTCCCATCATAAAAAAAAATAAAAAAAACACTGGTGTGAAATAAGAGGGGCACCGCCCAGCAGTCTGAAGGGGAACGTCTTTGTGCACCTCAACACAAAATGCACCTCAACTGGCGCCTTCAACACACATTGGTGTGTTGCACCAAGGTAAGAATTACTGAACTCCAGTCTTGGGATTGTTTTAGCTGAAAAATTGAACATGGGGGGGGGGGGCGTTGACTTTTTGATAGAAAACTGACATTAAAAGTGTGTTTTAAAACTTTCCACCAGAGCAAATGGCCAGACTAGTTTTGATGAAAAGCTGAATGACAAAAATGTTTAATATTTGCACAAAACAAGTTGTGAACTACTGCTAAATACAATGGGCACTTAATTTTATGCATCTAAACCTGACTGTCAACATATGGTATTAAAACAGTTATAACAGTGAATTTAATATATTTTTGAAGTAGGAAGTTTTATCCATTTTAAATAGATAAATCATCTTAGTCGTTTGTCTTAAATTTATAATTATCGTACCAGCCCATGCCTAAAACATGCTTCTGCATTTTAAAACGCTAGGATAATGTAAAAAAATAAAAATACACACAAACAAGCCTCCGAGTTAGCAACCAAGTAATGAGCTATGATACTCACCTTACCCGTATGAATTTAGAGTTTATATAGTTATTTATATATAGAGATTTTCACTTTATGGTGACGCATAGCATCCTCATCTCCAGGCGGCCCTCATTAGCATGCCAAACAAAAAAAAAATAATCAATAACTTTTAATTTCAACAAAACAGACAAACATGGCTCAACAACAAGCGAAAATAGGATAATTGCACTTATGATTTGTTGTAGGGTTTTGTTAAACATGCTTCAGTGTGTGTAGTTGGTGCCGTCTAGAAAAAAAAAAAAAAAATACTGCAATCTTTAAAGCACCCCCATTTTGATCATGTTAAACCAAAGTGTGAACTTCTTAAGACTCAACAGAAAAAAAAAACCCAAAACAAAAACTAAAAAAAAAAAAAAAAAAAAAAAAAATCAGTCCGCATGGTGTAAAACCCAAGGTAACACCAGGCACAAGGCAGGCAGGACCGACACCACTTGCCCTGGCCGCCTGATAAGATCCGGTTCGTTGTTTAGCTCAAAGCACTTTCTGTAGACACTGTGGGTAAAGTTTGGCCACCACACATTCAAAATGGCGACCTAAATCCCAAAGACGGTCAGGGGTTTCATAGACTTTGGTCCACGTGTCTGCCTCGTCGTCGTACTGGTAAAGGGAGTTCTTGCGGCTGGTGCGAAACACATGCTCCTCCACCATGACCTGCGTGGCACGTACGAACAGGTGCAGCTTTCCCTGCAGCAGCATGGCCTTGATGTATGGGCTCGTGGCTTGGTCAAAGGGCAGATCTCTCTTTCGACTCCATGTGTTGCTCTCCATGTCATAGACCTCCACTGTAAAGGTGCGCTGGTGGTTCCTGCAAATTCCAGCAATGTAGTAGATGCAGTTCTTATACAAGGCAGCCAGACCTTGACTCCGAGGGATGCCCATTGGGGCTAGATGGCTCCAATAGTCCTTACGGGGGTCATAGCAGAAGAAACATTCACCTGAAAAGGATTTAAAGATTTTGATTAAATCGATGAACACAAGACTTTTCTTTAAGAGTATAAACTCACCTTGGAGGACATAGATCCGGTCTTTATATTCCACCGCACTGTGAAACTCCATGGCAACTGGCATTGGACTGACTGCCGTCCAACAGTTGTCTCTGGCATCGTAACACTCCACTGACTTTAACGCGTTCCTTCCATCCCCTTCGTAAACTCGGCCTCCTAGAGCATAAAGTTTCCCACAACAGTGCACGAGTTTGCATCCTATCCTCGCCCTCAGCAGGGGAGCACGTGGAAGCCATCGGTTTCCTGCGTGCTCATACTGCCAGAAGTCACTCTCCGCTCGATGGTCGATGCAAACCTCGCTGTTGCTTGGTCGGTAGCCACCGGCGATGTAGATGTCGTTCTCTGGCGACACCAAGATGCCGACCTCTCTGAGATCGTTGGGTGGCTTGCAGAGCTTGAACACCCGTCCGGTGGCCGTGTCCAGGCAAGGCACCGTCTGCTTCTTTCCTGAGTGTTTATGGGCCGCGTCGAAGCAGATCACCATCTCAGAGGCGGTCATGCCCAGACGCTGTGGACAGCCGTTTGTGCCGGTGAGGCGAGCTTTTGCCTCGGCGGGGTCTTTAGAGAGCAACAGGGCGCAGGCGAAAGGCGCAGGTATCCGACTGAGAAAGGCCTCATCCAGCAAGGGCAGACGGATGCATTGGGAAAACACCTCGGGGAGGCTGGCTTCGCGGCCGGGTTGGTCGTGCTCAAGCCAGCGGATGATGCTCTCGTAGACGTGCTCTTCCTTCTCCACATTTAAGTCGTCGCTGTTTAAAATACTGACCAGCTGCTCCTTGGTCATCTGGAGAAATTCTTGCTCCTTTGAAACACACAGAAACTGCCACAAAAGATGCAAAGTTTAGCCTTGCACACAAACACTTATTGCAAAGGAAGACTTTTACAGGACAAAGGTGACCCATTATGTTTTCTTGGACAGGTCCAGAAAATATACATGTTTCGTATGTTTTAACATACAAAACATGTAAATTGCATTCCTTGCACAAATTCAGTCTTTGATAATCAGATCTTAGTCTGGTCAGCTCTACCTATTTTGATCTACTTTCAGCATGAGCTGCTTCAGGGCCTCTTGTCATTTAAATCCAAATGAGCTGCTGCTGCTGCTTTCCATGTCAACATTCACATGTAAAAATGGCTGCAAACAGATGCACAATTATACAACTACACATCTTTGAAAAGCAGTAGTAGAGCCACCAACACAACCAACAAGAATACAGCAAATGGTTCTGAATAGTAGAACAGCAACAAAATACTTTGTCTTTTGAAGCAGTAAAACCAGCTGATCAAACATGCTGGAGCTCTGCTTAGGTTGCTAGGTGAATGCACAGTGACTGTCAATTGACTCAACAATTGAGAATTTTTGAAACTGTTCATTTTCCAGACACCAAAACAACAAAAATATACCTGGGCGTTTTCTTCCCCCCCCCCCCATACTTGGGTTATGTTTAACAGCAGTTGAGACTCAGATGGAAGTATAAAAACATGCAAAACGTCAACTTTGCATAACAGGTCCCCTTTAACCCTTGTGCATGCGAGGACTGAGGCAAACGTGGAGGACTGTTGCAAATGATACAAGTTTTACAGGTGTGGGGTCGGTTGGACCCCCTTTTGTAAACACAAGGGTTAAATTATCCTAATTGTTCAACCGACCTTCTTGCGGATGTAGTCCTGCGAGCGTTCCCTCAACTCCTGATGTCCATATGCATCTGCGAACATGAAGACGCCTATACAGTTTTGAGGGTCAAGTCGGCTGATCATAAACTGGGCACACTGATCCTGCAGAGCAGGGATCTGGAAAATGCTGGCTGCCGTGAACAGAGCCTGGACGTTGGACTCGGAGAGCACGACTCTGGAGGTGTAGGCATAGTCAAGGACAAGGTGCATGGATTCAGATTCCACGCCCACAATTCTGACTTCACGCTGGCTGCTCTCTGTAAGGCCGCTGGTGAACATGGACCTAAAGATGAGACAAAAAGCCCCCACCCCCATGAAATCAGTCATACCAATTCACGTCTAGCATTGCTTAAACAACTGAAAAGTATTATTTATGTCAAATCATTTTCAACCTAAAGTATGGGCTGATGGCTGCAAGAACATTCCGGTGGCACGCGAAAGTCTTGCCGTGGTCCACTTCTACGACAATATCTGTGAGTTGTGCTTCATCGTACAAAGCTTTGAGCTGCTGAAGGACGTTGCAGGCGTGGACAGCATCTACCCCGTTGTAGTTGGTGGCTGGAGGTGTCCCATTTTGTACTTGTAACAGCTTGCCTACCTCTAAAGAATGATGCAAGGAGAGAAAATTATTTCACCTTTTGAAACAACTAAAAATACAATACACATGGGGATTTAACTTTAACAAGTTATGCTAGAAACCAAACCTGCTCAGATTAGGTTTCCAGATTAGAAATTAAGCCCAACTCTCAAATCAATGCCATGAAAAAAAAGGAAATGTATAACACAATTTCAACAGCATCTCCTTTCTTCCCCTCACTCCACTATGTCTTAGAAAATCTTTCAGATATCTCGGCCGAATTTATACTTCTACACCTAAAACAGAAAACTGAATAATTTAACTGAGATCAGAAATGTTTTTATTATTATGTCTGAAAATAGATCATCTCCATTTAAGAATATGTGAATGCATAATAAACTTAAGTGTTGCATAAGTCTGTAAGCCCATGTATCAGCAAGGGTCGAATATAGATGTCAAGCTATACCACAGGTTTGAATTAAAAAAAGATACCAAAAATCTATGTAGTTTTGAAACCGAAGCACTGTTCCAAGTCTACTAAAATGTCACTGAAAATTAAAGAGCAACACATCATACCTCCTCCACATCTTACTAAACCCTGCTAGTCAGCTGGCCTAAAGATTTTGCTTATAAGTGAGACAAATACAGGTATTTTGAGATGGTTCTGTACACAAAAAATTTGGTCAGATAAGGTATTGGACGCACCATTCTTAAATTTATACACTTACATTTTTTCCAATTTCTGGTTAAGGAACATAAAGTTAGTCTTTTATATTATCTAAAAAGCATGAAGTCTCAGTTTCTTTCAACATTGGAGTCAGATACTAATGAATAGAAACAATGAAGCTCAATGGATGTAGTGTCAGTGAACTGGAAGTTATTCTGAGTTGTTTTAAAGGCTAATGTGGATTCTAAAACTCATTTTAGGTTTGGTTTCCAACTCTGGGTTGAGGTTCAAATCGGGTAATGCGCTTAATATACAAGTTTATAACCAAGTTAATTCTGTGGCGTTTCCCTAAAACAGGAACCTTAAATTACAACATGACTATTATTACATGTGTCAGAGCTGCATGATTGGCCTCACGATGTTTAAACCGCAGCTTTGCTGTCTGAGAGACTTGAAGTACTTTTCAACACGTACCTCGTGTTGAGCAACACCAACTCCTTGACAGGACAAAGGCTGGCAATGGATGAATAGAAACTACTGTCTCGCCAGGTGGTAGCTAATTTGCTAACATGTCGAATGCCCAACGTCTCTTTTAGTAGCGGGGGGAAAAATGAGTAAGGACAAACTCTAAGAGTGCCTTAGTGCTTAAAATTGGGACGGAGTAGCGCAATATGTTCGTCATAAAAAAATAGCTATATTGCCATTTAAGTTAGAAGACGTGTAAGCTTAACTTTTAGCAGCACATAGACAGAGAGCTAATGTTAGCAAGCATTCTTTGACACAAAATTGCGAGCTACAAGGGGCAAAAAGTGTTTTTGGCATCTACATACACATCGTTTAAAACTATAAAGCTACATAACACGACATCACCCAAATGACTGTGTTGATATCGTTAATAAATGGTATTTGTCCAGCGTCAGTCTCTTGTCACAAACAAGTGTTTACACAATCAGCTGTGGGTAGCGAGCTAACCGGCCGAAAGTTAGCCACACAGCTAACGTTAGCAACATAGCCAAGCAAACGACAAACAACTGTTTGGAGTAGTCATAAAGAGGCATGACTTCCTCCGACGAGTACGCAACGTGTCACGAATTCTAACTCGTCCAACAGGCCGTGCTCGGTAAGTTGCTAAACACGCACGCTATGACTTTAAAAAGCGTTATTTCAATGTGGTTAGAGCAGAAAACAATGAAGACTTTGCTAACCTCCACTGGCAGCCATTCTCCCCAGTCTGTCTCAGAGCAGACCGAGAAACGTCAGGGAGTTTACATCCCAGCAACGGAACAAGAAGCGGCCAATCACAAGACGGGCTCTCGTGCGACAGCCAATCAGATGCTGTTTGCCTGGTACAAAGGGGAGAAAAGTTAATGGTGGGTGAGGCTACAAATCGGAGCTGATGATCATTAACAGGTGCGAGCAAAGTAAGAGAGCAAACTTTGTAACTTAAATTGCTGCTAGTTGATTGATAATGTGGTTTGGAATAGTTTTAAAATTAAATAGCCACATATCAATGGATTGTTTACATGCGTTCTTTTAAAATTAGAAAGGAGCAAATGTAAAGAGATAGGGCCAGGAAAAGAGGAAAAGTGTAGTTTGCTCAATTTTGAGAGTTCTGCACTTAATAAGCTATCATGACTGACATAAAAAAATGAATTAAGTCTTTAAAAAAAAAAAAAAAAAAGATCAATTGCAACATCACTTTATGGGTTTTTGTATGCCTGCTTAATTCATAATTTAGTTGGGGAATTCACAGGGTGATTAGATGCAAACATGCAAACAATATATAATTTTATTTACTTGCACATATGTGTGTCGTACACCTGTCAGACACATCTTCATCAAGACATCTGTGAGTGGGGGTGGGAAATATTAACTAAACATTTTGTCCCTGACATTGTCAAAAGCAGGAAGATTAGACGGGCCGAAGATTTGAAAGGGTGTTTTGCAAAAGCCAAGCTATGATGGTTACGTGATCTTCAAAACCGTAGAACTTTGGGGTGTATCTCTTCTGCAGTGGTCGATATGTATTAAAAATGAAGTGATCACAGGGTGCCTAAGGCTCGTTGATCCATGGTAGGGGGAGCAAAGGCTCAGACTTTAGCAATGGCAATCTTAAGATTTCTGACCACTGGCTCAGAAAAATCCCCTTGGACTTCCACTCAGTTTGAATTTCAGACTTAAAAAGTTGGATTTTTACATAACAAACTCAACCAATGCAGTGTGAACAAATTGCAGTGAGTCATTTGGCGAGATCCGAGAATGTCCGTTATGTTTCATACCGACAGTCAGTGGACACAAAAAAAAGAAATACAGGCGTTAGAAAAAAAGGGGGGGCGGGGGACGGGAAGGGTTATGTTCTAACCTGCTCACTCACTGCTTGACCATACCAGGAAGTTGAGTCATCTTTAATCACCCCTTACCTTTAATCCAAGTTTCCAGTTGTTTCACAATTCTGGGTCAAAAAGTGTTTCTAGAAAAAGTGTTTAGTGGAGAGACTTTGTTTTTTTTTTTCTGTGGGTCATAAGCAAGCATCCTATCTGCTTGCTTATCTTCGTTAAGTTCATCCATGTTTGTTTCTGCAGCTGATGTTTCCATGTTGCAACGATAGAAAGGCAAATTGTAATTCATTTATATTCCCTCAGTAAGATTTTTAGTTTTTCTTGCTCTAAAACATAGTGATATAGTCACTTTTAAGGCTCCTTCCTACAGCAAATTCCCACAACTGTTTGTGGGTAAATATAAAACCTTTTGTTTAACATGTTTTTTGGTTCAACCTAAACCTGTTTTAAATCCTGTTTACAGACACATTCATTCATCCACATTGTCTACCGTTTCTACACAGGGGTCAAAAGAGGACTGTTGTCAGTCCATGGCAGGACAAGAGGTGGTGTGCACCCAGAGCAGGTCACCAGTCCAAACAAAACATAAGATAAGTTCTGTCAATCCTGAGGAACTTTAGTCAGAGTTTCTCCATCTTACAAACAAAGTTAGACTGGATCGTTGCATTAAAAATTAATGCTATTATCTAGATTGCAGACTTCGGGCTCTCCTTCCCACGCAGCCTGCAGGAACAATCCTACGCTCCTGGTGGCAGAGGGAGATGATAATTCATCACTATTTGAATTGTCTGTCTGAGTTGGGACTTTGCTGCAGCGGGTCATTTCACATTCATGCGGCAACACCTGCAAACCACAGGCTGTCAAGAGAAATGTACTAATTGCTGTTTATTGAACACTTTGATTGCCGTGAAATCCCCGGGTGCCGAGGCACTGTTATTTAATCACTTTTTGCTTGTAATTAGAATTCATTCATTAATAGGTTTGTAGGAGAATTACAAAGGCCTGTCTGACAATGGCATTGTTCAAACACATCGCCAACTGCGTCCATTGAATATTAAGTATTTATGGCTATATGTAACAAGCAACACTCAAACTCTTGTGATAGTTTCACCATGCTGGCCTTTTAAAGTTTTAGCGAATGTCCTGAGATGCCCGGGTCGAATACTTCAAACGAAACCCCAGGCGGCAGCGGAAGTGGTCGGTTACCATAGAGACTCGATGCAGACTGATGTGAAGACATTGCTGATGGAAAAAAGTTCTGAAGATTGCTTGGGGAAAGTCCCCATGCTGCTGGACCGGCGTTGATCCCCTCCCAAGTGGAGACAAAAGAAATATGGTTTCTTTTCATTATTTAAAATAAATACAAAATGACAATTGAACTTGTCTGACATGTCAGAAAAGTACAAATCATTGAATGAGTAAATAATATGAATTTTAAATCATGAAACGTTTCAAACTAATTTCATCATCACCTCAAGTAACTATCAAATAAACACCTGTATCTTACAGTACTGTTTGCACATAATTCTCATACATCTGCCGGAATATGCAGGTATAGGATTTGTGTCTAATTACTAAATGCGTACAATACTGGTGAGAAATGTACATACACTCATCATTGGTACAAGCAATACATTGCCAACTTTGTAAAAAATAATGGAAGTTGACAATAAACTTCCATTACATTGGAGGTATGTTGTCAACTTTGGATATAATGGAATTTATTTATTTTGTAAAAAATTATTTTAAAAAACAATGGTAAAAATTTTTTAGAAACATTTTTTATTTTCATAACAATATATAGTTTTTTTTAATTGGCAAGAAAATGACATAGGCCTTTATTTTAGGAAGGTGACAATATTTATTTTGGACTTTTTAGGATGAATTGAGCCATTCGTTTGTAATATCAGTGGACTGGAGTATTTTATTATTAGTTCATTCTGGTGTTCCAGAAGTTTCTTATTCAGGATAATAATGATGGTTCCTGACTTGTTTCTTAGCAACTTGGGAAATTCTTTTTAGCTGCAGATTCCCAATTGGAAAACTGTGTGACATATAACTAACTATTCAACCCCGTAAAAAGAATGGACCTAATATATGATTTAATGGTTTGATGTTTATGCTGATCAGTAAACTTTTCTCTGGCAGTGTACTAATATTTTTAAAGTTTTTGCTTTGCTAAAAGTCTGAACAAAATGCGTATCCAAATGTCTATACAAACATAAAGTCAAAACTCATCCGCAGTCGACTTTTGGTTTAGATTCAGATTATCTACGTACCATTTCAACATGCACCAAAAAGCTCGCTTCGAACATGAAAGTGCCGCCTTTTTGTTTCTGGAGTTCCATCATCAGTACTGTGTGGGCTTGAAATGTGCTCTAACACTGCGTAACGCTGTAAAATGACAGCAGAAGAGACAAATAAAAGTACAGCTGCAATCTTAGCGATCGATTTCACATTTTTTTTCCCAATTTCTCCCCATTCAGCCACACTGTGGCCTGTGAAATTGGGCCTACGCTGCAGCCGAATCAAAGAAGGGGGGGGAAAAAAGCCTTCCTGGGGCTGCTGTTATTTGATGATAGCTCTGGTTTCTGATTATCCATTCTCCCCCTGATGTCCCTTTTTGAAACAATGAAACCCATCACCTGATATCTCCACCTCCACTTTCTACTTTTCCCCTCCTCGTCTTAACACAGAATTTTGTTGTCATGGAACTTTGAGCGAGAGATTTATTACTATTATCATTGGCCACATTTACAATATTTCATCCCGTAGAACTGAAAGGCCACGAACAAATAAATTAGAGGATTTTTTTTTTCTTTTCCCATTTCGCCCTATGCATCATCCGGAGAACGTATAGGAACAGATGACATACTCTATGGCTGCTTACCCTCTCACACAAAAAGAGCTGCTCTCTGCTTTTATCCCGTATATTTGTCCTGATGTTATATCCTTGGAAAAGTCGACGAGTGTTCACAGTTCAGTGTTAAAAGGGTAAATTTTCTATGAAATAATTACATTTGTTTGTCTGTAGCCTGTTACGTGTAAACACTCGGTGTTGCCAGCAATTTCGCATCTGCTAAATTGCAACACGATAAAAGACGTGGAAGCAAGTCGGAAAGAGGAACATGAGAGGGTGGGTGGGTGTAATTGTTGTTCAAACGTGTGTTTCTGTCAGAGACAGAGGTAATGGGTTATTATATGGCTCTGGGGGGTTGTGGAAGGATGCCTGCAGATGTTTGCAAGCAATGGACTCCTCCACCCCACCGCTCTAACGGAGACTAACAAGCTCACTATAGGAGGCTGCAGTAAATACCGAACCGGTGACTCTTTTTCACGTTTAGAAAAAAGAAGAAAAAAAATGCCAGTTTCCCGGTCTTCTCTCGCAGCTTTCTTTGTCTCAAACACCAGCTGAGGAGCTGAGGAGCCGATGAGCGGATGGTCTGAGGTTCCCCCCAAAAAGCACCTTAATTTCAAACCAAACCCACTGCAACATCTCAAACTATGGCACAAGCTGCTGGACGCTGGTTTATGTAACTGCAGCCGCAGAGTGTCTTCTGGTTAGGTTCAGTGAACAGATAATAGTATTGGCAACAAATAGAGTTTGTGAGTTTGTGACTTTGTGGCGCAGCATTCAGGGCAAAAATAAGTTGTCATCTGAACTCCAACTTTGGATTGGTCATGAGCATTTGGTTCTCTCTTTTGTTGGGCTGTAAATGCTGCTAATGGTGCTAAAGATTCAGATTAGGTACTAAACTACAGGGCAACACAAAGACACAAGACAGAGAACCATGCATCGATACCTAAAGACAAATTACTAGCTAACAATCAGGGGTTTTTCTTTTGGTTGCAGGAGGAAGCTGTACCTGGAGAGAACCAACACAAGCACGGGGGAAATGTGAAAACTCAATGCAGAAAGCCACCGTTTTGAAATAAAAATTACTTTTACACATCAAACGGTAGCAATTCAGTTGAACCGCAACAACACTGCAAGTCGAGTCCGTCTCCTGAAGTGCCAACTAGCAACTGTTAGCATGTCACTTGTTCTGTCAGATAGCCATACGCTGTCAGGATAGCATACATGCAGTTAGTGCGCATGCCCGCGCATGCGGATTAAGAGTGCGACCGTCAGTGGAGTTGTCAGTTCAGTGGAGGCAACAAGTTATGACGAAAATAAGTCATTAAATTGTTTATAATATCATATAATATGATAACTAGATAGATATACATGCGTTGTCGTCGTTTCAAAGTGTATTTAAAGCAGGTCTGGCTGCCGCTGCAGTCAACTACAACACACGCCCGTGTAAAACTCATTAATCTACTTAACTGCTAAGTCAGGATGCCATACAGCTGTTCATAACAATGATGATCTACGTCATGATTCTATGTTGCTGATTAAATAAAATCATATGGTAATCACTGCGTGTACATGTCTGAGCTAAGCGTATGACTATCTGACAACGTATGCTGATCTGACAGAACACCGGATTTGTCCCTCTCAGCTGTGGGTCACAGTACCTGACACTGCTGCATCCATTGTGTTATGAGCCGTTGTCCTCCTTTACTCAACGCCGAACGAAAAGTCATAAACGGCGTTAAAACAGTGTTTATATGTCAGTAAAACATTCTAGCTTTAGTCCTGCATAGACAGCATGTAGAATTGTTTCTGGGCTGATCCGTTGCCCAAACAAGCCAAGCACCATTTACTTTTGATGCAGAATAAATAATGGAGGCAGTTTGAGTCGACTGTACCCCCATCTGCCCTTCATATGGCAAAAAAAACAACAACAAACAAACAACGCTGCGCTGCCTCCCACTGCGAGCCTGACTCGTTCGTTCCACTTGTCTGCCTGATAGATTTAGTTTTATCAAATTTGGCTTTTTATAGCCTCCTGCTAATTAGTTAGGGGAGAAAATTAGGCACTCTCCTGCTTTTAGTCCACTGACCAGCCTACTTATTCTTTTTTTTTTTCTTTTTTTTATCTCTCTAAATCGTCCTCTTGTGGTCACACAGTCCTGTAGTTGCCGGAGGTTCTGTGTGCGCACCCAGCAGGAAGCTCCGGGGCTCCAACGACAGAATCGGATTAAGGCCCTCCCCCGCTCCCCTTCCGGTTGGGTGCTGGCGTGCGACCATGTGCCTGTCATCAGCATCGAAGCGGTGACACGGGGAGATCTATCAGCAAATCCCACCGCATGGAGAAAATTCTTTTGGACCTGGTGGATAAAAAAGGGGGTCTGGGATGGGCGTTTTTTTTTCTTTCTTTCTTTTTTTTCCCCCTTTTCTCCCCACCTCTCACCCACTTTCCTGGTACATTATTTCAGGCCCCAGGAGAGTATTCTCCATCATGTCAATGTGATGTAGCACACAGAGGCAATCATGCAGCCTTTTCTGGCCTCGGGGCTGCCTGCTCAGTGGAGAAAATGCAACTTTAGCACTTAATCATCCCACCGATACCTGCTGCACCGGTCTATGGGAAGGGTATTCAGCACAATATGAGACCGGATCCCCCCCATCTCCCTCTGCTCCCCAGCCCCATCCCCCCTGATGGTGGCCAGGTTTCTGTGTATCCCCCCACGGTTAGGCGTTTTTCTGCCCAGTTCTCCCTCTTCCCATTTAAAGATCTGTGAGCGAAACTCTGCTTGTGTGTCAATCCAACCCTTTCAGCTAGAAAGGAAAAAAAAAAAAGAAAAGAAACAGAGCCCGGCTGGGTGCAGTGTTACCCCACCTGACGCTCGCTGAAACATTTGGATTCATGAATCTCATCTCCTCCCCGAGAGCTGCTCTGCAATCAGAGTCATTCTAGTGTGATCAATGCCGCACCGCTGAGGAGAGGAAGACCACACGAGCCAAGGCAGAAAGTGATGAAGAGGCTTTTTTTTTTCTTTTCTTTTTTTTTTTTTTTATTGGTACTCGCTTACATACTTATACCACACTTTACTGGTGCATGTTTTTAAGGCTGCAGAGTTCACGTTTGATGGGACACAAATACAATACAGGATGAATGGGCCGGCCCGAGGACACGCAGATACAGGGAAGAAAAATAGGAATTTGTGTGTGTGTGTGTGTACATGCATTTAAAATGAACCGGGATGTATGTGTGTGTGCGCGCCCGCGTGTATGTGTGTGTGTATTATCAAGTGATTGATCGTCTGAACACATGGCTTCAAGGGAAGACACAGAGAGAGGTCAAACAAGACTGTTCCAAATAGACCTGTCGGAATCAGCCTGAGGGAGGCCTAACTGGTTGGACAAGGGCAATACTTTTTAGTTTTATTTTATTTTATTTTATTTTTAACACAAGTGCCCTTGCTTTACTGTGAATAGACTGGGCAAGCCCATGTATTATTCACTGGTTTTACTGGCTGATGAATAGAGGAGCTCCGTCGCTACTCTCTGGAATATTTACCAGGGTTTATCTCATTTAATCCCGTAACCTCTGGGCCGAATTAGCGAATTAAGCGAACAAGATGCAAACCGCAGGGGCAAGTTTGCTCAACTGGGACAATTATCCCAAAGCTGTTTGTTTTAAAAAATAAATATATTTTGGTAATATTAAGAGGCTTTCGTAATGTAGAACATAAAACTGTCATGTTTGGATACTGTTCATCGTTCATTTTTCCAGCCTGGATTCCTGGCGTATTTTTAAAAATCATTCATCAGTCAATCTTTTAGGATTTTCTAAGTGAGGTACCGTTTAAAAGGTTTGTTTATTTACGTCGGGGCCGACCTGAGGTATACGTGGATTTTGCGGCTGCTCAACAGAGCTGGAATTCACCCAAGGAAAGTCGACAAACGCACCGCCAACCCACGTAACCGAGGAAAACACACACGGTTACGTTAACAGAGATAAAGTTCGTTTCTTCATTTCTGGTGCTGGCATCTGAGCTGGGACGACATTTCAAGCACACTTTATATTTAATAAATAGATCAGCGAGTATTACTCGTGGCCCAAATGACAAAACCTATTTCAACTTTGTGTTCTAACATCTTTCAGTTAAAAAGAGAGAAATTAACAAAAGTGTTCATCGGCGTGAGCTGAAATTTGCACCATTTCTTAAACCTGGAACCACACTAGATTACTCCAGTGGCTGCAAACATAAGCAGGGGCCCATGGTGGTTTAAAGCAACATACTGGAACATGACTAACTCTTATCCTAACCAAAACTCAATTCACACCTTAGTCTTAAATCTAACCCCTGACCCAAAAACAGCGTTTCCCCTTGTGGGGCCCAGGCTTCAGTCCCCACAAGGAGCAGTGGGTCCCCACAACGTCGGATGTGTCAGGGAAATGGTCTCCACAAGGTATTACAAATAAACGCACACACACACCTAAAAGCAGTTCAAGCTGACCAGTCAACATAGCATGTATCGTTTTGGACTCAGGGAAGAAGCTGGAATATCCAGAAAAAACTGATTTATTTTGTAATTTGGCACTTACCAGGTATGTTTAGGCCTACAGTTAGGGAAACATGGTGGTGGCAGCATCATGCTCTGAGACACGTTTATTCAGCTGGTCAGAGTTGATTCAAAGATAAAAGTGGAGCTGTAGGGTAGTCCTGAAACAACCTGTTGCAAAAACAACAACTTGAAATTAACAGTTTAGTTCATGTTTTAAGAATGGCCTAGTCAAAGTTTAGACATAAGTCAATCGACAACTTGTGGAAAGACATGAACATTGACGTTCCCCCCATCCATTCTGACCGAACTCGAGCTGTTTCCAAAAGAAGGATATTCAGTCTCTACATGTGAAAAGCCAAAACGCCAAACTACTTCCAGCTGGAAGTGCAGCAAAAGTTGGTTCAACAAAATGAACCGAGTCTTGCTTCGTTTTCCTGTTTCACTTCAGAATCATGCACCACATTACCTCGGTCTATCAGAGCAAATCTCAGTTAAGTACATCGAAGTTTTAGGTTGTAACATGCAGCACAAACACTTTAACAGGGCAGTTTTTTTTTATTTTCTTTACTTCCAGGAGTCCAGAGTTCTCAGCCTTTCCACCCTCAGCTCTACATCTCAGAGCAGTTTGGAGTAAGTGGGATCCAACTCTATGAGTACACCACCGGCCTCCGTTTCCCCACACAGAAGCTGGATGTCTGCCACGGAGCCTTCTAGAATACTAATGAGGCTGCTTAGTGAGTCAAAGTTACTGACCTGAGGTGCAAAGATTCTGCTCAGGCCGAGGAGTCGTTGGGTCGAGTGCAGCTTGAAACAGTGAGACTAAACACGTCTGTTTATGACCACTGGCCTTGACCAGCAATTTATGAGTGTGGCTGATAGGAGTTCGGTAATATTTTTGTGTTTTTTAGGGGGTTGGGGGGTGAGATGAGGAAGAGAAGGGTCTGGGTTTAGTTTTTACACTAAGGTGGATGCAAAAGAGGCACAAAAGAGGGGTTGGATTTAAACATCCCGTGGGGGAAACGTCTCCGTTCGCTCTCTCCTCCGGTCGTGTGACTCAGTTCGTTCTTTGGTTGTTCTCCTCTCTCATCCCGTTTGGAGTCATTTTGGAACCAAGTCCAGATATCCCTGTTCTTTCTGCATTCCCTCCAAGCCATTTTTTTTTTTTTTTTTTTTGTAGCTTCATTCTCATTCTGTTCCACCTCGTCCGCTCCACTCTCGCGCACTTTCACAACCTCGCTACAGGTGGAAGACTTCGGAAAGGAGTGGAAAAAACAAAACAAAAAAAAAAGCCCAGACAGAAGGAGCCAAAGGAAAGCAGCCAGCGTTCGCTCTTTTTTCTTCTCCTCACAGCTTTAAGCGAACAAGGTTAGGGTTGGATTTGCGGCAATTAACGTAGTTTCTCCTGGCGACTAAAAGCCTCTCTATTATAAGCAAAGACTATTCATGAGGCAGGAGGTAATGGCCGTGCTTTCATTTGTGTCATGTGGAGAGCAATTGCCCCCCCCCACACCCCGATGAAGCTAATCTCTCTCTCTGCAGCCAACGGCTCAACTTCTTCACGACAATCTCTTAAAGAGGATTTTTCCTATTATTTCCTGTTCCCCTAAAACAGAACTGACCCGATGGTTTTGATGACGCCTTAAGTAGAACGTTATTTGGCTTCTCACTGTAAATGTTTTATGGTGAAATTAAAACATTTTAGAACAAGACAATGAAAAAGTGGTCCAAATCGCAGTGGTAGGTTCAAAATTTGGAGAAAACAAAAAAGAAGAAGAAGGGCAAGAAGAAGAAGGGTTCGTTCTCAGGATAATCCCAAAAAGAAAAGTTTAAACAAAAAATAATGTTTAAAAAGTACCATTTGTGCCATTTTACAGAAGAAGCTGTAGGCAAATACAAGGATCAGGACAGAAAAAGTTGAGAACAATTGCAATTTTACAAACTTTTTATTCAAAAACACTGCCGTTCTTTATGGCTTTTTGCCAAAGTTACGAAGAGCCTCTGTGAACAAACACCCCTCAGGTTATCCATCAGTTTAGACAGGTTTGGAAAGGAGGATCCAAGATTAACTGGTTGTTTTCATAGGCAATAAATCGGCTATTATTTGTCTACATCTGTTTTAAAGCAGCAGCCGACATGACTGAACTTCCAGCTCTGAATTTTGATTGTGATCCACAATAATCAGACGTGCGACCAAAAACAACGGCTTCATTTACTGTGGCAGCTCTGTTGCGGCTCTCTCGTTTTCAACTCCCTGATCACAAAGCCTCGCTTCCCACCAACGCTAATCTCCAGCCTTCATAACTTCCAGAATTTCCCTCATTTGTGCTCTCATATAGCAGTAGATTTGCTAAAAATGCCTTTCTGATTGGCTTAAATTGAACAATTACTGGGAGAAAAACGCTTGCAACAAGCAGATATTTGGAAATACCTGAACCCATCCAAAGTGCTAATTGGATGTTGCTTTTCATGAAAGTGCAACATTGCCATCTGTCGGTGAGGAATGAAACTGCAGCTCACACCAAAAAGGTGTTCTCTTGACGCTTGCAACAAAAAAAGCAGATACTTGTTTTGAAAGAACAAAACCTGGGCAATTGGACAGCGTGTCAGTCTGTACAACACATTGTTCTTCATTTCTGACAAGAAAGAAAGAAAAAAAGACAATTTTATCAGTCCAGATTTTGAGAGTGACTGTAAGAACTAATGTGAGGAAGAAACAAGTCGGTGTCCTGCTGGAAGGTGACGCTGCGCCCCCAGCCTCTGGTCATTTTCAGACCCTCTTAAGGTTTTCTTCTAGTATTCCTCTATATTTAGCTCAACTCACTAGCTTTCCAGTCCCTACTGCAGAAAAGCATACCCACAGGATGATGGTGCCAACACCATGCGTCTACGTGGGAAATGGTGTGCGTAGGGTGATGAGAAGTGTTCACATTTGCCACATAGGCTAAAATCATCAAGTCAAAATTACTTCCTGGGGACAATAATGTCACATTTATACAAAATTATAAAATTATAAAAGATAATTTTATGATTTCTTAAAATTTATTTAACCTTATTTGGAAAAAACAAACAAAAACGAAACAAAATAGTCTCACTTTTGAGGAGAAAGGCTCTACCCTCACCCCAACCCTGAAAATGTAATTAGTTTCTTTTCAGCAACAAAAATTGGACATGGATCACAACGCAAAAAATATTATCCGTAAGCACCTCCGGATGTTTCTAAATTATAGCAAAACCTTGTGCTTAATAAAAGACTTCAGGTGATCCCTAACGTGACTTGGAGCCCCAAATTAGGGGGCTCTAGCGATTTAATTAAAATACCTTGCTGTTGTTCCAGACATTTTCTATCTTAAGAACATTTTAGTTGCTGTCTGTGTAAATATCCATCTGCATCAGCAATAAATTTTCTGGAAACGGGCGGGACCACACGCAATCTTTGCAGGGTCCTAAACAGCTCAGGCGCCGCACCTTGGAGTCGTTCACTTTGTGCCACGTTTCCATGGCACTGTGCTTTTGGTCCGCTGACATTCTCTGATCAGTGGATTCTACAGGTTTACGATCCTTTCCACCTTTCAGCCGCTAATATAATAATCAGTTTTGTCTTTGGGTTTCTTTTAGTTTTTTGAGTTTGTTTTCTTTTTTTTTATGGGGATGGTTAGCTGATGATGCAACTGTGCTGCTGCTGCTGCTGCTTGAATGATGATCAGAATCACAACCAGAAGTTTATTGTCATTGTCAAAAACAACAAAATTACAGTTCCAGAACAACCATCCATTACACAACAACATGAGGGGAGGGGGAGATAGCTGGCTGAGGCCCCGCAGCCCGACAGGCGCCGCCTTGCAGAAGAAATAGGAGAAATAAGAGAAACATCAGGTAAGGAGAGGAGAAAAAAAAACATCATGTCTCACACTCTGCTCTTTGCAGGGCAGAGAAAAAAACCTCGGCACATAAGCAACATATAAACACATATAGACAAAACAAGCTGGGTACGAGGAGGAGGTGTGGCGTGCATACGGGTCTCATGTAAGTTATGTGTGTGTCGGACCATGAGCCCTAACTGAAGCACGCGATTCTCTGTGAGTACGATGTCAGAGTTCACCACCAGCTTATCAGTTCAGGGCTACAGATGTTCTCAGGGAGAGGGTCAGCAGAACGAATATAGAGGGCACCATAGGACTGAATGAATTTTCTGACACGTCCCAGATCTGGACGGTGCATCCTTAATTCCAACATTTAGATTTTTTTTATTTTTCCTGAGGCACTTCAGCAAATCACAACCCTAATTAATCAGAATGATGCCTTTCTTTTTTTTTTTCCGCTGCAATTTTCAAGCTCTTATGAGGTCTAGGTGAGAAAAAGAAACCCCATCAAAGAAGGCAAACTCACCTGGAATGTATTTGGCGATATCGAAATGATTCATTTCTTCACGCCGCCTCCACTCAGATTACATCTGGAGAATAGGAATCGGAAGGGCTAAATCGATTCGGAAGAGATGCAAACATCTGCATGTAAAAAAAAATCACACAAGCTCTTTTAAAACTTGTCCCCCCCACCCCCCACATTTCTTTGTGTGCGTGAGTGTGTGTGTGTAGGGGTGTGTGTGTGTGTTTTCCCCCCAGCTTTAACTACCTCTTCTCTCCTCTCTCCCTCCATCCTTTGCTCTTCAGCCCTAACAGCCCTTGACAGCTGAAGATGAAATAGAAAATTTGATATCAAACACCTACAGAAAGGAGGGCTGACCTTTGATCAGCTCGCCGTTTGATGTTGTGACATGAAATTTGCATCACGGGAGCCCGGGTGACGAACGTCACGGCGAAAAAAGAAGGAAAAAATATATATATATAAGACAGGGTAGAACGGTGCAGCCCCCCCAAACCCCTGTCAGGCAGTCGCGAAGGTCAAGGGCCCATTAGGAAGGAACAAGCCCTTTAATCCCACACAAGGACCTCAGCACAGCATTTGATGTTCAATACTTGGAGATGGAATAGAAAATTGAGCCCCGAGAAGTCTTGCGACTGTGCAAGTATTCATTAGGCGTTAGCCGTCGAGCGAGCAGGAGAGGCGAGAGAGTGTTACGGAATTATTATCAGATGTGATTCTGTGTTTGGATCAAAAAAGAAAAAGGAAAAAATTCATAACTTCGGCAGGTCAAACAAGATGACACCCTGCTGCTAGTCCTGAAAAGGAGAGAAAGATGAAAGAAAGGACGGTCGATTTGACACGTCCAATTTCTTAAGCGATCTGTGACAGCATTTTCCTACCGTCTGAGCGGCTTCCTGTGAAGACATGATGACGTAGTCGGTCACATATGGCTGGATCCGAACGCCGCCTATTGATCTGCAGGCAGGTGGATCGCTGGCGCTCTGAAGCTGTTTAATTATTCAGGCCGGCCTGTCATTTTCCACGCTCCGTTCTTCTCCACGGCACCAAAAATAAACCCATCATCCCCACCGCCCATGCTGCAGCTGCCCCGTCGCCCTACAGCCCTCGTTAGCTTTAAAAGGGGGCAGTGTCATGTGTTTTCCGGGCACGCAGTGCCATTTTATGGCATAATCAATAAAAAAATGCTGTGTGTGTCAAATATGACTTAAAAATAAATTTTGCTTCCCAATTTATCGCCTCGAAATTGGGGCTCTGTCTCTTCAAAAACTGCCTCTTGTCCTGAAACTCCGCCTGCAGGAAGTGATCACAACACCGCTCCTCTGTTAACCTGTCAGCAATGAGAAGCAGCTGGTATCATGAGCTCAGCTGATTGGTGCTGGCTAGTCTGGCAAGGAGGAGCTGCATCTCTAAGGCGGGGCTAGGTCCACCCCGGCGTTTTTCACAGCTGAATGGTTGCCATGGGAGATCAAAAGGATTTCTCAAACATGCGCGAAAGAATCAAAGCAACTACAGGTATGTTTCTGATGAGGTAATTACATTATAACATGATGCAAAGCTAATAAAAAAAAAGTAACTTTTACACAATACTGCCCCTTTGAAAGTAAAGTAAAGTAAAAATGAATTAAAACCCTCTGTTTTTATTCCAAAAGATTATTCTTAGTAATGTTTAGAATTTGGGTTCAAAGTCCAAATGAGAAAACTGCTGAGACATTTATAGCATGTGCCACAGAAAGAGAAGACATTAGTTTGGCTTCAAACTAAAGTAAGGTAGCCTGTTATTGGTTACGTTGACACTTCAAAGGTGGCCAGAAACAGACAAAACGTGTCGCAGTTCCAGTTCATTTCTCCTTTATTTCCCCAGACCTGTTCAAGTATTTAGAACTATGAAAAGTGGCTGAAGTCTTATGTTTGAATTTAGAGATGCTAGAAACAGATTTGGTGAAGTTAAGTCTTTCATTCTTGAATGCTGTTCTGAACATTCGTTCTCAATTCCCTCCAGTAGATCCCCTTTAAGTAGTTTGATTTCATGGAGACTAGTAAGATAAATGGTGATATATTTAATGAGACTGATAAGCGACTATAATTTATTTACACAAGGATAGAATATATTATTTCTTTCGAGGTATCAGCATGCATGGGGAGGAGGGGGGGTGAATACAACATACATTTTTCAAACATCTAATTGTAGAGATTTTTTACAATCGTTTTCTTTCCACATCCTAATCATGTTCTCCATGGTTTGGCCATCAATTCATGACAAAAATAAATAAATAATGAAGCTTGTGGATGCAACGCATGACATCGAAAGGCTGTAAATCCACAAGCGACAAATTAATATTTGCCGAGGATCTTTTCTCCGTGTGTTTCTGTAAACTGGCAAAGATTCCCCATATCCGCTGCAGAAACTCACCGCTGTGAGGCAAGGGGGACTGCTCAGGTCAGACATATTTTACGACGCAGGAGTTTGCTGGGCTTGATCAATAATTTTGCACTGTGTAATTATCTCATCACTGCGCTCATTAATTACACTTTCAAGGCTCATTTCCAGGATTTGGCCGCAGATGCCCCGCCGGTGGGACCGTCCAGAGGGAGGTGACGCTGACTGAGTGGCGGAGGAGACAGAGAGAGACGCCTGATTAATACTCTGTCTCTCCGTCTTAAGTTGGCCGCCACTCGGCGGGGAGTAAAATGCGGGCGCTCCGTCTCCCAGGACTCCACAAAGTGGAAGACAAACGAGGCCTTTGTTGGCAAAAATCAATATTGCTCCTCCCCTGAGGCAAATCTAGAGAGAAGGCCCCGCTTCAGGCTTTCCCCAAGAATTTCCCGAGCAACACGTCCGACTGCAGGCTGGATGAGGAATGAAGGAAGTGAGTGAGTGGAGGTAATCGTGTTGAGATGCTATAACAGATGAATTTGGCTGAAACTTAATCCGGAGTTATACGTGACGTTGCTAAATGTGATCACCTCTTCGCCAACCTCCCCATCTGCTCTGAAGGTGGGGTTGCCAGACTGGCTGAATAATTTCCTCAGACTCAGACAGCTGTTGGCTCCTGCTGCATCATGTTTCCCCTAACTACAGCTGTTTTTGCTGGGAGGAGAAATTTTTGCAGAGATCCCTTTGATTACATTTACTGTGCGTGGTGACTCTGACTCCAGAATATGCTTTATGAAACTCAGAACTCTGAGGGGGGGAAAAGTGCAGCTTCACTCCCAGAATATGTTTTATTTAAGCAAATTCAGCTTTTATGGAAATGATCTTATTCCCTTAAACAGGTTTTTAGGTCCGAAACCACCAGCTAAGCACAATGCAACTCAGGCAGAGACTGCAGGTGTGGGCAGCGGATCTGAGCTCACTGACGCCACCTGGTGTCCGTTTCCACAGAGCTGATTTCGAGAGAACTTGAGCCACAAAAGCTATGTGCACATTCAATAAACGTAGTGTCTTGCAATAATATTCATACACATAGAGCTCTTACACATTTTGTCTCATATGAACATCAAACTTCAGTGTTTTTCATTGCGGGTTTGTGCAATAGACCGACATCAACTAGTGCACAACTGTGACATGGAAGTGAAGGGATGCATGGTTTTACTATTTTCATATTTCCTAATTAAAATGTGAAAAACAAAACAAAATTAGCATTTTTCTGTGTCGTATTTTTGTGTTTTTATGATGTAACGCACCTTGAACTGCCTCTAGACTGGAAGGTGTTGCACAAAAAAACTTGATTGATTGATTGTTAAAAATCTGAAAGGCTTTATGTACATTTATTGTGTTTACCACCCTCCAACTGACACCTCTAAATAAATAAATAAATAATAATAACAGTAATAAAAATCACATCTCACTTAATTACTCATTTAACCTCAGTATAAGTCCTGTTTTGTGAGATTAATTAGAAAACATTAATACCCCGAAAAGAAGAGTGGTAAGATAAGAGTCATTTGTTGTAGAAAAAAAAGCCACAAGCAGTCTTGTTTGAGCCATTAACAGAACCATAAATGCCATATCATCCCGACTTTATGGTGGTGGCAGCATCATCATCATGTTGTTGGAATATATCCAGTTTTCGGGAAAAACTGTGACATTGTTCAGCTGTTCTTTCAAGTCTCAGTCAGTTTTGTATGCAGTTACACTTTACTCTTGTCTTCTTAAAGGAAATCCAACATAAAAAGTTCAAGTTACCTAATTAGTAAACAGATGTCAATATGAAGATATCTGTTGTAAAAAAAAAATAAATAAATTTGAACCTGGAAAAAAACAAAAAAAAAAAAACGCAGAATACCATAGGGGAGGCTCCCGTTCCAGGAGGACAACGACGCTAAACATGCAGTCTGAGCTTCAACTGAATAGTTCACATTAAACCACATTCATGTTGTAAAAGTGCTAAATCCAAGTGAAAATCTGTGATAACTGCTGTTCACACATGATCTCCAACCCAATCTCACTGAGCTTGAGGTGTTTTGGCAGTAAGAATGATATATATGAAAAAGAAATTACGTTTCTTGAATGTGTGAAGATGTTAGAAGAACACGCCTCGTCACTTTAAGAGCAGCAACATGTGGTTCGACGAAAGCTTGTACAAATTACAAACGCATGCCTTAATTCTCTGTTTTATTTGGAAAACAAAAAGTGAGAACCGTGCAATCTTTTACTTAAACTCCCCAGTTAAGCACTAATTGTTTAGTTGTCTAAAAAAAAAAAAAATCCTACTAAAAGAACTTTGCAGTATTCGTCTTTGAGGTCAATCTGACGTGTTCACACATATGGAAAATCTACTGAGAGAAAGAAATGACTTATCAAACTTTAACGGCAAGAACCTCAGAAACGGAAGTAGCTTGGCATGCGGTGAAAAAGGGAGAAGCCCGGGAGAGAAGAGCCAGGAAAAGCAAGTGAGCTGCAGGAGGAGGAGAAGGACGAGGAGGCAGGGGGTTAAAAGAGGAGAACCAGCTGGGTTTGTTCATGCTCGGGACACAGCTGCGAGCACAGTTGCGTGAAGGAAGGCTTAGGGAAGGCCGGGCCCAAACATGGAGGAGTTTCACGCCTCAGCTGCAGGGAAGTCATCTGGCTAACTGGGGGGTAATAAAGAGACTGGAGGCAGATGATTCTGAGCTTTTGGAAAGCCATACCCGTACGCGGGTCTTTTTTTTTTTTTTTTTTTAGAAATTAATCAACTGAATTTTATTCCTGCAGCTGGAGGTACGATGGATAAAAGTAAAAGCATGCGATTACAGAAAACATTCAGATTGTCGAACCGGAAAGAAACATAAAAAAAAAAAAACACCTCTGTTTTTGTCCAGTTGTTCTTTATGATGCACATTGATTGCCAGCCTTTTTTTTTATTTTAAATGGATGGTTCAAATTATATTAAAGTGCAGTTTGGATGTGTCCACCAGAGGGCAAACTGTCTCTGCAGTATTTGCACCAAAACCTGCTGAAGGGAAGACTCCAGAGTGCTGGGAGCGGCAGATTCTCGTGCTCGTCTTCCAAGACTGAATGAGTTGTTTTGACCACAGCACTGCTCAATCACGGCTTTAAAGGTGTGCACACTCCTTTGTTATTATTGTTTGTTTTTGCTTTCAAGGCATGCATGCCATTGCTTTCACCTCGGAAATTCTTTTCCCACTCGGACACACAACCTTGGCCGTTTCATCCTCCCCCCTTCATTTCCCCCCCCTTTTCTTGCTCCAGGCAGGAAATGAACACAGGAGGTTTTGTGCTTCGCCGTGGCGGGGGTCGGGACCCCCCACCCTTCCCCACGACTCGACTTGATGTTGGGAGATGAGACGGGAAACAGGTGTCACCCATGACCTTCACTGTTCAAACACTACAGGCCCCACAGTGAGGTGTTCTCTGTGGGGGGTGGTGACAGGAAGGGGTGTAGCTGCCTTTTTAGCATTTCATTTTGTTCCCCCATCCCTCCCTCCTCTCCTCTTGATCATTTGCCTTCTCCCTACCAAATGTGAGGGGACTCACACACTCCGGTGTTTGTCAGCAAAGATTGTCCTCATCAGGACCAATGAGGGCTGTGTGTAAAACACGGCGTTCCTCATCACGCTCACCCCTGCCTCACCTCGGCAAGGAAAGACGAACCCCTAGTCAAAGAAGCAGAGAACACAAAGTAATAACCTCCAAATCCCTGCGGATGGCTTATGTGAAGCCCGAGACGATTGGGAAGTCGGGAGCCGGCGGTGACTCTGTCCTCAGTGTGTCTGTCAGCGCCGCTACTATCGCCCGCTCTGTTTTCCTCATAAGAAAAAGATTAATTCTGCAGATTATCGGGCTTCAATAAAGTACTTACTGTTAACTAGCAACTGGGATAAGTTGATGCCTTGTCCAGAAGTGATTAATGGGCGGTCAAAGGTAAAGGACACACCGGAATGTACCGTGTGCGTGGGGTAAATCGGATGATTGTAAACAAGGAGGCAGGTCTGAAGAGAGAAAGTCAGAGGAAGATGGAAAAGTGATTCAAGAGGGAAGGTACACTGGTTTGCCAAAGCATAGGTGTCCCTTGATGTTTTCACACAGATTTATTTCAGTTTTGGGGGATTTTATGTGACAGACCAACACAAAGTAGCACACAATTGTGAAGTGCAAGAAAAGGAATCTGTGGTTTTCAAGATATTTTGCAAATAAACATCTCAGAAATGTAACAGACATTCATATTCATCTTCCGTGAATCAATAACTTGGCTTGTTGAACTGCCTCTTGCTTCAAGTCTTTTATTTTTGCCCATTGTTCTTCAGGCCAAATCAGTTCGGATGGAGAGTATCATCAATTTTCAAGTCCTGTCAATGATTCTCAATTGTAAAATGGTTTGATGTAAACGATTCCATCGTGGCTGCGGCGGTATGAGTAAGGTTGGAGTCCCACTGGAAAATGTCTCAGTCCCAACATCAAGTCTTTTGCAATCTGTAATAGATTGTCTTCCAGGATTGTCCTGTATTTACCTCCAACCATCTGCCTTTAATTCATTTACGTTTATAGTGGTAATGTCACAAAATGTGGAAAAGGCCACTAACTATCCATCTGTCCATCCATTGTCTACACTTTGTCCACGTAGGGTCACTGGACAGTAAGTTAACTTTATTCACATCACACCTTTCAGATGTTTAAAAACCACAAATGATTAACAATAAATATAAGCACAAAATACAGAAAATAAAAACATAAAAAAGATAAAAACAGAACACAGAACTAAAGCCGGTGCCTGTCTCCAGAAGTCATTGGGTGAGACACCCTGAACAAGTCCGCCGTAGCAGTCATGTTTTTGGACTGTGGTACCTGGTAAGTCAGGGTACCTGGAGAGAGGCCACGCACACGCAGGGAGAGTATGCAAACTCCATCCAGAGAGGATTCAAACACAGAACCTTCTTGCTGCAATGAAACTGCGCCATTGTGCATCCCTTGTTAACTATCTTCAGCATTGTTTCTAGTATTGGATAAACAAATGCATGAAACACGTCGGAGGGAAAAGATTCATCATGACTCGCCCCCTTGTGGAAAGAGAGACGCCGAGCACGTTGCCCTGAGTGATCCCCTCCGGGGTCACCCGGTTATTCTCTGCCACGTTAACAAACCCCTCGGCCCGAAAGAAGACCAAGATCCCCTGGCTGCAGCTCCATTCAGCTTGTGTATCACATACGCCAAAGTCTTATAGCCATTATCTCACCACAGACACAACCATAGACGTCCCCAACCATTTGTCTATAGAAGGGCGCCTGTTTACGGACTAATGGTTATCCTGGTTGTGCGTCTGTGGTATGAGCATGACAGCCAACTGTTTGACACTGAGGCCGCAGAGACAGATGGCAACCAAATGCCTTTTATTGCCTGTCTCTACCACTTGTGTGTCCCGATCACATCAGTCATGAAAACTACAGGGACCGCGTGACACGAACGGGTGAGGAACGGGGTGTCTCTTTCTTCATCTCCAAAGCCCCGCAGGCCCTCACTTCAAAACCAAACGCTCTCACACAATTAGTGAATTATGTGTTTTGCATTTCATATCTGCTGCACATATTTTTTTTCCTCGTTTGTGCGCGCGTGCACTCGGTCGGCGCACACGCTTCGTGTCAGTGTCTGCGTGTCGTGTCGCTGCTCGTGCGTTGCAGAGTATCGCGTTGCACCGCTATGTGCTGATACAGAGCCTGGAGTCACAGGTTGCACCTGGCGTGTGAGAGCAGTTCGCCAGCTGCTGACGCTTGAGTGTCAGATGCACACACACACACACACACACGCACACGCACACACGCAGATATATTCATACAGTAGGCAAGAGGCTGTATGTATGTTTGTTCATTCCATTCTTTACACGCATGCACATGTATGCTCGCTCCGTCACATTGACATATGCTCTTCCTTGTAACACGCTTGAACTGCAAAGAATGAATGTGCTGAGTTATGTTGAGAAAAAAAAAAAAAAAAAACACTAATTTTTTTTTAGGACAAACTAAGCTTGCACAAACAAAAAGATAAACAGTTCCAAAGTGCTTTTGATTTATTTTATTGGTAAAACAGTTGACATATTTGTAAGATTTAAACCAAAAACATACATACATTGAATGTTTCACTGGTCTTTACACGTATTAAACATTTGAAACTCCTCATCTCTTCATGATGCATAAGTTATGTGGAACCATTTGACATAATTTTTTTAAGTAAGTCCAGTATAACTTTTTTTTTGAGTGTAGCTGAAACTAGATGGTTTTAAAACCTGCACAACCTTTTGTTTTTTTTAAAGACGATGATGTCACAGCTTAACGAGCTTCTGATAGGTTGACTCACAACATTTCAGTTACACTGTTTAACTGTTTGTCTCGTTTAATAGACTAAAACAGACTTAATAAGAAAAAAAAATCAAAAGATTTTCAAAGATATCAAGCATTATGAATTACGGAGCTCCACAAGCGTAGGATTAACCCCTTAAATGTCTGTCTTTACACAAGATTAACAGCTGGATGGCTGAAACTATGTGTTTTAAAAACTGTGTAATGCATAAAGTTGGGTAAACTTTAAATTTAGGGTGTCATGAATGTACTTGACCCTATTAAGTTATTGCGGATTAAGAAAATCCACAATAACTTCCAATTTAAGCACCCGGTAAAATGCATCGAAGATGTGTTTTTCGTGTAATCATCGAATATCTGATTTTCCTTTTGGATAAATAAAGCATTTTTGAGTTAAATTGAACTGAATTCAATATGAAGGCTGGGACTTATAATAAAATCTCTGCAAACTTCTCGTTCCAGTTTGAACAATGATAAAGATCTCTTTGGCGGGTATACGAGCAAAACGTTCAGGGATTTTCTTTTTTTAATGCAGGTGATGGATGGAGCTAACTTTAGATAAATTCATCTTCAGAAACTGCAGGTCCATTTATTGGCACTGCAGCGATATATATCACTGCTGAAGGTAGATATGTGTAACATTTCTGTCTTCTTGCGCCACCCAGTTTCAGCCGAGCCTCAGCTGTCAGGCAGATGGCCACACAGTGGACTCTGAAGCGCTTTGGCACCCAGACGAATTTCTGATTGGCGTATAAACTGCAAGGTGCCCACAGCCTGTTCCAGGAGGATTTTTTCCGACAATGTAATCTTGGATTTACCAAAACACGGTGGTCTCTGTTTTGGAGACCAGGAGATAAAGATCGTCTGCTGATGGAAAGATATTTCAGTATGTTCCAATTCATAGACATCAGAACTGAGGGATGCTGTTCTTCGTTACCTCAGAGGCGGACAGCTTCACAAAATCCGATGCATACATTTAGCTGGAAATCTACGCTTCCACATGCACAACCAACACACCACCCGTGCACAAAGACGGAGGCCAGCTGTGCTTCGAAAGCTGTGGAGCCCAGCAGACGGACTCAACAGCTGCCCCAACTCTGGGAACTTTGCTTCCATTTCTACCCCATTTGCTGTCTAATCTGCTACAAATAAAGGCGACTTTATTTAAAAATAAGAAAAGAAAACTACCCCCAAAGCATGACTCCGCCACCAAAATGTTTCACAACGGAAATGATGTGGTCTGGTTAATGAGAATTGTTGGATTTCTACAGCGCAGAGCATTTTGCAAGTAGGCCAAGATGTTTAACATTAATGGTTTGTTGAATAGTCCTCTAACCCAAGCCTGCCTCTAACTTTAACTAAGTCTTTGTGATTCAATTTGTTCATAGGCAGAGGTGGGTGGTAGCTAGTTACATGTAATCAGTTACATTTACTCGAGTATTTTACTTTTAAGGAAAAGTAGTTTTAGGAGTAGTTTTACTTTTTATTTTGCTTGAGTGGTATATTTTATCTCATTTTTATTAATGATGTAATTTTTTTAAGTATCGCTACTCTTACTTGGGTAAAATTTCTGGATTTTTTTTTTGTGTGATCTTTATTCATTAGTACAGAGAAGGGGAAGATTTGCATTATAAGGCCTGGAGGCAGGAGCTGAAACCAGGACAGCTGCGTTAAGGACTGTAGCCTCACCACATGATGAACAGCGTGAAGGGGGCTAAATAAAACTGCACTCTCCATATTTGTATTTTGTTTGTACCAAAAAAACAAACAAAAAAAAAAACGTTAATTTTTTCTTGCATTATGTGTTTTGTGCTTCATTTTCACACATTTTCTGGTCTTTATACTCATCAGTCTACTGACTCCCTGGAGGTAAAACTTGAAGAATATTTGATTCCTCTGGGCTTGTTGCCCTAACCAAGGCTTGCATTGGCAGAGGTGTCTGGCTGCTGCATTCCCAACATGCACCTGGGTGTGTTTGTGAAAGGACAGGACAGGCTGGAACGAAGAAGCAGCTATGTCAATAGCACCAAAATGGGAAAAACAAACATTTCTGGGCGAAGTGTCGGTTCAGTTATTTCTCCCCTTGAATAGTTTTCCTTTTGTTAATTTCCCCCTCGCTACGCAATCCGTGCAGCCCAACAGAACTTCTTTTTTCCCCCTCTACTTCTCACTGCAAGTGTTTGCTCTTGTTCAACATTTCCTTCTAGAGCTGGAAATGAGACATATAATTGGTTGTGTCTAATAAAAAGTGGTTGTTTTAAGAGGAATTATCCAGTGGAAGAACAGTCTCTCTAATTAACATTTCTTCTCTGAGCCCATAAGGCAGCACTGACCAGTAGTGAGTTTTAAACTCTACATCGTGGATCGAGTGTTGCATCGTGCTCAGTTTAATAAAAAAAAAAAAAAAAAAAAAAATGGATTCCCCAACCAGATAAAAATGGCTGCATTGCGCCTGTTGGACCAGTTACTGTCACCAGATGTTTCCACTGACGTTCGATCCGTCTAGCATGATTTGGAGGAAATTCCAACCAGAATCCATCATGTTTTTCCGCTTTGAATCATTATTTTCCCTGCTGTTCGCTATTAGCAGCTTCCTCAAGGGTGAAGAAGCTCAGCTGGATAGTTGCAGTTTGACTTTAGCGTTAGCTCTCGTCGCTAAGCTAGCTAAAGCTGGATTTAAGTTTAACGTCTAGCTCCGATACGAAAACAAAATTGTGTTGTGATGGTTTTTAACTTTCTATACGGGGTCGGATCACGATCTTAGGAGATTTTATGAAAGTGGAGAATTTGGTTTATTTCAGATCTGGAAGTATATGGCACAGAAAATAAAGGAAAACATTTCCGTTTACACACTTTATTCGATGCCCCCACTGTTGAATGCTCATTGGTTCCTTCCTTCCTTCCTTGGTTGCTTCTTTCCTTCCTTAAGGGAGCGAAGGAAGACGGTAGGTCATCAGTTCATTGCAGGGCAACACATAGACACAATACAAAAATTACAGAGACCAGTTTCTCTAACACTCATGATTTTGGACTGTGGGGAGAACCCAGGGTACCCAGAGAGAACCACGTACACATGACCGGGAACTGACATGTAGGAATAAGATTATAAGAATTCAAACCTTATCAAACACTGCATCTACAAACAGATACGTTTTGTACATCATTATAGTAATTTCTCATTATTTAACAGTCCAGAATGTCTACGTTTTTTGTCGCGTAAGGTTAAAACGATGAATGACGCTTGCTGGGAATTGAGGCGTTAAGTCGGAGGTTCCCATCAGCACTCCCACTCTGGCTGCAAACAGCCTCTCCTTGACGTCGCTGGCAATGGTCAAAACAAGATTCTTTCAAGAGGAGAGCCTCTGCAGCTGCAAGCTCTAAAGCACTAACAGACAATCGGCGGGCTTTGGTTGCCTTGGCGATATATTGCTTTCCACCAAGCCACTGCGATGCTCTAAAATGTGAACAAAGCTAAGGAGAGGCCGGACAATAAAACCTTTCCCTAATACCTCTCCCTCTCCGTCCCCTTTTCCCACAAATGATGCATTCGTTAGACCAAAAAAAAAAAAAAAAAAAGAAAGAACCCCCCCACCCCGATTTAAGATGCATTGACTATTTTTGCTCACAGATTGAGATGCACCAAACATCCTTGCGAGTTTCTGGGGGCTTCTCATGCCTCGTTTGTTATTGGGCTGCATTACTCTTTCTATTAAAGGAGCGTGAGGAGGGCCTGGCATGGGTGTGTGACATGTCTCGTGGACCGGTGTGGTGTGTGTGGATGTTTTTCGTGTGGGGAGCATGTGTGTGTGCGTCCTCTGTATACAGAGCCCATCTGTTTGGTGGCCGGACACAGTCTGGGAAAGTGTGTGCAGGCAAAGAATTCACACACAGCACAAAGGTCCAATTATGAGCACCCACTTGGAGAAGGAAAAGGGGGGAGAAGAGGAGAGTTGAACAAGAGGGGGGATAATAGGGGTTTGTCCATCTCTGGAGGGGGTATGGTGGTTTCCTTGCCTCTCACCTCGCCCTCCTCTGCTACACCCCAACTCCCCCCTTTGCTCCACCACAAACAGATATGCGTCAACACGAGCAGAGCGGGGAAAGAAAACAAGCCCACTCTTTCAGCGACTCGGAAGCCGTTAACGAGGCTTAGAGTTAGCCTAAAAACAGCCGCCGTGTGTAAGAACGCAGAGAGGAAATCTGTAAAGTGAAGTTAATTTACTACAAAGATGCCTTTCCTATGAATTTATTTGCTAGCCAGTCTTTTCTGTGAGTCACTCAAACTTATTTTTGATGTAGTCTGTCACCTGTGGAACAGCTGGCATTGGTCAGTGTTTTTATTTGTTTGGCTGTACATCGATTTAAAATGTTCCCAAACAGTAGCAAGATAGGCAGTGTCGTTTTGGTACATCACATAGGGCATCTGATCAAACTTCTCTTAAAGATGTCCACATGACGTTCTAAAGTTGTCCTTGTTTTGTTCCACTTTATTCGCATTTTTTCTGTCAAATTCCTCCATTAAAGGCAGAGCCAGTCCCTGGCATAGTCTGTATATGCAAACGCTAAGGGCGCCACAAAAAGGAGCAAGGAAAAAACATATTAAAAAACCCCAAAAACAATTCCTCTTAAAACCAGTAGCTAATAATAGGTGGCCATATCCTTCATCAGGTCAGAATGTTTTGAATATTTTCTTCTTACAGATAATTTGTGTTTTGGTGAAACAAATTGGTGGGAATGTCACCCAAAATCCTGCCTAGGGCGCCAAAGTGGCTCAAGCAGGCCCTGCTCAAAAGGGTTTCCTTGTATCATAAAGGGCTGCAGTGAACATTTGAGTCAATTGGGAGAACACTGCAGGGATTCTGGGTAAACTTAACAACAATAGACGTGTCTTGTGAAGTGGACAAACGTAGGTTGGCGTGTCCAGATTTTACTATCAAAGGTCTTCCTTGGTTATTTTGAACTGAGTGGAGACAAAAACCAGTGCAGAGGTCCATTCATGCTTCCCAGAGCTGTATTTAAAATATAAAAAAAACAACAATAATTAAAAACCAACACTTAAAATAAAATCCAGAAAAAATTACAAAATTCCACACAGACTCAACTTGATCACTAGACAGACTTACAACATGTCCTACCAATTAACCCCACTCTGTCTACTCTTACTAAACCATTGTCATTTTGCTAATCAGAAACCACCTTCAAAGAGAAGAAGCCTGGTTGCGAGTGCAACCAGAAGTCTGGTTCCAACTTGCACAGCTGGACTCCATGTGACTTACAAGCAATACTTTGAATTCTGCAGTGAAAATCTGTCATGATGCATCACTCATCACTCATCCAACATAAGCTTTACAGATGCCAGTTTGTGATGTTATTGACCCAAATATTCAACAAGCAGAAATAAAGTTTTTTTTTTTTTTGGTGGTTGTTTGTTTTTTAGGGGGTGGGGGGCTTATGCACTTTTGGGGAAAAAAAACTTTTATTTCCTGACATCCTACAGGGGAAATTCACAGTTCCCGGCCCAGCTGTGTTTTTACTGTCAGTGAATATCAGTGAAAACAACGTTCCGCTCTCTGTATAGTCTGTGGGCTTCTGGCACTTCAACAGCCTCACTTCCAGCCTGTCTTTAATGTAAAGCAGCTGATTAGATTAGCCTGTGACAGGAGAAAGCGACAGCCTCACCGCCAGCGTCATCTTCCTCAGTTTGGGCTCAACTCGTTGCCAGCTTAGCTTTGATCTCCTGTCGCTAACACCGGTAATCACTTCTGGGAAAAAATAAAAAATAGCTTTTTGCTTCTGTTTTATCTCAGCAGAATAAAGTGGACAACTCCACACTTCAGCGTGACACCACACAGTGCTTGTGAGTCCAGACGGTCTTTGATCTCCCCCGTCTGGTTTGTTGTGCCGAGGAGACGTGTAAAAGTCTCAGAGGAGGACTGGGGCTTGGACAGGATGTGGCTCTCTTTTGTTTTGGCTGGGATGGAGTCATCAAAACTAGGCTGTAGATATTTCTTCAGTGTCATGTGTATCTGTAAAAGTTTTAGAGCTTTAAAAAAAAACATAAGTTAGTTCAGATAGCAGGTGATGGGCAAATATTAAATACAGGATGCCAAATATGGATACCTGCTTTAAACAAATGTTGCTAGGTAACTGCCAGAGCCGTCAACACTTTAGATGAATGGAAGAAAAAAAACTTAAAATCGTGAAATATTCACGTTTGTTTTTCAATGTTTTTGCAACTAAGGTGTTAGCAACTATCACACTGAAATAAATCATCTCCGTCAGGGCAGGATTTATGATTCATTTATTTGTTCAAGGTAAGGTAAAGTAATTTGATTTATATAGCACATTTTAAAAAGCAACAAGGTAATTCAAAGTGCTGTACATGAATTAAAAGGAAATACAAACAAAAAATCAAACCACTCATAGTTATTCTAATTCTGAATATTGATCTAAATAGTGCATACTCCACAATTTCTAAGTAGTCTTAACAATGTTGATCCAGAAGTGTCCTCTGGGCTTCTGGTCAAGGACAACCAAACTCAAAATTACATCTAAGAAACAAAGAAATGACTGCCTAAAATTCTTACCCATCAAGCAATTGTAAATAGATTAAAGTAAACTAAAAGTATATTGAAATATATTCAGTATCTATGAATATTTAAATCTGAAAAATAAAAAAACTCCAAAATCTAAGGACAAAGGCAAATAAATAATACTTAAGTAATCTTATGTATCTGAAAAGAGATGCGAAAACCATCAAGGGCTAAAAGTTGTGAGTCATGAGGCTTGATTACAAGTATTAACACACGTTTCAGTGTCTGGTGCTGGTCCCACACAAGCACTAAAGCAGTTTGTTGTTGCCTTTCGGTGAAAGACATTTGTTGTGACAGACATGACAGCACTTGAAAGTCGATACGCACCGTTTAAAGAAGCAAATGTTTTCTCACTGTTTGGCATCAAATCAGATTAAAGGTTTGCTATTTTAGGTTTGGGATGAGCCACTCCAAAATACCGACTGTGCTTGTCTCTTTGTGGCAAACAAATACTTGAGTCAAACATTGTCCACTTGAAAAACCGAGTTGTGCCCAAGCTTTAAGCTCCTAAGACATTGTTCAAATCTTTCCACATAATGTTCTGTCCGAATGATGTTCTGAAAGGAACCGGACTTTTCTGCTGCAGAACTCCCAGACGACATGATCCTTCACAGTCGGGAATGACAAGCTTTCCTCTTTCTCCCTTAAAGGTGACAATGGTCGTTATTGCCATATTCTTTAATATTAGCTTAATCAAACCACAGGACATGTCTAAACAATGATGGTCTTTGTCCCTGAGTGAATTTCAGGTGAAACCCTAATCCCTAACCCTAGCCTTATTCTGATGTAATCTTTGACACTCAGAAAAAGGTTGTCTTCTTGCAAAGCGTTTGTAATTTTAACTGTATATATGGAAAGAAACCACTGATTTTTAGTGAAAATGTAGCAACCTAATCCCTATGCTCTTTACGTCCACACAACAGTAACCATTTTTGATTCTACTATATACGTTTGGTGTTCAGTGAAACCTTTGTTGTTCCCACCAAGTCAGGTTTTTCACCCGTTGCTCTCAGACCTTCGGAGCTGAGAAGGACGAGGTAAAGAGGTCCCATCTGTAGGGTTTTGTCGGGAAGTTAGATAAGCCTGGGCTTTCCCCCCAGGGGAAACACACTCAAACCCCGACGCTGTCCTCTCCTTACTTCCACCCTCTCTTTGTTCTTGGCTCTCCTTCTTATCTGATCGGGCGTGCGCTCGCCTAAATTTGCAATTCTAATGAAAATCAGACACCTGCCCTGCCAACCTTCGCTGCTCTTTGCAGCTCCCTGCCACAAACAACATGAGGAGAAAAGCCCTAGAAGAAAAGGTGCAGAGACGAAAAGTGAGTGAGGTGAAGAGAGTTTTAGAGGGACCCATTCAGAGGAGGGGATATCGCGTTACTGCTGGCCTGATAGGACGGATTGTCAGATGGCCCGGTGAGGCATGGATAATGCAGTCTCTTTCATTCAGGGTTGCTGCGACAGAGATTCTGACACAAAGCGAACGTCTCGTGATGAGAAGTTGGCTGTCAGGCTCTACAGGGTCCCGATCTGCTCCACGGGAGGTCCCAACACCAGGCTGATCTGGATTTCCATCTTCTGTGATGCAACAAGGACAATGGGTTTGACTCAAGGAATATGTATTGGTGCTCCTGGGAGCTTTAGGGTTTAATTTCCTTTGGGTCAATCTTGTGTCAAAAGACACAAAATGAAAATCCTACTACAAGGTAACAGAATAAGTAAGTCAGAACAAGGCTTTACTGTCTTTCCTATTATTGCATACAAGCTGCTGCTCCTCTCCTTCGTACACAGTTGCCAACTATCAAAAACCAGAGAGTAACGGCAGCCCTAAAAGGGGCCTTTAGCAGCCAGCAGACTAAAGAGAAGAAAAAGAAGTAGGTGGAAAAGGAGGGAGGTCATCATGATGCTATCAGTCCATTACAGACCCCCAAGGACAAAAGCAGCTTCTCTCCCTTTCACTCTGCCCTAGTTGTGTTCAATGCCAAGACACTTCCCTGTGCACCTATATCTGGTTCACGGACAAAGATGCCTTGATGCAGGTGTCAGGAGGTGCCGCTCACGTTGGCTCGTCTGTCTGCCGAGCTCAGGCCTTGCTTCGGGTTGCGTTCAGCAACCGAATGAAGCAACGGAGGCCCAACAAAAGACCTTCTTGCAATTTGATGAGGGAAAGGTCATTCTACATTTCAGCTTCACAATTTGGGTGAATTCAGACATCATCCAGGATTTGCACCACAAAGTAGCGGAAACCCTATTTTCAGTTTGTTTCACAAATCTGAAAAGAAAAGCTTAGTGTGCGTTTGTGTTCAGCCGCCTTCATTCCGATACCCTTAAACAGAATCAATTCCAACTAATTGTCATCAGAGATTATCTAATTAACCAGAGTTGCAGCTGCATGTAATTTAATCTGAGTGTCAATCCAGCTGTTCTGTGAAGGCCTCAGAAGTTTGCTGAAGAAGATTAGGGGGGAAAAACAGCATCATGAGGACCAAGCAACACAGCAGATGGATCAGCGATAACGTTGTAGAGAAGTTCAAAACAAGTCTGGGTTACAAAACAATACCTTAAGTTGTGAACGCCTCACAAAGCTCTCTCAATTTATCATCTGGAAGCGGAAAGAAAGACCTAAACTGGTAGGCCTACTGATGAGAGCTTAAATGAAAAAAAATCTATCAAAAGACTTGTGGTAACGGTGACAGAGCTGCAGAGATCAATGGCTCAGGTGGGAGGGTCTATCTATGGGACATCCATTTTGTAAAGACGAACACGTAAAGTTTTAGCCTTTAAAAACCCCAAAGACTTTCAGCTGTATTTATAATGAAAAGTCATCATAATATGTCTTAACTCCAGGTGACTGAACATGTCATACTTTTCAAAAAATGCATGGTCTGTTTTGGAAACGTTCAAAGATTTTTTTGTTTTGCACACCCATGTCATCCTGTGACATTCAGGTATTTTGCCTTGAATACAACCAGCCTGTTAGTTTTTAGTACTTCACTGGGACAAAGCAAAGGGGGCTGCTAATAAAAACTAACACACACCTGTTTCGACCCTTTAAATGCCTTCCCCGGCCCTCGCCTACCCTCCCCTCGGAGCAGCCACTGGATGTACTGGTGCTTAATGTAGACGGGCGAGGACAGTGGTATTGTCACCCATTTAGAGGGTTTTGTGGACACGTGGCTTACCCTTTAGCATGCTTTTTAGGGGCTCTGGGTGAATGCGGGCTGCAGGCCAAAGTGGCAGGTGGTGTGATGGATGTCCTGGCGAGTGCCAAACCAAACACAGAGAGGTGAGGTGAGGTCAGGGTGGGGCAGGCACACTGGTAAAACGGGTATGGGGAAATTAGTATGCCACGGTCCGGCCTTCAAAACAAGAGGCGGACAGAGGTGTGTGTGACCAGCGAGGCGAAGCGGGGGTCACATTCTGCCACGTCATGCCTCGGCCTTTTCGAGAGAGGCCCCAAACGAACAACCTTGGGAAGAAGTTCGCTGTGAAATAATGCAAGGTGACACGAGAAAAGTCAAAGTCAGCTTTAATCCTCCAGTCAAACATAGACCCGGTGTTTGAACAGCAGCCGCCTCTTCACACTTGCGCTTCTGAGACAGCTTTGAAGTCCGGCTCTAAGTCGAAGCAGCGGCGACGAAAGGAAGCAGGAATCAGGTAGAGTTTCATTTGTCTCATGTCCTCTAATGGCCCACCCAATCACAGGGACATGACCATTACACAGAACATGTGCACAGGAAACCTGGAGGTATTGCTGTTACACAACAGAAACTGGATATGCATCGTTTGCTAACCTTGGGTCTCTGCCCTCAATACCCCCTTCACACCGTCATGAGGGCAACGAAGGAAGGGCGGAGAGAATGTGTGAGATCAATGGGATGCAGGACTGAACACCGATGCATCAAAATGCCGGACAGAAACACTTTGAATGTCAATGTTTTCATATGGATCCATGCTGATATGTGTGGGAGAATGCAGGCAAATGGACAAAAACAAAAAAAAAGGCAAAGATTTAAGGAGGTTTGTGGTCACTTTGTGTGAACGCAGGAGCCTGTGGACCTACAGGTAGAACTTTATCATCAAGGCAAAGACATTACCGTGAATTTGTCCAGAAGCAGGACAAGTAGGGATCTTCTATGGATTTGAAAGGCCTAAATATTTTCTGTCAGAGTGTAGTCTGTCTTGTTCTGTCTAGCTGCTGTCAGCATGTTGTCTGGTCTCATAATGTGCCCTGAAAATGAAGGTGAGTTCATGTTGAATCTATAGTTAAGATGGATTTTGAAGTAAGAAAAGAAGCAGTGATTCATCTCCTTTTATTAGAGGGTCTCTTCAGCTTCATTTTGTCATTAGGTTTGTACATTTCCAAGTATTCATGGATGTTAGGTACAATTATGGTCTCCAGCCCCTACGAATATCGGGTGGCCGACTGCTAAATGTCCATTAACAAGGTTTTATATATACATAAATAAGATATGTACTGTATTTTATAATTTCTAGTTCCAAGAATATAATTCTTTTAAATACAAATATTCTTAATTTTTGGTTTTTACCTATATAACCTAAGTTTAAGACTTTTTGTCAAGATTCTCTTGACCAAGCAAAACTTTCTTTACCTCAGACACTGTTCGACTATCCTTCCAGCACTTTACTTACTGAAAAGCATACTAACACATGTATCATTTTAATGCTTCAGCAGCTCCTGTGCTGTTCGGAGCGGCACAGGAGTGTTGAACACGGGCAGAGGAATGTCTGATAGAAGTTCAGAGGTCAGAGGAAAGCATGTCTTGGCAGGAACAGAGGGACATAGCCACCTGGTCATTTGGGTTAATTATAAATGAGGCAGGCTGCAACAGGGGAAGATGAGCTGGACAGCTGTCTCTCCTGAAACACATATAAACAGCAGCACAGCCCATATGGATTGTTCGCTCTGCTGAGCACCGGATCCCGTAGGCCCGTCATGGATGAGAAGTCCTCAGCGGCAACCAGGTGAAACTGGGGAAAAGTTCACCGGCACAGCGGCCAAAGTTTTCCACGTCTCGTCTTTTAGTTTTCCTTTTAAGAGGAAAAACAAGTTGACTTGTGTTTATTTGCACAAGGTTGCACTTGAAACAGAGAAGTTACAGATTTCAATGCGAAAATGCTTATGATTCACACTTGTAACACGTCAGTTATTTCCCTTGTCTCAACTAGCTTTTCTCGATCCGCGGTAATGTGTAACTAGGTACAGTGTGACAATATTTTCATCGCATTAATTAGACCAAAATCATAAAGTAATAAGCAATTCAGCACCTATTTGGAAAAATGCTCTATAGCAACAAGGTAGACAACAGAACAGAGAAGTGTTGCATCATTTTTTTTTAGAAATATGTACCTTGAATTCAGTTGTGCAATTTATTGAACATACAATATTTGTTTAATCATGAACCTAAAAGGCTCTCAGGTGATGGAAATGAAATTACACACAAGTGAATGAAACGCAGTACTGCGTTTCATTCAGAGTTATCAGAGTAAAGAGGGTATAGTACAAATGCACACTTTCAAATTTCAAAATTTTTGGTAAACAAATTATATGTGTGTGTTTACTTTTACCTTAAGAATTATGGGTAACACTTTATTTGAAGGGGTGTGAATAAGACTGACATGATAATGTCATAAACAAGATATAACACCTGACATAAATATGAAGGAGTCTTCATGAATGTTTGACTAATAATGACACTTTTAATGTAACGTTAAACTAAAAGTTGCATTAAAAGTCCATTAAAAGTGTCAATTTTGCATTATTCAGTAAATAATGAATTTCTTAAAGAAAAATTTCATTACAACCGTCAACTTTGCATTAAAAGTGTCATTATTTACCAAATGACACTTTATGACGACAGTCATAAGCATTCATGCAGACTCCTTCATGTTGCTGACCGGTGCATTACGACATGCTTTATTGGGACTGAGCCTCTATTGGGACTGTAGATGCTAACGGCACGTTAGATTAGCTTGGTTGACTATAAATATGACCATCTGTATGAATATATCATGGTTGTTCTTCTTTATGCACCTTCGTTTTGAGGTCACTTACTTCTGAGATGGGTTTGAACCACAACTCCAGCTTCAACATGACCGATAGATTGGATTAACCACAGATTGTCATTAAATCATTCAAAATCCAAATCACACACCCAGTTAGTTTGTGGAAACATCCTCAAGCCACATAGCAACGGAAAGGAGATCTCAGGGGAGGACAGAAATGGAAAATTAAAAAAAAAAAATCTAAGTGACAAGAGCAGATGACTAAGAGCGAAGGTGAAAAGTGGCAAAGTGATGGATAGGAAGAAGTGTTAAAGAGACAGTAAGAGAGTGAGGAATATCAAGATGACAATCAGGCGAGAAATGGAGACGGGGCGCTCATTTGCCGAAGAGACCGATACCCACCATATGTCATCCTTACAGGTTATGAAACTGGACACACGTCGGATTCTGACTGTCGTTTATATTCAGCACCTGTGGTTTCACTTGATTGTATTTCACCGGTTGGGTGTTCATGGTGGTAAAACGATAAGGCCGATTATTTTTTGCTGATTTTGTGCATAAAGTAATGCACAGCTCAAGACTTTGGACGGCCACTGAAACATTACACTGTGGTTACAGCCAATAGCAAAGCTGCATGAAAAATGCCTTGGCCTTCGCTGCCAGATGCTCCACCAGAGATCTAGAAAGCAGACAGATTGTTGAACTCGAGCTTTTGTGGGGGTATTGTACTGAAAAAAAGAAAAAAAAAAGTGCTGACTGTGAAGGAACAGTCGGAGCTTCACTCCAATGAAAAAAAAAAAGAGAGAGAGAACACCAGTGTTTGCAAGTGTCCAGTCACTGGAAAAGCCATTGCAGTATAAAGTGGAGGAGTAATCCTGGCAAGGTCTGTTTTTTGACTCAGGAAGCCCATAAGAATCCAAGCCTGGGTTGAATGCCTCCCCTGACACCCATAGCTGAGATAGCAAAGCCAGCAATAGAGCAACTGTCTCTGAAAAAAAACAAAACAAAAAAAAAACAAAAACACACACCCACACTAGGCCTGTCTCTGCTGGGTGTAATAAGCCCTGGCGCTCACTTGTTTTCATTGCAGCAATAGAGTCGTGATGAAATCTTTATGATGAAAACAAGAGTTTGCATGATTGCGTGACTTTACAGCGTGTACGCCTGTAAAAGTTGCTAAGCTGTGCAAGTTCCAAATCCCGTCTGAATGAGGGACGGACGGACGGGGGCTTCTCCTCCCAGGGACAAATCACATTAGCGCGACGCTCCTTCTCCAAATGCGAACGTCAGACCCTGAATGATAAATGAACGGCATTGTCATGAAAAGCCAGGAATGGTCCATTAGGATCAGGATGCCTTACCCAAATGACGGTTGTCAGTGCAACATCCTTAGCTTTTCATTTCAGATTAAAGAATGGAAATCTGCCACATATCAAAAACGCCAAGTCGCATCTTCCCATGTGGCAAGCGTCTCTGAAAAACGACAATGTCACCTGTCACTTATGGCCACCGATCAGGCACTGGAGAGGTCAGACTCGATGGAGAGTACTAAGCTATTCAGGAAAATGTCGAGGCCTTGCTCTTGCCCTTGCGCTTTGTGATTAAAATCCTGTCGACAAAGCGTAGACGTTAGCCAGAAACACGACTGACTGAAGGGAGTCACTGTGTTCCCGCTGCTCCCATTTGACGTTTATTCGAATAATGCAAAAGAGGAGTCACTGAAAGCTTCATGGATTCAGTGCGGGTAGATGAAAAACAATCTTTTTTTTTTTTGTTGCTGCAGCTCAGTGAAATGATGCTTCATTTCTCCAGAAAACAAATAAAAAAAAGCAATTATTTTATGTTAATCTGCATGCTTTTAGTATGTGAAATCTGGTAACACACCTCTGTATTTCACCACAACCCAGTGAAATACAGAGGTGGCAGAATGCTGCCAGAGTGACAAAGAAAATGCAATTCTTAAAAGGAAAATAAAATTGATGCTTATTTTACAGATGCAGAGTGGCATCTGCAGATTTGTTGGCACCCCTAAAAAGACTATCGGTATTTCCTTACAGTCATAAATCGCTCAGTTTTAAACATGACTCTGATAAAATTTTGAGTTTTTTTTAGGGGTGCCAGCTGATATTCTTCTCTCGAAAGCACCACAGATCCCTCTACTCGAGAATAAGAAGGAAACTGGGCAACGATGGCATTCATGGGACAGTTTTGAGGTTAAGCTAAAAGAACACGAAGAGCCGCCTCACAGTTCTCAAAACACCCAAACTATTTTGACTGATGAAACAGAAATCTGTGTGAAACTAATAAAACATTTCAGCTAAAGAACATCACACTGACAGTCAGACATGGAGGTGGTGGCCGCTTTACTGATTTTGATCCTGAATTGTTAAAAAGTTAAGTAAAGATTTTGGAGAGACCTATAGAAATCAAACGGGTCCTTTGTGACTGAAACTGCTCCAACATGCCTGAATTAAGCCAGTTCCACAGAGCAGAGTGGGTCATAACCTCTTCACCGTGAAGGTGAAGGCTTGATGTAGTTAGGTTCAGGGGGCAATTATTTTTTTCACACAGGGCGTCTGTGTTTTGGGTAGCTTTTTTCCTTTAATCCTCCCGCGATCTTAAGAGATGGGGTCATTTAGAGTCCACGAGTTTTTTCACTCTTTGTCAGCGTGGTGGGGTCGCACTGACCTCACGTGCGCTTTTATGATTTTTTATTTTAAACACTTTTGTATGTACCCAGGCTGTGTTGACTAAGCTACAAATTAGAATTTTTATATTTTTTTACCTTCTCTTCAAGGAGAAGAGTCAAACAAATCAAAAGAGATCAGCTGCAAGTCAAACCCAGCTGTTGCCGGGGGCTGGCGGACACGGCGCACCGATTTGGGTGGAGCAAGGCAGCTAAACGTCCAGCTCAGGGAGGTGGGAGGGCGTCTGAGCGAGGTGGGTGTGGGACAGCAGAAAAGCAATACAGGGGATGGAAAAAAAAAATCAGACTGGAGTGTTGGGTGAGGGATTGAGTGATGCTTGGCCGAGGCCTGAGGAAGTATCACATGCAACTCCCTTCATGCGAGAAGGTTACCCCGGGCCGAGGCAGCCTCCTGGACCGCAGGCCTCAGGAAATGCTGACAGATACACATACACAGGGAAACACTCATGCACAATGACGCAGAGATACTGAAAGATGAAGACAGGCATGAAAAGCAATTTCTCAGCGTAAAGTCCCCCTCTGCAAACACACAGACACACACTCATTGATTAATCCATCCTGGCTAGCACAAACACAGTAGCCAGACGTCCGTTTCCACGGCCGAGTGTTGAAATTCAAACTAAGCCTAACGTCTCACAATTTGTTCAATATCGTAGTGCTCTTCACAGGCCTGAGCTGAAACAGTTATGAAGGATTCGTATAAGGATGTAAAACACAGGCTTTAGCCTCAACTTGTAGAAAGTATTGGAGATAAATCAGATTCTGCATGGTTGCATTTGTAATAAGACTCCCAAAACTGAGTGTTTTCTAAAAGTAAACCCTTGAACCTTTTCACATTTTGTCACATTGCAAACAGGCATCACTTCAGTCAGACTGCATCGATGTTCCGATCATCACTGTATCTTCCCAGAATGTCACTTGCACGTTTCACCATGTGGATGGCGTGATCATGGTGGTTAGCTTCTCCCTGTACACAGCATTTGCAAGCCAGCCGCAGCAATCAGTTTTAGTTTTACATGTTACATGGCGAATGGCAGACTTTCATATTGACATAATAGTGTTTTCTTTCAAAAACTGACTTCTTGTCACTCTTCCACCAAAGCCAGATTTGTGAAGAGCTTGGCTGCTAGCTTGCATGTAAACAGGATGTTTTACCTGACCTGTGGATAACGGTGATAAAGCTAGGAATACTGCTGTATAAGCCAAGCTTGGGTGAGATCAAACCCCATGCAGGTCGTCTCTGTTTACTAGTTAAAGAATTATAAGGGCAATTGGTTGGACTGGATTAAAGGGCGCATTCACACCAGTCCTGTTTAGTCTACTTTAATCATATTGTCTAGAAAGTCTGGTTAATTTGGTGAAGTGTGAATGTGCAATCAAACTCTGATGCAGACCAAAAAAGTGACTTCTAGCCTACCCACAACTCTAGATTGAAGGGAACTACAGCACAAGGCTTTCTGGGTAAATACAACCAAAACAAACCAGTATGTCTAGCGCTAAAGAGAGAAATGACTCCTGGTCTTTCACCAAAGACAAAAGAGAAATCCTGCAACTGCTGAAATCTATCGCTACTCCATTTTTGTTAACATTTCACGAAGAAGAAACTTCTTCTTCAGTGTCTTCTTCAGAGGTTTCCGTGTTGTTTTTGTCTTTAGTTCATGATGCAGCGCCGCCACAGGCGAGGGGGGCGGGGACAGGTTTTTCAAAGGGTTTGTATTTTATTGACAGTGCAGAGTGAAAGTGAACCGCAGCAGCTGAACATGTAAACAAATGTTGCAATTTTCATTCCCGGACTATCAGGTGTGAAAACACTCCAAATTCGGAGCGTCAGAGGAAAACGGGACCGAACACAAACACGCATCACAGCTTTCAAGGTTTTATTTAAAAAGAAAAACAACTGAAAGCTGTTTTACTTCCATGTCATATTTGGTCAACCACAGAAAAAATGCAACAGAAGTTGGTGATTGTAACATAAAACACAAGCATGCCCAAGAAGTACGAGTATGCAAAGCACCGTAAGTATTTCCCAAATCTGCATGTCTGATACGGCTTGGCCTGTGTATTCATTTCAGAGCAGCCTCAGTCAAATATTAGCTCACTGTGAGCGTACAGATTCTCCATTTCCTCTTGAACAAAGTGTCCAATCAGCAGGTGGTGTTGTGTCTATTGTCATCTGAGCGAGATTTGAGCACAGATAGCCGTCCTTCTCTATTCCACGCGGAGCTGGCCCGACACCCGTGACTGACGGCTCAGCTCTCAATAATTCATCCGGCACTGAGTGTCTGAAGGTCAGGAGATCATCAGCTTGGGCTCGAGAGCTGAGGAGAGGTGGCACTGTCATCAAATATTTATTGACCTGCTGTACTCCCAATACACTCTCAAAATACACAGTCCCCCCAGCCCCATACACACACACACACACGCACACACACACACACACACACACACACACACACACACACCCGCTAAACACAGCACAGACTCACAGCGAGCAGCTTCGGTGGGACTGACACCGCTTGATGACGTGTGAAGATCGCTGGCGCGGGAGGTGGGAGTTTATGTGGGTATTTTTGTGTTGTTTTACCTTGGGAGCATGTGGATTATGAGCCACTCAGCAGATGAGACAAAGTACAAACAGACATATAACTGTGGCAGACAAAATGAATACAAGAGGAGCAAAAAGAGTGAAACTACAAAATGTTGACAGAGAACAATGTCATGAAATATGTTTAATAATACCGATTACAATCACATTTCCTTTTGTCAAAAACACCAAAGTTTGCATTCAAGGGTTGAAAAGTACAGCTACTACAAACAATAGTACTACCACTACTACTACTTCTAGTAATCATAGTAGAAGTGGTACTAGTGGCAGCACTGTTGTCTCGCAGCAAGTAGGTTCTGGGTTCAAGTCCCAGTCTGGGCTGGTTCTGCATGGAGTTTGCACGTTCTCCCTGTGCGTGTGTCAAAAACATGACTGTCAGGCTAAATAGTCTCTCTAAGTTGTTCTTGTGCATGAGTGAGCACTTGATTTTATATCCTGTGTTATACAGTGACTGCCTATAAAAATATTCACCCCACTGGATGTTTTACCCTGTTTATTTATTTATTTTACAAATCAGTGACGATTAACAAAATGAAACTTTTCTTTTTTGACTAAATAAAAACAGTGTCAAAAAACCCTTAAATGTCAATGTGAAAACTGATTTCTACTAAATAATCACATTTGAATAAAGCTATTTAACCTAAAATAGATGACTGCATAAATATTCGACCCTTGTAAAGTGACTGACCTGACTCAACGGAGGTCCAGCCAAGTGGTGCTTGTAAGGTGAGGTGAGGTAATTTCACCTCACCTTACAAGCACCACGTCTGTGTTGGTTGGATTTTTTTCCCCCAAACGTCAGCCACAGACAGCTTTGAAAGTGAAAAACAGATTCTTAATGGGTTGCTTGCTTCTGAAATACACTTTCAAACTTTTACTTTTCTTTCTGGCACCAGAAACAAAACCAGAAATGAACTATGAATCTGTATTCCTCAAGCATTAAGCATGTTAGGTGGGGAACTGCAGTATTTGTGCTTACACACAGTTCAACTCAGTAATTAGCTCCACCAATAGTAACTAAAAGAAGGTAAAAATTCTGCCCATCCCAAGAGTCAAGAAAGTGTTAAATCTGTACATGGTGTCATCATCGCTAGTAAGTGTCTGGCAAGAATTAGCAAAGAAAATCAAAATGGAAACAGCAATCTCAGATTTCTCTGTCTCGTACATTGCACCAGTGACATATCAGTCAAGTCTTTGATACTGAGAGCTTAACAAACATCCAGCCTATCTTAACTGCAAAGAAAAAAAATATCTAATTTTCAGCTTTCAGCAAAGAGCTGTTAATGTGAAATATTTTTAGAGCACAAGAACCTCCATATGTGGACATGTCTGCACAGCCGAGCCCAGCAGCTGTAAAGACGCCAGCGGAGCTGATGACCTAATACTGGTCCTGTTTCATCATGATTACTCCTGAAAGGACACACACACACACACACACACACACTTATATCCGAACTCCAGCCAAGGCATTACACTCCACCGAGTCCCAGGTTTCAGGCAGGTGCTGCCGTTGTTTGTTGGAGCATTTTGGCAGTACAGTCTTGGATCGCAGCACTGCAGCGCATCTGAATCTGCTTGATACGGGCCGTTACGTGCTTTAAGTGGTATGCTGCAAGCCTGACTCACAGGCCCAACGTTTCCACTGTAGAGTTACTCAATCCGAAAGAGGAGTCGAAAGATGTTTTATTGCCCTTGCGGAGTTGAGAGAGCATTGTTTTCTTCATTGGCTCACAGCCCCTTGCCAAAGTGTTCATATATCTCGAACGTTATTGCGTTTTGTCACAGTACAACCACACATTTTTTTATGTATTTTTATGGGATAGAGCAAGATGGTGAACTGGAATCTAAATTATCATGTTTTTTTTTTTGTTTTTGTTTTTTGCAAGGGCATTTGATTTGTAAGAATTTAACTTTGGAAGTCACCAAATTAGTCAGGAGACTAAGTAACTAAAAAAAAACTGTGTGGCGCTGTCGAAGCACTTTGTGACAGTAACCTCTGTCACACAGTGTGATGGCAGACTACACGAGTTGTTGCTGTGGCGCAGTCAGACAGATCCGACAGACACATCAGTGCATCAATTACAGCACATCAGGCTACGGTTGTTAATGTGCTCATTATTGGAGTCAGCTGGTGGAAAGGGCAAGAGAAGGATGAGGAAAAGCAGAGTAGGACCTTTGATGTCAGGAGAAAAAGAGGAAAAAAACAACTGACGTTGGTCACACAAAGAGTGAGGCTAGAGGACTTTCAGACACTTGTTGATATTTGTTGCAAGTCCCAAGCAAATAAAAAAAAAAAGTGCAATGGAAACATTTTCATGCATCACACAAGTCATGTGCTCAAACGCTGGATGTCACTGGAGGAAAAGACGAAGAAGATGGTAGGAGGATGATTACACATGATTGTTTGTCTTTTAATAACTTATTGTCATCAACAAAATTACTCACGTGGGATTTTAATTGCATTTTTTGTTAAACGGAAACACCGCGAAATTTTCTACACTAGCAGAACATCGACAAAGCTTTGCACACATTTGTAATGGGAAACGCAGGCAAGTGACAGGAATTTCTTCTAAATCGTTGCTGGTGATCAGCAGGTGTGATCCAACCGTTCCTGAAAAAGCAGAAATCCGAAAGACGTGATGGATGTGCGGCTAAACGTTTCGGAGATGAGCTCTGTGGATCTTTTTTTTTTGGCATGCAGCAGGTTGAGGTAAATGTCTCCATAAAGCTGTTAGCGACACAGCCCCTTCTGATGAGTTGTTTTGTTAAAATGTTCAGATTTGCACGGCGCCGTGAAAAGAAGTGTGACGTAGGTTAGAAAAATACTGACACAACATGAATGGGTTTGATTTCTGTTTTCATTTGAATATGCTGAAACTGTTCCAAGACCATATCTTCTTTCAGTCTCACAGAACCGAATGCAATTTTTTTTCTTTTGTTGCATTCAGGTGTCCATAACAAATATCTGTGCGTGTTGAGAGGATTGGTTGAAGATAAGAGAATTTAGGTTGGAGCTTCGTGGGGGTGAAGGAGCCACAGGTGTTAAACAGCTAAGCGCTTTAGCTGCTTCAGGGTGGAGGGGGAGGAGATGTCACTGAACCAGGAAGGCGTTTCAAACGGCCCCTCTCTGCAGGGCAGCTCAAAGCCCCTGAGGTCAGAGGTCAAAGCAAGCAGCAATGAAAGCTATTTGTTGGATCGTAAGGGCTCAACAGGTGAGCCTGGGGTAGCGGGGATGAGAGGGGACCTGGTTACTCAAAACATCTCACCCGGCGAGGTTAAGAAACAACCCCGTCGGCTCAGGATGAGGAATGTCCACATCACACGTCCCACTCACTCACCACACACGTCACAACATCCCCTGTTCGCTCTTACTCCATCCAGCGTCAACGGCGCCGTTTGCTTTGTAGCCAAAAAGACGGAAGGATAACAGCGGCCACCATTGGTGCACGGCTCACGGCTTGTTTTTGTTTGCATGTCACAGGGTCACGTTTTTGTTTTCCTTCTCTTTTTCGTCTCTCAGGGCCGAGGTAACACCTGTGCTCTGCGACCAGCGGCTCCGGACTGAGGTGTTTTGTTCGAGAACCCGGCTTGTGCAATTTGCTCACTCTTTTGCAATCGGATTTTTGTCCTCCACACTTTAAGTCTATTCAACAACCTGTGTGGCATTTTTTTTTTCTATGGAGACGCCACAGCTCCTCTTGATAGCCTTTGGTACAGTCCCGTAATTTAATGACTATTTTTTAATAGCTAGCTCATTTTGAGTTATGGCCTTGTCTGGGGAAGAGCAGAACAAAAGAAACACAGAAATATTTTAGCAAACATAACACAGAACCGAAAATGTGAAATGAGGACCAGCATCGTCTGAATTAAAAGCAGTCTTTGTCTGAAAATGTATCCAATAAACCCGTTCTTCATAAAAAAAAGTACATTTTTCTTTTATTATTCCTTAAAAACACTGAAAATATTTTCTAATAATTAGGATTTTATTCATTTATTGTGAAGACTGATTGCCTTGTAATTTTTCCTAGGCACCATAAGTCTACAAAGTTTGATCGTCTATTAGGTAACCATTAATTTTTTGTTTTTTTGGCATCTTGACAAAAATTATGCAATTAATCAATGACATGTATGTATCACATATAATTCTAAGGAATTAGACCAAATATTACCCGAGCATCTCGGTGATGACGTGACAATAAAGTCTCTTAATTCCATGTTGAGCTATGCAGAAGCTCAGTCTGCACTCATGAATATATGCAGACAGAGCACACATTGATGATCCTCGGAGAGGCTACCGTCCTACTTTGTGGTAATGTGCGTGCACACATCGATGTTACGTCACATACTGCTTACTCAGCAGATTTCTTGTAAATACGTCCTTCCTGTTACTGTAAGTTTTATTTAATTTATTTTATACCTCGCTTTCATTAAGCTGCTGTATTACGTCATGTTTTTAGTTTACATGACAGCAGCTTGTAAATATATTTATAAATGGCTTTAGTTTGCCATCTGCAATGTCGTTACTATAAACAAGTCATTGTTTGGTGATTAATCAGGACAAAATACGTTGCTTTGTGGCCATTTGTTCTCTATACTTTAAAATATTTTAGTTTAATTACACTTTATTATTAAACTTTGCTAAATAGATGTTGGTAGCGATGCTATGTAGGACTGAAGCTGTGTAATAGCCATGTAACATTAGTGTACATGAATCATATCCTATCATTCCAGGTGCACAGTGATCTGCACAGTTCGGTGGACACATTGTAGCTGCGCTGCATTTAATAAAGTCTGTCATACAGCGTATTAATGCGCAAAAAAGAGTTACGGTGATCTGTAATTGTCTGTTTTTAATTTAATTCCAATAAAACCCTGTTTCCCCTGTCTGATACTGTTTTATTCTTACAAACTCCGCTGTATTTAAAATAATTTTAAAAGGTAAGATATTCTAATAAAAGCATTAGTGAATACATCTATAGCTTTTCATTTTAAACGGGTAATATATTGTGGCTTTGTTGTATATATAAATTTTTCCAATGCTAAGCTAAGCATAACTCCTAAGCTTCCACTTCAGTCCTGTCACTCAAATAATGTTATCCAATGTATTGAACATTAACACAACCCGCTATAGTTTTCTGTTTGTAAACATGATGGTAGCAGTTTGGGATGCATAGCACTGACAGATAAATTTACCGTGTTTCCCCGAAAGTAAGACAGTGTCTTACTTTCTTTTTATCCCCAAAAGCCCCACCATGTCTTACTTTCGGGGTATGTCTTATATTGGAAAAAAATTGTCGAATTTTTTGTTTTAACCATAAAATTAACGGCAGTGACAAGTGCAGGGGACGGCGCGGTGACGTATGGAGAGGGGGACGGTGCGGACGTGGGCAGGAGGCGGCGCACAGCTAGATGAGAGGTGTTTCCCTGAAAAGTAAGACATACGTATGTCTTACTTTCGGGGTACGGCTTATATTAGCCGACCCCCCTGAAACCCCCGATACGTCTTACAATCGGGGGTGTCTTACTATCGGGGAAACACGGTAGCTATCTATCCGTGCTACGGCAGGAAAATCTGACGAGGTAGCACTGATAGTCAGAACGTCGGTCCTCACTCGGAGGGCGGTCCTGACTCGGAACATGGTCCTGCCTCCTCCGAGTGGCCAAAACTCAGAGGCCAAACTAAGACTGGTCCAAACTCAACATTTGTTCCACTCTTAGAGGGTTCCTGAGTCTGAGCATCGTCTAAATTATCTCCACAACAGAAAGCATGTTGAATGTTCTTCCATGCCTTTCTGAGACAGTCTTGTGGAAGATTAATTTTCCTAGGATGTGCCAGGGTCCTTTTGAAACACTGTATAACCTTGTAAATAACTATTGGGTTGTCACTTTTCATCATCTTAAACAGTAATTCTCTAACTAAATCATCTTTGCCTGAGAGAAGTTGAAAGATATCTCCGCAGAGTTTTCTTTCCATCTTGTCAAAAAAGATAAAATCTATGTCCTTTACTTCTTCCCAGAGTTTAGTAGCAAGCTTTTTCTGGACATGTATGGTGTGCTTCATTTTGTAAACAGCATATCTAGGTCTATGACTGGACTTATAAATCAATCGCCAAAGAATTTTTTCTACCATATTTCTTATTTCCTCTTCGGTTCCACGTTTGAAACCCATCTCTTTCGCGTCCCTCAAAAATCGTCCAGGGTCCATGCCTACCTGAGTATAATCCTCACTCAGGCAGTTTTCATCTGAGTACAAGTCCTCACTAGGAAAAAAAGTCTTTCTGATTTTTTGTTTTGTAGATGTAAACATTTTCTCCAGGTGATGTTTGAATTTTTCCACAATAACTTAATGTCCTCCTGGGTAATCAAGAAGTCCAATTAAATGCAGTCCAGAAGCAAAGTGGAAAGCATCTCTGGTGAGGCTTTGGAAAATCAGTTCCCTCAGCTCTTCTGACACCTCTGATAGAAAATCCACATTTAATTCTCCTGTTTCTCTCAAAAGTAAGATCAAAACTTCATGGTGTTCTTCCAAAATATTTCTCTGACAAGATGCAGAGTTGGTCTGTCTGCAGATTTTTCAATCACTTTCCAAAGAAGTTCGCTGAGAAAGTTTGTTTCTTGTAATCCGGGGTTGTTTGACCAGGATGGACTTTGTTGGTGAACCTTTTTTTCATGTTTTTCCAAAAAAAAAAGTGAGCTGTGAGCTTTCGTTACTCATCTGTGTTGAGCTGAGCTAAAATGTACAAATGATTTCTGTGTGAACTGACCGGAGAATTAACTGATCAGTTGGTGATGTCATGGACTCTATGACATCACAAAGTCATCCTTAGCAGGGCCTCATGACACAGACATCATTTAAAGTCATGCTGAAGACATCATTGTCAGCAGCATGGCAACTGTTGCTAGGGGTAATAATAGCACAGTCAGCATGAAAACAATAGACTCTGTGGGCAGTAAATACATTATTCCCACAAGTCTGAACAGGAAATGATCTGGACAGCTTCGCCAGAACAGGGGGGCTAGGGAACCATTGGCCCCTCCACTTTACCGCCCGACCCATTTTTATTTGTTATTTGGGTTCTATCTCCTCCCAGGCATAGCAGGGCAAGTCTCAATGGGACCGCTACATCCAACCAGTTACTCAACAAATCCACTGGTTTAACCCAGAAGGGTTTGACCGATTTGCAGTCTCATATTCAGTGCATCGGCTTATTTTGATGGGGGCAAAATGAATCGTAGAAACAACAAAAAGAGTCGAAGCAATAATAATATTACTCAAATAAAAGAAAAAGGTACAGTGCTGTGAAGCTACTCTAATAAGTACTTTTTTCCCCCAAAAAAAAGTTACTCAAGGGAATGTAACCAGATCTACCCAATTTTGAACATAGGCAACATCATCAGTAGCCTACAGGCTACTTGTTAACAAGCTCGAGGTGCTGTGTTGTTATCAGCTAGTAATCTTTTAGCTAACATTAGCTGCATCCAACAGCATTTGAACTCAGTCGGTTAGTTTGGTTGAAAAACTGTGCAAAGTTCTTTGCGTTGTTTGAGCTGGTTTGTTGCCATAAATCTAATATCACATTTTATTTTCAGCCCCTTAATTCTATTTACAACTTAAATTGCTGACAGCCTATCTCATAATATAAAAAGCTTGAAAACGTATTATTAGAAAAACAAATAACAGTGAAACTTACAAATGTCCAGAAAGAGAAATAGGAAACACTCCATGAAAGACGCAAACAGGCTGCAGACAATCAAAAACCTTTCATCTCAGAAGACACCCAATGTACAGAAAGTAGCACATCCTAAAAGACATGCTTCATAGATTTGACAAGATTATATATTTTATTAAAAATAATGTCATGTTTTCATTCAGGGAAAGTGGAATATGGTCATACTTAGCTTGAAATCATAAGCTGGTGAGTAAATTAATCTACATAATGTGTTTCATTTGGTGAATTGAGTTACTGAAATTAATGTGCTTTTCACAAATATTTTAATTCATTTAGTATGACTGTATCAGACAGATGTTTTTAATTACCTTCACTGCTACGTTTTGTAGACTGCTGCCTTTTTACAGTTCACAGATTCAAGTTATTCGTCTCGTCACAGCCCGACTCTGATTCTGCAACACTAGTTTCCACAAACATGAAAACAAATGTCATTTTGCAAAATTGTTTAAAATGTGGAAACGTGGAAGTCAGTCGTCAGTAATCAACACCTGCGACGAAGTTGGAGCAATAAACACAGCCATCTGTTCCAACAAGTTCACCGAGGAAAAAAAAAGACCGGCCGGTACTGGCTGCAAGGAAGCTTTTTAACGCCAGAACCAGGTGTGACTCAATCAGCCTGATTAGCTTTCCGCCTTGCTCCCTGTAAAACATAAGAAGACAACAAAGACAGAGACAACTAGTGGCCTGGAGGGGTCATCGCAACGAAGCGTTTGATTTTCTGTTCATGGATTTATTTATTTTTTTTCATAGAGTCCATTCAGAATATTTGGAAGAAAATCCATCTTGTGAAGCTGAAATACCTTTGCTTAGTTCTACTTGACTCACTATTGTCTTCAGTTTGCAAGGCAGCCAATACAGGACTCCCATTTATATTCCTTTGCTCTGACTGGCTGTATTTTCAAGAGCGGAGATAAGAAAGACTGTGGGTGTTAACTTTTTCCGTAGTTTTAAAATGTTTTCCACTATGGATAATATTGCGTATTAAGATATATTTGGTGGATGAACTTTTAGAATAGGCAGTTATGTTATAAGGATTTTTGTTTTTAGAGGGGTTGTCAAGTTATTTGGGGCCAAACAACAATTTTTTAAAGGTTTTGCAAAGACTAACTTCTTCAACTAGTTGAGTATCCTTTTTAGAACAGACATTTGATCGTCCCCTGAGCAGACTACACAGTGAAATCTATTCTGTGGATCGGTTTAATAACAAGCACGAAGTTCTGGACCAGAGCTGAACACGACAAGGCAGAAGATGAATCATCAGAGGGGGGCTAAGACTGTTTGAAAGCTGTAAAAACAAGGCAGCACACATAACATCTGTTGAGTGTGTTTGAGTGAGAAAAAAAAATGCTGCAACTTCAGCCCAAGAAAAATACTTGGAACATTATCATCTCAATTTTCCAGCAGTCTCCATGCTCAGCAGCACATGTGCAGAGGGACACACACGCACACACACACACACACACGCTGACACAGATGAACTTTGCCGTCTTGTCTTGATGGGCTCCGCAATAGAGATAATTATGTCTAACTGCACGTGTTTAAAGATAAATGATGTAATGATGGCTTATTTCCCATTTTTTGCTGTGGGACAGCTGAGCTTTGGGAAAGACTCTGATCACATTAGGACAAACAAAGTCCACCACATAAAGAGCAGCTAGTTTACACCAACCTGATGTACTTCTCTGCACCACAGATCAGGGAAGAAGACATGTATTTTATGCTTAATAATGTAAAATAAAAAAACTAAATAGCTGCAAATGTTGCGTTACTGATCTGTAAACATGATGATAAGATATTTTGAATAAAAACTCAAGTGAAGCTCGTTTGACTTTCAACTACGTATCTTCTACAAACTTTATTCTGTTAACTTCCTCTTCTTAGTTGCAGTTTTCTTCCTTGCCTCACACACACACACACACACACGCATGCACGCACGCAAGGACTTTCAAACACACCAAGCAAGTCTGGGGCATGCAGGTGCGAAGGTTGTGTAAGCAACGTCTCCCAGGTGCAGAATAAAATGTCTTCTGCTGAATTGCATTTCCACATTCCAGCGCGTTATTAACCCTCGCTTTCGTTCTGATGTCTGACGAGCAAAGCACTTCAAAAGCATCTTTTGTTTTTGTCATATGATTCTGATTTAAACAAACTCCTCCAAAGGTTAAAATGAGTGAAAAGAGGCAATCTGTAAGTTTCTATGTTGGCGCCGCGGAAGTGATGCTGGCTCCATCCCCTCCACACCACAAGCCTTACTGGCAAATTATTCCACTGAAATACTTGAATGCATTTAGAAGGAAACTGTAGAGCAAATGAAAGTGGAAATTTCTGGCGAAATATATGCTGCTGACAGGACAAACTCGTCCTGCGATACATAAAACTGGCCTTAATGGGAGGATGGTAAAAAATATAATTTTTTTTTTGTTGTTAAAAGACATGGCATCATGCTACAGTGATTGAAACATGACAAAATGTAACAAATTTCTAGCTGTAGATATTATTTTGCAAGGAACTACCCCTATAAAAGTTCTTTTATAAATCTGTTGTGGCGGGTCCAATCTCCACAACAGAGAGCGTATCCAGCTCAGGGACTTAAAAAGACTATGAAAAGATGATAAAAACTCTATTGTGGGGACGACTGTGGAACCACTGCAGGTCATGGTGATTTTACATAAAATCAAAAATGACGGATCTGTCAGAGGCCTCCTCCTCTGATAGATTGTGTTCAGTCAGGGCTTCTTTAGGCTTGCTGCAATACAGATTGCTACAGGAGATCCTTCCAGCCATCAACCTCTACAACTACTCTTTTATGAATATTGTGTAATGTGAGTTACAACCACATTTCAATTTTCTTTGGGGATTAATGAAATTTTTTTATATAATTAAATTTGAACTGAATCCTAACATTTGACTTTTTACGTTGGGTTTCATCTGGTTTTGTGTAAAGTAATTGCAATATACGCATAAAACGAGTACTGAATGTGCTGCTCTGGAAAAAATTAAGAAACCCCTGCAAAATGATGAGCTTCTCAGATTTTACTCTTTATAGGTTTATGTCTGGGTAAAATCAACATTGCTCTTTTATTCTATGAACTACTGACAACATGTCTCTGAAATTCCAAGCAAACATTTAGTTTTTATTAGCAGAAAATGAGAAATGGTCAAAATAAGGAAAAAGATGCAGTGCTTACAGACCTCAAATAATGCAAAGAAATTCATTTAGAAACAACAATACTAATGTTTTAATTCGGAAAGAGTTCAGAAATCAATATTTGGTGGGATAACCAGGAGGTTTTCAGTGGGTGCAGTGGACAGTGGATTTTTCCAGAGCTGTATGTGTTGTCCAACCAGTCAGCATTCTGGGTGTATCAGTAAGAGCGTTTAATCTTCGACGCGGCATTTTCTGGACGTAATCATAGCTACATAGACTGACAAAAATATGCCCACTATTGTGTGAAAATGTATTTTGGTATGTCAATATTTTTGCATGTTTATTAACGAGACTACGCTGCCAGTAATGAATGATCTAACATTTTGCCAATTTCTCCAGCGGTCATTGGGCACGGGGCGAAGTACACATCACAGGTCAACATGGAAACGCACAGGACCGACATCTACGTACACACACACACAAGCACACACACATACACATACATGAGCACAATTCACAGAGACACATTAACCAAACATGTAAACTCCATGCAGGAAGTCCCAAGCCTGGGATTTGAACCTTTTCGCTGCAAGACAATTACTTCTTAACGTGGAACTGAATAAACGTCATCAAAATAAATGGATTGTTTAGATTTTATTTTTAGTTTGAGATTATGCTACTGTGATAAGAGATAAATTTATTTGAAGGCCTTTTATGCATTTTACTAGAGACTATAGTACATTTGTAAAGGGGTTATTTTTTAAATCTCTGTACACACCCTGGAGAAATCAATCATCGCCTCGCTGCTGCTAACTGCACACAGACCTCTACAAAACATGCTGTAAAACACGCAGTCAAAAAGAGCCTCACACTACCAACTTTTATTATTAAAAAGGGGTTTTATTTGAGCTCGCCATATTATGCAAAGCTCCTAACTTTTATGTTAGGAGGAAACTAGAGTTATAAAATGGATTTAATATGTATGTAAAGTAGGGGAAGTAAAAGAAAAAGACATTAAACGTTAATATGTGAAGCACTGATGACATTTTCCCCACCCTGCCTAAGTATAGACCCGAGTAAATGTAATAAACTTTACTGAGCTCTCCGAGCTGCTGCGGTTGTTATCGTCTGCTTAGGACATTACTAGGGCCTATAAAGTGTTATGTGAGTTGTTCCTCCCTTTACATTCTTGAATCTGCTCAGGTTTCTTGCTCAACAGACGGAATATTCCCCAATCTTCTCAATCATAGGCATTTCCAGTCAGCGCCGCGGTCGAAAAGAGAGACGAGGAAGATGAAAACCACATGATAAAGGAAGAGGCTGTCGGTACTTTTGGGCACGCACGCACGTAATCACACCTGCGAATGGGCCCGTAACACACAGACCAAATGCCCATATGCATGCCAGCGTGTGTGTATGCGCGCGCGCGTTCACGCTTGTTGACATATGCATACATGCATAAGAGGCAGGGCGTGTGGAGAAACATAATATGGCGAGAATCTTTGCTCTTGCAGACTCGATCGACAGAATGAAGTGAAAATACAGTACGGTGACCTTGGAGTCCTATTATCAACGAAACCAAGTCAACTTTATACAAGACTAGAGGGACGCTTTCAGGAGAACAGGCATTTCTAAAGTGAGCAGTCTCAGATTAAGTCACTGTTTAAGTTGGAAGCTACACACAGGTTTGACTAATTACTCTGCTCGGCTAATGTAGGTAACATTTGTCAGACACGTATCATGTTACACTTTTGTAAGTTGTCTTATTGGAGTGTTGTGTGATAAGCCGACACCAGCCAGCGCACAATTGTGAAGTGGGAGCAATAAGGCACCTTTTACATTTATTTTCAAAAATAAAATGACAAGTCTGGTGCGTTTCTGCCCACTTTGACGCACCTAAAGTCCATTATGACCATTAACATTCAGAAGTCAGCTATTATGTGACTTTGAACAAACTTAGAAACTCCTATTAGTTTATCTAGAGAAACTACTCATTACATTAAATCGTTATCAGAACAAGAATCCAGAGAAACCCCTTCTAGTTTATAAATCGCAGACTACTTATCCTTAAACATGGGGTTATACTTTTTTGTTTTCTTTTTTCTTCCTTCGGTTTGTTGTTTTGTTGTATTTCCTTCTAATTCATGTGAAGCACTTTGAATTGCCCTGTTGCTGAAAATGTGCTTTATAAATAAAATGATCTTACCTTACCTTAATAAATTCAATCCAGTTTTGTGTAACATATTCCCAGCATGAATGCAGCTGTGGAATGGTTCAGATCGAAGCTCGACCCTCATGTTAGGACGGCCCAGTCAAAGTTCCGACCTAAATCCGACTGAGAACCTGTGGCTTTGATGGATCACAGCAGATGCTCTTTGAGTCTGAGCAAACCAAACTTTTCAGGTACATTTCTGTTCTCTGTGAAACCCTGCGTGGACAGCTCTGTGTTGGTCCGTCACGTAAAATTCCCCATGAAATACTGTGAAGTTTGCTTGTGACAAGACAACATGCAAAATGTCCGACGAGTATGAATGCTTTTCCAAGATACCAGTATGTAATCTACCACTGGTGTTAACTGTGGTCATAAAGGATGTGCCGTCTCAGTCGCAGACAGCTTGGACTGAAAACCAGCCCCTGGTCGGCGTTGAACATGTGGAACTGTTGAAAACGTTTTCACGCTCCTGCTTTCAAACATTCTTAGGTAGGCATGCTAAATAAGCACAACAAATTCAGAACAGGAGTGCTTACGCGCGGGTACTTGTGTGTATGTATGTGTGTGTGTGTGTGTGTGTGTGTGCACAAGTAGAAACGGGGAACATCCGGCAGCGTTTGACCCCAGCCAGCCCATCTCATCCTGTCTGGAGGTCAACCAGTCAGTTTGATGACCCGGCGCTTGGTCGCTGCAGTGAGGATCCAGAAGAGTGTTAAAAGACAATTTATCGCTATAATGAGCTAATGACGAATAAATGCAACCTGCTGAATGACCTCAGCTGTGGAATAAAGGTTTACAACCTGGAGCTCAGATGACCAGGTCTGATTATTAGAGAGGATCTGTCCTCCTCTGATAATCCAGGCATGTGCAGCGGTTTACAGACATGCAACCCATGGGAGTCCAGCGCGACCGGTGATTGGTTTAATTTGAAAAGAGCTTCGCTGTTGGATCCTGGGTGTCAAAATGAACAAACTCTCTCAAAAAGAGGATTTGCGCTCCAATGAAGCTCATGTAACAGCTCTTTAAGCGGGAGTACCTTGGTGTGTTTAGGTAAGCGGGGAAATGGGATGTTCTCTCGTCTTTCCCATTCTGGAGAGTGGCAAAGAGAGAAAAACCATTCCAATGAGATTTCCTTTTCTTCTTCCTTCAGAAAGCTTCTTTCTTGTTGTTGCTCTTTTTAAATTCAACTCTCTGTCCGTTGCAGCCTTGATGCCAGAGCGACAGTCCAAAAAAAAGCTATAAGGAAGTTAGTAACAAGTCTAAGGTAAGATCAACAGCACTTACAAAATCTTTTCAGCATTTAGAAGACGAAAATGCGCGTCTTTCTGATGCTATCCGCACAGTTCCTGGTTAAAAAAAAAAAAAAAAGATTGAGAAAATACAAAATTACTGAATTTTCATAACTCATAAATCATTCTTGACCAGAAACAACAACAACAGAAAGATGTTCTACAAAAGGTAGATTCAAGCGCATCTCCTCTGTAATTCCTCTAAAAGAAACTTTCGCAGCCTGACAGAGAACACAGGCAGGCACATGTCACACACACACACACACACACGCACGCACGCACGCACACACACACACACACACACACACACACACACACACACACAAGTCACACACAAACAGCCCGCAGCACTGCTCTGTGGGTTTTAAGTGTGCATAACATGGCAACCATTATCCTATTAGTGACAGCAGAGGCCTGGGGGACTGTGAGAGGAGCGTGAAAAAAACAACTGGAGGTACAATCTACAGAAGCAACAATCCATAAGGTGCAGGGGGAAAAAGCCAAAGATAAAAAAATGACAGAAACTGTAAAGTATTTAACTGGGATTTTATGTGATAGACCAATAAAAGGTAATACACACATATTTATGCAGCCTTTACTGGTCTTCAGTAAAATCCAGAGATGAGATCAGAGCAAAAAAAAGGGATAACACTTTATTTGAAGGGGGGTGAATAAGTCTGTCATGACACTGTCATAAACATGACATAACACCTGTCATAAACATGAATAAGCCTTCATGAATATTTATGACTGTTGTCATAAAGCGTCATTCGGTAAATTATGACACTTTTAATACAAAGTTGACATTATCCAAAATGTCTTTGTTATGACAACTTGACATTAACCAGGAAATCATTACTGTTTAAACTTTACCTTTAATAACATAAAGTTACCTAATTTTTAAAGTGCAATCAGTAATACTTTTATAACAAATTTATATCAGTAATGATTTATTGGTTAATGTCAAGTTGTCATAAAGACATTCTGAATAATGTCAACTTTGTATTAAAAGTGTCATAATTTACCAAATGACGCTTTATGACAACAGTCATAAATATTCATGAAGGCTTATTCATGTTCATGACAGGTGTTATGTCATGTTTATGAAAGTGTCATGACAGTCTTATTCACTCCCCTTCAAATAAAGTGTTACCAAAAAAGGCTTTGTGGGCTAACAGAGGATCACCCTCTGAATTCAAATTCAATTCAATTCAAAAAGGATTTATTGATCCCAAAGGGAAATTAAATGTTGCTGTAACGCATATTAATTCAAGGTTCTTCAAAGAGTTCTTGTAGATGGTGTTGGCTGTGGGCAGAAAGTCTCTCCTGTAGCAGTCTGTATTACAGCGATTTTGAAGAAGCCTCTGACTGAAGGTAGTCTGTTTTTCTGAAAGTCTCTTGAAGAGGATGGTGAGGGTTGTCCATATTTTCTTGATTTTATGTGAAATCCTTCTTTGCGTCATCATCTCCAGATGTTCCACAGTCGTCCCCAGAACAGAACTACAACAGAACCAGAGCAGAACCAGCCTTCTTTATCAGGCTGATGAGCTTTTTTAGGTCCCTGGTTCTGATGCTGCTGGCCCGACAGATGATGGCTGAAGAGATGACTCTCTCAACAACAGACTTATAGAAGACATTCAATGTCGTTGTGCAAAGTTTGAAGGATCTTAGCTTCCTTAAGAAATACAGTCTCCTCTGACGGCTTCACCCAGTCCAGTTTGTTGTCCAGACAAACACAGGTGTATTTATATTCCTCAGCCACCTCCACTTCTTCTCTCCTGGTGGAAATAGGGTTTGATCTAACCCTGTTTCTCCTCAAATCCATAACCATCCTCTTTGTTTTGTTCACATTCAAGATGAGATGATTGTTTTGCCCCCCCCAGACACGAAGCAGTCCACCAGCTCTCTGGACTCAGCTTCTTGTCCATCTCTGATCAACTGCAGTCATCGGAGTATTTCTGCAGATGTTGGTCTTGTGTGAGAAGTCTGAAATGTACAGAATGAAAAGAAATGGTGAGAGTCCAGTGTCCTGTGGTGCTCCTGTATTGCTAACCACCTGGTTAGACACACAGTTCAGTCTCACAGACTACGGCTTGTTTGTCGGGTCATCATAGATCCAGATAGTTGTTGACGCCTCCTATTTCTGGAGTCTTCTGGAGTTTCTGACAAAGCAGGTCAAGCTGAATTGTGTTAAATGCACTGGAGAATTCACAGTGCTGCCTGCTTTGTCCTGATTACAGTAGGTTTGTTGAAGCAGGCGTACGATGGTGTCTCCAACTCCAACTCCATGGCGACAGGCATTTAAGGGGATTTTGATATGTGCCTGTCTGCTTGTCTGCTTACTCAGGTGGGCAAACAGGAGCCTCTCCAGGACCTTCATGATGTGGGATCTCAAGGCTACACACTCTCTCCACAGTTAAACATGGTGGAGGTAGGCTCATGCTTTACAGGTTTAGGTTGGTGCACATTAACCCTCACTACATTTTCAAGATATTTACTGGATGGGGGGAGAAAAAAAACATAATCCATGCATGTTTCCAAGTCAAATTGATGCACTACTTTGTGTCGGTCTATTCAAACTTACATGGGAAACTGCACTTATAATGTGTGGAAATGAGTAAAGCGTTAGGTGGGATGAAGACTTTGCCTAACAAACTCTGACGAGTGACGTTTGGAGAGCAGAAAAGAGATGGAGTGAAAGACTGCAGCTGCAAAGAGATTCCTAAAGTTGCTCCGCATCTACAATTTACTCATGCAGCCTGGATGAAGCGTGAGAGACTGAAGTGCGGGGGTTTCGTACTGTACCGAACACTGCATTCGAAAGCTCTTTCGGCATTCTCTTTGAGCTTTGAAGAGGCCCCTGCCAAGCCTGATTTGGCCAGCATCTGCATACCTCTGCTCCAGAGTCAATCTTTTCCTTTGAACTACCCAAATAATAGACTACGCCGAGCGCTTCATTATAACATGCTAATTTCCATTACGAGTGATTAATCCGAGGTGCTCTTCTCCTCGGCCGTGGCCTGAGTCCAAGCGCACAGTTGGGGGCGAGATGACGGCCTCATGCAATCTCCGAGCTCACCCCCATTCACCTTCCCTTTTTCTTCCTTCCGTTCCCTCCCTAGCCCCCATTCCTCTCTCTCTTTCTCTCTCAGTGGTATTCAGCTGCCCCCTTTTTCCAGAGCTCCTTTTCATAAGGTCTCTCTATTGAAGTCGGGGGGCGGGGGGAGAAAGACTCAGCGGCAGCAGCTGGCCACTCTTTTCTCCCGAGCAGGTATACAGGGGCTGGGAGCTCTCTGCATGAGTGAGCCTCGCTCCTCCGGCTCCATTCAGCTCTGCCTTGGCCTCCTCTATTCACCGAAGGCTCTGCACTTTGTCAGGAGCAAGGGAGCGCAGGAAAGGAGAAAAAAAAAAGAAGAAGGAGGGATCAGCCTTTTCTCCCCTTTGTACTTCACACAGCCATACAGGCATTCCTAAAGCCTCCGTTAATGAGCTCGGCCGTGGAGTTCTGGGAGAGAGCGGGGCAGGTCGGGGGGGGAAAGGCGAACAAAAAGTTTGATTGATTTCTGTTCAATCTCTTCCTTTAACTGAATGCCAGTCTTGTGTTCTTTAACCTATAGAATCGGGATTTGAAAGCACATTCGCCTTGTGCGTACCTACTTTAGAGTGAGGAGAGAGCGTTTGGAGGATTTGAGTTGTGTGTTTTTTCTTTCTTTCTTCGTCTTAGTCACTAATTTTTGTGGCTCCAAATCCGAGGTGGAAATGTTGCTTTTTCCCCACTGGCTGGCAAACACACCCTGTTTTGTGGCATCAGTTAATGCTCCGAGTAATTGCCATTTCTCCACAGCTAATGATACACTCAAGATAGTGTAATGATTCTGAATGAATTGCTTGTAAACATACACAGCACACACCACAAGGGGAGGCCACATGGGTTAGCAGTAAATGGGTATCCAGTTACCTCAAATAAATTCAATTTTCCACCTCTGGCCTGCAGTTTTATTGAGTGTGTTAGAAGCCCTAATTGGATTTAAGCTGGCGGTGCCGTTCCGATTCAGCCACTCTGTGGATGCCGCAGCGCCGGGCCCACGCGGAATAAATCATGAAATATGACAGGTCACGTGTGGTTTCACAAATTCAAATTTCATGGGCTCGGAAATAAATCAGAGATTTTTTATTCGTAACTTTAATGTTACGTCCATTAAAGCTGAATGTATTTTATTGGGATTTTATGTGACCCATGAGACCAATAACTGTAAAAGTAGGAAGAAATTAATATGTTTTTTTTCCGTTTTTTTTTTTTAAATTACCAAACCAATAAAATTCAAAAAAGTGAATTGAAATTAATTGTTAACGTCTTAACACACATAATGCTGCCTGGCCGTCACCTTTCACAGATTGCAGCAGAAACATTCCTCCGGTGGAACAATAGTTTGTTCTCGGTCACCGCTTCTATTCGAAAATATTCTTTCACAAAGGCCTGTTGAAAACAACCCCTGTCTGTCAGAAACACACACACACACACACACACAAAACAAAAATGGAAAAAACAACAAAACCCAAATGAAACAACAAGCTTGTGACTTCATCTTTATCTCAGCAGGGCGAGGATGTGAGCAATGTAGACACCTGTTGAAAAGATGTGGAAAGCAACTGCCATTTTAGTCCTGCTCTCAACAATGCATACCTTCGATTCAGCTGACACGGTGAGTTGAAGTGTGAGCGCAACAGGCGGGCTGGGACGGGGGGAGGAGCTCCTGTGGCCACGCCTGCCTCGTAATGGAACAGGTTAGAGAGGTGGCGCTCATCGTTGGGCCGATGAGCTGGGAGAAATTTGGCAGAAGCTCGGCCTGACTCACTCCTGTCATTTGACAAGCACTGACGGTAACAAAAACAAAAATGTTTGCAGTGTTTCGGTACCTATAGAGGCAATAAAAACAGCGAGTGCTGTTTGTTTGGACACCTGGTTGCGCCGAAAAACAATGCATGTCAGCCATCTTTGTTGGAACGGAGTCCTAAATTTTATTTTATTTTTTTTAATGGCACTACCTCTGGGATGTATCCGATTAGTTTATGGCTCGTTTTGTTCACATACTAATTACAAGTTAATTAGTAGATTTAAGGCGGTTCAATGAATTTAGTAAGAGATTTTTTTTTTTTGTTAATTGATGGCTACGCGTGCCATCAATTTCCCAAATGAAGGTGAAATAATTTGGTTTACTTGCCAGCTGCAAAACAGTCACGAATAAGTCATAAGGACTGGCTTTATGGCTTTTACCCTGCAGTGTTTCACAACTTCAGCAGACATAAAAGTCATGATGAAACACGTTGACAGTTTAAACAAAGTGTAATCCTCATTTTTCTTTTTCTAAATAGTTTTCAACAGCAGATATTTGTCACAAAGCAAACATCTTCTATGTCTCACCGATCCTTTTGTAACGCACAGTCCTGCTGGTTTTATTTTCATTAATACCAACTGACTTTAGCTGGTGTGCTCCCTCTGAAAAGCCCTTTTAAATCTGAGTTTGTGTCTTGCAAAATATTTTCCACATCTTCACCAGTCCATAAATTGCAATGTTCGTCTTAGTCATAAAAACTGAGCTGATTATGAAAATGTACAAAAAGGATTGAATTGCCCCTGGGACATATTCAAAGCACCCTGTTCATTTGCATCACTTTATCTTAAACATGTGAAATTCGGTACACTTGTAGAACTTCCCAAAACCTTCCAAAAACATCCTCTTGGACTCTTGCATTACAACAAACAGGAAGTCGGCCATCTTGGATTGAATTTTCTATCTTTACCTCGTTTTGGCCGTTTTACGCAACTGATAACAATGTAATAAGCTGTAATTTGCTCATAAAAAAAGGCTATTACAACTTTTTCAGTGAGAGACGTTGGACAGTGGTGTGTTTGAGTGGCATTTAGAAAGAAAAGTTCCAATAAATAATTTATTACTGTAGATTAGCATTGGATTGTGTTAGATTATCCAAATAATACTGAGCAAAGTGCCAGTTTTATAGTTTAAGCGTGTGAACAAAAATATGTACAACATACAGAGAAGGAAAAACAAGAGCATTTACTAGTGCAAAAATAACTAAATAATAAAAACAGACATTTTAAATTCTTCTTGTATTATTATTTTGACTTCTAAAGTACAAATACTAAATCTAGCTGGAGCAGATTTCTACACACTTTTGCTCTTTGTATCAAACTGAAATAGCTGGTTATTTAGTTATTTACTTACCAACTGAAGCGTTAAAGCTGCTTGGGTGGAGCTCCTTCAGTTTTATTCCACAGCTTTCCAAGCCTATGTAGGAGCAACTGATGGTGTGCAGCAACGAGTGGGAGAGGGGTAAGCAGTGATTCACTCTATACTCCATATGGGAAAAAAAAAAAATACTCCAACCACTCTGACAGTTTTCATGCTGTTTGATTAAAACGACCATAAGCGTTTGTTTTGAAAGCATAACTTTTTAAAACCTCGAAACTCGAAACTGGCCTGCGACAACAGCAGATATCACGGTTTGAATGCACGGCGCGGTCATGGTGGATTTTAACGTTAAGACCTGTATAATTTCCCTGACCTCCCCAGTAAGGAGCTAGGTTTTTCCGATGGGCCTCATACCTAATTCCTCAGCTAGAAACCTGGATATTCTGAGTTCCTGAGTTCAAATGAAGAGCATTGTTATTTCATTCTGCTCTCATGTGCCACTTCACACTTTTTACAGCTACTTTTTCTTCTTAGTGTTCACATCACATCTAAGATTTAAAGACACGACCTCCCCCATACCCCAACCCAGCACCCCCAAAAAGCCAAGAGATTGTGCCAAACATGGGTCCAAAACGAGCCAAGCGAAAGGACTTGAATTCAAGTGAGGACGGTGCCCGTGACATTTTGTATTTTCTTACCCTAAACATCTGCACTCCAACCCCGAGGATGAATCTCACGGATGGTAGCGGGCGTGTTGGCATCGACCGAATCCCACCTAACCTTTTCTGCTTCCTATTACTGAGGCATATCCACACTCCTGCAACACCCGTTAGCCATCCAGCCCCAGTATGACGAGTTGGCCAGGCTTCACGCCTTTCCATTTTACGCTTGATGAATGGCTGCAGCAGATGGTTTGTTATCTTTGAAGATTCCAGGGAGATGAGCGTGATAAATTGCTCCAGGCTGGAGCCACCTCCCCTCTTTAACACCACCATCGCCATCATGTTACACTTCCCAGACCTAAAGAAAGTGAAATGTGATCAATATGTCTTTGACTCAAACACCCCTTGAAGGAGCTTCCTTACATTTTGTGAATTGCCTGCAACACCAAAGTAGATGGCATTCAAAGCATACACAAAAAAGAAAAAAAAAAACAGACCTGGGGTTGGACTCACCTGGTTCCGTCATTAGTCTTTTTATAATGGACTTCGGTCACACAGCAGGACACAATTTAAAAACGAATAAGGGTAAACAATGAAACTTTGCTATAGTAGTGAAACTCTTGATTCCCTATTGACAATGTTGATTTATTCTTTATAGTCCTAATCAATAAAAAGCAAAATATTTCTGTCAGTTTAAGAGTGTGAACCTTCAAAATAAACCTCATTCAAAATTATTCACAAAAATAAACTGGTGTGGAAGGTCTTTATATTTGCTATTCTCTGCATCATTATATAAATAACCAGCCTGGAAATCTTAATGCTTGGTGCAAATATTGGACCCCAGATTCATCAAATCTTAAAGTGACTTTGACTCACCTATTTTTTTATTTATTTTTTTTTAATGTCCAACCTTGAGAGATGACTGTCCTCATCATGGAGTGCCCTTCTTGTTAAACTTATTTGTAAGCCAGGTCATTTACAGCAGGTCATCCATCAAGTAAATCACATTAAAAGACGTGTCAGCGGTCCTCCTAAAATAGACACCCGAAAGTACCTTCGTCCACATACCGTGCCTGTTGAAGGAACATCAAAATGTAAGGTTGGGCATACTTGGGATAGCTGTGACGGTAAACCACCACCTGCTAATAATGTGTGTACACACAACAAATGCTGTGGAATAACAGATTAGAAACAATAAAGTAAAACTTTATCATAGCCATCAGTGGACATTTATATACACTATTTGGCCAAAAGTAACAGCTTTGACTCTTCTGGGGATCTACAAGGTTTACGAATCAGTTTATGGAAATCCTTTGTCCATCCTACCAGAAATGCATTCATGAGGTCACAAATCGATGTTGGATGGAAGGACTGTCTGTATTCATTTAAATTGATAGAAAAAGTAGTTCTGTTACATTTAGGTCGGCATAAAATTGTCCAAAATAAACTTATATGTGATACTGAAGCTACATGGTTATAAAATGGTTTGCTAACAGGTCGGTTATGAAAGCTGGAAAGGCCTAAATTGTGATGTGTAGGAAATTATGTATGTTTCTCCAAAACAAGCAAAACTGTTTTTTTCTCAAGGTTTTGCTGCGTCTGCTGTGTGTTTGGCACCACCTGTTGAATGTAAGTTTTGATGTCATTATTGAAGTACACAGTGAAGTAATTAAAAACAGACATCTTGGTGTAGATATATATGACGAAGTGTAAGTGTCACAAGTGTTGGTGCAATGACAGACCTGCAAGTTAGTCTGCACAGTAAACTGGCAATATATCTTGACGTCGCAATACTGGTGTGTGCAACATTCATATGGTAAAGATCTGTGTGGAGTACAATAATTATTGTCTGGCATATTCCAAGTGTTATGAACATGCATTTTTCATTCTGACATAATATTTAGCCAGTTGGACAGAGTGCTCAAGATGCTAAAGGTCACAGAGGAAACACAGATGCAGAGGAAAGAGTCAAATCTGTGTATTGGTCTTTTCACCCCAACATTTGCTAATATTATCACCAATCCAAGATTTTCTAATACCGTGCAGCCCAGCTGGAAAGCATAAATTCACCATGAGACTGAGGATGTTATGTTCTCATATTTGCACCAGAAGTGCTCTATGGATGTTTTTAGGATTTGAGGTTTAGTTAGCTTTCGTACAACACATTTATCATCAAATCAGGGTGTGTGTCAAGTTGTGTGTGTGTGTGTGTGTGTGTGTGTGTGTGTGTGTGTGTGTGTGTGTGTGTGTGTCAACTTTATGAAATAATTATGCCCTTAAACTCATAGGGAATCAGTTGAAACTTCACGGACATGTCGCTTTAACGTCTCAAAATGTAAAAAAAAAAAAAAGAAAAAAAAAAAGAAAAGTTCTTTAAAAACGTCCTTCGTAGCAAACCCTTCCCTCGTTCCAAAGTAATACAGGTTCAGCACACACTATGAGAGTCAGTTGTTATTTTTTCGTTTTTATCATTGTAGTCATGCTTTAACGGAGTCTCATTTTTCATTTATTTTCCTTTCCTCCATTAGCTGGAGGCCTCACCTGCGGGCCAATGTGCACACATACCCGGTGCAATGTGAAACCATTGTCTGTTTACTGGCAATGGAACAAGGAACTGTGCCACTGAACTTGCCTGCAGTGCTGCAGGTGCGAATATCTGTGTCCTGGCTATTGTGATTAATGGCAACGAAACCTGGGCCTTCGCCCAGCACAAAGTGATCACAATAGCTCTGACAAAGTCAATCAAAACAATCTGTCAGTGCCAAGAAAAAATGTGACGGAGAGGGAAAGGGGTGGGGGGAATGCTCATGAGGCCAGGCTGGCTGACAGCACTGCTGATTTATCACAGATGTGCATTTCTGAGACCACGGGCAAACATGATTTTAGCATTTGGGAAGAATTTTTTGGCTTTCATGTGGCCTTTCACAGGGCAAGTTCAAATAGAAAGATCAGTACGGATGGACAAAACACATGGATGCACTCAGGGTCTACATGTGTATGCTCAGACACAACTGGACAAAATATTTGCAGCATTTTTGCGTTGCAGACAGTGGTGAAAGAAACACTTATGATTCTCACATCCAGCATTAAAAGACTTAAAAGTGTGAACTGCTCTTCGTTGTCTAGATTAGTTTTTTCGAGTAGTAGGTTGCTTCACTTTGCAGGATGACTCTATGAGAGGAGCTCATTATTACATGTTATTATTAATGTACAATAAGCCCGAAAGTATTCAGATCCTTGATAGATTTTGATTTGCACTTATTTTATTCAATCAAGACGTTTGTTTCTGATGTGAAATGAGACAGACATCCCCTAAAGGATAAGACTGTAATAGTAAAGTAATATTAGTTTTGGGAAAAAGATATGTATCTTTCTTTATTTCCATATTTACATACACAAACACACGCGCACACACACACACACACACACACACACACACACACACACACACACACACACACACACACACACACACACACTATATATATGTATATGATTCAGTAAACTCAATTTCCTGAGTGAAACACAAATTAATTATACCTATGCTGATGTTTTCTAGCCTTTATTTCTGTGTAATCATTTCCAGCTTAAATTGAATGAAACACAATAATTATTTGAATATTACAGCAGACCAAAAAAAAAAAAAAGACAGAAATGAGGACTCACACTCACTGATACCTGGTTATTACTTTTTTTTTATCTGACAAACATGTCTAATCAGAATCCATATTGTAATTTGTGGAAAATGTAATCCCTATTTATGAGACTTTTCACATATCTTTACCGCACCAATTTTTTTTTTTTAAAACCCATTGTAGTTTAATGCAGTCTTGAATACTGATGTCATGTAAGCTGACTTCATGAGAGGATTAAAGGCAGCTTCAACTATAACTTCAACTCTAGTGATGCACCTCAGAAAATAAGTGAAGTAAATTTATCAGAAAGAAGATGAGTGAAGTCTGCATTTACTGGATGACTTACAAAGCATTAAACTGGGAGTAAAATCAGTTTTTGAAACTTTCTTGATGGCCCTTTTGAAAGTGTTTGACTAATAAGGTCAATGTATCTAAAGCTTTTCTTTCTCTTTCAAATGCCTTGTGTAACAGAGCCTTGTTTACTACTTCCTTTTTGTTTCACATGTAAATGTTGGTGTCAGAATGGAGTTATTGGGGGCATTCAAACCAATTATGTTATTATGGCTTGTTATAATGCGATTACAGGGACTGAGCTGAGGCTGATTGTCTCTTTAAGAAGCAGTGAGAGTGGCCGGGGGGGGCGGTGCGGTTTCACACCCTCGGGTGGGAAACATAGGCGGAGCCCAGCGGGCGTTGAGTGACAGCCGCTCAAGGGTTCTTACACTCCGATATGCGGGGAGAAACCGCGACGACCAATCACGTGGCTAGACAGCCCACCCAGCAAATCCTAACAGCCAATCAGAACGAGCGACGGGAGGATCCTGGGATCGCTGTTGTGCTTCCAACGTGGGACTACGGAGCGATCGCCCACAAAAAAGGGAAAAGTAACTCGGCAAAGGAGAAAACTCATGGTGGTCAAAGCACGCTCGAAAGGAGGAGGGGGATGCAGTTTTGTTATTTATCGGATCCTCTAGATTTTGTGAGCGCAGACTGCACCTGACGAGCTGCTGGTGGAGTTTCTTTGGATGGTACCGAGTCCGTGTTTCAAAGTTGGATTTTATGCGGTTCAGATTTGGAGGAGAGCTCACGGAGCAGCGCTCGACTTGAGAGCTTTAACCACTGTTTCTAACTTAATTACTGAATATCTTTTTTTTATTTTTTGGTGGCGAACCGTTCCAACTCCGCTAGAAGTTTGTGCTATAGGCAGATTTAAAGACGAAGAGCAGCTGGAGTCGGGCGCAGAGTGTCCTTTAACATTTGGCTCCTTGGTGTTTTCAAATGTAGTTGCGAAGCCAACTCTTTTACCCTTTTCAGACACTTTTTCCTACTTTATTTGAGTTAAATGTTTCCGACAGTCCACCTTAGTTTATTTTGTGAATGTTCTTAAATTTTACTCCTGCGTCGGACTCCGGGGGAGAAAGTTGGGAGTAAAGATTTGTTTCAGAGATGAATTCCGCTGAGAGGGACACACAGGTTTTTTCTACTATCGTTTGTGCCACTAAAAGATAGTTAATGAGCTACAAAGGGTTTTTACTTTTCCCTAAGCGAGACTGATAAATTCCCAGTCTGTGGGCACCGGGAGAGCTCCGCGGCCGCGCTGCTATACTGGATACAAAATGGCGGCGTCCCTGGGACGGCTTGGATGTGTTTCTCACTGTGTTTTTTATTTAATGTTGTCGCTGGAGCTCTTAAACTGTTTTGGACTGAGTTCGGACGCACCTTGCCCTCAGAACTGTACCTGCAGCGGGGAATCGGTGGACTGCAGTGGCCTGGAGCTGATAGTCCCGCCTGTGGACCTTCCAGTTGGGACCGTTTCCTTGTAAGTGCCCCCTAAACTATTTATTGACCAGTCCATAACGGGGTAAGCGGGTTTATAAAGGGGAGGGAAAAAACTTCGCAACTAGATAAAGATTTTCTTTTGATGGAAAGCAGAGGACACGTTAGGGAAGGGACTTTTCCGTCTAGAAATCTGAGCTGGAGAAAGAATTTCTTGCTTGCGTCCATACCCAGCCGGTCAAAGGCATAAGCAAACTAAGCAGCTGCTCTGGGCCCACACACTGAGTTTCAACGCCTTCCATTAGCAGTTTTTAGTGAATATACTTATGTGCCCCCATTTGTTTCAGCTCTGGCTGGTGGGGTATGGGTTACGGTGATGCAACAAAACTCCTCTGAACAAATCTGTTTCGTAAACTGGCTTTTCCTTCTCGTTTGTCTATGGAATTAAAATTAAAATATTTGTGATACCTTATTTGCTACTTGTAATTTTTTTTTTAACTAGTTTGAAGAACACACATTGCAATAGTTAGCTGAAACCTGTAGCCGGAAATACAAACGTAATTCTCACTGTATAGGTGTTAAGTTAGTAAACTTAAGTGGAAAAATGAATTGACTTGCATATTGAAGAAGCCTAAAACTTACAAAGATTACTTGACATGCTTACATTTTCTCGTTACTTTCAAGTTACTATGTTCATTTTAAAGCATTGAGTAAGAAAATTAACTTTGGTTGGTTTTTTTTACAGTTCATTTGCATCTTAAATTTAAATCTTAAGCCTTACAATAGTTTTAAATGTACCCTAATCACACCAGCAGGTTCTCCGCAGTAATGGACCCCTAAGAGCCCCTGAATGGTCACATAATTTAGATGTAAAAAGTACAATTAAATTAAAATTATCATTATTTATCATCACTCATTCTCGACTAAATTTCTAAGCACAACGCAAAATGCTTTGATTTTCTAAACTGTATTATTTTTGCTTGATGTAAAAGACACAAACGTATAAAGATGGATGATATAATAGAGACATCCATTGGGCAGGAGTGAGTGATAGCAGTCGTAAGGCCCCCCCCCCCCCCCCCCGAGTCAGATTCTGTTGAAGCCCCCAGAACATTTTGGGCCGGCTCTGTGAGTGCAGCTGCTATAGCAGGTATAAGTCTGGGATGACTAGAACTAGTCTGCTACTTTTATTAAATAAACTGCTGCATCTCTTTCCTTCTTTTAGGGGCCATGCCTCAGAGAAAACTGGAAAACGATATCTTCCAGAAAGAAAGGAACAGTTATATGTGGCTCTCTGGTGCTGAATATGACATAATTACACAGCTAAGGACAGCTCTAGTGTTGATTATGACTTAATTACACACATTTGGCGCAGGATAATTTACTACTTTCTGGTTTTTGCCTATTTCGTTGGGCTTATTTGGAGCAGTTTAGTGTCAGCTTTATAACGACATTAAACTTTATGTATATAAAAAGGTGTTATTTACACTTAAAATTTCAGATTGCTGTTAACATTCATTTGTCTGTTGTACCTGTTTAAAAGCGTCAAAGTTTTTTTTTTTATGTATAACACTTCTGCAGTATATTTTCATTTGAAATCAATTGACCTGCTAAACTTACTGCCTTTTCCAAAGTCTAACATAAGTCTGTTCCTAGAGCTAGAATGAGCAAACGTGTTTGCTTTTGTTGAGCAAACAAACATGTCATAACAAATAAACCCTCGTCATTATTCCCCTGAGATTAATGATGAGTATTATCCACATTTCCTTTTCTGCCTTGGAAGCCATAGCTCACAAATTGAATTTGTAGTAAATAAATCAGCTTCCCGGCCAGGGTACCACTGACAACAGTCGATACCTTGTCTGTCAGCTCGTTAAGGAACATTAGCTGCTTTGGGACATTTTTACTAGCCATCCTCCAGTGTGTTTGGGTGCTTCAGCTACCATCCTGCTGACGGAGACAACTCGTCCAAAGACAACACCGCTCTCTATCCTCCCCCTGAAGCACGAAGCGCGGCGTCTTCTCCAGCAGTCGGTCGATAATCATGGGTGACAATTAGGCGTCTTGTTCCAGGGTTTTCCAACATCTGCTTGTGTTTGGTTCCCGTTCGTTGCCGGAAACCTGAGGTTCAAGACCGAAGGACCCGAGCGCTGCTCCGGCTCCTATAGGTTCCCGCTCGCAGCAGTTTATCTTTCCCCCTGTGAAGTGAGGAATGCAACTTTCTTTTTTTTGTTATTTTTTTAAAAAAGAAGCTCTCTCCAAAGGTGAATAATGGAGCTTGCGCCCCGTAAACTGCAGTTTATCATGCATGCGCTCAGACTCGGATGGTGGACGGCGGCTGTCTTACTGTGGGACAAATGTTCTGCTTGAAAACAGCTGCTGTGAGTCCAAGCGTCGCTCCAAGCCTTCTTCTGTGTTATCTCCTCCAAGCCTTATCAGTCAAGATTTAAGCGGCCGCAGCCTTTTTGTTTTCAAAGGGAATGGCTTTATGGCTGTGGATTATCTCTTGAAACACCTAGGGTTGCACATTTGAGCTAGAAGGGAGATAGTAACTTCATGTTGGCAGGCTGCTCAAAGGGAGAAAATGCTATTGTTCTGGAGTCGGTGCATAAAACAGTTATTATATGGTTCCTTCAAACCCAAAGAAACCCCAGTAGAGTCTTTTTGACCCATTGCCAGGTGCCTGAAGTGCTTTATCTAATGCCTACTTCACACGGCAACATTTTTATGCAGAGTTTTGTCCAGATTTTGACCTTCCGACAGTCTTAAGGATAACCCAAATTATCGGGATGGCTCTTAAGATAATCTTAAGAGACACTCTTTAAGTGTGTGATGTGTTAAGAGTGATCTGGTCCGTTCAGAATCGGGGGATGTTGGATTGTCTTGGCCTGACATTACAGCATGTGTAGTGTTCCCGGAGGAGAAACAAGAACACGGCCTGTTGAATGTGACGTGTAGCCAATCAGAAAGCGAGGTGACGGAAACATGGAGGGAAACCCCAAAATACGCAGAATGCAAAACGACTTTGTATTGTTTTTTTTTTTTTTAACCCATAAAATATCGCCATTGCTTCTTCCCAGTCCGCCATCTTTGTTTACCCTGAACTCACTTTTGGTCTTGTGAAGTTTTGCGAGATTTTTCCGTCTGACATCTGAATGTTGGCGAGTGAAAACCGGTTTTTGTGTGGTGCGCCACACGCTGTACGACCAAATCTATAATACCTTTATCGCCGTATGTGACGTCTCTCGGATTTTGAAAATCGGCCAACAATTTTAAACTGATAGTTGTTCATTTTTAACTCTCTTCAGAAAGATTTTTTGACATTTTGTGTCTGCCATGCCTGGCAGTAGCAAGATGGCTGGACTTTTGATGCAGGTTATTAGTTACTCCTACAAGAAGGTCGTGATTAAGTGCAGTTCTCTTGTTTCTGTGTCTGATTCTAAGTTTCATATGAACTTCTTTTACCAGTTTCCACAGTCAGCCATAAGAACGGAGGACCCCACTGTGGAATCGTTTATCTCTGTGAGCCCTAGAGGAGAGGTTAGCCGTAGCTCTACGGCTGCTAGGAAGGATGGTATCGATTCCACTTTTCCTCACTTTCTGCTTGTCAAGATTGAGCAAAGGGCTGTGGCCAGAATCTAAGAACAAAGATACAATTTGCAAGAGAGTCTGACTTAAAGACATTTTCTAGACTGACAAGAAAACAAAATGTGGTAACGAACCCCCCTGTTTGACCTGGTATTTTGGGTTAATACATTGAAACTGTGACACTCTACAGTCTCACCCAGGCCTTTTCTTTATCTATTAGAAGTATCTGTTTATCTACTATGTGTGACTGAAGTATTCACCATTCAAAAATAATTCAAAACTTTAAATGAACCTCCTGTTTTCGCTATTTTAAGATGGTTGGGACTGTTCAAGAAGGAGGGAATAAATCTTGCAAAAGAATCATTTTCCTTACCTGATAGTGTGGTGGAGTGACTGTGTCATGTTGTCACTTCAGCATTGCCCTTTAAATTTGGGTATAATAATTTAAACAAACAAAATTTAAAGTGAAATAACTGTCTATAACAGATGAATAAACTCTCTTTTAAAACTTGCCTGCTGTTCTTTAGTGGGTATTGAAAATCAAAATAAACCTGGTTGAAGTTGTTTTAAACATCCATGTTCTGACTACTTCCCCGTTTCTGACTCCTCTGCAGGTTAAATGTGTATCATTATGAATCGTTCTTAGAAATGTAACCGCCTCCTTATTTTTCTAACCTAACTCGATCGATTCAGAAAGACAAAAAAAAAAAAAGAGAGGAAAAAGTAGCTTTTGATGAGTATTTGTGCGGAGAAGATGGGTTGCCAGAGGGCAGGTTTTAGCCTGCAGCTCATCCATCACTGGCACAAATAAGGCCGCAACTGTTGGTGGAAGAAAACAAAACAGTAATGCTTTCCAGCTGTCAAAATAATCACCCCTCAGGACCCTGATTGTAACGGTCCTCCATGAACAAAGGGCCTTGATGAGAATTCAGGCAAGCAAACACGTTGGCACATCCGCTGCAGGGCTGGCTGAGCCAGCAAGGGACCTAGGGGGGCCGAGGCGTTGGGGAACACCACCATACGGACCTTTTTATTCACTGCTACTTTAAGTAGCCTCACATAGTAACAATGCTAACCGTCTACTATTACATCATCGGCGATTTGTCCGGCTCTGTCTTCAATCACAGATCTTTTACACTGCTTAAACACACCCTTGTGCTTTTGCATATTATCTTCATCAACCACATGTGTTGCTGTTTTTCATTAGCGCTCCTTTACATTTAGCAAATTGACCATCAGCCTCAGAAGTTTGTCTTCGTCTTCGTGATTGATGAATAGCCCAACAAAACACAAAGCAAGCAGTCTCTCGCGCGGCCGCGTACTTCCTCTCAGGAGTGGTGTTTTATTTTATTTTCAGCCAGTGTAATGTGTGCAAAAAGCATTTTTACCCACAGTGCCACTGGCGTAATGGGATTCTGTGAGTAAATAAAAGCGTGAGTGTTGCTGATTTTGGCCCGGATTCGCTGCGTTGGGGGGGGAGAGAGATCGAGGGGGAGATGAAGCAGATACCAGGTGTCTGTCACTGTGTCTGGTGCAGGAAAGTCCTCATGAAAGGCTACAGAGTTTAATGCAGTCTGGATGCATTTTCATCCACGTGTTCTGAGCTTGAAGAACACGCAGTTGTTCTTCAAGCTCACTTATCAATGTACCCTTTGATTTCTTAAACTTTGAAAAACTTTTCAGTCTTGTCCCTCATTCGGCTCTATTATTGAGAGAGCAGAAGAAGTAGCCAGAGTTTTCTGTGGCCATTTAAAGCTGCTAAACCTTTTTGTTACTTTACAAAGTAGTTTTTTTTTTTAATTTTTTTGAATATTCTCACAACTGGATAAGCTTGACGATCTGTACTGTGGTATTTAATTGAGCTGGACAAGACATCAATGCAGTCGTTCGATATTGGACTGTTTGGATGGAAATTTGATAAAATGATATGATTCATGTGGCTTGTAATTAAATATTATCTGCCGAATAATGTATTTAAGCCAGTTGGATGGGACTGTATTCAACAGTTATTGCATTATCTCTTTTTTTTTCTTAATTTAATACAAACCTTAGTATTTACACCAGAATTTACAAACAAAAAATGAACACAAATTAACAAGATCTAATTCCTTTACATCCAAAATAAAAGCAACAATTATTCCTACTGCTGCTAGAATATGACATTGATTATTACATTTTTAAATTAGTCAAAGTTATTACTTTTACTTTTTGTCAAAATTTGTCTGTATTACAGTGGATGGAGAAGTTGCAGCTTTGTTCTGTTGCATTAGTCTAAACGCCAGGTGGCTGTAGAAAACTTTACTTTCTCTGTCAACAAATTAAAGGACGAACGGGTTGAAATAGTGGGTCTGAAACCCTTGGCCTACCTTTTGTAATGGTAACTGACCCACGTCTACAGCCACTTGGACCAGCTAACCACCTAATACAAAGTTGTTAGTCTGCCAGTTTGTAAAGAGCAGAAAAGCAAAAAGAGATGAAATTCTTAATTTATCAAATGTCTCTAATGTCTCTTATTCCTCCAATTTGTCTATTGAAATAAAAATAACTCTTAAAGGTGATGTTATAATTTTAGCAGTTGTTGCTTCTCCGCTTTAAATCTGCGAGCACTAAATGAGGTGATGTGCTTTTATTTAAATTTCTGGTGTAAATACTGTTGTATTTTTGTTCATGCTCTTTAAATCTTGGCTCGTGCCCGCCAGCCACACCGATGTGTTGCAAGCGAGCCCTAAACTGTCGCCTTCAACCACACTGTGGAAAACCTTACTAGTGGTGAGCGCCACCACCTCCAAGCAGCTGGCTCTGGCTGCTTGCTACCCTCAGGAAATGGAATCGGTGGTTTCATGACGGCCATGGTGGTAGGAGGCGCAGGGGGTGCGGCGTCAAGGGGGGATTAAGTGTCAAGGTATGCGAGGTGGAGGTGGGGGGAAGTGTTTTGTCATTGTGAAGGTCTGCCGCTGCCTTCGGGCTGGTTCCACTTGTTGGGAAAAGTTATGTCAGCGGTCAGAAACCTCAGCCACCGTCACCCACGTCGTAACATGCATGGGTGAAGCCAGAGGAAATGAAACGTTACAGGCCAGTCTGGTTTTAACGCCACATGCTGTCAAGAGACGGTATACATCGTCCTAGCGTGGTTTTTTTTTTGTTTATACCTTATTCCAACCCACTGCTCGGTATGGAAAATATGTAAATACGCAAGCTTTTGAGCGTGACGGACGGGGGCGGACTCGTGCGCGGCGCGTCATGTTCGAAAAGGAAAGAAAAAAAAACAAAACAACAAAAAACTCCACGAACATTTCAGCGGTTTGGGCAGAGATGCAGCAACAGCAGCAGCACTCAGCAAGGCTGAGCCCCTTGTGGTTTCTGGGGCATTTCTCACTCCACAGCCTTGTAATTTTGTGGTTTGGGGAGTGATTATACCCGGTTTGTTTATTATCATAGTTTTGCTAGCCTTATGACTCGCATGTCCTCTGGCGGATATTTTAAAGTCCCAACTCGAGGCTTTGGGAGAGTTTATTATCGCTGGCTCTGATTGTTATCAGCTGCTCTTCACTTTCCCCTCTCTTATCTTGCTGTCAGTAAAAGGCATCAGGAGTTTCCATTAGGAATGTTTAAAACACACACACACACACACACACACACACACACACACACACACAAAGGCAGACAGTTTCTTTTTTTTTCTTTCTCCATTGGTTTTCCTTTGACTATGTGAGACAACTCGTGCAACAAGTTGGCTGCGAACAACTTAGAAAGAAACAGCCGAGGATGACCCACTCTTTGAAAAAGTCTGATAGAGTGAGATAAAGTCTGACAAATACACGAAGATACGGGATGAGCCCTTGGCCTCGCTCCGGCTTTGATGATAATCAAACAGCTGCTGCCACAAGTCATTCTGGAGGAATTCGCTCTGCAGAATAGATGGCACTTTTGTGAGGACAGCATACAGTGCCAAGTCTTTCAGGGATTTTTTTTTTCTCTCTCAAAGTCAGTGTCTACAAAGGGAAGTTGATCAATGAATCATCTGTGAAGTCTCAACATCTGGTAAGAGTTTGGAAATCTGGAGGAGATTGGAGGGGGGGAGGTGGAGGACGACAGCGTGACTTGGAGGGAGAGCGAGAGGTACCACGTAAAGTAGATCGACTTCTGACTGGAAAACACACATGGCTTCAAAGGCTGGGGAAAAAATTGGACCAAATACTTTTATTTTGGACCCTGGATCCTTTTATTTATTTATTTTTAGCTTTCCTGAAGGGTTCCTACGTAGTATTAAAGTCTGGAGTTAGTGGACGTCACTTTCAAGTTTGAGATAAGAATTAATTAAATATGGAAAAATGTTTGAGTTTTCTTGATTTTACTGATCTAGTAAAATTCTACTTTTTCCCATTCTAACCTTATTTATCAACCGGATAAAAAAGGTCCACATTTACTGTAGTTCAAGTTTAACAAATACGTCAAAATGCTGAATTTCAGCAGAACATTCACAGTTTTTTTTTTTAAGCATTTACCTATAATTCTTTGAAAGACACTGAAACATTATGTGCATCTACAGAAGTCGGTTATCCTTTACTACTCGCCGATATCAGCAACCGCTGTGGGATTCCTTGGTTAATCATGGATTCCATTATGTTTGTTAAATTCAACGATTCCTTTGGCGTTTTCCACATTGAGGAAATCAGCAGGCCCTGTAAACGTCGTCTTGAAAAGCTGAGTTGAGTTTCAGCAGCCACTCGACCTGATTCTACAGACCTGTAACCACTCAAATGCAACTTGTCTGAAAGCATCTAAAAAAGGAACACATGAACTCATCCTTTTTAGTTTTCCCTATAAAATTGAAGAAAAGCCTTCCTTGTTCTTCTAAAACGCATTTCTTGTACTGTCTGGTGAGTTTTGTGTGTCATCATTTGCACGTAAACTATAGGATATGTGAAGAAAATCTTTTATGTTTGATTTGTTGCATTGAAACATGTTCTTTTACCCAACTCTCTGCTCTACATTTCAGCATTTGTTTTAATTATTTGGGGCTCTAGATCCTGTCAAATCAGTGTTTAAAATTGGACGGGTTGCTGAACTGGATCTGATGTGTGTTGGTAACAAAATAAGTGTTCCTTTTGGACATTTTACAAACACAAATATTACAGAGCACAAATTGTAATTTGACATGTTTTTGATGTAGGGTTATCCATAATGCAGTCCAGATTTTCCAAATATTTGAGCTCTAGTAATAGAGCTGGTTATTTCAATTTTATTATTTATGATAGGTACCGAAAAACCCAAAGTAAATGTTTAATTCTCAGGTGTCCAGAATGTTGGAAAAAACTATCAGGGATAAAATTGGGAATTGGATACTGGGAAGGAACGAGATTTTGAAGTGACAGATTTGCAGGAACTGTGTTTCCACCATTTATGTTTTCCAAAAGAGCTGTAAAACCTCAGCGTCTAGCAATCTGTACTTGAAATTATTACCATCCCTGGTAATTATTGCTCTGTGAGTAAAACAAACAACATTGCGGGGGTGGGAGAAATTGGACAAAACAATCTTTTTCCGCACTTTGAAGATAAGAGCAGAAGGTCAGCCTCGCTTGTAGTACTGTACCAATAGCCTAGCTAAAGAGACATAGCGTGTTTATGTTATTCTTTCAGATTAATTGGAGACACTCATTTCCCTCTGCTCATAACGTCTGGCGCCATTTGTAACAAATTACATTGTCATCTCATCTGAACCCGGGGTTTAGTGCAGGGCCGGTGTGCCTGTGGGGCTAGCATGCGTGCAGCGGGGACTTAGCAAGTCTTTGTGGACCTCTTTAGCCTCCAAGCCGGGCTTGGTGGGTCTGGCCACGGGTTCACGCTGCGCCTCGGGGCTAAGCGCAGGGTTTCTTCTGTCTCGCGCCTGTTTGTTTGGAGTGCTCTCTCCTCCCATCTCCTGCTCCCCCATATTCCCCCAAAGCAGCAGCAAGGAAGAACACGTGGCTCCAAGATGTGGGCCACCTTCAGAATCGGAGCCAAACCTTCCAGGCCGACTGATTTTCAAAGCCTCTCTCTGCTTCGTTGTTTGGTGTATTGTTGGGGTGGGGAATGTGTTTGTTAAATATGATCTCTTATTGCTTTTCCAGGATTTTTACGCCTATTAGTGTTTTGACCAAAATTTAGCTCATCAGATTTATCTTTATTATAGCAAATGTTTTCGGCTGGCATATGCTCATCTAAGCTGATAAGAGACCATCCTCCCTCCGCTCCCTCGCTGCACGACTTGTGTGTAAATTGGAGCGGGTGTTAGCTTTGTGTACACTCTCACTGCAGTTGCTGAGCCATAAAGCGACCCCTTAATGACGGGAAGAGCGGTGCGTTTGTGTGCGTCTGGCTCTCTGACGCGCAGGTTATTCTTTGACCAGCTTTATGGTGCTCCGAAATGGAGCACATTAAAGGGCTTTTGTCTCGCAGCGGGGACCCGCATTTGACTCATCACTGACATCACTTCACACTTTCAGCGAGCAAAGTTCACTCCCTGCTTATCTGCTGAAGAAACGGGAGAGATAATGGTGATGCATGCCTGTTATGTGCGAGTGTCCCCGCTCCCTCACTCCCCACGTCCTCCTGCAAACAGACTGTCCGCTGACTTACAAGCATGGTGTCATATGTTGTGACATCACCACTAGTACTCCTACTGTATGACCGCAGCAGCCGGACCACAGCTATTTCTTTTTTCTCTTCAAGCCTCTTAATGAGTTTTCGTTGTGACATCAGCAGAATGGTCCAGTGTTGAAACGTCTGCTGCAGGCTGAGATCTGCTTTTCTTCCAAAGAAAGTCACTCAGCAGGATGTGGGTTTTATGAGCTTCGTAATTTGACTTTTGTAGAAGTTTATTTGAACTTGGTCAGGATTGAAGAATGGTGCCTGGTGTTAAATGTTAACTTTCAACCAATGTAGCAGGGCTTCGACCCAGAGGTGTACAAGTTGTGTCCCAATGGGAGTACAATGGGATGAACTGTGGCCTCCCCTCCAGTAATGACGGATCTGGTCCAGTTACATTCCTCTAAACTCATACCAGTGGCGAAGTTGCTCTGTCATCCCTTCCTCACTCGTTCAATTCACCTTATCGCGACGCATCAATGTTTGTTTAAAGGTCCCAATTGACGCGTATGTTAACAGAATGCACTACAACCCTCTCAATGTTACCCCATAATGCCTTGGTCGCAGTGGAGAGACTGGCAGATTAGCATGCTGTCTGCAGTAAACCGTAATGTAGCCTTAAGGCTCCAACATTCTCGGGTGTACTTCTGAGGGGATTCAGCGGATGACTGGGATTCATAGAGTGTTCTGATTGCCTACTTTTCTCGGGACAAATTGCTTTGTCTCCCACAAAACAAACTGATACTAGCAAGTTTGCTGAGCCAGTTTGGCGTCTAGTCCTCTTTCTTCTCCACCAGGGCATCCAACGTACTCTCGTTGACCGTTGTGCCAACTCTCAACTTAATCAGTTTGGTGTTGCGTGCAAAACAGTTTGATGTGAACACAGTTTCCCGACAAGCAATTTACTAATATGCGACACAGAAGCTGCAAAGGCAAAGTTTGACGCTGACATAAAACTTTGCCTTTGCGCCTTTAGAGACTCGCAAAGGAATTGTCTGGTAACTAAGACTAGATCTGCTGCTCTTCCACTCTGAAAGGAGTCAATAGAGAAAGTTCTGGCATCTGAAAAGGGCAGACAAGTTCCTCTGATGCTTTCTAGATATCTCCTACTGTGAGAAGAAACCCAGAACTTGCTAGATGGACTATATATTCATAGTCTAGGAACACCTTGGGGTCCCCAGAGATGAGTGCGAGAATATTGCTGAGGCCAACAGGGTTGGAAAAGCCAAGAATGGATTCACAGACAAATTGCCCAAATTTGACAGGATATTTAGAGATGTGATTGAATTTGTGGTGTAGTGAAGGCAGTTATTTTTTTCTCCTGGAGTTGAGTTCAGCGAGCTGAGTGGGATTTGATCGACGAGATTGGGAATGGGGCTCCTTTATCCCGGATGAGCCTTTACTCTTCTTATATCAGATCTCTGGACCTTCTGCTGACGGGAGACAAGTTATGTTGACCTTTGGCTGATTGATTGCCTGCCAACAGTTTGTTCAAAAATAATAATAGATCATACCGGCAGACGGCACAAAAGGCTTGAAAACAGTGGGGAAAAACAGATTTTGGTTCCAGGTCAGATCCAGTTAGTCTTGCTTAATAAAAAAGCGGTACCGCGAAATTCAACGCGGCATTTTTCGATTACGTGGCAGAGATTCCTGGTGGATAAACCTTAGAATCCGAAAGGATAATGTAGCAATTATTTTTCCTGAGATTTAGTTTGTTATTTAGTTTGTTTTTGTCGACATCTATCTCCACTTGCTAATCAGCCAGTAGCTCTGATTCCGTCACAGCAGTTTCTTCCACAAAACGGCCTCCAAGGGCTTAAGGTCACTTTCTGGAAAGCATTAACTTACCCTCCCTCTTTTTTTCCTCAAGAGGGAGAAAGGGGAGCTAAGGGGGGGAGTCGTTCAGGCAGGAAAGCCGGTCTTATCACCATCTCCTTCCACAGTAGGTGTTAAAACACTGTGAAACTTATCTGATCTGATAGGTAAGAGAATAAATCTGTCTGAAACAAGTGGAGGGGAAAAAAGCCTATGTTGTGTAAACACCACAGGTGGCTCAGAGAAAGGCACACGCATGCCTGTGTACCGACACAAAAGACCAGTTTCGTTTGTTGCCGTGGCCTTTGGCACCTGCGTGGCAGGTTTAGCTCTCAAACATGCTTCTCTTTTTGTTTCTGTGAGTCACCCTTTTGTTTGTTGCGCACTTGTTTTTGTTTCAAACTTCAGTCGTGAGAGAGTTGATACGTTAGACGAGAAGCTTTGCGACATTTCTTAGTCAAAAATTGGGTTGAGAAAAGTTTTTGTCTGTTCCTGGAGCGTATGAATCACTCTCCGTAGTTTACCCTGTTAAAGCGCGAGCGTGTTTACGCGTTGGCTGATTATACGGACCTCCAGGCAGAGGCCGTTTGTGTGAACACGGATTTTTAGGCTCTGCTGTAATTGGCCCCTATTGCAGATGGGGGGAATGACAATTTGGCCAACTAACCCACAATAGGAGGTTCCCCAGCACACGATCGTCGGGACGCAGGCGTTTCTGCGTACCGTGCCTCGAGGGCAGACGCATGCTCTGCTATTATCTCGTCTCACACACACAAAACAAAACTGGGCAAAGAAGCTGTCATTATCTGCAAGCGAGCACAGACGATTATAAAGGCAAATCTGTCAAGTCAGAGGGTGATTGAGACAGATTGTTTTTAAAAACCAACATGCACCCTGCTATTAACCCACCCGCAACACATTAGCTTCCTTAATATCTCCTTCGACTTTCTCTAAAATGTCTGGCACGAAGTAACAGCTTCTGCCTTCGTTTCCGCCTCCTGCTGCGGTCTTTTGAGGCCACGCTGACACAAGAGACCGAGGAATGTGTTGCATCAGGTAAAAGTGTCCCCGGTCTCTCTGCCGTCTCTCCGAAACTCTCTCCTGTCGTCTGTCACGTCTGTGCGGAGGAAAAGCGGCACACGGCTGTGGGCTGCTTTTGTCTCACCCGGCTTAACCCCACCGCCACACACAAACAAACACCGCTCTCACTGTGGGCTGCTCTCTGCCAACACGCAGTCTGCATATACAATGTTAACTTTACTTTGCAAGTTCAGGCTTCAGCCTTGTTCTGCTCACCATGCAGGATCTGCGGTCGCCTTGGCAACCCCCACCTCACCTGGGTGACAGCACCTGATTTTCTTATATCTCATATCCAGGGTGTCCACGCACCCTTAAATCTTAAACTTATGTGGGTCATTCTATAATTGCAGATACATTTGATGTCCAGAGTCATTATTTTTGGTCTGGTATATTAAAATATTTCAATTTTTAAATGTTTTCGTAATTTATTACTCATTTTAATGGATCATAATATTTAACAAGTAAAAACATTTAAGTAAATACATTTAAAATTGTTTTATATAGCTGAAAAACCAAGATTTCTTGTCGTCCGAGTTGGGTACTGTCTTTTTTATTAACCTGAAAAATGATGCAAAAACCTATGTTTTATTATTTTTCTTTGGTGAATTTGTTTTTTCTGTCTTTTTTTAAACTGCCTAAAAGGTCAATTTAATAACAACATCACATTAAATTAACTCAAAATACCCTTATTTTTGAAAAAATATGTGTCCGAGAATTTTTTGTCAACTCTGTTACCATATGGTTTTGTCCCTGTAAATCTGGGAAATTGCCTTCTACGGCTATATAAACTGCATAAAATTAAGTCATTTACTTTTACTGATAAGACCTGAAACACACAGAGGTCTATGTGCCATTCTCTGGGAAATATTTTAGTTTAAAAATCACAATCACCAGGTGTTATCGTTTTCAACGTCAATCTTGTTACCAAAGAATCATGAGAAAAATACAACAGATTTTTGATCAGAGACAAGTTTTCTTAATGGTTTTTAAACCATTATCTCAGTGGTGTCATGTTTTTTCACAATTTCTACTCACAAGTGGAGTTTTTAATAAAAATGTTTGAAATTGTCAATTCTGTTACTGTCAACTCTGTTACCAAATAGGGTAACAGAGTTGACAATAACAGAGTTTTCAGTTCTAAATTATTATGGTCCTGTCAATTCTGTTACTAACACCAACTCTGTTAGGTAACAGAGTTGACATGTTTATGACATACTTTCACAAAAAAAAAAGGAAAACTGTTGTCTAGAGCACCATATACATTGTTGGTTGACTTCTGCTGTGATTTAGTATTACTGACCAATTTTATTTCTAAAAGAATGATGGTTTTCAATGAGTTTTAATGAAAAACGTTTGACCCTATGCGAACAACTCTGTGAAAAGTTGAGTATCTTTTGATTGTTTAAAATGTATTTTTAAGTAAAACATCTCCATTTAAAGTATTTGGGTAGTAGGACACTTGGTGTAATGGAATAAAAATATTTTAGTCTGCTAGAATTTATTGTTTTTTTCACTCACTGTCCGTAACAGAGTTGACATAACATACCGCAAAATATACGTTTTTTCTGAGAAAAAATTATAAAATATGTAGCTAATGTTTGGCAATTACAGATTTTTTTAAAGTTTAATACCTTTTCAATAGACTACCTAAGAAAATTTTTAAGAAATGAAAAGTTTTTTTTTGTCATTTCTTGAAGTGCCAAATGTATCTCCAATTATAGAATCACCCATGTATCTAACATTAAAACCTTAAAATGTCTTAAATTCATTAACAAAGTAAGTTGGATTTTAATATATTAATCACAAGGATTTGTCTTGGCAGGACTATTTAATCTCATGTATTTTCTTTTCTCTTGGAACTTTTTTTTGAGTCGCATGCAGACATCTTCACTGCGTTGTGCGACTCCAGGCAGTTGAGCTTATCGGTTACTACTAGCTGCTAACATACACTTGCTAGCTAGTTTGTTAACTTTTTTACAAGTTAGCTGGAAGAAGTTGGATTTCTCATGGGACTTTTTCTGTCAGGCAATAGCTTGAGTTACACACAATCATCTTCATTGTGTCACGTGACTTGAGGTGGTTGAAGATACTGGTAACTAGCTGCAAACATACTGTTGTTATCCAGCTAGCTAACTTTTTTGCGTCCATCACGTACAAGTCCAAATTTATGTCCAGTTGGCTGGCCAAAATTTGCATGTTTCTGTGGAGATACAGAGCTTAAATCTCATGTACAATGGTCTTGAAAATGTCTTAAACTTGAATCGGTGAAACCTGCAGAAGCCCTGGCAACGTGCATCGGTCAGAATAAATTGAATTAAACCAGAGTTTCATCCTTCATGAGGTGTCGGGATGTCAAACGCAGCCTTTTTCACCTGTTGTTTGACAGTCTCGCCGTATCAGCGGACAAATTGTTCTCTAATAAGCCTCCTTACAAGTCAAGTGCCAGCTATTAAATACGCTGTTAGCCTAAAGTGCAAATTGACTGCTGCAGATGGATGGCCCGCGGGTCATGTTTGGAAAGTGAGCCAGGAGAAAGGCACTCTGCATCGACAGTATCGATCCAAAACCTTCCCTTGAAGGCCAACCGGATTTATGTACTGCAGTGTTTCCACACGTACGGATGACGCTGCTTGTCAAATAGGGAGATGTAATTGTAATTGCTGCAGCTGATCAGAGTCCTTTTGCCAGAAAAGATAGGTTTGACAGAAAAGCTTTAAACAGCTGCTAAGCTAAAATGTGACACCGCATGTAGCTGTGATCTGCTTTTTGTATTAAAACCTCTCTCTTTTTTCACCCATGTTTCAGAAATCTTGGACACAATAAGCTGGCCTCCCTCAGCGCCGAAGCCTTTGCCAATCTTCCTAACTTACGTGAACTGTAAGTATTGAGCCGAATTACTCAAATTAGTGCTTTTGTCACATTTATGTCCCTTGACGTTTTTCCAGTTTTCTCACAGCTTCAACATGTTTAATGTGTAGCCCAACATAAAGTACTACATAGCTTTCAAAGCGGAAGGTAAAGGATGCAAGGTGAACATTTTCTGCAATTAAAAATCGGAAAAATTAACATTTTGAGTTCATCTGATCAAGGCAGCTTCTTCTACCTTGTTAGCTTTGTTAGCAGCTTTTTGGCAAACTTCAAACTGGACTTTTTATGGCTCGAGATGATTTCGCTTAGGAAGTGGAACGTACTGAGAGCAAAGCTGGAGAGAAGAGTGCACAAAAGATAACAAACGTGTTAAACGGGCATTCGTTGTTCACCAAACTATTCATATTCAGTGACACAGTCTGGCTAATTCCACAATAATCTGACTTTGAGGAAAGGCAGCTGTTTGGTTTTTGGAAAATAAAAACGCCCATCTTGCTTCTAGCCTTTTCCAAATGCACATTTTACTTCTAGATTCTTATACATCTCCTTCAAAATCCAGTTATTCTTTCATTTCAGCCTAAGTTTGTCTTCAAATCTTGCCTCAAATGTTCTAGACAATCCAGAAAATGCCAGTGATGGGTTTTACTCTGTGTGTGTTTGTAGCAAGCACACCAACCATCTTTCAGCAGAAAAGAAAACATTCTCACAGCATAATGCTGCCACCACCGTGTTTCACCAACTGAAGATTGTGTGTCCTCTGCTTGTCTTGTGGACAAATTGGAAACTTCCTCCTCCTCAGTAAAGGCCAGATTTGTCGGGTTTCACAGATAAAAGGGATTAAACACAAATGCACTCCATACTTTTCAGATTCTTATATTGAACAGCATCCTGTTCAATATAGTAACGTCGAAGCCAGTGGCTATAAGGTGACAGAGTGTGAAAAATTGAGACTTTTGCGCTGTAAACGACTAGATGCGGACCAATGTCGGCGTGCTTCCCAGCAGCATCCTCCTGTGTGTCGCCTTGAACTAAATCCAATTAAGAATTAAGTGGTGGTTTTCTATATTAAGCCTTCCCCTCCACCACCCGATACTGTGGCCAGCACTGGCCTTGTAAATATTTTATATGGCGAGGAGAGGGGCTTGGCTTTGTGTCACTCAGCGCCAGCGCGCAGCACGCACACACACACACACACACACGCACACACACACACACACACATTGGCCAGATAATACACGCACTGGTGACATCTCTGGCAGGCCGGACCACCAGTCATACGCTCCTGGACATCTGTTTTACTCCCGTGTTATTTTTGGGTTTTTACAAGGATGACCTGCCGCTTGCTCTGCGGCAGACGTGACAAGTAGTATTTGAAATGCTTTGATTTATGTCCAGATCCAATTCAGCGAACTCACAAAGGCTCAAAAGCGTCCGTGTGATCTCGAGAAAAGCGAGGGTTTTTTTATTGGAGTCTTGTTACAAATTCAGCTCTTGACAACTCAAATGTTTCTGTGGATCTAATGGGTTTGTTTTAGCTTAAACGCTTCCTGTTTTTATTTTTATTTTTTCCTGACCTACTGTTTGTCCCTTACAGGCGCTTGGATCACAATGAGCTGACGTCCATACCAGATTTAGGACGGGCCGCTTCCAACGTTGTATCCCTCTACCTGTGAGTACTGCCCTACTTTCTGCAGCAGTATGTTTTCCTCCACTGCATTCATAAGTCAGACTAGAGACACTTCCAGTCCTCAGAAGTCATGTTGATTTAATGTGAAGATTGTTATTAATACAACCCGGCTGCGCCAAAGCAGATCAAATCCCCCCCCCTCCCTCTTTTTTTTCTTTTGAGCCCCATTGCCATCAATACAGTCATGTCTTGAGAGAGCGACAAACGGTTTATAGCGAGCGACGGCTCTCATTAGCCGGCTATGTGGTCCTGTCTACAGCGAGCTGCGCTGGCTGTTTGGAGTGTCGGCTCGTATATGGATTTGACTCCCGGTTGTGAAACCGTGCCTGCTGGAGGGGGGGGGGCTGCCTGCACTGGCATCTTGCTGGAGATTTACAGCCGTATTTGGGAAGGGTGTGTGTACGCTTGTGTGTCACAAATGTGAGCTCAGCAGTCCATCAGCAGATTGACTTTATTCTTTTTCTCTCTCTCTCTCTCTTTCTGTCTCTCATCCAAAACAGTTGAAAGATTCGTGATGTGGTCAGGTAACAACAAGTAAAGTTTGAGGAAACTTGCAGTGGTGCTTCATGTTTATAGTTTGGATTCGTACATGTTGCGGGGCGGGATTTAGCTAAAGCTAGCAGATTCTGCGAAGCTTAAAATGGTCACTGAGACAAACCGCCTGTGTGTTTAAATCTTAAAAACTTAGGCAGACGTTTAGAGTCAAGCTTTGAAAATCTGAAAATGATAAACTATAATGACTTACTGAAAATCAGTGGGTTACCAATATGGGGTAGTTTAATGCATGACTGGATCTGACTGGTGAGCGTCTGCTGGGCACCATGAGATCATTTCTTTATGTGAATTTGTCTTATTTGAGCTCTACTAGGTTGCATAAACGTTAATCTTCTTTGATGAGATGCTTTAACTAGGTGAAGAAGTCAAAGTTTTTTTTTGTTTCACTCAAAAGAAGTGTAGATGTATGGAAACAGTCATTTTTATGACATGTCTCATGTTCATTCAGGCAGAGAACGAGACTTTCAGCAGATAACAGAAAGGCTTAAAGCTGCTGTATGGAACTTTTATATATATATAAAAAAAGTATTTTCCTCATATTTGTTTAAACTGTCAATATGCTGTTATGGTATGAGACATAACATCTGTGAAAAAAAATCAAGCTCTTTCACCGCCTCCCTGTGCTGCTATGCCTGCCTGAAGATTGCAACGCTCTGCTAGAAACAACCAATCAGGGCCAAGAGGAGTGTTTAGTGCAGTTAATTATGCTTGTGTACGCGCTGGCTCATGCTAACTAGCAGTCATGTCAGGCTACGTCGTGGAGGACTAGCTACAGCATAGCAAGAGAGCTGACTGACGGCACTAAGGCTCTGACTGGTGGTTTCTGACAGACCTTTGTATTTCTTCAGAAAGAAAAAGAGCTTGAGTTAGTTTTTCACAGATCAGCTGTCTCATATTATGCTGTCATGACAAAGTATAAAAAAACCAGATTGTTTGTAAATGCTACATTGTGCAACTATAAAGTATAAGCGAAAAGTTATTTTATCCGTTTGAGCTTAACATACCGATCATAAAACATGCCAGATTTGGAAATGCAGGCATCCATTATGATAACTATAGAGTTAAGGTGTGGCTAAGAAAGCTATTAATGCTAACTATGCTAGCCTCTAACACATGTTTTAGAATGCCACACGTCAGCTGTCTTCTTTCAACAACGGCAACAACAAAATCATTTTCACTACAATCTCAGTAGAGATTTCACTCGAGCTCATTCGGTGCTAGCCGTTAGCTTCGTTCACACGTTTGCAGCGCGCCGGCTGCCCGCTCGCTAGTAAAGCGCACAGCTGCTTCTCCGTGTCATGTTTGATCATCGGCGTATCGTTTTTCCGCGCCGAGCTTTTGTGGGAGTCACACACTCGCCTCTCCCTTGTGTGTCATCTGCCTGCTTCTCAGAATTCATCATGATGCACCGATGTGGTCAGAATATTTCTGTGAGCCGTAGTTGGTTTAGAAGAAGGGGGGAGTTTGAGTTAGATTAGGCAACGCCGACTGTAATAACTCAATAAAAAGGTGTCTCTCTTGTTTTGTTTTTCTGTTGTTGTTTAGTTTTCTGTCGATCCTTTTGCTTCTGATCCAAAACAGACCGGAGTGAGTTCACCTTTTACTTCCCCCGCAAAGAGTGGAAAGTGGAAGCTCGTCCAAAAGGGCCGGGGTCTGTCTTTTTTTGGCCTGACTCGAAGCCTGTTGCTGGGGAGGAAAGGCTGCTGTCCTGATGGGAGTGGAGGACGGAGGGAGGGTCAGATTTTTACAAAGCTACGCAGCTGAAGCGAAGGGCCCGCCGACGCGCTGCGCAGCTGCAGCTGTCAGTCACACGGCTTACAGTAAAACGGGCAACAGCAAGCGAGGGGGAGGAGGAAGGCAGGAGAAAACGTGGAGGCAGCGAGGGGGATGAGGGATTTGAACGGTGTCAGATCAAGGGTGACATCATTACATGTCGAAAGAGGCGAGATTAGGGGAAGCGGTGAGGTAGTCCAGAGGAGAGCGCAGAGAGGCGGAGGAATGAAGTGAAACCAGGGTCAGCCGTTTATTTCCGAAAGCAGACCCAGCGCAAACGAGCTCGGCACCGACCGAGCCAGCTGGAGAGAGAGAGAGAGAAAGAGAGAACGTTTGTGTGCCGGTATCTTTTTTTTTTTTTTTTTTTTTTTTGCCGCTGGCCGGAGGTTGTCTGGAATGTCGTCTGACTGCAAGTCTGAGTGAGACGGTGGCTGACACTCATGTGACAAAACGAACAGAACATCCCGCCTTCAGACAAATTCATGCAACGGCAAACTCTCCAAAAAGACAGAGAGCGGCACATATGCGGTCGCTAACGTCTGATGGTCCGACGGTCTGACGGCCTCCCAGGCGCCCAGAGTTTGATAGTCTGAATGTTTACGGGAGGCTCTTTCTTACCGTTTCAGGAAGGGAAAATGAGCTGTTTCACTTTTGTTCTTCCAAAGTTTGATGACTAAGATTGAAAACAAGAATGATTTCTTTCTTTAAAAAATAATAAAATTGCATAAGTCATCATTCCTCCAACCTCCAAACCTTTTTAGTAACATAATTATCAATAGCACTTAATTCATGTAAAATTTATATTCATAGTGTTAAAACTTTATATAAAATACCTTTTTCATTTTTGTGTCCTGATTTGGCAGCTTTGACAGAAAGCATGGTGGGTCTGAGACATAAAAAAGAAGAAGTAGTTTTCATCGTTAGCACTATAGTAATACATTACTTACAAATATCACCCACCCCAACTTCAGAGTGAGCATTTGGAACAGCGTGAAATTTTTCCAAACCGGATCTTTTAAGAACCCTGGTACACCTCGAGGCTAGTAAACAACCCCGTACCTTGTCCGGGCACAGATCCATAAAATAAACAAGCTAGCTCGACTCGACCGAGGAACTAACGCCGAGCCATCTACACACCAGATGCCAGGCTCTCAGTTCCCACAATGCGTTTGGCAGGCCTATTGAGGTCCCGCAGACTCCCAGAATGCCACAGCAGGGTGGCACAGGGGGAGATGGGGAGGGAAAGGGAGAGAAGCAACAAAAAGTTTTAAAAACACAGTGTCAAAGTGACGGGAGCAGCACAAACTTTCTCTTTGTCTGCAGTCGGCTTCAAAGAGGCGCTTTAGAACAGCTTGGGATAAAAATCAAACGGATGATCTGATTTTCAAATAATTCTCCTTTTGTCCAGAGCGCCGACATCAAACCGAACGTTACTGCCCAAACGGCGGACCTCAAAGGTGCGGCTGGAGAGCGGGAGGGCGGCGCTGCTAGTGTAACGCTCTCTCCGCACATCAAAAGGAGTGTCAGAATGAGCCGGCCGAATGCTAATCAGGCGGTCAGAGGGTAATAATGAGATTTGGAATTAAGCGAAATCGGGGCGAGTGAGAGCCTCGGACATCAAAGGAGAACAAGAGGTAACCGGGCTTCCTCTTTATCGCAGACGTCAGCGGCCGTATGAGAACGGTTTTTTTTTTGTTTTTTTTTTTTTAAACGCCGCCATTGTAGCGACGTGGACTTCAAACGCTATCTGTCTCTAACACACAGCTGGGAACCCGGCTTTGGGAATGAATGTGGAGAGAGAGAGAGATGAGAGTTTGAGACCGATCTGTTTTTCCCATCAAGAGGTCACCAGCTGTTGACCCCACCTCACCCCTCAGCGCCTCCCCCCTCCTCCTTTTCTTCTTCGCCAGTCCTTCCCTCCTTTTTTTGCGGCATTGGCTCACTGTAGCCACTGTCCATAGCTCTGTCCCCTGTGTGTATGTGTGTGCATGCGTGTGCGTGTGTATGTGTGTTTGCACATGGGTGCTCTTTCTTAACCATTTCTGCCACTGTTTATTCAGGTGGGCCACTATGATGTGCTCCCCCCCCCCCCCCCACACACACACACACACTCATGCACACCAGAAAGTGTGTGTGGCTGATGGTGTGTGTACATCTGCTGGTAGAGAGCCAGAGAGGAAGTAGGGACTAGCTTTGTTTTTATGAGTTTTCCTTAAGGAGCACCTGCTCTCTGTTGCATTTTGACACACACAAACTTACACACACCAGCCATCATCATTATGAAGTTTGCAAGTAGATATTTCCTTACTATGTAATTACTTATATCTCTAAAAATGATGGGAATTGGTTAAATATTCAATGCAGTCTATTTGCATTTGATTCTAGGCCTGTCAAAATAACAAATCTTGCCTGACGATAAATTGTCACTGAAATTTTAGCAATAAACAATAATATTGTCATCTTGAGATGATTTCCGACTAATATAATGATAGTGTCACTGTAATTTTTAAACAACACGTGACACTGGAAACAGAAGACTTTTTAAATAGCCATGACACGTAAGCAAATCAGCCAAAAACAATAAGTTAAACGGATGTAAAAACCTAAATACAATATAAACAGAAAATAAAATCAGGAAGTCTCTGTAAACAGAAAATTGCCCTTCCAAAAATATTAATTAATGGTCTCAGACAGGAAGAACAGTCAGTTAGGAGTTTCATAAATCAAAAGCGCAAACTAACAACAAAAACACTCCATTTTGAATAACTCAACTTGCAGGATTCTCATGCTACAAGACCGCGCAAGTAACTGAAGCCAGAGTTTATTCACTGGTGACGTACAATGGCAGCTAGCTAGCTAGCTATTTGCAGTTACATCTTCAGTAACTGCAAATTCATCATCACTTGGCTGGACAAAGTTTCTACATTTCTCTTGATATTGGCCTCAAACTCCGTTCATAATGGTTTTTAAAAATTCTTAAATTTGAGTTGTTGGAACGCAGACATGAGCCCCATCGTTCCTTACAAAACCCCCAAACATGGCTGAAACACGTCTCCGTCAGACACATGCGGCGTGACCAAACATACGGCAAGCCAGGCGGAACGTTTCCGTGTCGCTAATCTCCACTGTGGTCCTTCGCTTTAGTTTTCCTGCCATCTCAGTTGCCAGCTTACATTTGTTGGGGTCCACTTTAAAAGGCCAGACCATGTCCTCGTACTTCCCTGCGTCCAAAAACGTGCTGCCATCAGTACATTTCATCACACGTTCGGTGACCGCCTCTTCTGTGTCCTTGGAGTTGTTTACAGAAGGCCGGCTTCTGCTTGGGAGCTCTTAAAGGACTCGGTTTGTGGCCACTTGGTTCTGTGTACCCTGCTCTCGCCGTGCCTTAAGTGGGCTTAAGGAACTGGGAGCGGATTGGAGTGCCTTGACTGATTTGTTCGCCGTGGGTTAAGCAAAGTAATTTTCATAACACACCCGATGCTAAAGGTTTTCCTTTTTTTTTTTTCAGACATCATAACAAGATCCGCACTATCGATGGCAGCCGAACCACAGAGCTGGTTTCCGTGGAAACGTTGGACCTGAGCAATAACGACATTACCGACCTGCGGGGGGACGGCTTTCCCGCCGGACTTCAAATCAGAGACCTGTAAGTACCGCGTGAGGCAGAGGGTTCTGTTTTTTTTGTGTGCGTTTTTATCATAATGCAGGAGACTGCTGGCCGCCATGGCTTGCTGTAAATCTTTGTTCTCTTTTCAGATACCTGAGCAACAACAAGATCAGCACGCTGCAACTCGGAGCGCTGGATCACCTGGGTTCAACGCTGCAGGTCCTGAGACTGAGCCGAAACCGCATCAGCCAGATCCCGATCAGAGCCTTCCAGCTCCCGAGACTCACCCAGCTGTGAGTACCGCTCTCTCTCTCTCTCTCTCTCTCTCTCTCTCTCTCTCTCTCTTTTTTTTTTTTAAATCACGGTTTGTGCGTTGAAAGGTGTTTAAATCTGCGTGACCGGTTCACCTCCACAGTCAGGCCGGGAAACGAATGGCGCTTCCCTTGTGTATCTTTGGGAGACTTGAGAGAACCGAGAGGATTTAAGAGTTTGGGTCGAGGAGTGGCTTCCTGGTGTCTGTTGATTGAGCGCTGTGTGTTTAACATTTAGAGCGCTGTTAGTGTGAGCTATACCTCCAGGGGTGGATAAGGCCTGACAAGGTAAACACCAGAGTTGTATTATTAGTGATTTACTGCCTTCCTCCATATCCCCAAAGTGGTTAGCTCAATCCCAGCGCCGTGGTCCATTATCTTCGTCCGACTTCCCTCCAGCGTAACGACCCCATTTCGTTGCTCAACGCCTTCACTCTGGAGACGGAGCCGCTCGTGTAATGGGAGTCCCACCCCGGGGTTCCTCAGGTGCCTTTTGTTGGACAGGTGGTCCGGGTGACACTGTATCTCCAGATGCTGGCGGTGATGCATGCGAGACATAAAAGAACCTGCATGGATGTTTGTCTCCGGAAGCCCTGGGGGCTTTTAAAGCCTTCAAACGCAGCAGCTGCACAGTTTAATGTTGCATACAAGAGGAGACCGCGTGTAGTTTCTGCATCTGATGCTGTGTTGTTTTGTTAATTTTATTTATTACAGCTAAGTTCAGAAGTAAGTCTTGTCTCTCGATGTCACCAGGAGGATTCAGTGGTTCAAGCTGGTTGTGTTGAATGCCTGTTCAGAATAAAGACAGAGAAAAAATGAGAAAAATAAGGTTGTTATAGGGCTGAGCGATATGGCTTAGAAATAAAATCTGATTTTCTGATTTTTTTTATTTATTTTGTGTGCTGTTTTTGCTAAAAAAAAACTAAATTTCAAATGACAGAAAATATTTTCAGAGTTTTTATTTCAATCATCCCTTCTGTGAGTTATACAACGGAGTATTAGGGCGAGGCTACGAAAATATTTGTTTAATTACAAGAGTAAAATAAAAAAAATTAGCAGAACGAAGAGACAATTTTACCAGGAAAAACGTCTTAAAATTAGGAGAAAAAAAGTTATTTTAATGAAAAAAGCTTCTTGTTATTGAAATCTGACATAACCAGCCCGTTCTGTGTGATTTTTTCTTCGAAATAGACATTTGTTCACACAATCGTGGTGTCAAAAGATGAAGTATTTCTATTAAGTATTATCTGTAAAACTCATACTAACTTAACAAGATGCTCAACGTCCCTCAGTTGAACTTTTTGTTGTTTTTTTGTGTAGGAGCTCTCATAAAATTACTACTTCATTTTACTAATATTACAGCTTTAATAAGGACGTAGAGTTGACCTGAATTCAGCGACGTTATAAATAGAAGTTGTAAAACAGGCGTGTCAAACACAATGGCTGTCCTTTTTCTGACATCGCTCTGAAATACAAAAACACGAGGAGTTCATTGGAAGAAAAGAAAAAAACAAATTCAGATTTTTTTTCCCCCCAAAATTAAATCTTCAACAACCAGTAATTAATCGCCTAACTCCAGGTTGTTTCTCTGATTTAAAATGTTTACTGTGTGTGATGTACTAGAGGTGCCGTGTCTGTCCGTCCACCCTGCAGGGAGCTGAACAGGAACCGGATCCTTCAGATCGAGGGTCTGACCTTCCAGGGTCTGTCCAGTCTGGAGGTGCTGAAACTGCAGAGGAACAGCATCAGCAAACTGACTGACGGCGCCTTCTGGAACCTGTCCAAAATGAAAGTCCTGTGAGTTAAACAAGTTTGCATTTCCTCGTCTTAAATTTGAGACAAGGAATGCTCGGACCTGCTGCAGAGGACATGCTCACTGCTGTTGTTTTTTGTTTTCTCCTAAAATGTACTTCCTGCAGGCACCTGGAGTACAACAACCTGACGGAGGTGAACAGCGGCTCCCTGTACGGCCTGAGCTCCCTCACGCAGCTCTTCCTCGGCAACAACTCCATAGCCCGCATCAACCCTGACGGCTGGAAGTTCTGCCAGAGGCTGAGGGAACTGTAAGTCCTCGCAGGTTAATGAGCCTGAACCTTTTGAAAAAGACAATCCCAGAAAAATATATATATCCTGGATACCTGGAGGACAGATCGAGTTGTGCTTTAGTGGTTTTTTTCTTTTTCTTTTTTTTTCTTTTTTCAGTAACCCAACTCTCACCGTCAAGGTCTTCACCCAGGGTTAGATAACATTTTCCTTTAACACTCTATACGCCACGCCGTTCTCAGGATAAGCCTGTTTATCCCATAATTAGAGCCGGGCTCAATGGGACACAAGCCCTTCGACAAGAGTTTTTGTGCTCGTCTCCGAAGCTTGAGGTTTCGGCAAAGGGCCGTGTAATCCCCTGTTGTTTGTGTTGTGGTAATTACGCTCGAGGATCGCCTCTCCAGCCTTTGTCTCCCGAGTTATTATCCGCAGGTCTCTCTCTCTCTCTCTCTCTCTCTCTCTCTTTTCCCTGCGCTGTTGACACGAGTGTCGTAACGCCGCTCTAAAGTGCTTCGCTCGGCTCGGGGCGTCGCGAACCGTGAGGTAGCCTCAGCCGTCCGTGGCGCCGCGGCTTGTTTACGCCGAGCGGTCTGAGGGGATAAAGTGGTGGACGGCGTGCATTCGAGTTTGCTCTGTGTATCTCGGCGCTGCTTCCTGTGTGCACATCTTATGAATGGCAGATTGCTCCCGGTGCTCTGCTCTCCCCGCCCCAGCTCGCACGGGTTTTATTATCTATAGAGCTGCGATGAGCCTCGCAGCTGATAGAGGCGAGTGACTCGTCTTTATGAGGAGGCTGTTATTGCATTCCCACTGCGCCTGGCTGAGCCGGTCATCAGTGGGGGGAATCTCTGCACACATGGCTGGTCAAGCAGACCTGAGGGCTGGCCACAGAGAGGGGCACAGAGAGGGCAATAAAATGCACAATAATGTCTTTGAGGGACTGTTGGACAGTTGCTGCTGGAGGATTCATGATAATTAAGATGCAATGTTTAGCAACAGACAAAATGTAAAAAAAATAAAATAAAAAAAAAAAAAAACAGAAGAGATGCACCAGTAAGCCTGTCGGAATGAGAAATCAATTAATTGCCTGGAAAATTCAAGCGAGCACAATACTTTCTATTTGGGCAACAGTTGTTTAAAGAGATTTAATATCGTTGCAAAGCTGCCATTTTGAAAAATGCTGCAAACTTTTTTTTTTTTTTACAAAAGTCCTAACTGGCACTTTTGTTTTTTTTCTGTACATATGTATCCAGAATATCATAAAAACAACTAGAAATGCGAGTCAGGTACGGTTAAGACTATTTACATTAAAAGGACTGAAGAAGAAGAATCTGTTTAAATATCCTAATAAATAATCTCCAACTGAGTTTTTTTTTAGTTCATGTTCTCAGATGAAAACTGTGTCAGCCAGGAAACGGCTTAATGGTGCGTCTGTTTCTGAAATACACAGAAATCAGATCCAGTTTTTCCAAAAACAACAGAAACAACTTTGATTCATTCAGCGTTCTTATCTCATGGGAGTGTGTGTGTGTGTGTGTGTGTGTGTGTGTGTGTGTGTGTGTGTGTGTGTGTGTGTGTGTGTTTTCTGCAGGCTTCAGAGTAAACAAATAGCACATTAACTGTACCGTTTTTAGGATTGGGTTTTATTTTCTGGGGTTTACCACATTCTCTTGTTGGTGTGTAAATGTAGATTATAGACGCGTAACGTCCCAACCAGGACGGTTTCCTCCCTGCTTAATGATTTGGATCTCAGCTTTGCTTCCATGTCTGCTGAATCCATTCTGCTAGCAGCTTGTTACACCACGGAAAAACAGACATCACAGGCTTGGAAAGCGCTTTCAAATCAGCCGTGAAATTTAAGTCTAATGATGTTGCAAGCTGTCTTTGTGTTCTGTAAACCTGTCATCTCCTTCCAGACCTCACAGCAAACTTCTTTTTTTTTTTTTCCTTCCCCCTGTCTGTCTGTGTCTGCTGTCCCATCTTTTTCTGTCTGCGTCTTCTTCTGTCCAGGAATCTGTCGTACAACAACTTGACCCGTCTGGACGAGGGGAGTCTGGCCGTGCTGGGGGATCTACACACACTGCGGCTGGGCCGCAACTCCATCAGCCACATCAATGAGGGAGCCTTCAGGGGCCTCAAGGCTCTACGAGTCCTGTAAGTGCACCACCCCGAGCCGATATTACCAAACCCAAAATAACCCCCCTCCCTTCCTCTCTCTCTCGCCCCTGATGAAGAGATAAGGTTAGACGTTCCACTTGGGAGCAGTGAAAGCTGAGCTGTTAAATATCGGTGTTGCCTGTGTGATATTTGATATTTATGCCCAAGTATTCCCTTTACAAACCGTCCTATTAGTCAGTCGCTCCAGGAAGTTGTGATCGCAAATATTAATGCAAATTCACTCATGATTTGTTAATTTTGTGCAGACTTGCATTGTCCAACAGTCTGCACAACCTTACTGCAAATCTGACCAATCACTTTAACGTTTTCTGACCATCCACTGCAACTCGGCTGAATTTTGACTAATCCCCCTTAGTCCTCTTTCAATTTAACTTCCTCTTTCATGGCGTCTTTTGAGAGATGAACCTGCAAGTTGAGGCAAGTGTGATGCTAAACTGTAACATTTGCTTTTTGTTTTTCTTTTGTTTTGTTGCTTAAACTGTCTAATCACTTCATGTTGCCTTGGATGACCAATATGAAGTTCTTCTTTTGCACTTTGAATCCTCCTCAGGACTTGATTTTATTTGTATTGTAAACGTTTTTTGCGCTTTTAACATTGACAAAAATCCTGCCTTTTTCAGGAAGGTTATGTGCAGCAATTTCAACTTTTTTGGAAGACGATGTTATGACAAAAATAAAGTAAAAAAAAAAAAACTGCAATTTTTTGAAAAAGGTGCCACAAATATCGACCACAATACTCACAAAACAACACTGCGACATCCTGGAGGGACCGATTAGCATTCATGTATATTCATGCCGTTTTCTTTTATTCTCTGTTGCTATTTGTTGCTTTTTCCTGCCTTTCTTTTCCTCGTTTTCTCCGGTTTGGTGTCTGGACAAGCCTGGACTTGAAAGCGCTGCTTTGTTGATATGCCTCCATGCGTCTAGAACTTGAGGATAAAGACTTTTTCTTCCACCTTTTACACAAGGTGCCAAAATAAAATAAAGGGGGAGAAGCAAAGAGAGGAAAAAGTCGATGGATAAATCCTTCAAAGCCTTTTGGGTCTTGGTTCTTAACTACAGTTTACTTGGCTCTGCTGCTTTCCAAGCTAGGAAAAAAAGAAAAAAAAAAAGAAAACACACATACAACACAAAAAGCAGAGCCAGATCTCCATAGATGAGCTCTCTCACAGCAGGCTGATCTGCCAAACACTGGTCTCTCTCTCTCTCTCTTCCTCTCTCTCTCTCTCTCTCTCTCTCTCTCTCTCTCTCTCTCTCTCTCTCTCTCTCTCTGTGACACACTGGGGGCTTGTTTACTGGTCACACAGGGAAGAGACGAGCAGTTTTGATGAGCTCTAGGCTCTTTTCCCATGTTTTTATTTCTGGTGTTTAATCACCCATATTTTCCTTTATTTGTCTGTTGTTGTTTTTTTTGTAATTTTCTGTTTGTGCTATTATCCCTGCGTGTTATCTCATGAAAAACACTTAATGTGCTTTGCCAAAGCATTCCTACCCATATACTTTTCCACATTACAGCCACAAATCTTAATATATTTTACGAGGGCGTTGCGTCATAGAACAGGCAGAGGTCAGCAGTCTTTACAACACTGAGCCATTTTTGCATTTGATTTGCATATTTGACTGTTCAAAGCAAAATAACCAGTTTTTACAAATCGTCAAATGTTTCTATAAAAGTAAATGATTGCATTTTTTTCAGAGAACCTTCAAATTTCAAATAGATACTAAAAAAAAAAACTCCTTGTACTTTGCAACCTAGGGGGGAAAAATATTTCACATAAACATTCAATATGTAAGAGAAACTGCAAAGACATATATTTATTGCCTATACAGTTCTAAAAGTTACTCAATAAAAGCCACTTAGGTGTCAGACCCCTGTTATAGACCTACTATTCAGAAGTGTAAGAAAAATGGTTACATGTGTAAAATCTACAACTTTTTTTAATGCAATGCCCCTAAATACAGTTCTATGCAGACAAGTGAATTGATGTTTACAGCTATTTTGCAAAGATGAATGGGCAAAAATATCAGTACTTAGCCGTGCAAAGCTAGTGGAAACATACCCCAAACGAGCTGATGCAGCAAAAAGAGGTGTTATGCAAAAACGTCCCAATGAAATACAAGTTTGCACTTGTAACATGAGAAAGTGGGAGAAAATACCAAAGGTGTGAATACTTTTCTGTTCCATTTTTAGTTTTGCAGGATGTTTTTGAAGACTCTCCTGTCCTTGTCCAAACCTCTGCCCTCTTCGTCTCTTGAGGCAGGCCTAATCTAATCAGTGCAGGGGAGGACAGGCATAGGCAGGGCTCTGAAAAAGAGCTGGGGGAGCTTTAATTGGGTATGTGCCGCTGGTTGTGCTGGCATGGGGCTGGAGCCCACATCGGGGTGTGAAAGCTCTAAACAAGCCAGCCAGCCCTCTAATTCGGCCACGGGGGTCGCTGGCTCATTGGGGCCCACCCCCTTTTTCCGCCGGTCCCTCAGCCCCACGGCGGCTCACTCACTCACCCACCCACTCCTGGCTTTGCTTTAACAAGGCAATGGCGATTCAGATCCAGCCAGCCAGAAAGTGTTGGAAATTGGCAGGCCTAGTCGAGCCCCATACCAAAGGCAGCAGCCAGTGGAGGCTGAAAAGAAACGGAGGGGGGAAGAAGGAGGAATAAAAGATGCTTGGATAGTAAAGGGAGAAGGAGGTGCATCTGACCATCAGCCTCAAAGGGGTTTCTCAAGATCGGAGGAAGGCCTTTGTCGATTCAGAGGAGTTCTCCGAGTTTGATGTGTTTGATCTTCATGTGGAAGGGGCAAGTCGTGGCTTCTCCTCAGCGATGACTTCATCTGAGAGTTTGTTGCACCTCACAGATGCATTCACAAGCTCCCAGTGTGCTGTAATAGAAGTCCCTCTTCTCTATTGATTCCATTGTCTATCTGCCTGACCATGGCCAAGCGTGGCCCCCTACTGCCATTAAGAGTCTTGGATGTACCCTACCTGCCACCATTACTCCCAATTGCCCGCCTCCGACGAGGCATTGTGCTCTCGCCAGTCCCCTCCATGCCATCATGAATTAAACATACGCTCCCTTGCATCGGGGGCTTGCGTCCTTACATGCACTTCTCCATCCCTCTTGAAGGAAAGAATTTGCTCAGTTGGCAGAGCAGAGCAGCAGAGGGGCTCTTCAGCCCAGGTGCAGATTGGGGGGAGGAGGAGGGTCAGAGTGTGGGTGAGCGGGCAACCCATAACTTTCAGGGCTGGGAAACTCTTCTCTGTAGACAGACCCCAATCCCTGTCCAATTCCTTTTGGTCCTTCTTACCCCTCCCTCTCTTCTCTCCTTCTCTCTGCAGGGAGTTGGACCATAACGACATCTCTGGCACAATAGAGGACACCAACGGGGCTTTCGCTGGATTGGACAAGCTCAACAAGCTGTGAGTATCTTCCCCACATTCATTCCCACCCCCTCCATTTCACTCCCTTGTCCTGAGACTCTCTCTGCTGTTCTTTGAAAACAGGAGAACAGAAAAAATGTTTCTGTTCAAATCAAAAGTGTCTATCCAAGTCCTTACTTACTCTACACTTCCAACTACAACTACGCTTTTTAGAACCGGAAAACCCTCGTACGTTAGGGTGCATTCACACCACCCCTGTTTGGTCCGCTTTAACTGAACTCTGGTTTGTTTGCCAACAATGTCTGGTTTGTTTGGGGAGGTGTGAATCACAATCAGACTCTGGTTCGCCTAAAGACCTAGCTCTCGGTTCGGTTGAACACATATGAATGCATATCTGGACGGAAGCAGACCAGAGAAAAAAAAGCAGGAAGTACACAAGTGTAGAGTGCAAGGCATTCTGGGTAAATACAACCAAAACAAATGCTAGCGGGAGAAATGGCTTTTACCAAAGACAAAACAGAACTCTTACCACCGCCAAAATTTGGCGCTAGCCTTATTTTTGTTTACAATTTGTGAAGAAGTAATTTGGCTCATGTCTTCTTTGGAGGTTTTTGTTTTGTTTTGTTCAGTAGTTCTGAACAGACGGAGGAGGGTAGATGGTTGGATCGTTTGACTCAATTCGGTGTGAAAGCAGAACCAGCTGAAAATGTAACAACTTTGGTCCCCAATCAAACTGAGTCTACCAAACAATCAGGTGTGAAAACACCCTTATTCTATCACCAAAACCTGGAAACAAACGAGATATCCAAGTGATGATAGTGGTTCCTGGTTGGTTCAGGACTTCAGGAGTGTAATCCTCCACAATTTGGATCATGATGCTCCAGAGCTTCCTTTCAGAGTATCCTCTGGTAATTAGCTCCTTGGTCTAATAATGGCGGGACAGGATAATCTCAGGACAAGGCCGCTGACTGATGTTTGGCTGCAGTGCTAGCGACTTCCCTGTGGAGCTCTAATCCTCGGGGGATGATGTTCTGCAACTTCTGGGTGCGAATCTGTTTTTAACAAAGAGATGTTGAATAATCAGATTGTCGAAAGGACGCTGTAGACGTCGAACGCATGCCGAGGAGGTCAGTCAGCCATAACGTTCAGGTGCATCTGACTAGTTATGTGTGAAAGTTGTACGAGTTTCTTTGCCTATAACCGAGCTGTTCTATATCAAGTTAGCGATTTGTGAAATTGGAGCGAGAGAGAAGCCTTTGTGGCGCTAGGCAAGCAATCATCAACCTGCAGGATGAAAAGACGACGTCCAGCCAAGATGGTTCCCAGTGTGAGCACGGCCGAAAGAAAGAGCCCAAGAAACGTGGAGAGAAAGGGCTTTTCTTCCAGCTGGCGGGGGTTCGCTCCCCCAATAGGCTCATTTCTATTTCTGCTCTGTGCCTCCGGTCCTCTGCTCCCCTCATTCCCACTGTCTGTTGTTGGGAGCCGAGAGAGGGTGAAATCGAGGGCCGTATTCAGTCATCAAACATCAAACGCCTCGCCTGCCCCGCCCTCTGACCCTGCCCCCTTTTTTTGTTTGTTTTTTTTGTCGTACCGTCGGCGGAAGCAGTCCTCTGTGTCCCAAAGCTGTCAAAGCGAGCCATGGGAAAAAAAGAAAATGTAGAAGGGGAACAAGAAGAGGACTTCAAAGTGTTCAGCACATGGTGCTTTGCAAATGCCTTCCTCCTCCTTGATCCTTTCCACATTTTGTCTTATTATAGCCACAAACTTCTCACTATCTTAGTAGTGGAACGAAAAAGGATAGATGGTAGGGCTTGCCAGTTTTTTCAAACCATTTTAGCCAGGTTTTTTTCCCTCACTTTTTTGGCTAAAAAAAATAATAATTGTTCATTAGCGGTGAGGGCTACATTTTCTGTTTTTCGTTTTGCACAATGCTCAACATTGTTTTTTTTTTTTTTTTTTTTTTTATTTTAAGCAAGATACGTTTACATTATGGATTTAATCAATCTTTTAGTTCAACACCTGGCCTCTAGGGGGCACTACTTAGTTAAAACTGGAAGAACTTTCTTGAATTTTAAGATATGTTAATATTATGTTACATTCACACAACAGGCAAATGTCACCCAAATCCGTTTTTAATTTTTTTCCCATATATACGGCGCATATCCAACTTTTCCATGGCAGTCTGAAAAGCTCAATTCTGATCTTTTCATGCAAACAAACAAAAGCAAAAACCAGATTTGTTCCACGTGTGCTACTAAATCAAATACATATAAGATGTTTTTTATTTCCATCTTCTAGGAAATGACAGAACATATTTCTCTCTCTCTCTCTCTTTATATAATATATATGGTTTTTTTTGGGGGGGGGTTTAAGTGTGCTTTTGTTTCATTCATCTTTCCTGGGAGTTTTCCGAAAATTCAATCTTTATAAACAGAAAACTCAATTAATTGATAGAATCAATTTATCGATTTAATAGATGGTTTCGCCAACAAAACAGTACCGCCCAGATAGAAGTTGTCTTTGAAAAGCAACCCATTTAATCTCGCTCACCCTTCCTCCTGTCCAATCTTTACCCAGTTCACATTTCCAGCACCCCCAATCCTTTTTCCTCTCATCAGACCCACCCTCACTAATTGTGCGTCTCTCTCTTTCTCTCTCTTCTCTCCTCTTCTTCCCCTCCATCAATCGACACCCTGCATGTTCTGCGACGGCAGGACTCTGTTTGGAAACAAGATCAAATCGGTGGCCAAGAAAGCCTTCGCCGGCCTGGAGACCTTGGAACACCTGTGAGTACCCCACAGCAGAACGACTGGGCATAAAGACCTGCAGAGGGAGGGCAGGGGAGCAGAGACTGCCTAAAAGTAGCTGGCAGAGGCGAGGTTGCTAGCAATTTAATAGGGTCTTTGTAAAAGGAGAAGACAGAGCGGCCAGCTGCCTCTGTCTCGTTAGTCTAGCTCAATCTCTGCCTGGATGTTTTTTTTTTCCCCTCCTTCCCTCGGCTCAAGCTATTGAGCATATGCTGAGCTCTGCTGTAAAAACAGAATCCCTGTCAGACTTTTTCTTTTTTTTTTCTAAAGGATTTTGTTAAACGAATGACAGAGCTAACCTACATATGAAAAAACCTCAATATTTCCATCTTAGCATAAAACCGTCACACAGCTGATTTTGCCAGTTTCTTCTGCATCGACAGGAACTTGGGTGACAACGCCATCCGTTCTATCCAGCCTGATGCGTTCAGCAGGATGAGGAACCTCAAAAGCCTGTGAGTGGCAGCATTTTTTTTTTTATTTTTATTTTTTTACACAATTTCATATTATATACAATTCACCCAAATTGAGCTTTTTTTTTTTTTTTTTTTTTTTTGCATGTTACAACAAAATTCATGATGTTTTATCAAGATTTGATGATACACCAATGCAGTGTTTCTCCCATAAAACTAGCTAAGCCTGGTGGGCTCATCCTGCAACTTTCCGTGTTTTTGAGTTAAAACTTGTGAAAAGTTGAGAATAAATTTGAAAATATCACTAGGTAATTACCTGCTATTGGAAGACATGACCAACAATACCTAAGCAACAACACCAAGTCATAAAAACCCCTAAAATAAATAGAACAAGCAAAGCTTAGCAAGTAAAGCCTGGTAGCCCGCCAGGCTTATAATACACTGTAGGAGACCCTGCCAATGGAAAGTCATGTACAGTTATGAAATGGAAGGAAAATGACACGGTTTTCAAACGTAGATAATCTTGAAGGTGATTCAGTGTGTTCTGCTTTCCTCTAGTCTCATCCAGAGCAACAGTTTCCTCTGTGACTGCCAGCTCCAGTGGTTGCCCCTCTGGCTGCACACCCATGGCCTGCTGGCGGGTGTAAACGCCACCTGTGCCCACCCAGTGAGCCTGCAGGGAACCAGCATATTCGAAGCACCACAGAACAGCTTTGTGTGTGGTAAGTCAGGTTTTGCAAGCGCGCTGCTTTTTTGGTCATTCCCACATGCTGCCATATGTTTCCTGACCTGCTTTTTGCACGACCGCCTCCATCCAGACGACCTTCCCAAGCCTCAGATCACAGTCCAGCCGGAGAACACGGTGACGGTGCTCGGCAGCGATGTGCGTCTCACCTGCACGGCAGCGAGCAGCAGCTCTTCCCCCATAACGTTTGCCTGGCGCAAAGACCAGGAGCTGCTCCGCCATGGTGAGATGGAGAACTTTGCGCATGTGCGCACTCAGGCCGACACGCCGGCCGTCGCAGGAGGCGTGATGGAGTACACCACCATCCTGCACCTGCGGCGCGCCACCTTCGCCGACGAGGGCCGCTACCAGTGCATCATCACCAACCACTTTGGCTCCACCTACTCCAGCAAGGCTCAAGTTGTCGTCAACGGTACGTCGTCGTTGCAGGCTTGATCAGGATTTCTAGAACACAGAAAAACTGTAGAATACTTTTAGTCTGTGTTTGGCAAGCTTTCGCTCAAATTAATTGTCTCTTCCTTGGCCACCATCTACTCTAGCATGAACTTGCTAATCAGTGAATTTGGCTGTATTTCAATAGAAGGTTTCTGACCATCTTTCTGAAAATGGAGATTTACAGAATTGCTGCACTAGTATTTATTTTTACTAGTTGTCTTTGTGTACAAACCAGAAATGCGCTGAACACGTAGCTTGTTTATTTTTCTGTCTGGTTAAAGACAACCAAAACAATTTTGTGAGTCTGAAACACTATCGGGAGAAATGGCTCATGATCTTCTCCAACCGCTAAAATCTGTCGCTACTCCATCTTTGTTTACGTTTTGTAAAGAAAGAAGTTGCGCCCACGTCTTTTTCAGAGGCGTTGCTGTTGTTTTCTCAAGTAGTTGTTGGTGCAGCGCCACCACAGGCAGGGAGGTGAATAGGTCTTTCGTTGCAGTGAGAAAGCGAACCGCACTAGCTGAAAATGCTCCAAGTGTTGCCTTTTTTAATCAGGTGTGAAGAAACCCTAAAAGTACGTCAGTATAAGTGAGGAGTTTAAGATAAAGTCAGCAGAAGCAAAACAAAGGAGTATTACTAGATTACATTTCCAAATGCCTCCACAGTTCACTTAGGCTGGCAAAAAGCAAGTGAGAGCAAGACTTTTAGCAGATAAGAGTTAATAATAAAAGTTATTCTTTCCAACTTTTAACGTGTTTTAAATGCAGAATTAACTCAATAAAATGAGCCACAGTCTCTACAAGGTAGAAGGTTGCTACGCTAGCTGGGCTAATCATGCTCTTTTAGTATTTGTGGTTTAGTATTAAAGACACTTTAAAATGTTATCTCCGTCATCACTTGGTTGTAAAATAATCCTCTTTTACAATGACTGGTCTCATGTCGCCTCTGCTTCTTACATGAATAATTAATGACAGCTCCCCGGAGGAAGGCTAGACAGAAATATTTTGAATGCTGTTCTTATTACACTAATACAGCATAAATCAGTGTTCGGCGCATTTCTAGTACAAATATCTTGGAGAAAAACAGTTTCCTGTAGAATTTCGCTGAAAGATTTTGGGTACAAAGTCCAAGAACATCTGGAAAAAGAAGCGAATCGCTCGATAATCTTTAACATCTGCCATTAAATTCTGAAGTAAAAGTTCTTGCTCAGAGTAGACCTCGGAACAAAAACCTACAAAACGGCATTGATTACGCCTTGTCTCCACAGTCCTGCCTTCTTTCCTGAAGACTCCCCGGGACAGCACCATCCGCACGGGCCACACCGCCAGGCTGGAGTGCGCCGCCGAGGGCCACCCGGCGCCCCAGATCGCCTGGCAGAAAGACGGCGGCACGGACTTCCCCGCCGCCCGGGAGCGCCGGATGCACGTCATGCCCGACGACGACGTGTTCTTCATCACGGACGTGAAACCCGAGGACATGGGCGTGTACAGCTGCACGGCCAAGAACACGGCGGGCACCGTGTCGGCCAACGCCACCCTCACCGTCCTGGGTAAGAGGTTCCCACGGCGACGTGTGGAAATAACCGGGGCGCTCGGTTGGGAATTGGTCAGAATGAGGAGCAGCTTTTTTATTTTTCTTTTCTCGGCAGCTGCGGCCGAGCTGTGGGTCAGGGGGCAGAGGTCGCGGATAGGGGTCAGAGTGTGGACGGTGGAGGGGTGGAAGGGGGGGGGTTCTCACAGAGGGGCGTTTGTTAGGCATTCCCACCCCCTTCTCTCCTCTCAGTAGGAGGGACTACCTCACTGCAGGCCTCACTGCTCCCAGTTTATTGGTTGTTTTACTCAGCAAACAAAACAGACTTCACTCCTGTGAGCAGCGCAGCACACACACAACATCTTTGTGTTTAGTTGAGCAATGCATCTGCCCCCTGAAGCAAAAAAAAAAAAGGAAAAAAAAAACATTATTATTCTCAAACTTTTAGATGTAGGTTAGCACCTTCTCTGCTAATCTACCCGGCAACGCAAAACACTGAATCAACAGAGCCTGTGTGCCGAATCTGTGATGTTTGGGTTGGTGCAGGGGGATGGTGGCTGCAGTCGAGGGGCCCCTGTCTGGAAAAGAGAGATGGGGGGAGGAGAGGAGCGTGAGGCAAAGGAGAACTGGAACAGGGAAGTATGGGCAGGGGAGGACTAGAGGGGGAAAAAAAGAAAAGAGAGGAGGGGGGATTGATGGAGATGGAGAAAGTATAGATAGAAGAAAAATGGGGGAGGCTGAAGTGGGTTAAGTGAGATCTCTTAATCTGTGTGTCCCACCGTGAGGGGAAGTGTCGAGTCTGAGAGGCTGACCCTCACACACACACACACGCGCGCGCACACACACTGTCTCTCTCTCTCTCTCTCTCTTGCACCGAATTCAATGCAGTTCATTCTCCAGAATGCAAAAGTCACTCAGAGACACACTGGCTGCATTGTTCTGCAGAGGATTCTCCCGCAGAGGAAATCTTGTTAGTGTGTTGTGATAAAACGTTAACTGATGCCACAGTCGATGAGATGGAGGAGGACCGTTGTTGAATGAGACAGGGCTTTTCTCTGGGATCCTGCCACTATTCTACTGTAACGATATGGAGCAGAAAACTTAGAATGTTAACCTGACTTTTAACGGTGCACAGTCCTGGCCAGTGTTTTACTGGAAATGGTGGCGTTTGTTTAAATCAGCTGAGCTCTTGGCGTTGACCAGGTATTTAAGCAGACATGGGGTCATTCTGGAGCAGGAGTCTGAAAGCTTTACAACCCAAAGAGCCATTTTACCCCCAGCGAAGCTACGGAAAACCTTTTTAGAGCTGCAAAACGCTACATGACCTTTTGAGAAAACTCAACTTTAGAGCTGTAAAGTAAACAAAATCTTGCAAAAAAAAAAATAATATATATATATATATATATATATATATATATATATATATATATATACATTTTAATTTGCACAATGCTGATATAAATATAGAAAAACCAGATGTGGTGTGCCGATGATTAAGTTGGGGTGCCAATTATTCAGTTTACTGCAGATTATTAAGTTACATAGTGGAAAGTATGAGAGAAAAATGTGGGATAATTTTTCAAAATGTTTTGCCACATTTGTTTTAAAAAGAAAATCACACACAAGTAAATAAGAAATTGAAATATGTTAGAATATAACAACAAAAAGTGTTGTTCATACACCTATGAATGTCTCAGTTCCACAACAAAATATCAGAAAATAAAGTATCTGTGGTTGATGCTGGTGCAGACTCCAACCTAATGACAGGAAAAATAGATGTGAGGAATTGTAGGTGTTTACAGTCATTTATTTATTCTTCACGATTTTTAGTTAAGTCAACGAGAGCCACAGTGAAATGTCCAAAGGGCCACAAATTGGAGTTTAAGTCAATGTTCTTGTTGCTGAGTGACTAAATATTGACGCTTCCTGGGTTGCTTTCAAACTAATATCTTGTCGTCTGTGACAGTGGCACCCTCCGCCAAGGAAACTTAAAATCTTAAAATGAATCCTGCTGTGCTGAGTCGGATATAATTTGGTAACTGGAGAGAAAAAAAAAAAAAGTGCATCAGATTCCAACTCCTTTCCTCCTTCCTCGTTCTCCAGAGACTCCCCACTTGGCCCAGGAAATGGAGGACCGCAGCGTGGCGGTGGGCGACACGGTGGCGCTGCAGTGCAAGGCCCTCGGCAGTCCTCCCCCGCGCATCACCTGGCTGCGCGACGACCAGCCGCTGCGACCCTCCGACCGGCACTACTTCACCCCGGGCAACCAGCTGCTGGTCATCGGCGCCGCCTCGCCGGAGGACGCTGGACGCTACACCTGCCTCATGTCCAACACGCTGGGCACGGAGCGCGCCCACAGCCAGCTGGCGGTGACGCAGCACAGGAGCGTGTGCGCGCAGCAGGCGGGCGCACACGCCATCATCGGCATCATCGTCATCGCCGTGGTGACGAGCATCGTGGTCACGTCGCTGGTGTGGGTCTGCATCATCTATCAGACGAGGAAGAAGAGCGAGGAGTGCAGCGTGACCAACACGGGTGAGTTCAGGACCGAGAACCAGAGAGAGGATCCTGATCGATTCCAGCTTCTGACGTCTCCGTTTCCTCGCTCCAGACGAGACGATCGTCCCTCCGGACGTCCCCAGCTACCTGTCGTCTCAGGGCACGCTGTCCGAGCGCCAGGACATGTGCATCCGCGTGGAAGCCGGAGGCGGACCGCAGCCCAACGGGCACGTCGTGGACGCCTCAGGTACCCATCAGTCCGCCCACCGCTGCCTCGCTTCTCCAAATATTTGTTCTGCCAGTAGCCTCCGGTCTCTCTGAAAGCCTGCTCAGAGTCGTAAATAACTCCCAACGGACACTCTTAGCACAATTTACTGCCCTCAAATGATTTATCTCCCTCCTCCTCGGCTGCAGGTTTCGACGGAGCGGTGGTGTGCACAGACTGCATGGAGACCGGCAACAGCTACTCCAATGACGCCGACTACCTGACCCACGGATACGGCCTCGCTCGGGGCGCCGAGTACCGGCAGCAGCAGCAGCAGCTGGGGCCCCCGCGCTACTCTCAGTGTAACCTGGGGGAACCGAGGGACACGGGGTCGCACGCATCCGCTCCGCTCTGCAACGGCACTCCCCGCGGAAACCGAAAGGACACGCAAGAATCTGCTGTGCCCAAAAATCACGACACGATAGAGAGGAGTCTCGACGAGCGAAAAGGTTCGTGTGCAGATCTGGAATGTTTTTTTTTTTCTTCTTCTTCTCATTGCTTGGAGGAAAAAAAAATGCCAACAGTAAGCCATAAATTTAGCTGAATTCCTGAAGCTTTACTCTCTCACAGGAATATCGCTTACATCAGGTGAGCTCACAGAGAACTGAAGAGAAACTCAGGAGTCCTTGTCAATTTGCATCTGGTTGTGAGTTATTATTGCATGACCAGAGTCCCTCAGGACATGTGAGAGAGAGAGAGAAAAAAAACCCCAAAAAACTCTGAAATAAAAACCTCTCCACGCCGCCAGACTCCTGCGGCTGCGTGTGCAGGCCTGCGCTGGGATTTATCCGAGGAGTCATGTGATTGGAATTGGCTTTTCGACTGCCGATTCTCACCTCCGCATGTCAGCGCAGCTCTGTGCTCACATTCCACTCCCTTAGTTTCCTGAAGCTGAATGATTGGTTTATGCACAAGCCCTGCCACAACCCTTGATAAGTATGTGGAAGAGACGACATACAATCCACTGCAGGAAATTCGCTGTCATTTTTAAAGAACCGCCCTTTTACTTTGTATTGTAAAATGAAGAAAAGACTCAACTTTTTGTTTAAAGCAAAAAAAAGATGGATTTACTTCCGTCTATGGTGTATAGTTTCCAACCTGATGACTAGAAAGACAGCAGCATCACTCTGCTGTGAAAACCTAATTCAGTTACTCCATAAAGAACTGTAAAACTATTTTTTACAGTATTTAGTATTCAAAAACATATTTATCAAGTTTAGCCATTGTAGAAAGTCTAGAAAGCCACTAATGGCTTTGGAGCTTTAGATTAAACCATATTTATGTGTTAGAGTGGCCTAGTCAAAGTCCTGTCATCCTAAATCCAATTAAAAATTGCAACTGTGGCGTTTGCAGATGCTCGAGTTATTTAGTGTCTCTTCGAAATGTTAAGTTAATAGGCTAAACAAAATTACAAATCATTTTTTTTCTACTTCGTGGTACCTCTGTCGATGTCATTGACGTGACGTTTTCCCTCCTGTGTGTCTTTGTCTCGCAGCGGGCAGAGTGGGACACACGTTGGCGGGCCCGCCGTCGCAGGACGACTCCTTCCACGAGCCGGTGAAGCTGCCCGGCGGGACGAGCCGCCCGCGCACAGACACCGACTGCGAGCCTGAGCTCAGGCAGACTCTGCTGCCTAACGGACACGCCCTCAGAGCCTCTCAGAATGAGAGCGCCCCCCTGAGGAGAGCCAGCGACTAGCAGACACTGAATTAAGCCCCAAAATGTGGACTTTTTAAATAAAAAAGGAAAAAAAAAAAAAATCTTTCTTTGCACTGGGAAATAAACTGCTACCTCACATCGAGGGGAACGATCCCGAGCCTCCCGGATCCGAGGACCGACACGGCGATTCCGGGGAGGACCAATAGGGAGAGAGTCCGGAGTTTGAAGATGGAGCTTGTGCGGGTGGCGTCCCGCCCGAGCGTATCGGCTGTACATAGTTTAAAACCTTCATTTGGGAGGTGACCGGTTTAAAGAAAGAACTCTAGCGCCAAAAAAAAAAACAAAAAAAAAAAAAAAGAAAATGTGACTTGCATTTGAAGCATGCAAACATAGGGAATCTTGTACAGTGTAATTATGTGCAGTAGGGGGGGAAAAAGAGAAATATACAGTGGGACTTTTGACTGTACATAAGAGTTTTCTTATATATTATATAACTTTTTCAAAAGAGTGTTTGAATATATGTGCATGGCAAAGAAAGAAGTGATATTTTTATTGTTGGGGGGGAAAAAAGAAAACAAGCTTTTTCAGCTTCTACCAACATCCAGCTGCAGTGCCTTATTGCATGATCAAAGATTCAACCTGTGATTTTTATTTTTTATTTAAATTGTTTTATTATTTTTTATTTTTAGAAAAATACAGGTACACCCTTTATTGCAAACAAAACACTTGGTTGCACTTGACGGTACGTCTTTAGTTTTTTGGAGAGGAAAGTGCCACCAGCTATGGCCTTACAGAAACACAACTCATGTACGTTGTTGCGGTATGAAGGAAGAGCTTTGATGTGAAACCGTTTCGGTACGTTTGTGGGGCAGTCAGTCGGCTCAAGCACTTTTTAAACTCTTCATAAACAGGTCGTCTGTCAACAGGAGTACGTGGAACCTGCTCCGGGTGGAGCACGTTTTTCAGAGTCACCAGAACATGTGGCGTCAATGTTTTTCCACCCGTTTGATATTGTTATGCTACAGATGACCACAAAGCTGCTCTGAACCTCCTAGGATTAATGTGTCTCTTAGGATGGTTGAACTTAGTGACATTGTGACAAATGTAATGAACCTTTGCCATCATCCGGAAGCCGCAAAAGCCAAATATGACCCCGAATATAAATGGAGATGCACGATCAGAGGCCACTGTCAAACAAATTCTGGCACCCTCTTCAGGGTTTCTGCATGTTTCACCAACTCAAATGTAAGAGTTTTTAAGACCATCATGAATAGAAGTTAAGGCCTATCTATCCACAGAAACGTACCAACTTCATCCAACAGAGTGGTGATATAATCTACTCTAACCTGTGATATGTGCAAAATAGAAAAACAAGCTAGCTAGCAAGGGTATGTTAGCAGTGAGCCATTGGTAGTTTTGACCGATCAACTGGATAGGACAGAAAAGTTAAGTGAGAAAAAGACGACATAGAATATACAAAATTAAATAGTCCTCCCAACACCAAATTGTAAGTACCTGTGATTAATGCATTAAAACCCAACTTACTTTTTTAAAACTAATTTAAGAAATCTTAAGTCCTTAATTTTAGATACAATGAATTTAAGACATTTCAAGATTGAGCAGACACCTTGTTTTTACACTTTTATTTAAAAAACAACAAACAACAAAAAACTTGCTCTTCTGTCAGCAACAACTTCCACACCAAGGAGTATTGCCAGAGAAGCCTGGTGTTAATCGGGAAAACAAAGGCAATTTTGAGATATCAGCCAATATGAAAATCGGCCGATTCTAGTCCCCAGCTGAAGTATCGGTGCATCTCTACTCGACACACGGGAGGCGGCGTCTTTCCCTTTATTTCCTATGCGTAGTGAAGCGACAGTCGCTTAAATTTCGAGCTTGTAGACACAGACAGCCACAAAAATGTTCATTTTTTCCCCCCCATTTTTTTTTTTTTTTTTAGTTTTTGTCGCTGTCGACTCTGCCGCGTCCCGTGTGTTGGGTTCAGCCCGCCCACCCCCCTGTACGTCGAGCCCATAAGGCACATTCACAATGAAAGCTACGGTCGTGCTTTGGTCACGAATTTGGCTTCGTTTTATGACGTTACTGCTGTAATCTTCCACAACACCCGCTGTTGGAGCAAAGAGGCCAGTACTCCACCCACTTCCACCACTGCAGCTCAGATTTGCGTCAGGTCTTGAGGGGTAACGCTGTGAACCGCTGGGAAGCCCGTGAAAATGCGCTCCAACCAAACTAGGACTGATGCGTTCAGGCACCCTCCACCTTCTCCCACGGTCCCTGAACACACCGGGCCACGTTCAGTCGGAGCAGTTTCATTGGGTTTCAGAACCAGAGGTAAGGCGGAGGACATCGTCCTCCTGTTACACCTACCAGAGGTGAGTTTACCTCCGAGACCACTCAGAGATCCCCCCCCCCTCCCCCGGCCCTAAAGGGACGATAGACAGAGAGAAAGCGAGGTGCAGTTCATGTTCTGAGACTAATTTATTGAAGCAAAGCGTCTGTACCAATGTCAAAGTTAAAAACAATAATAAAAAAACAGTGAAGTGTCTAACATGGCATTGAAGTGTCTAATAAAATCACATTTTGCTATGATGACCGGTGTCGTGCCTGTTTTTTTTCCCCCCTCACCTGTTTAAAAACCCACGGAGCAGATGTTTCCAGCTGAGTTAGCATTTAGCGTCCTTATCTCCTCCCTCCTATCGCGGTGCTTATGGAGAAACCATCAGTTCAAATGAAGCGTTCGCTGCGACATGAAACAAAGCTGAACAAGCAGGAATCTAAATCTTAAATCTAAATCTTAAGCAGGAATCTCTTGGCTCCTCGCAGCTCCAAAGACAGCAGGATTTTTTTTTGTACCCCCTTCCAGCCGCGGCCTGTTGTAAGTATCTGCTTTTGACGGGAGGCTGACTTCAGAGTCAGGATGTGCATTCCAGATGGATGATTGACGAAATCAGTTTTAGATCAGTTAGAATGACCAAAATGATTTCCATTTACTGTATGATCAACATAAAACCATTTTTCTTATTCTGACATAAAACAAGATAAATTTGATCTTATTTAACTTCGTAGTGAGGCGGGGGCAAAAAAGAATGTCTCTGGTTTCAACTGTTTACACACAAAACCTGGAAAGTCTCCCCCTTTGTTCTTCATTTTAAACCTTCCGCACGTCTCGCCCTCCACCGTTTGTCACAACAACCTACTTTTGCGGGGAGCGAGGTAGAAAACAGACGCTCTGCTGTAATAAGAGATCAAACGCAGAAATTAAATGTGCATGCAAGTTTCGGATCCCAGCAGCTGATGTCTCAGAAACCTTTGCAAACCGAATCAAAGCCACATGCCTGGCCCAGGCCGCAAGTAGGAAAATATTCAGGAATTTCTTTTTGTGACCATCTTAAGAACACAGATGCATTTCTCACTGCAGCAGCATATTAGTAGGAATCTAAAATGCCATATCAATGCAGCAATATGGCATTGTGGGAAAGTATCCCCTCCCCCCCTTTAACGGTTTCACATTGTCAAACTAATATTAGCAAAGATAATTTGACTGAGGACAAAAACATAGACAGACCCATCTGTCTGTGACTGGTCAATCTTTTTGATTAACAAATCAAAAAAAAAAAAAACTTAAATAGGCCAGCATGAAGTAGGCTAAAGGACTTTAAAAAGCAAAACATCGCGATCTGATCTGCAGAAATTAGACAACAGCGGCAGGGCCGGATTTACAAGGATGTAGAAAGATCCCAGAGACAGTTTCGGTCTCCTAATTCGCTAAGCAAATATTCATTTACTAACGCAGCTTACCGTGCACCATGCACAACAGCAGGTACGAACTGATGCATTGTGGGTTGAACTCATGATCTAGTCAAGCTACAGTTGATTTCTTGCTAAAATTTGACGCTGGATGCTAATTCACCCAATATGTTTAAAACAGACGTTCAGAGGACATCCTGCTTTTCCCACCATCGAAAGTTCCGACCATGTTTTCCACATAGCTAAGGAAAGAGACACAATAAAGTCTCGACAGGTAAGACCTGGAGCTGTAATGGAGAATCTCGTGTGGAGCAGCCGAGCCTGCAGATCAACCCCACAGTCTTGTTAATTCAACAAAGTGCTCTATTGTTGGCGGCGTCTCAGGGGGAAATATACGGCTCCCGTAGGTGGGATGAGGTCAGCTTTGCTCTAGTTGGAATGTAACAACGGTGACATATCGCTGCGTCTCCCGGGTGGGTCTTTTACGCAGGTGGCTGAACTTAACAGAGAGAAGAAGATATGGATTAAAACATTAAACAAACGGACGTTAAACGTTGTAGGACCGGAGTCTAGAGGGTGACGGGAAAATCACAAGAAGTATAAAAGAGAGTCTTTAATTCCAAAATCCATTCCAACATTACAGGACAGGGTCATAAATGTTACTAGAGTCTTTTCCACGTTATCCATCAGGAATGCAGCATCCTGGGTAATGTAGTCGGCTCCGAATCCTCAGGGCAGCGAGCTGGCAGCGTTCCCCAGGCTGCAAGGCGACACCGAGGGTCTGCTGTAGGGGGGAGGGGGGGTTGGTGCCACGAAGCCCCGCTATAGCAAAGTGCGGCGGACCTTTTCGTACGCTCCCAGGAAGATGAAGCCTCCCACGCTGATGAAGGCCATCCTCGGGACGCTGCCTGCAAACAGCCTGCGGGAACACACGGAAATCACAGGACGTCACCTTCTCTGGAGAAATGTCAAGAAATGGACACAGCTGTAGCTCTTGCGCTTTATTCCTAGAAGAACCTCTAACACAGGGGTGTCAAAGTCATTTTCGTTTTGGGCCAAATCAAGATCATTTCTGCTCTTAAAGGGCCGGTTGTGCCAGAATGCATTGATAAAACCTGATCAAAAACCGTTAAAATATCAATGAGGTACAGAAACAGGGTTGAACATCTTTTCAGTCAGTCCAAGGATTTCATGTTTGTGGGACTAATTTGGAAATATTTGTGATATTTGCACTTATTTATGATGCAAATGTGGCTTTTTATAACTCGCTATACAGATTATGGACTATAATTTCACTGCTGTTAAGACTGAGGCAGCTGCTTAGGACAAGTAAGAAAGTTTTTGACAATTTTTGAGAAAAATCTGCAATAAACATTGCAAAAATTGATAGCACCAAAAGAGTGTGGTGGATTTGAAGATTTTGCATGAATTTCCAAGTGCTCTAACATTTGTTCTCTTTTTCCTCATTTGTTTATCTGCTGCGACGTTTTACTTTTCGAATCTGTTCGGCGCAAACAAAATGTTTTTAAGAGATGCGGCGATCAGAATCGACCTGGCGACACGGATTTTAGTCGATTCCGATTTCTCTTTAAAACAAGAACTGGATGAGCGAAGCCCAAAATGAGATTTCAAGCTCTCCGAGAGCGGTCGCTTGTTATCTTTATTAGGAGCGGAGGCGACGTCACACTGTGTGAGTGACATCAGAAGCTTATCGAAACAATACCACAGAAAACATGTGTCATGTCAAAGTTAACGGTGTCCAATTAAATATTAGTGTGCAACATTTTTGGGGGGCATTTAACAAGTTTGAGTCAGACGACATGCTTATGCTTTCATAGAAATCAGCTTATAATCCTGATACAAACTTAATGAACGACAATACAGTTGTTAAAGGTGAGCAAACAGTGCGTGCCAAATTAAACATATTATATGCAAAAGCAGTCCCACAAAATAAGTTCCAGGTTCTAGCAGACAGTTTTAGCATCTCATGTTTAGCTTCAACACTTGGCAGAACCGGACTAATTTATGGCTTTCTGGTGTTCAGGTGCTGGGAAACAGTCAGGCATAAAGCTTCAGGGGTTTTATTTTTTTCGTCTTTTTTTTTTTTTAAGGTCTGACTTGGGGGCCCAACGAGTCGCTGTTGACGTTATGGAGGTCAGAGGATGTTACGGGCCATGAGAGAGCGCCCATATCCCAAGAACCGAGCCTCCCACTCTCCTCCTGACACACACAGCTGTTTTTGGAATTAGGCTTCAAGCCCCCCCACCTTTGTTCCTCGTTGGAGCTCTCATCCCTCTGGTTTTTATCTTTTTTCCTCCTTTTCTCTCACTTTCTCTGTGCTTGACCGACGGCCAGATGACATCCACACATGTTGGTGTGCTGTCCATCCATCCGACGCCCTTCCTCACCCCCAACCCTTCCCCAAGCTGGCTCACTTGTTCAGGATTTCTCCTCCGCTTCTCGTTTTTGCTGCGTCATCCACCTCTTCGACACATGCTCGTATTGTCTCTTCCTTTTTTTTTCTTTTTGCTCTCCCTCCTCTTCTCTCCGTCTTTCCCTTGCCGAGCATTTGCCTACTGACACCTTCAGTTTGCCAAAACGCCCCCGCGCTCACATGGTCTGGCCCCGGCCCGGGCCAGATGTTACGGATGACGGCTGCCTTGTGCGTTGAGCTCGGCTCGCAGGCGCAAGAGTAAGGGGGTTTGAGGGGGGGACGGGCGAAAAAAAAAAAAAAAGAACAAAAACTTACAGCCGCACATAAAAAACAAAAAGTCTGTCTGCATTTATCATCTGCGTGGGAGTGTTGGTCCTTATGTTTCGGTCTGTTTTCATTTTGCAAAATCACCTCTGAATCGCTGCAATAACAGACTTCGGTTTTCATCAACTCATAAGGAAGTTCTCAAAGGCAGAAATACGGCGAGATTTGACCTTAGCAATTACTTTTTTTATTTAAGCTGAACCAGGAATAAAATGTGCAATGTAAACTATTTTACAATGACGTCAACTCTTTCTTTTTTTACCCCAGAGAAACATAACTGATCATAAAACACAAAATCTTATCAGAAACTTACAAGTTACTTTTTTGGCTAAATATAGGAGCTTCCTTAATATTAACAAACTAAAAGTAGACTACTACTTCCAGTGGTAGATTTTTTTCCACTCACAGCTTGACAAATGTCTATCAAGAGGTTTTTCTTTTTAATCATCATTAATTATCAATTTAAACAAACCTCTTACTGAAAAGCTACTTCTAAGTTGGTTTTGTCTTGTTTTTTAAGTATACTAAGACGTTTGCTCTAAAAACCAGACAACACAAAACACAAAAAAAGGTTTTTGTGTTTCATCAGTGTAGTTGCCACTGCAACTAATAGTTGCCAACAGACTCTCCCACCTGAGCGCTGGGCCTCTGCAGCTCCTCCACAGTTACCAGAATTCCTTAGTATGGCTTCTAAAATAAATTGCTGACTTTGCATTTAAATGTACAATCCTGTTGCTTTACAGTTTTGTAACAAAAAAAAAACGACAACAAAAAAATTGCTTTGACTTTCTGGATTGTTCTTCAGTCTTCATGTTTCTGCTTTTTCACTAATTTTCACAGGCCGTCTGTATTTACACTTTGGCTGCCGTGTCATTATGCCGAAACATCCATTTTATCGGGTTAAATCGTGAATATTTTGCCCCCTTCCCTCCGATGTCATTAAGCGGTTTTTTTTTCAGCAAAGTAAAAAATCTTCACAAAAAAAAAACAGTAATCTTAAACGCTCAAATTAAAATTTGTTGTTCTCAGACGGTTTATTTTAATGACATTGGCATTCGTTTCACATTTTTCGCCCGTCCCACTTCATCATGTAAATAGACCTTCATTAAGACGTATTTTCTTTTGAAAAGACAAATATGTTTCTTAGAATCATCGCCGTGCCATTAGCTCGATTGGCTCCTTCTCCACAGTGTGTGGGTGGTCTTCTGAAAATACTTTCATATTTCAGATGTTTTTGCCTTCGTTTTTTTTTTTTTTTTTAACTAAATTGGGTTTTAAGTATCCCTCTGTAGCCTCCGCCTTTTCTCCAAATATAACCACTTCTGGCTCCAAAAAGACCAAGATGCAGCCAAAGCTCAACACTGTAAAACCTCCCGTGTAACAGACACTGTTTTTGTACCCCATTTTAGCCTTAAAATGATCAGATAATGTGCTAAAATAAAAAAAAAACTCTTCACATTCACTGCATTTCCATTTTTCAAAACACCTAAACGTGGCTTGCCTTACTGTTGCTCCATATTTAGCATCTTCTGGGACTACAGTCACAACCAGAGGGAGTACTAAACACCAATTATGGAACAATATGCAACACTTTTTTGCTTGTTTTTTTTTTTTTTTCTTAAAGTGAGTCACAGGAATGAGTTCTCAAAAAGTTTCCACTTAGTCATCTGGATCACTGGAACGCCCGGCAGGAGTGCGAGGAGTGAACTACTTTTAAACGCCGAGCTGTTGTTTTGTCTCAGCTCTCCACCCGAGTTCCATTTCCTGTCTGGGATTGGGCCCACCTGTGTGGACCGCTGGGCGACGTCAGAGCCGAGCCAGAGCTCAAACATTCGAAGCGGCGCAGCCAGCCTCCGACGCATCCCGCCGGCCAATCATCTCTCCCTGAGGAGTCGGGGTTAAAAATAGCTCACAGACGAGTGTGTGTGTGTGTGTGTGTGTGTGTGCGCGTGCGCGCTTGTTTGTATTACCTTGTGGGGACCATTTTCCTGACACATACGACGTTGTGAGGACAGAAGCCTGGTCCCCACAAAGGGGAACGCTGTTTTTGGGTCAGGGGTTAGATTTATTACTAAGGTGTGAATTGAGCTCATCAATAACTTAAAGTCATAACTACAGCAAGTGATAAGTGCCAAACGCAGGAACTTTACAGCTGGAAGATAATACCTTTCCTTGAACGTCAGCGAGAAAAGCGTCATTGGTCACCGAGTAAATAAAACAGAGATGGACAACAGATGAACAAACACTGATTCCTGCATGTTTTTTCTTCCACTTAACCTTCCATCAATATCCTTTTTGATAATTTAGCTGCCGTGTTAGGCCAAACCAAAGATTATAAAGAGAAACATGGCAGAATCACAACAACTAACTTGCAAAAGGTTAGTTTGTTTTTTTTTCTAACAGTCTCACAACCCAAAAAGGATTAACCACCTGGCTCAGTACGAGGTACAAAACAGGGAAAAAAATAAATGTTTTTGGTTTTCAGAACATTCCAGGGAAGTACACCAGGCTCCCGACATTTCAGTAATGGCTGCTGTTGTGTTGACATGACTTTTTAAATTTAGTTAGTTGATGCAGAAAATATCAGACAACCAAACCATTGAGTTGATAACCAAACCATAGATTTGGTTATCAACTCACTTGACTTTTACCTGCTCTGCTCTGAAAAGTTCCAGCCTTTAAATTAGAAAAAAGCTGAATGAGTAAAAATCTAAAACCTTAATAAGAAAAGAAGCTGTAAAAAAAAAAAAAGAAAAAGAAGGTACAATTAGGACTTGGTGCCTGCAGGAGGCCGTGTGCGGTGGCTTCGGTGCATTTGCATATCCTCCCCTTCGTTTTGCATAAGCAGTAAATCTGAAAACGCTTCAGGTCATGCCGGCCATTAGTCTGCAGCCCTGACTTGACTCCTGGTGCAGCGTGGGTATTTTGCAGTTTACTGTTGGAGGCTTAAGGAGGGCGGGAGAGGGGGAGGGAGGCTGCAGCGCTCCCTGCTAAGCCAGGGTCTCTTGGGTTTAACGCACACATGGAAGCACTTTAGAGCTTCACTACACTGCAATTGGGCCTATTACCATAATTACAGCTTTAAAGCCCCAGCAATTTGTATCAGGCATCCACCGGTGCAACAAGCAGGCCTTTGGCCCTGGAGAACAACAGCTTCTAACCTTTTACTTCACAGCCACACGCACGCACGCACACACACACGCACACACTCCTTCCTTTGTTCCAGCATTCCATCGAATGTGTCCATCTGTCTTCTAAGGACTTACTTTGAGAAACAAAGCAGGAAAAAGGGGAGCTTGGCGTGTTGTGGAGCGTTACACGTGTTGTATGTTCTGCAGGTATGAGTTGGATAAAGAGAAGACAGGAAGTGGAGAAAAACTCCAAACATCTCCAAGTGGAGCGGAGCAGCCAAACTGAGACTACTGGTGAAGTTTGACAGCGTTCTTACTGCTTACAAAAGCAAAAACTTATTTTTTTTTTCATAAAAGCTAGACTTCAGGCAAATGAGCCATAAAGAAGCTAAACAGTAGAGAGTACTACTGCTTCAATATTTCGCTCCTGTTATAACCACAAACCTCCTTACATTTGATATTTGGGGAATTTTAAATATAGACCAACAAGCATAATAATGATGTCGGATAAAAATTATTATTATTATTATTTTTGTTTAATCTGACAAAAGAATTGATACTTTTGAAAAACATTTTGCAACAATTACATTTGCAAGACTTTTGGTTTATGTTTCCAACTAAAATGTTAAAACGTCTGGATTAGCTCAAACTCAGTACAGATCAGATGAAGAGTGCATGTAAACATCTGTCTGACCACGGATTCTTAATTGGATCTAGCTCTGAACTTTGACTAGGCCATTCTAGCACATGCTAGAGACATTCTAGCGCATTTGATTGATGCTTATAGTTGCTTATGGTGTAGCAAATTGACTTTTGAGAGTAGGCGTAGACTATATAAGACTTTTTCATCCAACTACTCCTTTTGATTCAAAACGTTTGTTCATTTTAAAATGTAAATGAATGAAAAAAATGATAATAGTTAACTTGTGAAAGCAGGTGGTTGATCTGAATTTTATTTAGGGGCATCAAAGTAAAGATGGCCAACTCCAAATGCGTGCCACACCTTTCAGATTTTATCATAATGTGACAAAATGTGGGGGGAGAAAAAAAAAACGAATTTTGTATGAATAGTTCTGGAAAGTACAGCATATATATATGTGTGTGTGTGTGTGTGTGTGTGGTTGTGTGTGTTTGTTTATAATACCTTGTGGGGACTATTTTCCTGACATATACTATGTTGTGGGGACTATGTGCTCCTTGTGGGGACAGGAGCCTGGTCCCCACAAGGGGAAACCCTGCTTTTGGGTCAGGGGTCAGATTTAGGGCTATATAGGGTTTTGGTTAGGGTTAGGGTTAGGTATGTGATGTGTAGGGTTAGGAAAAGGGTAAAGGTAAGGTGTAGGCTGTAGAAATGAATAGAAGTCAATGGAAAGTCCCCAAAAAGATAGCCACGCAAACATGTGCGTGTGTGTGTGTGTGTGTGTGTGTGTGTGTGTGTGTGTGTGTGTATATGAGTGAGAGAGAGACAAAGAGTGGGGAGCGGTCCCAAACGCCGTGAGCATTAAGCTGAGACGCATCCTGACTAACTGATGGTGGCTTGTACACAAGTGGCCCATTATTCACCACAGCTGAGGGTTTGTTTTAGCACAGGCGGCCCTCTGAGGCCCCATTAGACTTGGCCCCTTTTGTCCGGCGCGTATCATAAACACATCAAAACACTCAAATAAACCCGTCCACTTGGCCCTTCTAACACCTTAATCAATAGGACGATAGAGTGAGTCTGCAGCAAAAAGCTTTTATGCATCTCATTTTTCAGCCGCCGCCGTAAATCCCCCTCCCCCTCCCGTCCGCTCCCCCCCGGGGGACGCCACTCTCTTGTGTTGACGCGCTCGATTGTGTGCCGGGGAGGGGAGGAGGGGAAGGAGCTGAATGGATTCACGAAAAACGGGAGGTTTCCTGAAGATGAGCGGGGATGAAACCGCTTTGTTTGTTTGAAGACTGAAGACAGACATCCTCACCCTGGAAGGCCTTTGCTCCTCCACACGTCGCAGAGCACCATGGGGATGTTGCCTCCCGCCGTGGCTGAGCCCGCCTGCAGGAGGACAGAGAGCAAATAGAGGTGTGACGACGGATAGATTGCCTTGCTCCCTTCCTGCTCCTTGGACAGACACCCTGTTTAGTCTTCCTTGGCGGAGATTCCTTCAGCTGCTACCCTCCTCCTCCTCTTCCCTCTCTTCCTCTCCTCCCCCCCACATCTTTTTCTGGTCAGGGTCAGCTGTGTCAGCGCAGGTGTCACCTCCAGCAACCACCACTGCCCCGTCCAAAAAGGGAGGGGAAAAAAAAAACTTGTTGAGAACTAGCTCAAGTTCTCCTGGTCCTCCTCTACATCCATCAATCTGCTGCTGTTATTTACGCTCTGCAGACGAGCTGGACAGAGTTTTATTTATCCATCACTGCAACCGAGTGGAGCAGCAGGAGCATTTAAGATAAAATGATCAGCAATTGATGAAATCATACCTGAGTATTGAACAAAAAAAAAAAAAGGTGTTTTCATACAGAGGCTGTTTTTCTGAAGTGGCTGCTAGTAACGTTGGTGTACCTCAGGGTTCCGTATTTGGTCCTCTGTTTTTCGCTTGTATATTAGTGATTTTGCTGACGTCTCTCTCACAGCAGGCTGCTAAAGAACTGTCAGCTGTAAAGGTTGAGATCTCTCATTTGGTCAGTTTGCATTCATTTGCATCTTAGGTAAACAGTTCCCTTTAAGATCTGTAAATAAAGATGCAGAAGTTGAACTGGCCGGGATCAGGCTGTCTGTAGAAGAAGGACTCTCAGAATTTGGGTCAAATAAAGGATTTACAACTACCAACTGTTATGAATTTTACACAGAAATAATGTAAGAACCCCCAACTTTACATCAAACAAAACATCAACACCTTAAATCTGTCACACAGGAATTAAGGTCTGAATAGACAAAAAACAAGTCAAAGTTATACGTCCCCTGCAGAGTTTAAACTAAATATAAATATTTGTCTTGGGAAAATAAAAATAACATTTTCTCATATTTTAGTAGTTGATGCAATTTTTGCATGGTCTGGCCCCTTCCACTGGACAATTTTATAAGGCAAAATTAAAACAGGGGAGACCATAAGATCCCACAGTAAAAAAAAAAAAAAAGCTTTCCCTTAGGGAACACACAATTAGACAGTGGTAGCAACTAAAATTAGAAAGAAAGCATCTTACAGTCTTCACAATTTTGTGATTTCACATATCATGTGATTTAATGTTGTAATCTTGTCTTATACCATCGACCTGCCAAAGGACGTAAGATGGAAATTAACCTCTGCTGCACTTCTTAAATAATGCATATTGTCTATTTTAAATAAATAAAAAGACAGAGCATAATAGAATAAAGGTTCATCAATAAAATGTGATCTGTTACATCGATAGGAGGACCTTCTCTCCTCCGCGTTAAGAGGAAAAACACCCAGACTCTCCGTGTTTCTGTTGGAGACAGGTTGCTGAGAAATTGCCTGACAAGTTTTCTTTTCCTTTATGGCTATGGAACAGTGGAACGAGGGAATGGAGGAACAGGGTGTCCACACACACGCACGCACGCACGCACGCACACACGCACACACACAGAGGACCCACAGGTCCCGTCTAACTGCTGACACGGACCTGATTTTTCATTCAAACCAGGTCGGGGAGATTTTCCTGACGTGGCTAACTTTTGTCGTCTGACGTAAAATGTTCATTATGATCCGTTTTCAGAATTCTACGGTATCTGAAGTGTTGTTCCTGCACCCTGCGACCTGAGCCGGCCTTGCTGTGCTGGTGGGGAGCGTTAGGATGATGACAGGAGTCTGGTCTGAGGAAAGCAGAGCAACTGAATGGCAGCGGAGCAGGAGGTCCGCCTGCAGCAGCTCTGTGGCTAACCAGGTAGTCGGAGTCCTGCTGTGGAGGCTTTCGCACATCCAGCTGGGTCCCTGGATGTTCGCCTGTTTTGCTGACTGTACAACACGACCCTTTCTATCTGCCCGGTGTGGCGAGGAAACCAAGCTCCAGCCCCCCCAGACTTCCTGAGGTTTGTCCGATCCAAACCGTCCACACCGGTTCTGTTCTGTTCCGCTCTGAACCTGCGTTGACTGCAGCTGATGTGTAGCGCCACTTAGACTATTTAGAATAATCTGGAGGTTATCAGTTTTAAAAATTAAATTCTGGATAATAATTTACACTTTCGAAATGGAGCTTTGAATAGATTCTGTAATTTGACTTCTAAAAAGATGGCTGGTGAAAAATGATAAGAGTTACATTTTCAATTTATTTGTGTTTATTAAAATATAATTTAACATAACTGACTTACAAAATGATGTCTACAGTCTTTGTGCAACCTCGTTTTTAAAATAATCCATGCTTCAATTATTTTGTGTATTGTACCGGTTTGCAATCTTGGCGCATTCTTACGGCAGAGTATTTGTGAGGTCACACTCTGATGTTGGACGATCCCAAAATGGCTTGTGCACCTGCACACAGTCATGTTGGAACAATAAGACCCAAACTTATTTAAATTTATACGCATGTGGCCGTGGCCATGATTGGAATGACTGAGTTCATTGATTTGGAGGGCTGACCCAATACTTTAGGCCACATTGCGTCTGTCCCTATAATTCATTTTCTTTTTTCAATAGTTTTTTTTTTTTTAAATAATAGAAAAAAAGAACCTAAATTAAAAATCTATCCAGATTTGTCCACACTAAAGTTTATATCTAACCCAACCCAGAGGTAGTGGGTCAGAGCCCAATCCGACCCAACTACTTCACTTTAATTAAGAACTAACAACTAAACATTATTTTACCTAAGATTTTATTGCTTTTGTTAAAAAAATAATTCAAGTAAGCAGTGTAACTTCTCTCATTTTCAGCTTTTGTTTGACGTCCTCCAGCTCCATTTTGTCGTTTCTTGTAACATCGGGGTGAGTCAAGTGCAAATCATCTGGGATGTGTGACTGACAGGATCCTATCCTGCTGCTGCTGCTTGAGTGGAGCAAGTTAAACAATCCACTCCTGTATTTACACTAAAATAACAACTTTATGTTGCGCATTCTCGTTGGGTTTTCTGTGTGCTGTATGTATTGCAGGCGTATTAAAAGCACCACGGAAGCCAGAATTTGGGGTCGAGTTCGGGTCGGGCCGTAAATCTGACCTCCAGTCCAGACCACATAAGAACCCTGTTTGTTGTAAAAAGCCATATCTAATTTCACGACATTTTCCTTTTTAAACAATAGTCTAATAAACGACATCAGAAGGTAATTTAACATCATAAAACATGAATATTATAGTAATTATTGAATTCAGTCAAAAGGATGTGATCATTTCTTTTGGGGGGGGGGTTCCCTTGATGACCAAAAAAAGTTCCAAACTTTGCTTCCTTTTGTATAAAATTTTCTGCAGAGGAAAGCAAAAAAAAAAAAAAAATTTTTTTTAAAGTCTTGGCCTTATAAAGTTATAGCTGGACCTGTGCTGCAGGCAGAGCCCTCAGCGGGTGGTTAGATTACAGCAGCTGCCTGTCAGATAAAGTTTACTGGAAGCTTTTGTACCGTGCAGTTCCACCTCCAGCCAACGGCTTCTCGTCAGAGATCCAAGCCTGTCCGATTGTTTTGTTGATTCCAGTCTCATTAGTTAGGATGGGGGTGGAAATGGAACACGGTGTCTTCTCCAAGGACAGTCCGTGTGTGTGTGTGTGTGTGTGTGTGTGTGTGTGTGTGTGTGTGTGTGTGTGTGTGTGTGTGTGTGTGTGTGTACGTGAGAGAGAGAGATGGGGGTGTCCTGCTCACAAACGCATGCAGGACACCCTGAAAGAAGCCAGACATGCAGTCGGACAGAGCCAGAAGAGAAAAAGGTGGTGAGGAAGAGGAGGAATATCACCACACAGAGGATGGGAAGAGGAGGAAGGAAGGTGGGGGGAGTTAACAGCAGGGGCAGCGTGCTTTGGCTTCACCTCTGCATGACATGCAGCGCTGCGATGGAAACTCCCTCGTAGCGGGAACGAGTCCTCGCTCTTAACACTAACCATGCACACAAACACGCCTCTCCCTCCATCCCCCCCAAACACTGTCCATACCCCCCTCTCCCCCGAAGCCCCCAACCCGAGCAGGTGATGGATGTGCGCTGTCCCGGTTCTACCTCGGCTCGCTCTGCCCCCGCTGACACCGGAGAAATGCGCTCGGGCTCCGGGCCCAGTCCGTGGCTCTGCTCCCTGCCTGCGAGGCATCACCTGACAGCGGTGTTTAAAAGCAGCTGCCGGAGGAGGCCGCGCGCGCTCGAGTCTGCGTGTGTGGAGTGTGTACCTTGGCCAGCATGATCCTGGTCTTCGCCACGTCGAGCGGGGTGGTGACGAAGGCTGCCACCGCGCCTACGAAAGACAGGCGCGTTTAGTCAAACGGATACCTAGAAAATACACAAAACCAATTAATCTACTTGACTGCAGACACTTTAAGGCGAAGGGAGCCAGAACGCTTGGCCTGTTGGTTTCCAACGTTCATAAAAAAAATAAAATAAAAAAAACAATCTTCATCCAAGTCCATCCCATCACCTTCACTGACAGAACACAAAGTTTTACCAACTGTTTTTGGTTTAGTTTCTAGAGAAAATATCTTAATACACTTGAAATAAGACAAAAACTAACTTACAAGTAACTTTTCAGCATGATGTGAATTTGATATGATTTTGTGAATTGTATTAATACATTACATAGATTTGCAATAATGAGCCAAAGAGGCTCGTTTTCATCTGTAGCCTGGCAGATTAATGGAAGGACTCAAAACAATTACAATTAACATGCAGAACACATTATAACATATAACAGATTTCAATGTACAGCTAAATGTAGTGTGATTTACAGTGAACATTTATAGTAAAAATAAAAAATAAAACAAGTCACAGCCATAAAAAAAAACATGTAAAGAGCTGTTAATTTAGAAATAATAATATAATAAGTACAATTTTGATTATCTAGTAACCATTGCTAAAGTGATTTCCTGAAACAGTTTCATTGATATAAAAAGTCTTAATCCTAAATTAGGTGTTTGTTTTGTCAATAATTCCTTAATATTGATGAAAAAGTTCTAGTTAGAAGTGAAATAATCTGCCAGCGGTGCAAGATTATTTCCATATCACAAATTAAAATGTCTTGTTCCAACATTAGATTATTTCACTTAAAGCTAATATTTTGTTGTCAACATTAAGGGATTTTTGACTTAAAACAAGTTGCTATTTATTGCTGAGAAGCTCCTTGTAAGTTAGTTTTGTCTTATTTCAAGTGAGATATTTGCACCAGAAACTAGACAAAAATAAAATAAAATACTTGGTAAGATTTTTGTGTTTTTGCGTTGCTCTTAAACACAACTCATCTAACCCAGTCCTTCCCCCTGAGCTACACACACATGCAGCCTCTCCAGCACACAGGTACAGACTTGAACTCACACCTGCGTAATAAAAAAAAGAGACATTTGTATCTACGCATGAACATGCACACACAAATACACACAAACATCCTCATAACGGCTTTTTGGAGCAGCTGCACTCCAACTTCAAGCCAAGTCAGCATAGCTTCTTCCCGCTGTTCCCGCTCATCTGGCCAAAAGGAAGTCAATTTATATTCTTTTGATTGTTTTAAATGACAAAATACTTGAACTTGGAAGCTCCAGAAGCTATGAGAATAGGTAAAAGATGTTGATAATAAACCATAAAACTACAGCGTCTCATTTTGTCATTTCACGAGGACAAACTTTGATGGATGTCATTGAGGCATAGTATAATAAACCAACACACAGTATGAAAATCTGAATGGTGTGGCATGCATTTGTACTCTGATCCCCTTAAATCAAACTTGATGCAACTCATGGCAGTCAGAAGTCCAGCAGTGTGGACAGATTGTAGAATAATATCCCACACTTTGGCAGACCAAGAGTAAAAAAATGGTTAGAGGCTGCAAAAAAAAAAAAAAAAGACAGAGATACACTGAAATACTTCATTCGGTGATAAAATGGCCCAGTCAAAGCCCAGATCTAAATTTAATTGAGAGTCTATGCCATTGCTTCATAGCTGATTTTCATAGACATTCTCTGTTAGGGATTTTTTAGTATTATCATCATTCTCCATCTAATCTGACTGAGCGTGAGCAAGAACAAGAATGGACGGAAATTTTAACATCCGTATGCGTAAAGCTGGTAGAGACGTCAACTACTTTACTTTGAAATGTCCTTCTTTTTTTTTTGTAATGTGTCGAAATCTGCAAAAGTTCAGGCGACACAAATACTTTTCAAGACGTAAAACAGGAGCTCTGTCGTTACGTTAAGGTTTTTCACTTCTCTACCTCGGTCGGATAAACACGGGAATAAAGCAGATTTACTGTAACATCTTTTATGATATTTTTGGAAAACGGTCAAAGAACGCACTAAGCAAATAAATCTTCTACGCGGAGAGCTTTATTAAATGATCTAAATTTGGCTAGATAGGAAAAAAAATCCCACGATGGGGTTGAAGGCTGGAAAGAAATCAGTCGATGACCTCATTCTTTTTCTCGGTCAGTTTTCACGAGGATGAAGAGAGGAAACCGAGTTCAAGTCTGCCATAAGTCAGAGGAGGATACAAGCGGAGATCTTGTGGATGATTAAAAATGCCTCTGTGAGTATCTCAAAAGGCTGGGAGATTACAGACGAGCGAAAGAGAGTTTGTAGTGGGCAGGAACTCAAGGTGTAGCCATAGAGTGGCGAGGGAAGCTTAGGGCCTTATTTTTTGATGTTTTGCAGATGATGTAGTTGTGTTTTCGTCTTCAAATCACGAAGGTTACGGGGTGCGGGGGAGGGAACTGGACCGGTCCAGAACCGAGCGTGAAGCTGTCGGGAGGAGAGTTAGCTCCTCTGATGCCATGGTTCCCAGCGGCAACACGGTGGAGTAATCCCTGCGAACGGGAGGACAGTCTCTGCCTCAAGTTGAGGGATTTAAGTGTCTCGGTGAGTTGTTAACAAGTGATGATAGGATGGGTAGGGAGAACAGGGGTCTAGTTTGCAGTTTTGTGGGACAGACTCTGGTCTGTTGCGATGAAGAAAGAGTCGCATCAGAAACCGGAGCTTTAGATTTATCAGTCTGTCTACAATGTAACCGAGACACGGAAGGTAGGATCAGCCGCTCTACGTTGATCCCTTTGGAGGTTTTCTGGCAATTGCCCGGTGGGAGGAGACCTAAGACATATCTAGGACACAGACAGACAGATAGATAGGAGATGTACACACTAATGGACTGATTGATGGACGTCTTCTACGTGGGAGTACGATAAAGACGTGAACACAAATCCTGTCCCGGGCCTGCTGTCCCCTGCCGCTCTTTCATCACACCTCAACGTTTTAAGAACATTTCAGATATTTAAGCTCCCAGATGTTCGAACGAAACCGATTCTCCTCCAGTAGACCAAAGTCTCGTTTCATCACCCTGATGCTTCCTCTCCTTGTGTGCAGTTTCCAGGTGGGGCGGCGCAGCGCCGCGTCTCGGCTCCTCTGAGTGCCGTGTCCTCCCCTAACTGTCTTTTCCTCTCCTCCTCCTGCAGCTCGGCGACGTCCCCAGAGCGGCTAACCTCAATCTTCCCGTCCTGTCTGGCCCGGTCCAGCCGAGGAAGAATTATGGGCTGAAAGACGCAGACATTCGACAGCGGCTCGGTGGACGGCCCCGGTCGTGAAATGTGGATTTACGTCGCGGGTTTTACGTTTTCGTCATGGTAGAAAGTGTTGACTGGGAGCAATGACGGATGATGTGACACATTCTTTCAGTCAGAGCTCAAGTCCTGGAGGCTTACGCTAAGCTGCTATGTTTCACTCACTCTGTGGATTTCTTAGGTCAGAGTAATGTAATCGCTAACTTGCACTTTATTCAACCCCTAAACCTTTTGTTGAAGACTGAAGCTCTATTGAGTGGAGTATTTCTCACTCGAAACATTGAAAATGTTGCTAAAGTAATCAAATAAGTCACAGCTGATTGTATTAGCAACATTTATGTTATTATTATGCTTCACAACTTCTTGGCTGATTTCTTAAAACTTTCCAGTGATGTCACTGGATGGCTGCCAAACCATCCTGTCTATAAGGGATTTCTATTTTCGTTTGCCATTACTGTCATCCAAAACTAGCAACAACTGATGTTTTTCAGCTTGAACAGTGCAGTGGAAATGCTCAGGTTCAACTAAAGTGATCCAAGGAATAAATTCTGATGATCCTGAACAGATAAAACCAAGGTTAGCTGGTCAGTGATTCTTATTTCAAAAACTGAGCCAATGCAAAATGTTCCAGGCAAGGTTCACCGATCAGCGCCGCCATCTAGACCTTTCCATTACTCTTGGTCTAACTGAGGTAAATTTGCCTTGGCACATGTTACAGTCCCAGAGAAGTAGCCATGATGATTTGGATAACTCAACGCTTCCCACCACACCGCCCTACCTACAAGTGACAGGAGGGCTGAGCAGAAGATGGAAGGAAGAGAAGCAACATTTAGCGATTTCCAATAGATGAATCAATATCAGCTAAGCCGTGTTACAGATGATTAGGGTTTGATTTGTTTTCAATCTTTAAAAGATGAGTTTTATTTTTTAAATAACTTTTACAAAGTGCCAGTTCTTCTTTCTGGACCTTTCTTCTACAATAACAAGAATCACCCTAGAGTCACTGAAAAGTCGTGAGAGATTTCGTCTTCTTCCTGCGTAATTATGTTCCACTCAATTTAGCATCTGTGAAAATCTGCAAAAATAAGACAGTTTACATCCCGCTTCGACCCGTATCTCCGAGTTTGGACCTTCCCGATTAGAAAAAAGGAAAAAGAAACAGAAACTGTTTTACCCGAGACTTTAATCTTTATCTGTTGCTCTTCTTTGTTGGAGGAAGGCGTAAATTTTTAATTTGAACTCAGTGCTCTTTGCTTACACATTCTATTTTTAGCTAACCCCGTTTCACTCCTTTTCTGCTACTGACCCCCTCTTTCTCTCTCTCTCTCTCTCTCTCTTTCTGAAACCACTTCAGGCTCCAGTGCTTCGAAGGTCGCGCAGCTGCCGGGGCGCAGACCCAAACCTGGCCCCTTCTCATCCCTCCTGCCTTTTCCCTCCGGTTGTCTGCGTTTCCCCTGATACTCATTCAGGCGGAGACAGACTCATAAAATCTGCCGTGGTGTGATGTCCACTGGCTCCGGTGCTGGAGATCTGTGATAATGTGACCCCTCTGTTGAGGAAACAATGCGGGGTCCCTGGAAGTTTAGGACTCCTTCTGTTTTTTGTTTTTTTAGCAAGAAGAGGGATAAAGTTTGGTCCGATTCTCTCCTCGCTCCTTTATATCACTGATCTGATGAGCAGGTGGCTCTGGGGAAACCTGTATCTGTCTGCTGGTCTTTCTTTATTAAACTGTCCACCGTCGACTTATCTATTCCTTTCTCCCATGTCCCCCCCATCACAGAGCCCCTTCTGCTCGGTTCCCAAAGCTACATATAATCCTCTGCACCTGCAAAAGCTCCGCACACCGCTGATTGCCAAGAGTGGAGCGTGTGACCTTGCCTCTTCGACCACAGCGTCTGGAAGAAAGAAAGAGAGAAGGAAAAAAGGAGAGGTTGGAGATAAAATACGAGGATTAAAGGGCAAGAAAGATTGAAAGAGGGACAAAGAAGGGGAGAGAGAGAAAGAGACGACTGTTGTTAGAAGAGATGGGAGAAATATTGAAACCACATTGTGAACCTTGGTCGGGTCTGACGTCCAGAAACGTCAGGTTTAAAAAAAGGATTTCAGACTATTTTCTTCTTCTTCCTCCTCCTCTTCCTTCTTCTTCTTCCTCTTCTTCCCTGTCTGCCTGTAGCATTCGGTTCCCAAGAAAAGAGATTTATATGGGAGTTGGAGAAGTTGTGAGATATCTATACAAGCACAACTCAGTTAATGAAACCAATTGCAAGTCCTCTACTAGCGCTCTGCTAATGCTCATATGTTGTCTGTGGTTTTCGCCAAACAAAGCATTGTGCATAATAGACTGACATGTCCATTTGGTGTCAGCTGTCCAAAAACACAAAAATTCATTGTTGTGGATCTTCGTTGCTCTTGTACAAACGTGACTAGACAGAGACCAAGTCTGAGGTGACGTTAGCAACTCAAAACAAGTCAACCTCCTGGCAGAGTCGGAGCAGACAGAAGTCGCAGGTGGTCAGATTGACGCAATCTGCCGAGCCAACGATCTACACTCCTCACAGTAATGCTGACAAAGAGTTCAGCTGAGAAAACAATGTCTGACTTTACAGACGTCTCGAGCGAAATGAGGCAGCCTAATATCCGCTATAAAGAGTTGAATCCAAAACACAAACATTTGTAGTTGGAGCTGTTTTAAATATCTCTAAATCAACCGAAGTTGGAAAGCATGTCTGACTGTCACTTATCTACAAACTTACTGTGAAATAACATCTGTCTGCAAGTTCTAAGTGAACTTTTAGTGATAAAGTAAAAAAAAAACAAAAAAAAAAAAAACTTCCTTGCAGAAATTTGGTCAAATCCTTTAAATTGAGCCTTCATGTATTTTTTCTAAAGAGAAGAGCTTTTCTGATCTGTTAACTTTGTCAAACGAGCCAGACTTTGTCCACGTGTGTAAAGTTACATGAGATGTGAAAAAAGTCAAGGTCTTAATTTGAGTCACCCCCATTTTAACAAGTGTGTAATTTTGTATCATATCTGAACATAGGTAGGGGGATCATAGTTCACATAAAAAAAAAAAAAAGAAAAAACCCTAACGAGAGCAGAAATATTTTTCTAACTACTTGGCGTGTTTGACCTCTCTTATAACTGAGCTAACCTCCCCATCTGCAGCCGGCTACTGAGTGAAACCACCTGATGTTTTGTGTGGAGTTTGAACTCAGGATGATATGGAGGCTGTCTCTTTCCTTTCCTCCCCCCGTCAGTTCAGGCCGGCGGACGAGGAGAGTGACGGTGCAAAGTTGGTGTCTGGCTGAAATGCGAATGAACAGCTGCGCTGCCTCGGGGCACTGCTAGGTACGAGGGAGAGAGCAACTGAGCAACAGCATGGAGCGATTACTAATATTTTCTTTGTCCCATTTCCCTCCCTCGATGGTTCGATTGCATGTTAACTCCCTCTTTCTCTCTCTCTCTCGTTCGATCCGCCACACAAGTCTGGACGTTACCAAAAGCATATGAGTGTGTGTGTGTGTGTGTGTGTGTGTGTGTGTGTGTGTGTGCTCGTGCAAATATAAACATGTAAACACACACACACACGCACGCACAGAGAGAGAGAGAGAGAGAAGACGAAACGAAGCCAGAGTAGCTGAGGTCGGGACGGTGCTCATGTGTGTGCCATTAGAGGTCCGATTAAAAAGGAGATTTTTGTTTTCCACATCAAAGGACTCACGCTGAGGGATTCCTCTGCATCTCCCCCGTTTTCTGAGCCTCTTCCTCACTGCCTCCCACCTCTTTTCATGAATAGATATTGAGGGGTAAATCCGGGAATACAAACTTTTTGACCCCCTTGCGCCGGGGTCCCCCTTTGCACGTGGGCGACGTTCAACAGGAAACGGGCCGTGCGGCTTCGTCTGCGCGTGCCAAACGCCCCTCGTACTGTCGTGTGCGTTTGCACGACGGCTGGCTGCGTTTGTGAACGTTTTCGGCTCAAATCGAGTTCCCATCATGCCTCGGACCAGAAATTCCCGGGATTTTTTGCGGCCCTGTGTTTGTGTTTGGTCGTAAACTAGAAGCAGTCCGCCCTCCTGTTTGAGGTCAGAAAAATGATGGAGAAAACTGGAAGCTACACACACACACACACACAAAACAGAGGGGGGGGGGAAAGAGCCCATGTAAAATTTATGTGAGACCAACACTTTCTTGCAAAAGTGTTCACACCCCTCGTTCTTTTCCACATTTTGTCTTGTTGTGACCGCAAGCTTTAATTAATTTCACACAAAGCAGTGAACGCATTGAAACACAGGCTTGCATTATTGTTGCTCTCATTTTTGAGAACATCTAGCTGAACAAAACTCTTTTTTTTTATTTTTTAACTCGACTCTTTGGGAGTGCAGCTCATCACAGCATCATTTAAGTGTTTTGTTTGTAGCTAAAAAGATTTTTGCTCTGTTTTTTAGGGGCAAACTTTTAATATTTCCTTTAGGAAGACCTCCAGCATTTTCCTTCGAGGTGAGCTACGGATGACTGCCGACCAAGGGCGTAGGTTCGGTCTAAGTTTTGGTGGGGACCTTGACACACACACACACACACACACACACACACACACACACACACACACACCCCCCCGGCAGCACAGTGAAATGCCCAAGAGCACCGAACATTTTTGAGAAGGGGGGGGAAACCACATTGGCTTAATAACCCCTCCCCCCAACCATAACCATATCATACAACCAGATACAGTCATACTCAGCAGATCAGTTCAAGAACACTTTACTTTTTCCTTTACAAAATTCAGCAAACGTTACAAGTAAGATCAAAAGAAATATCCTCTGGATACTCCCTGGTCACTGGCACTCACACTGACTGCCTCCTATAGAGCAAACAAAGCGTAACCTGGTTTGTATTCACACTAGCTTAACTTAATTTAAGACTAACACTTCAAATGCCATATTTACTGAGATAATTTCACAGTATATTTCATATCTGAGAACTAACACCTCACCTGGAGCCCTGAAGCTCCAGCCACCTCTCCATCGTTCTGCTCTGCCCCTTGCTCTGCTGTCTGAGCATCCTATGTGAAAAAATATTACATAATTAACAGACCTATTCTACCTCACATTCAGTGCTGACCTTACTAAACACCGGACTTTACAACAAATGCGTTGCGTGATAGATATCTAACTTATGGGTCCACTCACTGTGCTTACAGCCGACGTAGCGAAATAACTTCTAATGTCTGTCCTTTTCTTTTTTGGTGGCGACACGGTCTCGGAGGCTCATAATAAATGTCAAACTAAGAAGCTTCCGTTCCGCGCACCGCCTGTTGCTGCTAATCAAAGATCGTAGATCCACGTTCTTTGAGCCAATATGGCAAAAATTGGTCGGGACTTTTTCATATCCCGTGAATATTGGTCGGGACATGTCCCTACCGTCCCTACCCAAACCTACGCCCATGCTGCCGACAAACTGATAACTGAATGAGATCTAGTCAGGTTGGAGTTGTGAACTGTTTACCTGGTGAACTATGAACATGAACTAATTCATTTTTAGCCAGGTTGTACTGAACTTAGAACTACTTGTTGCTGAGGAAGAACTGGCACCACACTTTTAGCTGCAAAGTGGGAAGAAAACGATACATTGGTTGAACAATTGGACTCCTCACATTACCAGATCTTTGCCCATCTCTATCCACGTCAGACTCAGATGAAGCTTCACCAGAAACTTTTGTAATTAAATCATGTAAAACCTCATTAAAATAGGCTGAGGTATGAACTTTAAGCTGTAAAAATGAGTCAATATGTGTAAAACCCCGCTAAAACCACTAAAACCTCTCTGGCTTTTTCAGTGGGAAACATGAACGCAGGTGAAATCTAAGAAAAAGAAAAAAGAAAAACTGACCAGCTAAAGTTGATGCACACAAAAACAATTTTCCCCTTTCCCGTTTGTGTTTCCAACAGCTGGGCTGGGCGAGAAAACGCAGCAATTTATGATCCCAAAGAAACAGATGGAAGTAAAAGCCACACACACGCACACGCACGGACTCCCGCTCAATCCAATCATTTTTGAACGTCTCGGCGGTCATTCTGGAGATGGACGACAGTGAGGAAACCTGTTTGCCAGTAATTAGCTGGTTTCGCTCCTCCTAATCTAGCCCGCTATTGTATCTGAGGAGAAGCCTAATTGGGTGGGGCGCGGGGCAGATTCCAGCAGTCCGGCTCCTCGCCAGCGGACATCTGCAGATGGCCTGGAGAGAGACGGCCTCTGACTGAGAGACAAAGGGATACTTGTGAACGACACAAACGCGTCTAAACACCGACCGCGCGGCGTATTGTTGGTCTGCTGTTAGCTCCCTCATCGCTGATGGAGGGCTCGACTGTCCGCCCTCGGGACGTGACGTCACTCGGCCCAAACGCCGTCTTCTTAAAGAGAAACGGCCTTTCATTGGCTCGGGGCCACACAGTGAGAAATGAGGACAGGAGAGACGCGGAGGAATAAAGACATTACGGCAGAAAGAAAGGTGCGGAAAGGGCGGAAAGTGAGACAAATTTAGGGCTCGCTTGATGGCGGCGGCAACGGTCCATTAAACGGTGATAGAGTCACATTTTTGCCTGCCGCAGTGATACAGGGGAATGCGGAGGAGGAGTCCGCCGTAAAAGTGTCAGGAGGTTAAGCGCCGAGGCTACGGCTTCGCTACGGATTTATCGCTCGGTGTTACTGCTGGAAATCAAGCTACTGAGATAACACGGCCGTACAATAAAAAACACACACACACACACACACACACACGCACACACACACACACACACACACACATAAGGAATAAAATAACAGCTTTTATGAGAGGGAGAATAATACGTACCTTTAAATATTCCCAGAGCGGAAACTGCACCAGCGAGAATGGGATCTGAAAAACAAATGAGGGTTTTAATAGATCAATTAAGTCTTTTGAATTTGTTTTTGCCGTTCTGGAGTTTCAAGATTAATACATCTGAGTTCTGACACTTATTCTTTCTTACAACTCGTTTCTAAATTCTGTCGCTTGATGCCTAAGTCCAAATAGTGGAGACTGATAAAAATGAGAATCTGACTGAATGTCTTGAAACAGTAATCACACATCTTTAATATTTGTGCATTTTGCTCGGGGCCACACAGTGAGAAATGAGGACAGGAGAGACGCGGAGGAATAAAGACATTATGGCAGAAAGAAAGGTGCGGAAAGGGCGGAAAGTGAGACAAAAAAAACCCCACCGACAAACGTCGGTGGGTTTTATTGGGATTTTATGTGATAGTGCATAATAGTGAAGTGAAAGAAAAATAATTTTAATCTGGTTTACAAATAAAAATGAGAAATTTTTATTATGCATGGTACAAACTTTGATCGAAATTATTTCATCTGAGGTCGGAACTTATAGTTCCTCTTCGAGAGAAGACCTTTAAATTACATCCGAGTGATCTCCATCTACTGATTATCTGGCTAACAAAGACAGATTTTATATAGAGGTATGAGAATAAAAGGGGATATTCGCACCATAGCTTTTAATTTTATATGCAAGAAAAACTTCAAGAGGCATTTTCTTCCCACTTTACAGAAAGTTGCTACTTCGTGTTGGTCTTTCAAATTAAAACAGTCAACAAAATACATTTAAGTTTGTAGCTAAAATGCACTCTAAGTGGGAAAAGTCCAGCATAATGCCCTAGAAGTGCAGTGCAGTTCATCAAATCGGTTCATGTAGGAAATGAGCACTGCAGAGGAAAAGAAAAGAAAAAAAAACTAGAGCAGTGAGAAGGCAAAGAGGCAAATAAGACCAACTCCCGTCTACGCTCCCACGTGAAGCGACGCAAACACACGCGCGCACGGGAATGGGCACGGCTATCGTAAACAGACGCGTGGAGAAAAAACACGCGAAAACACTAATTCACACGGACGTGTATACAGTGTCAATCTGAGAGCGGAGCAGGACAGGAAGGAGGAGAGCGAACAAAAACAAATCCTCAGAGAGAAATAAATACAGCGACACTGAGCTGTGTCAGCGGGCTTTGATCAGAGTAAAGAAAAGATCATTCATCCGAGGTGAGCCGCATTTTCCTCCTGAGCTGCTGGACGGCTCTGGCTGCGAGTCGGTCAGACAGAAGAACAAATCATGAGCCGTCCTTACGCCACCGAACCAGTTTGTTACGCACTTACTTCCAACGCAAACTCCGTGAAAACAAACAAACAAAAAAAAACACTTAATATCAACTGCATTATCACAGTTATGCTCTCTGATCTTTAACAATAGTGTAACAATGTACAACATCAAAGAAAATCAAAAATAAAGATTAATGTTAACGTACCAAAGCGAGTATAATTTTTTTTACAAAGGATGATTTCTGACTTGTCCACCAAAACATTAAGACACCGAATAAATTGCACCCATGTATCTGCACTGAAACGTGAAAATAGGCAATCCAACTTAAATATATTGCATTAGCTGGCCACAAGTAATCAAATTAAGTTTATACAAGTAAATTTATTAAGTTGACATGTTCTACAAGCGTAAATTTAATTTGATTGTATGTGACAAACTAACACATTTTTTAAGTTAGAGCTTCACTCTCTTTTCTCAGTCCAGCCATCTATCCACGCCCGATGCTTGTCGATGTCTTTCTACCACACTTTTTCCTTCCACCCAACTTTCGTCTGACCCACTAATGCATGCCTAATGTTGTTTTGTCTTCTTTGTGAGTGACTTGCAGCTCAGTCAGACTGAGCTGCATGTTACTTAGCACTAAAAATATCTGTGGTATGATTTTTTTTTTTTTTTTGTAACTTGCACGCCAAAAAAGCATAAACGCGTGAATTTTGAAATTCAATACAATGTTTGTTTATTGCATAGGGAGTCAGAAACGTTCGCCCATCTGGTGTGTCTGGGCAGACAGAAGCAAATTCCCAGAGTCCACGGAGATTATCTAAAAACTTTATTTGACGTACTCTGCGTCTGGCATCCAGCCCCCTGAAAGTGGAGCGTTATAAAGAGCGCACCTGTGTTTTATTACCCCAACGATGAGTTCTTTTCCATGCCGGGAAAAGTAAAGAAAAAAAAAAGGAGTGAGAAGGAGAGAAAGGAGGGAGAATAGAGAGGGAGTTAGGAAGGGTAATGTGGGGTAAACTGGACTTATTGTATTGAAACAGGAAGATAAAGAAGATGAGAAGCAGTCTGACCCTTTTCAGAAACAAACTTGGGTTCAAAACAGATAGCTCCTTTTCTTGATTCTGATTTTAATCGATAGATTGAATTTTGTCTGCATCGTTGTCACAGCCAGATAATAGGAAAATATAAGAAATTCTAAAGTCCAATATGATCACGTACACTTTGCTTGAAAAACAGGCCGGACGGTTTGCAATGAGTGTGAAGTGTAAGAAAGAGAAACACAGATGGCTCAACTAAAGATCTGGGGAAAAAAACGATCTGCAAGAGATTTACGACTTGCTTTGACACCCCGGCACGCATGTGTGTTTGCTGGCACTACCCAGTAAGAGAAGACACTTAAAAACCTCATGTGGTCTGATGAACCTGCTAAGACAACAGACACGCCGACTTCAACATGTCCGAGCCTGACTCGGTGTGAAAAACCAGGACGATTTTTTTCCAGCTTGTGTTGATTTAAGTTTCGAAAATCCGAAGCACAAAAAGGCCGGCATGAGAAGAATTCCCTGTTGGGTTTTTCTTTTGTCCTGCTGAAATGCCTCGCTGTCGCCTTGCGTCGACTTGATCGAAGCGACCAGGCTCTGTGACCCGACGTGGGCTGTAATGATAGAAGGAGACGAGAGAGGCAAAAAATCTCACGTAGATTTTACACACATAAAATTTAAAATTATGTCATAAAGTTGTTGGTAATATAAAGGCTGGATTTTCATCCACAGCCCTTTTATGGACTCCAGCTCCGCTGATCTTTTCAGTGGCTGCTGGCGTTGGTGCTGCTGCTTTAGAAGCATGTTGGCTCAGGTCTGTGATCCCTTTAGTAGCTCCAACACCAGGATGTTTGGCCGTCGACATAAAATGTTTGTCCTGTTTTTGGTAGACAAGACTCGTGTTGGACAAAATTCAGCCTAAAATATCTCACAACTCAGCAGGTTTCCTTGTTCAGCCATCAGCAACCCATTAGCCAGGGTTTCCCCCAGTGTATTATAAGCCTGGCGGGCCACCAGGCTAAACATTGTTTACTTATTTTGAATTTTTTTTTATGTTTGCCTTTTCTAAGACTCCATAGTTGTTATTTAGGTTTTGTTAATATCTTCCAATAACACATTTACAATTATCTAGACATATTTTCAAATTTCCTGCCAACTTTAAACATTTTTTAGCTCAAAAACACGACTGCTGGATGACTGTCCTAGCACCCCAATTTTTCTGGTCGAAACCCTGCGTTACCAATCCAACAAATTCATATATTGGGAACCTCAAGGACTGATTATAATGCAAGTGTATTAGGTACACCTGTTCAGTTGGTGGCTCACAGCCTCCTCTTTCCTCTATGATATGCTACAGCTTCCCTTTGTCAGCAAAACCTGCCATGAATGCTAAAGCTAGTTAGCATGGCAACCGACGACAGCGGATAAATGGTTTTTCTGCAACGGTAAGTTGTTTCTTATCCATTAGCAAATTGAGCAGCGCGTACACAAAGCCGACTGACAGCGCTAAGACCCTCCTCCTGGCTCTGACTGGTTGTTTTTAGCAGCTCTGGGAGGAGAAGAAGGAGGGGCTTTATTTTTATTTTTCACAGATTACCTGTCTCATATTATGCTATCACGACATGACCACGGTTTTAACATCTTTTTATAAAAGTTACACTCCCCAGCTTCAATTGGTTGTCAAACCTGCACGATTTTTGTACCAGTCAGTTACAGAAAGTTCAGCCATAAGTGTGGAGCACACAAAGTCCCCAGTTAAGCCGTCCTGGACAAACAGTCACAAAGACTCCCAGGATCGTTCCACGGTGGGCTCCAGCAGGAGCCACGAGGACAGCCAGGTAGAATAAACTCCTCAAGGCTCCTAACTGCTGACTCCGTCTCCCCCTGACTCATATAACGCATCGGCTAGCTCCGCATATGTAGCTCCATAAACCCAAGCATGTGTGTATCTCTGCACTACGAACAGTGGACAAATCTGCTGAATATCATAATGCTGAGACAAAAGGCGAGCGAATGCTAGCGATGCTAAGTATTTTAATTTGGTTTTTATTTAGTCTACAAGGCAGAGCGAAGCAGCATTACGGAGTGTTGTTCAACGCAGTACTTCCCTGTAATTAAATGCACGCTGAAGTTATTTCACTGATCATTTAGCAGGAGAAAATGTTTCCCCAGAGGACAAACAGGCAGAGATGTTTATGTCCACTGAAAAGACTGAGGTTTACCGCCGACTGCCAAAAGCTCCACTCCAGCATGAGCCAATCCATGCACACGGATGACTCCATGAGAAACAAATGAATCATAGACATCAACAGGGAGAAAAAAAACAACAAAAAAACAAACAAAAAAAAAAACACCCATGGGATTTAATACATTGCTGAGGTCTGGTAACATGACCTGTCGCTGGGCTTAAAACAAAAAAAAATCTTGCCACACACACAGTCAGCATATATTTCTAAAGCTACAAAACAGATGACGCTGAAACAGCGAAACTTTAATTAAATCAGTTTTTTTTTCCAATGTAGTCACTAGCAAGACTTTAGATGTTCTTCAGTTTGGTTTTCAGTGGAACATCTTAACAACTTCCTGTGGGGGGGTTGATTCTGACGGGATTATTTCAAAAGGCTTTGGTTACAGGTTTACATTGCTACACTTCAGACAGAAATATATTTGAGAGGAAGATCAACAAAATTGGAAACAGTGGAATTTTTCCTTTTTTTTTTTGCTCCTTTCAATTTCAATTTGATTTGTTTTTTAGCCATTTTACAAGAAGTTATTAAAAAAATACATCCAAAATAAATAGCTTAATTTAAGAAAAAATTGGTTTATAAACTAATTTCTATGATTTCTATGTTTTTTAAATAAATGTTGTCCTCTTTATTACTCTTTATATTAGGGCTGAATAATAAATCAATAGCAATGTATATTGCGCTAGACACCTGATCAATATAAATAGATAATATGCCTGACATAATATTCAATATTTTCACTGAACTCCGATCTACAACTGCACAGCATTCTGGGGGATGTAGGCGGAGCACAGGCTTTAGCCACTCCACCTCTCACAGCTAGCTAAGCTAAGCATTAACCAACGCTCACTCTTTGGTTACATAGCAACAACTTGTTGAGATACTGTTGAAGTTACACAAATGGCTTAATGACTGAAATCAATGGGTTATAAGTTAATCCTCTGAATGGAGACTGGGTAGTTAAACACTAAAAGATAAAATTTCCTTCAAATCATTGTTTGGTAAAAACTCACAGTTGGCTATTTTCTTTATCATCCTATTATAGACAGAAAACAAAAACAGCGAAAATGTGTTTACTGGTCAATTTCAAAACCACAGATCAAAGGTCAGCCACTAAATTCTGTCCAGGGCATCTCTAAATATAAGTCATGAGGCTTGGACTTTAAGGTCCTAATTTTGATTAGTAAATTCCAAAAATTAAGGCACTTTGAAAATATAGCACATTTAATCAACTTGTGCAATCTAATCCCGCTATTTAAACACGCATTTAAATAAGCAAACTTCAGATGTCCCGAGCGCAAGTGAATGCAGCATGTAATAATCTCCGAGCCATGTAGCGTTCACTCTGCCTCGTGTGTTTCGCCTGTGGCCTTGAGAGAGTGAAGCTAGCCGAGGGCAAGCCCGCATTGTTTAATGTTATCTGATTCAACAGGGGGAGTAAAAATAGGTTGAAAAATGCTTTGAAGACTAAAACTGTCGTTTCTAAAAGCTTGTCTTTTGATTACTTATGCAACATTTACACAGGGTGGGGTGGGAGCGCTATGAGAAATACAATCCATACATCACATTTCCACCAAAATGCAGTGATTGTAAAGACAAGTTGACACCTCTGAATACTGTGAATGATTAAAATAAGCTTCATCGTGACTAAATAATTACACATCCTCTCAATAATCAAGATTTCTATCACATTTTATCACCAATAAGTAAACTATATCTGACAACCTTCCAACTTGGCAACATAAAAACCTTGGAATATAATTGTTTAAGTCATGCCAGACTTTGTCCTTTCTGAACATTAAGGGACTAAAGCAGCATCTGCCACACAAACATCTGTGTCCTTCAGACACAGGATTCCACAGCTGGGACACACACACACACACACACACACACACACACACACACACACACACACACACACACACACACACACACACACACACACACTCTCACACGCACGCACGCACACACACACACACACACACGCACGCACGCACAACTCCTGCATGAAGCTGCTGTCCTGCATGTGCATCCTGTTTGTTTTTGGGTGAATAACTTGGCACGCTTTGAAAGATCTCCACGCACGTGTGCGTATGTATGCAAGAGGAACCGCATTCTATGTTTTCCAGCTGACGCGCATTAAAAATGATCAAGGCTGACAGGGCCACTTGTGATGACTGTCAGGTATGTTATTATCCAAATATGGAGTTGATGTCCGCTGTGTCGTTTCTGCTGACAGAGTTCCCATTTGTCTCTGTGTGTACGTGTGTGTCCCTCCTTGCCAACTGTAGCACAGCTAACTTTATTAGCATTCAGAGAGGCTCCGGGCTGTCACAGGTCCTTAGGCACCTGACTAAGGGGAGGAAAAACACATGTCAAGATATATTCACACTGAGCCTGATTGTACGCAGGTCAGTTGGCTGCAATTTGACAAATGACTTTTAATAGGTCATACTGCACACTCTGCATACTGATGACTATTTAGAAAGAGAGTAATGATAAAGGAGATGGATATTAAGAGACAAGTAGACGGATGCATCGATGGCCTGTCCAACGGAAACAAACATACTCCTTTCCAAGAAACGCCCTCAATTTGAAGTCAAAATACGACCCTACTCAGTCTAATGAAACCCTAAATTCAATTGCAACAAAAACACTGGACTGTCCTGTAAAAGCATCCAAATGGACCTACAGTTTAAGTCCCTTTACGGCTGAGAATGTGCTGGGTTCTCTCCAGTCTTGATTAGGAGTAGCATTCACCCTCCATCCCAACCCAGATTGTTGGCGACCAGAGGAGTCAAACCATCTGCTTTTACAGCAGCCTCCACACTGGAACCTCTGTTAGTGTTAAAGATGTGCAAAAAGCCTTGAAATGTTAATCTTTTACTGCAGTAATTTCACAAAATCTCACGCAGCGTGTTTTTGGCCAAAAACTGAATCTTAGGGCATTTTCACAAATGACAGTCCTGTAGACTTGGTTCGATTGGGGACCAAAATCGCAACATTTTCAGATGGTGCGGTTGACTTTCTCAATGAACTGTTGACCCCGTCTGCTGTGGTGGCAATGCACCAAGAGCTACTGAAGGAAATGACATAAAAACCTCTGCCAGATTTGAGCATTTGTTTGGTTGTATGTACCCAGAATGACCTGCACTATAGTTTACTTCCTGCTTTTGGAGCGCTCTCCGGTCCACATGTGAATTCAAACCAGTCCAGAGTTCACTTTAATCGAACCGAGATCTTGGTTTTTAGGCGGACCAGATCGATTACGCATTCATGAAACAGAATTCAGAGGTAAACAAACTAGAGTTTGATGAAAGCGGACTAAACAAGGTTGGTGTGAATGCACCATTAGTCTCATCTAATTAAACCAAACCGTTCCAATTAAAGTCCCAGTGGAGTTCATCAAACTCCATGATTAGGTGTCACAGAAAGACAGAAAACACAAGTAGGTTTCTACTTTAAGTCATTTGCTGACCACAAAAAAATCAACTCACATTTGATTTATTCGAGAGTTTTGTTTATACACCACATCGGGATATCTATGGTTAACAGGGGTCTATGTAGCTTTCAGCGAAACAACTTACTGAGTATCGTAAGTACATAAAATAGATACTAATCTTATACAAATGTTGGCAATTGTGTTTCTTTTTTATGTGTACAAGTACATCAAAGTCAAAATAACAAATAAATATAATAAATTCTGACAGGTTAAAGCTTGTAATGATGCTGTTCAAATTTCACACTGTTAATTATAAACTGGCCAAGCCTTTCATTTTCCAGCTTTTACACGCTTCTTGTTGAAGGCTTGTCTCAACATATTGTTCCTAAAGACGCAGTCGAGGTTTTATGACAGTGCTTATTGCTGTTATGACAAATAAGGGACCTCCTCACAGATTTCACTGTTACATTATGAAATTCCAGACACAAATAACCCATCACTCATGATTTAAGTCGGGGAAAACACTGTGTTGCAATCTGCAGTCCCACAACATTCTGCCTCATTCTTGCCTCCAGATGTGACACGAAGTCAGCGACTGACGCCTGAGTCAGAGAAACTCCCAAAACCGATGGGTTTAGGCTTTACCTAAAAATGTGTATAATAACACGTTAATGACACATTAAATTGAGTCAAAATGGCTTATTTTAAATATTTACTTTATTATGAAGCATTGTAAGGAATAACGAGCCACTAAATAGCTCGAGTTAGGAATAAAGCAACATCTTTAATGTCGAGTCCAGCCTCGAGTCTCGAGAAGACCAGAAGACAGACGAGGTTTTAAAAGAAAACAGATGCGACTCAGATGGAGAAGCAATCAGCAGCCGGCTGATTCAAAGCGGAGAACTGCTGAGGGCCACGTGAAGCCCAAGAAATACACAGACAGACACACAAACTGACAAAAACAGATAAAAACATGTGGACTAAGCAGCGGGAGCAAAGCCCAGACTCTAAGTCCACATTTATTACCTGTTAATGCAACAGGCCTGCATCTGGATTCCCTTTTCAGAATCTCACACACACACACACACACACATATACATGGACATACTTTCACACAAACATGCAGACACACCCACATTCCATCTGCTGTGTGTCAAAAAAAAAAGAAAAAAAAACCTACGATGACTGACTGACTGCGGTGACAGGCTGATAAACAGATCAGATTTTAATATGCTGAAAGTTGATAAAAGCCATTAATCATGTCAGAGACGCAGGTGGTGTTGGACGCTCTGCGTACGGATCGCGCCAAAGTCACTGTGGGAAGAAGGCAGTCCTGTTTGACAATCTGTAGGAACATCTTGTACGCTAAGCCACCAGAAGAATTATAAGAAGCTGTCATGTGTTGATCTATGTGAGCGAGAACACGCAACGTTGTGAAAGTGAAAATATGCTGGTGTTTTGCTCGTTAGCAGAGTTATAATGAAGATTCGGCTAGGCTGAATCTGCAGGATTCAGTGTAGTCGATAAACACATGTTATGTGGGCACAATCACAAGAAATTAAGGGCATTTTATGTTCCTGAAGGAAGTACGAATGCCATTTTTGATGCACCTCCAGTCTGAATAGTGTGTGTATAGTGGGATCAATGGTGTGGAATTGATAGTGTTAAGCTACATAACGAATCACAATTTTTTTTAAACATATTTTAGCATCGACTTAATGTCTCAGGATGGACTATTAGTACTCAGTTTTTAGATAATTATTTGGTGAATTAATTAAAAAGCAGGTTCTGCCATGAGTTTCACTTTCAGTTTTGAGCATCAAGCACGCCAACATGACCGAGTCTTCATCAGTGCAGACAAAACATCTCAATCATGTTGGATGACACTGATTAATATTATATTATTATATTGAGTCATTACAGCAATTACACAGGGTGCGGAGTACATGGCATCTAAGAACTGAGCTACTTAAGATGTCAAACGTATTGATATTTCTAATCTTTTGATCTGGTAAATAAATTGCGTATCCAACATTGTCAAATGTGTAGCATTGACAAGTGTATTGTAAACAGTACTTGCCTTAAGTAATTTATGACTAATGTAGGAGATCTACTAGAGGACTGAAACACATTTGAGTGATTACGTCAGCTGCTAGTCAAAGCAGTCCAGCCCACAACAACAGGTAATTTCAGGTTTTAACAGAAAGGATGTAGTTAAACCTTTCATCACTCTCTACAGTCGCCTGGGAGGAATACAGTCATTAAATAAATCAAATGAGTCTTGAATATAATGTTCTGTTCCACAATTACGCTGGGATTAATTTTTTTGTGATTACACGGAATCCAAGGTGATCAGCCAGCTTTTCTAATACTGCCTCAAGTGGCCGTGTGCGGAACTGCTTTTTTTTTTTTTTTTTTTTTTTTTTTTTTTGCTAAGACCCTTCTCCTGGTTCTGATTGGTTGTATCTGACAGAGTGGTGTATTTCTCCAGGCAGCACTGGGAGTATTATGTTGACATATTTTTCGTACTGCATAAAATAAGCTTGAGTGGTTAAATGAAAAATCTGCAGAATGTGCTAATTTTTTATTTGATTAATTGATAGAATATTGTTTCCTAAGATAATTATTATCTGCAGCCCTGAAATGAATATATTTCAGAGTTGCTAGTGAACCATTAGAGACGTCGGGTGACCAGACATCTCTTCAGTCTCTGTTACTCAGACCAGAACTAGACCAGGTGACGTTTGGGCTTCGTTTCAATCTCCTCAGCTCTGGAATCAATTTCCTGATAAGTTAGGATGGAAAAAAAAAAAGTGGTTAGCTTCTTTAAAAAAGGGCTAAACATTTTACTGTTTAGAGTTTCTGCAGACTCCCCATAAAAGTCCACAGATTCAAGTAAGTAATTTATTTTATTCTATGTAATGCTTAGATTCTGGATTAATATTTTTCTTTATTGTAACTCTCTTTGATTTACCTGTAAAGAATCTTGAGCTTCGTCTCACTAATAATTTCATTATTGTTAATCGCATTATCTTTAACAAGTAACATAATATCAGATCCCTGCACAGTGACTGACACAGAGTTCCTGGATTGTTCTCTGAGCCAGTCTTAGAAAGATGGGCAGCTGTCTTACATATTTTCAATTAGTGCATAATTTTTCTGAACGTAGAACGATGAATATCGAAACATTTGGAAATGACCTCACAACCCTTCCCACACTGATGTACAGCGATCATTTCTTCACTCAGGTCATTGCGGATGTCTGTCCTCCTTTCAGCGTTAACAAATGGAAGCACGCCTGAGAGCAGCAAACTCCTAAAAGTCCTTTTATAGAGGCGGCCACACTTTGACTCTGATCAGTTAATCAAGTGCTTAAAATAGTAGCACAAGGCGGATATTCTTCCTCTTTTGTGCATTTTGAACAGGTTGGAGTTATATTTATTTAAAGGGTGTGTTTTTTGTTTGTTTGTTTGTTTGTTTTTGCATGTAATGGAGTTGAAATATTGTTTTTTGATTTCCAAAAAGATAAAACTCTAGAATCAATAGAGCGTGCCATTATGTTTCTCACATGTGCAGAGATTTCAAAACATCTCCGCTTGTGCGTGCGTGTGTGTGTTGGAGTGAGGGTGTGGGGTTGGAGAGTTGGGGCTAATTACACCTCAGGGACGGGGAGTTTCAGGTCTTTTTAAATAAATAAATAAACAGATTTTAAAAAAAAAGTCAATCGATAGAGGAAGCCTGATCTGGCGCTCTGGGCCTAATCTTGGCCTCTCACTTCATCAGACCTGAGGGGAGTGAAGGAAGGGTGCGGGGATGGGGGAGGATTTGGCATGCAGAGAAAGAAGGTCGGGTTACATCCCTCCAGTTGGATGTGCTGTGCTATTTCGTGAATGTTCTTGTCTCCTACTTACAAAAAAAAAAAAAAATATTTTGTAAAAATCCCCCATTTGTTACCTCGGCAGACGCGTACACACTCGCAACGCACCTGTCTCCCGATTTCCCAGAGGTGCATTTCGAACAAATCCGATGCATATCCATCCTAAATCTGCAACACATACGAGCATGACACATCTTGTGCTCAGCACAGTTCCACAAAACCCAAATTTGTCACAGATTAGCGAGAATTGTGAGGCCGTACAGCTGCACGCATCCTGGGGGAATATCGCCCGCTCGGCCTCTGTACGAACTAGTGAGAGTGTGACTGCACTTGTTGAAGAATTCCACCTGACACGTCTGAATGCCGAGGGCTGCGCGGTGTGAGAGTGGATGTGCTTAAGCAAACCAAGCCAGGGAGAGTCCTGAGAGCCGACACATCCCCTCCGAGCTTGTCGAATCGCAGCTGGACCCTGTTCCCATAAACCTCTGCAGGCAGCCAAAATCTCAGCGCTGGGCAGTAATGTTCCTGACAAATTAAGACCTGTTTAAATGGGAGAGGGGGACTGGGCAGTAAGGTTGTTGCTAAGCAGGGTTACGGCATGCTGGCAACAGGTCTAGAGATACCGCTGACTGAGGAGATGCTTCCTGTCAGCAAGTTTGTTCTCAGCATATCTGAATATTTTGCTTTTTTTTCTAAGCAGTTTTGAAGACGATGGTACATCAAAATCAACGACTTATGCAAAATGAAATTTAATTACGTTTTGAATGAAATGTAAAGGCGACTAGTTGCTATGATCCTCAGAAACTCACAGGTAACAAGAATCTGGAAAACACTGTGAATCAATGGACAATGTATGATTGGAGAGTTTCTGTTACAAAATATGAATGTAGTTATTTAGAGCATCTCATTAAGACTGCTACTTTTAGGAACTTTTATAGTTCCTAAAAGTAGCAAAAAATATAACTTATCAATAGAGCTGCACAATGTTTCGGATCTCAACCATCGTCAGAACGTTAAAAGGACTGCTTGGAAACAATGTTTGATGGGATTTAATTTTTTATTACTCACATATTGCTGGTCTGCAGATTTATAATAAACATTGTCATTTGATGGGGACATCATGTAATAGTACTAATACTGGTATTATGTTGTTCTTTATTTGTCCAAGTAAAAAGATTGATAATTGAAAACCAGCTATTATACTTTGGCTTAGACATCTTCTGAGGACGCCAAAACTGGCTCTTTGAAAGAGAACTTGGATAAATGTAGAGGTGAACTACATTACTTCATCCAGTGTCATACAATTAATCAAGACTGTTTGCATGCGCATCCGCACAGCACACAATGAAAACCTCCTGCACCTGTAAAAGCAAAGAAAAAAAAAAAGAAGCTTTTAACAGTTTTAACTGTTGTGCAATAAAAGCAGTCAAGAAAAGCCAGGTTGTAAAATGCCAACAAGAAAACACAGATGGAAGACGAGCGTTGTAGTTTTATCGCAGTAACTTTCATGTTTATGAGGCTAGCCACAGTAGCTAGAGGCATTTCCTTTAAACGCGTCCTGATTGTCATGCCAGACATTTAACATCTGTTGTAGTTAAGTGGTATTTGAATATCGGTCAGTATTGGACACGACATTTTTCTCAATATTGTTCCAATATTTTGTTGTGCCCAAGCATGGACTATATTTAGTGGCAAAGCTTACTGCTGCATTTCTAAACCTCAGCATTTTCCTGTCGGCACCGTCAGAGCCATGAAACCAACCAACTAAGATCAGGTACCCAATGTAAGGTTTCTGACAGAGGGGGAAAAGAATAATCAGAAGAGTTGATCAAGAGCTAAGCGGCATTCACAGAGAGCTTAAGAAGGTCAAGAAAAATATACGATAAACAACAAGTAATTCTCTAAACTCACTGCACAAGACTCCACTGCTGAAGAAAAAGCATGTGCAAGTTTGTTTAAAATTTAAAGTGAAATTTTCAGGTGTGAACATCATGAAGCATTCTTAGTACAAATCTGAAGTTAAAACGAGAGTGGATTTTCAAGCAAGACCAAAGTCTTCAACACACAGCCAAGGAAAGTCTCAACTGGTTTCAGAAAAAGAACATAAAACCGTGAGAATGCACCAGATGATCAGCAGAGACGCACGCAAGGCTTATTTTACCCACTATAACTCTTTGCTTCCTATTTCCAGTGAGATACTTAAATCTTAGTTGAGTTAGGAACAGGACAGTTTGATCGGTTGCAGTCACTGATCGATGACATTAGAGGCAAAGTGCATATTCGCCAGTGAATGGTGATGTGTTGTTATACAGGATGCCCTGAGGGCCAACCAATTAGCTGTTGACAGGAAGAGAGATGTATGGTTTGCCTGATCCGTCTGAAGCTGGGAGTGGGACGTGGGTGAATGGACAGAGAAAACATGGTGGTGCTGAGGGCAAAAGCACAAGAGGAAAATGGATGGGGGTGCTGCAAGTTTCTCAACGGTGTCATACCGTTCAGTGAAGCAAAGGTATCAAAATAAAATTATTGCTCAAGGTGAAATTTAAAAACTCGTTTTTAAACATCCGGAATGACACATACAAGCATGCAAGAAAATACAGAACATTAGAGTTTCAGGCCTAAAAGCAATAGCATTCTATTTTTTTTTTTTGCTAACACAAGAGACATCTGGAGACGGGAAAGAAAAACACTGGAGCAGCCGTGCATGGGAATGCACTGGCCTCCTTGCATTGCTATGGCAGGCCTTGATTAGCCTGGCTAGCTAGCCAACTAATAGTTAATAACTAAGCTAATCTGGATGCTACTAAAGTTTTTATATCACTTATGTTTTCTTTTCAGTAATATCAATTCAAAATTAAAAGGGGGGTGCTGCGCATTTCTGTGCACATAGTGTCATTTTATAGCACAGCCAATTAACTATGTTACCTTCAGTCGTTACAAAAATGCTGTACATTTAAAAATAATCTATATCCCATACTTCCTCATTTTATTGTTCTGTTTTTGAGAATACTGTGCTGAGTTAGCGTGTCCAATTGTTGTTTGACAATTGTGAGATTCAACTTAAGCTTCATACGTTTAACTTGGTGAATTTGACATAAAAATTAATTGTTTACGATCTGGATATTTTTGTGTAAAAAAAAAAAAAAAAAAAACTTCTGCTGACGTGATGATAATGATTGTGGCCTCTGAATAATGGTGACCAGGAAAATGGGAGTGTAGCAGGTGCAACTCCATCTGACTGTCACAAACACAGGGCACTTATGCAACAGAAAGCTCTGCTGGTTTGTATGACAGACGGATGCTGTAAGGAAGAGTGAGGTTAGCCTCTAATTATTGGGTGATCCCTTTGCACAGACATGATTTATCTGACTTCCACTCCCTTAACCCTCTTTTTCCTCCTGCGGTAGCAACAACATATTTAATCTAAGGTGTTACTTGTTTTCAGACTGGGTTTCTGATATGTAGTGGATTCATCCAGGACAACTAATAAGAAAAGGTCAGTGACATTTGGCTTCCAGGTGAAATCTATGGAAAACTTTAAAAGTTCACACTATAGTGATATTTTAAAATAAAGCTAGGGCAATTAAGAAGAAACATACAATGGTCTTTGAGGATCTGGGGGTACAGAGTTAATGATGTGACCTTGATTGTTGTCCCTAAAGATGAAATTCAGCCTGTGTTGTTTATGTAGAAACACAATGACTAGATTAAATATATATTTTTTAGATAGTATCGGCTTGTTACGGCACCATTCATAAGGTTTAGGGTGGTTCTGTATTGACTAGACACAAGGTCCTATTGATCACTTGTTAGGTGTCGTCTTGGTCTCATGATGTAAAAAGGTGGACAGCAATATGAGGAGGACCGCTAATACCAATTTTGATTGAACCAGGAAATGTATTGGTTGATTCATGGATCAAACAGGTCATGAATTGTTGATTGGTCCTCTTGAACCTGATCAATCAGATCTTGTTTATTGATTCTATAGGTATGATTCTCAAAGCTGCAAAGTTCAAACTGTTACAAAAAAAAAAAGCAGCAGTGAGAGAAGTTAGGGTAACCAAAGAACAAGGTCTCATTAGACAACAAATGAAAACCTATATGGAAAATTATATGTCTATAACTTAATCCATAACAACCAGTAAATCAAACGAATGATTGTTTTACAGCTATATAGGATCACAAATTGAATTAAATCAGAATGTAACAGTAATATTTTTGGACTTCAAGCTTTTCACGTCTGTTGACAGCTTCCATATATAAAAGGAAAAAACAGGACAATACCACCAAGAAACATTATGAAAACTGTTATTTTTAGAATCTCAAATCGTCGCCTGCATGAAAAAGTTTGATTTAACTCTAAAGTTCAGTTGTGGTAGTTGGTGTAATCAAGAAAAGAGCGTGCACTAGAGCCAGAAATCTGAAAATATAGCTCCAAATGTGAATTTTTGAGTAAATTGAAGTGACCAAATGGGACAAACATATATCATGTTGCACAGAAAAGCCTTCAGTGTTTTCCTGGTCAAGTCTAAACTGAGAAGAAAGCCTATGTAGTAGGGGCTGCAAGCATGTTAACCAACCTCCTCTAAAACTACAGAACTCAACAATACGCCCACATGTTGACCTAAGGAAAGTTACTCAGGTACATTTGTCTTGGAGCACACTTCCCAGAGCCTCATGTTCTCCTCATTAGGAGTGGACGCACTGGGGTATCGTGACACAATAGACTAGATCCATGGCAATATGAATGCATAATTGTACACAGAAGAAGAAAAAAATGGGAAGAACTCCAAGAAACACCAATAATGTGAACAACAGACAGTCTCTGAGAGAAGGACCACATTTATTTGTCATTTAAGGATACAGTAGCCGGAAACCCTTAATCTCTGGAGAGACATCTGTAATAAAGTGTTTGAAATCATACAATAATGAAGTGGGAACCCAAGAGTGTCATCGGTCTTCTAGAAAAGGTCACCTTGACCTGTATGCAAGCCTCAATAGCATTCGAAAAGATAATCCATCTGCCAAGCACATAGGCAAAACGGTAAGAAGTCTTCAAGCAAAGCAAGGATCTGTCAAGTCGATGGCACTGTGCTGCTGTATTTCCTTTCACCATAATGTTTTACAATTTATTATTCTGAATATCACTTTTATAAATAGATGCACCTGGAATATTGGCCAGTAACTGGAATCGAACTATTTTCTGCCTGATCACACTGACAACACTCTTCAACGTGGAAGGTGGAGGAAGGATTCTCAAAGCTAGCCATTTTCTGTATCACTGTGGTGTTTAATATGATTTAAGATGTTAGTTGTTTTTTGGGGGTTTTTTTAAAAAAAGGGGGGAAAAGTTTCCTAAAACGTAGCCCACACTTCATTCAAGCTGCCTTCCTGTTACCAGGTAACAGGAAGGCTGGACAGAGTTCACTCTTTAAAGAAATCATTTCTATTTTGAAACATGCTGAAGGGAGTTTCTTTTCAGTCTTTCCCGACGGATGATGAGGCAAGCTCTGGTTCTTTAGCACTAACAGTTTACAAAAAGCAAAGCAAAGACATTTCAATGTCTAAAATTCTAATTGTGCAGGTAATCTGTTTTGTTCCTCTAAATTGTTTTCCGCAAAGTCAAGGCCTGTTATTTGGCGAGTTGCCAAATAACAGGCAAATAATTGCATATTGATCTTTGTATTTACAGTCTGTGTGTCGCAGACAATAACTTCCCAGCACCGAAACAAAGACTAGCAGGTCTTTTCCTTATGCCACACACACTCTACAGGTCGAGTCATGTCAAGGATCAAACCTATTGAGGTCAACAGGTTTTCTCTTTGACTGCTGAGTGATTGCAGAGTAAACAGATGAGATAGCACCAGTAGCTCCTTTTAAACACTCACTTCCTCCTTTTAAATCAACTTGGCAATCTTATTTTACAGACAACTGCTCCACTGCGCTCCAGAAGCAGAGAAAGTTCTCAATCTGAACAATTTCTAATCACAAAACCACAATAACAGCTATTGTAAAAAATTTACCTTTTATTTTACCTCTTTGTTTCGTTGAAATACGCTGAAAGAAATCTAAGTTCTTCACTCATAGAAAGGAGAAAAAAAAGTAATTCATCTATGTTACTCAGCATTTCTATTCCACAACGATTTTTTTTATCTGCTTTGAGATTTGGATACAAACAGCTAACATGACAAAAAAGAAAACAAAAAAGAAATCTATACCACATATGACCAAAGTCATATCGGTTAATACGTCTACGATCATTTCCAACCAACAGGCATGACTATTCCTGTTTCCAGTATAATCCAGTCATACTTCTTGTATTGTCTAATCCAGCTGTGTTGAGCATTTTATGGAAGGAGAGGATTTCTTGGTGAGCCTGGACTCCCAGCAGCTGCTCTGAGGGCGTTCAACGCTAAGCCGCAGCGCTGGCGGAAACCCTGGCTACTTAACACGTCACAACAATGTTCTTCGCTTGTTCTTGCTCACGTTGCAATCACAAATGCTGGGATTTTTATGTCGCAGACAAAGCATCGCCTAGTGTTGATGGACTACGATGTTTTACGTTTTCACAAATGAAAACGGTGTGTGGTGCATTTGTGATTTCTCCCCGACCTGCTTGTTGTGTTCTGCTGTTTTCTCTCTGTCTGCTCTTTGCTTGTAAAGGGAACATGCAACCTCGGTGTGCACACAGAAACCGGATATTTATGGACGGGATGTTGCTTCACCTTTCCCAACTGAACCTGCCTCAAAGACACCAAAGGTTGGAGCCTGTAGAATAACATGCCACGCAGGGTTCACTGCTGTGATCTGCTGCGTGACACACCTGTTTAGACGGTTTCCACCGCAGCATCCCAGCAGGGGAAACAGAAACCCCTCACCGTTCTTTAAGGAATTCGAACTCAAAACAAACATCAAAATGACTCAAAGGTCAGGGCACACTTATGACCGCCCATACACTTAAAACCAGATATAGACTGGTCTGGTAAAAAAAAAAACGGACCCTTGTTCTAACGCTTCGCTTCGACCCACGGCTATTGAGAAACGATTGCTTGCTGGAGGCACAGATTCTGTTAAAGTTTCAAACTATACCCAGTCGCTAACAATTGGCCAAGACGAATGTGATATGCCAGTTCAAAGCTGAAAGGTTTTACCAGAAAAAAAAAAAACGTTGTAAAGAGAAACATGCTGAGCCGATCGAGGTAGCTGTTAATATCAATTTGATATTTGGAAGCGTGGTCAACAAAGACTATATGGCTTCGTTCACTTCCTCGGAAAAAATGGGGTTTTATTCTGGTAAAACAGCACAGAAAATCTCCAAATGAGATTATGATGAAACACCTCAATCTTAGTTTCATTAGACCACAGGACATGTCTCAGGCGTTGTGCATTTTCAAACTGTAATTTGGCTTTTTTGTGTTGAAGTAATGGCTCCCTCCTGGCTTTCTGCCCAAGTCAGCACAAAACCTTTGTCACCGTGGATAATGAAGCTCTCTTACCAGCTTCAGTCTTTTGCTTTTGCTCAGGGGTTGATAACCATATTTTCCACCTAAACTCGTTCGTCTTTGGTATGTAGAGGTTTTTCCTGAAAGGGCAAGATGGCTGAAAATTCCTACAGTGCACTTCTCTGTTTGAACAGACAACTTGAGGCATCTGGAAATTGTTTCCCAGAATGATTCAGGCTGGTATCTTGGCTGATATCTTTAGATTTTCCACTATGTCACGTAAAAGAAGCAGCGACTTTGAGGTGTGGCTGAAAATACATATTTTAGTGTGTGCAACAATCTAAATTGAGTAGAAATAACATAATTAGCAATAGTCAAGAAGAAATAAAAAAAAAAAAAAATCATAAAGTCACCTTTTTTTTGTCAATATTTTGGCAATTAACAAAAAGAAGTAATTAACTTACATGAACAAGAAATTTTAGGTCAGAAAGAACAAAAGTTGTATTATGCAACTACGGTTTGAGCTCCACCTTAAAAGCCTAAATAATTTTTAAAAAGCATGTAAGAATACAGATAATTCTAATATAATCTGGTAGGTGACTCAAACATGCAGAGACTATCAACTAACCACGGATGAGACCAAATCACTGAGTGCCGTACAGCAAAGAATCACCAACAGATTTGCAGGATCCCGTGTAGCTGGTTGGATCTCAGTCAGCCTGTTGCTAAAAATCAGAACCAAAGTCAGCCGGCTGAACCTCCCCTCGACTAACGCAGGGAGCACACAAGGAGTGATCTGGGGCTTAGAGAGGAGATGAAGGCAGAATTAGCCGAGGTGTGGTGGGGAGGAGCCCTGACAGCGAGGTGTTTCATAAACTATATTTTGTACCTCAGGTTGCCAGGTTCCAGATGTTTGGGTGGAGAACCTCTGACGCTGATTCAGAGTATGGATTAGGAAATTTATGTACACAAGGAGAATACATCCCAACAGATGGGAGTTTTATCTTCCTCAGCTGGCTTAGTTTCTAAATTTGAGACAAGGTCACAATGGGCCTGAGATGTAGACAGAGCAGCAGGCGCCTTGGACTACATCCTGTCAGCTTCACTTTCACACCGTCAGATCAATGAATTACTCCCTTAAAACCCATCACAGGCTCATTACTCACACTCAGATTGTAAGAGTTCTGCTTAAATTCAAGATTACCTGGCAGAGATTCAGTTCAGAAAGAAAAAAGTTAGGAGCTTTCCAATAAACCCCTGAACATAAATGTCATATTCCAGCATAATGACGGAGCGACAGAAGCTGGCGTGAAGAGTCGGTGCTCAATACTAATCTTCTCATGCCCCCTAGTGGCGAGAAAGGGTATGACTAAGCAGCAGAAGCCGTGGGAATTGCAGCAAATTGACAAACATCATATGACGATGGAACATGATTAAGAGTCTTGATTAGACTTGAAATAGTGCCCTGCGTATTTCAACACAATAAAAACAAATTAACATCCAGACGAGACCAGCAGCTTGCAGTGGAACCGGAAATTAAAAAAAAAAAAAAAAAAGTTCCGTCTTAAAAGTCCTGAGCAGGGTCTGGTTGGTGTTAATTTAATAGGTCCTTGTTTTCAGAGGAGAATAAAGTCATTTTGCGCGGCACAAATTTATTCACCCCGATCTGAATCTCATTGATTTCATGCTCTATTCAGCCGGAACACAAAAGATGCCGACTCAGCAGAGAGCTTGACAGTTTCTTTTAAGGAAAGGGTGTACCGGAATGAAGATTAATGCGCTGCAAAAGTAAAAAGAGCTGAATGCCTATTAGTCAATAGTTTTTAATAAAACTCTGCGTCTCCGGTGCGGCGTGTTGTGTAAAATTAGCGACTGTTGCTGCAAAACTGTGGAGGTCCTTCCAGAGCCAAACGCACTGTTACGCTTCAATTTCATAAAATCTACAAAATCTACAATGCTGTGGAAAAGGCATTGTAAATAAGGGGGTAAATAATTGTTTTGTCACAATTCCATCCTTAAAATAATGCATAATAGAACCTGAGTGAGTATCAAGCGCAGTTTTTATTTGTTGATTAAGGAATACATAAAAACATAAAACCAGCCTGGTCAAATGTGGGAAAATGTTTTCCCCTGAGCGACCGTTGACGGAAAGAGCTTCCATCAAGCAATGGCAATAAGTTTTTAACGTCGCTGTGGAACCTTGTTCAAGCTTGAACAACCTGTTTGCTGTCAGGCTGCAGGTTTACTGGGGAATTTCTAAAAGTAGAAAGAGAGGCAGACCTTCTAGTTATCAGGTTCCTCTCCTGTGGAACCGGCTCACAATTTTAGTCCACGAGGCAGACACCCTGTCTACTTTTAAAACCAGGCTCAAGAATTTCCTTTTGTGATAAAGCACATAGTTAAAAACAGAGTTATGTTTGCCCAATTACTAGGAGGTAGAGTGTTCGGCCCGATCCGGTGAAGAGGAATTGAATCCTCCTGTTCTCCTTACTTCTGCCTCTCTCATGCCTCTTTCTAATGGCTCAGGTTATCCTGATATATTTCTGTATCTGTGTCGCTGTAGCCTTAGGCTACTGGAGGACAAACTGACCACTTTTGACCACTCTGCTATTTTCTTCTTCTACTACTCTCCAATTTGCATTATTTGCTGATATTTCAACTGCTAACTCTGGTCTGGCGTTCCTGTTGGTTGTGATGCCTTCTTGGAGGAGGGCACTGGTTGAGATAATGCTGGAAAAAATTAAAAGTTCTCCCTCTCCTACTATTAACTTAACTAGAAAGCAGTCTTTTTCCGTAAGCTCTGAATCTCAAACCCCCAGCCATTCGTACTGAGCCAGGTTGTGCTGGACATTTCTTTCTGTTAAAGGTGCGTTTTTCCTCTCCACTGTCTCCCCATGCATGCCCAATATGAGGGGATTGCTGTAAGTCAATGGCAACGCAAGAGATTATCACTTCTTGCACATGCAGTAGGAGTGAATGTTGAAGTTCAATGTCTCGATGCAATCTGCTGGGTTTCCTTAGACAAAAAATAATAATAATTTAACTGATTTGATTAATGAACTGAACTTGATGCACTGTTTGATAACTGGGATGAACTGGAATGTATGTGTGACTGAATTGTAAAGTCTCTTGGTACTGTATAAATAAACCGAATTGATCAATATCTAGATTCAAACCCAGATATTGACAAGGCTATTTCAAAGCCTTCATTTTGTTTTTTTGCATAAATTGTTTTAGCCAATCAGATGTGAAGTTTCTCTTTAACTTCACATCATTCCCTATCTCCCAAATGCCTCGGAGCTTCAGGTCATAAACTGATGGTTTTCAGATTAGTTTCAGACCCGATCCTAAAGCAGCTCAGCGGTCCCAGACCATCACTTCACTTCCACCGTGTTTGACTGTCAGCATGATGTTCTTTTTCTGAAACGCTGTGTGACCTAATGACCTCCTGGATGGGTTGCTGATGTGCCACTGGAGTAATTTGTTTCCTCCATCCATGCCTAATAATTTTCACTGTCATTTAAAAGAGTCCCAAAGTTTTAGAAAGAGCTCTGTGACACGTTCCAGATGCAAGTGACTTTGTTTTTCATCTGCGTTGGAATTTCTTTAAGTTTTGAGCATCTCTTTGAGATGTTTTGTTCAACTTCAACTTGTTAGGAAGGTTCTATGCAAAATCATTTCTAAGATGGGTGAGGAGTGTGGCTCAGCGTTGGCACAAACATCTCAGATAATTACAGGTAATACATGATTTAATTAAAAGAGGTGGCCATTATTATTATGCTTTCTTTTAATGAGGGTCAGGTTCGTTTGGTCAGCTTATGAAATTGTATTTTTGTATTCATTTGGGTTATTCCCAATATTAAAAAGAAAGAAACTCTGTGATTGGGGCAAATACTTTTTCACGGCACTGTAAGTGGATCCCAACACATCCTCCGCTAATGTGATCTCGTGTCCATCTGAAATGCTTCCTGAAGACTTTCTAATGAATATAAAGCACAGAAAAGTCCCCAATTAGTGGGACAGCGAGGAGGTAAGGCGCCTTGGCGCACCACACAAACAAACTTATCTTGACAGGGTCTCCGGGCCGAAGGAGGTAGATGCAGCCGGTGGCGGAGAAGGCCCCAAAGAAAATGAATTACCTTCCTGACAAACGTCAAAGCCAATCACGGCGAGCATCGTCTGCCGTTCCCGCGCCCCAGATCCCTGCCGCCGCGTTTCATCTGCCGGTGTTAGTATGCACACGGGCCGGTGCGTCAGCCTCCAAATGTATTCATTTATTCAGAGCCCCTCGGAGAAATCACAGTGTCTTGTTGTCCTTTTTTTTTTTTTTTTTTTTCCCTCCGCTGTCCAGATGGAATTTGCGTGAATAACATCAGTTTAGTGAGGCAGAAAATAAGTACAGGCTAGCACAGCGAAGGGGACTGGATTACACCCTCACACAACCCCCCCCACCTCCACAAAAAAAAAAAAAAAAAAAGACAAGTGTCACCTTCGCATACTTCATTCTCGCTGTCTGTCTCCCCTTTCTCCTCAGTTTCTTCTCCAGTGGCGTCGAAACTTGGCCGGGAGAGGGGGTCACAATTGTTTTAATATCCTCACAATTGGCAGGTGCAATTAAACCAACCGTCACGATTCAAAGAGTGGAGGAAAAAAATAAAAAGAAGAAAGCACGTGCTCAACCGCGTAGGGAGAGCGGCCCGCTCCTCATTTATTCTCCCTTTGTTTTGCATCTATAACGGCTAATTGCATTAATATTTCAGATTCACCTGGAAAAGCACCAGACCCATCTTGGACGAGTAATTGAGATGAAAGTGAGGGGGAGAAAATGTGAATCAATATGTCCAGCTTCGATAAAGCCCAGGAGAAATTAAAATGACTTTAATCACACCAGTGGAGAGCCTTGATATCCATCCCCAACCAAAAAGAAAGAAATCAGCAGGCAGTTTTTCCAAGAGACTGAGAGCTTGTTTTTACTTATTAGTGCTGAACTGAGAAGCTTCTATGTGGTGAGCTATACAGTTACTAAACTTTACAAATCAGACACTTTGCCTTGCAAAAGTATTCATACCCCTTGAGATTGTTCATGTTTTCTCACTTTAGAACCGCAAATTTAATGTTTTTTACTAGAATTATGTGCCATAAACCAAACAACCTAGCATGCGATGGTAAAGGGAAATCACTTGGTTTACAAAAGTTTTCACAATTTAAAAGAAATAATTAAAAAAAAATCTCTAAAGTCCACCATTCCTTTCTTTAGAACTCCATTTCATCTGATGAATAAAATCCAGTGAAACTAATTGTTTCCGGGAGCCAAAATCTAACTTTTTCACCGACATGCTTTACGTCACATCGTGCGTTTCACTCTAGAAACAGTGAAACACAGTAGTGGTGCCATGATGTTGGGAGGATGTTTAACTTCAGCAGAAAAAGGAAAGCTGCTCAACACTCAACGAGCCACAACACAGAGAGAAAACCTGGCAAAAAAAAAAAAACAACAACCCACCTACGGATGAGTAAAGCTGGTAGATTGGCAAAGACTTGCAGCTGTAATTGCAGCAAAACGTTGTACCAAGTATTCCCAAATGGATTTCAAATTTTTCAAAATTGTATTTTGTTAAAAAAAAAATTAAACTGTGTATTGTTTTCCTTCAACCCCAGTTGTGCACTACTTTATGCAGGTCTATCCCAAAAAAATCCCAATGAAACGCAACATTAGGTAAACTAGAGCAGTAAGTGAAACAGAACTTACCTCTCTCAGGACCGTACTGCCGTATCCTCTGTAAAGACCTCGAACACCCTATGCAGAAAACCCACAAACACAGTGAATTTGAAACCGTTTTATACCAACACGGTGCACCACGGTGCACCACGTTTCCATGCTGAAACATGGTGGTGGCTACATTAGCTGAAATGACTTAAAAAGCATTTACTTTACTTATTTCACATTTCTACATGCACTAACCAGCTAAAACATTAAAACCACATAACTTCCTCCTGTTGAATATCCACTGGAGGGAATCTTAGTGGCTCAGACTTATTCTAACACATTTTTTCGATACTCCCACAGGTTTGGATCCGAGAAGTTTGAATGCCAAGTAAACCCTTTGGCTTCATTGCCATGTTTCTTCTGCTGTTCTTGAGCTATATCTCCTTACAACCAGACTCACTGTCTTCCCATGGGAAGCCATTGGCAGTCCAGGAGCGAACGTCGGAACGTCGGAGCTAGAAGAACCAAACAGATGGCAGTGCTGACAAAATAAATCTGGTTTGCACACTTTACCTGTCACTGGTTTCCATTGCTCTGCTTACGGTACAACTTGCACAACTACTAATGATGGCAGTTCATTGCTTCTCCACTAATTTGTCCTCCTTGAGCCAAAGTCTTATTTTTTTCCAGATTCAAAATTTGTGAAACTGGTGAGTGCAACAGAAATATTGCAAGTTAGAAACAAAACACAAAAAAGCATTATGATTCAGCTACCCGTTACCTCCTCTCTGAGTGTGGCCAGCAGCATGTTGTAGGTGGTGGATGAGGGAGAGGCCTGGGTTCTCTGCTTCACCACTTCTGTAGGCACCCGGATCAAACACGCCACCTGGGAACAAAAAGGAGTCCATGTCCGCTCAATGAGTGTTGCTAGTTCACTTCTGTGTGACAAAAATAAATAAATAAATTAAAAAAAAAATACATATATATATATATATATATATATATATATATATATATATATATATATATATATATATATATATATATATTTTTAGCACCCTCTAGTCTAGAAATCATCACTGCAATATCTGTGTGTGCAATATCACAATCGCAAAGGACTGGATTTTATTTGTCGAGGGGCCCTGCAGGTTGTGGAATCCTACATTCATATTTTCCTGAGCTCCCTTCACAATTACTGGTGAACTTTTAATAAAAAAATATTTTTGGAAGGCCTAAGATAAAGTCCTCTTTTCTTTGTAAACCAAGACCTTAAACAGAGTATTTTGTTAATTCAGTTAAAAATCCAAACTTTCACTTCAGTGGCATTTATTTGCGGGGAGGAAAAAAGAAATCCAAGATTGTTTTTAAGACATCACTGGTACCACCATTTTTGACACAACTATCAGTTACTATAAGGAGAATTTCTTTATTTATACTTGATTTGAGTGTCTAGAAACTCTTAGCTCGTACTTCAAGCGTTCATGTTTCTCTAAGCTACATAATATAAAACACAGCCATAATTATTTTATCCCCTCTCAATAATGGAAAAGACAAACTGACATGCTAATAAACTAAGGTAAGCTGTTCATCTTACCAATGTAAGATGAACAGCTTACCTTACTAATGACCTGAAACAGGTCATAACTAGCAAAACAACTTTCCTGCTAAACTTGTACATGTCTACAAAATAATATTTGAAAAGAATAAAATGACTAAAACTGTGGAGTCGGTCAACATGCACAGTTGACGGATTCCACAGCTGTTAACGGAGGTTTAAAAAAACCTCCTAATTTCACACCTGCAGAGCTGACAAGAACAGAGAGGACCCTTAAGAATACAGCAACATAAAAAAACTGTTTACTGCTTGGAAACTCCTTTGTGTCTACTATCACAAACATAAATATGCAGGATTCCTTTAAAACGTGTGCTTTGGTCAAAGGAAAAGAACGCCGAATATTTCAGCAACAAATGGATTAGGAGTGAAGCAAAGGTTAAACATGGAGCTGCATAATGAAGTGAACTGCAGTATAACTGTTTTCTACAGTTTAGTCACATGAGATTCCTTGGATTTAACATTTGCTAAGACGTGGCATTTTAACTCAGCACAACATATTGCACAGTTATTGTTATATCACTGTACGACCTATGCATATCGTGAAGAACTGCCTGGACTGCAAAAAGTGATAGCCAATTATTTAAGTACAATGCATTCAGGTCCTCCTTGCATGTAGTTGGTAACACTTGTTTAATGCAGCATAAAAAAATCTTTACATGAGAAATAGGTGGTAAAGTCAGTTAGCAACTACCGCTACCTTGTTTTAATGTGAAAATAGCAACTATAAGTAACAACATCATGAAGAGATTGAGGCAATCACTTAAATTATGTGAAAGGCAGTAGGGGCCCGTTTTGTCTTCTCAAATACCAGTAAATGCCAAATAAAAACGTGGTGGACTCTGCAAGAAAACTTAAAACAAGTCTTTATGTTTTTCAGTAGGGTGACGATCTCAAACACACAATTAAATCAACCCAAAAATGGAAAATCAACCTTCTTCCATTGCTACCTAGAGAGAACCTAAAGACAGTCTGCTAAGAAAGAAGACATTTCTATGATCCTGTCTTTGAAATGTTGCTGGAGAAAATTAATAGCAATCCTACTGATAAAACCAGCAGTTTTCCATCCACTAAATCAATTTGCTCAATTAAAAGTTGGATCTTCTTAAATATTTCAGTGTGCGGTCATGCTGCTGCTTCACCAAGGAAGCCAATAAGTGTCAGCGGTGCTTTATTTTACCCTCCTGGTCTACATGACAACATGATATCTGACCATAATACGGCGTGTGAAGGGAGCGCTTCCATGTAGCAGCCAGACGAGCGACCGCTCCAGTTAGAGTGCAACTTGGCCGGCCAACAAACAGCTACAAACAGGCGACACGACGCAGGTGCGGCGGCTGGCGCGTCTGCAGAAGGTCACCAGGCCGACCGTGTATCTGTGTCCAGAGAACATGCTCCTGTCAAACACGCTGATAGATTCGGACACGCGCTCGCACCTCGGTAACCGCGCGCTCTGCTCAAGTTCCAACCCATCCACCATATATCAACAAAAATATGGACTGCCAACAGCAAGTGAAGATAGACATGAATATTTATGCCTCCTAAAGGCGGACAGGCAGGCGGGCGCAGCTGCCCACCTGGCAACTTGATTTCCCCATTTATCCTGCGTTGGCGTGGAAACGCCAGCTAACGGCGAGCGGTTCTTAACGGAGCGACTGCCGGAGCCGCCCTCCAGCCCTCCACCAGCCTCCCCCAGAGACCCCAGAGTGGCGCAGATGCCCGCTGGCTGGTCCCACCCTCGCCACGGTGGAGTCTGGTGAGGAGGGATGGAGGGCGCGATGAGATGAAAAGCGTCTTTTTCTTTACTCTCTGTTGCTCCTTCTCGTTTTAGCGGCACTGAGAGCGAAACATAAGGCTCTCTGGCCGTGAGGGAGAGGACAGTACCCCGACAGCTGTTGGAGGAATCATTTTAGACAGGCACTTATATTTCCTACCATTTTTTTTTTCAGTCTGCCACGAAGGAAACCTTCAGAGCAAAAACACGGAGAGGCACCAGGAATGTTAGAGGCTTAGACACGGGAAATACAGATTGACGATACGGATTTAGACTTTATCGTAATATTTTTGCGATACTGTTGTGATAACAATAAAAATGACGATAAAAAAAACGATTTCTTGCTTTTTTTTTGGTAACTGTATGGATGCAAATGCATGGCACAGCATTCATAGCGGCACAAACACAAACACTGGTCTTGAAAAACATTCTCATTTGAAACAGAAAGTGAAAGAAGTGTGACTGAAGCTGCACAAAGTGACTGCATTTAATCTAATTTTAGAATGTACTGATATTTGTTGATTATCTCGTGGAGCAAACAGTAGAGGAAAGAGTAAAATTAACACTTCAGATAATACTGTCAATGTTTTTAACAACATTCATTGAAATGCAGAGATATGTTATCTCAGTAACAAATTTTTTATGATAAATAATAAACAATATGAGAGATGCCCACCCCATACAGGATACATAAAGCTGAACAAGTAAAAATTTTGGCTGACTGAATAAAAACTTACTATCTACTAAGTTGGGCTAATTCTGTACTGACAGTACCTTGAAAACGTATTTGTACCCTTTGAATCCTACTATATTTGCTCAAGTTGCAGATCATCAATGTGTTTTATGTGGCAAGCCAAGACAAAGTGGAGCATAACTATGGAGAGGAAATAAAAGGATACATGGTTTTGTTTTGTATATATTATTTGTTCTTCATCAATACAAACCTGTAAAGTATGACATGCATTCATATTCATCCCTATTTACTCTTAATATGTAGAAATACGTAGAAAGTGACCTAATAGTAACTGTGCTCAATGTATTCTCAACAGTTTTAACAGAACTAATCAGCTCCACAAAAACTGCCTTGTGTGGCAGGAGACTGACAGTGCTGGCAGCATTATGCTAATGGAAAGTTGGTGACAGTTAATATGAAGATGAATGGAGCTCAAGACAGGGCCGTCGTGGATAAAAATCTGTTGACAAGACAAGTCTAAGTTGTGCACTTCACAATGCTGGACGTGATGGAAGAAGTGCAGTTACTAATGAAGGACATTCATTAGTGTTAAAAAGGCCCAATCCAGACCTAGATACTATTGAGAATGTGTACTAAGATTTGCCGCTGATGTTATCAGACAGCATCCATCTAAATATTTAAGTCTCTCGAGCCATTTGACAGACTTAAAGCAGAGAAATGAGGTTCTGTGCTACACTTTTCTACCTTGTGTAGGTCTTTAACATAAAATCTCAATAAAATACATTGGGTTTTCTGGGTACAATGTGACAAAAATGTAAAAAAAAATAAAAAAAAAATAATTAAAAGCATGTGAATCCTTTCTAAAGCGCTGCAGAATTGGCCTTTATAGCATCAGTCTTTCTGCAAAGCTGTGGAGATTCTCGTCCATTAATTTGGTACACAGTGAGAAGATAAACCTTCATTTCTGCACTTAAATGAGCTCAAAGAGCCTCTGTGAAGAGTTATGTGCAGTTACCTATTAATATTTGTTCATGAGCATTAAAGTGGTTAAGGTGCAAGTTAAAACGTGGTGCAACACTGCCACCAAGGGGCGGAACTAGGACCTGTGTGGCTTCATCGTCACTGTAGGCTAAAATCCAAGTGTTAAATCTCGTTTGTGGTCAAGTTAGCATCTGTAAAACACTCTGCATCATGTTCCCCCAAACCAATTCTCTGAGAAGGCACATAATAAGGCCAGTGCACAAAGAGAAAGTGGCTATGACAAGTAATTACTGATGTAATTGTCCAAGGGACTTGGGCTTTAAATATGAGTCTCTCTTGTTTCTGGAGCAGGTAACAAAGAATGAGGCAAAAAAATTAGTCCTAATGCATTAGAGACACTGTTTACTTGGCTGGGAGTTGTTCTGGGCAGTGAGGAGGAGGAGGAGGCTGCAGCTGTATTCTTTTTTTATTATTATTATTTTAAACATGCAAATGGTACAAACAATGGAGATGGTGAGATACACAAAAATCTAGCATGGCATGTATGTCTTGATTCATGTCAATCTCAGCATTTTCCTGTAATTGTTTTAGTTCTGTCGGGAATCCACCACTAGTTTGTTACATAATGGGAGCTAAGCGACTCTAATATCAGGCAAAAGAATATATAATTTGAAACAAGATAAGTATACAATTTAAACATTAAGCAACAAATATGTGCAATTTATTTACAAAACGTGCAAATAACTCTCACCATTCAATTGTAATACTGTCTCATTAAGCAGCGCCCCATAGTTTTATGTCGTCTGTCAACTTTTCCCATCAAATGAATGAGACCAACACTGCTCCATTCTTTTTTTTTCTAATTATACCAAAGACCTATCAAACGCTACTCTAACCACAAAATGTTATTGGTTTACCTGCACTGAAGGTAAACAGCAGACCAACTATTAATATACATTTATTTAACTATTAAATACATTGAGACACTCCTGACAATCAATACAAAGCAGGAAGTATGGAGTCACGAAGTAGATTGGCACGATTAAATTCTGATGGTAGCTTTACATTTATTTACTTATGTAAGATTTTAAGATTTACTTTTGGCATTTCTGGCCCTCCGCAGAAAGCTTCTTGCCACCGTCTGTCTTTAACTTGCAGGTGTTGAACTGCCTGGTGTTTTCTACCGACCGGCGCTGGCTAACTGCTAGCTGAGCAGGTGTCTGTCAGTCGTGTGCGAAACCTCTGTAAGGAAAGGGAAATTAGCAGTCTCGCAGCACGTTAACAGCATCACCAGTGAATCGATCAACAGAATGAATTATTGCATTTCTCCATCCTCTCCTCCTTCACTCCAGCCCTCTTTAACTACTGGCACGCATCAGGACACAGTCAGTCAGGATCAGGATTGCCATCTGGCTCCAGATCAGAAACGCGCACGCAAGCTGAAAGCTGAGATGAGATTGAACTACTCCAATTAAGTTTCAATTAAAAGATTAATTCCAAACCCCTGATGTCACAAGTTTAAAAAAAAATGAATAAAACGTCTAAAAACTGACTGCAGCACCCTAGGGTGACGATGAGGGAAGAAGGCGAGAGGAGAGGGGGAAAACGTTGTGAAGTAAAACGGGATAATGCGAGGACATAGGGAGTCTCCAACTCTGAAACAACAGCCAATAAATCACAGAGCGAGGAGCTGCTCAAAGGCAATGCATGGATTATTTCTCAGTGCCAAGTTAAGTGGTTGCCACTTTGTCCCCCCACCCTTAAAAAAACCGAAAAAAAACCCTCCTCCTTCGTGCTCCCTCCTTCTCACTGTCCCCTATCTTGTCATGTCACACTGTATTTTGCTGAACATCCTCCCGCCGACATGCGGCGGCGAAGGGAGGGGGTTGCAGATGCGAGAAAAGCCCTGCTGCCTGGCCTTGACAAATGAGCTTTCAGGGCAGACGTCGAGCGAATGGGAATGAAGATAAATCTGATCTAATGGCTAGATAACAGCCTGCGAGAGCCTGACAGACGCCATCAGCTTACACATTCTTTACAGGAGCGTCCCACATCTGCAGCCGCGCGAACACCAGGACACTTCTGGAAGGAGAAGACGGAGGGGGAGGGGAGAGGACTTTCTCTCGCCGTCTCGACCACCGCCACTTTCTTCCTTCAGAAGCAGGACTTCTGGCCGTCCTTTTCTCTAACCTGTTTCCTTCTGCTCTGCTTAGAAGTCATGTCTTAGAGGTTAATAAAGAAATAGGATTAGTTTTTCCATTTCCTCTTTTTTTTTTTTGTTTTTAAAGAAGCTATCCAGAGGTGGATTTTATTCTATTCACAAATGAACATTGATACTAGAAATGCAGTGGGGTGTTGAAGTGTGGGTTATACCTGCAGGATCTCACACAGGTTTAAAAAATAAGTTAAGAAAATTACTTCACATTCTTTTTTGTGTACTTGATACCATGACATCACAAGAGGTTGGTGATTACAAAGGCATTGGTAAACATTAGCAAAAAATAAACTTTCTAAAACATTGTGTATCAAGGTGGGATTTTTTTTTTATTATTATTTCTGTGACATCTAAGGGACTATCAATCTAAACATTTAAATACATAAAAAACTAATTGGAGTAGCAAAGGCAGACATACATTACAGTTTGGTACATACTCTTTGTGCCACACTGAATAGTCCAATAAGTTCGAAAAGTTCATATTTCTTATTTTTTTTGGATGCAATATCTGGCACATTAATTACTTCATCATGTTGTTTGTGTCGATATTTATTGCCAATTTTGGCAGGATGCGTCCTCCATAATGACACGTTTGGTCAAAATGTTTGCATAAGATAATAAAAACATGCTTAAATTACTTTGGAGTTGCTTTGATAACTTTAAAGTGATCAAGTTGTATCTGATTTTTCGGTACAAAGATTTTCTGAATGAATAGATTCATTGTTGCCCTCTTACTACTGACTTATTACAATACTGCCATTACCGTTTACCTCCATCTTAAAACAAAAGTCAACAAATCAGTAGTCACTTTAAAGTTAGATTTAAAGCTGCTAATTATTAAAATCCCGTTCACTGGATCCCACAATGACTTTTATGTCTGGGTGACTCAAGTTTTTCCATCTTTACTTCCTGTAATCTGTCATTTTGTCCCGCTAGGTAAAAACAAACAAGCACATAGTAAACAAGTAGTAAAAATCCATCCATTTGTTTTCAATACCTACTTCATTTTTTATCAATAGACCTAGGCTGCAACTCGTTTCATTTTAGCACTAAAATGCATCAACAACTTCCTCTTTAATTATCCGACTCATTTTGAATGTGTTTACGAGTCATTAAGGCACTAGACCCAAACAATCCATTTCAAACGCTTTCACCACTTTGCAAGACTTAAGGGGGGAAAAAAACACAACTTTTGATTAAAATTCTTTACCAATGACTGAGGAAAGGCAGAATAATAAATGGCTGATGTTGCATCACTGCGCAGGTGTTAAAGCCCTTTTTTTTATTTAACTCAGGGCAATGCTGGGGTTGAGCCTTTCATGGATAAGCCTGCAGCTTAGACTCTCAAGTCGAAGTCAGTTGCCAGAATTCAGTGGGATAGCGTCCATGCTCTGTAGCTTTGTGCCTTTGATGTGAATAAATCCAACCTTGAGGTTATAGGCGACGGCAACCTCTGCCTCACCTTTCACATTCATCTCACCCGTGACCCGGGCAGAAGCGGGCAAGTTTCACCGTCTGTTAACTGCTCCACTCCTGCAGCACTCTGCAGCTGATCAGGACGAAAGTTAGAGGTTGTAGTCAGACAGTGGCATGTTGTTACCCCTGTGGACTGGGTGGATCGGTGTGTACGTCACGCTATGATAAACCTGATTAAAGAAAAATACCACAGTTTCACGCAATGACTTTAAAGCCTGTATTGTTTTTAACTAAAACAGAAAATCAACAATTATTCCTACCATTCGATTTTGACCGATTCAAATGCAAAAGTAAGTGAGCTAAGTATTTTCTTGAGGTTGTATGAGAGAGGTAGTAGCTGTGTTTGTGAATCCAACGGGTCGGTGCATTTATGGACCTAAAACTGTTGGAGTGAGTTCTTCAGTTTGATGAAGTTAATGAACAGCAAAATAAAAAATGGATTTTTCTGAATCTCTTATTCGAACAATGTCAGCTAACGTTAGCATTGTAGCTAATTTAGCAACTGGAGTAAGTCAATATTAGTCAACATGCTAGTGATAGCCCACCTGCTATTGATCTTATTACAGCTAACCTTAGCATTTCAGTTAATTAGCTAATTCGCTGCTGTTTGCATAGAACATGGAAATCAACGTACTACTGACAGCATTTTATCTAACCTTAGTATTTTAGCTCAACCTATATGCTAATGTTTGCATACTAAATGGAGTAAGTCAACGATAGTCAGCATGCTAGTAAAAGCCCACATACTACTGATGTAATTTAGCTAAACTTACTAAATTAGAACATTTACTAATATTGCTATCTATCACATTTTGTTGTTGTTTTAGTTTTAATTCATACTTGATACATTGCCCTGTTAAATTCAGTCATTTTCTAAAGCTTACTGTCCAAAGTGTCAGCTTGTAATATTCGTAAATAGTCAAACTGTAAAAAACATGACTTTTTCTACCAGCTGACCAGCAGGAGGCAGCAACAAGTGGGAGAGGGGCAGCACTCACTCTACACTCTTAAGAGTCTACAAAAGCTCAATTTACTACGCCATAGTCATTTTCAGTTCCATATTATTTTTTCCTGCGTTTGTTGAAAAGAAAAAATGGCCGACTTCATGGTCTGTTAGACTCCAACCATCAAGCGATAACGTTGATTAAATGAAAATTCAATAGGAGGCGATCCTGAGGGCAGCTACGCCAGGACTAGGCTATGGATTCTGTCACAGGATGTAGCCTTTTATCTCAGTCAGTAACTTCTTCAGCTTACAGTTAAAGGTTAATGGAAACAAAGTCATGAAAAACTGAGACCAATGGGGAATTACTCATAAAACATAGCTAGTGTTGTGGTTTGTTGCACAGGAAGCCAGAGTCTACATTTGTGGGCCTGTATGCCATTGTTATTAATCATTTGGATGTCCAGCTCCCAAATATGCACACCAGAGTGTGTTTTTTTATAGACAATTTCACTTTGGCAAGCATTTCTAAAAATCCTGCATGCTGACAGAAAGTGCAAGAGCCTAATATGTCTTCCATCAATAGAAACAGCATGGCGGGCAGTTTTTTTTATTTTTTATTTTTTTAAATCTTTTTAGTGGGTTTGAACTTGCAGCTTTTTAAAACCTCGGTTCTCAGCGGCAGAGTGAGCATCCCCCCATTGGGAATCATTCCATGCCATGAACATGCAAAACTTGGCTAAATTACATCTATCCAAAAGCTATGAATACTGAAGACCAAAACAGCCCGGGTTGCAGCCCCCCCATCCCTCTACCCCCCTTCATGCCAATCTGAATACCAGCGGCCCACATATGGCTCGAGCGCCGGGGCTCGCTTCGAGCAACTGGGAGAGGACGGGCTGAGGAAATTGCACCGCTCCTCGTGGGTTCTCGAGCCTAAATTCCCCAGACTAAATTGGCTGGGTTACTTCTCTGGGAAAGCAGATGAGTGAATCGGCGGTAATGAGATCTTATTTACGCAGCTGGTGGGGAAAACACCGGAACAGTCCTGAGGAAGCCCCCTTAACTCGCCCAGCTGGACCCTGGAGGCCCACAGCCAGAAAAAACCCACTCCCAGCCTTCTCCTCCCCCCCGTTCAATAAGAAGCCTGTGAAATGTAAAAGGCAGTAACATTAGCACGCATGCCAGCGGTGTTCATCTGGGATATACAGTGGTGGGAAAGAAGCGGCGAGGGCAGGAAGACGGAGGAGCAATAACAAGAGCGACAGCTGGCCTTCTGAAGATGGAAGGCAAATAAAAACAAGCTAAAGTGAGCACGGTTAAGGAGAAATCCACACCGGAGGAGGCAAAAAGGCAGGGAGAAGGCGGGATGGCGAGACTTACTATTTCTCCCAGGGAGGCGGCCAGCATGTGACTGACAGGTGCCGCGCGCGGCGCTGCGAAAGCTCCGCTGTCGCCGAGGAGGGACTTGGTGCACTCGTAGGTGACAAAGAACGCAGCGGCTGAAACCAAGCAGAACCGCAGTCGTTTAGGGTCCATTAGTCAACCAGCATACAGCAATTAATATTCCACGCCGTCACTGACAGTGGGGAGACGCCGAGGTGTGCGTCTCTGCATTTACAACAACACATCTTCACGCCCAGGAAATGATACGCGTCTTATGTGGACTGACTTTCAATTTTAGTTTGTATTTTTTTCCACAGACCCACCGGCTGAATAAATCTATCCTGTAGGTATAAGAAATGAAAAGAAAAAAAAAAGAAGGAAAAACTCCCATATCTATTTTTTCTTGTCAGTCTCTGCCTCATTAACAACTGGGAAAGGCCTGAGCTTAATCATATCAACTCATTAAAAAGAAAATTTATTCAGCTGTTGCCTGGATGGCATATTGATCATCAATTACCGCTGCTTCCACTCCCACATTACAGCCACTTCATGAAAGCAGTCTTAATATATTGTTACTTGGAAATATTTTGCAGGAATAACTACAACTATAGTCTATGTGGAAATATTAGAGTTTAGGCATTTATACTTTGCCTAAAAGTTGCCAGATTTTTAATCAAAGGAGTATTCATACCCAATTCTCTCGTTTTCTAGTTACAAACTTCAGGGTGTTTTGAGGGTGTTTTAGGCGACACACAAAAAAACAAAGAAAGATGTAACTGTAAAGCAGAGTGGCAAATATGAACATAGTTTAAACATGGTTTTCAAAATTTTTTACAAATCAAATGAGTTTTCAAATTTAACCAAATGACCAGTTTAAGGAGCTGTTTTTCTGCTAACATGTTTCTTTCACAGACCTTCAGCTTAAAGCTCTTCAGAAAGAGGATTTGACCTACCAAAAGCCAATGAAAGCTTATTTGTAGCTCCCCTTTCATTCACATTGTAGACTAGTTTAAAAGCTGCATGCAAAACATAATGCATATGTGCACAAACAATTTAAGAAAATGCCTCTTCTTAAATTAGAAAGCACTCATTTCTGCTGTGCACTGGTAGAATATCTGAAAGGTGAGAAAATTATAGCATCGTGTTTTTTATTCATATTATTATCTCACATTAACATAAATTCATAATGCAGCATTAATGCCCTTTCTTACTACACATCAGCAGCTGTAGCTTTGATTTATTTACATGCAAACAGTTTTGGTTCTTACAATAGATTTCCAAGTTCCAAATCTGTAACGTCTTACCATTGGGGAAGGATCCGACTGCGGCAGACGGCACCCCGGCGTAGATCCCCCTGAAGCCCCCCGCTTTGTGGAAGCCCTGCTGACTCTGCAGTCTGGTCTTAATGGTGTCTAATGGGAACAGGGTCAGATCCACACACATCCCGGCGCAGCCTCCTGCCTAAAGACAGGCATCTTTTGAGATTCAATTTTTTTTTTTTAAAGCACACACTAGAACACTTTTTTATCCTACTGTAACTGCATATATTTCATCCTATCTTCATATTAAACGAGCAGTTTTTCTTCATGAAAACGTGTGCTTTACACAGTTAAGAGAGAATACGTAAAAGTGTTTGTTTTGTAAGACTGTCACGTTTAAGAATTGTGTTCTTTGGCAGCTGCTTCACAATATTCAGTCTATCTCTTTTAAACACGACTCAGTGAAAAAGAAAAAAAAAGCATAAAAGCGTCCGTCTTACCACCAGAGACGCGACGAACTGTCGTCTCTCCATTTTCCCTTCACTCGGCTCTATTAACACTCAACCTCTCTGTAAATCTACGACTACAGCGCATGTTTATCACTTCACTGAAACCAAAACATGCCGGTCAAGGACGCAGCCATATTGGCTAGTTTACTTCCGCATGACGTCATGACGCTGCACTGTTCTCAATGCCTGATGGGAAATTGTGTTTTGTTTTGTTTTTTTGGTCAAGGAATTAGCTTGAATACCGGGTGTGCGTGTTCTTCAGAGAGGTTCGCTTTCTCCTGCACCGTAGTTTTGTCATGATGACTTCAAATTCACCGTATACGACCCACGTGAGTTACAACGTGCTGTGATAAAATAAACACAGCAGACTTTACTAAATTATTTACATTTTCCACATTTGTCATATTACAATGACAAAACTTGATCTACCATCCTAATTTAGAGTTTTCTTGAATATCAGGACGACTTATTGGGCAAAAACAAACCTTTTTGTGGTTTTCTTTTAGTATTTTTATTATTATGTTTAATCCATTACTTGTTTAAGGCTGCAGTTTAATTTTGTGATCTTGTAACCTAGTTTTATTTTGTAAGACTTTGATTGGGTTATGGATCTGCGCAACTGTTGTTTGACTGGTAAAGTAGTTTTGTTTGTATGTACTGCAGCCAACCATAGCTGAGGTCCAAACTCTGTAATAATGACATGTTGTTGAAATGAAAGTTTGACAGGTTGGAGCGAAAACCTTTATTTTACCTTTATTCAAGGCAAAGCGAACTTGGATAACCCAGATGAGAAATTGACAGGCCAGCCTGAGAATCTGGTGAAGTTGATTGATCTGATGTTGGGATGCCCTCACACTGAGCTTGCTGTCAGTCTTTCTGTCAACCTTGCTATGTTTACAAGTCTTCTGTGTGAGGGTCAAGGAGAGGATGAGCGTTCTGCTAAGTTCAAACTCTTACATCTTCTTCTAAAAGTTATTTCACGACATAAAAAGAAATTCCAAACCATAACCCAATGTAGTCATTTATTTGTAGAACTATTTATTCACCAGTTTCGATTCCAGTACTTACCAGATAGTACCGTGGAACTGTAATGGACCATAGTTACTTTCATTGAACTTTCCAGAACTTCTTGAAATCTGTAACTTTCATTGTAATCTATCACTACTTTCATGGAACCTACCAGGTAAGAAATAACAGGTACTTTCCACAAGCTTTGATGTTACTTTCTAGAACTTACAAGACACTTTCAGGAACTTAGCAGATATTTTTCTAGGACTTACATGGTTATACGTAGTACAGAAATCAGAGCTTTCATGAGAACTTGCCGGTTACTTTTCCTGAAACCAAGATATTATTTCCTATAACTCAGTGGTTACTTTCTAAAACTGATCAAATATCTTTTGGGATTTAACCTGCTGCTTTCCTATAACTCTTTTGGTTACTTTCTTAAAACTTAAGTAGTTTTCCTGAAAAGCAAAAGTAACTGTGCTGTAAACTTTTCCAGGTATTTTTCCAAGATTATTTTAATAAAACATTCCAAGAACTTATACGAAGCTTACATACTTTTGTTTTGTATGTAAGCTTTCATTCATACTTTCATTGAATGAAAGTATGAAAAAGTATTATTGGTGTTAATACTTGATTAACACCAAGTATTAATCTGGAACTTCCCAGATGCTTTCATTTAATTTTTATTGACTTTTTATTGATTATGTCTTTCTCAGAAGTTCGATACTTTCCCTGAAGTCGAAGATTAAATTTCAGAATCAGGTACTATCCAGAACCTACTATATAATTTTCTGCTATGCTTCTGAAATTTTACAGGTGAATTTCTAGATCTTTCACAGAAATTACAGTCACATGTTTTCATAAAACCTCAAGCTTTCACATAACGTACTGTTTACTTTCTTGGATCTTACCAGGACAGTTTACTGAATGTAATTAGCTTCTTTTCTGGACTTAAAACCCCCTTTCCACTGCTTGGAGCACCAGCACTGAGGAAAATACAACTTTTTTTTTATGTAGCCCATGGTAAATGCAAAAGCTCAAAACTCTGCAAAGGTAAGGAGAGAGTAAACTGTATGATGTGTACCTGTGTCCTACCTTCAGTCTACTCTCTAGTCTCGGCCCCACTTTACGGCATCGCACTCGTTCACTGCGCCTCTCCCCAGTGTTCTCTGTGAGTGATCCAGCTCAGGTGAGAGTGTTCTTTTTCTGGTGACGAGCCGACGGCGTTATTTATGGGCTCCTGGCTCGCATCCAGTGCCTCCTATTAGGGAAGAGCAGGCGAGGGAACGCCACCCCCTTTATTCAGCTCGGACCCAGTAATGTCTGGGCCGAGTGCGCCCAGTTAGGAGCTTGGTGCTCGTCATCCATCTTGTTGAAGCGGGCCTCAGAGGAAAGCCTGTTGGATGAGAGCCTCAGCTGGATTGGGACCAGGCTGCTATCGCTGCATCGCTGCTGTTGCGATCGTTATTGGGCCTGAGGACAGAAGTAGCATTGCCCCTTGTGCTTTTGTTGTCATGATGCAGTGAATTTTACTCCTGTTTTTTACTTTTATGAGCAGAATGTTTTCATTTACCTGTCGCTTTTATGAGATATATGCCCCAAGGGGGTGCTGTGGTGGCACAGGGGTTAAGCACAACCCACATAAGGAGGCCTTGGTCCTCGACGTGGCCATCGTAGGCTCGATTCCTGGCCTGGCAAACTTTGCAACATGTCCTACATATCAATTCACTATCAAATAAAGGCCACTAGAGCCAATAAAACCTTTAAAAATATATATATTCCCTAAGAGATAGCTTTTATTTTCCCTCAACTTAGTCAATACAGTACATTAATTATATATTTTTTTAGCATAATTGCAAAGAGATCAAAACTCTGCATGGTTATTTTTATCATTAGTGTTCAAAATGTAGTGATGTCACCTAGAAGAGTATCTGAATGTAATGTTAAATATAATATGTCACAATGTTTGCAATAGGACTGCCCTTTCACAGTTGCATTACAATAAATCTTATATGTATTCTCTTAAAGTAATAATGCCATAAAGATAGGTGATGATCACATTTTATGCAGTTGTCAGTAAAAAGTTTTATGTCTCTTGAGTAGAGCTATGAGTTTTATTTTATCATTTATCGTTAATCATGACAAATTTCTCATTATGACAAGACTTTTAATTGATCAGTGTCATAATATATTCCAGTTAATGGTGTTTTTTTAAACAAATCCCTCAAATTTCCACATCATCAGGTTTGGTCTTTTCACTTTTATCCCTTCAATTTGTTCATTGATAGCATCAATAAAGATAAATACATTTGAAAATATGATTAAGTGTAATTATCGTGGGGAGTTTAGTGATACACATCGCTCTTGATTACAAGAAGACACTCCTCAGTCTTCCTCCCATTACAAATGGGTACATTTTTCAAGAGCTGTGTTTGTGGGGCAGCTGCACAGCTGTACATTTATCTAAAAAATTGCCCGACATAATCAGTAGTTCTTATCATTATTTTTATCATCATCACAGTAGAACCACAAAATATTTAGTCCATGTCGCCTATAAGAAATCTCAAACTGTGCACACAACCCTCATGGTGGCACATGGTGGTGACGGCATCATACTATTCTTCAATAGGGAAGTTGAAACGTAAAACTTTTTCACATAAACTCGCCACTTAGTCTGTTCAAGCCTGAGCTGTTTTCCAAAGAACAGGGAGGGGAAAAAACTCAGTCTCCCAGCGTGCAAAGCTTAGAGGAGACACGTAACCAAAAGACTTGCATTATCCTCCGATATTAATGTTCGAAAACCTAAAGAAATATGTGGAGTGAATTCTTTTCCTGAGCACTGTTATTTCACCTGTGTCTTTAAGAAAGCCATCAGCCTGAGAGCAGTTCACAGCTAAGTTCAAGAAGAAGTCAGCGCTGGAGCAAAAAATGACTCTGAACCAGCATGCTCCCTGACTCTCTCTGCTCAAAAACTCGGCGTGCAGAACCTGAGTTTACCCACGGATGTGTACGCAGAAGACGGTCAGACGGGAGTGCGAGTTACCCCTTGGCGCAGAGGTCAATGAGAAGCACCCAGAGCCTGGGCAGATTTGCAGGGAGCACCATTGATCTTGACCCACTCGGAGTATGATCTCAGAGATAAAAGGCGGGAGACGAGCGGGGGAACTTATTCACTGTCAGCCACGAGTCAGCAAAGGGCAATTCTAGCCCGCAGGCTGCCTTTGAAACACTGAAGGGCAAAAAGCGCAGAGGATTAAGCTGCGAGGTGGGAAGGGAGAGTTATGCAAACAGCTGTAAGTTTTCTTTTTTTTTTTTTATCCCAGTCAATAGCTGTTGGTTTATATCTCCTTAAGAGCATGTGGATGTGACAGCCAGAGTGAACCCAGAGTCAAAAGGTTATTCTGAGTTTCACAGGTGAGGGGGCGTTCAGAGTTCCAGCCAAAGTTTTTCTGTTTTTTTTTTTTATTTATTTTATTTATTTATTTTTGCTCAAACGTGGTATCTTGTTGTTTGTTTAAATTCATTTTAATCTCCCCCCCCCGCCACCCCCCAAAAAATAAAAAAAAACCTGCTTGCTTCTCTCTGACGAATCTGCAACTGTCTTTTTCTGCCTTCCTCTTGTTTGAGGAGGCGCCATCTGTATATTGGTCATTATCTTGTGAGCGGAGAGGAGCACCCGTCTGGACCCTGACACCGGGATTTTTATTCATGAGACAGGACGGCGGAGCTGGGTGGTAAACCTCGGGCGAAACATAGCTCCTGCTCATTAGCCAGAATAACATTTGCATCATTAGGACACTTCAACAAAGGAGCGAGCGGCGACTAAGCACCTTTCATAGAACTCTTTGTTTTTTACCCCCAGGATGAAAGGGCTACAAGAGTCAGTGACAGGACAATGTGGGTGAGGATTGGTGGCGGGTAGAAGAGGGAGGCGGTGGTGCCCTAAACCGAGAGGAGAAAGGTTAAAGAGAAAGTGAAGCATAAAAGAACACTCATTATAAATTCACTGAATCGACAAGCTGTCACGCTTGCCGTCTGTGTTGCATCCAAGCCTTCGCCGCAGCATTTAGTCACCAAACTTTGCTCTCTCCTCCTCCTCCTCCTCTTCCTCCTCCTCCTCCTCTTCACCTCATGGGTTGCGGCCCGGCTCTCAGGACTGACCTCCCGCGAGCCTTGCAAAGCTATGTCATCATCCCGTCTTTCCCCTCTGTTTTCAGTGAAATATGAGCCGCCTGCAGCAAATTGATCCCACGCCAGGCTCCCACTTAAAGCTAGATATATCACAGAGAAGACGAAGCACTTCTCAGGCCTTGTGCTGTGCGGCGGCGGCCGCTGCACCTCCCGTACGGCTTCCCTCGGTGACATTGATCGCCGCGATCAATTTCGACATGATACACACCCGTAGATCTGCACTGCTGTTGTCATTGTGTCAGTATGCCGGAGCAGGTGAGATGAGCGGTGGGCTGTCTGTCACGCACACCCTGAACTGTGATGACCTTCGATTGGACAGGAGGCTTGCAATCACCACTGTGTTATAGCTGTCCAGTGGCCACAATAGAGGCGTCACCTCTTAGTGCCTCGGTCGCTCTCCGCGAAGAAGATCAGAGAAGATTTTAGCGCTAGCAAGAAAGAAAATTCATAAAAATTGCTGTTTTTTCTATGCTAAGTTACTGTACTGGTTTATTTATGTGTAGGAATCATATGGCATATTTCATTCAAGCAAGTTGGAAACTGAAGTTCTTCAAAAAAAATTGCATCATGAGCTAAACGATTCAATTAAGATCCATGATTTAAAATAAGTATTCCAAGTTTTTTTGACACCATTAACTGATGCAGCATCGCCTGACCTCCCACATCTGTTGTGAGGAACATTTTCTAAGCTGTTATCTTGATGATAAGTAATAACTGTCAAGTCACTTAGTTCTTGGCTTTGCAAGTGAGCTGTATAATATGTAAGAATCAGGACCTTCACTTTTTTTTTTTTTTTTGTAAAAGTAAAGGGACGCAAGGCCAGAGTTGTTAAAAGTTGGACTAATACCTGCTTTGATGTCATTTCTGGTCAGTCTCCTAACTTCAGAAAGTCTTTTAGGGTGATGTAGGTGGATGGACCGAGAGGAGCTGAGACCAAGGCAGATTTCTGCCGTCTTAAAACCACATTATTACTAAAAGAAAAGATTGCTTTTTGTGCAAACATTGCTTGTGGACTTTCGGATCCTTATCACATTTGCATTTGGGGTTTCTCAAAACAGAAGCCAATGATTATTTACCCAGGAAATGGAGGTACGAAGTGATGCGCCATTGTTGATCTTCCTCTGTGACAACTCATACAAAAGTAAATTGACAAAGAAAGTAAAGTACAAAATGAATTCAACTGTACTGATTTTTTACACCATCGTACTTTTGCATATGCATCTTTACTGTATTCAGAAGATCAAAGCTGGTGCTCCACCTCCTACCTTCATTTACAGTGTAAAAAATGTAATTAGGTTCAGTGTGAATAGTTGCTCAGTTCATAAAAGAGGCATAGTGCAACTACTGGTTCAACTAATCTGGATTTCAAATACAGTAAAAGACTATCAGTGCTATCTGCTTTAAAAAAAAACAAACAAACAAAAAAAAACCTCCATCTCTTTTAAGAAATTCAAGACAAAAGATGCATGTGTGATCAAAACAGTACGTGACCCAGGAAGCAAACTTTGGGAACTCCAAAATAAAAGTTTCTCAACTACTCGAGGTTCAAGACTGATGTAACTTTTTACGCATGTCTTACACGTGTTCAAATGATCAAAAACCCACAACTACCTATTTTAAAGATAATATACTAAAATATCATGTCATTTTTATACGTTAAATGCTTCTCTTCTCCTCTGTGGTTCAAAATGATTAGAACTAAAAGCTCTACCGTCTTTCTTTTCGCCGGTGGTTGTTCTGCAGTCATTAAAATGAAGTCGGTCCAGATTAAGCTGCTTTCAAGCAGGGTTTCATAAGAGGAGCTTTAAAGATTTAAGAAAAAAAAAGACGTATGATTCACAAGAACTAAGCGAAAATATTACGAGACATACTGAACTTTAAAATGCAATGCTGCTGTTTTTTCTTTTTTTTTTTCATGCCATTAAAAGTCCTGTGCAGGTCAAGGTGCAAACACATTGATTCGTATACTATGACACGTCTCACTGCGTGGGCCTAGCAGTGGGGTAGACGGTTAAACTGATCAGGTCCTACACAAATAGAAGATCTCAGCTTTAACGTGACTCATATGGACAATGAAATCAGAAATGTGTGTTTAGGGACTCGTTAAAAAAATGTGCAACACCATGAAGACCCCAGTGCAGCTCTCTGGACTGAAAACTTATCAGAAACGTTTCGGGAAGATTTCACACAGCCGACCAAGGTGATCTTTTTGTATTCTCTTTTTATTTCATCTCTCTGTTTGTAGATTTGCTTTAAATGTCAACCATCCATCAGCTGGTTGTCATTTGGGGTGGACAGCCGTGAAATTCTGCTGACTTTCTTTTCCTGTAATGTGACCTTTTCCCTGGCATATTCATCAGATTGGAAGCCATTTCTTTGCTGCCCAAGTGTACGTGTCACACTGTCACTCTTGATTTCTTCTTTCAGGGCTAACTTTTTTGTTTTGTTTTCCGTGACCAGAATTGTTTTTATTTTTTTTCTGGTTTCTGTATTTTCTTGGACTTATTTCTGCTCTACTAAAAGATTGCCTCCCGCTTATATTCTTAGAGCGCGGTCGTCTGTGCCTTCTCCTTACTTCTGTTCTGCGTTATTTATTTTTTTCCTCATCGGCAACCGTGTGTGTCCTGCGCTGTGTCTTTCAAAAGTTAATACCTCTTCAAGTTTTCCACTTTTCATTACTTTACTGCCACAAACTTGAGCTTTTTTTTTTTTTATTGGGATTTTATCTGATTGGCCAATAAATAGTTCAGCATTCCACAATTAGCTATGGCCTTCCTGCATTCATTTTGGTTTTGGAACAAAATTCAGTTACCTTTAGTTTGCAAAATGAAACATTAATTTCTCACCCTTTGTCCGTTTCCTGACCTTTTTACATCTGTGATAACAAGCCAACTATATCGCCTACAAATCAAATAATTAGTGTCCTCTTTATCTTCATTTCAGTGCACTCAAATGTTACCTTGCCTTGCTGACACATTAGCCTAAGATTGCCAATTCTTATATTGTGTTTTGTGAGCTTGTTAGCATTTAGCCCCAAAAAATGACTGTTGCACTTTAAATTTCCTCACACTCCCAAAAGGCAACAGAGACACTGGGCTGAGGACTTTTATGAGAAGTGTAAATTTTGACCTTTTACCTCACGGTACGCAGGTTCTCCTAGTATTTCCTTTTGTGAGCATTATCTGTTATAAAATGTCACTTTTTAAATACAGGAGGTTACAGAGAAACTCCTGAAGCTATTGCTATGGAATGTGGTGTACAAAAGGAAACAACTGGCCTAAAATAACCTTTTAGAGGCATGACACGTGTGAAAGAAAGTATCTTGTCTGGTTTATTCCTCTTCTGCAACCTGGTTGTCAATGTAGTTAAGACATATTCAGCGTAGCATAAAAAGATATGTATGAAGGCAAAGTTAAAGCTCTTTGGATTTCGGTTAAAATATCGAGGATTTAAAAGTCACTAAAGAAAGTTGATATGTGTTGATCGTTGTTTTGTGTTTTATCAAAAACTTAAGATTTGTAGAGAACTTTACTTGTGAGCTGTCAATCCTTGAAACAAGATAATCGTTTTGGTTCTGCTGCTATTTAAAAGCTGCCATCAAAACAGTCAGCCATTGGTAAATCAATATAGCTAGATGGATTCAAAGATTAATTTGCCCCCAATTTATTAGATCTACTCTGATTACACACTTTTTGTGGTTGTTCAAGGTTCTGGCATAGATATATGGCAGGATATTCGACTGCTCCACTTGTAGGAATTGTCAGCTAATTTATGTTGTTTGGCCTTCTCACACAGACCCGGCCTTTTAAACGATATCCATATAATTTCACTGAAGTCAAAGTAATTCAAGATGTCTAACATTAGCCATCATCATCCATTCCAAACCCTGATTTGATGTAGGTTTGGGATCATTATCCTGTTGGAATACCCTGCTGTCTCCAAGTTTCAACGAGTAATCAAATGCTCAGCCAGGATTATGACATTTATGCATATAAGGATGCGTCTAATCTTCACTGGAACATGTCAGTTTAAGCAAAAAATCCTAGATTCCCATTAACTAGGATTAAGTCCGTGTTGGGTTGTGTTTCTCTGTAATGAATTGCCCGACTGCTCAGGGCAGGAGCATCCAACTCCAGCCCTCAGAGCCTTGTGGTTTTAGATATGTCCTTGCTCTGGCATACCTGATTCAAATCCCTGAATTAGTTCCACAGCATGACATAAACGTCTGCAGATCCCTGCTAATGAACATGCAGGACCAGGCCCCTTGAGGTTTGGCTTTCCACAACACTGGCCCATAATCTACTGTGCTCAATGGCATCAGCCTGTTGAAACCTTGCAGGGCTTAAAAGAAAGCATGGGAAACAGATAGATGTTCTCTAGTTCGTGAGCGGATTTCCTCCGGGGTACTCCGGTTTTCTTTCACGGTCCAAAAACATAGATGCGAGGTTCACAGGGAAGTTTCCTCTGGTGTAAGCATGTGAGTGGTTTGTTTTTTCCCCTGATAGACAAGATGCCGACATAAGCCGAGCCCGAATCCACAACAACAGTAAAACGCAAACTCACTGTGAAAGGTGCGATCGAACATGTAGGTTTAGTTTAACTGAATTTTGTTGAGATTCTGGTTGAACGCAGCCAAGTGGTGCCATCCCACAGGCCTCTTCAAGATGGGCAACAGATGCGAACGAGTAAATTTCGTCTTCCTCGGCAGTCGTGTCCTTCGGATGGCAGCAGATGGATCAATAGCGTCAGTCCTTCTACCCTCTGCTTGAATGGAAAGCTTTAAAGGGGGCTGCTACGTCAAAATGTGTGTGTGTGTGTGTCTTTCCGCCCACACTAACCATGCATCTCATTTTTATTCCTTCTAAGGGTCAGCAAAGATAGAAGAGCTGGGTTACAGTAAAATATGCACAAACATGCTTCTCAGTCCAACCGTGGTTTCTCCCTATGCAGAGGAGGCTGAAAGAAATCTCATCCGCAGAGACCCTTGATTCTTCCCACTGCTCCTCCCTGACGCTTTCACTCACATGGCAGCTCTAATTATGAGCATCAAGGTGAAAAACATTTTTGTGTACCTCACCATGGGAAAGCCCTTTTATCCGAACAGGGGAGGTGACATTTGAACATTTGGTGAGCTTGCCCTCCCTTTTCTGCACGTTCACCTTCCTTCAGTGCGCCAACGAGTCTGTGATAGCAATCGTCTCCTGCTCCTGTTGCAGATGATGAATACGTCCGAGCAACAAAAATGTTACATCAGATTGTTCAGTGCTTGCAAATTATGACCTTTAAGTGGGAAAGAGCGGAGAACTGAGGAAGAGCCTGGCCTTTTAAAATTTGAATAATCTCCAGATAATTTGGGCGAGTTTTCTGTGGCGTTAGACTGACATCTAGTGGTTAAATCACGTACTGCCAAATATTATCCGTTTAAACTTTAAACAGACAAATACCTATATTTTCTTCACTGTCTGATATTAAATAAGACTTTTAGGTTCATTAGAATCACCAAATGTTGATTCTATTTGCTAAATTCCCAAATAAAGGTGTAAATATGTGCATATTTAAGTTTAATCAAATTCAAAAGTTTGCTTAGCACCTGAACAGATAGGATCTGATTTAAACCAGCAACATCTGTTGACATTAGACATCTCAAATGATCTAAAATCAAAGGGAAAATCCTGACGGATCTGAGCGATAAATGCAAAAATACAAGATGAAATACAAGAATAAACTAGGAAACTAAATACAAAGGGATGAACGGAACAAATGAACAGACCTAAAAGGGAATTACTTTGCTTTACAAGACATGTAAAGCAAAAAAAATATAGATAAATAAAAACGAAAACAAAACCCCAAACAAGGATAGAGACACTGGAAGCCATGTTAGAATAACTATTAGCATAAGAACATTTTTAAATAGAAGTCTGATGATGATGATGATGATGATGATGATGATGATGATGATGATGACCCAAAACTGAGCTGAAATCAACTTATTCCTTTAAATAGAATATAGAAAACTAATTGGATGAGAGAAGAACGTAGGATGAACATCAAGGATGTTTGAAGATCTGGAGAGATGGTGCGAAAAAGACTTGCCAGAAATCCCCCTCTGCGCAAGCGCCTTTAGTCTTGTAAGACTGAAGAACTGCCATGTTAATAGGAGGTTATACAAAACATTACCAGCAGGGGCGCTAGAGTGCTCGTCTGTGAATCCACAGGTTTTGCACATCTTACTCAAAACATGTTTCACACATTGACAGGTTTCCAGCTGACATTAGAAAATTCAGTGGTCTTGGTGTCAACATCAATTCTATTACAGACCCTTTAAATGGACCCTTTAGTTTCCCAATTAATAGTTGACAAATTGTGTGGCCTTCAGCTAGCTTCTTACAGAGTTCATCTGCTCAATCAGATCACTTCCTTGTCCATAGTCTGTTCTTCCCATCAGTAAAGTTTCAAAGTCTTCATATTAATTTCTGGGTTGAATAGGTTCATAAATCGTAGTGCCTATAGTTTCTGTTTGGGCTGTTGGGCTTTAGGAGCAAGATGTAAAGAATGCCTGATGATGATGAGCTGCACTTAACACATGACAAAATAGTTTTAATGAGATTTAAAAAAAAAAAAAAAAAAAAAAACTATATATACATACAAACTAAAATATATTCACTGAATTTATACGTATTATTTAATTTCAAACGAGATCTTATATTGAATCCAGTGTGCGCTTACTCCTGGAATTTAAATGTTGGACCTTCTCCAATTTCACCATATCTTCTTTTAGCACATGCAGATATAATCCAGAGGCAATCTTTAATAAACATAATAAGCACATGCTTTAATAAGCATAACCACAAATCTGAGGTCGTCCTTATTAATTAGAAATGCATTACAATGAAAAAATATTTAAACAAAGCGAGCTGCGGAGTATATTTCTACTATTTTTAAAGGTTAACCCAAAGCCCTATGTCGATTCAGACAAAATGAAATAAAGTGTGAACAAACTCTTGCAAGCACAATACTAAAACGTCACATTTCATCCAGATCAATAAAATCTGTGGTCTCTCAGTGCCAGTCGGAAAAAAAAAAAAAAAAACATTATTTGCTGCGAATCTACTATTATGAACAGTAGAGCTGCTGAAGCTCTCTGCCACTCTGCAGCTCTTCCACTAAAAGATGCCGTAAACCAAACATTACATCTTGACACCAGCCTGAATGATTCCTGTCTAATAACACATGACCTGACACTGCAAATGGATTAAAGCTAAAGCGCCTTGAATAGTTTCAGATTTTAAATCCATGTCCCGCTGTTGAAGGAAGCACAGGGTGGAAAAATCCTCAACGGGGAAGCCAGCACAGTTCAAAGCCGCAGCTCGTCGTATTCGAGGAGCTTTGCGCATCACACCCCAACGTCAGTTCTTTCACAAAACACTGAAAACAACATGTGGGACATTTTGGCTCATCTACTCTCGCCTTTTAAAGTAATGGATGATTTTTTTTTTATACATGTCGAATCAACTACCTTCCAGACTTCCCATCTGTGATATCTCCAAATGACAGATTATGTTAAGCCTTGAGCTTGTTTTCTCCTTAATGGTATCAGCAGAGAAAACTTCAGGACATTTTGTTGTATTTTTGAGCAATGCATGTAATTGCTCTGCCCTGACATAATTAACTCTACTCAACAAAGTGGGGTCCCATTACCTTAAAGACCTTTGTTTGCAAGTATTACAGATTAGCCATGATGATTTCTACAGCAAACAGGGATGATTGCGTTCAATGAGTGCATTTTGACAATATAATTCTTTCTCGGAGGGACTTCTGTGCACATTTACATCCTAATGAGTCTCATCATGCCTCCTGTTTGGAGAGCTATTTGCCTACAGACCCTCTGGATATATCTCCTATGGTGTGTTTGATGATCATTGCCTCAGCTAATAGCAGTGCAAATAGGTGTTAAAGTAATAAATACGTGTAGGTAGTTCACTAAGTCAACAAGTGTGAACTCTTTTTTGTCTTTTAGTTCTATGCCGTACCACAGGGCGATAAGGGCAAAGCTGCAGTAGTCAAGAAAAACATCATTTGTAAGCCACTTTTTTTAGATTATATTTTAAGAAATATAATACCAATACCCTAACTGTTTTGATTGATATTTTATTGAATCCAATAGAGGTAGGCAGACCAGAGCCAGAGAGGTCAAGTGAAAAGTTATCAATGATGAAATTAAGGACTTACAGCCAATGGCACAAAGCAAACAAGACATGCAACCAGCATCAGAGAACAAACGATTCCAACACTGAACAAAGGAAAACAAAGAGCTTAAATACTGAGACAAAGGTGGAGAATGGCACTGGAGCTGGGTGAGATTAATCGGAGGGAATGTAGAACAGCTGTGGCAGAGTGAGAGAGAGCAATCAGCACAGAAAACACGAAGGAGACAAGAAAGGAGAACAAGTCTGATATGGAAAAACTTGGGTGCCAATCACAAAGATCTCACAAACTATCAGGAAAATATAAATGGAAACCAAATCGCAAACACCCATTGATTGTGAGAGTAAAATGTGATGTTTTAATCACAAAACAATTCTTCAGTTTTTTGTTCCTTTGTTAACATTGGGAACAAAAGTGACAAACCAGTTTTATTAGTCAGGATTCTGCAGCAGATGAAGGAGCCAGCAGAGGGGTGCATTATCAATCCTCCACATCAATAAATCTGATTTATGTACACTATGACTGCAGATGGGAAACTATCATATCCTTATGAAGCATAGTACTTATAAATGAAATATAAACAACTTTGAAACTCAGCTAAAAGTTTTCTGGAAGTCATTGTTCCTGTGACATCTCGTCTTTCCGGTGATATTTGATCTTTCTTCGAAGTCTTGCCAGCCAGAGAGATGTAATACTCTAATGTACCAGCAGATGGGGCGCGTGTTCTTTAGCTGCAAGGGGCTTAGTTGAAGATGAGTCCGTACGTCCCTCGAATGCTGAATCATTCGAGAAAAGCAGACCTGCAAACTTATATTTTAAACATTAATAAATGCAAAACTACAATATAAAAGATTGCTTGGACGCCATATTTGCCAGGGAATGACACTTAAAGGGCAATTGAAACATATTGCTGTCTGAATTAGTATGTTTGACCAGCTGGACAGACTCCCTGCCCTTAAAATCAACAATTTAACATAGATTTTTGGTGACAGAGATGCTAAGAATCAGGCAGAGTGAACAGAATATTGTCTAATGAGGAGAAAAATATTAGATCAAGGGAAGTGTTGCCTAATTTGCAAGAGCTAATAACAGTAATAATAACCCTGGACTGAAGCACCTTAATAACCCGCAAACACAGGGATATTTCTGGTGCTCAATATCAAGACACTTCTTTAATTTAGAGCCACGCATGACATGGGTTGGTTTAATTTAGTTTCAGTCATCAATTCTAGGATCTCAGGTTTACGACGAGGAAGCAGATGAACAATAGCTGACTAGGGAAAGAACGCTGGAATCTGCATATTAGTCTCAATGAAGAAGGAAAAAAAAACGTTTAAAGGAGAAAACACAAGAGGGAGGTAACAAGAAGAAGTAGCAGCGGGATAAAAGGATAAGAGAGATGAGTTGAGCACAAGATCAAATTCCTTAACAGCTGCAGCGACAGACGCGGTGTGAAAGTTGGCTTATAAAGCAGGGAGGGATTGCGGGGACCATTTTTCATGCAGCGCCTGTGGCTAATGGAGTCAGATAATGGCTGGTCCCTGCTTTCATCACCGCTCCAGGTTGTTTAATTAGATCAAAAAAGCTGATAAATGAGTCTTGACTTTCAAATAAGCTCCTGAAAGGGGGCTGGAGGTGGGGAAGGTATCTCTATCCCGGCTGATAATAAAGTTGGCCTGAGTCGGCAATTCATCAGTGATTCCCCTACAAGATGGCGGGAGGCCTGTTTACAAACTTTCTGCGCGCGGAGGAGAAGTCTTCAGACGAGGTGGATATCCTCGCCTATAAACCGAAGCTTTACTGAGCTACTTATCCCGAGGACCATTAGCTCATAAAAACGAGCGGATTTAATCTGCCCCTCTTCTCTTCTTACCTTCCATCTCTGCTATGAGTCTAATCCTCTGTGACTAATAAACTGGATATGAGGATTAGGATTTTTTTTCTCTCTCTCTCTCTCTCCTTTTTACCTGCGCAGGGACAGTAAAAAAAAAAAAAAAAGAGACACACAAGGAGAAATGAATGGAAAACGCTGATCACTTCCTGCTCTGACAGAGCTGTCAGATTCTTACACTCAAGAAAGAAAGGTTCAGTTTCAGTGTTTTAGCGCTACTTTAATCCCCAGAAGATGTGATGTTGGCATGCTTGCACGGCACGAACTTCATTAAGTACTTATTTCGTCATATGAGTCTGACAGGATAAGTTATTCATCAAACCAAAGTACCGTAGTCTTTCAAGGGAGCCAATGTCGATATCCCGTTTCAGCCCGAGGGTCGCTTTCTCTTTTGTTCGAAGTAACAGTGGAACAGAAGAACCCTTAAACAAAATCAATGTATTTTCTTCTCGAACAAATGTGTCTGAAGTGTATCATTGTTAAAATGCACTTTAAAAAAATTGCAGCAAATCATCACAAAACTGTGTTTCCATTGAGTCTCCAATTGTGCAAATTGGAATTATGAAAAATTTGGTTAATGGAATCTCTCCCATTTCGGGAAAAAACAAAAAAAAATTTGGTTGTATTGAAATTAGTGCATTATGCAAAACTACCACGCTTTTTTCGCGTCACACGAGTCATGTGACCATCAATCAGATATCACTACTGGCAGAAAAGACGAAGAAGACGACAGGAAGTGGGAGGAGGAGGATGCAGGCGCCATGTTTTTGACTACTTATCTCATGATCAAACTTATTCATGTGGGATTTTGAATTGTGTTTCTTGTTAGACTGAAACAACGCGAGTGCGCAGTTATGTTGGATGGCAAGAGAGGCAAAAACAATCACTAAACTGCTACACCTCAGATCAGATGTACGTAACAAAAGATGGATATGCGGAGAGAAAATCACTCTCATTTCTAAGTAAGGTAGAGAAGTTGTGTTGCTGTGGGCCTGTTTCTCTTCCAAAGGTAACACAACAATATCGGGCCAAATTTTCTTATTGGGGTTCTCCTGATTTTTATGTAAATGTTCTGAATTTGAATGTATAAGTTGTTAAGTCCACTTTTGTCCCTAATAGTTATGACCAGCAAGTACCTCCTGTGCTTTTTAGAGACTTGCTTCACCTGATTGGTTTCATCTGAGAGAAATAGAGACCACGTTTTACTTTAGTCTTTCTTTTTCTTGGAATCATATAGATTGACACGACCCAGATGCAAACAAACACGTTACAACCGCTGCACTCATTTATGACGGTATAAAATGACAACTAAGCGAGTCGCCGAGTCACCTGATATGCAAACACAAACAGTCTCGCAGTAGCACCCTCATTGTTGACACGTCACACACGTCTATTGTATGTGTGTTTGACTAATGCTGCCTCCGCCCTGCCTTGTTCGCTTATGGGTGGAGTTCTCGCGTAAGACGAAGCAAATTGACTCTATAGCAGGGGTGGCCAAGTCCAGTCCTCGAGAGCCACCATCCTGCAACTTTCAGATGCATCCCTGCTTCAACACACCTGAATCAAATGAATGGCTCGTTATCAGGCCTTTGTAGAGCTGATCCCGGTCTGTTGGAGTAAGGATACTTCTAAAACTTGCAGGATGGTGGCTCTCGAGGACTGGACTTGGCCACCCCTGCTCTATAGGATGAGCTGATATCAGCAGAGGGGACGAAACATTTCCTTCGTAGACGTGTAGTGCAACATGTTTTATTGGTGACGTTTAGAGAATGAGTAATGAATCGCCGGAGGAATCTCCAGTCGGATGGTCTGATCCCTGAAAAAGTTTCAAGTGCTCAGGAAAAAGTATTTGCCCCCTCATAGATTTCATTTATTTGTTTAGTTTTTTTTTCTTGCATTTCTAAGTTACAGAACTTAAATCAGACCAACATAACCCGAGTCAATAGGAAAAGTTTTCAAATGATTATTTCATTTATTAAGGAGAAAAAAAAATGTGTTTGCTTGCAACAATGTCTGGGGTTTTCCCCTGCGCAACGTTCACAAGGAGACAATGGATTACTGGATGACATGTAAATACATGACTAGCAATGAAAACCATGCCGTGTGTTTGAAATCTTCTTTGTATGTCATTTAAAAATCCCCTGCTAGTTCTCACTCCTGAGACGTTCCACGCTGTGCAAAATTTTTGCATAATTTTGATATGTTTTGTTTTCATGAAGGCCGACTTGTAGTATTTCAAAGAGGTTCTGTGTTCAGGATAAGTTACATAAGGCGCCTTAAAAAATAATTCATATGCTTTTTTTTCTTTCTTTTTACTTTTTCTCATGTTGCACAAATAAAATACATTATAACGTCTTGGAATTTTGTGATAGATTGACACAAAGTTGTGCATATTTGCTGAATGGAAACAAACTCTGATAATTCATTTAAATTGAATTTTTAAAAACATTTTTTTACTTTGTCACATGCCAGGAAGAGGACAGAACACAAATAGAGGAAGATGATCTGGTCAGATGAGACATCACGAGTCGCCCACAGCACACCATCCTTAAACACGGCGGTGGCAGCATCATGCTGTCGGGATGCTTGTCTTTAGCAGAGACATAAAAGTGTTGGTCAGAACCTGCAACACAAACTGTTTCTAAATGAAAAGCTCGAGAGATATGAACACTTTTGCTGGGTACTTCATGATCCCGTCCTCTTATCTCGGTGTACGAGCCGAACCACACACTCTCCCACTCTGTGCCTCCTGAAATTGCAGTGGAAAACCCACAGGGGACCTGCAGCTGTGATGCCCGGTGGCGAGGAATCAAGCCTTTCATGAGAAGCAGCTTCCTGCTGAGGACAGCGAACGCAGCACGGCGCAGCGGTGTGACGGAGCAGACGATCCTTCTCACAACCGCCCAACCCCACAGAGCGGCTCACGCTTTACTGGCTGCTCGCTGAACCGAACCACTTTGTTTCCACTGTCACATAAAAAATAAAAAAAAGTCAGAGTGTGGGGGGAAAAAGGGTTTTGTTTCACAATGCACATGTGCTCTGGAGAACATGTAAATAAATGTCTATGGTTAGGATGTATTTCACAGACAAATGAGCATTAATGCTTTTAAAAATGCAGGGCTTGCAGAAGAAAAAGATTTTATATTGCTCTTTTTTACCTTTTAAAGAGAGGCTGTACGCGCTTCATCCATCTGAAAAATGGATGAAGCGCGAGGTGCACCATTTAATATCTCTTAATATCTCTTACTCAGTATCAGTTTGACTTTTATGCAGTGTGGAAAAACAGCCAGTCAGCAAAACATGCGCACCTTTCTGCTTTTTTTGGCTTTACCAAAAAGCATGACTGGCTGCACTTCCGTCTCCTTAAATCTCATGCAGAAACCTCTAAGTCTCTTTACATGCGTTCACATTTTCCACACCGCCGGATAGTCTGGAAAGTAAACCCATACGGTCGCCGTTTCCGAGCTCTGCTTTGAATTACCCTTTATTTCCTGACTGCAAAATTCCCTGCAGCTGAAGGTTCTACAGGGCCTCTGCAGGAACCCAAAGTCCTCTGCCTCTCTCCCCACACCCCCAGTGTGGAACCTTATAGAGCTTCTGCATGATACTAATCAACCTTCTCCATCTCCTCCGGCCCTCAACCCATCTGCTGAAAAAGGGACTCTTGTGGTGGAACTCAGTAAAAGCCCCTACATTGTCCGAAAGAAGAAGCAAACTTCATGTGTACGCTCACTAATTAATCAGACAGGTGTACTTAGAACTTAATTTCTTTGTCAAAAAGTGCCAATTCTTTGGACTTTTTATTGAAATAAACATTACATAATCTTTGAACTAAGCTTCTGTTGAGCTGTATTTGCGATCGGTGACTCTTTTGGCATCTTTATGTAGTTTAAATGAACATTACTTAGTCCTGGAGGTGGAACCACGTGGCTAGACCTTTGAATAAGCTCAGTGTTTTGTCAGACTAAGAGTCAGCCCAGGTCTTTTTCCTAGTCCCTTAGCTACTGTGTTTCAGGAATTTGTTAGCTTTAGCCTCTTTACACTAACACGCTGTTCCCCCTACCCGATCAAATAAAGCCCTAACAGTAATATCAGCATGTTACAAAACCACAAGAGAGCTGTTTTTCCCTCATCAGCACCAGAAACTGGTTGTGTTACTCTATAACACAACATAATCTAGTTTCTCAAGCATGCTTCACTGTACTTGTTGCAGGGTGGGGGGAGGCACATAAACAGGTGCAACTTTGTCATTAAAGCATTTGATGCTGTTCATCATTCTTAAACCAAATTAAAAAAAAAAAAAAAAAAACACCATAAAGTGATTGTTTTCTGATGAGGACATACCGTACTTAACTGCAAGTACGACAAGAACGACACAAATCACACAGACACGACAAACCTTTGACAGGAACTATTTTAGTCTATAATTAGCTTTGAATTCAGCCAGTCAGGCTCAGTGTCGCTGCAGCCTGGGAAAGGTTGGAAGTGCGACACACTGCTGCTGCATGCAGGTCATTTGCCTGTGTGAGTGGAAGCCATTTTGTTGGTCGACTGACCCATTTGTTCTAGTCTTTATGTTGGTGAATCGGGAGGAGTTTCTCTTGGTACATTAGCTGGTGTGGCAGTTTGCTTGCGTCTGAGTTGTGGGTGTAACTCGGGTCTGTCAAACAACGAGATATTTCCATTGCGTATTTTCACGTTTTGCTCTTTAGGGTCAGTTCTGCCAATTTATGTGTCAAACTAGATTTGCAGCAGCGTTCTAATGTGCATCTATGTGCGTCCTGCAAAAAAAAATTACTGCTGTCCTTAATGTTTCTATAACAAATTAGAGGTTTTTACTACCATATTCGTGTGCAGGCAGATGCAGTCACATCCGCCTGCTGCTCCCTAGCAACACAATTCTTCAGCGCAATCCTAAGGAGGAGGCAACCCTCCCTTTTGCTGGACACTTTTGGACATTTTTCAACTTTTAATGTTTTAAGTCACCTCGATCGAAACACCAACAGCAACGGAGTGATACATCTGAGGACGTTTAGATGTAAAATGATGGTAAATGAACGCATTTCCTCCAAAAAACAAGACAATTTTAGGCTCCACTGCCCTCACTCAAATCAGTTTGTTAGATTGAGAGCTGCTTTTAGCTGTACTTTTTACAGATCCATTCAAGTTAAAACTACATTTAGATGTTAGATCTTTTTGGGCAAGAGCAAGCTGAAAATATTTTAGTGTAAATATTGTTGATATCTGTTGAAGACTGACTTTTGCATCACATATCTTGTATTTTGTTGAAGCTCTAGTGTTTCTCATGTTCTGTTTTATGAGCGTTGTATGTTCTGATGTTGCCCCCTGTGGTATTTTGTAGTTATGGTCCCTGCAGACAGAACACGATCTTCACAGATCACTGCTCTTGGCGGCCCGCTGTGACGTAAATCACTTTCAGCACCGCCACCATGCATCACGAACAAAGATCTCTGCAATTAATTATGCTTTTATTTTGTTGTCTCCCTGCAATAGCTTCTTGCCCCACGGCCGTCTGCTGTAAAAACGCATTGAATAAAACCAGGGATAGTGACCTTTTTTCCCATGATTCCTAACAAAGCTTTCCATTTGAGATGTGAGTCAGGCTCGTGCCGATCAGTCAAGGCCACCATCACCGAACTGAGTGTGTACCATACCGAGTTGGCCGTTCAGGTCAAACAAACAAAGGAGCACCTGGACACAAAAGCACCCTTCACCCCCCCCTCCCTTCCTCAGTGAGAGTGTGACAGGTACGTCAAGGCTGGCAGGAAGGCCGGGCAGAAGGACGGTCCATCTGTGTGAGGGACACTTTTCACTGTGCTGACGGGGAGTTCATTCTAGTCGTGTTTGTCGGTATTTCTCCTGACTCATGTGGGAACTGCCAATGGACCTTCAAACAACAGAGATGATGCACTTTGAAATGTCTGTTTAAAAAGCTAAAAGAACTGTTGCCGTGCGCAGACTTTTGCAAATTTTCACGCACGACAAACTAATGGCTTCTTTTAAATCAAACCTGTTCACATAATGTAAATAGATGTGCGTGAAGGCAATGTTTTCATATTTTGAGAGTACAGATGTGGTAGCTTGTTGTGTAGAGATTGTGTTTGGACCATGTTGGTACATTTATCTGCCTGATAATGTCTTGTATTATTTTGAGTGGCATTTTTCCTTTCTTTTTTTTTTGAACGTGAGTGTCTTTGGTGAAATCTTGGGAGTATGGATGTAATGAACTTACTCTATAATTGTTGTTGCATGTATGCTCTTGCATTGTACATTTGATGGTGTTTTAATTATGTGTTATATGTATTGGACAACATTCGGCTGTTATTTATTTTTTCTTTTAAAGAATGGTATCAGCTGCGTTGGGAGCTACAGGCAGAAATTAGCATTTAGAGATACAGCTCTCGATAAAAAAACTAAGAGCCCACTGCACTGAACCCCACTGAAAACCTCCTGGTTATTCCACCAAATATTGATTTCTGAACTCTTCCTGAGGTAAAACATTAATATTGTTGTTTCTAAATCAATATAAACTTTTCTTTGGATTATTTGAGGTCTGAGAGCGCTGCTCCTTTTTTGTTGTTATTTTGACCATTTCTCATTTTCTCCAAATAAATACTAAATTTTTGCTTTGAATTTCAGAGACATGTTGTCAGCAGTTCATAGAATAAAAGGACAATGTTCATATTACTCAAACATAGCCCTATAAAAAGTCAAATCAGAGAAACTGATCATTTTATGCGGCCTCTTGTTATTTTTCAGAGCTGTATAACCTGATACAGTGCATGATTCCTCTTGTGGTTAAGGTAGTGTTTGTTTGGGTTACTGCATTGTGAGAGATTAAAATTCGACAGTATCCAATGCATTGTGAGATGAAGGTGGTGCAAATGTTTGCCGTAGCAGGGAAATTGTTTTCCATTAGCCAACTAACTAACTGCTCTGATTAAGTAAAGTGACGTAATAAAGCAAGTTATTAACCTTTTAGTTGTGTAAACAAATGTATCAAAATATCAAACGTGTCTAGAATCTTTACAGTTTTTTGCCTGATTGGTAGATTGCGCTCAAGAAAAATCATCATGTCTGTATATGTATATATGTCTTTAGACATCGGAGATACATTGAGAAACAATCTGGAGATCAGATTCTGAAGACTAAATGGAGTTCCACAAAATACTGTGATTATAATGACGCTAGCCATGCTAAGCTACTGCTCTCTTACACACAACTGGATGCTCCCTCTGTAAATAAAAATTGCTCTGTGGTCAAAATGAATAAATAACAACTATTCACAGCAAACGAGTTACAGATATATAGCTATTCTTTATATTTGCTATGTAAAGCAGAAATCTGCCATCAAATGTAGACGATTGCATCTTCAACAGACGGTTCACTTTTGCAGCTTTCAGCTTGTGTTCAACACAACCAAGCAGCCTTGTACTTTATAACGCAGCCCGTTGGATGAGATTAGTTCAGGTTTCAGGGCTTCAGTTGTTTGGTATTCATTGACTGGTGTGAACAGTCCCTTCAGCTGAGACAATTAGAGGCAGGCCCCTGCACAGAGATAGAAAAACAGGTAAAAGGAGACGGAGGAAGAGAAAGCGTGAGTATCATGTGGCGTAATGGTCATGTGATCACATTTAAATTCAAACATACAGGAGGCCAAGCTGGGCAGTTTCTACAGTCCTTCCATGTTTAAATATCATCCACAGCCTTATTCAGATCACCTTCACTTAGAGCTTTAAGCCCACATGTTAGCTTTATTTAAACACACTTTATCATGTCGGAGTAGAAACAGCAGCAGTCTCTTTTAAACAAGGTCATAGGTCAAACAAGGTCATACTGTGGAAGAGGAGGTGGGTAGAGTACACACAAATTGTACTCAAGTATAAGTAATATGACATTAAGTTATCTTTAACCACCACCACCACCAAGACTATTATTTGTTCCGTTTGTAGTGATTTATTTATAAAAATAAATCACTCAATAATAACATTGAGAAATAAAATTACATGTTTATGAATACATACTATAAGATGGAAAAACAAAACTGGACGATTTCAATTATTTTGGGCCGAGTTAACGTCATGGGTCAGAGTTGAACAACATGCTTAAAAATGTGGGCAACTTTCTAAAGCACCAGGGTTGAATTCAGTTTCTCGACTGTCAACACTGTTACGATTTGCAAGGGGTGCAGTACACAAACTCGTTGCTTGTTATTGAATTAAAAACAGGCATTCTGAAGCTGCAGTGTTAAATCGAAATACACTAAAAAAGCAGTGAAACGATCAGATACCAGTCCAAAAAAGGAGATGATCCCTCTTTGGGTTCCTGCTGACTGGAGGAGCTTTTGGAGGGCAACGTAGAGCCCTCTTGACCCCATGACCCAGATGTCGTCATTTGTCTGTAGAAATCATCGAACATGAGCCACTGTGCTGGGAGCTGCAGAGCGGCATCGTGAAGGAAGGCCTCGTTTCACGTGAGTAGACCTGAACCACCGAGTAATTCTGATGAAAACGATCTCCAGAGCAGATGTGTAGTCAGTCAGATAAGAGGAATATGCTCATTCTGGGACATTTTGATGCATTCTGGGACATTCTGGTGGATTCTGGTCCCCTCACCTTTAAAAACAGAGAGTCCTAACTACACCAAGTCTACCAAGTACTTCATTAATCCCCATTATGACCTCAGCCGTCCTCCCGTTCTCATTGGCGTTTGTATGACAGCTCTCCGCAGCCCAGCCCACATAATCTGATGGCCTTTTTTCTGCTGTGCCATTCATCCTTAATCTTCCAGGGTAGCAGCTTTGCAGGGCTGCTTTAGTTAAGAGAAGGATTCCACTTCCCTCCTCCCGGCCCCCCCGCTGCCCCCGCACCTTGCGTCCTTCCTCTCTTTCCTGCCAACATTTCGCAGATATTATGATGAATGGAGCATTATCAGGGCACAGAGGTAAAACAGATTAAACTGACATCTAAAGCGAAAAAAAAAAAAGATCCTCCTCATTTGTGGCAGCTGTGTTGAGGCGATGAGCTCGGATAAGTCATGGGTCAGCTGACTAAACTAGGCGGTTATGCCACAGTCAGAGCCAGTTGGGGCTGCGATGATGATGATGATGATGATGATGATGGTGATGATGGACCCTGGGAAAGAAAGGCTCGAACTGTTTTTAATGACTTATTAAAAACTGCCTCTTAGATGTGCATAATGAAGCATCAGAACGATGTCATGACATGGATAGCATGAGGCTGTGTGTGTGGCCTGCAGGTTCTACTCGTTCGTGCACATTTCCGTCCTCCGAAACGCACCGGACAAAATCACACTTTGTTCAAATAAAGTCTGCGTAATAAACCTAGCTGCAGAATCCGCTCTACCCCATGGAGACCTGGGTGTTTTTCTACCATACTTAGATGTATCAATATTTAATATACACTTTAACAAAATTGGAAAGAAAAAAAAAAAAAAAAAGCAAATCAAGCAATACAAGCGAGGAAGTAAAACTAGCTCTTAAAAACTTTTTGTAAAACAAACCTACAGACAAATCTAATTTCTGTGGGTTGGAGTTTACAGGAAGACGGATGGAGCTAATTACAATGCAAATCTGTGAAGAAAATCTGTTGGAGGCAGTAAAAGAAAAGAGTGCAAGGACCACAACTCTACACGCACAGCTGGACCAGCACTTTGCCTTTGGCTTTGGAGACGGGACGTTTTCGTTCAGTCCCAGAGGGCGACCCAAGACGTTCTCTGTGTGATTTGGAGGAAAGTGAGAGTGACGTGCACTTTTTTGTTTTATGGTCCTTTGTACTTGAGTTTGAGAAATGACGTATTTACTAAAATACTTGATGTTTATCCAGAAATATCTATCTATCTATCTATCTATCTATCTATCTATCTATCTATCTATCTATCTATCTATCTATCTATCTATCTATCTATCTATCTATCTATCTATCTATCTAGAACCAATAGACATGAAAATTAATATTTACATCCAATCTGACGTTCTCCTATGCAGACCACATCTGGAACGGCCACATGTTTTTTGTGAATATGGGGCAGATATTATAGGCTTATACTTATTTCTGCTCCTTTTCATTCATGATTTTTTTCCCCTAGTTGTTACATGAATCATTCAAATTCATTATTGAGTGAATGAAATAAGAAATAAATGGCTGTGACACTACGTGAGCCGCCCTGTCACATTGAGAAGACCGAATCGATTACAATTAGCCGCTGGATTCAATCTGTTGCTACACGGCAGATCCCAACTGCTTCTCGTGTTGCATGTAAATGGGAGCTAATAATAATAATATCTTATGATTAAAAAAAAAAAACAAAAAAAAAAAACATTTTGTTTTCATACAAAAGCTGCCACAACACAGCAGCCTGATGGCAGACCGCGATAGCATGGAGGTGCTTCATTAACGAGAGCTCTCCATGACAGCGTATCCGCTCTGATTCAAATCTCCTCAAGATAAGCGCCGACACTCGTTACACACTCTGTGGGCTTCAGCTCGGTGTGGAGATCCTGTCGGGCCGCGTGTGTATTATCATATGTATGTCACTCACTGCGTTACATAACTGGTGCCGATTTTTAAAGAGACAGCGTTTTAACTTTGACGGTAACATGCAATTCATGGCATAATGCGCTGGCTGGCATGGAGAGGTGGTTTACAAGGCTGTGCTTTATCGTCGTTTGCTACGAGAGAGAAAGAGAGAGAGAGAGAGAGATTAGAAACAAGCGACTCTGCCTCAGATTTGCATTTTATTGCTGCGTGTCGACTGAGTGGGATATAGACAGAAGGATTAAGGGAGGCAGCAAAATGCTCACAAGTAGACTCTGACATATGCAGACTGATGTGGGGGGGTGGAAAGGAAATTTGGGGCCCGTGGCAGAGTGTCTGACTTTGTCGATCTGATTTGTGTGACGCCGCGTGATGGGGAGCTGGCAGAGGACCGGGCTCTGCTGCTCCTCCCCTACTGGAGGTCACGGCAGATGTTACTGGCACACGAACCAAGTCAGCAGCTCCAAACCTTCCTTTGCCCTTTATAGTTGTCCTTCCTAAAAGAAAAAAAACAAAAACAAAACAAAACCCTTAAACAAATGAGGGCTAAGAGAGACGTACCTCACGTGATAACCAAGCTAAATCAGACTTTTTCTGTGTTGTTTTAAGGCAGGAAGAGTCACCACAATGGTTTGTATTTGCCAAATGCTGCAATATTTAGAGAAGCAATATATCAGTATTAACTTATTATTGTGTCCAATATGAGAATTTTTAAATACGGCATGACTACTGTCTCTTTAGACAATGAGGGAATGTCCAGAAGATGTTGTTGCATCTTTGAAAAACTTCTGATAGATTAACAAACACATCTGGAGGCACATGTGGAACACATTGCTTTACCGCCTGGATGACTAATAAAGGTATTCTTCTTCTTCTCCTTCTTTTTTGTTTGACACAATTGGAAAGTAAAAAGCAAAGAAATCGGCCAAGATTTTAGGAAGAAAATTGTGAAACTCCACAAGTTCTGATTATCCTTGTGAACAGTTTCCATATGACTGAAGGTGCCGCTTTCATCCCTTCAATCACTTACAAGCAAGTGTGGACACGAAATTCCAGCCAAAAAATTTCAAAGTATTTTGGGAAACTTGTGGAAGGAAACCCAAAACGTTTGACCCAAGGCATACATTCTGAAGGCACAAAGTGGAAATCTATGCTATCTAACGCAACACCGTAAGAGTCACAGTGACACGGTGCGCTTCCGTGTTTGGTACACGGACTATCTGCCAGAGAATGTGGATGAGAGCATGCATATTCAACACATCCAGCAGCCGAGCCTCCTGACCTCCTGCTGCATGCTCACACAGATGGAGGGAGGAAAAAAGATCAAATGCGCACACCGCTAGTCTGGATTTTTAGGATGCTTCCTGGAAGAATGAGACAGAAAATAAAAAGGAAAGTTCCATTTTACCGCTTCTTCTACAAATACATGGGTTTGCAATCAACAATAACAGTCTCCACTCCAAAATGTTACTATTATTACAGTCAGAGGAAACACGTTGGTAACTGCAATAAAATACTTTAAACCTGAATCTACAAGACCAAAGCTGATGGATGTACACTGAATGCTGGTTGAAATCAGAGATGAGACGAGGATGTAAGACTTAGGATGAGTGACATTAAACATATTTCCAGAGCGCCAATGTTTAGGTTTCATCTGGATTACGATCAAAGCATTAATATAAAAGGTGAAAAACTTGAAAGTTTGTCATTCACGGGTGTCCTCACTACAATCTGACTGAGGTTGGGCCAGTTCATAAAGAGAAAAAAAAAAGTGTTACTCAAAATCTACAAAGCTGGTAGAGGCTCAGCAACAACAACAACAAAATGCTGCATAAGTCCATGCCACACTTTTCAAATTTTTACTTTTGAAAAGGTTTGAAAGCTGTTCCCTTGCTCTTCATGGTTACAGTCTGTGTTTTGTTAAAACCACAACAAAATGCATGTAGGTCTGTGACTGTACTGCAACACAATGTGGGGAAAAAAGCTTTTGCAAGACAGTGTAAATGATTGCTCTAAAGCAGTGAAGTAGTATTGCAACAAATAGACAAAATCTCTCAACTTAGCAAGAAGCCAGAACGTTTGAGCCCGGTGGTCTCATCAGGTCAGGATGTCCGTCTTCCATTCCCCTTCCCAGTTTGATGAGCAGGTTAGCATCTCCGCTTTCTTCCTTTATTTAACAGCTCACCTCAGCCTAATCTATTTTTCATGTTAAAGTCGGGAAAGCGATGTTCGGGCTGTGTTGTTTAATGTCGCTCGGTAAATGGATGTAGACCTCCATAATTCATGGCACATGTGTCTTCTGTTATGTTTTACGTTCCCATCTATCTACGGGAATGTTTATTGTTCGAACCTCGCCCGCAGTTAGAGTTTCGCTCCACGTCCTGCTGAACAAACACGAGCGGGACAGCTGTGTTTTCCACGATTGAGAAGCTGATAATGAATGGAGATGTAGTAAAGTTAATGTTTCCTGTCATCCAGGCCAATGGTTGCCCTCCCAGGAGTGCTTTGCTGTTATTTTTAGGCTGGGAAAAGCTCATCTGCTGTTCCCTAGGTGAGAGGCCCGGCCCATGTGATCCTTTCCTGTTTTCATCTCTTTTGTCTTTCTTTGTCTTAAGCTGTCTGACTGACTGTCCTCCTGCATCCTTTCATGGATTGTCCACCCCGATCACATTAGCTGTTCTTCATCGTAGTCCGGCTGATTTTCTAGCCCTTTCTTCAGACCACAGGGGTTCTTTTGTCAGATTATATTTCCCACGTGTTTCTAGATAGGTTTGCTTTTGTAAGTCTAACTTGCTTCTGACTCATGTAACCTTTATGTGATGTAAAGGACGAAAACAAACCAAACAAGAAGGAAGTTTCAGACACGACTGGCGACCAGCAGCGCCTGTTTAACCTGAAGTGCCAGAGTCCTCACAGGGAGGTCCACGTGTTTAATAACTGCTGAGCAGCTGAGTCAGATCACAAATGAAATCAAGACATAATCGCCACAGCCATATTTATGTAACTGCAAACACCTGACAGATCATTCCTAACATATAGGTTTACAATTATATATTTATTGATTTAATCTAAAAAAAAATTACAAAAAATTACAGCAAGGCTATACATCTGAACCAACTTAATTAAAGAAGCAAGCAGAAGCCTTTAATTTTGCAAAGCTATTTCAGTTCTTGGGTCTCATAGTTCTACGCATGCGCCAGACGGGAACCCTGTTGCCTTCAAGTGCTCTCTAAAAATCTCAGACTTACAAGATTCGAACTTAATTATGTAATCATGCTCAGGTGTCCAACTCCAGTCCTGGAGGGCCACTGCCCCGCAACTTTTAGACGTACCAATGCTGCACCACACCTGAATAGAATAATTAGGTCGTTAGCAAGGCTCTGGAGAACTGATTCACACAAGGAGGAGGTAATTAAGCCATTTCATTCCAGTGTTTTGTACCTGTGGCACATCTGAAAACTGCAGGATAGTGGCCCTTGAGGACTGGAATGGATTCACATTCCAGCTTGACATCATGAGTAAAGTTACCTCTGACTTTGTTAGTCACAACGGACTCAATGAGTTCAGGGATTTATCTGTTTGAAGCGAATGATGACAAATATTGAAATCTACCTGTTGGCTAAAACAACTGCTATTATGTTTGTGGACATTTTTTTTGATTGACATAGAGACACTGAAATGTACCAAATCAAAGAAAGCCTCAGTCTTTGTAATGTTTTTACTCTTCTCTATTAGTTTGCCATTATCCAAGCGCAATCTCTGATTCATCATCATGAGGACTATAACCTCTGATCGGGTTTATTAGGATGAATTTGCTTATTAAAAAAATACACCTGTGGATGCAACTGATTTGTCATTTATTCAAATTCAATGAAGTATTGATAAGAAACATATTCTATTCAGGTTAAGGATTTTACTGCACAAACGTCAGGGGTTATGATGGTTATCATCGATCAGAAATGTCAAATGATTACTACTACTACTACTACTACTACTACTAATAATAATCAATCAATCAATCAAATTTTATTTGTATAACACATTTCAGCAGCAGGGCATTTCAAGGTGCTTTACATAATTAAAGAAAAAATAAATAAAATAAAAAAGTAGATGTCATTATTATATCATTATTATTATTATTATTATTATTAATAATAATAATAATAATAATTGCACCAGTAATTATATTAATAAAATATGATGGGTGGGACAATATTAAATCAGCTCAAGTCCTTATTAGTAGTTTAATAAACAATAAAATTAATAGTAGTAGCGATTGGTATTATCATCAACATCTGTCTTTATTTGTACTATTTTATTTTTTCTCTTTTATGACCAGTTGTGGAATGTGATGTTTTTTTTTAACATGGTAAAATTATAATAATCATAATAATCAAACTATAATAATTTTAATTATACACACTACGCTGGACTCCAGTAGCAGTAGGGATTTTTTTTGGGGGGGGGGGGAATTCATGCCGAAAGGGAATTTAAAATTTCCCACCGCACTTAAACGTAGCTCGCTCGGCAAGGCTTCCCCATGACTGCGGAGTCCAGAGTGGGAGTGAGTCTGAGCTGAGCACACGGGAGGGACGCGCGCCGGAGAAGTTGGCAGTCTGACACGCACGAGAGAACTGCATTTGGTTTTAAGTTGATTCAGGAGAGGAAACACGTTAAAGCGTCCCCCCCCCCCCCGCCCCCTTCCTCTCCAAGGATTATAAAAAGAAAAGTGGGACCGAGGAAGATATAACATGACTTCAGCAAAGGAGCACTAAAGTGCGGGGATGTTTTGAAAAATGATGAGAGCGGCGTGAACACTTTAAGGAATAAGTTCAGAGTGGACCGGTATGGCTTGATTTGTGAGCCCGAAGGTAGCTGCGGGAGGCGCTGATGTTTCTGTGGAAGAGAAGGAAAGTTTGCTGCGCTTCTCTCGGATCTACTTTGTGAAATTCATCGCTTACTAGTCTCCTATCTGAGCGGCAGAGCCCGGGAGTTCGGGGGGGAACCGCTTCGGTTCGGTGTCGGCTCTGAACATACATCACCATGACCAACCCCGCGCTGAAGAAGAACCACTGGACCTCCAGGGTGAACGAGTGCTCCGTGGGGAAGGACACCCGCGGAGACCTGAACGTGTCTCTGCGCGGCGGCGCGGAGAACGGGGAGTTCGCCTACATTGGGCAAATTAACGAGAACCTGGTGTTTTACAGAGATGGAAAATTAAACGAGGGGGAGCTGCTGCTGGAGGTGGAGAACCTCTCCATTTCAGGATTACCTTTGTACGACGTGCAGACGCTGATAAAGAACTGCAAAAGTCCCGTGAAGTTGAAAACTGTGAGGCCAGGTAAGTCACTGAAGGTGGAGGGAATAAGTCCGCTTGCGGTCTTGCGCTTTTTAGGTTGCTTTGTATGCAGGAGGAGACCGTGTGGAGTAATTTGTTTCTAAATAGTCCTTAAGTTTGTCAAACATATGCTTTGAGCAGTGGCGCTCCTGAGAGTAGTGCGGGTAGGGGGGAACAGAATGGCTGTCCCTTAAAAATTGCTGGCCTTTACTGACCAGAAAGTTTTCTGTACATTCCACATTTTAAACGAAAAGAACAATGAATTTTATAAACTGCAGCATTAATCTATTTCAGAGACATTGGTCAGAATGTTTAGGCCTGTTTACATTTCCCCCCCCCCTTGAAATGTTATTTTTAAGAGCTGCAACAAAGTATAAAAACATCTTATATCAGCAGTTGGTGAGGCTAGCATGACTAAAACAAGCTTTGTAGTTCCTGGAGAATGTTGTAGCATTTTACCGTAACCCTGCGATTTCCAAAGTGACTTATCATTTCCAGATACATCACGTTTCACGACAGTCGGAGATTTAAAACTCAAATGGAGAAAACAGAGCAACTTTGCTGTTATGTTATTAGAGTATTTGTTGAAAGTCTTGCTCTGACTTTGAGCCTAAATGCACCACAGATGCAAAAGGAAATTGTACATGGCACAATTTCCTTTTAAATGGCACCTTACACTTCTTCTGACTTAATTTTACCTGACTGTTACTGAAAATGGATAAATTGGAGTCGTCTTCTTTCCGTACAAACTTCCACACTGAAGGGCGTTTTCGTCAGCTTGTCCTCTTTCTTTATAGTATGGCACTCTCACGCTTGTTGTTTCAGCTTTTCCTTTTGAAACGGTCGCTAAGCTTGAGCTAAAACAGTTTGCACTGAGAACAATGGTAACACCTTCACCTCCCCTTGCATGAATGTTTCCCCTGAACCCTGAGTGTATTCTCCTCAAGCAGACCTGAATGGCAACATTTCTCCAGCTCCAAAACAAAACATCATCAGGCTTCCCAACAGGGAAGGCGAACGTCAGGCTAGCGTCGAGGTCAGTCTGGCTAGTTCGTGGTCAGCCTCATTCAGCAGCAGTACAGCGAAAGTTTGACGCTGAGCCACTCTGACAGCCTCCCAACATGGCAACGCAGGCTGCTGAATATGATGCTCCGAGCCCGGCTGGCTCACACCGACTTCCGAAGAAAAAGAGCAACAGCTTTTCAAGGACAGTCGCACATATTTATAACCTGTGGACACCGGCAGGAGCGCCTGCTGGACCCGGTGGGATCGTCTCCTGTGACACAACTTTCTATAACTCTCGTTATGATGAGCAACGGATGGTGATGTTGTCTGGATAGGTTTTGTTGTTGTTGAAGCGGCACAGATGGTTTTAAAGTCCAGTTTACTGATGCCTCAGCCGCTTCTTCATTAATCTGACTGATTTACAGCAGCTCCAAGCTGCTGTGTGATACGGAGTGCTTGAGTTGAAGACTGAATAGGACGGATAATGTTTCCTCTTTTCTCACAAGTGATTTCCTAACCAGTAAATCATTCATTCCAGGTTTTATTTGATTTAAAGGTGTCAGATGATTTCAGTTTAGTCGGATGTGCTTTGTGTTTGCAGCAGCAGAACCAAGTCACTTATGTAAAACAAGAAAGAAAAAATGGACACAAACAATGGACTGGTGACAGCGAGACTACTGGAGGACGACCGTCAGTCATTCCTGTTCCATACAGGCTAATGCAGTCCAGAATGTGGGCCAGATCAGGGAAATCGCTTGAACGTATGTGGTGGCGTTGGATGTAAACTCGGAAGAGAAGAACAAAAATCTACCTATACTTCACGCCGAGTTGTCTGAAGCAAATCGTGAGAAATCATAGTTTCATTTAAGACTTGAAACCAGCCAATATAGCAAAGAGTGATAAAGGAAGTCTCAAAAGTTAAGATTTATGTCCGGGTAAATGTAGCTGATGTCGTAGGAAGTGATTTTTTTTTAAAATTATTTTATAAATTTTTTTTTTCAGTTTGTTTTGCATGAACAGTCATTTGCTGACTTATAAATATTGACTCAAATTTGTCCTTCCTGAAAAGTATGTATTGCTTGTCCTTCTCATTTTGAGGAGTTTGCTCTAAGAGAAATGACAGGCAAATTGGTAATGGGGGGGATTCCTGAAAACTTCCATCAAATTAGCAAATTATTCATTCATTCATCATTCATTCAAATAGCAAATTATTGCACTTATTTTTAATAAATGGAGTTCTGATAATTTGTATAGCAAAAAAAAAAATTTTTAATCCAAATTAAAGTTGAGTTTTTTTTTTTTTAGTTTAAGGTTATGTCACTGCAATAAAAACGTGCTGCATATCTTTACCTGGGATGCAGATCACTGCTTTCTACACGTCTTTAAAGATGGCTGATTTAATTGTCATATTTGTCTCTTAGCTCAGCCTTTCCAGCGAAAACCTGTCGTGACTCCAACTTTTCTTTCCCATTTGGCGTTCAGGCAGAAGGGAGTTTTGCTCCAACACAAATTCTTCGTCTATTTAATGTTTACTTACTCATGCTTTGAAGTGCAAGTTCCTTTTTTAAATAAAGGCCTTCAATCTCTGATGCTTTAGTTTGCATAGCGCGTTCACAGGACCAGTCGGAGTGAAAAATCTCCCAGATGTGACGGCGTCCCCGCCTCTCATTCTCCCTGAAGCTTGTGACAATAGGTGGAAACTCTGTCCCCAGATTGAGCCAATCAGAAGTCTCATCATGCTCCAGCCTTCCTCACCAATCCTTCTGTCCCCTCACACCCTCCTCCCAGAGACCCATCTGGGAATGTCGAGTGTCACAGCGCCACATGATGAGATTCCATTTCCAGTTTTTTAATAATTCACGCTGTCTGGGAATTTCCCTCCCTAATCAACCCTAATTGGAAAAACATGCTTGGCAGCCAGGACCATCTGTAAAATCTTGCGTGACCTAATTTTACACGGCGCTTGTGCCATTTTCCCACTTTAATCAAGTGAGACGTCTCTCGCGAAGCTGCAGAGAGACGTGCGCTTAGCGACGTTACGCCGGCGCTTCTTGACCTGTGACTGCGCAACCAGGCAAACTCCTGTGTGCAGTCAACACTCAAACACAGAAGCATTTGTAGTCCGAGTTGACTGAATTCCTCTGCAGAGATTACTGTGTTTGCTCTGGGTATCCATGAAGATGTGGGGAAGATGCATTGCTGCTGATGTGAATCCATAAAAAGGTAGTTTTTAGTTAGGAAATCCTATGAATGTAATGGTGTTTAAAAAAAAAAAAAAGAACTATCTTAGTCCTGATTTAATGTTATAATCTGTTATCCCTATACTCCTTTCACAGTCTGGCACACAGAAATCCAGCCCACTTTAATAATCAGGCAGTCAGTCGTATAAGTAGAGTAGAGCGAGGTGTAGCTAACTCCACCCTAACCCTACAACAGTGAGGTTTGAGATTAAGACCAGATCAGTTCCATGCTGCACAGATGGTTATGTTAATAATCTATGAAGGCTTTGGATGGACACTGAGGCTCACAATAGTTTCTGAAAATATTTATATCCTTTGAACTTTTGTCTTATTTTACACTCACAAACTTCAGTGTGCATTATTAGGACTTTATGTGAACTCAAATTAGTGCACAATTGTCCTTTTAATTTCGTTTATGCCTATAAATCTCAAAGTGGTTGGTTTGTTTGTATTCAGCAGTTATGTACTTGTAGTCCCAAGGGCCAGATACCATTCTTATTCTGCTCACCGCTGAACAGTGGCGTCCACAGACATTTTGGGGACAAGTGATCAGTTTATTAAAAGGGCACCTTGTGTGGCACATGGAAACATCAACCGACTTAGAAATGTGACATTTTTAAAAGGCAGAGCTTGAAAGTCATGTATTTTAAATCAATAGCCATAGACTGCTTTGCACCACAAACAGTACATTGTTTACAAGAAAAAAACATTTACAAGGGCACGCTTACTCTAAAAATAAGATTTTTTTTGACTGTTTTTGATATTTCCAAGTAGATGATATCTCCTGAGCCATGGGGGTGTTTGAAATCGACAACCCATTTTTAGAAAAATATACGTTCCCATCTGGAATGGGAAGATTTAACCCTATGACCTACATGTAAAACCGTCTGTGTTGGAGAAAACTAAAACATCTCACTCTCCTGAACACACCATCCCTACTGTGCAAGATATTGGTGGAGAAGCTTGGGTGCAAGCTTCATGGAATCTGGTCATAGTTGATGTGAAGTTGGATGGAGCTAAGCCCCTGTGCTACATTGGCCTAGTCAAAGCTCTCAGTCCAATCTGTCTGAGCTTGAGCTATTGTTTGAGCTGTTTTACCTTGCAAAGTATTTAGAGGTTCTACAAAGGATTGACGCAGGAAGATATAAAATGCACGCCACAATCTTTGTATTTTACTTTTTAAACGACTTGAAAATCCACTTCTCATTTTCTGTCCACCTTATAATCAGTCACTACTTCATGTTGGTTGAATATTGTTGCAAAACAAGGTACATTAAGCCCCTTTAATTAGCTTAGGTGGATGTTATGAAATGGTTACACTATGTAAAGCAGCTGTGATGTTATCCTGGAGATAACGACACCGATGCAGGTGCATGGATGAGTGTGTCTTCAAGCCTTGAAACATGACACAGTAGCCCAGACCTGACCCGTTCCCCCGAGGCAGGAGGTTTGCTGTGTGTGTATGGGAGTTGTTTATTGAAAAGGAGAACAAGATTTGCAACCATGCTTTAAGGCACATTAGTCTTTGACATCTTCTTCACGCAAAGTCTGCCATATCTCTCTCAGACCAATCGGGAATCCCCGAGCTGCAGCTTCAGCTGAGACGGGGCACGCTTGCCTCGCAGTTAAATTATGCTATAGAGCTGGTGTGATAAATGAGACCTTGGTAGCGATAAATTTAAAGAAGCATGAAATATTCTTAGTTTAAATGGCGGCGTGACTTGCTTACATGCCCAGATTTATAACGACGTCATTGCTTTAAGTCCTGACCGTGTTTAGTTGCACGTCTTTTGCGACGGGGTCTGCCTGTGGAAGTGTTTATTTCCTTTTCTTGGCAGGAAGTTGGACGTGTCTCCTACCCCAACTGCTCCTCCATCTTTTGTGGTCTCCGACACACTGACTCTACTTCCTTCCTCGTAGACAACTTTGGGCAATCAGCTCTGGCTTTAATTTCAGTGTGCATGCTTCAATTTGTACAAATGCGCAGGAAGAGATGGTGTATAGTGGTACGCTGTGAGCTTTGAGATTAAGTGCACTGGACGGACTGTAAGTTAGCAACTAAATAGGCCATGAAATGCTGCCTCACCAATGCAGTAGGAGGTAATCACACATGTGCGCCGTTTCCTCGCTTGTTTACTAGAGAATCGTCTTTCTCTCCCTAATTAGCTTGAGTGGAGGCTGTTAGATGGAGTGTGAATGGGAATTGGTCACACTTGGCACTTGCAGTTACACACTCTGTCGGAGGTGGAGAAAGGCCAACTAATTTATTATAGTGAGCTTAGAAGGGTGGTGGGGGGGAGCCACTGAGGCATTCCCTTTTAAGATTAAAAAAAAAAAAATCCTTTGAGGATTTTTGCTGAAAATTGCCTGAAAATAGTCCTAAATGTACATAATGACTGACGTTTTTATGGCAGTCAGACTGGGTGCAACACGCATACCGGTATTGCTTTCAGACCAGGGCCTTTCAGCAAAGTAAGTACAACAAACCCGGGACGTGCTCCAATCAGAAGTCTCTGGCCAAATTTCAATGTCCGCTATTTATAAAGCTTTGATCGGCTGATGCTCATCTTAGCCATTTCAGATTCCTCTTCAAAAATTTCTCTCTCTGAATAAACTGCAGACATGCTTCAAGGAAGTACACTTTCCCATTTATACAGCTTCTTTCATTTATTTGCTTCCTCTAATTTCCTTTCTTGAACACCTCCCTGATACTGAGAGTACAGTGGACCTCCGCCTATTTGTGGTTCAGTAGTTGTGGATCCACCCACTTGAGGATTTTTTCTCTGGAACATAACTCCAGATTATTCACAGAAAAACCTGCTTACTTGCATAGTTTATTTTTTAGAACTTATGTAAAATATTTGAAAGAAAATGTAACTTCGAAAGGTGTAACACCTTAGCGCAATGCTACTTGGCTTTCTATTGACTGGTAGTGTTTGAAAAGCAGCCAATCAAGATGTGCACTTTATTTTCCATGGCGCTGATTGGCTGTTTTAAATGTTTTTGGAGGGGTTCTCAAGTATTTGTGCATGTTATCTAATTACCAGTAGCTATGGTTTTTAATTCCCGCATCTTCTAACCAAATTACTTTTGTATTCATTTATTGCATTCCGTTTAGCCTTACTTTTATCTTTCTCAGAGATATCTTAGCATGTCGAAGAAAATGGTTTCTTTTTGTCCTGTTTTCTCTGAATTCAGTTTTTAAACACTGAAATTAGCTAACCTTGAGTTTTACTAAAGAACAACTCCCACACCAAAAAGTGTTGCTGTGGCTGAGCGCCGCTTGTCACTTTGCTGTTGGTACACCTGAATAACCTTACTCGGGTACAATAAAAGTTATTTTCTATTCTGTTCTGTTTTATTCTATTCTGATCCAATGTGAACTGATCAGAAAAAATATTTTTTTTTTCTGAACACTAGTAAGAGTAGAGCAAAGGGAAAGTTCTGCTCACAAGCACATTTCTCAATGCATCTGAGAAATTCTTCTTCATATTGATGCTTATATATACTAGGGGTAGTAGGGTTTGTGCAGTAGCATGTCTACCAACTTCCCAGGTGGCCTTCTTTTTAAGATTTATATATATATATATATATATATATATATATATATATATATATATATATATATATATATATATATATATATATATATATAAATTAAGTTCCTGAGGCAATTTGGGACAAAGGTATGAAATTTTATTATTTATTGCTCAACATGGCAAAGTTGGATGAGAAATTCTTACCTTGCCAGTAGTAACACACTTGTTTTCCTCTGTGTGCCACTGACACACTTTCTCCCCTCAACTATAAGTAAACTGGTTGTGTGTGTCAATGGCCACATAAAGTAATTCTCCATATCTGTGAGAAATGTTCAGCAGCCTTTGTGCTCACAACTCTTGCTACGTTTGCTTTCTGTCATATGTTATGTATCTAGCTAACTGATGGAGTTTCAAATGTATTTCATTACTCATTCATTTAGCGGACAACCAATAAATGCACCAAGTTTGTTCTCTGGATTGTGTGATTAAAAAAAAAAAAAAAAATACATGTGTGCTTTCAGATGGTAATGATGTGTGTGTGTGTGGAGGAGGCTAGTGTGTTTGCAGGCTAAACGGGCTGACAAGTCAGTCTTTCTGTCGGCTGCGCTGCTGTTAAACTTGGATGAGATGCGGTTCTGCCTTCAGTGGGCATGACACCGAAACAACATGATGGGATTTATAGTGACTGTGGACATTATTAATAGAGACTAAAACCCGTAGCAAGTAGACTTTCTTCCACAAAAAAAGCTTGGCCGAAAAATATTGAGGAAGAACCAAACTCCTGCATAAAGTAGCATTGTTTTTTTGTTTTTTTTTTTGTTTTTTGGCTTCTTATAAAAGTGAGCATGCAATACATATTTTGTCATGAATAGCAAATGTCAGCCTTTTATTAAGAGTCCCAGTAGATTTCTTCTCTGTGCTAATTCAAAACCCCCTTTCCTGTGGTCTGCTTCCTCCCTTTCTTTACCTTTAAACAGACCCCACCCAAGGCCAAACCGGGGTCTTGTCTAGATAAATCCCATTATGTGATGTGTTTGGGAAGGTTTTTCTCACGCGTCCGCAAGCACACAGAGACAAAACAAGAAAGTATCCACAGGTTTGGAGAGCGGTCTAGCCTTGATTAAAAGGATTTGCATAGAAAAAGCCACAGTAGTGAGCTGAGCCGCCTAGAAGTAGCTATAATGTTAGCAGTGTTTGCTGTTCTTTTCTGTACTCCATTCTTACTAGACTCTTCATTTTGTCCACACTTGCTGTCATTTGAGTGTCGTAGCTGTCACTGTGGGACAGCTATTTCACACCGCTGCCATCTGGAAATGTCTGTTCAAGCCTCCAATGAAACAAATTAAACTGGTCATTCCACAACAGTTGCGTATTGCAGGGTGTGGCAGCGCTCTGAATACTGCTCTGCTGGTAGCAGTCACTATCAGAGGAGATATGATGGTTGAAAATATGGGAAAGAAAGAGACTTTATTTTCCTGCGACGAAAAGGTCAATCTCTCAGAATGAGTTTTTTACTTTCCGTTTCATCTGGACTAAAATGAACTGTGTCTCATTTGAATGAGAGGATTGAATCTTGGATTACATGGTCACACCGAGACGGTTCACGAAGAAGTTGCTCTTCTACTAATTTAACGACTCGCATGAAAACCTCTGGTTAAGTATGAATGTTGGTTCAAAATCAAAATAGTCTTTTCTTCATGTTGAATGATGTTGGTCTCGGAGAGCTCAATGTTCTCGGTGTCCTTGATGATAGATGTTGCATCCATATATCAGGTGATTGAAGTCTGCAGTTTGATACGACATGGAGGAGAAAAAAAATCCCCTCATCCGCAGGTTGACTTCGACTGTTTTGGTGTTGCCTGACATCTCGGCGACATGGTCACACTGTCGCGCTGCGTGCACGCAGGATTGTGTAACAAAAAGTAAAGGTCATTATGCTTATGAACTCTTAAAGGTCAGAGCTGCCACGGCTGAAATGCTACAATAGAAGGATTTTGTCCTCATTTTTCACCTCTAAAACTGCAGAGTACAGTGAATGAAACGCGCCGGCTTAATGATAGCATCTTAATTAGACAAGCAGAGGCTAATTAGCAGACAGGAAAAGGATTGAGTCTTAATTAAGAGGTCGCCGGTGTCCATCTTTATCTTGATGGGAGAGTTCGGTGAGTGGATTTGTGATGGGATTACTGAGTCACATACCTCGCATCGCCGTCCGCCGCTGGACCTCCAGATTCTCTTACGTCCTCAAACTTTAAAGCCGTTTAAAATTATTGCCTTGCACGTTTTCTTTTAAACCTAAATGCGGCTCGTGACGGCTGTTTGACTTAAAACCTTAGATCTACTCTAACGGCACTTTATATGGTAATTTTCCCACTTTGACTTTTTGCAGAGTTCTGCTAATTCTCTACTTTTAAGGAGATGGGAGTATACATGGCTTTCTCTTACTTTCATCTGCTCTGTTTGAGCCTGAATGTGACATGAAGATAAGTCCTTTTTTGAGTAAGTCTTGATTTATATAAAAAAATTATAAGAATGGATTTAAAACCATATTCTGCTGCAGCCTGAGATCAACCACATGCAGTTTGAAAGGAATCCACTTCTTTATGCATTTATTGTAACCTTGACAAATCTTTATCTCGTCAGGGTTACACATCCCCTTTTTGCTAAATACTCTCTGTGGCAGCTATTGAGTAAACTACAGTCATTTTTAGAATTGTCTCAAGTAATCCTATGCTTTGCCACTTCTTCTGCTTTGCATCTGCAAACAAATCATTTAATGGCCAATGAGTTATTTCCATTATGGTTGAGTATCTTCCTGGTTTATTGGGATAACCCTCGGGGTGCAAATTGCAGGCTGACCTTCAGATTCTGACTTTGGACAATTCTAATTATTATTTTTTTGTCTGAAACATTGCTAAATATAGTAAAAAAAGTTGCTCAGTTGGCAATGCTTGGATGACTATTGTTTTGCAGATGTGGTGGGAGGGTCTGCCAGTCAGCTCTCTGTCATGGGAGAGAGAAAGTGAACTTTAGCTGATTTTCAAAGATTTGAGGAGATGAATAAGATCAGTGGCTCAAATTGGTTTCACATCAAGTATCACCCAATCTCACGAAGTTAAGGAAATCAGAGCCTATTTATCACTTCAACCACAGGAAGCTCCATGAATGATTTTATTCAGTTGTATCTTTAAACTCTGAATTGGATTCAATTCATGTCAACTTTGCTTTCAGTCCCTGTTTGGACTGGTTGGACACTATAAAATATGACTGATTCAGATTCCTAGCTTGAAGTGACCTCCTGCAGTCTCGTCTGAACAATCTGAGTTGTGTGGTGCTCTGAACAAGGCATTATTTGTCACAAATATTAAATGCATTGTTTTAGCTCTGGTTTTACAATTAATTACTCATTTAAGAGTATCTTTTATTGTAGAAGACTCTGAAAACATTTGAATCTAAGCCCTATTGCTTGGAACTTTTATTTTCAAGCCTATCTCACTTAATTTGTGGATGGGTTTTAGAGAACTGCATAAAACAGAGTAGCTGATAATCAAGAGGGTTTAGCAGTGCGGTCATTTGCCAGCAGCCTAATCAGACGCCCATATGTAAATAACACTATGCGTCAACATGGTGACTTTTCACGGACCCTCTAGGTTTGTCATCGTGCCTCTATTTTTACTTTGTTTGCTGCACGCTCTCTCTCTGTTCTTCATGGAGGCCGTGTGAGCCGATTTCTACCCCGACTGACCTCTCCTCGGTGCCGCTCGCAGAGCTTTTATGCAGGCATCATGTGATCTTAATTTGCACGCCGAGGCCAAATGAACAGGATCGTGTGGGAAGTGGTGGAAATCCATTTGTCACATGCCGCCGTCCCATCAGCAGCGCTGCAGACGTGGAAACATAGATGCTCTTTGTCGTTTGAAGAACCCTGACATTGGGGGGAGAAGCATGCATCCAGATGCATGTGGATGCTTTTCATAAAGTTTACATACAGGGTTCTGGTCTTGGGTTTTCATTCTCCTCCTCTGTGACACTCATTGCCATTTCCTCTCCGTTCTGTACTGTGCAGGAATGCTGTGTTTACATAGCTGGCTCTGGCTGAGATTAGTGTTTTAGTCTCTCAGGTGTCTGCTGAGTGTCACTGTTTGTTTCTTTTTAAAGTCGTAATTTTGTCTAGAATCCAGCTAACTTGTCTGCTTCTTGTAAAAATGCAATGCTGGACGGACTATGAGATGGATTTACAGTGTCATCAGGGTTCTCCTTGATGTTTCTTTCACAGCACAGTTTTACCACATGGCCTTTGACGGGCCCTTTTATAAGCTGCTTCTGGCGGTCCATAAATCACCACTTTAGCCAGTAAAGGCTTGTGATGGTGTGATCTTTCAGAAATTGAGCTGATATTGCAGATCCAAGAGCGAGGGAAGGAAATGCAACTGCACCGACACGAAGCAATCCGCACAGTCTGTGTGTTGGACATCTCGCCCACTGGGAACAGATACCAGTGGAGATCCGCGACTCATTAGAGTGACTCCATCTCCCTTCTGGCTGGGAGTGCTTTACGGTCTCCAGAATGAGCATTAGAGCACCGAGGATTCCTAATGTAGTCTTGAAAGGTTTGGAGATTCATGGAATTTGATTCTAACTTTATTCCAGGACTGAAAGTGTCTGATTAAATGTGAAATTCTCAAAGTGAGTTGTCTGAACAGATTACACATCAGAAAAGTACTTTCACCTTAGACAAGGTTACCAGTCTCATGAAGAGATGCTGCCCTGGTGATGAAATGCATAAGAGAGAGGAAAAACTCTGGCAGATTTAGACCAGAAAATCATGCGGAAACCAAATAACTCTTGTTTATGCTCCTTCTCCTTGTATTTTAGGTTTTTATTCCAAGTTGAACTCATAAAAATGGGCCAGGAAATCTGACCAATTTAGAATTTTCTTACAAATTTTCTGGAACCTCAAGTATTTGCAGGGGAGAGAAATGTCATGGACTTTTTGCATCTGCAACTTGGTCTCGCGCCGTCAGATGGACGGACTTGTTCCTATATATATATAATATTTTCAAAACAATCACAATAAAACAATCTAGAGTCGCTTTTACTTGGTTGGTTCAGCTTCTCTTAAAAATAATTTAAAGTTTTTATGTTAGGTCCCACTGTTAGCTGGTTCTATTGCTTTACATCGTATCATAGCTCACGTTCGCACTGAGAAATCGGCTTACTGTTTTCCTCCTGACTGTTGGGACGCCGTTACTACCTTGCTTGAGCATGCTGGGGTTGACTTCAACCCCCCTGATTGCTCCCATGTCCTAGACAGTAGGAAAATGTCTCTGGCATCTTCATGTTTCATGACAGATGGTGGATTGTTTTTCTCTGAAAATTTGGTGCATTTGAAAAACTGTCTGCTGTGAATTTGACTGCTGGCTCCAAATTATCCTCCTAGTTTGTAGACACTTTTAACATATTGTCCCTTCCTGCCTACATTTTGTACCTGTATACAAACCATTTCATTCTTGCGTATTTAATTACGCCATCAGATCATTTTCCTTTATTTATGAATTGAGACAAAAATAGTTCCAGAATGCTCAGTTCTGATGCTTAATGTGATTTCATCACATATTTGGTAAGAACTGATCTTTGTTTGGTACAGCCAGGATCGAAACGAAGGTGTAACATTTTTGGAAGGGTCAACATGACCTGCGCTTGTTTCTGTTCTGTGCGTCTTGTACCGTGCACTGTTTATGAGCACCACATATTTCAGCTGGCTTCATCTACTCGGCCTCCTGGAGCGGGGAATCTTGCCCGTTAAATCTTTTCTAAAATATTGTGCGACCTCCCTCCCTCCCTCCCTCCCTCCCTCCCTCCCTCCCTCAGCAGCTTCTGTCTTTGTCATTCCCACCCAGTAGTCCATGCTGTGAAATGACTGGTTCTGCAACAGATGATGTATTGCTCCAATCAGCGTACCACATAAGGGAATCGCCTATTTTCTTAACACTCCAACTAAAGTGAGCGCAAGATTGCCGGCGAACACAAACGTCCCTCCATGTCCTCACGCTCTGCTGGGCACCAGAGCTCATAAATTAGACAAGAAATCTAATTTCCCTGTGGGGTTCTTAGGCTCTGAGTGCACGCAGACCCAGTGTTTCTTTTCAGGGGGAAGTTGATTTCTATTCTTCATGATGTAAATGGGCTGATAAAGGGACAGCTGGAACTGGATTGTGGCCTACTTGCTTGCTGAGTCACAGTGGACAAGTTCTGCTCTTATTGTCATACTGGGCTTCAGAGCAGAGCATGCATGACAGTCGACTCCACACAACACTGCGTTTTTTTGTGTGTGTGTGAGAAGGGGAGCTTATCGCGAATGCCGAATTGTGTTGAGCTTGAGATTCTTCAGGGTCAAAGAAAGCACCAAGCACGTTTGAACAATGTTATCATAGAAAACAGCTGGAAAAGCAAATCAAAAATGACTTCGATAGGCAGAGTGGCGGCCATATTTGGGGTCACATGTTACTCAGCCCTTCAATTCTCTTACTTTTCATAATGTTTGAATCAAAGATATTTTTGGCTGTTTTTGTTAATTGTTTTTATCTTGACCGGCTTCCTGTAGCTCCTTTTTCCTGTGTCGCTTCCTCTCTTTATCGGTAAATGCAGACTTTAAAGGTTAAATTTAAATGAGTCATTGCAGTAAGGTTCACAATCTTAAAGAAATGTTTACTTTCATTTTAAAAGCGATACGACAGTTCATGTGAGTTTACCTGAGGTGGATAAAGACGTACAGGTTTAAAATTTAAGAATTCAAATATCCAAAATATAAAATTGTCAAAGCCGCTTGGGGAAAGAAATAGAAAGGCAACATGAGGCAGCCGAGAATGCTGCTGAGTTAGGTACGCTGAACTTGGGCATCGGTACACAACACAGTGGATCCTCCGAGACAAATATAGTTATAGAAAAAGTCTCGCTCAAATTTGAATTCAGAAGGCGTAAGTTATTACTGCTGTCCGAGAGTAGCATCTCGGAGACCTACTGACCCGGAACCCAACGCGTGGATTTAAGCGTCTGTGTATTTTGTCCTAATTGAAAAAACTAAATTGCTGCACCTGTTGGGAGCATTTTCACTCTGATGTGCATATGCCAACACATTTTCCTAAGCCGTTTCACCTCAATACTTTTGTTTAGCAAGCTGTGTTATAGTTGGGTAACACAAAGTGGTGAATGGAGGCACAAATAATCAGCCCATGTTTTGCTTGTGACCATACTAAAGTAAAGACTCAATTATGAAGCCATAATCCATCAGGCTTCATACTCTAAGCTATTATACATGTGGTCTGATTATAAAAAGTCACTTAAAGCTAGAGGTAAACATTAAAATAAAGTTGTAAAATATACTTGAACTGCAGGTGCAGTTAGATTCTCTCATCCATTTGGCTCAGACATAAATAAATAACTCTGTTTTGCAGGTAATTATTGCGGCTAAATGTATGTCTGGATAAAACGGTTATCCAACAACATGAGTGGACATTTTGTATTGAAAGAAGAAAAACAGTAACAACCACAGTGAAACAACACATTTTATCATATCAAAAAAGATGATTTTTGTTGGATCTTTGGAAAAAGCAAGAGTACTCACTTCGACTTTTTTTTTTTTTTTTTAAACCACTCAACAGCCACACATCAATTCAACACACATTTCTGTTAGGTGTGTTTTTTGGTTTATAGGAAAATTCAGAGGTGCAGATCCAAATGGCTGATCATCATCCATGTATGGCAGTTCCTTTCTGCTGTTTTAGCTCCACAGGCCTTTTTTCTTAAGCTGCTTTTTAAAAACTGCTTATTTGGTTTGAAAATCAAAGGACAGACTAGTTGTAACTTAATTATAGAATAAAAAATTTTCTTTGTTTTGCCTTTTTTTGGGACTTGAAGATGGTTTTCAGTAAATTTTTCCAATAGCTGTTATTTCTAAAGACATCGCCTCCACTACCGGTGAAGAGGTGTGTTTGTTTTTGCCAACTCTAAAGGTTCATTGTACTATTTTGAAGGAATGTGAAGAATCCTTTGCATCCAGTCGGAGCTGTTTCGTTGTTTATCTCCCCTACGACCAGCGTCAACTGTCAGTCCACAGCACAGGAGCACTCCTGCGTTTAATCACATCCTACATCAATTAAGAAAGAAGAATGATGCAGAACAAATACATGCTTCTCTTTATCTGACATGATGACTGTAAGTGTAATTATTTGTAATGTGTAATCTGCTAGCATAGTCAGCCACAATCTGAAACTTGGAAAGTGTTCATGTCTCGAAAATGTCCTTGGTTTGGTGTGGGGTTTGGCAGCAACACTGTTGGACCAGTCGGACAGGTTGGGATGAAACTGCCGCATACCTGTGCTGCACCTGTTGGGTAACCTGGGTGGCGCGTGACATCATCATGAGGGGGCGGGGCTCCCGGGAGAGATCAGATGCCACACTCCTTCCTGGAAACGTGACCACACCCGCAGGCGCCTGACATTTTTTGTCGATGCAAATTACTCACGCTTGCCAAGCCTTGCTTTCCATAATGTTTGAATCGTATTTAGTTTTTTCAAGTGTTGCTTAATTTACACCAAAACTGCCTTTTGCCCTGTTTAATAGTAATAAAAAAAACATGCTTCATCTCTCTCTACCCACCCACTCTTATCCCTTCTGTTCATCTGGAAATGGTAAACATGACGTTGGAAGTGATTGGTGTCAGGTGACCGTTCTGGTTGCCACAGCAACTGGGTCCTAAATCCCAAAGCACTGGTCATCTCCAGGGACGGGGCTGATTGCTAAATAAAATCTTCCCGGACACACACAGAGACTTGGAAAACAGTGGATAAACACTGGCGGGGAGAGGAGCAGCTTTGAGTCTCATGATGTGGTGGGCAGATAACTTTGTTTAGCTGCTCGAGGACGAACAGACCACATTCCTGTCGGCTCTGTGCAGAGGCAGCGGGGAGCACGGCCAAGTCGGACACATCAGTCCCTTCACTGGTGTTTTGGACATTTGCATTGTTTTTGAAGGGGGGGAAAATTACCTTCTTTTTGATCAATTGCTCAGTTGCTTAATCATAACTTGTTTGTCATTACGGAAAAACTTTGTATGTTATTAGGCCCTTTTACTGTATGATAAATTGTCCCAGAAATTATTGCGATAAACAATATTATCAGACCATTTTCAAGTAATATAATGGTAATAGCATAATAATGCAATATTGCAAGACATTCTCGAAGTTCAAAAAGCTCTAAATTCTAATGGACATTTAACGCTAGAACTGGAAGACGATTTAAATGTCCAAACTAAATAAACAAAACATAAACAACATAAAAATGAATTAAGAGGACTCTGTAAACAAAATTTTCCCTAAAAGAAAAAAGGTAGTTGAGACAAATACACTAGATTGGAGACTTTTGTTATCCAATTTTTGGTAGAAAGTGAGAATGAAAGAAGAAAAATACTAAATCATTCAAATGGAAATTGAGCTTGTTTTAATTCTTATTTGATTTATTGCTTACTGGAACAAATCTATTATTTATTGCAGTAAATAACAGTTCCTATAGTTTCTGTAGGATTTGGCTAAGGTTCCTCTATTTTTACATTTAGTTTTGAAAAGTTTTATTTTCCTCCTCACTTAAGTTTCTTGGGTTCCTCATTGACCCCGTCTCCTGAAAATAACCATGCACAGATCTGAATTAGGTGGCCAATTTCCAGTCTCCAGTTGACCTAAAGATGACTTTAACACAGGATTTTACAAATATTTTAAAAGACTATAAACTTGTCACTTTGATCTATGTGTGAAAGCCGTTAGCTGGGATACAATAAGAATAAAATGGGTCCTTTTGTGTATTCCTTGAGTATCTGTGTCCTTACCAGACCATTCCTACATCAGAGCTCAAGAGGATAAATCCAAGCTGCTTTGCTGTACTTGGCTTAGCCTTCATGTTATCTACTAAAATAATGCTCCCTGTTGCTTTCTTGCACCCTGAATGAACCACATATTTGTGAACGCCTTGCTGGTACTGAAAATTGGGTCACTTTGAGTTTTCCTTCCTTAGTTGTGAGTGTTGGGTTTGGTGCATTTACTGATCAGAAAAAGATGGAACTTTTGAGTTTCTGACCAATGCATCACTGGTGCGGGGCGACCAAGTTAAATATTATCCAGCTCCAGTCACCGGTTTCTCTGCATCTCTAACAAATGTCATTTTTATTGGTTTATAGGTCTTAATTTCGGTTGTTGTTTAGGGGATTTCTAATTTGGTTTGTAAAATCTCTCTCTGTTCCTTAGGATGTATACAAAGAGCCACACTGGAGAGCGTTAGACTCCAAGTTTTATAAACCTGACCCAATTAATGTTTAAATCTAAATGTCAGAAATTTCCCTTTTTAGCGCCGGGAGATTTGGAAAAGCGGCTTCGAAAAGCGGGTAAACAAACTGAGGGTTTCCACAGGAAAAGTGTTGCTTTGATTGCTGTTATATTTAAACGTAGTTAAAAAACAGACGACTGATGTCACAACTCTGCTGGCCATTGTAAAGGAGGAAAAAGAGGAAATGCGTTGCTTTTGTTCTGAGTTCCCAGACGTTCGACCACAGGCTGTGTGTGTGTGTGTGTGTGTGTGTGTGTGTGTGTGTGTGTGTGTGTGTGTGTGTGTGTGTGTGTGTGTGTGTGTGTGTGTGTGTGTGTGTGTGTGTGTGTGCACAAGCCTAAAAATGTTCACTGGCATTCATGGCTGTGTGATCTAAATACAGCTTTTAAATGCTGCCTAAGTCACTGTGAGCCATTGGGCACAAACAAGGTCATAAAAGTGACCCTGTTTTGACTTTTAAACATAGACCAATGCTATATTTTTGATACCGAGCTCCACGGGCAATTGTATCTTGGGGTGAATTCAAGTCAAAGATGGATCTACATTTAGCTAATGTTTGCAGATGAAACTTTGACAACATCGTTATTAAATAATTTTTCAGGCTTGGCGTACAATGTTGTCAACGTTGCACCTTCACGTTCAGCCATTATTGCCACATTGAAGCTTTAAAATATTTAACGCTTGTGTGTTGTTGGCCTTTGTAGTTAATTCTGGAAGGTTAACAGCTTGTATTTACAAGCTGCGATGCCATGCAAAACGTGAATACAGCCCAATAAACGTGGGGAAATACACAATCACTTCTATGGTGCTTTACGCACGCTACCCCAGGATGTACGTTCCCCATCTGGCGGGCGCAGATGAATTAGAGCAGAGGAGGAGAGGGTCAATCCGAGTCTCTCCTTTGTGTGCAGCAACTCACCTGGTCCATTTCTCTCTGACTCGTTTCTGCCTCGCCAGGCGCCAGCTGTACGGGGAGGAGCTTCAGTCAGATGCCTGGCAGCTCAGCCCAGGTTAACCAGCGGAGCCCATCACTCTATTTATAGCAGGATGAATGACAGACTGAGGACACTGTAGGTCTGCATTAGACGCTGTTCATCTGGGACAAGATGGAAATTTAGGGAATTAATTTACAGCGAATGTTGTATGACAATATGAAGACTCCGAAAGTCCGAATTACATCTTGCGTGTAATCACCCTAATCTCGAAGGTTAAGCTGTTATATTAAAGAAGAAGCCAATAGATTCACGTTGACTCTGGAGGAGCTGTATAGTCACCATATGTACTCCTCAAGTCTGACCTCTATGAAGGATGAGAAGAAAGCCATTGTTGAAAAACCAGGAGAAGTCTGTCATGTATTTTGCCACAAGCCATGTAGGGGAAGTGTCTCATCTGTCCTGATCAGATGGGACAAAAGCTGAACTTTTGGGCTCTGTGATTTCTTGCTCTCCACCTCATCCTGAATACCCAATCTCTCATGTGAAACATGATGGTGAAGATGGAAATATTGCAGAATACAGTGCCATACTGGAAGGAAACCTATTGATTGCAAAAAAAGATGATGTGACATTGAGGGTAATGTTCACGTTTCAGCAACAAGTCTGATCATTAGGTCCGTGTTGTTGGAACTGCAGTAAAAGGGTTTGCGTCGAGGCACATTGATGATGTAGAATGGCTAAGTCAAAGTCCAGACATAAATCCAACTGAGAGTCTTTGGCAAGACGATGATTTTCATACATAATCTCCATCCAGTCTGACTCTAGATGTTTGAGGCTGGTAGAGAGAGAGATCCTGGAACGGAGTGATAAATCGATTTTGTCGAGTAAAGGATTTTCTGTTTTTGGAGATTTAATTTCTTGGAAAATGTAAATTTTTTTTCAAGAATGCATTCCTGGATTTTAGTCCAGTGATTTTTAGGTTAACCAGTACCTTCTCTGGCTTCTCTTTGTTTCAACTTTGAATTCAGGTCAGCTCAAAGAAAGAATGATTGAAGTAAAAGTAATTTTTTAAAACATATTTCAATGGGGGTTTTTTTAAGGAAAAAAGAGAGGGGAAAAATGGATTAAAATAAGAAATCGAATTTGGTATCAAAAATGTTATTAAACCATGTCACTCTGCCTTAACATAGCCTATAGTGCTCACTTTTTAAGTGCGCTGAAACACGGTTCTGTGAAGCCATGACTGAGGGGTGTTGCACTTTTTAGATTTTCACTTGTAAAAATATTTGAAAACCACGTAAGAATTTTCTTTGTATCACATAAAATCTGTACGAAATACATTGAGGTTTATGGATGTGATTTCCCATCTCCCAAAAAATGTTCAAGTCACTATAAATAGGTCAGCCTCCTGCCTGCCGATGACATGAATAAACACTATCTGATGCCCTGCTCACCTGGAAAGTTTGACTCGTTCCAGCTGTTCTGACCTCAGACCGCCAGCATCTGCTTGCTCTGGCGTCTACAGTGAGCTTTATGTTCACTGTATGCCTCGATTTTTATGCTTGGCACCAATTGTACCAATCAAACTGGCTTTACTTTATAATATTTAACATCACAGTTGAGGTGGAAATGTTCTTTTAAAAATAGAATGGGACAACCAGGTGAGGCTGCAGCTGGGGGTCCTGAGGCGTGAAGGCCCAGAACATGAGATTACCTCATTCTGTTCAGATTAGCATTTCAGCTCCCTCACATTTTCACTTAATTTTCCTTCTCTGTCTCTCACGGTATTTGTTTTTGTCCCCCCCCACCCTTTTCTGGACTGATTGAACAGAGTAGATGTGGGTCATAAAATCTGGGTGTGTTTTGTTTCTTTTTAGTGTTTTTAAGTGGGTGTGGTCAGGGAATGAACCTGCCACTCCCTCCGCTTTTCCCCTGAGACTCATTCCAGCGTAGAAACCAAAATCAATCCTCTCCTTTGTCGCCAAGCCCCTTCCTCCTCTCCCTTTCATTTCTGTCGTCTATCCCGTCTCCGAGATCGTATTGCCAGGAATCCAATTACATCACATGACGGTGAACTCAGAGTAATGCCAGAGCGCTGTAGCTCTCTGTTTATTTCCCTTTTCTTGCATCTTCTGGCCTCGGGAAGAAGCAGGTTGTCCTACTCCTGTCATTTGGCTCCAGGTGTGATCTCTTGCTCTGGTTCATGGTTGTACCTCATGGCTCCTCCTACGGCCTCCCTGGGTTTCAGGCTTTCTTAACATTCCCACACCAAACAGTTGCTTTGTTTACACTGTCCTAATGCTGTTGTCACTTTTATCTAACGTGCAGCAGGTGACCATTGAATGGAAACTAAAGGCAGAGCATGACCAGGGAGGTGATTTTTCTTGACTGCGACCTTTAAAATCCCTTAGAACAGGACATGTGAAAAACCTTTAGCAAATCTACTGAGTTCTTGTAAAATTAGTTCAACTGTGGAAACAAAGACATGAATGTTGTGGTTTTACCGCCGTATCCTTCTGCGTCTTGTTTTTCTGTCGGTGTCTGAATCATTAAGCTGTCAGGATCCTCCAACAGCTGGTGATGTGTTTTATGTCAGGAGGAATACCTTTTCTCAGTCTGTCTCTGTTTAATAAGCCTGAACTGCACTGTGTCACTAGTCGGCCACAAATCACCCTCATTTCCTGTTTGCCTCTTTTGTTGTTCATTTTGAAGTCTCAGTTAGGTCCTGGACTGAATCTCAAGGAGATTATGAATGATGACTGATGTGATTGGAGCCCCAAGTCCTTAAAAAGCAAATCTTACCCTTTTTGGTTTAAATGAATTCACTGGCAGACTTTCTCCAGTCTCATAACCTCCCTTTTCTTAATTCTCACCCACTCTTGGTAGTTTACTAGTATGTTTCAGGTAGTTTTCTGGCCGATCATTGATCACAGATCTTCAAAAAAATATCTGACCTGTCGTTTCTAAATTTGGCCGATACTGATTTTCCTGTCTGAAAAGTTGCTAAATATAGCAACAAGGTCACTAAGTTGGCAACAGTGAGATGACAAACGCACGTGTGCAGACATGACCTGGTGGGCGGGTTGATATCATCCCCCAACCATGACGCATCCACCACTGTGCTTCATAGTTGCTATGGGTTCTTTTGCCATTTGTTTTATGCCAAACATGTTCCCTGTCCCCCCCCCCCACAAATAGTTTTGAACTGCCTTTTTAGAAACATTCTCATTGGTAAACTCATGGTTGACCTTCATGTTTTTCCTGGAAATCAAAGGCTTCGTCTTTGTATACCATGAAAGTTGAACTTGTGAAAACGGCAAAAAGGATACGTCGACTAAAGTTAGAGGGTTGTATTAAAATGTAATCCCGGTACGTTTTGGATTTAGTTGAATGGTTTTATTTCTGTTTGTCAAATAAAATGCTGTTGGTGTCCAAAATGAGCCCCGGGATGTTTTGTTCTGCTTTACCGCACTTGGGAAATAGCTTGAAACCATGAAACATTCATTGTTTAAGGACGTTTTGGTTGCTCTCAAGATGCATATTTCCAAATTGAATTATCTCTGTGGGATATATAGTCAGTTCAAAAATAAAACTGATACTTTTGAGGACTCTTGGTAAAAAGCTCAATAAGATTTTCTTCCCTATCTTTGTAATAATAAATGATTTTAAAGTAAAAATCTACTCTAGCGAACTAAGAGAATGAGATTTTGATTTTAATATTCAAGAGACAACTCCACAAATATCCTTGCCTCAATATTACTTCTCTACTTAACGGAGGAACTTTCATCCCTAAATGAAGTATTTGGTTTAGCCTGCAGGATGCGACTCCATAACTCCACAGAGTTTAGCATCCGGTTAGCATTTGTAAAATGTTGTGACGTTTTGTTTTAACATGACAAAGGCCTATTTACTTGCATGTAATTGTTTAAAAATCTTGTTGCATGTGGGTATGAGCAAATTGATATGCCGTATTCTCATTTGTGTTGGATGTGAGCTCTGCTCTGTAATAAGAAGCCACTCCCGTTGTTAAACTGGAGGAGTGTAAACGCGCTCAAACCACTTGGCTTTGCCTTTTTCCCCTCTTTCTTCCACATTTTAGCGCCTTTTATTTCTTTGTTCTGGTGAAGTCTCCTAGTTTGCTCAAGGGATTTTTTTATTTATTTATTTTTTGTTTCCCTTGAGCATTTTCCACGTCTGGTGTAATGGAACAAGGATCTTATTTAGCTTTGCTTACAATACGAACCGTTTCACGTTTTCATCTCCTTTTCTGTTCATTAAGTTGTTCACTCTGGTTAGACAGAGCTGCTGAAAATGAGGATTTGTGAAACATGACGTTTTGCATCATTTTGTGTCGAAGCTCAGCTGCTTGCACGGTTTCATTAAGACAAAACAACTTCTCTTGAGCTGATCACCGCATATTAAAGAATGTGGCACAGCAGACGGGTAGAAAAATGGAGTCCGTCCACGTTGCTGTGTGGATTTTCAAGTCTGCGTCTGTACTCTAAGCAGTGGGACTGGCACAGTTCCTCAAAGTTCCACAGGCAGCATGCTAATGTCAACGCTGTGCTTCCCCGCCCCTGTTTTAATCACAACCATATGCCCAGCATTCCTCCCCCTCCAGATACCTGGACCCTGAGCAGTCAGTAACACGACAACCATGGCTTTTGGTGAGCTTTGCTGAATTACTGCCTTAGCATTTTTTCATAGAGAGTTTAAATCTTGCCTGAGGAGCCTTCCAGGTGAAATGGCAAATGCGGTCGAATGCCTAGAAAGCTTTCTAGGCATACAGTAAAAAGCACATTGCAAAGGGAGACATTGTTAGAGTGGCTGCTACATATGCAGCTCATGAGAAAAGGCAATGCAATAGAAAAGTGAAGGGGTATGCACATTGGGTCAATGTATCAGTGTTGTTGGGGATCTTTAAAACACATTTTAAGGGTTGTTCTGAAGTTTTGATGTTTTTGAATAGAACTGGTACAAGAAGGGTGTCTGTGTGTTGCAACTTGTAGTAGCTGTCGTCCACCGGATAATTTTTAACGCGAGACGCTTGCTGATGGCATGTTGCTTTTTAGAATCACAACCCTTATGTTTTGGGGGTTTGACATGCCGCTTGAACAAGAGGCAGGGTAAACCCTGATCAGCTCACCATCACAGGACAACACAGAGATGCACACACTCAACCTTTAGACCAACTTGGAGTGACCAATTGATGTAACAAGCATTTCTTTGGGCAGTGGGATGAAATGGAGTACGCACATAGGGAGAACATGCTAATTTTAAGCAGGAGGTCCAAGATCTCTACCAGAATTTGACACACAGGCCTTTCTTATGGCAAGGCAACACCCAGAGAAGAAAACTCTGTTTTCATGTTCTTCCTGAAAGTATTCCTATGTTTTTAGTGACCAAGAAGTGGAACAATAACTGTGGAAAAAACGTCAGTTTTCTCCTCGCAATCATATTGAATTGTGCCTTCTTCACAATCCTGAGTGCTTTGGTTTCCAAGCCGTGGTCTTTCATCTTGAAAGTCAGCGAGGTTAAAGACGGTGTTCGATGTTGCTCTGAGAGCCTGGTGGGTTGATAATTTGGGACACCATAAGGTTTTATCTCAGGGCTCAATTAGTGGGGTAATCTGAAGACTCTGTGCGCCCCATGCTGCAGCAGACAGATGGTGACTTGGTGTGTGTTTCTCATTTGAACGGTACCTGTCTCTAAACCATAATCACTCTTTACAGCTGTCTCTGCAGTCTCTCATTTTATCCGTGTCTTACTGTCGTACTGATCTTACATGGTTTTAAATGCCTTGGATATCTTGACATTCCCGTGTTTTATTTCCGACCTTAAATGCTTTGATGGATTGCTTCTACGAGACTAATGGCCACACATTCACATCACAAAACGAGGTATTGTTTCTGCTCTGGACCTATAAGAAGTCTAGAGCTTTTACAGGAAGCATAGTTGGACAAGAATGCTCGTGGAAGATGTCGAGTTTTATATTTATAAATCCATGGGAGCCGAACAAGTAACAGGTTTTCTTATCTCGGAAGAAAGATGAGGGCAGTTCAGTCCAGATCTGTGTAGTGAAACTCAGCAGCTGAACAAAGGAACAGGATCGCGTTGAATGAGGCGTATGTGGTTAGACTTGCTCCGTTGGGTTTTGGGTGGTCTGATGTCATCATCTGCACACGCTGCCAGTTTCTGTCTGCGAGCTGTACAGCCCCGGCTTCAGTTTCAATGCAAATACATGTGTTTTAATATGCTGTCCGCCTGCACTTTGATCTTCCTTTGCCTCTACTGTTAAGGCACTCGGAAAGAGCCTTTAAAGCATCTTTGAAATGAGGAAAAAAAATAGTTGTATAAACAACAGATGTGCACTCTGATCCCAGGCCACCACGTTGAATTTGTTTTTTTTTTTTTTCCTCAAACAAAAGTATGCTAACAACTCTGAGCTTAATATAACGATTGAAACAGTAGAGGATTGAAATATCAGGAATATATTTGTGTGATACTGAATTTTCAGATGGATGTAAGATTTGGAAGTATTTCACTCTCTTTCGTTCTGTAGAGAACCGTTTTCGGATCATGCTCGCTGCCCTTCCCACTTAAAATTTTGACAAATGAGCGAGGGTGTTTATCTCTTCATGCCTGTCCACACCTCGTGTGTCCCATACAGGTACAGCCATACAAGATTTGCTGAGAAGACAGAAATACTGTCTCATTTCTGCCTGCATTCCCACACTGCATGCAACCTTTGCTTTGGACGAGAAGCCAGAATCGCTTTCTTGGGCTTTTTCCGCCCCCCCCAAGAAAAATCTCATCTCTGCTGAATAAGAAGTCTTAGGAAGTTGATTTTCTACCATATTTGAACAATCTGGCATTCATTGGTTGGTTAAAGGTAGGGTGATTGTCTTATTTTCTTGCCCTGTCTGTTTTTGTAGCATTGTGCAGGGACAAACGCTAATCTGCTCAGATTAATCTGTCCACATTGTGCATTTTACACAATTCAAGGAAAGGAGGAAACATTTAGCAATAAACTTCTGAAGCTCTGTGTACTTTCTGAAAGCTTTATTGGCGTCATAATGCTGAGGTTGATGCTATTTTTGTCGGTGGTTTAATTGTGCTGAGACGAAGAGAAATGCCAGCTTTCCCCGCTCATGCTAATGATGAGAATGATGGTGGTATTTTTTTTTTATCGACAACTTTGACATTTTGCCTGTGCCTAGCAAGCTCGTTGTTTTCTGCTATACTTCTGACATGATGAAGATGCCCAAATTTGGTCTTGATTGACGCCTCAGTCCTGACTTCAGTTTTTTAGTGATTAGTGTGCCAAAATGGGTTGCAAAACTGTTTAACTTTGTACTCTGTAATCTGTCAAGTTGATGGCTTGTTTTACCAGCCACTTCTCTTTTACACACAGTGTTACGACCCCTATATGCTCATGCCGTTAATTGATTGCTCACAGCAGGATGGCTGGATCGTTTTTTTTCTAATGGTCTTAATCTCTTTGACAGAAACTTTGCTCAAATCTATACTGGTGGGTCAAAATTGGCAACAAATCTTCAATCGGTGTTACTCCAACAATTACAATTTTTATGCACATGCTGGAAACACTAAACCCCTCAACAGTGGGTATTTGTGATTTTATGTTAATATAGATCAGTCACATGATGGCTTATGTGGTTTTCCATCTGGTCATAATTAGTACTTCAGAGCCTTGAAGCGACTTCCTACCTTGCACTCCGCGTTGTTGATTGAAATCAATGTGACACACATTTTACCTTCTGTACCTGCCTGCTAGGGTCTGCCAGGACCTTCTGCAGATATCCGTGTGCATCTCAGATGTTTGTGATCACACTGACCAGGCAAAAATGTCAAACTGAGTCAAAGCACAAGACACAAAACCACATAAAAAAAAAACTGTAACTCAGACCATGAAATGGGGGGGAAAAAGTTTAAAGGATATTGCATTTCTCTTGAAGCAAAGGACACAAAAATCTGCATTGGTTTCTTAGTAAAATGTTGCCAAACCTGATATAAGATTGCATCAACAAATGCACATTGAGTAAATGTGCATTTACTCAATGGGTGGACTTGGCAAAATCCAAGGTTGGACATTCATAGACATGAAGAGGTATATGGCAACCAGCACTTCCACTGCCAGAATATTTCCAGAAGGTTCTTGCCTCTTTACATGGATCTCACATCATTCTGATTTCTCTCAAAGATATTTAAACTGGCTAAAAACACTTGGAAAAAGCTCATTTCTGCTGTGGTTTCTGCATCCATCATGTTCCATGACAGCTTAGCCTTCCTGCTACCTTCTGAAACTTTCCCCGTGTCTCTAAGTGGACGTTGCAGAAGGTAGTCTCCTTTTAAATAGCTTCCTTGCATCTTGGTGCTTCCTTTGATGTTTTTAGCACTGACAAAGATGATTGTATATATAACATTGAGTTTTCTTTTGTCAGTAACAATTTTCTATAGTGAAGGGCATTCTGGTCCATGTGACTTAACTGCTTATTTTGGTGCATACTGTTTGGTGCATACCAGCCGATTTCTCAGTGCTTCAGTACGTTTGAGGTTAGTTGAAGTGAACCAGTACAACTAGGAATCCTCAAGCTGGGATTCACAATCGAGAGGAAATGCAAATGCACAGATCTCATCGTGAGTGATGCTAAAGAAAATGTGGCCGTTGTGAGAACTTTAAGCTGATTGGGCTGATGTTAGCACTTTAAGGTTGATTACTCCATGGGTACATGCAATAAACGGTTGAACCATCTCATTTTCGCCCCGCTGTAATTGGTACTCTGTTATGAATTGCAGCTTTTACCAATGTGGACGTTACTGATCAGAGATTGCCCAGGATGTGATTGATCACTTTGCTGGCTCCGTTCCACATTACCAATATTGACATGAACGAAATATTAGAAATTCATTATCAGACGCCGTTGTGCACAGTGCATTTGCTTACCCCAAGAACCATCAGCTACTGTGAACGCAATAGATTTATTTATGTTTTGGGACTGATGTTAAAAGGCTGTTTGCTGATATCCATGTTGTTTTAATTTGGAAGACTAATTTCCATGTTGTCCATAGGCACTAGTTAATTAATTTTCTGGGGTTAAAGCCTTCATATCCATATCATTCACGTTAGGTCAATTCCTTCTAACTCAGGCCATTACAAACTAGAGTTAACTTCTGCATGGGAGTGCAATATTTGTGCAGTTTTTATTATCGGTTTGTAATATCACTGCAGCCCTAATGACACTTCAGCGGGATGAAAATTCGCTTTCTCCTCCCTCTGAAGTGTGATCAGGAGGAGTTAAGTTATAAAAATGTCATTATATTGATCAGAGAGAGCGAGGGGGGGAAATGACACTGGCACTGGCCAGACTGCATGTTTTAACGACTAATTGAAGAGCCTCGTTTGGAGGGCAGGGGCTGATTGTCTGCAGCGGCAGAGAGAGTCCAGCTTCAGCAATTTGGCCCAGAGCTGGCTGAGCTGCACTCATTTGGGGGCGGGAGGCGAATGCTGGGGATTTGCCCAGAGGCCAATGAGCATGTCAGCAGCTGGCTGGCACTCAGAGGTCTGTGGTCAGCAGCAGGTTAACTTCAGCAGGAACAAAAGGGCACATTTTCTTCTTCTTTTTTCTTTTCCCCTCCCCTGTTTGTGTGTTTACAACTTCTTATTGACTTGCAGTCATTTATGAGCGCTGCAACCCCGTGTAACCCGGAATGGCGAGTTCTGTGGGCCTTTTCTGGAAGAATGAGCATGAAGCAAACTTGTCATCCCTCATCTTCACATGAGCTCTTTCCTTTTTTTTTTTTGCCATGTCGAGAATATTTTGTCCAGTGTGTGTGTGTGTGTGCCGTCTGTTTTCCACAACCTTTTTTGGGGGGGAGGGTTTGCTAGGGTCTTGTGACTTTTGAGCTTTTTTGGCTTGAATGGTCTCCTAGTGTTTACAGATTTCAGTAGGATTGCTGTACAGGGAAGCAGCTTGTTACTTCATTAAGGAACAGTTAGTGTCTCAGTTTGTTTATTGGATCTAATCTGTTCACATTGCTGAGCCAGCACCATCATTGTTTTTCTTTCGGATATTCAAAACAATACAATACAGTCACACACACACAAAAAAAAAAAACTCCTCCACTAATATTATAATATTCTTCTATATGAGGGGAAACCTGGTTTACTCTGTTCCAGATGTAAGAACTGCATTCAGCGGATTGGAAAAACGAGGTTGTAGAGCTCTGAGGGAGACGCATGCTGAACTGTGCAGCCATTTGCTTTTGTGTTGCCCTGCGGCCGTTTGATTGGTCAGATGCCAGCTGTCCTGACTAATAAGAGAGCTGTTTCTTTTGCTCGTTTGTTCTTGCTGTGTTTCTCTTTAGTCATCAAAGGGATTCTTAGAAAGGACCTGGTTTAAAGCAAACTTTACTTTGCATTAACAGCAATATGTGTTCTTGCTAGTAAAAATAAGTGGCAAGAAGTTGAGCATATTCTTTCAAAAAAGATAAACGGAAGCAGAGGATGTTTGATTCATATTTACACCTGCTGTTCGTGGGCATGTCTTTATGTAGAGTTATGATTTAAAGGCATCTGGTCTGCATCACATAAAATACCAAATAAATAAATCGGATCCAAGTCTCTACTAGGGAAAACTCCACAAATACTGCAAAAGAACTTTTAATATCCAAAAATACAGTCTTATTTGTGCTTCATTATATTATTGACTTCAATTATTACATTTTCAAGTAATTTTATTGAATGAACTCTATTGCTTTACCAGAAAAATGTTATAGTATCCATCAAAAAATGTTGCTACATTGTATTGCCTTGAAGATTTCTAAAATTACTACTTTACTAGCAGGCATTACTTTATTTGCTATTATTAACTCTTTGGTTGCTTTTCTCCAAGGTAGCCACCAATTAATTCATGCTAGATACAAACCATTTTAGGGTGAGATGTTTTTTTTTTTTTTTTGTATCTTTTAAAAAGTTTGGCTCAAAACAGACCGAAAACGCAAAAGATCTAAATTGTTACGTCATCGGGCTATCGTGTGATCTAGCAGTGATGCAGACTTCACTCTTTGTGAAGTCCTGGTTCTTTTGGGCCAACTTTGACATTAATTGAGCAGCGTGTTCTCTATTCTTCTGGTGATTAATAACGCTGGGGTACCGGTCACTTTGATTGAAGTGTCCAATCAAAAAGGGGGTTATCAAGAGACGGTCTTTAATGGAGAGCTTTAGTCTTTGTCAGTGTTTGCTTGATTACAAATGATCCCATTGTTCCTTTTGACGGACTCCTTTTCGGCATCCCAAATAACAGGGTATGATAGCACAGGGTGCCAGCAGTAAATACTAATTAGCCAGCCTGGTGTTCCCAGACTCGACACATTGTTCTCATTTTCAGCAGTGCCATGACTTTACAGTGAGCAGAAGAGTAAAAGCTGTATTTATTGCATTAGTGCAATGAAAATGATATTTTCATCAAACAATTGTTAATTAGCTGTTCAGTGCGAGTTGAATGTGTAATAGAAATAAGAGTGTCTGCATAAATCATGCTGTTCACTTCTTGAAGGCTCACGACTGCCAGTTTGTTCGAGGTTAAAGAACGAGGCAGTTGTGCTTGTCTTCATGTGTCTGCATCGGTGTTTTTTTAATCTGGACTTTTTTTTTTCTTTAACCACAACTCGGCCTCCACAGCGACACTGTTAGCATGGATCTGTTAATCAGCTGTCAGGCTGATGGGCCAATGTGCTCACTGCTTAGTGATGCATGCGGCTCAGACCCGGGTGTTCTGTTTGTTTTCACTGGAGTGAAGGATGGATGAGCATACTTTCAGTTCAGCTATTGTAGGACCCTAGCTGTTCTCTTCCAGCTTGATGGACTGCAGATGGTTTTTCTTGAACTGCTAAGGTTGAACTGAAGCAGTTATTTAAAAAAGTTGTCCTGCAGTGTGCAATCTCAAAGTAAAAGTTCTCCTGTAGTTTATTAGGCCAGCTGGAACACTTGGATCACAGAAACATTTGTCCGTCTGCTATTGTGTGTTTGCTCATGAAAGTCAATGAAGCAACACTGAAATTAGGCATTCATGATTTACTGGTGTTGAGGTAGAGTGGACTCCCTACTCGCTTTTCAGTATTCTTGGATTCTGCTGTTCATGATTTTTTATTTTTTTTGTATAACATGTCTAAAATATTCCAAAGAAATGCAGCTTTAGAAGCTGATAGTTGACTAAAATAGCTGCCATTTGCAAAGCAGATAATTTAAGATCACCTTTTATTTTCCTTGCTGCTGATTGGCTGTCTCCCCATGATTATGGATGTTGGCTTTCGTGGTAGTGCTTAGCTGTTTCTGCTGTGCGTTTTAACTCCTGTTAAGATACATTTTGGTGTTCGAACTATTAAAATAGGTGTTTTTAGAAGTTGTCTCACGCACATGTGGATGTCAGGCGTTCGCAGACGGTTGTGGTCGCTAACCTCCCATGAATACTGGGGGTCCACTGGTGAAAGTTAGCAATGATAATAAAAATTCATCATAAATTCCTGTGAGGCCTATTTTCCAGATCTGGATAAGTGAGGGAAAAAAAAACATTGTAGTTCAAGAATAATTTCCAATGTCGCCAAGTTTCATCAACCAGTTGGTAAATCTAGCTAATTTCATATTCAAAACCTGACCAGAGATGTCTGTCATCAATTTATTGTAAAATCTAGCATTTATAATTTAAAATAAAGCTACACAAGAGTGTAAAATTTTAGTCTAGAGATTAATAGAATTTTTACACAAAAATCATATATGGCCATTGAGAATAATTGATTATTAAATTAGCTAATATGAGCTTACTATAGTACTAGTGTTGACCTATAAAGAGCAAAAATGGGAGCATATAATTTAGAATATGTGTGAAGTTTACGAGGTACTTATTCTATTTTTTATTTTTTTGTTTTTGTATTAAAATAATAAAATGTATGGGATACCATCTCTATAACCCTAATAATCCATATGTTACAGCTGCAGCAATAATAGTAATCATTTGGTATAATTTTAAATTGTTGGTGCACATACAGTGACATGTGCGCTGTACATTATCACTGTTTGTAATATTGGGGATGACATTTGTAGCAGCAGGAATTATGACCACCTGCTTTGACCTTCCAATGTACATTTTCTATAACTTTAACTGCATCTTCCACTGAACTCCATAACATATGCATAATTATCTCCTCCATATCTTTATGAAAAGCATGGATCTACATCTTTAAATCCCTTCAAGTCCACCATCTGGACTCCTAGTTGATTTCTATTTTATGCCAGTTTGCTACATTACAGCTGTCTAGCACCGTATTTGAGCCACACTTCCAAATCGTTTTCTGAAATCTCTGGATGTGAAGATATGGGCTGCTGTAGACTCGCCCCAAAAATCTGGATCTGTGTTAAGTGATATCACTTTGGAGCTGCACTCAAACAGCAGCTGTGACGCTTTAGTTCATCACAATACCTGATCCCTACAGTCAGATTGCAATCATTCAGCTGGAATTAAAGAGCAGTGAACCCAAGAGGGAGAGACGGGGAGAGAGAGGGCTTTTCAGAGCAAATGATCACCGTTTTCAGAATAATTAGCAAAATGTCAGCAGTTTTTGAGGCTCCTTCTTCTGTTCTCTGCCACTGGGCTTGACTATTTCTGATGTCACAGAAGAGCGCGCCATCATGCAGAACTCGTGAGTCTGAGCGAAGCCTTAAGCAGAACTTGAGTTTGACATCAGACTAATACCCAGACAGACTGCGTTGCTGTTTATCAGAAGATTCTCTGCAGTCTGGTATTGTATACCTCTGCAGAAATGGATAGAGATGATGAGATAAAGGAAATGATTGTAACTCCTATTAGCTACACATTATCTCACAGAACTGGAGTTTTATCAGGTAGCTGAAACCTTCTCTCTAACTAGTAACCCTGGGCCAGATGTCACAGTATGATGATCTTCTTGAGTGGAAGTTACACAGTTTTATTTATGCAAAAAAAGGCTAACAGTGGGAATATGCTGAAAGGAAGATAATTTTTGGCATTACATTTTTTTTAAAATATGTAAACAAAAACATAATTTTTTTTAAACTTGATACTCCTTTTTACATGTTTTATGTCTTTCCATAGTGAACAAATTAAATTTCAAAGGTTAGCTGTAAAAACGTAGGAAAAATGTCAACTAAAATCAGCTTTTTAGCATCTGTTTGCCCATTTGCTCCTTAATAGAGCAACAAAAGTGTAACTGACTGATATAGGCTGGTCAGTTTGTTGCGTCCTGCTGAAAGTTGCTTGACATGTTACTTGTGGCTTACCAAGTGTGGTTGAAACATCAAACTGAACGTTGCCACTGGTTTCCACAGCAACACCGACTGTTTTCATTTACTAGAAACAAATTTGTCTCGCTTTGAAATATGAGGAAGGCGTATCGTCCTTCGTCCAGCCAGCTGACCATCAGTGTGCAGCAATAGCTGGTTGGAAGAGCTTTGTGGTGCTGTTCGCTCAAGCATGCAATCCAGAAACTGAACTGGTAGCGGAAATTTCAAAGTGGGTGAGTGTCCCTCCAATGCGTCTGGACTGATGGAAACGTTTTGCGGTTTTAAAGCAGAGACTTTTTTTTTTTTGAGACCTTGGTTCACCTCCACCCAGGCCTTCCTGTTGGAACTCAGGAGTTGATCAAAACAGGTCTTAAAATGTTAATTGTTGGTACGTTAACCTTGTTTCCACATTTAAAACTACATCCAACCTTTAGATTTCTGCTAATTTTGCTTCAGGGAACCATGAATGAGAAATGCAACTAGTTACTGATGAACCGTTTGAGGAATTGATAATTGAATTGACTTTGTAGATGTCAACAAGATTATATTTAGTTGGAGTACGTTATTTTCTACAATTCTCAAAGATTACTGTAATTACTTCACTCTGAGAGAAATTTTTTTTGCGTAGCTAAAGTTGAGAAAAAAAGCAACATTTTATTTCGAACTTTTAAAACAAGTGCATAGTTATAATACCTTTCAGATCTATACCACAAAAGATTCTCATGTTCACCCTGCAGTGGATCATCATTTAATTTAATATTAGCTCTTTTTGGGGGGGGGGGCTTTAAAAAAAAAAAAAAAAAAAAAAAAAAAAAAAACTTCTCCCATGTCACTTTATCAGATGTGCCCCTTCGTTTCACTCCTAACAAACCCACCCTCTCCATCCATCCCCTCTAAAAGCACAGCTGTGTCTTCAGCACTCCCAGCTCTGCGGCCATCTCAGGAATTTGGAGGTTCAGGAGGTGAGGAGGGGGTCACCGAGGCAGCCTGCTCTAATGAGTCACTAATGGTGCCTAAGCAACGACTCCTTAGGCGCATTGAACCGAACGGTTTCGGCCGACTCTGAGGATTCCTGTGTTGGGTTCAGTTTTTTTTCTAAAATCAAAGTTTCTCCTCTCTTGTTGTGGTTTCATTGATCTCTTTGGTGATGTTACTTAAAATTCCCACATCCCAAACATCTGTTTGGTTATTTGCGCGTTCCTCAAATCTCCCTTTTTTTTTCTTTTCTTTTTGGTGCAGATTTGGTTGTTGACGATGTGTTGATTTGAGCTGACTCAGCAACATTTCTGCCGCAGGGAGGAATCGGCACAGCGTGTAGGGGTAAGGGATATGATGGGAGCCGTGCCCGGGGCGGCGGGGCCTTGAAGACTGGCTCTTGTAACGTTGTTCTATCATCCACTCCATCTTTGTTACGTTGCCTCGGAGAGTCTCTCTTTTCGCTCATGTGGAAGACACGCTTTGTGCCTTCGTGCACAAATGTGACGCAGGACAGATCCACAAACTTTTGTTTATCTTTTTATAAATACTAATACAATCCTTAGTATTTTTAAAGGTGGATTTAAAGTATTATCTCCTGAAATCCTCATAAGCATCATTTTAAGATTTTATGAAATCTGTCGTACAATTCAGTCTAGGTTTGAGCTGTAAATATTTCAGTTCTCACTTGTTTCAATGCAAGGTGAAATAAATCCATGAGGAAAAAATGTTTTTTGCAGATAGAAGATTTCATCAATTCATTTTAGTTCAGCGTAAAATAATTCAGTTCAAGTACTTAAGATTTCAAACTGCAGATAATCAGATGTAGTTCAAATTCGTGGAAAATAACAGTATTTAATTTCATACCGAAGAGCCCGCTGGCATCATGATGCCCTGGATGAGAACCATAATCTCAATGCCACTGACTAATAAAAACCATGCACTTTACTCCTCCCTGAACATTTTCAGTAGAAAATATCGCTAAACATTTAAAGTATCAATAGAGATAAAGGCTAAAATTGGAGAAAACGTTATCCAGCAATGACATCTTCATTACATTTAGCCAGATTCAAACATTTATAAGCAGATTGGCTGAAAAAAAGGCAACTCTTTTGTCGACTTGGGGATCAAATCCAAATTCTCTGCGGTGCAAGCACGTTTTTACTACCGAGTTTTACAGGAACTGCTCTCACACACTTGAGGTATAACATTTCCTTTGCGCCATTAGTAACCAAATCTGGCAGGAAGGCTCAGAAAGATATATGTAGAATCTTATATCTTGTGTTATTATAACTCCTAAATGTAAAACAGGATTGACTAATATTGGTTTTGAGGTGGCCTTTGTACTGTTTTTTACTTGACCCCCTGTTCTTTTTCAAGTACTTTTGCATTCACTTAGCTCGTGGTGGGTTCACCACCATGCTCCGTGCTTTGCATCCCATCACTCACCCAGCTGTCTGCACCGGAGAGAAACGAGAAGAAAAAGTTATCTGGTGGATTCGGGGGTTAGCCACACCTCACTGCGTTCTCCCTTTTCAGTGGGCTGCCACTGATTGATGGTAATTTGCATACAAATGGCCAACTAATTTTGTCCTCCCTATGCTTGGTCGACAGAAGACAAAGGCAAACTGCTCTGCTTCAGCCAACTCTTCTGTTTGACTTCAAATAGTCATTTTAAAGTCTAAACTTTTAAAATAGTCCATTTGTTTTGTTTCTATATTTGCATCATTTGACTGTTAAGTTGCTTCTGTCATGCAAGGTCCAAACTTTATGACTTATGTTTGCTGTATGTTTTTTTTTTTTTCTTCTTAACCTCCTGCCATAAAACAAATTGAGTGCTCATTCATTTTGATAGAAAATATTCTACGTCGCTCAATAACATTGTGCAAAAATATGTCCATCCATTTATTTAACATGACTTTGTTGATGTGCTTTGTAAATGATGAGTCCAAGCATGTTTTCTGTTGCTTTGTCTGCGTTTCACTTCCATTTATTCTCAAGGATGCACTTTAAATGTGTTGGGGAGTTCTGTCTGCGATGCGTCATCTAAAAACCACCAAGTGTGGGGTAAAACCGTAGTACTTAAACCGATAGACTCCCCCCCTCCATTACCTACCCCACGCCTTTCCTTTTCCTGAGCTCCTCTCTTTTCCTCCTCCTCTTCTCTAGCTCATTTCCTGCCTACATTCCTTCTTTCTCTGGTTCCTTGTCCAACGTCCTCTGGATCTTTTTGTCTCTGTCCATAAATGTCACCTCAGTCACTTAACATTGGATGTCCGGGTTTACATTCATTATTTATTTATAGCTTTAAAACAAAGCAGACTGGTAGTACTATCCTCCCCATTTTGGACAAGAAATATGCCTCTTAACACTCAGGATTGTTAAAACCCCCTTTTTGGATTTGTTAAACCAGTTAGCAGCTTGGTGAGAGAGTTTGGACTCTGCATTTTCTCACTGCTATTTGTTCAGCACACACCACTGAGAGCATTGCAAACAGTCAAGCTGGAGCAGTTCTAGTCAACGAGCTGTTGGAGCTAATTTTATAAATTACCCAATGGATTCTCTTTTTTTTTTTCTCTCTCTTTTACTCCTACTTGTTCTAAGGGAAAAATAACGTTGATTAGGTACATAAGGCAGCATAGTTGGCATGTTATTGCCAGTATCCTGATCCAGTGGATTAGAGTGCTGATTAGGCAGAATATTTTTTGGATTGATCATTATTAATGTCATAGCTGTGATTTTCTTTTGGGTACATTAGCAACAGTGGCAGCGCAAGACGGTCAATGAAAGGCTAGTTAGCTTGTCAGTCCATAATGCTAAAAGTCATCCTAAAAACCTATGTATGCATTTATATCTAAATATATACTGAGTTTTTGTAAAGCTCTGACCTTCTGACCCATCATATTACTTGAATACGGTTTCCTTTTAAGAACTGTAAGATGATCTGAGAATGGTTTTAGGCTGTTTCTGAGACAGCAGTTACCCTAAATCTGAGTTTTACTCTGGTTTTAGTGCAACAACATTATTATTATGAAATTAGTATCAACTTTTGACAATTAATGCAGCTGGTAATATTAGTACTTCATCTTCTTTGTGTATTCTTTAGAGAATCCTCTAGAGATTTTCAGAAAGCAGCCAATATGTCCAAATCCACCTGGATGACAAAAGTTTGAAGCTCAAAAGAGTAAAACAGAACATCTTAATTTTGCAAAATTCAGTCTTCAAAACTTCTGCTAAAAGTCTTGCGTTCAATGTCTCTAACTACTGGAGTTGTGGTGTGTGTGTGTGTGTCACTATCTCGGCTTTTACATCTTGGGATGTTTCTTCAGGTTATACGAGATGAGGCCGTTGCTGAGCACTCAACACAAAGAGGCAGCCTCCAAAGTAAACACGTCTCTAAGCTTCAGCAGCCTCGGTTCTCTGCGTTGTTAGCTTTGGGTCTAGCTCCTGCTGAAGTTGCTTCTGTCCAGCACTAGAAGACTTTACTGCCTAATTAACAAATCAAATAGTCATATTTTCACCATGAGCCGCGTCTTCAGCTGGGATTCGTGTGAGGCACGTTAGGACTTGATGCGATGCCTTTTTGCACTCTTTGTTTCGTGCCAAACCCTTTGGGTGTTTGTCTTTGCATTATCTGGGTTGCGTTTTCTTAAAATGAGAACATTCGTAATGAGATAACAGTCAGCTATTTCCTCTTCACAGTTCATTTTGGAAACTGAACTGATGCACTCTGCATGAGATCAGACCTCGAGGAAAATCCTCCCTATGCTCAGCATTCCTGTCTGTTTTTCTTTTCATTACCTCACCTACATCTGTGAAGATATCCTCTATGGTTAGGAATAGTTCTTTCAGTTTGTGCCTATAACTACTGATTTGACCTGCAAATACTTTTTAGCCGGTTTTAATTTTCATTTTTGTCCCTCCTTCCTCCTGTAAGGCGGCCTCTATAAAGAGCACTGTCCCAAATTGCAAGTAAGACAACAGTAACTGTAAAACGGGGTTTTGCTTATTTAAAGTTTTAAATGATTTTCAATTTTATTAGCAGCCTCAATTAGCAATTAGCATAACTAGTGCGTTAGCATTACTACATGCAATGATCAATCTCTCTTTATTTCTAGAGTGTAAACTCTTACCTTAAATGTAAGATTTCCAAATGGCTGTTAAATTTTCTAATTCCATCATTTTCATGACATAGGTTGGAAATTCAAAGGGAAAGCTCAGAGCAAGTTTGCTGTAATACGCCCAGCTTTCCTGTTGTCATATTAAAGTTCATTCATTCATTTTTAGTTCCTGCCAGTGTCGTAAGCTCTGTTGTTTTGTTTGTGGCTTTCATTACCAGTGACTTTTTACACGGTGTACATGTTTGCACATGCCCACCAATTTTCAAACATTTGATACTGTTCAGGTTTTTTTGCTTGGGAAAATTACCATTGACATTTGTCCACTATTTTGTTTTTACTTGTATGCTTTAGTATCCCACTGCTTTTGATGACAATTTCTTCATTTCAGAACAATTAAGTATTTAAAGGTATTAAGTTTGCATGCTTAGGTTACCATCTTTAACATCTTTTATATGGTCTTGTTTATTGAACTTTTTAAAGCAACTTTTAACATTATCCTTCTTTTTCTCCATGTCTTCTCTGTACCCCTTCCTGCTGTGACCATGGCTCTTCTGGAATGCCTCTATCAGGTAAGAGAAAAAAAAAACAAGCCCTGAAAAGCTCCCTGACTTCGATATTTCTTACACATGTTCAGTGATAAATGCCGTTCTCACAGTAGAGTACACTTCCCTTCATTTGTCTGCTGCGGTAGGGATAAAACAATATCCATCTTTCCACAAACCGAGAACAGGAGGAAGTCATGAAGATGAGGAATGGAGCAGATGCATCCGTACTGCTCTGCATTCAGCGGGGCTTTAGAATAATATTTAGACTGTGACTTATTGGACCTGATGACAGGCATAACAGTGATGCAGTAAAGCGGTCGGGGTTAAAGTGAGGGAAATTTGAAACGCTGCAAAAATCACCCTATGTTTAAATGCTCACAACTCTGCGAACTTTGATTGTTAACTCTAACTGTGGCTAATGTTATGACAGTGGATGATGGCAGCTTTATTCTTGGAGCCGTCTCATTGGGACAGGGCAGAAGCAAAGACGGTGTTTATTTGAATGACTTTATATGAATGACACCTTAAAATATAACACTTCTCTAGGTAAACTGTGGAGAAACAGGACTTGCATGTTATTGGTTCTGTCTGCTGTATGAGAGCTGACAAAGAAGACAGAGCTCCTCTTAAGTCTGAAAAATATGACTTAATGTTTTCAAGGCCTGTGTTTGGTTATGGTGGAAAAATATTTGCATTTTTCCACCATAACTAACATTATTTTTTAAAAGTTCTGCCCATCTGTCTCACCGCTGTGGCTATGTCTGTCATATAATTATAAAACTCGCACCAAAAAATGGCCACATATTCTATTTCTGGCATCTATGGGTTTCATTTTTTCTCTAGACTTCAGAAAAAATGCAAAAATTGCTTTTAAAATAGAAGTAAACTAAATCTGCATTGCTGAGTTTCAATGTACCCATAATGCTATGTTGTTAAGACGTTGCTAATTTGCTCTGTGCTATGAGAGGAAGCGCAACCAAACTGTCGCATATTGTCACCTAACATCCACCAACTTGAATGCATTTTATTGGGATTTTACGCAATAGACAGATGGGACGTCTTTGTATTTGGCCCAGTTTCCTTTGACACCCTTAAATGAAATCCATTGAAACCACCTACTACATTCAGAAGTCACCCAAACCAGTAAAAACAGTGTGATCATCTGTTGTTGGGTTTAAGTAAAGTTCTAGGGATGCCTCTGAGATTTGTTGGAGAACTTTGGAAGGTGCGGGTAAGCCCAAAATTATTCAAACCTTAGGCACATTTAGGTTTAAAGTAAGGATGCATGTAGACTTTTCAAAATAATAAGTCAATTAATCGTATGATAAATTAAAGCAAGCTCAATTTTTATATGCATGATTTATTGTTTTTCTCTTTCTACCAAAAACTGGATGACAAAATCCTTCCGTCTGGTGTTTTGGTCTCAACTTGCCCTTGTTTTGAAGGACAGTTTTATTTACAGAGACTTCATAATTCCTTTTATTAGTTTTTTTCCCCCCGTTGTTTTATTAATTTTGGATATTTAAAATGTCTTCCAGCTCCAGTGTTAAATGTTTGTTAGAATTTAAAGTTTATTGATCTTTAAGAATGTATTCTCGCATTATTGTGCCATTACCAGTACCTTTAAAATGGTTTCGGAGCAACAATATTATCGTTTATCACAATAACTTGTGGGGCAATTTATCATCCAGCAGAATGTTTTACTGTAACGGGCTTAGACGCACAATATATCAGTATTTACATCGGTATTGCCCGATCTTTGTCATTTTTGACATTGCCATATTTTCCTTTGAGAAATTCCCATCTCAAATGAGTGATGCACACTATTGTACCTGCAGGGGACACTCAAGTTTATTTCATCAAATTAGGGCTGAAATATTTGTAATGAATATCACACCAACCTTTCTACATTTGAAGAGCAGGCCTTATTCAGTTTATTTAATGTTGAAGTTGTAGTTTGAGTCATCTTGATGTCTAATAGTTTGTGAGACATCTGCAGTGTTTTACTCAAATAAATGTGTGATTATACCAAATGGAGCATTCCTACTGGACTGTGTTGTGTGGGAGCCCCTTTCCAGATGCGTGGCCTGGAGTCGGATGTTAGGGGATGCGGGCCTGGATGAGCCTTTACCCGATCCTGACCCACAAACAAGAATAACTAGCAGTGACTGCTGCCGCACTAAACCACAAAATTTAAAAGTTGTACCATATAATTAGATAAACTTTTCTTTTGTTGTAATATCAAACAAAATGGCAGTTTAGTGATTTTTGTCACCGTGCGAACATTTGGTACATTTTTAGAACTGGGATAAAGTACAATTATCATGATTTTGTTCCATTTCTATTCAAATGTTTCCTCTCTCTTTTCTTTTTTTGTTGTACATTTTCTTGTATCCTCATGAGTACATGCTTTCATCTTGTATCTAAATTTAGATGGGTGAGCAGATGTGCTGCATTTCACAAACCTTTTCGTGTGCACATGTTGTCTAATGTGCTCATCTGCTTAGGCAAAGATTTGTGTATTCGAACAACATCTTCAAAGCATGTCAAGCCAACAATGTGACAGTGGGATAAAGTGGATCAGTCATGCCCTCTTCTGGATGGACGGATGATCTGACTAAACCTGTTGGTCGGCAGCAGATGTTAAAATGCAGGTGGAGCTGATGGGATACCAGGAAATGATGAGAGGGAGAAGAAAAGGAGTAGTTGGGAAGGTTGTGATGTTGTGATATCTCTATAAATTTCAGTTGATTTAAAAAAAAAAAAAAAAAAACTGTTTTCATATTTTCACAATTTTTCGCCACAAGAGCATCAATAAATATCAGACATTCAAAAATATGATTAAATGAAGTTTCTGTGGTCAGTGTAGTGATATAGGTCATATTTCTTTAAGGAAGTGGTGTGCTGAAGAAGCTTATTTCAAGTAGGTTTGTTATTCCAAAGCAGTGTTTGAGCTTGTTGCCTCATGAATAATGGTACTTCCAGTCGCAGCCATATAGTAATGTAAAAAATGTGATAAATGGTTCTTATTGCCACTTTTATTATCGTGGTAAAATCCTATGTTGCCCAATCCTATTTATTTGCTCTGGGTGTGGAAGTGGAACTAACCAAATATCTAAACCGACCTTTTTAAAAGGACAGCGATAATCAGAGGAGCAGCTAAAGTCCTGGAGGAGCTGCAGGGATCCACAGCTCAGGTGGAAAATGCAGTTGACAGGGCAAATTACTAGTGGTGCACTTTGTAAAAATGCATTGAAAGCCGTATGTAAGGAGTTCTGTTTGTAGTTTGCCACAAGTACTAAAGGAGACGACGCTAACATGTTCTGATAAGATGAGTGAAGCTGAACCTTTTGGACTGAAAAACACTGTGCTTCTCCCCGAAAAGTGGTGGTGGCAGTATCATGCTTTGAGAATTTTTTTATTTTATTATTTTTTATATATATATTTTATAACGTTTCTCAGCGGAGCAGGTAAGCGAGGCAGAGTTGAGAAGTTTGACAATCTAAGTACCTGACAATCCTGGAAGAAAAGCTGTTGGAGGCTGTAAAAACAAAAAAAAAACTTGAGATTGAGGCAAAGGCACCTAGCATAAAGCTATGAACAAGCAGTCTTGGATCAAAACATTTGTGTGTTAAAATGACCCAGTCAAAGTCCTGACCTAAATCCAGTTGAGAATCAGATTTGAAAACTGATCTTTACAGATCAATCAAACTAACTAAACTAACGGTTTGTGATTAGCTGGTTCATTTAAAGGCAGTTTCAGTTAAGTGTTGACTTCAGAGAGGGATAAAGCCACACTTTTCAGATTTATTTATTTATTTTTTTGTGGTTTTGATAATCCAGTCTTTTCCTTCCACTTAAAAACCATGCTGTAACGCAACAAAATCTAAAGTAGCTCAAAGGATGTGAATACTTTTGCATGCCACTCCATGTAGCACCAAGAACTGCACATAATGCCTTATCGACTTCTGTCACTCCCTGCCGCCACACAGAGACTGCTCACACTTGATGATCCTGAATTACATGTGCCCCCTGGTGGCTGAGTTAATGAGCTCGCTCTGGGTGTGGAGGTGAGGCAGACTGGGGCAGACCCTGCATAATCACACAGAATAACTAACACCGCCTCATGTGGCTAATTAGAAGTCAGGAAATCTGTGATGAAGACGGAGTCTCGACCGGCGCTTGTACAAATGTAGACAGGCAGGAGGGACGCGTCTCAGTCAGAGGTCTGACTCGAATGTGAAAACGCTCCTGCATCTCATTAACTTGTTGTCTTGAGTTTTTCATTCATGCTTTGTGGTTTAATTTTTTTCTCTCTTGTGATTTACAATTGTGTCCTACTATGTGCCCCCTGCAGCTGTTTGTTGTTCCCCTCTGATTCTCCCTCTCCCACCTCTGCGATGGCCAGTGGTTGGTCTGTCAGTGTTGTGTTTACCCTCTGTGGTGCTGGAGTGACTTAGCACTCTGCCTTTGATTACACCCCAGCAGTTCCCTGTTTGTCTTGCTGTGAAATGAAACTGGGGAAGAGAGCCTGCATCATATTACAGTAATAGATCTCACTACTGTAAAGACCATATAAACTTGGAAATGTCATCCATTTGCTCTATATTGCTGTTGGTGTGTGCACAATTATCAAGAATCTGTCTTTTTAGTAGATTTGCTTGATTTTGTTTTCTTTCTTGAATTTATTTTTGTCGATTACTTCTGATTTTCCAGACAATTAATTGATTTGCACCAATCGGAGATTTGATGGCCGATTCCCAATCACAGATTTTTGTCAAAATTGGACTTGTTGAAAACATTACATGGATTTTTCTAAATAGAATTTAGTAAATTAATCTATTCATGTTGAGGAAAATAAAAACGGCTACAGATTTGTCTTTCTGAATCGTCTGTATTTGCAGATGTAAAACTTAACCAAAAAGGATTTCAGCTTTTACTCTCTTACAAAACACATTATAGCTCACCAACTTAATTAATTCAAGGATGACATAATGTTATGTTGATGTTATTGTGATAAAAACAATCAAAAATTGGGAACCACAAAAAAACTTAAAATATTCCAGGGATTCTTCCTTTCCTGCTTATCTGTACAATTACTGATGACATGCTGCAGCCAATTATTTTTAACCTCACTTTTACAATTATTGCAGTAATTACCGCTAAATAGCATTAGTCAAAGTTTTAGATCATATCAACCCTAACTTTTAGTAAGCATGTAAAATGCACCATCAAAGTTGAATTTCCATCAGCCACCAAACATGTCTAATGCTTCAATTGTAATTTGGTTTATTTTGAGACTCTGATTAAGAAGCTGACCTGTTCTTAGGTAATGCACTAAACTCTGGCTCTGTGCTGATTTACATCTTTTACAAGCCTTTAAGTCAAATTAAAAGCAAAAACCAGAAAAAAACTTTACAACTGTATATTTTTAAACTGGGTAGTCAGATTAAACATGGACATAAACGGTTATTAGTAAAGACCACTTCCTACAGTGACAGATGAAGTACGCATGACGTGATCCTTGGACTGTCTGTTGCTATTTCAGCGTCTCTCTTTTGAATTGGACAGCCAGTCAGATGTCTTACAGGAGACAAATGCTCATATTGGTCTTAAATAGCCACCTGTCAATGAGCATGATCCAGATTGGAGATGTAATCACCTCCACAGCACTTATATCCCAGTGGCTTATCCGTCCAATAGTCAAATAATCCCATTATTAGCTGAGCCAGCTCTGGCTTTAGGGAAAGTGGACCAGATCGTGAACTGTGTGGGTGTTTGGCCACAAGAATATTAAAAGGATAAGATGATGGATAGGATCTTTCCTGCACCTACAAGGAGTATTCACATGTATTGTTTGTGGTGACTTAAGTACATAGCTAGGAGATGCTGGTGGTTTGTCATTTCAGACTCAATCCCCATTTTGTGTGGAGGGCGATAATGATCTTCACTAATGGCAACTCCACAGAGCGATGCGGCCAGACGCATAAAAAGTCATATGTGTGTGCTGCCAGTTGTTAGATTGCAGAATGGAAAGTCTCACCTTCACTGGTACCTTTCTGCTGCCCTGCATGCAGAAATAAATCCTCCGGATGTGCTTGTGTGGAGAACCACAATCAATGGAAGCAATGCGATGCATAGTAAACAAGCCCAGGGGCTCCGTGGGACGCAACGGCAGAGATGTGATTAAAAATGAAAAAGATATGAAGGTTATGAATCTGCTGTTGTCTGATAGGTTTTGGTCCTAATTACAGGGAAAAAAAACAACCTTTATTTACAACACTTAAGATAGCGTGATCATTTTATATGGGTGTCTGGAAGTGTTTTACAGTAATTTAATTAAAGTTTACAACTCGACTAGCAAATCTCTGCATGGTGTCTCAAGTTAATTATTGGAACATTTGAAGATTAGCACCAGGGAGGCACCAGTAAAAGGGTTTGGACCAAATTCAGATACCATGTCTTTGTAAAACTTTTAATTTGCAGATACAGATTTTGAAGAGTTGGACATGTGGTATGGTATTTCATTATGATGGCAGCCAAGCGCTCAAAAAAAAGCAAACAATCACTTTGCTGTGCTCTAAGCCTTCCTGTTATCTGCTCACCTAAATGAATTGTAGGAAAGTCTTAAAACAATTTTTTCTTTAACTGTAAGTATCTTCTTACATTACTGACTTCAGTTACAAACTCCCGTCTGACAATAGTTAACTTAACTTGAGTCATTGATAACTTCCACACTGAAGAGTGGTGTTGGTATTAAAATAATGGCGCCTTTATGACGTTTTTAGGTTGGTTTTCACTCATGATTCTTTGTTGTGTTTGCCTTATGTTTTTACATCTTAAAGAGTTTGGCTCTTAAGATGTAAAACACAAGACTATTCAGGCAGTGTTAGTGAAATTAAGTTGTAGTCTCTCATCTCTTTGAAAGGGAGTACATGTTTTAGCAAAAGAAGCTTAAGTGACTAAATGGATGCCGACCAATAGCACTTTTGTTTCTCTAAATTTCTACGGGCAGCTTGGACTCTTGTGATTCCTCAAAGATAGAAATGATATTTGATTGCAAACTGAAACGTAGCACAGTGACGTTCCCCGCTGCGACGCAAATTTCAGCGATTCTCCCGGCTTTAGAGCAACACAATAACCAGGGGATGAAAGTTCTTGCATCTTGTTCATCTTTGGGATGACGACTCGTAAACCCTTTTCTGAGACAATCTCGTATCTGACCCTGCCCAGCTGATTATACGATCAGGGAAGCCTGGTGTTCATCACAGAACAGGAATTTCACTTGGTGGGGGAAAAAAACACTCGGAATAGATTTTATCACCAGAACACGCATTTTTGCCGCTGCGTGAGATGATATGCTTACACGTTAGATCAGCATCTGAAAGCTCGCAATCCTGAGACTTGGAACCCCACTTACTCATAAAACCCTTGAATGAAAAGCTGCAATGCCTCGCTTCAGTTTTCAACAATGTAAGATCAGTGTTGGTTTTCCTCCACATGCAGCAGGAATAGTCATGCACGTTTTTAAGTTACAAAGCCAGCTGCTTTTGTCTAGCAGACTGGATTAGAGATTTGATTCCACTTCATTTTATATGCAGTTATTAATTATGCAGACTAATCTTTGTAATGTGTTCAGTGTTTTTAATCATAGTTTTTAAGCACACTTTTGCAACCTCCTAATCGGTTACATTGCTTCCCCACATTGTACCCGTTTGTTTCTGAAGAATTGCTGGAAACAAAGTGTTTTGAACAGAACAGTGTCTGAGGCAGAATTGTGCGTCTAGATGGATGTTTTTGCCCATTTTGCTTTGCAAAGTAACTAGAGATCAATCAGATTGGATGGAGAGTGTCTGTGAACGTAATGTTTCAGGGGTTACCACAGATTATAGATCGGATTTAGGTCTAAACTCTGATTTAACCATGTGAACACTCGAATATGCATTCCTTTGAAACTGTGGTTTTCAAACTTTTTGAGTTTTTTTTTTCCTTTTTAATTGTAATTAAAAGAAAAAAATCTTTTAAAAAAGTATTCTTTAGAATTTTTAGTTTCTTGATTAGTTTTTTTTTTATTGAAAAACTATATATACTTTATTTCTACCCGCTAAATAAATAATAAACTTAGCACTGAATATTTTAATAAAATAAGCTGAGTCATTCTGACTAGACTCCATTTGGGGGAACCATCTATCGTGTATCTTCATTTTACTTCATTCACATTTATTCTCTATGTGTTGCTCTGTCACATAAAACCCCAATAAAATTAATTAAAGGCTGTAACGTGATAAAATGTGAAAATTAAAGGGGAACCTTTGCAAAAACTGTCTAATCAGTCTGTTCAGACTCCATTCTGTTCAGGCTGAATTCAGAGGAGCTGCTATTTACACCACGAACACGAAAAGGTTTGTCTTTTTCACCGTCTCAGAGAGAGGTCCTGTTTATTTTTGTAATACCTTCAAGATCCAGGCGGGGGCGGTGGATGCTGACTGGCTGCAACCCATCACTGCCTTCAGTTCCTCTGGCTTAGCAGCTGTTGCTATGGATACAGGGCCAGGGCAGTTGGTGTGATGCAAACTACGATTGTCAGAGAAGCACAGGGGGCAGTATTGAGCTCATGGTTGTTTTCTCTGAGACCTGTCCTCTGGAATGTCCATGCCCTGTCAGGTCGAGGAATTTCCTACTGCAGGTTTACCTGAAGAAAAAGAAAAGAAAAAAGAAAAAAACTTTCAGTAAATCAAATACATATGTACTTTTGCTATCTTTGTTGACTTATTTGATTATAACTGTTACTGAGCTGTTTTATTTCCTGAGTGAGGGATGATTTGGCGCCTGTACCTGGATCAGCTGCAGCTGTTCCCTGTCAGGGGTCACAATCGCCTCCCTCTGACCTCTCCCTGCCTCCTCTTTAATCATTATGACATATGGTTAAGCTCTGATCTGCAGTGATGGAAATGTTAACTGTACATAGCTGCTGCTGGTTGAATCAATTAAATACTGATTAGCCCTGATTATCTGATTATCTTGAGCTACGAATGCACTCCTCACTTAGATGATTGCTTAAGTTGTAACTTTGTGCAGCCTGCACACATAGCTTCATTTAACTCCGTGCCAGTCGGGCTCCAGGGACACGATTCCAGTTTGACTTTTTTCATCTGAGAATAACAACAACTTGGTTTGTAAATGGCTCGCTAAAAGAAGGATTTCTTTGTAATCATACCGTGTGCCTGGCAACAAGCCCCGTGATGTTCAAAAGATAATTCAAGTGAGAAGAGAGAGAGGCAGGGGAGGGGAAGAAATTGTTTCCCTGCGTGCCAGACTGTGTATTCTACATCGATACAAAACCAAGTTCCCAGCCAAATGTGGCCTGGCTGCCAAATCTGACTTGGCTCAGTGCAAGACAGGCTGGCACGCAGGCATATGACTGTGTTCCCTGCTTTGTCACTTAGACTGTGCTTTGTGTTAAGAGGATGATTGTGTCTGGCATTGCCCAGTGCTGCTGACTGAAGTTTCAGTCGGCCTCTTTGTGGAGACCTTTCTCCGAAGCCGTGCATACCTGGCAGTATTCACGCGGTTAGAGAGGGAGAGGAAGGATGAGACAAGTGTGCCGATTTCTATCACAATACGGCTGCTGCAATCACAGCCAGAGACGCGCCGAGAGATCGGAATCAGCCAATTATTAACTTGATCAGTGAGTACGCCATACAAAGACTGAAATCTCGACCTCACTCGTTATCACGGATGCCGCTTCTGAGAGAAGAAGAATCAAAGTTGGCTATTTATGGCATTGATGGGTTGTTCAAAAATGAACTCAGGAGAATCACAGGTATATACAAAGTGATTTCGGTTTTGTACCAAAGTACACTGGTCTCTATTAAAACATTGCTTTAAACACATGTGGTTCACAGGGGATCTGTTTGAGAAAAGTTGTCATCCACATGTTACCCGCTCAAATTCATGTTTTAAACATGTCAAACCCATAGGTGGCAGTGTAGCGCAAAGCTGTGTCACCAAATCGGATTGCTTCAAAACAACCGCGACTTAAACATGGCACCAGGAGGTTCATTTGTGTGGACAGATATATAGGTTGAACTTCTTTTAAATGGCGTATTAGAATATAAAGTCTACTAAACACGAGATTATGTCGATTGGGAATCATGTCAAAACAAGTGGCTTATTTGTCACAGACCATAATGCGCGGGACCCTAAATCTCTGTTTTCCCACGTACACACACACACAAATTCAGAGTTTTCTCAGGTCTCCACTTTGGCCAGAGGTTTTCAAAGTAATTATTGTTATTGATATTAAACTGAAGTTTTGTGTGGATGAAAGGTCAAAACTCATGAATATGTATTTTACATGCCTGTGTGTGAGCTAGGCCTTAAAAAGAAAGTGTCATCTAAAGCATTTTGAAACATCCCTGTGACAGTAAGGGAGAGCAGTTCTTTTAGCAGATAACAGGAAGGCTCAGTTGAATGCAAATAAGTTATTTATTTAGAGGACATACATAAAAGTTACTGTTTGGACTGCTAGCCTTGCTAGGAGAAATTACTCACAGCAGTTTAAATTGATACTTCGGTAATCATTTTGTTTTTGTCTTAAATTGGCGAAACTGTCTTGCAGCTACTAAGACCTCATTGAGATGAAACAAACCCTTCATACATGCCGCAGCTGAAAGTAAAGCATCTCTTAAGCAGTTATATTCCCTAGAAAACAAATTTTTGGTTTGTGTCGTAAGTAAAATTTATTTTTTGATTAATTCCAATTATGTTTTTTTGTCTTTTCCAGTGGCAAGAAAGAAAAATTAAGTATTTGTTAAAAAAAAACAACTAAATTTTTAATGGAGGTGTCTTGAATCTTTGGATTTTGTTTTAACCGGTGTTGGACTATTCCCGCCCAATCCCAGCGTCCAGGTCAGGCAAGCTACAATAATATCATCCATTTCCTGTCATGCTATGCATTCAGTGCATACAAAGACACTTTTGTAGCGAGAGGTGTTAAATATCAAGGTAGGCAATAACAAGTCTTGGTGGAATGTCAAAGGTCTATTCCCCTTAACTCCTTCCAGTTTCAAATCAGCAGCAAGCCGTCAAAGCTTCCCATTGTTACTATAATTGCCCTGCGAGCAGTTAGCTCAAGTTTCATTGAAGTTTATACATTTCTCCAGCGTGAACACAGATGTCAGGTGCCAGCAGATCCAGCCAGTGCCCGGTCTGGCTATGCATGTCTGAACAGGGGCTTGGATGGCTGATCAGAGCCCAGGGGCGCTAGGGTGGGCTCGATGGGAGATGCCTGGAAAGTAGCGGGGGCTTTCCGCTTTTTCTCGCTGTCTGAAGCGCTTTTGATGTTTAGTCTGGCTCCCTCTGATGCTCTCGTTCTGTGTGACAGCCTCTGCCTCCCTCTCCGTTTCTCTCAAGTAAAACCTCCCTTCTGTCGAGGATTGTATGTCTCGCTTCCAAAACTGTGCTTGTTTTGGGGGCGGCGGGCTTATGGAAAATCTATACCAGGTGGGCTGTGTTTGAAGGATATGTCTTTTCTAATTATCTGTTTTTCAAGGGGGATATCGGGTGGGTGGTCACTGGGGCCAAATGTTCTCCAGATCCCACCCTTCTTCCTGCTTGAGATTCACTTGATTTCAGGAAAAATGACTCGCGCTCTGTCGCAGACCCAGACAGATGCTTGGAGCTGTGGGGCATGGGTATTGAGAAGGTTTATTGTTTCATGTTTGAGTCACATTCCCAAACTGGGAATTTTTAAGTCAGAAGTCAAGACGTTCCCATCTGGAATTTTTACTTTCATTTGAAGAGTTTGGTCAACTAAATACTAGAAAAACTCACAGTTGGAGGGCTCAATATGTGCTCTTGCTTCATCATGTGTATCAGAGTCTTTAAACTGGGAAGTTTGTTAAATTGCTTAACTTGTTTGGATTGAGATCCAGATCTAAGTTGTTGCTAGGCTGTAGACGTTTAGAGAATTTATATTTTAACACCCCTTTTCTATTGGCTTGAAGGGAATACTGAGATTCTTGAAGTCCACAAATGAATGACTTATGAAATTAAGGTTTACATAGGATAGGTAAAATTGATGGCTGGTTTAACAACAGCCAAGGAACATCTTGTGGTCCTAATCACCCCCAAGATAATATATCTGGATAAATGTTTCATGGATCTCTTGAATTTTTATAAATTCCTTTTAATAATTATTCAAAATAAAACAATATTTACCCACAGTGTGACACTCAAAGACCTAAAGAAGAAACATGTTATTGCCAGTTCTAGAGTTCTTCGACAAAGGGTGAGAGACGATGTTTATCTATCAGTTTGGACATCCAAAAGCATTTCTTAGGCTTTGGAACTGCAGCAAATCACAGTGAGATCAATTTTCCACAAACAGAGATGACATGGAGCAGCAGTGAACTTTCACAGCTTAGCAAAATGATTTAAAGAACCCATTGATGGACTGACTCATCTAATAGTTTGTAAATCAGATTGAAATGCTGTGGCATGACACCAACTAGGCCGTTCAAGTTCAAAAAACAAATTTATTGTGGTTAAATTATTATTTCAATCCAAATTTCTTCACAGTTATGAAAAAGGTCTTATTTCCGCTTTTTACAAACACTGAAGGCACCTGTAATTGGATGTTTTCCTAATCTTCTGCTGCCTCAAGTTGGACCAATGTAAATATAAAGGGTTAACGGAGAGAAAACCCTGACATTGTGAAACTCTAAAGAGAATAGGATTAAAGTAGCAATTTATCCAGCCGCCTTCTAAGTATTATGAGCCATGGATATTAAAATCTCCCTTTGTTCTTGTAAATCCAGCATTGTGTCGCATCTCGTCTTTTGAGCTGGCTGCGCCTTCCACCGCTAGTAGATTCCAGCATTTTGGTTTGAACCCCAGGTACCAAATGTTTTATCTGTGATGAAGGTAAGACTTTTTTTTTTTTTTTAAAGGAAAGCGAATCCAGAGGGATATTTCACGTAACACCTTGAGGTTTCCAACTAAAATAAAGGTCCAGTTATTTTAGTTATCAGATTTGTTCGTCTCCGCAATCTTTAACTGCGATTTGCAGTCGAACCAGCGATCAGTATGCATTTTTGAAATCGGAAACAACTATTATTAAACACCAGGTATCGACACCAGTTGCTGATGTTATTGACAGAGTGCAGCCACAGAGGAGCAGCAGATATTGCTATCTACTTAATCAGCACATCCCTCCATAATTACCTCTCCCTCCTTCATCAGTGAAGAAGTCCTTGAGGACCTTGTTGTTCATACCGTCGTGACTTTGAAGGGTGTCTGTTCATTTTAATGAAAGCCATGTTGCTTTATCAGGATAAGGATACATAGAGTGAATGAGAGAGGGATCAGATCTACATAACTGGATTAAAGCCTATGCTTTACCTCCTTGATGTTATGTTGCTCTTGCACATCTATGAGCAAACACAGGCTGAGATGGATTTTTTTCAAAAATATTAAGTTATTTGTATCTAAAATCATTATTTTAACAAGATGTGTTGAGCTGAATACTTTTGGATTTTGATGCATTCCTGTCAGTTTTGCTCTGTGGAAAAATATCTGCTCTTTCCTGTTAAATATTGTACTATCTTTATATTGCAATGATATTGATATTTAATCAACTCGCTAAGTCCAGTAAGTAGTAGACAAATACATGTATAAATAATAGAGATCATAAATTTTTGTGGCTGATCTCTAGATAATGTTTTTTTTTTTTTTTTTTTTTTTTTTTGGTGGATCTTGTTCTGATGGTTTCTGGTGTTGTGCCATGATGTGTTGCCCTGGCAACTTAAAATCACAGAGTAGGTGGTGTGACTTGCAATTTTCTCCATTAATGTATCATACATGCGTCTGCTATGGGCAATAAACCCATACCGGTCAATTTCACGGTAAGGTAGTATGCAATGAGATTTTTCTTCTTTTTGTTATTTAGCTATTTTTGCTCTGTAATGGTTGAAAGCCACGTGGAAAAATACTCAAAAGTGACTACAGATTTTACAAACCACTTTAAAACGTATAAAGGTACCAAATTTGTAATGCAAGTAAATCTAATTTGTTCCTTTCCAGTTCTGGAGAATTGATGCTCAAAAACATAAATAAATTAGCGTTCTGCGCTCGGTAACAACTTTCACTATGAAGAGTGAACGTTTTGGTCTGTGAGCTGATTTTTGAGTCTTAAGCTGGCTGGTGAAGGGGCAAAAAATTGATAGATTTTACTCAACAATTTATTAGTTGCAGTTTGTTTTTAGAGATTTGCTTTCAAATGAATGTTTAATTTCATTAAATGCATTAACAAAGCGGCAGTCGAGCTTTCAACACAGACATCATTAAGAAGTGAATTTAATATCTTAACTAAACACTTGAAGACACCAATGTCACTGAAATAAAATTTCCATTACAAAATTTTTTTTAAACTGAAAGCAGTTATTACATCTATAAATTGGGCTCATTGGGCTTCAGTTGTCATTTATTACATAAATCTACCATCAATCTGCCAACCAGTGCAGAATGCTCTTCTGTGCTGTGCTAACAATCTCAATCATCGGATTTATACACATTCACGTACACACACACACACACTTGCTCACACATATGCACACAGTTTCCATGGAAACAGGATCCAGGGCCTTTTTACGACTGGTTGTGTGCCCCAGACAACCAAAATTGTTCTCAGCAGCCACGCAAAGATGGGAGATAAATAATTTGTACACTAAATAATTGGACACAGTAAAATACAGGAGAAAGTGATGAGCTGCTGTGAATTTAGATGAAGCTCCCCCTCCTCTTTCTTTCGCTAAACAGGCCGCCTTTTCTTTTTTTCTTGTCTGACTGACTGCATCCACCCTCATTGTTTTCGTCTGTTATGTTGTCACATTGTTTTTGTGCTGTGTTTGCACATTAAGCTCTGCCAGAGAAGTGGGCGCACTCATTCAGATCAGAAGAAAAAAATAAAAATAAAACCACACTAGACACACACATGGACCTTCTCCAGTCACACTGCCCCTCAGTAGCCTAATGTGTGTCTGAGGTCCAGATGGCGTAGCTGTGGGAGGGCTGCGTCGTGGTGTTAGCCTTACTGCTAGCAGTTTCGGTTTTGGCCCGTCCCAAGCTGGTAGGAGAAACGGCTTACAAGCGGTCATCACTCTGTGGGACGATAGCAAGCGTGCAGGTCACAGCGATGCGCTGCAACTTAGCGGGATCAACTTGTTCACTTCATTTGGTGGGAGCCAAATGTTCTGGTCATTTAGCACATAATTGTGGAGTAGCTGTAATATTTTGGCTCTCATGATATCGGTCTGCTTTGCTTGTTTTTTGCATTAGTTGAATTCTTGCACCAACATGCTTATTTTTGTCTGTTTTTGACAGGAACGAAATTGAATAAGGACCTGAAGCATTATCTAAGCCAGCGCTTCCAGAAGTCATCACCTGACCACGAACTGCAGCAGACCATCCGAGAAAACCTGTACCGTCACGCAGTGCCTTGTGAGTCTGATGCTTCCTTTCTTCATTTTTTTCTTACACCATCTCCACCACATCGGCATCTACTTGTATCTTATGTTTCAAATTCACCTTAATGTCCATAACGGAATGACTGAAGAATGCTTGGAGTTAAAACTTCTTTCCCAAAAAAATATCTGAGAAGTGTGGCATGCATTTGTGACACACCAGTGGTGGAACACAGTGGTGGCCGAATCATTTTGTGAGTACGCTTCTTCAGCAGAAAGAGAAGTTGGCTAGAATTGATGGGGACGTATGAAATGAAATAAATGACAATACTGAAAGAAAACCCATTAGACCAGGGATGCCCTGGTCTAATGGGTCCTCAAGGGCCGGCATCCTGCATGTTTTAGTTCTCTCCCTGGTTTTACACACCTGCATCAAATGATGGTTCATTAGAAGGTCTAAGCAGAACACTGACTTGATGAGGAGGTTGTTACTATCACCAGGGAGAGAACTAAAACATGCAGGATGCCGGCCCTCGAGGACCGACTTTGGGCACCCCTGCATTAGACGTTCAATATCTGGCATTAGAACAATCTTAAACCAACCTTCATGTTAGTCCAGACCTAAATCCAGTTGATGTTGTTCATTCATCCCTCTATTCACTCGCTTTTGCAAAGCAGAATGGGTAAAAAAAAGAAAAACAAAACATTCTCTAAATGTGGGAATCTGATGGAGATTAAAGTTGCACAATATGTATCAAACAGAAATATGTGTTTGGATGCAATGTGTGGTAGTCTATATTATATCAAGGACTATGCAATAAAATTTTGCATTCCAACAATGAATCTGGCCTCTTGGAAGCACATCACAATATTCAACAAAATGCTTTCTTTATATCATGCAGGACTTTCATCAATGTACTCAAAGTGTTTGAGTTAAAGGTGACTGACTAAATATCGCCTTAAATGTACTAAATACAAATGAATTCCACACTTTTCATCAAATCTTGTATCGCTTTCCTCCCACCTCTCGATTATACACTATTTGAATTAGGGCTGAAACGATTCCTCGAATGATTCGAGTACCTCGATTACTAAAATTCCTCGAGGAAAATTTACCTGCCTTGAAGCTTCGTTAATTTATGTTTTATTAGTTAGCGCACCGTGTTCCGGCCGGGACTTCATTTGCGTTGCGCGGAGCTCTCACTTCCGCCTGAGTTGTTGACAAAAGCTAAGTCTCAGCGGCATAAAGTCCAATCTTCAAGATTGGCCCGTGGGGATTTTATTGATTGATGATAATGCCCGACTTTTTATTGTTTTTGGGGAACCAATAAGCATCCTTAAAATGACTGGGGAATGCCTGGAGTACGGCAGCATTTCTCCTCCGGGGCTGCTGGTTGAAAGCGAACGGCGGGAAGAGCGCTGAGGTGAGCGGATAGCCTGAACAGGGCGGGCGGCTGAGTAGCTGATGCTTACCGTGTAAATGTAGCTTTACCGACGAACCGCACAATAAATTTCATATCCCGGTCTGAAGAAACGGGTGGCGGAGCGCATCGTACATGGCTGGTAGATGAGTTTCTGAGTGTGACCAGTGAAGGTGTCGTAAATATCCCGTATTGCTTCCCCCCGTGTTCGTCCCCCGGTCTAACGGTTCGTCAGTCCGCTGGTCTATTTCCTCCCCTCCACCCCATCTTACGTTCGTTCATTCGCCCTCTCCTCCCACTCCAGGCGGCATTTCCCGTATTTTCAAACCCAAAGCGTGACAGGTTAGGTGGCAAGGTGAGTTTAATTAATCTATTAAACTCACTGAAGATGAATACATAAACTAAAAGCTGGATTGTAGACATTTTTTATAAGCATATTTATGAGCCTGCCTCTTTGTTATTAAATTCAATATAATTTCAGATTTTTCTATAACTTTTCTTCTGGTTAACTTAGAAAGTGAGCTATTATTGTTACAGGTTAGTTTTCTAAACTACAAAAAAGCAACTGTTAGGGATGCTCAAATATGAAAAATTGGACTGATATTGATATCTGATAGTAACACCGGTATTATGCCAGATTTACCAATATTTCATTTTAGAATTTTTTTTTATCTGATTACTCAATTAATCGTAAGAATAATCAATAGATTACTCGATTACTAAAATATTCGTTTACAACAGCCCTAATTTGAATCCTGTTCAGTACATTGAAGTCATTTACTGTAACATGATAAAAGTCTGGAAAAGTTTTAAACGGATGCAAATACAAAGCACTTCATATTTCACTCTGCTGGTGCAAGAACTTCACACATGATTGAGTTTGGCCAGTTGGTGGTAGATCAGTGTTTAATTTAGGGTATTTGCCCCGCACCAACACTTGACTCTTATTTCTAATTAGGGCTGATTGTTTAAGTCTGATCAGAGTAGTGTTACATTTGTCTGCAGGCCAATATTGACCATGCAGTTAGCCAAGCCGATTAAGCCACATCCTCCCTGGGACCGACCTGATCTTATTGCTTTAACCGTTTTATCACACAACACATCCCTCTTCCTCACAGCAGTGAACTTCACCTTCTGTTTTCCAATCCGATGAGCAACGACGATCCACCCATTCTATCATCACAGAGCTCGTTTGATCAGTTCTTATGTTATGTGACTTTCTAGCGGTTAAATCAGTTGCTTTGCAGATAGAATTGCTCTGCCTCAGCATAAATCCAGCTGTTTTGTGAAGGCCTCTGAACTTTGTTGAAGAACATTAGTGAACAAACAGCATCATAAAGAACAAGGAACACGGAAAGCAATAGCCAAAACTTTGAACACCTCAAAGAATGTTTCTCAAACCAATTTGAAATGGACAAAGTAAGAAGCGGCTGCAAACTGATCAAGATATGGTTCTCTACTTAACGCGGTGGCAGAAAGAAAGTCGTTGCATTCAAAAAGCTTAAATCAGGAATGACGACACATATATTAAAAAGGTCTTCTGTTCAGATGAGACCACAATTAAACTTTTTTAGCATATGAAAAACACTACATATTCCTTTAGTAAAACATGGTGGTTTCAGCATAATCCTGTGGGAAAGATATTTTGGAAGAGATGGATAATATGGTCAGAGTAGATGGAATTATTGATGGAGCTAAATGCAGGGAATTATGGAAGAGAGCGTGTTAGAGGCTGCAGAAACACAGTCAGTGCTACAATGGAAGGGTTTAGATAAAGCATTTTTTTGTCAGAAATGACCCAGTCAAAGTCAAACCTAAATCCTATTGAGAATCAATTTTTATGTTTCCTTCTCTATCACCATTAAGCAATACCGTTCTCTGGTTCATCCCATAAAATGTCATTAAAATGCATTGCAATTTGTGTTTGAACCTTGACTAAATCTATGAAAAACAATTAGGATTATACTTTTGCAAGGCCAGAGCAGAAAATGTACACGAAGCAGATACTTGGATTTGTTGCTTAGTTTTAAACTTGGCATCAACTAAAACCAGGATTTTCATTCCCTGCATTTTTAATTAGCTAACTTCTGATTCTCCCCCATAAATTACTTTCAGTATGCAGGAAGCCCATTTCAGGGACTTTGTCTGCACTACGCCATATGTCGGCCAGACACCGTTACTTGGTGGGGGTCTGGTCATAAATGCCCACTGCAATTACTGAGTGGTTTCAGGCACGCTAATGTTGTTTGAAGTAAATAAAGCATGACGGCACTCTCCTAGCCACTTGTTCTCTGGGGTTATAAAGTTTTTGTTTCGTGGTCATGGAGCAGGTAGGCGATAGAGTAAAGGTTGCAATTGACAGATGCCATTTTTGTTTGATATCTGTAAAAATGTAAAAAAAAAAAAGTTTACGTCTACACAAGCTATCTAATCAGATATATTGACTTGTATCACCAGATTAAATGTTTACCAAACCTCTGTTCATCTGCAGAGATTCAGAAATGGTAACAGATGGGGAGGTGTTGCTATGCAAAAACGCCTCTCCGTCATTCCTGCACAAGTCTCTGAGAGCTACCAGAACACTTTTTTTTTTTTTTAAAGTTTCCATCGAGTATGATTTAGTAGTGTGGATCCAGTTGTATGAAAGCCATCTGTTTAGTTGCATAAGCAGTGAAGGGGTTCCCTTTTATGTTGACTTGTAGCTTTTGTGAGCTTTTTACACCCCTCACCCTGCTGTCTCACGTTGACCTCGTTGCCCTTTGCAGCCAAGAGGACACTCAAGGCAATCAATAAGAACGTGACCCTTTCCTTGGTTTTCCACTTGGTTTTCCTCTGAGGAACTGCAAACATGTTTTCAAAAGGCCTATAAGCCTACACAGAAATAGAAAAAGCTCGTTTTATCACTTTATGCATTTTGTCCTGCATGGGTTATCAAAGATTCCTCGTACAAACTTCATAGTTTATAAAGTCTTAGTCCTTCATGCCAATGATCACGCTCTGCTGATCACCATGAGGACATTGTGGGTTTTAGTAGCATTAGTAGGTAAGCACAGTTCAGTTAAGGCTCCACTAAATGGAGCGTGGAAGTTGGTGGTGGAATCTAAGGGTCCAAAGCGCATACATTCAATGCCATGCTAAAATCACATTGCCGTATAGTGTGGCCTGGCATGACAACTGCATCTGACTCAAGGTGTCTTGGCGGCATAAACATGGCACTTTTCCCCAATCAGCGTCTGAATACCAACAGTTTCCATTCAGCAGTCTCTTGTGCATGTAGTCTTAAAGACAGATGAAGCAAGGACCAGACCATCTGGCACTCCAGCTGGTAGATGAATGCCCAAATATACATATTTTACAGATTGCCACTGTAATATCCTCCACTGTTACGTGAATTCAAGTTTTGATTTCAGGGTATAAGTGGTCATTCTTGCTTTTAAGCAAGTATTTGATTCAAAGTAGCCACACTTTAATGATCGATCTACTTTACAGACTATTTGGTGTTGAGTCAGACCATATTTTTAAAGAACAAATAATATGTTCTATTAAAATTTTGGCCTCTCGTATTCATGTAGATTGTGAAAACGACATATTGGCCCAGCCTTTTTTTATACATTCCAACAACTCATCTTTAGAAACCATCTCAAACCACTAGTCTCAATACATCTGAGGTGCCTGTTGAGGCATATTTGATACAGATACTAAGGATCATTTGTGAAGTATATTGCTGCCATCTAGTGGTCAGTGTGTTCAAAACATTTGACTAGTTTTACTGTATTAAGTTGTTTCTAAAATACGCAGATGACAGACCAGAGGGTATTATGTAGAAAGACATGGTGTAAATAAGTTTGTACTACATTTGGTCAAAGATTAAAGCCATTTTCCATCAGAGGCTCAAATAAAGTAGGTGTAAAATGCATATGAGAAAAGAAAAAAAAATCTGATCATTTTCAGACCAGTAAGCACACCATACTCGAGTGTCACCAGCTTATGTTAACGACACCACACTTATCTGTTGAAGTTATTACCACACGAAGAAGACTCAAAGCATCTTTAGGATCAGTGAGGTGCTTATTATGAACTCGGTGGAGTAGTGGCTTTTGATCTTTTCCCTCCACAGAACTGACCCATTTCTGTTTAGAGTAGAAAAGAGAAATTCTTACAAAGTACATTTACATTGGATATTCATTGTGGTGTTCAGTATCGCTGTCCTAATTTATTTAGGGTTGACGGTTTCTATATCGGTTTTAAATTGAAACTTCATTTCTAAAAATCTCAACTCAAATGCCATGGTGGGGGAAAAAAGAAAATTAACTGTTACCATAACACCCTGATCAAATATAACACCCAGTGGACCCACCCTCCCCTGAATGCTGAGGCATTTGTCTGCTTCCCTTGTGGTCACCCCATCAATGCATTCCCATTCTCCCATTACCCCCACAAGCCCTCCTCTCCCTCTGTCCTGCTTCCATTCCTTAACCCCCCCACCCCACTCCACTCCACCCCACTCCACTCCACTCCCCGAAAGCTATGACACAACTGTCTTTCGTCCCCCTGCTGCCTCTGCAGCTCTCTCTTCCCTTTAGTAGCAGTCTCTGTCTTCCTTTCTTATATTTTTCTTGCCAGTTGTAAGCAGTCGGAGCAATAGCAGCAGGAAGTGAGAAAGCTTGTGCTGTTGGATTTATACCTGGCTTTAACCCCCGATGCTCGGCGTTACAAACGTGGCTCGGGTGTCTCCCGCATCAAGGCAAGTAGCTTTGTTTACTGATGGCTCAGTAGTCACGTCTGAACTCAATGAGGTTTGAAAAAGCCTGCGTTCACGTGCATGTGTCATGAACAGCGGCGCTAGCTTTGCAGACGATTGGACGACCTGTATATAGGCTAAGAGGACAGCTCGATTGGAAGGGGGGTGCTGAAGCTGTGGGGATCCTGATGGGGGTGGGGTGTAGTTTTTGTGTGTGGGGGGGTGGTGGAAGGGGGATGGGCAAAAAGGATTGAAAGGCGCAAAAAAAAAAACAACTTCACTGATTGTATGTAACCAATTAAGCTAATATAAAAGCATACTGTTGTGTTTTACAGTTGCATTGTACTAAGGTGAGGGTGCTGTTGATCTACAGTGTTAACAAAGGTCGCCGTCGTCATGCTGGTTGGCTGAGGTTACAGATTGCACTCACAGTTGCAATCACTTTGTGATGCCTGAGACAAACAAATAACATCATTACAACAGCCGTAGTTGTTCCTAAATGGGAAAAAGTGGCGAATAAATCAAAAACCAAGGGGCTGGGAAGTGATCAGACCATATCGATTCAGAACAGAATCCCAAATCCTCTGTGTCTCTTCTGCCACATGTTGCATAAGGTTTGTTGTGTTCATCAAGGATGTTTTTATTGGGTTTGTAACGACGGATCCTTCCTGTTAGACCGGTTCTGAGCTGATTTAAACACACGTCTGTGTCCGCCGCTTCGGACTTTACCAACAAGCTGATGTGAATACAGCAGCACTTGAAGAGTTATTTCAGAGCCTTTTCTAAGCTTTGATAATCTTTTATTAATTAAATGTTGCGAAATTAGGAAAGCATCTTTTACATGTCTTATTTGTTCCCTTAATTTTTATATTCATGGTTTACATTTTTGTACAATAGTGTATGTTCGTGTTGGCCGCTAACTATTGTATATTAATATTCAGATAAACTAGTGTCATTACCAATGTAACGTCAGATAAAGGTATTATTTCATGGTTTGGTTTTGAATTTGATGACATTTTAGCATAGTTTAGTTTCATATTCTTCCATTTATAGTTGCAGACCACATAAATAAGGTTTCAAAATGAACAGTTTTACCATTTGATACTTCTCCCTTCAGCAGCATTTCTTCAAGAGATTCTATTTAACAGTTATTTACTCCAGCCTTTTTTTTTTCTTTTTTTTTTTGACCCTGAAAATTGTGGAGCCACAGAGTGGGTGAGATGGTGAAGCATGTACCCATTATGGTCACAGTGATGGGCAAGGAACTCGCCAAGTGCTGTTTGTAATTTCCACGGTTTTCTAGTCTCATGCTTGTTTCCAAATTATTGTTTAAAAACCGACAAGGCGCTGAGATAAGTCATTCCCAAAAAATCTCTCAATGGCTGTGTGGAGGGAAAAACGCACGCACGCACGCACGCACGCACGCACGCACGCACGCACGCACGCACGCACGCACGCACGCACGCACGCACGCGCAAACAGCAAGAGTGTGGACAGGAATGCATTTTCCCTTTGACAATGCTTCTCCAAATGTTGGAAAATTCAAATGTATCCAAAGGTTTTTGAAATATAACGCTTAAATAACTTTTTTTGACAGACGTTTTACTTCTACAGTAAAACAGCATGAAACAAATGTAACATTCTGTAAATTATTAATACAGCTATTTTGTAGATTTTAGTCACAAAACCAGCTGAAATCTATGAATACTTGAGAGCCCATCTATAATTGCTTATAACCGCCTATTTTAATAGATCAGGCAATGAATATACTTTAATATGCATTAAAAGTGGAAATTGTCTTAGCATCTGCGAAGTTCGCTTGTGTCAAGGTATTTCAGCTTCCCTACCTGTTTTTTTTTTTTTTTTACAAATATTATATGCTTTACAAAAAATTGAATAGGTGAATTCACAAACATTAGACAGCGAATAGACTGTAGGTCAGAGTACACTGTTAAGTTACTTTGTTGTAATACGTGTTTTTATTTTAATATGCTTTTATAACTTTTAGAACATGACAGGAACTGTGGTTAAGAAAAAAAACTGCAATAATGACAAGTTAAGTTCTGCAAATGGCTTCACTTTACCAGTCATGTATGTGAAGTTTGTTTTTTCTTTTTTTTTTCCTACTGTACGTTTCTTATTTTATACATAATTATGAATGATCTGTTGGTCTTAATTGGACAATCTTTAGCATAGTCTTTTTTCAGTCATTGAATGCACCAAACTGAAGGCAGCCAACAGTGCTCTTTGGTGTGGAAGTTGTATCTGTGGGAATTAAACTTAAAATCAGTCATTTTAGCCATCAGCGATGGTTCAGAGTTTTTTTTCCTTGTATCCCAATGTTTCCATCACTCTCCATGGGCTTTAGCACCCTGTCATCAAAAACAGGTGGTGAGCATCAAGACCGGTGGCGCCCATGTAACTGGTCAAAGATGTTACTTGTATAGAGTGTGAATACATGGCAAGCTGGAATACCGTGCCACAGCCTTTTTGCGGATGTCTTCTGTTTTTAACGTTTTTGTCCCCAGAAATGATTCAGATCATCAAGTAAAATAAAATATGAAACATAATGGAATGAAAACAAGCCACGGACATTGTTTCATATAGTAATGGGATAAACCTAGCTAAACTATAATTGTACCACTTGTTAAATCTTATGACTGTGTTTTCCCGGATATTTGGGCCTAGTTAATGACAGACATGTAGAATCAAACTGTTAATTTATTACAGCCTACCTGGCAGCATAAAGTCGGCTTAAAAGCAACATGCTATGTTGCTTCTTGAGAAGTTGAAGAGGGAAGCAAAGTCATTTATCTTTCAGACTGGAAAGGGTTAGGAAGCCAGTACATGCATTTTTACAAAATACAGCTGATGCACACTGAGGTCTTTGAATGTCTTGGATGACCTTTGACCCCACAGACTCTTATGTGCTCCTCTTGTTTTTTCCCAGCCCCCTTCCTCTGACCTCTGGGCATAACAAATGAGCCCAACTCTTAGCTGCGTGTCTTTCTTCCCAAGCTGTATCTCGACTAGATCTGAGAGTTTGCAATTCGTAGTTTGTCGTCTCACGCAAAATCTGTGCTGAACTCTTCAGCACTCATCTGCTGGAGTTGTAACACTTATAAAAGTCGGTGAACTTCTGAGCTCGTTCCGTTGTTTGACATGTAAATTTATGCAGCTCCTGTCTCACTCCAGCACAGCTTCCCCCTCAGCGAGGCACTAAAGTTTCTTCCCCTCACTCCTTTTCCCTCACATCTTGGTCAAGGATTACTTGTTATGGACTCAAAACAGCAGACGGCTTGTGTATGAGTTGGTGCACGCTATACCACCGGTGTATGGGGAGAATAACAGAGAAAATAGCAGGTTTTGGGATCTGATGGCATCTGTGAGAACAAGAGGGAATGGGGGGTGACGAGCCAAAAGGGAGGAGAAGAGGGCTGTGTGTGTAGGGGGGGTGGGCGGGTGCATGTTGGGTGCCTGCGAGACGGGAAACAGCGGGGCTCAGTCAGTGAGAGAGACACAGAAGCCTCGCATTGGTGTGTGCGAGACGGGGCACATATTAAGCCAATGTGTGGATGCTGCTTAGCTTAGCTCCAGTTAGCCTAGCATCCCCAAGCCAGAGCTGGACAGAGGACACAGGCACAGGAGGAGAAAGGATAACTAAATCTGCATCCTTCCCACACCCCCCACCCTTTCCTTCTTTCCTCTCATCTACACCTGACTGGATTTTTTTTCTTCTTCTTCTTTTTTTTTTTTTTTTTTAAATCTCTTCTTCTGTCTCCTGTCGACGTGGTGGTGTTCTCCGGACTGTAGGCTGAGGGAGCAGGAGCCAATCACAACCTTTTCTGATTGAGGTATTTTGTTTTTGTGTTTGATTTGAAGACGAGGGGCGGCTGTGATTTAATACTCGTGGAGGGGGGGATTGGAGGAGTGTGGCAATGAGGATGGAGGAGAGGCAGGAAGGCTGTGCATCAGGCGGAAGGCACATCGCCGGCAGTAATGGAGGCTGATGTGTTTGTGGTCAAACGGAAGCCGTCTGCGTCTCGTCTGTCTCAGGTTCGACCGTCTGCGCACGTCTCGTGCGAAAACCCTCCAGTCGCCAGTGTTGACATGATGTGTGATCGTGCTGGAAGCCGCTTTGCCCGTCCCGTTTGTCCGGCTGGAGCTCCTCGGATGCTAAGCTTAGCTCCTTCCTCTCCTCCTCCATCCTCTCCCTTTCATTCTTTTACCATTTTTCTCTGTCTCCTTTTTTTCCCCCCTTCCTCCCTGTTTTTTTTTCTTCAATCTATCTAATGTCTGGATGGCCCTCGAACCCACCCTTTCTCCCCTCCATTTCTACCCTTCTATGCCCACTCCCTCCCCGCCCCTCTAAATTGTTCATTTTAAAGCTTTTCTTTCCCATTCCCATGTAGCTGTAGGTAGCAGCACTTAGCCGGCCAAGCTTGTTTTGACCGTGGAAAGAAAAAAAAAAAAAAAAGACAAAGGCTGGCTGCGAGTGTACGCGGGGGGCATTTTCAGGCTGGTTTCTGGCTGATTTAGCTTCACACAGCCCTCTTGCCCCTTAAGGGTTTTTTCCCCCCCTTTAGTCTAATCTCTCAACTACTACTCTGCTCCTCGAGCCCCCTGCATCTTTCTATATTTCAATACCTATGTAGAAAAGAAAAAACAGGTCTGAAGGAAGGCCTGTTTTTATTTTTATTGACATGTGGAACACCTCATATCTCTCTGAATCTCTGATTCTCTGGATCTGGGGACATTCATCCTCTAATTAAAGGCACCCAGATCAGCTGCAAACACTGCCATCTTTGCCACTTATGTCAAAGTCAACACCACACAAGGAGATTTTGAAGGGGTTTCGAAGAAGAAAGCGAGATGGTGGAGGCATCTGTCGGACCGGGCTTTCCTCTCTCCGAGGCAAAACAAATACATCTAGCCAGAACGTAGTCAGAAATTTGAGTACTGGAAAATGCTGGCCTGTGGTTTTCGGTTGGATTAACCCTTTACTGGGACAGATGGCTCCATCCCCCTGCCGAGCTAGCAAACCCCAGTCAGCTTGTCAGCCCCTCTTTGCGTGCCTGTTTGTGTGTGTGTCTTTCATAAAAAAGAAAAAGAAAAAAATACGTTTGGCAGGCTTGCTCAGGCCAACATGGTGGATGGATCTGTTTTGGTTATTGGAATACGATGGCAGTCTGCTGTCCTTCCCCTTGTGTTTGTGTGTAAGCATGCAGGTTTTTGACAAGGATCCACGAGGACGGGCCTCAGTATCTTCTTGGGAAAATATGGACTCGGTTGGCCGGCTTTCACGACTGCATGTTGATTGTGGAGATTTAAAGAAACGATTCAGTTTGCAGTTAGGGCACAGCTTCTGCTTTGAGACTGTGGCCAGATTTTTTAACACGTAAGCTGTTGCCGTTCCTGGTTTTCACCCATCAGTTATACAAAGAAAAAATATTCCTACATTTATGCATTTATTTCATTCGTTTGCAGTTTAAAATGAAATAGAATTGATATAAACACAAGTTTTACGTTAAAAGGAGTAGTTGGAAGAAAAAAAATCTTAGTCTATGCCTTCTCTTAAAAGACAATTTACTATACCATAAGCAACTAAGCATCAGTCAACCAGCCATATAAAAACATCTTTATACACAAAAATAGGCAATTAAAAATGATAAAAAAGAGATACTTATGTTCAACTTTTCCACATTTTGTCGCATTATAACTATAAACTTCAGTGCGTCGTCTTGGGATTTTCTGTGACAAACCAAAAGGAAGCATCAGGTAATTGTAAAGTAGAAGGCAAATGATAAATAGGTTTTAGTGGCTAGAAACCATAACCTGCATTTGTAGTAATTCTCCTTTACTGTAAAATCACTAATTACAGTAATTAGTGGCATGGAGAGGTCATTATAAGACCACAGCATGACCCTGCCACCACCATAGAATGTAGGCCAATAAGCTTCATCTTTATTATCATTTCTTGCTTTACCATTTCGTGACATTTCCACCATTCTCTAAGTTTTAGCCTCTCAAGCACTAAAGACATTGAGAATTGTCACATTTCATCCAAATGGCTAAATATGCTGTAGATTTGCAGAATGAATGGACCCCGGTTAAAATATGATATCCAAGAAGTTCTTTGTGAATCTGAAATTGCACTGCAGATGGTAATTTATTTGTTATTGTATTTCCCTGAATACACTATCCCCTAAGTGGAACATGGTGGGAATCTTCCTGTAAACGGGGACAGAGATGGGAAGATGTGCGGAATTAAAATCAGAGAAAACCTAGTAGAGACCTAAATTGAACATTTGTATCGATTATATTCAAAGATTTCTCCAGCCAGTCTGAGTGAGCCTGGTCTGTTCTGTAAAAATGGGCAAAGTCAGGCATGTGTAGTTGGTAGAAATCTACCCGAAACCCTGGGATGCTCCAGTTATCCCAATAAAAAATACGGGATTTGTTTGTGACATGTTTAAATTGTAGAAGCTCTTCCACTGTGTTGCCGCGTTCTCTTTGACTGTCAAATATGGACAAATATTGTAAACACCTTCCAGGAAAAATTGTGTTTTTACTGTAATGTCATCCATTAAATTTGACCTGGAATGAAAACAAGACTTTTCAGAAGTTGTATTTAGAAACACTGGATCCATCAGGTTTTAAAACCTTGGGTTGGAAAAATCTGATTTGGTGAGATGAAAAGAAAAGCTGCGTTTGTTAGATGGTCGTCTGTAGAGCTCTTCTTCTTCTGTCAGTTATGGCATTGCGCTGCGTTTTTCTGAGCGGCGACTCCTACAGCAAAGCATTAAATGTGAGAGTCTAAAATGTGGACGAGGATAAACCGTAGTTCAAGTCACCTCAATGTCTTGTGTGATACTTTGGGAATTACTTTAGTCTACTGAATATTTTAGTAATCAATTTTATTTGTTATTCTGATCATTAGTCTGATTTAAAAATGGCGCGCTCTGATTTTATTTTTCACCTAATAATCTTTTTCTTGTAAGTTGGAAAAAAGCTTAGTAGCTTTATTTTTGGCAGCTTATTGATAGTTTAAGTGAATGATGACCCAAAACATTGTCTTGTTATGCAAACCACCTTTATATCTGCATTTCTTTGCACTTCTTTACATGTGGATCTTGGTATAAATGGCAGTTTAGTTGGTGGATCAGCCTTGGCGTTTGAATCAGAAGCGCCACTGGTGGAGTTGGACCGCTGATAAAAATGAAGCCTGTAGTGGGACTGAGTCGGTGGCCTGAAAAGCCACAGTTATCCTCTGGTCAAAGCAGAGACCAAAACAGCTATTCTGGACCACACAAGTAGAACCCACAAAAGAAACGTACTGAAGAAGCAGAAGTCACGAAGTGGTGGCTGAGAAACAGAGGGAGGGATTATGTGGTATTATTATTGTTACTATCATTTTGTTTTTCGGTTTTATTTTGTTTAAAATAAAACAAGTCAATGTGGGAGGATAGAGGCCGCGTGGGGAGCTGCTGGTCCCCTGTACTGCTGGGTTAATCTAAAGCTATGCAGATAGTGACTGTCTCTAACCTTACAATATGAAATAAAACAATACTCCAGTTTTTAATTTGACATACCCAGTGTCAGACTTGAAACATAAAGATTACTTGATTTGGTTTGTTTCTATTGCCCTGATATTATATATAGAAACCACTCAAAATCTACTTGTTTAAATAGTATCTGTGCTGGCTGACCTGAATGCTCCGTAACAATAGCTGACTCTATTAATAGAACAATTATGATAATGAATTATTGCCAAACACGTTTACGGTGTCCCACTTTGAGCTGATGGATCTGAGCACTGGAACAGTTTTAAAATGTTGGAATCTTTTTTTTCCTTTTTTTTTTTTTTGTTTTGTCATTTCTTAATTTCTCAGTGTTATTGCCGTTGGTGTTTCCTTTCTTACTGTGTGCATGTGTTTAACCTTTCAAGGAAGCATGTTTAGTCGTGTTAATCTTCCGTTGGTCATGTGGAGGTTTTTGAAGCACTTCATCAGAGCAAAAAAAAATAAATAAATCTTTAGGAAATCTGCATAATGGTCTTTGCATTTTCAATAGATGGATTCCTAAAAATCATTAAAACACAAAGTTTCATATTCATCCCGGAAAGCCAAATGTTTTGGGGTATATCATTTACATCTGATTAGCATATTTTGAGTCGCACAGCTACGAAAGGTACACATGTGGTTAAGAAAAAGAGGTTCTAAAGCACAAAGCTAATGGTTCGCAATATAATCGGGTTTTCTCTCAAAAATGCAAACAAATCTCGACTAATAGGATTCCCCCTAGTTCTTTGTTTGCTGGTTGAGTGGCTGAATTAAAAAGATAATTATGACTGAGATGTCAAAATTGTAGCTTTTTTATGACTGAAGAGAGAGGAAAAAATGTCACAATTAAATTTCTTGTTTTCTTTTTGTAAATGAGTCTATTTGTGTGGGATGTAATGTGTAGTACTTTCAAAAGGGAAATAAAATTTCATAAAAGACAGAGGTGCACTGATCAGGATTGTGTGGCCAATTTATAAAACTTTGACTTGTTAGTGATTTTGACCTATTCAGATTTATCTCATCAACCAACATAAAATCAGTAATCTAAGAAAATAACGGCATATAGATATATCTTCTGGCCTTACTACTATAAACAGTAACTAGTTCATCAGGATTTTACTATTATAAAATAAAGATAATTGTCATAAGAATAACCTGAAAATCAAAACAGAGTCTCGAATAACAGTATCGGATTATATGGATCTAAAATTTTGTCACAATATTTTGTGGTATTCATTGTGTTTTTTGTCTTGCCTTGCAACCCCTTACTCTATAAAAATATCCACTTTTAAAAGAGCTGCTAAAGTAAAACATCCTTTGCATTAGATGTTTTGAATTATTGTCCTGGATCTCGGCGGCTATTTTTAAGTGTAAATGCAGCGTTCATCTATGCACTCGTGAAACTAGTACCAAAGTTGGTAGAGAACTAATCCCAACCATATTAGCTTTGTGAGAGGTTGGCAGTTTGAGTTTATTGTTAATATTGCAAGATGATAAATTCTTATCACAGCAATTTTTCCTCCTGTAAACAAACTAAAGAACATTGCCAAACAGTAATTATCCACTGTAGAACAATCAACTGTTTTAAGTTCGGCTTCAATGAACGGGTAAATATAACCAACATGGAACATTTTAAGCTCAACTAAAAACAAAACAAAACATGATCAAATAAATAACAAATCCAGATTTTACTGTAATGGCTGGGTCAGTTTTTTCCTGCAACATCACAGCTCGCATGACTTACAGTCACTGTTTGAATTTTATGTCTTCTCCAGAAAATGTATCTGGTATTTATCTAGGAATTAAATAGAAACAATAATACCTGTAAGCGCAAAAGAATGCAGGTTTAGATCAGATCCCAGATGTGAAATTGATTGGTGGAGAAGAATGAGCCAAAAGTCCTTTAGGCGAGTCGGACTTGGAGTTGAGGAAATGGTTTGCTTCATTTATAGCCACACGTTGTTCAGTCAGGTTTACGCTCATCTTAATGTTTAACAAAGACCTGCTACAAAAGCTGTTCTTATCTCGGGTTATTTATGGAGGTGCATAAAAATCTATATGCGATTTCCAAACAGTCACCAGAACTTGTCATCATATTTCGCCAAGAACAATACTGACGACAAACTTGTGCGCTACGTGGTCCGCTGCTGTCATCTCATCAACCGTGAAAAGATTTCATGTGGGATTACTTGTGAGCTGTTGCCCTTTGATGATTCACACACTTTTAAAATCTTTGTGAGCCTCAGATCCTGGTTGTGACCAAAATAGCCAGCACCTTGCAGTTACTCATTGCAATTTTTAGACAGTTTTTCCCTGGATCTTTATTTCAGCCGAGAAGTTAATCTGGTTCACTTTCCTCTGCTGAAATCAAGCCATCTGTGAGGCTCAGGCAAGCTTAAGGAAAGCTAAACAGCACCATGAAACCGGATCTGATGGAGATGTCAAGCAAGACGGCTCTTCAGCTCTCAGCAAAAAGGAGTCAAATTGCACAAAAAGTCGACACCGACTCCTGTAGAAGGAATTAAATGTAGGTCACAGCTAAACTGCAAGGCCAGGCCTGAGGGATGTGCGCGCTTAGGGTGCTGTGTTGCTTTGGGGAGAATGCAAGTCAAGGGAATAAACAGATTTTTCACACACGGGTATTTTTAGAAGCTGGCTTGCGTCTAAGTGGAGGCATGCACCTCCTTTTTTACCGTCTTCAGTGTCACAATGTCAATATGTTGAAGCAAAAAAAAAAAAAAAAAAAAATGGACCAAAGTTTAATTTCAGATTCTCGTCCTATGTTCCTTTAACCACTGAAACGTCTTAAGCACCTTTTATTGTTTTGCTTATTTTTGCTTTAGTATCACTATATTGTCAAATGGAGACTCGTGTCACCATGTGCCAGGATAAATATAACCAATCTTGGCCTGTCATGCCACCAGAGATCCAGACACTCCCTTAAAAATAGGTTGCTATCAATTAAATATAGATGAGCTGCTGAATGTGTCTGCCAGTTAATGTTAGCATGAAGCTTGAATAAGAGAGTTTTAAGAGGAGGGCTGTGCGTGAAGCCGTAGTAAAATAATGAGCTCTTTTTCAAGTTTTGACTGGGAGGCTTACTTCGTGTGTGACTTCCTATGTGTTATACGTTTCAAAAAACTAGCAGCCAACATATACTCTGGTTAGATGACATTCAAACTGATGTGCTAGCCTATATGCAAATTGATGTGTGACAGAAAACTATTGAGATTTTTGGCTGTGATGTGGCAAGGGTTATACATGCATCTGCAAGGCCCCATGTGGCAATCAAACATACTTCAAAGTCCAACATGCGTTGCCGTCTATGATCCCAATTCTAAACCATGAACACCACTGTTCGGTCGGAGGTGGTGGGAAGACGTCATGAAAAGATGTGTCGATCCGTTGTAAGCTGATTGATGGTAAAGACTTACCATGACGACCAAGGTCAGAGTAGAGATTGTGACCGATGACCGTGTTGACGTATTGATCGTGATTTGAAAGGTAACTGGATGCTCTCTGTTGTTGGTAGCAGATCCTGTGTGGAGGGGAAACGTGTAGATCGGTGCTCAGGTCAGAGTGACACTGAGCTGATCTTCAGAGACATCAAACGCCGTCCAAAAGCTGACATGATCTAAAATGAGACGTTTTCATTTCGTGCATCTCTTAGTCTTCCCATAGGTATTCAAATTTGACATGGCACTTTACACCTTCCAGGTATAGTCTGAAGCAGATTAAATCTTTTTGCTGTTGTTGTTGGTGTGTTGGCGTAAAGCTAAGAAAACTACAGCCTTAAAAGTCAAGGCTTGGAAAAGTAATCTACTTTTCAAAGACCCATCGGCTTGAGAGAGGAAAATTAGTTGCTCAATACACATTTCCGCCCAACCTTTTTAAAGTCGCTCATATTTTTACTAACTCTGGTCTGGCCCAGCCATCAAGTAAATACATGGCATATTGGGTTTTTTGATTGATCGAGTTTTACCATTTTCTTTTTTACTCCAATGAACATGAAGTTTTAATTTTTTATTTATTTATTTTTTTTAAAGACTGTGCACAGTGTTGCCTTTAGGTTGAAAGCCACCTGACATGGATGGTTATCTATTTTGTTGTTCAATCCTCCGCTTGTTTCTGCAACAACCCTCTTGGTCTATGAGGATTTAGCATTCCCTTAAGAGTCCCACTACTGTAGTGCAATCTGCAAATAAATGATCAGGTTTTCCACATGTGTGCATACATGCTGTGTTTACACAACAAAGGACTGAGCACACAACCTTGAGGAGCTCCAGTCCTCAGCGTGATGAAGTTGACTGTTCTTTCTAATTCATTTTGACATTTCTTTCTGGCAGCTTGTCCAGAATCCAGAGACATGGCGGTGTTTAGGGGAAGTAGAAGATGTTTTTCTGTTAGTCAGTCTGGATTGGACATGTAGAAATACTAGCAGGCAGGATTTGTTGGTGCTTATGTTCTGGCGGACGCACCAGGATTGTTTTGGACGTTAATAGAAAGGCTAGTTAATGCAGACACTAAATGTAGCAACTGTTTCATTTTGAAAGTTCTGGTTACCCAGCAGCACATGTTTAACTGCATGTTGATGAAGTTTGCTGGTCCTAAAAGGAGTAGTAAAGAAAATCCATACAATGTCTGCACAATCTTTAACAAAACACATTTTAGTGGTGCATTCATTGATCAGAAAAAGATTTCAAACTGGCTACTCAAGCTGGAAGTCATCCATCATTTTCATTTTGGTTCTCCTAAAAAGTTTGTCTTGTTCACTGTTCGATCATTTTTTCATATTTGCTTGATGCTCAGAAATTGTTGACATTGATCATTAGCATATGTCTTGCTCTGGTCTGGGACATTTTGAACTTAGGAATGTGAATTTAAAAATGGACATGTATCCTTTAGCAGTTATTGTGCAAGCTTTGAGAAATATTTGAAAATAGCTGCTGCTGTGAACAAATTTCCGAAGTACTGCAACTTGTTCAGTACTTCCTGTGACCTGGGAATGTAAGGCAGCAGATTATGCTGTTTTATAATCCTTTAAAGGGACAAGCAGAGGAATATGATCAAATATTTACCATCTGAAAATGTTGCATGAGGTGGCTCATCTGAGCACTTGAGCAGTGCTGCTGGGCAATGGTCATCCCCCCACCCATTGCCTTTCAGGCTGAGGTGTTGAACTTTATTTGTTCTCCACAGCAGGAGTCAAATCTGGTCACCGTTGGAATCACGCGGTGGAGGTGGTGCGGTTTGCACTGTGTGTCTGTTCTGGTAATGCAGCTGTGTTTACAAGTGTGTTTCAAAGGTGACCATTGCTTTACGCTCAAAATCCCCAATTTTTAAATGTGTGGCATTTAAATTCATTTGCTTTTCTGAGGGAAAAATTGTAGATCGTTTTTACCCCGAAGCAGTCAGTCTGTATTTCTTAGACGAGCTGCTAGTAGTTGTTTTTAGCCGAGTTAACCCAGCAGCAGTCCAATCTGCAGCCAAGATTTTCTATTTTCAAGCACAGCAGTGTCAAACTTTGAGTGTTTAAGCACGCCGAATGAGTGTGATTTAACTGTGACAGGTTTATTAAATACTACAGAGCCTGCTTTCTGAATTCATCTCCGGCTAACACCGATAACGGGCGTTCTGGCTTGTAATAGTTTTTGTAGAGATGCACCGATGAAAGATTTTGTGAAATTTTGCTGAATTATACACTTTTTATAAACTTTTTCAATAAATTAAATATGTAACAGTCTTTTTCTCTCATTAAAAACAGGAAAACCAAATAAAATTGTCCTGGTTATGGGACAGTGTGATCTACAAATAAAATCAAACTAAATCATTTACAATTCTCGTTTATTCTTCAACAAGACCAAGTAAATCTCCTTTAAACACACACATCTCAAAATGTTCAAACTCACTATCGCCTTAATTTTCAAAATAAAAGTCAACATTATCCATCATTATTTCAAAGGATAAACCTCTGATTTATTGTCTTGTGTGAGATTATTAAATCATTTAAAGTGTTACAATCAGATAAGCAAAAAAAAAAAACAAACGCATGTTTTCTGTCTTTCTGAAATTCTGTAATTTAAAAATGAATTTTTAGATTAGTTAGGATTACTAAAATAGTTAATTTTTGGTTAAAAGCCATGTATATATTTTTGATGCAATCTTTAAGCTGCTCTGCAAAGTGTCACTTGACACAACCTTCTCACACTAGATTTGTGAGGTTTGTCATTTGTTGTCTATTTAGAAGCCTGACTTGTTTCCAAGCTTTAATTTTTTGGCTGACTCATTGAGATGTTGCTTCAATATTTCCACACATTAATATTTCCTCACTCTGCCATCTGTTTTGTCAAGTGCACCAGTCCCTCCTGCAGCAAAACACACAGCTGGTGTTCTCAGGCTTGTTGGCTTACCCCCTCTAACTCTGTTTGTATCTTAGTATTTATTATTAGTGTTGTTACACCTTGACTGGTAGACATCTTACTGATACTGAAAATCGCTAACTCTGAATCTTTAACGACGCTCTCGCTGAAGAGGTCTATTGTTGTGTCCTAGTGGGACTTGAGTATGTTGTGTTCACTGTTTTACAAATCACTAATCTGTGCAGTTTAACAATAAAGTTCTCAGATTTTTTTTCTTTTTACTTTTGTTGCAACTGTATCGCTGTAAACTTGACTGTGGAAAATTCAACTTTCAGTAGGAATTCTTACTACGTGTAATGTTTGAATATTTGCATGATCCAACTGTGATCAGGCACAAGAAAAATTTGGTTTGAAAGGGAGAAAAAGTGAGAAAAACTTCAATGCTGTATTGCAAAAGAAAAGTAATTGATTTCCCACAGAGAAAAAGTGGGAATAGTTTTTGACAGTTGAATCTCATTCAAAAATGTAACCTGCAATTCAGTGTGTGCTTAGCTGACTTATTGCTGGATGAATGGAGTCTGGAAACAGTTAAATAATAATAAAAAAAACTTATCCAGGATAAAGTCATCAATGCTCGGTAATTTGATCCTTTTTTAGTTCTTTCCATCTTTGTTTCCTCATGTATCTCATTTCTGATTTTGATGCGACTATGAAATATGTCAAACCTCTCTGGTACTTCATATTTCTGTAATATTACAGAAAACATTTGGGAAGCCAGAGTGCATGCAGAGCAACGTTTCTTGGCAAACAACCCAGAAACATACTTGAATTCCTTGAAGTGATTTGCTTGTCCCTCAACAGTCCATTTCCACTGAATGCTTGATTATTTGTGCCAATACCTGGAAATAATGCTATTTCTTCAATTCCTTGGCCTCATTTTGTCTGAAGTCGGCATGAAGCGGGATGGTCACTCAACTCGTCTAATCTCCAACTCTAGTCCCAGAAATCCCAACCGGTCTTTCCCTCTCACTTCATTTCACAGCCTGGTCAAAGGAGCTTTTGTGTTCAGGGTGTAGTGAATGAATTCAGCCTTTGGTGATAACTGCGTCTTGGCCATGGCTTTCAGCCAAGGTCCTGCTTTTCGATTCCCCTTTGATATACCGGTCACAGTTCCACTTCCTATTTGGGTTTTCTGAGAGAAGTGTCTAAATAGAGTCGAATCAATGGCGGCCATTGTTTGGTGGGATAATAAGCTGAAGATGCTTTAAGGAGGACGTTCGTTGTGCCTGGAAAACGAAACAAAACGAAACCATTCGTCTGACGGACTCTAAATAACGTAGCAATCAATAGATTTTTAACGTGTTCTACGACGTAACGTCTTGTCTCTTGCGATGGACATGCAAATGAAATTCACTCTCCTTTTGAGACAGCTTGCCATCCGAGTTGATGCTGGTCAAGATCTCTTTGTGTGAGAAAACGATAGTCCTTCCTACACGGACGGCTCTGCTGTTTGTTGCATGCCGGTGTGAATGTGACGCTCCGCCGTTTGAGAGAGGATGTCCACACCCATGATTTATCACCATTGTCACAGAGCGTGGCGGCAGAGGGAGCTTTCCCTCCACATCGCCTCACGTCTATTTTTACCTTCTTACTTACCAGAGACGATGTGATTTGGAGACGAGATGGAAGATTGAGAAGCATGAAAAGAAGGGAGAGGGATGAAATAGATGACACTGTCTGGATGGTTTTATTCATACCGTTTCTTATTGTGAAAAAAAAAATGTGTGGAAATCTGCTCAAATTTTGCCAATATATGTTGAAAATCGATGCAAAAACTGACCAAGGATTATTTAAAAGAAAAGCCTTCTCTGTCGTTGCCACACTGCTCGACTTTCAGCAGCCATTTAAGGGACGGCGTGAATCTCACAGGCTGCGTGCCAAATCAAACACACGTTCACACAATTCCCCCCAAACATACGTCAGGATCTCACTAGGTGTTACCAACGTACCTCACACTCTCTCCCCCTGTGTGAAAGAACATCGGCACACAGCAGGAGCTTCTCAGTTTTATTTTCTTTGTTTGGTGTATAGCGGAAACTCCTTCTTTTTTGAGGTCACTTGCAGATCTGCCTCTCTTTTTTCATTGTTTTTCCTGTACAAGCAATATAAACATTGTACTCCATAATTTTGCATTCTTTTCTAGGTGCTGTGTTCAGCATTGGTCATGTTTTATCTTATTTGTGGCGTGAAAATGTATAATTTTGTTGTTACTGGACGCCTCGGAGAACTGAGTTGAAAATGTTGGAAAGCAATGATGGGGAAGAAAAACCTACAAATTTTCTTTAAGAATTAAAATATAGAAAGTTATAACAGCAAAGTGCTTTTTTTCTCAAGCGGTCTTAATTTGATTGGTCATTAATTAAGAATTGAGGCCTTCACCATGAAAATGAGGAAAAAAAAAACTATTTCAGAAACCAAGATTTAAGTAGATGACAGAATTTACGTTTTGACATTCCTTTAGGATTTTCTTTTTAGGATTTAAACAGCAAGCGCGGGCAGCATAACTAAAATAGCAATCTTCGTATTTTTTCCCTAGAGAAATTCATATTCCATGATCAATACTGCGATTAATCAATGTCATACATAAGCACAAGTATTGCAAAGTTCCTTGCAAATATTTCTAGATAAGCAGCACAAAATCTGTGGTTTTGATTAAAAACCGTTGTGAAGTCCTGAAGGGACTGATCAACATGAAAAGATGTTTAATATTATTTAGTTTTAAAAGGGTACAGATACAGAGGCAGCTATTTATTATATATTAGCAGTTTAATACATTTATCAATGCATTTTGGCTGTAGCAGCCCTTTGAGAACATTAATGAGTTTGATGTTACCCAAAATGAGTTTGACACCCCTGTCCTAAAAGCTTCGCTCTCTCTCGCTCTCTTGCAGCCTGATCGAACATCAGGCATGTCTTTAAGGATTTTGCAGGTTCTGAAGAAGTGATACAGTTGCTAATGTCAATGTTTAGGTCGTGACACTCTTTCCTTTATTCTTTTTAAAGATGTATTTTCTTCTTCCTGTGTAACGTAGTTCTGCTAACAAATGGCCATAAATATTCCGTTGCACTGTTTCACAGTTGTATTATTTCTGTATGAAGTCCACTAACTTCTTCCTCGTCTCTGATTTGGCGTCTAGGTACTACTCGCTCTCCACGTGAAGGAGAAGTTCCTGGTGTGGATTACAACTTCCTCTCCGTAGAGGACTTCCTAGTGTTGGAGAAGAGTGGAACCCTCCTGGAAATTGGAACATATGAAGGTGAGCTGCAACACCACAGTTTCCTTTACAGGACATCCTGTTGCTAACCTGTTAGGCTTGAGCTTAATGTTGGTTGAATTTGTAGAGTCTAAATGCATGAGTTCAAAAATAAACTTGACCACAATTTTGATGTCGAATAACAATTCCTAACCCTTCTGATTTTTTTGGAAGAAATTTTTGGCATCATTTTGACATTTCTCCTTTTTAAATCAACTAATACGACCAATCTGAATCTAAAATTATTTCTGAACAATCTTTGTATTTGAATATCCGATAGTCTTGATTTCAACCCGGCCCAACGCTTCTGACCCAGATTCGCACGTGCTCCCAACGCTACTTTTCTGTGACTTTAATCTGCAACCTCTCCATCTTGTCATCCTCCCTCCTTCTTTGTTCCCCCAGGCAACTATTATGGGACGCCCAAGCCACCGGTGCAGCCTCCCAGCGGGAAAGTGATCAGCGGCAGTAGCGGTGGTGATGCCCCACTGTCAGACGGGCTCAGCGGTAGCCTGCCAGGCTCGCAGAACTCCACTCCCCGACGAGCCAAGTCCTACAATGACATGCGAAATGCTGGAATAGGGCTTGCAGATCAGCAACTGGAGGACGACGAGGACCTCCCTGACATGAACAGCAGCTTTACAGGTAACGTGCAGACGAGCAGCGGCGCCGATGTACAAAGCTGGTTTGAACGGGTGAAGACTGTGACATCAGTGGAAGCAGCAGGGAGTTTGTAGGTGTTGCTTTTCTCGGTGAAGTGAGCTCATTCATGTGGTGGAAGATATGTTCGGTTGGTTACACACGGTATGCCAAGGTTTCTAAAAAAGTTATGGTCTCAAGTAGGGCTGAAACGATTCCTCGAATGATTCGAGTACCTCGATTACTAAAATTCCTCGAGGAAAATTTACCTGCCTCGAAGCTTCGTTAATTTATGTTTTATTAGTTAGCGCACCGTGTTCCGGCCGGGACTTCATTTGCGTTGCGCGGAGCTCTCACTTCCGCCTCTGAGTTGTTGACAAAAGCTAAGTCTCAGCGGCATAAAGTCCAATCTTCAAGATTGGCCCGTGGGGATTTTATTGATTGATGATAATGCCCGACTTTTCATCGTTTTTGGGGAACCAATAAGCATCCTTAAAATGACTGGGGGAATGCCTGGAGTACGGCAGCATTTCTCCTCCGGGGCTGCTGGTTGAAAGCGAACGGCGGGAAGAGCGCTGAGGTGAGCGGATAGCCTGAACAGGGCGGGCGGCTGAGTAGCTGATGCTTACCGTGTAAATGTAGCTTTACCGACGAACCGCACAATAAATTTCATATCCCGGTCTGAAGAAACGGGTGGCGGCCGGTCTGAAGAAACGGGTGGCGGAGCGCATCGTACATGGCTGGTAGATGAGTTTCTGAGTGTGACCAGTGAAGGTGTCGTAAATATCCCGTATTGCTTCCCCCCGTGTTCGTCCCCCGGTCTAACGGTTCGTCAGTCCGCTGGTCTATTTCCTCCCCTCCATCTTACGTTCGTTCATTCGCCCTCTCCTCCCACTCCAGGCGGCATTTCCCGTATTTTCAAACCCAAAGCGTGACAGGTTAGGTGGCAAGGTGAGTTTAATTAATCTATTAAACTAACTGAAGATGAATACATAAACTAAAAGCTGGATTGTAGACATTTTTTATAAGCATATTTGTGAGCCTGCCTCTTTGTTATTAAATTCAATAGCATTTCAGATTTTTCTATAACTTTTCTTCTGGTTAACTTAGAAAGTGAGCTATTATTGTTACAGGTTAGTTTTCTAAACTACAAAAAAGCAACTGTTAGGGATGCTCAAATATGAAAAATTGGACTGATATTGATATCTGATAGTAACACCGGTATTATGCCAGATTTACCAATATTTCATTTTAGAATTTTTTTTTATCCGATTACTCGATTAATCGTAAGAATAATCGATAGATTACTCGATTACTAAAATATTCGTTTACAACAGCCCTAGTCTCAAGCCTGCTGGATGGTTTAAAGCAGTTTAATAGGATGCCAGAGAAAGTACAGAAGTGACCAGTCTCTTTTTCTTTTTTATGGAGTGCAGAATAACGCCTCGCTGCCTCTCCCCCACTTATTGCTGAACTCTGCAGGTCAGCACCATGAAAGAACTCCATTACTTTTTTCCTTCACTTACAAGAAATACTACACTGCTCAAAAAAATAAAGGGAACACTCAAATAACACATCCTAGATCTGAATGAATGAAATATTCTCATTGAATACTTTGTTCTGTACAAAGTTGAATGTGCTGACAACAAAATCACACAAAAATCATCAATGGAAATCAAATTTATTAACCAATGGAGGCCTGGATTTGGAGCCACACACAAAATTAAAGTGAAATGTTCCCTTTATTTTTTTGAGCAGTATATTTTGACTATTTGGAAATGTTTCCGATTGCAAATAAAACACTGTGTTATGATGTAGAAACCAAACAAATTGTGCCTCATCGCTTTTAAAAGGGCATCATTATGTGTTTTTCCAGGTTCGTAGTGTCGCTTTATATCACAATCAAGCAACTATCACTGTCCATTTTTATAAAAATGCTGTATATGTTAAACATGACTTAAAAGAAATTTAACTTTGAAATTTAGCGGCGTGAAAATGGGCCTCTGTCTCTTTAAGAAGGTTCTTCTCTTTCCAACAATTTTCCTTCAACACGTTGCCACCACAGCATTCCTCAAACAAGACTTTAACAATTTTACCAGCATGTTTTTCTGTTTTTAATTACTTAAATTCAAAATAGACTTGAGTGTCCATTCAGCGTTGAATATTTTTTTAGCTCACCAGGAAATTTATCAATAGTAAATATAGATATTATTGAAATTTATCTAAATCAGCTCAGGAATTGTAAAATGCTGCATTTACATGTGGTGATCTTTATGTGAAACGTTTTACTACTAGTAATGAGTGTAAGCAGAAGAGTCTGCGTCCACCAGGTCAGAGCTTTGGGACGGTGGTCAGATGGTTTTAATACCAAGAACGCCGTGTGTTTCTGATGACGCCCACAGCGTGTGCTGCACAGAATCCTGATGCTGTTCTGCAGTGAAGCTACAGAGGAAAAAAAAACACAAAACAGAGAGGTCTCAGTACATCCACAGCATGAACACTGATAGTTATTGGTTAAAGCCAGCTGGTGTCTTTTTAAAAACTTGTGTGCAGCTCAGAGAGATGCGAACCGCAATCCACTTAGAATTGGATCTGCGAATTTAAAACCTGTGTTTTATGGTGGCAATGTGGCATAAAGATCAGCATTGTTCTATTTTAGTGAGCTACGGAGTTTCCCAGGTAGACTGCTTGCTAGATGATGTGAATGAACAGACGGGGATGCATATCTTCCTCACATTGTGAGGGTGGCAGTAGCAAGGCAGCAGAGGAATATCTGAAATCCAGCAACTGTTGGCTATTTTTCTAATGGTGCGTTCACATCAAACACATTACGCACGTCACAAACGCGCCCAGTGCTTCGAGTTTGACACGTGTGCACTTTGAATGCAGACACTTGATGGTGCGTTCACATCAAACGTGTTTTGAGCGTCAAGCATCTAGTTTACATTCAAAGTCTATATGGAGGCACGTCGAGGGCGCGTCAGATGCGTCGAAATCGCTCCAGCCGTCGTTTTCCGTTGCCGGCCTATTTGCCGGACGTGTTGGACAAACTTGACGCTTCAAATCTCGCCACGCTAGATGCTCAAAACGTGCCATGAGGGGCCTTCGATGTGCCTCCGCATAGACTTTGAATGTACACCACACGCGTGACACGTGTTTGGTGTGAAGGCACCATAAGTCTCCAATTGGTAATTTCTTCATTTTATTTTGGATTTAAAACTAATAACTTTATCAAAGAACCTATGATGTTATAGTCCTTAAAATAAACTGAGTCAGTGTGAGGGATGCTAGACAACACAGCACATGCAAAATGCAGTCAAAGTTTTGGTTTTATTCCACCACATAGTAGTACAGGTACTAGATTGCAAGGAACTGCAGCTCATGCTTGTTTTTGTAAGGCTTCTGTAACTGACACCTTTAACAAACAGACCTGCATGTACTGACCAACACAGCACAGAAACCGGACAACGCCTCCTGTGTCGTTTGCAATATAAGCTTGGGTTTCAACCCTACTTTTTAGGCACTCGTTGCCTTTGGAACAAAGAGGAAGACGAAGAACAGGAGAGCTCAGGGGTTAAGTGGGAGGGGGATTGAAGTGAGGTGAAGGTAGCCGGAAATAACAGAGAATGAGGGAGTGACCTGGAAAGGGGGTGGAGGAGGATTGGGCAGGAGGACAAGGGAGAGACTGCCGCTTTGTGAAGAGGGAAATTAGGAAAGTGGAGAACGGATCGTTCTTTGGTATTTGAATGGGTCGCTGGAATGCCACAGCTAATTCCTTGGTAAGTTTCAGTCTTTGTTTCTTATTTTTTTTAATTAATTTATTTCTTGGCGGTTCACGAGCAAGTAGAAATGTTAAATAGTGCCATCTTGCTGTGAGTTCCAGAAAGTGTGCAATTATGCAGCCTCTGCAATTGAGAAAGCAATTGTCATAAAAATTGTAAGGTTTAATACATAAAACCGTAATGTTGACAGCCGTGCTGCTGGTTAAAACCTGGTTTTTGGGATTATTTATAATACCCCCTAGGATGCTGACTCTGCACTCTTTCGTTTTTTTTTTTTGTTGTTTTTTTGTTTGTTTTTTCTTTTGTTTTTTTTTTTCCGCCCAAAAGGTCAGACCAAAAGTTAGTTGTGAGCCTTTTTGTGATTGTGGGAGCTGTAATGGCTGCTGGTCAAGTGTGAGTGTGAAAATGAGATAACAGGAAGCTAAGTGCTAACAATTCAGAGGCCGTGACTCTAGGTGTGAACTGCCCCCTCAGCTGCCTGACGTAAATCTCTTCAAAGCTTCAGGAAGGGCAGTCAGATTTATTGGACGCCGGAGGTTTGTGACGTGTCGAGAGTATACAGATTCAGTTTTTATGTGTGAAATCTGAAATAATCTAGGATTCACTGTCTAACTGAAATTATTACTTACTTGTACGGCTGAAATAGTTAATGGTGATTGATACGTTATTGAAATAATCTTCAACTAACTTAGTAATCGATTTTTCATTAACTGCAGTATACAGACTTAAAAAGGCCATTTGGTGGAAAATACTACATATATTTTCATTTCACATTTAAGATTAAACACCTTAGTCTCTAAATATGTTTTAGCCAAAACTCCTCAAGTGGTTTAGTTTTAGCTTCATCCTCTTCAGATTCACTAAAGGAATCCTATGTTATTTAGGCAGTGCAATTTTTATTTTCTTATTTAAAAAAGAGATTGGATTATTTATTTGCGACTTTTAACATATTTTTAATATTGTATGGAAAGGCTAAAGTGGCTAAATGAAAAATCAGTCAAACGTGCCTTTTTTTTATCCAAATAATCAACAGAATAATCAATAGATTGTTTGTTTACTAAAATAATTTTCGCAGTCGTACTTATTTTGTGGCGTCTACCTGTAAAATTGCACTATGTAATGCAACTGATGTCCTGCAGTTGTCTGTTCAATAGCCAGTTTTTTTTTTGTTGTTTATTTTTTATAGTTTTTTTTAAGAGCAGAATTTTACTTGTGGTACTTTTTGAAAATTTTGCATCCAACTTTTATAGAAATGTATCCACTCAATCTCACTAACGTGAACGTTTGTATTTGCTCTTTGATCTGACGGCTGATTTAAGTTTAGAAAAGTAAAGGAATCAGACAAAAACATTATGTAGGAACCCCAGATAAAGCAGTTATTTTTGCTTTAAAGGTCAAATCCTTGTTGCGTCGCTTCAGGCTGGAAGTGGCCGCGGCCCTCTTCAGAAGTTCACGTAATCACGTCTGCAAAAGCTCTCGTTAGCTGATCGTTTTTGATTGGCCGCATTTTCGTGAGTTTACTGGTAGCTTTTGTTGTAGAAGGTGCTGCTGGTTTGACGAGTGGCTGAGCTGCATTTGTCTCCGTTTCCCACAGGAGAATCCAGTGAATTGGACGAAATTCCTCACTCGGCGCGCCCCTACGTTCCTCGCCACAGCGACCCGTCCTACGCTGAGACAACCCCCTCACCATCGGCCACCACGGAGAGCACACAGCAGACAAACCTTCACCTGAGCCATCCTCCCCCGGAGGACCCGCTGGGACCTCTGCCTGACAACTGGGAGATGGCCTACACCGAGACCGGAGAGGTCTACTTTATAGAGTGAGAAACAAAGACCTCTCGTTCATTTGAAATATGCTATTGAGTGTGTCTGTCTGGCTCAGTGAAATGGTTGACTCTTGCATTGCTAAAATATTTATATATTCAGCTCTTTGTTTTTGTAAAAGATGTTGTTCAATGCATCACTGTCCACGCCTGAGTCGATTTTAAAGAAGTGCAAAAACAGAGGATGACGATAAAATGCTCGGCACATTCTCTTCTAAAATGGTAACACAAAAGTGTTCATACCCCTTGAACATTTTTTTTATGTTTTAACATGTTAAAACCACATACCTCAATATATTTTACTAAACATATGATGGACAAAGAAAAGTAGAGCACAATGTTTAAGAGGAAGAATGAATCAAAACATTCTTCCACTTTTTAAAAGGCTGAACGCGTGGCATGTACTTGTGTCATCTTACCCCTTTCTGCCCATTCTTCTTTGCAAAATGGCCTAAGATCTCTCAGATCTGAGTAAAAGCATCTGTGACCAGAAATGTTCTTGCCAAAGACTCTCATCCTGATTTACATCTGGGATTCGACTGTGCGACTCTCACACTTTTTGATCCAAATATGTCATAGTAGCTCAGGCTACCTTGTTAGGGTTGTTCTCCTGCTGGAAGATCAATATAAGACGACAAATCTCGTATTTGGTACAAGTCAATACCAAGTATGAAAACTTTTGGAAAGCACTGCAGAATGTAGACTTGCATTGCTTTTCCAAGCTGCACGTCTTATGTGAATCTAAATCCTAATCAGTCAATGGTGATTGACTTTTTAACTTGTCATTGGCGTGTCGGTAAACTTTTGTCTTATGTTTTGTTCAGCCACAACACAAAGACCACCTCTTGGCTAGACCCTCGGTGCCTGGACAAACCTCAGAAACCCCTGGAAGAATGTGAAGATGATGGTATGTGATCAATGGAAGTATTCTTAATTTTTCACTACCATTATCTAGTTCAGTGCCGGATTCATTGGAAGAAACAACTTGATGATAAAAGACACATTTCACATCATGGTTCATTTCTATGTCATAGATGTATAATCCAGATAGGCTGTTTCCACAGTAACCTTTAGGTGTCAGTGTTGGGCAACAGAAATGAATGGTGCTGCTGTGTTTGCTTTGTTTTTGTTTTTTTCCAGCTTTCTCAGGAAAACAAGCCTTAGTTACTTAAGATAATCCATGCTTCAGGAGTTAGAGGTCTCTGAAATCTGTTTAGCATGTTTTTATAAGAAATAAAATGTACAGTTTTCAGTCACATGAACAAGATAAATGTTTAGCCACTGCCTTTATGACAATATTGCCTCAGACAACACATAGATCCGGTCACATGGCAGAAACCCAGCATGCTGTGTTTTGTAAACAATGGTCATCACATGACTTTAATGGACTGGCTTTGTTTACCTCTTGCCACCAAGTGGCCAGATGTTGCTACTGCATCCACCTAATGTCTGTTCCCCCCTCCCTCTCTCTCATCCCCATTCTGTGTCTTCAACAATCCATTGTTCTGAGTAGAAGGGGTCCATACAGAAGAGCTGGACGATCTAGGTAAGAAGTAACACCTGACCTCTTTTATAACTTTTTTTTATTTTGAAAATTTAATTGTTTTTTTGTTTTTCACCAGTGCATCCTTGGGTTTTCATAGGTCAGAGTAATGTCATCTCGCTTGAGAATCGTTTTTGCAGCTTTTGTTTAGATTTTGAATTTAGGTCAACTCTACAACGGAATATAAGAGTCAGACTAAGTTTTTTTAAAAAACAAAATTAAAGTTATGATATTAAAAGTATGCAGTCGTAGTAATTTTAGAATAAAGTCTTAGTATAACCAAAATGAAGTCTTAATATTTGTAGAATGAAGTAGTAATTTTATGAGACCTCCAACACAAAAACTAACAATTCATTTTTCAGACGTTGTGGTAAAATTGCATCTTTATTCTGCTAATACTTTAACAAAATTCTTGTAATTAAACAGACATTTCTGCATTCTGGTACAACTCACAGAAGGGATGACTGAAATTAAAGCCACTTTTGGGAAATATTTTCTGTCATTTGTAAAGAAAAATGATTAAAATCAGAAATTGGAGATTTTATTTTCTAACCTTTAATGCCCAACCCTACTCGAGTCTTCTGATGAGATTAAAAGATGTTTATCAGTAAAGTTGATCGTCCACATCTACTTAATCGTGCAGTACGTCCGGCGGCTTATTCGTGGTGACTTGACCGTAGGCGGGAAGTGACTACGGCTCCAATCATCTAGAAATGAGACATCCTTCTTGCAGAGACTTGACATTTATCCAGCGTAGCCCCTCGTATGTGGCTCTGACGGTCAGCAAACGCAGCCTACATGTGGCCTTTTACACAGACTGCATGTAGCCTGCAGACAGACAGACGGACATCAAACGGCCAAACACTCCCACCTCAGCAGGCCGTCGCTTCCTACAGACTGCAGATCCAGAATAGATTCTTCTAATGATGTTTTTTTGTTTAATGGCTCTCTGCATGAGCCAGATGGCAGCAACAGGCCCATCAGCTTTCTAAAATAAAACAAACCTAAATCTCAATCATGACGATCAGTCCACTTGTTCAGAAAAAATGCTTCCTGGATTAAAAACTAACTAGTTATGACTGATACATTTTCCCTGTCTGATTAATGGCTACCTTGTTTAAAACATTAGCACCAGCTTTTCTACCATGTGGTAATTTAACTTCATTAATATGTGATTTGTGGGATGTGATTAATTGTTCCATATATGGAACCTTGGAGAACACATCACGCCCCCTAATGCTGCAGTTTTCAATCTGAGAGTTGATTTTTCTTTTTCTTTTTAACCTCCCTTACAATCCTGTTTACCATACGTCATTACTAGATTATTTTTGCTCATTATTCTGCCTTGTTCATCAGAGTTGTAGTTTTCCTTGGTTTAATTCTTGATTAATGAACTTTTCAGTGAGGAGACATTTCCTGACTTGGAAAGATAAACTCATGCTTGAGTTGTATGTTTTTCCTCTTTGATTTAAACCGGTTGGAAATACAAAGTCATGGATAGTGCTTTGAATGTTCCTAAAAATAGTCATCAGTCCTCTAAATTTAAAGGAAAAGATTAATAATAATAATAAACATTTAAAGGGATTGTTTGTAGTTCTTATTTTACTCTTTTGGCTCTTCCCACAGCATATCTTTTAGTCCTGTCCTCTGAATCCTGAACCTTTCACACCAATTAATTTGGTCGTTTTAGTTGTTATACCTTTTAAAAATAGCTTCTTAACATGTTTTTATTTCTTGGTTAAATGAATGTTCCTAATGAAAAGGTGGAATTGATGTAAATCTCTTATTCCTGCAATTAAAAATGGTTTTGTGCCACATTTCTCACCAGAGCTCCTTATAAAGCAGCGTAAATGTGAATAATTTTACTGATGTGAAATGAGAAATAGTTTTTTTTGCATCTGACTTGAAACACGAATCAGATTATCAACAGTTTTTAGAATGACATTAGGCAAAAATAATAAGCCCAGAAACTGCAAAGCTGGTATGAATGCAATCAAACACAGCTAAAAAAAAAAAAAAAAAAAGTTCACACATGCATAATACACCCACAAGGACGAGTTCTTCTCTGTGCCACATTCCTCACTCAAGAGGCCTCAATCAACGTAGCGTATCAGGAGAATGAGATGCAAACAGTTGGAGATGTAATTCACCGAGCTCGGTTCTCCCCCTCGCTTTGGAAAGCAGGATGTGGGAAGAGGGACAGAGGGTGAGAGGAAAAACACAGCCTAATGAGTGACACGTTTTTTCTCTCTCTGCCTCTCTCTCATTTGTGTTTCCACACACGCAGATGTATCCTATCCCTGTCAGAAGCTAGCAGCACCAGGCATCGTCTACTCTGCAGTCTCGCACATCGTCACCACACACACACACACACGCGCGCGCACACACACACACACACACACACACACACACACGTATAGCCATACACAGGTGCAGCTTCTGGAGCAAAACTAGTGCAGTGTGAAATCAAGTGGGTGATTAGAATTTAGCGCGAGGTGAGGCAGGACCACAATCCATTTAACGTTCCAGTTCAAAACATTTGAATAAAATAATTCACAGCCACCACAGCTTCGCACTTGGAGCAGCAGCATCTCTCTCTCTCTCTCTTTCTCTCTCTCTTGCTCTCACTCTCGCACACATCTTGCATTCCTTGAGCTTTCTGCATCAGCTGCATATGGAGAATGGTGAATAATGAGCTAATGTTTATGCATGCTAAATTACCAACCCTAATTGCTGATTGTACAGAGAACTAGGATACAAATGCTGTCCTGTGTGTCATCTAGAGAAATTTTAGAGATCAAAGTATTATTTTTATAGTGTTGCAAATGTCTATACATTTTGAGGTCGTATTTGAACAGCACAAAGCGGTGCATAAGAGGATGGAAAATTAAATGTTTTTCTCAAGATTCCATCTGGCCCCCTTTGCCCTTGATGACACTGAATAAAACCTAGTTAAGCTGATGAATTATTGTTAACTTGAGGGAAGAATAGTAGTTTTTAAGCTTTTTCACACTTTAGAGTGTGAAAGGTCTGGCATGCAACCTTAACTAGGATATATAATGAGAAAATTGGAAGAGCTTAGTAGCATCTAACCTGTTAGATGCTACTAAGATTTGAGACTGTATTGGAGACATGCCCTTCAGCAGAACAACGATCCTAAAACATATAGAAAGACCTAAAATATAATAATTTAGATCAAACGACAGAATGGCCCAGTCAAAGTCAAAGCCTATTTCAAAATTAGAATCTATGGTAAAACTTGAAAATTGGTACTCATAACAGCAACCAATTGGGCTGGACTGACGGTATGTTAGAAGCCTGGGTAAATATTTGTCTCTATGGCAACGTTCTCACAGCAGTCTGAACGGCCCTGCCTCAATCTTTCCACCCCCTACCCCCCAAAATAAAATGACATCTGTGCCTCTTCCATTCTTGGTGCCAATTTGGATATATATTTGATAGTTTTAAAAGCCTTTTATTTGATCAAATATTCACGTCATCGACGTGAGACTACACATCGAAACAAACTTCTCTGCAGAAGCTACAGTCAATGCTCCACAAAAACACGCTCCTGTGTTAGTTGAGCTTTCTTTTTCACCAGCTTCTTCCATTGCATGATCTTGTGATGATACTGTTGGCTCCCGTCGCTAAATAAATGTTGCAATTGATGGCGTTCATCACTTCAGTAAACAGTGCGCTGCTGTGTGACCTCATTGTTGTTCTTCAGAGCATGTAGGTCATCTTAGGGTCATAAGGCATTCACACAGAAGCCCGATTGTGGTCGCTTTTAATCAGTGATATGAATGACTACGCAAAAAAAAAAAGTATTTCAGCAAAAAATGTGACTTAAACGCCAAGACCTGCTGTCTGAATGTAGCCCAAATGTACAACTCTAGTTGAAACAAACTCCAAAAGACTTACAGCTGTAAAAGCAGCGAGAGTTTGCGCTTGCAGCATGTTGAAATGTGAAAGTTCAAGGGATATAAATTCTTTAGCGAGTCGCTGTACTTCTTCTGTTAATGGCCTCACTCCCCGGCTGCAGCAGAGGGCCTCCAAATTGAACAGCCAGACAGTGGCTCCGAGTCAGACAGTTGTTTGTAATTAATGCCCACTTGCAAACAGGAGCAAGTGTCACAAGTCAAGAGTTATCGAACAATCTGTTTTTGGAGCCATTTAGAAGCCTCTGAAATTAGCTTTTGTGGGTGGATGGCTGACAATGATGAGTGCAGCTGTGATCAGGGCTGTGAGAGATAAATATTGTATTCATCGCAAAGAGACTGAATTACTGGAACATAATTCATGCCGGACAATGACATGCCACAGAGGCAATCCCATTCATGTTTCTATTATGCTAAAAGTTCATGCTGCTGTTCTGAAGCAGCATCTGAAGTGATTTCTGATGCTAGAAATTCTGTTTCCAACCTGGAGGAGATGGATCTTTTGGTCTCGCTTCCAATTCGGTGTGTTTGTATTCAAGAGAACGACACAAACTATAAAGTGGTAAAGATCAATTCAAAAGCGTGTTATAGTCGCACTGTCCTGCAGCTACAGAGAGGAAGGAGACGTCAGATAAAAATGCATGGAATTTAGCCGAGAAGCCCCAAAGTCGCAGTGCTTTTCTGTTCAAGCCAAGGACAGCTTTACATGAATGCACTGTTTGAATTAGAGGTATGTGCATTTATAAAATTCCTCATTTATTAAGCACTCAGTCACACGTAACGGCAAACTCGAATCTTTTCAACTCAACCTTTTCTTTTTTCACCCCCCGTCTGTTTTTGTACGCCGGTTGCAAATCCTGGATTATTCCATCCGCTTCCACTCCTTTTTTTATGCCTTCGCCTGCTTCCTGCTTTCTTGTTTTTTGTTTTATCCTTTCCTGCTTCCCCTCCTCTTTTGGCTCTGCCGCTCTTCGACCTGTCTTGCTGGGGCTTTTTTTCCCTCTCATCTCCGTTCCGTCGCTAAGCCTTTCATACGTCTCTGCCCATGGGGTCCAGCTGTGCTCTTATCTGATGTGCGGAAATGTCAGCAGTGAGAGGTGACGGAGGTGAGGAGGAGAAGGACGACCTGCGATCCTGCCGAGCTGCTGACGGATTTCAAATTATAGGCGCGTCTCAATTCATGAGAATAACATTGAAACGTACATTTATCCCAGCAGTCTGTATGTAAAAAGTCAAGTTTATTTGTACCACACATTTTAGCAACAACTCAGTTCAAAGTGCTTTACGCAATAAAAACACAATGCAGTAACCGAAGCAAGTAATAAACGTTGCATTTTGTCAAACTCTGTTTGAGCATCTCTTTCTGGAAGTTTATTCCAAAATTCAGCTTAAAGGTTTAGTTTATGATAGATTGCTTTAATGAGCGACTCTCGCCTGCAATTTTTTGTTTATTTTTTGTATATTTTAAAGATATTAATATCAATGTAAATCTCCCTCGATGAAGAGCATTACTGATTGATGATAATACCAAAAAATCTCTAACACTGATGAAAACAAACGTTTCTGATTTTGGCTAATTTGTTGAGCTGCCACCGTAAAATTGGATCGAAATGACCCCAGGTTCCTGACAGCAGCACTGGATGCTCTGGTTTTGAGACTTGGGCTGATCAGGAAAATCAGGGTTTATGGACGAATAAATCAGTGCTTGTTTCATGATGATGTTGCCCAACAGTGACGATTGAATCCAAGCCTTCCTGCAACTTTGTTGTCCTCATCTGCTTGGTCCTCTTTGTGTTTTGTCTTTACAGAACTTCCTCATGGATGGGAGAAAATCGATGATCCAGTCTACGGGGTCTACTATGTTGAGTAAGTCACACGCTGTATGAAGTTTGCAGATAGACATTTATGAAAAGAAATCAACTGAAGGCCTCGTCTAGCAAATGTTTCTTCTCGGGCATAAAAGACGAGTGTTCCCGTTTTTAGTCCAACAAGCGAAACTCTTGACCTCACTGTAAATCTGAGCCTACAGTTTTGTTTTCCGTCAATTTCAAGCAAATTGTGCCTCGGCTTTTTCGCGATGCTTGAATGTAGGACATTTCTGTTTGTGCCACTACCATTTGGGAAAATAAGCAACAATTGGGTTTACGTGTGTGTGTGTGTGTGTGTGCACCTCGTTCATTTTAGACGGCGTGGAGCCGCCGGCCCTCTGCATTAATGCAAATATGCTCAGTGTGTATTTGATGTCGTTCAAAGCAGCACCTGGGAGCTCGGGGATGTGGCATCATTTTTATTTATTTTTTGTCCTGCTTTGTCAATGCAATACATTTTCTTATATACATTATTCACAATTGCTCTCATTTCCTTCATAATAAAGTGCTTTCAGCTGCTGGGCTCCTCCCAGGCATGCAGGATGATGTGAAAGATGTTCTGTGAATTAAACCTTCAGAAAAGGCTTCGACTCGAACAGTTTTTCTAGTAAATACATTTCCAGTGGAGCTGTTGACATAAAACTCTCACCAGATGTCAGTAACGGCTCAAATAATTCACAAATGTGATGTATACAAATATGTCCGTTAATTAAGATGAGCAATGTGGAATTGGAAAATGAACAAACCTAATGAATGGATGCCTTTCTATGCCTTTCTATGGGAGGATGGCAGATTGAATGAGATTCCTGTAGGGCAAAAACAGTCACATTAATTGGCCAGGTGTAATTTTGATCCATTTTTCCCCACCACTGCATTTTCAAATGTTAAAGGTTCTGGAAACTTCTTCCACACTCTGTTTTCAATTGATGTCAAGTTGTGAGAATGACTTGGTCATTCACGTAGCTTTCCGTTTTCTTTTTCTTGTTAGTTTGTTTGGGATCATTGTCTTTCTGAAGAAAAACGCTGGTCATTTCATCTTCAGATTCTTGTCAAGAATGCCCCTATGAATTTCCCCATTCATTCTTTGTTTAATTTTATGAAGTCTGATGGTACCATTTGCTATAAAACAAACCCACACCAGGATTCTCGCTTCCAAAGTTCACTATTTGTTTGGGTAAAAAAACCACATCTAAAAAGCCTATTTTTGAATGTATCTGCACATTTTATAAGCCAGTGCTTCTTAGACCTGTCCAAATGTTATGCAATAATCTTTTTCTTCAAGAGTCGAGTATTGTGCGGTGAATTTGCATAGAAGCCACTGAAGTTATAACGTACCTATCTGCAAATCCCGGCTATTTATAAATCTCTTTGCGGCTGTACAAGGCTTCTGATTATTCTTTTGACTTCGCTGTCAGAAATCTTGCAAACAGCACCTGGTTGTGGCTGGTTAATGGTGAAATGATGTTCTTTCCATCCCTGGAAAATGCATTATTTAGCAACATTTACAAGATTAGAAACACCTTTGCAACAGTAAGGTAATGTTTGAGTTGCCTTGTAATGAGAAGCCACCTGATCTTAATTTGCAGTAATGATGTGGAAGGATTGCTTTCTGAACACCAACAGACTTCAGATAACCTCATGGCTTTCTCTGCCTTTTACATCTCTTTTTTTTTCATGTGTTCAACATTTACCCGAATACTAACTTTAGTTGTTACTAGGCCTTCATAATATCAAGAGAACATGCAATTGCAATACAGTCGCGGAATATTAAGATGCCGACATCATTTGCAATCAAACCAAATTTTCTTCAGTGTCCCGCTACTTTTGCTTAGCTTTAGCATCTTGGTTTCTAAAGGTATTTATCAAGCATGACCTTTGAGAGGAGTTGGATTTTATTCAACGGGCGAAATATTTTATTGGCAAACAGAATTTGAATGTGTGGTAATTCAAAGACATCATCCTGCCTAAATTTTATTTCTAAGCTGTGAACATGTTGAACATATTGAATTTGTTATCCCAGTTTGCATTAGTTGTTACCAACATCTGGTGGGAATTTTGTCAACTTTACCATTAGAAAAATATTTACTGGGAAAAACCTATTTGATTTAAGAACAACTTTCCCTGCCAGACATGTAGAGTTTTGTTGGTGTAATTTGGTTATATGCATTTAAATAGAGGACTCTTGCAGGTGCATTTCTATTGTGCTTTGATTTATTAATCAGGATCTTATTGCCTTGTCTTCCCCCCATGCCTTCCTTCTTCGGCCCTACCTGGCTCTATTCTCTGTCCTCCCGCTGTTCTCTGCACACCTGCCAAATTTTCCCGTTTGTTTGTTGTTGTTGTTTTTTCCCCCTCCTCCTTAAATCCATTCCTCCTGCATTCCTCATTTCTCCCCGTCCCCCTGATCCACAGTCATATCAACAGGAAGACCCAGTACGAAAACCCGCTGCTGGAGGCTAAGAGGCGCAGGCAGCTGGAACAGCAGCCCGCCCAGCAGCCTCAGCCCCAAAGCCAGCAGCCACCTGAAGGTGAGCGCTACATCCGAGGTTTGTTCACAAGCCCCCGCCAAGGGGCGTCATTTTCTTTCTTTAATATTCATGTTTACGCCTGCGTTGCCTGTGTTTGAGTGTTCGTACCAGCTACTGCTATTTTTTTATGTGATGCCGCCTGCTACTGCCGTATGATTTGCTAAGCGCTGTCCCATAAAGGCATAACTATGATTTGCGGCTGCGTGGCGCAGCCTTTTATTTCAGTTCATTTTGGATTTCTTTGTTGCGTTTGTCTCATTTGCTGCGTTAACTTGAAGCTTCTCTCCTAGGTGCGAAACACAAGTAAGTTTTGACTTCTGCTTGAAATAATAAGCCTCGCATTTGAAATGTGAACGTAGCTCTTTTGGAACGTAGCTCTTATCAAACGAAGCTACCGAACGCAGCCAGTGTTGGGAGGCTGTTTCCGCATTCTGCTTCTCACGTTTTATGCACGCATAGGAAACCCCACCGAGGAATTGATTTTAAATGCAGGTCAGCCCACGAGGGAGTTCACTTATCACACCCCGCTGTGCGCTCACCCAGCAGAAAACATTAGATTCACCTCAATTACCTGCTGACTTTTACTCTAGATCAGAAAGAACAGCTTTAAAAAAAAAAAAAGCTCCCTTCATGCAGAGTTTTACTCATTTTGCACCCTTTTACAGTATTGATTATATCTCTCCACTGAGAATAGACATCAAGGTTTCAATCTGATCTTTCCAATGCTGAAATAACAAGGCAATAAATCACATACAGCCGCTGAAATGAATTCAACAGGAAGCTTGTAGGACCCGCTCAAACTGCTACTGGTCAATTTGGCTTTTTTCCAGTTGGAATTTCATTTCTCCCTACTTCCCTTTCAGACCTGTAAATAAACAGTTTCCTGCCCATGTCGCATCGATTTTTTTTTTTTTTTCTTGGTAGTTTATTTATATATATATATATATATATATATATATATATATATATATATATATATATATATATAGTGGTAAATAGTCGTAAAACTGCTTAAATGCCTTGTGTATTCAAAAGTACATTATTTTCTAAGCACTTCATGGAGCCAATATACCTTCAAGCAACCTCATGCTGTTTAGGGTTATTTACTGAAGTCATAAAACCACACTGCCTTGTTGGAAACTGTGTGTGCAAGCTAGAAAATTACTTTAAATTGTCAACGGAGGATGTGAAACATCTACCTGGTGGGCATGGATTTACTCATGGTCGGTATGAAATATCGTCAGTTTTATCAAAAAGTCAGGTGCAAAACCAGCAAAAGAGCAAAGATAAAGACATGGCAAAAGGGTGCAATGAACCAGCACCAGGTCGAGCTGTGCTCCATTTCGAGCTTTTTAACTCCTTCGTTTTCTCAGTCAGCTTCATAAGAGTCAGATCTTGTCCTGGAGCCGAACAAGCAGGAATCGCTATCCTCCTACTTATTCCCCCATCTAGAGAACATGTGATGTGTTTTGCTGTTGCAGAGTGGATCGAGGACTCTGCATTGGCAGGCGCTCCCCTGGCCACCTATGCCGCCAACCACGAGACGTACAGGGACCCCCAGACGGGTCCACCCGTACCCAACGCCATGGGACAAAAACGTAAGTTCTGTTCCGTAGAAACAAAAAGGTGCGCTCATTATCTTCTCCCATTCTCTTACCCTGAGCAACCTATTGGGTGCTAAATAAGATTTAGCTCCTCCTGTCATTTCTTTCTGCCATTGCCTGAGACTGTGTTTTAGATTTCACAATGAAAAACCAGACACTCTGAAGCTATTTAATTTATTCTTAATCAATACGGCGAGGGAGGGGTGGGGAGACTTTATCGCATTCAAAATATGCAACGAGGTACATTTTGTACGAGTGAGCACTCGAAACGGAGTTGAGATTCTGAGGAGACGTCCTTAATATAACCGTGCTCTGTACGGGTTTGTAATGTTCCATGTTCAAATCAAATAATGGCCTGATTTCACCCATCGTTTAGTGATGCACACACCTCCAGCTGCAGCAGGTTTCCTTCTCAGCGTTGCCAGCTCCTTTCATTCCAGCCTCCCACTAGCAGCCTGTCTAATTAGCCCAGTCATGGCTTAGAATTAACTGCCTCATTCTGGAGCTCCCCTTTTACTCTCCGTAGCCTCTCCGTCGGGTGTCTCTGTCTTTTGTTGATCTTTGTTTTATGGCTCCCTGTCTTGCTGGGTTTTTTTTTTTCTTCCTACCTTCCCTCAGTTTCTCTTGTGCTCCAGTCCATAATTCCCGTCTCGCTCTGAGCCCACTCGTTTGTCTCCTTGTCCAAGACCATCGTACCCCTATGTTATTCTGCCAGACAAAGAAATCATTTAAAATCTCTTTATCTGACTCCCTGAGTTCATGTTTTTTTTCCCCTGAGTCTTGGTCTAGTCCCTGATGTGAATATATCAGCTGACAGTTTGGCTGTTGCTCTCCTTTTATAAGAAATAATGTTATATAGTTCCCCACCGACATCTTGCCTTCTTTTTTGCTGAAATCCATTTGTCAGAAGCAGATGAAGTAACATGTTGGATGTAATCTTTCATCACATGGAGCTTAAATGTTGTTTAGTAGTAAAAGATGAGGCTTTATTCACCAGGTCTCATTCAGTTCAGTTCAGAAATACTTTATTCTGAAATTAAATGCTTTCACTCATGTCATCCAAGTGTCCTCAGTCATTTTGGATGGTGACGCTGTAGGCAGGACGCCTCTCCAGTAGCAGTCAGTCTCGCAGTGAATCTGAGGAGGCCTCTGACTGAAGATTGTTGCTGTAAGACAGCTTCATGACTTTCATGACGTGCCAACAGCTCAGTTTCCAGGCAGCAGAGACAATATTCCACAGTGGCGTGTCCTGATGTCCCAAGCACAGCTTAATCCACCTCATTTGCTTTTGCCGCTTCTCTTCAAGTCTCTGTCCCAGCTTAGAAACCAGAAGATGTTGGAGTCCAGTATATCGCTCTTGCCCTTTAAGATCAATGGGAGAGATGACTTGAACTTCCTCCTTCTCTTCCTGCTCTTTGCTCCTGCTCCGTATCCATGAAGCCTCCTTTCACCTCCTCTGGAACCTTTTTTTAAAGAAAAATGTATAACACGATCAAGCGTCTTTTAGTAGAAACAGACTTGTTATAAATTGTGCAAAAATATAGAAGCAAAACTGTCAAATTTTAGTTGTAGTTCTGTTCTAAACGTGTTTATTTCGTAAAATAAATTCTGATGTTTATAGAGTAGCACAGGGAGTCTGTGGCGTCCGTTTGGACTGGCTATTGGTTGTACTCGGCAGCTTGAAAACCCTGACCCGCACAGCTTTCCAATTTGAGGTCTAAAACACACTGTCCGTGCTTGCATGACTAGAACATCTTCAGAGATTTTCCGCAATTCGTGACTGGGACTTTGCAAACATGTGGAAGGATGTGCTATGTTCGGATAAGACCAAAACCTGACTTTTTTTTTTTTTTTCTGTTTGGACGTAAAAGTAAAACTTTGCATGTGGTGTAAAAATCTTAAACGCAACAAACTCGTAATGAAGCAAAGAGGTGGCAGTATCACACTGTGGGGGAAGGCTCTATTCAGCAGGGAGAGGGAAGCTGGACAGAGTTGAGGAGGATACCTTGAGCTAACCATCTCCTAGCAGGACACCCTTAAACACATGAAGGAGTCTGACTGGCAGTGCACAGCAAAAGATGGAGGGAGTGTGCTGCTCTCTGCTTAATAGTGCTGATACTTTTCCTGCCACCTCATTAAAAGGACCTAAAACTGCAGGATTACTATAGAGGAACATTTTAGCGTCTGTCGGCACAATGCACCTCTTCAAGGATAATTTTCTTTAATTCTTCACAATAAGAGTCTCTGGCTTATTTTGCCAGATAAAGTCTTCTTCTGGTTGGCAGCGTTACAAGGCAGACTTATTCTGGCATCATATTACCAGATCTCATGCCAGGGGTTGTCCTGGCTATTTGTTATTTGGATCAGGCCTACTTTAAAAGAGAAATCACGTCAGACTAAACAGACAAGAAGCAGAAAAACAGCTTGGATTTGTTCCATTACCCACACCTCTATAATGCTTCGCCAAAAGAGCGCGTTGACTGTAGGTAGACGGCTTATGGGAGAAGCTTTGGCACGGCTTAATCAAAAAGGATATACTTAAAACCTTGTGTTTGCAGGGAGGCCGACGTTGAGTGTCATTGTGTTTGGCCAATGCTAGCAGACGTAGACCACGTTTTAAGACTCTAGCAGCTCTCTAAAGGATCCACACCAAATCCTGTTAGGCCTAATTGAGTTTGTGTGTTTTCACATGAGAGTAGTTAAAGCAGCATTATCTTTGTGTTCAGGTGGGAAGCCTTTCTTTACTAGGAACCGTTCAGAGCTGAACGGGACCTTCATCAATACCAAACTGAAGAAGAGCCGTCGAGGGTTTGGGTTCACCGTTGTTGGAGGGGACGAGCCGGATGAGTTCTTGCAGATAAAGAGTTTGGTTCTGGATGGACCCGCAGCCCTTGATGGGAAGATGGAGACAGGTTGGTGCCGTTGCGTTTATTATTTGCGAAGAAGGGGAGAACTGGTTCCGTTTCAGTCACTACACGCCCTCTTTCTCTCCACCTCGAAGGGGACGTGATTGTGAGCGTAAATGACACCTGCGTGCTGGGCTACACGCACGCCCAAGTGGTGAAGATCTTTCAGTCCATCCCGATCGGCTCCATGGTCAACTTGGAGCTGTGTCGCGGCTACCCACTGCCTTTCGACCCCGACGACCCAAACACCAGCTTGGTAACCTCGGTGGCCATCCTCGATAACAAAGATCCCATCATCGTCAACGGCCAGGAGGTCACGAGCAGCTACGACTCTCCATCCAGCCAAGGAAGTCAGAGCACCAACGGCCCAACCAACGGCGGACCGCCTCTCAATGGCTTTCCCCGACCTCACAGTCCCTCCACCGAGGTGGCCTCCGATACCTCCTCCCAGCTCGGATACTCTAACGACGTGGTAACCCTGGCGTCGTCCATCGCAACGCAACCAGAACTCATCACTGTACACATGGAGAAAGGAGACAAGGGCTTTGGCTTCACTATCGCGGACAGCCTTGGTGGTGGAGGGCAGCGGGTGAAGCAGATCGTGGACTACCCTCGCTGCCGTGGCCTTAGGGAGGGGGACATCATCATCGAGGTGAACAAGAGGAATGTGCAGAGCATGTCTCATAACCAGGTCGTGGACATGCTCAGCAAGTTACCGAAAGGCAGCGAGGTCACCATGCTGGTGCAGAGAGGTGAGCAAATGGCTGATCTTTATTTTTCTTACACATATACATTTGGTCTGTGGATAAGCTTCCAGGCTGTGGTTAAACTCATCAGCACAGATGGAAGTGAGAAAGCCAGAGCTGAGATCTGTGGCAGGCTCTGATTTATGTGCCCATATGCTAGAGCGCTCCAAAAAACAATGAACCTTTGCTATGAACGACTGCTCAATGCTATTGACGAAAATAATAGCCTTCTGCCTTACAGGCTGTTTTCACTCACAGAGCTCCTTTATCGACACACACATTTATTTATTCATGCAAATAGACATTGTTGGGGGGAAAAAAAAAAACAAAGATTGGATTGCGAACAAGGCAAAATGGAGAGCGCGGTGATTATGGTAAGGAGGACAGGAAGGAGTACTAGAGGAAGTTCAAATAACATTTGAGGAAATGAATGATCATGGAGAGGATGAGGTGCTCAGTGAATGGCACTGATGAAAAGAATGTGCAGTGTCTGGCAAAATTATTCACAACCCTCGATTTTTTTATTTTTTTTATTTTGCTGCCATATTAAAACCATAAATGACAATATTATTATATGTGGATTTCATTTTGTGACAAACCAACACACAGTAGGGCTTGGTTGTGAACTTAAGAGAAAAAGAATACATGGTTTTCATTTTTTTTTTTTTTTTTTTTGCAAGTAAAAACCAGAGGGTAGTTTGCCTGTTTATTGTTGAGCCATCTATAAGGTGTAGCTTCTAATCTTTTGGGGTATTTCTCTGTCAGCTTTGGATGGCTAGAGACATTCCTCTTAAGATATTTCAACGTCAGCCACGTTGGACAAAATATGTCTGTGAAGAGCAATTTTGGAGTCTTGCTACAGATTCTCAATTTCATTTAAGTTTAGGTTTTGACTGGGCCATTCTACCACATGATCTCAACAACCCAAATGGCCATAAATACAGCTATTTATGGCATACTGGAGTTCTGATTGTCAATACCAGACTGCCAACTACAGCCTGCACATCTTTTCCTACCCCTTCACTTTTGTGTATTACCTTGCGTTGGTCTGTTTTAAAATAAAAAGACAATAAAATACAAAGTTTGTATCAGTGTAGCAAAATGTGAAAAAGCTTAAGAGGTCTGGATTCTTCTGCAACGCAGTGTGGCTGACCTGAAATGGAAACGGCCACGTTAGAAGAAGAAGGAGGGTTTGAAGTGTAAAGGGGGGGGGGGGGGGGAAGACCTAAAGCGCTGTGGTGTTTCAGGTCAAAGAGTCTGAATATCCTCTCCTATTGTTCTTACTCTGTCTCACACCAACCTTATCTGTCTCCACAGATGCCCTCTACTTCATCCCTCTCCGCTTTGTTTGCCAGTTGACAACCTGTCTAGTTTATTTTGAGCTCTCTCTGTGCCCATGTTAGAGCAAATGGCTTTAAAGATGCAGCCAATTGGGTTAGGGTTTTCTTTTTTCTCTTTCTTTCTTTTCTCTACACCTACCAGGCTTCACTTTGAGCTGAAGTCTGTGACATTTTGCCCTTAACATAAATTTTCCAAGTTCTTGAGCCGGTGTCAGTTCTTTGCAAACAGTGCAGCAGCATGTGAAGGATTCTGCTCAAGCTGCACCACTCACGGCTTTTGTTACGGCCACTGATTGACAATCATTGTTGTGCCGGAACACCAAATGGGAACAAAGCAGCTGTGAACAAAGGATAAAAGTGCAATAACCGAATTTCAGCATTTCCCATCTGGTCCCTCAGACATACCGGTCAGTAATACCAGTATTGGCACCATTTTCTAGGTCAGATTGTCCCCAACTTGCATTTTAGCCTATTCATTGAAGGAAGAAAACAGTTGTTGTTTTTTCTGTGTGCGCATGCATGGGTAATTTACAACCTCTGCAAGGTGATGTAGGTAAAACTGTCTGAGGAAATTCATCAAGTGAATAGCAACCACAAATGATGTCTCACTATAAACCTATGCCTTTGTGTTACTCTCTCAATGTTTATACCTGTATCTACATAAAATCATCCATTCAGTCACTTACTCATTGTCTAGCCTCTTGATATGTGGCCAAGAGGAGAAAAAACAACAATACAAGTCCTCTTCTCCTTGCATTTGTTAATGAGCATCATGCCTTCATCATGATAATGCACACAAGCCCATAAAATGGTACAATCTCGCCTTGTTGAGGGATTTAAACTGTGCCTGTAAAACTGGTTGGACCTTAGTTTTTGCTGGGACTGTCCTTTATGGACACAAACTGACTTTAGCTGAGAAATATCAGAGTTTAAAATGAATATGGACAAATGACAAAAAAAAATAAATGGACCGGCGATCTAAACAGCCTTTTGATGCGTGTATTCAACCCTGTTTACTGTTAATGAGGAACAAGAGGAGAACCGAAACAGACATAAAGAGCAAATATGTTTGCTTGTTCGCCGTCGAGGAGATTAATAAGAGAACATCAGTCTGCACTTCTCTCGTTTGCACAGTTAAACACTAAGTCCTGCTGATGAAGTGCTCAATTCCTTCGAACAAGCAGTAATGAGCGAGCCATGATAATTGGAACACTTCAGCGTCGACATCTTCCTTATGCAGACGTTGCTTGTCTGCCTTCGGTAAACACCATTGTCTTCGTTTGCTACTGCTATGCCAGATTTCCACGCAATTTTTGGACGAGTTGAGAAATGTTATATCATGACCGCCCCAACTCTGAGACGCCAAATGATTGATACGATTTGATCGTATCAAATCAGCCTTCTTGCTGATGGCAAGAAGGCCTTCATCGCCAAAAATAAATTGTCAAAATATTAGTGGAAACTTGCAAAAAGCAGATAAGATAATCCTGTGAAAGGTTTGATGACTATAAGGCTAATTAAGATTTTTCCATTGATTATTGTAAAGGGTTTTAAAACATTGGCATGCCTTTTTAAAAATGGGCATTATGGCAAAGGACAGATCAGTCCTGCATTGTACTGAAGTTGAGTCCAGCAGAAAGAGCTGAGCTTTTCACATGTTGATGTTAAAAGTATTTATTTTTCTGCTGCATATGTATTCTTTGCTACAAATGATCCTGCGTTCTCCAATGAACCGCTATGTTATTTCATTTTAATGCATCTCTAACATTACATAAAAATATTTAAATGAAAAATCTGCAAAATGTGCCAATCTTTGTGTCAGCTCACTTGGTTAGTTGTCAAAATAATTGATGGATTAATCGAACTAAAATAACTGTTAGTTGCAGCTCTGTTGCACAATCCGTCACATTATCTGAATCATGCTTCAGACTGAGGTTTGGTTCGTTTTTGCCATATACGCATGTGGTCCAGATGTTATTTACACAGATACATAGACACCAGTAAGACACTTTCCCATTGTGATGAATTACAGACTAGAAGCTAATGTGTTCATTAGCTTCGCCAGATAAACTAAAAGGGAGTTTATGGAGTTTAATGACCTGAACTTATCGTCAGAATAATATCTTCCATTAGTCAAGACGGACGTACATATGTGGCGTAAACATCTCGCCTCTCTGGATTCCTAAATATTTTCCTCACATTTGCCATCTTCTCGAATAACCCACTATATATTTCACACGGCACACTTGCACTTCGTCATCCACATTATAGCATGCATATTAGAAACGGGTTCCCACGCAGGCCCACTCATGAGAACATTACCGACGGTCTCGTCACGCTGCCTTAATTACTCTCCTGCTCACAGTCTCTCCGCTGCTTTCTCTCTCCGGATCCCTCCACACTGGCCTCTAATTGGGGTCCTGATGTCAGCTTTGCTTATAAACACCCGCACGTCTTGTTTTTCTCTGGTATTCTGCCTCACTCTTGGCCTCCGTCAGTCAGTCAAGACTGTTTTCCTCCCGGTCGGAACCGGCGCTCATTGTTCATGTACACACATGCTTGCCGATCCATGGCCGTGCATGCGTTCTCAGATTAGAGCCAGAAGTTCAGTCTTAATTGGTGGAGATTTGGCCCATCATCTTCCCCTCCACACCCCTTACTCTGTTTTTATACAGCTGACCCCCACCCCCACCTGACTGCCAGGATGTATTCACACCCGCTCGCCCACATGAAAATCGGTCAATCCCCGAGGACCAGCTCACGAGGAAACACACTCGTTAAGAAACTCGTCTATTTGCTGCAGCATGCCCCCTCGTCTCTCTCCCGCTGTTTTTCCTCACAGTGTGAGATCATATGCACATGGAGAAAAAAAAAATTTAAAATCTGATTTAACTGTACACCAGCAATCTTTCTAGCATGTTTGTATCTTTTTAAGGCTTTGTGACCCTGTTCGGCTCAGTTTTAGACACTTAAACGAGTCCTTTTCAGGCATGAAAAGGACTCGTTTTTTTTTTTTACATTTAGAAGTTTTCAAAGCAACAACCTTCCAAGCAACGACCTTATTCTCTGTTTCAGTGAAAGTCAGAAAGGATCTCTGTAGCACTGGGTATTCATTAACTGCATAATAAATAAAGTCAGTACATACTGATGAGGAAGCAGATGAAAACCTTGTTAGCCATTTCTGGTTATTAAACCGTCATGTTTCATCTGGAGATCGGCTGCTATGAACAAAGTGTCTTATTTTTTATTTTTTATTTTTTTAACAGATGCACCAGTCAGCTTTGTGGCCAATTTCTGTTTTCTCTCTTTTTTTTTTCTGAAGCTTTGAACTGCCAATCCAAATTTTAGCTGTTCTATTTAATGGGCTTTAAAATATATTTTTTTCAAGCTTTCAGCAGTTGTTAGTTATTTATATGAGTAGAGGCAACGGCACAGTGCATATTAGAGAGCAGTCGCTTAAAAATAAATGGTTTTACCAAATTTAGTCAGCAATTTAGTGTTGCAATTTGGTGGAAAACTTACCACCGACGTGACTGTGAGATTTCAAGCTGGGGAATTTTAGAAATATTCCAAGTTGGAAAATTCCTGTTACAGTTATGGGAAATGAAAGATTTTTGGAGAATTAACTCCGAACTGTGATGTAATTTAAACGAATGATCCAGACCTTAATATCAACTCTGATTTGTCGTAGGCGGACATCAATGTGATATTTGCAAGTTAGACATTCATACCATGCATTATGCACACAATGTTTTGTTTTTTTTAAACCCCAAAGATTTTATGTGCTGAAACTGGCGTTTCAGGTTTTAAACATCTAGATAATTTCTGAATAATACAGTGTCTAAAAAGTATTGTCTCTTGGATGTTTTACTGCTTTTACAATTCAGTCAAGAAAATATGGCTTTTTAGCCAGAAACAAATAGAAATTAATGTAAAAGTGAAAACTGATTTCTACAAAAGATGACAAATAAAACTATGTAACATAAAATAAGTGCATAAATATTGACCACTGGGTGGTGAATACTTGGTGAGGCCTGAGGTTTATAGTGACATTGATCAAAATAATGATTTTAATAACGGTAATAAGTTTTTGTGCAAGAGATGCAGGTGGCACTCAAAAGGAAAGAATTGAAGTTTTCTTTTCTTTTACAGTATTCAATGTTGCCAGAAAAAAAAAAAACGTATCGTTTACTGCCACATGCATACATGGGAATACATTATTCAGCCTTTAATAACAACTACAGCTGTGCATGTTTCCCACGTCTGCCTTTGGAAATTTCTCAATACAACAGGTAGTCATAAAGTTGTAGCTAATTTGTGTGAAATCAGCCCAGCCTGACCTGCTAGCATTTCAGTGTTGGCGTGTTACTCTAAGTCATTTGAGGGGTTGATAATAGAACACCAACATGTTCCTCTGCCAGATTAATGGAGAGCGGTGCCTGTGTGAAAAGGGCCTTTTCTTCTCTGTGTGTGTTGGGTTGGGGAACTTTTACGTAGCAGCACATCAAGATACAGTTGTTCCAGGATCGTCTTGCCGCTGAGATATATGCGCGTGTATACGTTTCTTTCAAAACCACGCATGAATGATTTATTGCTTCGGCCGCCTCTGTATTTTGCGATGCATTGCTCTTTCATTTGTTTAATTACTCTGCTCTAATGGGTTCATTTTCCCTCGCCTATCTTCTCTTACCTCCGCTGATGTGCTGCACGTGCCCATAATTCATTTCGGACCTGACGTCTTTCCATTGTTGAGGCTGCTGATTTTCCTCTCTGTTGTTCCCTTTAAAAAAAAATTAATAAAAAAAAGAGGTGCAAATGTTGCATGCTCCACAGGGACACACACACACGCACACACACACACACACACACACACACACACACACACACACACACACACACACACACGCTGTTTTAGCCTGTCAGTGAAAACTAGTTTCGGAGAATAATTTCTCAGACGCAGCCTCTCGGTAGCCCAGCAGCTCAAACCATTAGTCAGCCCCTGAAAAGTAAAAACCTTTCTGCTGCTGTATGGATGCAACGCTCCACCCCACCTCTCCTCCTTACTTGTAAGCTGAAGCAGGTGTTGTATTGAATGCGACATAAGTTGTGCTTGATGGCAGCGAATGCTTGAGGCACTGTGCAGGAAATGGGGAGGATACACAGCCGTGGTGGGTGACGGGGGGGAAGAGGATGAGGAGTGGATGGAGGGATGTCGAAGGATTGGAGAGATGATGAAAAGGCAGCATTGAAACCCCAATGATGCTCTACCTTCCCACCCCCAACCCCCTCACATCTCTTCCTCCATGACTCATCAATCATCAGTGACACATTAGACCTGCTGGGTGTTAAGGACTCTCACTCCTAGGAGATGATGGGCTTTTTTTCCCCATCTTGCACATAACCTGAGGTTGGACAAATGACAGGTTCCAGCACTAAAACTGCCAAGTGTCACCAGCTTCATTGGATTGGAAGAATGCCTCGCAAAGTTTACTGACTGCCGTGTTCTGGTTTTGGTAATCAGATGCATAAAATCGACCTCAGGTTACCTTTATTTGCACTGTAGGGCATGCATGCAGGTTCTTGAAAAAGTACTTATGCCCCTTGAACTTTTTTGTTGTTTTATTATTATCCTCCAACCATCTTCCACTCTATATATGGCTACAAATCTTTTATTACCAGGTTTGCATCTGGAAACTAAAATTTCTACTCATTCATCTCTACAAAGCAAGTAAAGATCAGTCAGATTAGATGGAGACCTGAACTCGCATCATTTTCCTCATTATTTCAAAAATGATGCACTGCTTTTTGTTGGTGTATGACATAAAACCCAAGTAAAACATACATTTGTGATTGTAACATTGCGAATTCTGGGGTATGAATACTTTGGCATGACTCTGCACTGTGGCAGTAGATGGAGTATTTTCAATTTTTATTGCTCTATCTCATTTGTCCTTATCGTTAAGTTCTGATAGAAAGAGGTCTAAGGCAGTCTTGAAAACGGACGACGGGTGAAATGCATCGTCTTTGCTCCCTTTTTTGTTATTTACGGAAACGCAGCTCAAACAGGGTGAAAATGTGAAAGCCGATCATTGCCACACTTGACAGCTCCTGTTGGCATAATGGTGGGAAAGTGAACCAACAGCTTTTAAGTGCCTCCTGTCAAAAAGCACTCCATAGATCCGCGGCGCGCTTTGAAAATGCGTGCCGATACACGCGATTGTGTGAACTTGCATAACCCACATAATCAAACTATCGGTTGCATTTCTAAGGCCCATTTAATGTGGACAGGGTTGTATATGGCCATTAAGAGAAGATAAACTCTGATGATGGGTCCCTGCACAGACCAAAGCAGGAAATCAATTCACTGTACGGCCAGGAAGCGTTGTATTTTTTGCTCAGTTCGCATAAAAAAAATCTGCTGACTGTACGTTCCAGTGGCACCATAACGAACAGCACTGCGGTCCGGAAAAGCAATGATGAGATGGGATGTGTGGGGTTGGGGTGAGGTGGGGGGTTTGGCTAGGTTGCCAATGATTCACCTCTCGTCACGTTAGGCTTGCTGGAGGCCCAATCCTGTGAGGCGCTGCTTGTTGTGCGGGGGACAAGGCGAGCCGCTTTCTCTCCCCACCTCCACCTGTCTACCCCGTCTTTAGACCTCCTCAGCCAGTGGCTGAGTGGAAAATCTCTACCACTGCACCATCTTTTGTTTCCATGACGATGCTCTGCCGACAGTCTGCGCTGGGTTCCCCTCAGGGTGGATTTGAGGGAGGCGGGTGCGGGCTTCACCCCTGCTTCTTTTGAAACCGCTACAAGCTAAACAAGTTCTAGACATAATAAAACAAACTTTATGATTTCTTCTCTACACTTGCATAGATATTTTTATCAGTTTTAAACAAGCTGCAGTCCAACAGACTGACGTGCCCAGCTGATGTGGGCTTGTTGCTTATCCATTCAGCTACAACTGTTGCTTGGGAAACGGTCTGCGAGTCGCCACAGCCACCAGGTACTGTCGCCACGGTGACAGATGGGCCCGCCTGTTGGAGGCCATCACTCTGAGGCGAGATCTACCGCTGCGTACATGCACACAGCGGATAATCTGCTTAGTAATGTCTTCCGTTTAGTGACTGCTGCGATGCCAGGTTGGTGCAACAGTTCCTGTCTGCCGACTGGAAACGTGCAGCACCTTTTGTTAGAGTTTACCCGGTTCAACAGAGCATAGCTAATCCAAACCAGAGGGCTTTTTTTTTATTATTTTGTTATCTCTCAAGTGGTACAGAGCAGTTTTTGTCAAACTACATGGAATTATTTGAACTTGGAATATAATTAATTCAAAATTTTATTTCTGGAGATGCAACAATCAAGGTTTTGTGGCTGATTTCTGACCTCCAGATTTTCTTAATGGAGTTCTGCACTCAGATCATATATATATATATATATATATATATTTTTTTTTTTACATTTTCTGCCTTGGGTGGATATTAATTATGTTAAGAGCGGAGGTGATGTCACACTGTGTGAGAGCAAGCAGTCGCCTGTTCAAAACTATGACAAAAGGAATGAGTTTAATTTTTATACTATTTTTATCATCCTGCATTATCGATTATTGGGGTTTGTATTACTGTAACAGTTTGTTGTATTTCCACTGAATCGTTATTGAGTTTTTCAAATCAGTCATGTTCAATGAAGTAATAAAGCAGAGCAGATTTGCTGTACTCCATTCGGCCTTCCTATTATCTGCTGAGAGTGTTGCTCTCTCCCACACTTCGGCAATCTCAGTGAACCTCAGGCATGTCTCAATGTTTTGTAGAAAATATAGTTTGCTTTTAAAAAATCTTCTTGCGTCTCTGAGAAAAGCTTTCTTGGAGTATTCTTAGTTTAGTAAAAGCTTTGACACTGTTAAAGTCTAAAGATGAAAATAAGCCTCTTGGCAGCTCTGGTTCATTTTTTATTTTTTTTCTGCCCTAAAGGATTTAGCTGAGCACTATCTCACAGGCAGCCAAAGCGCTGTCCAGTTCGCCCACCTGTCTAAAACCGCTCTTTCCTTCCTCTTGTGTGTAATTGGGTATGGAGGTTGGCCCAAACATCCACAATGCCTTTGATACAAGGGCTTCAGACGCATTCTGCTGCTACGCCTACAGACACACAAAAGCCAGCAGATCCGCCTCTGCCTGCAAATGTAATGCTGACCTTTGTACCACTCACCTTTTTTGTTATTTCTGCCGTGATTTATGAGTCCATCTTTCAATTTTAAGACCAAATGTTAAGGCTGGGAAAAGGGCTTACATGATGGTTTTTTTCTTCCACTTGATTTGAAAAGCCCACAACTAGTTGGAATTGTTCATTATTTTCAGGATTTTAAACATCTGTTACAACTAGCTATTTTTTTCTACATCAGGCAGCATCACATTGTCTGCAATTGATGAGGCAAAATTGTCTTTTAATTATAAACACATAAACCAAAAGTGTCAAGTTTTGATGTGCTTTTTAAAGATTTAGTCAAGATTAGATAAATGATGGGTCTCCACGAGGAATCCCATAATTATCTGTGAAACCTGCTGCACATTTTTCTCTTTTGTTACATTTATTTGGTAAAAATATTCAAAATAGACCTCAATGACTATATCAGCCAATATTTACAATAAAAAATATTTTACTTGTATACAAACAAAATGACTAACTACATATGAGATGCACCAATTCTTCAGAAATCCTTCGTTGGAAGCAAACCTGATATCTGCATCAAAGAACTCTAGATCTACCCCTGATCTCTTTCATTTGCATTCTTATAAAAAAATAATAATTAGAAATTGTGAAGGACATGATATTATCCAGGAAAATCCTGATCTCTACTTATTAATCAATCAATCTCTTTATTTAGACACAATTATGGTCCATAAACAGACAAAACAAGAACAATAAAGAAAAAAGAAAAAGAAAAAATATATAATGAAATAATCACTGACATATAAACTAAAGCGTCAATGATTCCACAAACTGGAGAAGAATCTCACTGAGCTTTGAACAGGATTGGTCAAAGTCTGAATGATGCTGTTTGCAGAGTCTGTTAATCTACACATACATCTGTGCATAATGTTTCGAAGCACAGCAGGGCAGGTTGGTACATTGACATTCACAAACATCTGACTGGCACTACTCCATCACGGCACCCTAAGCAACAGATGACCAATAAATCTGCCAGAGATCAGAATTGGCCAATTATCCCCCCCAACTGGCTCAGATCAGTGCACAAAAGATCAGATAATCATTTATTGTACTTATTGCATCAACACTAAAAACATCCACCATTTTTATTCCATAAGCACATTAACAAGGGGAGTGTGTGTGTGTGTGTGCGTGTGTGTGTGTGTGTATGTATGTGTGTGTGTATATATATATATATATATATATATATATATATATATATATATATATAATTTAAATGTAACATAAAAATTCCAGACTCATCAGATCAAACTCTAAAGAAAACTATAGGAAAAGTCAAATATGTGCGTCTCTAATGTTGACTGACGGCATCCTTTTCCCAGAGCAACAAGCCATTTTTGGATTGACATCATGATTGTCTCAAATCCCGAATAAATCACTCTGAACAGTCCGGGGGAGAGGGAGAGCAGGTGGGAGAAAAATGGAGGGGAAAATTGAAGTATGGAGGGCTGGGAAGAAAACTGCTCCAGACGTAACGCAGTCGGAGGTGTCAGCTGTGAATGAACCCAGATGTCTGAGAGATAAAGCAGAGAGGAGCCTGTGTGCACGCATGTCTGAGCAAGATCATATCCCCTCAGATTCCCTAAAGGATTCACACAATAGTGGCCCCATTTCCTTGGAAGAAATCGCCTCGTTTTCAAACATTGCGCGAGGCTGGCTGTTTCTTACAGGTGTAGTAACAAACCGCCTATTCAGTTTAAAAAAAAAAAAGAAAAAAGAATAGACTTTGTCCCGTGCGCTGTGTATGAACGAAGTAGAGAGGAATCAGCGGAGGTGTAGAGGTCAGTCGTATTTCAGCAACAAATTTCCCTCCGAGGCTGCGGGCCCGCACTCGCATTCCAGCAACGTGTCAGTCTTATTTTCCGAGCTCGCCTGTCTGTGATAATGATATTTCTGCTGTGATTCCTTTCTGTTTACTGCTCGCTCGCGCAGAAACACGTCTGTCATACCTCAAGCACACTTTGATTTGTCAGGACTGCTGCATGCAGCCATCTGATGCTAGAATCCGTGTGTGTGTGTATGTGTGTGCGTGCGCGCGTGCGCGCATGCAGCTGAATAGATGTTTACCAGCGCGCGAGGGAGGGAAGGAGGCAGGCTGAGATGGAGCGTGGAGAGGAAGAGGGAGGGAGAGAGGGCGATGATGCTGAGGGAAAAACGGGAGGGAGGACAGTGAACGGCGAGGTGAGAGAGAGGGAGGACGGGTGGGGAGGAAAAAAAAAAAAAGAAAAGCCAGCAGGGAAAGGGAGAGACCTGGAGGACGCGCCAACTGCCTATAGATGCTGGAGCCTTCGACAGCGGAGCGCGGCGCTCAGCGGACACAGGAAGATGGTCTCAGTAAGAGGGGAACTGACGGTTGCCTATAATTTAATGTTCAGTATCTTGGACTCCTTCTCCATGGGTAATGCCTACGGCCAGGAACTCCCGAACAAAGCTCGCTTTTCTCTTCTTTTACTCCTCTCTTTATTCCTCGGCTTGATTGCTCACCCAACGTTCTTTTCTTCGCTCTTAGCTCACACTTTTTTTTCTTTTTTTTTTTTTCCTCGAACATGCACACACACGCTTTCTCTCTCTGTCTCTCTCTCTCTCTCTCGTGCGCGTAGCCGGGGTCTAGCGAGCGCCGGGCTGGATAAGCCCTTGGGGCCGGCCCCGCTGTTTCGCTGCACCAGTCAAGCCAAATGCTGGACGCGGCGGTGATGCAGATAGATCGCGCTGCCTAGACCCCCCCCTCCCGTCATCCGCCTCCCTCCCCTCCTCGAACGCCAGCCGCGGATGGGCAAGCAAAGGCACCCAGCAGGGAAAGAGATGAGCTGAGATAAAGGGGGTTGAGGGCTAGATGTGCACTGCTTTGACATTGTTTGGGAGTCTGCGTTGTGAAATGATTTTTTTTCCTCCCCCTTCTTTTTACTTCTTGTCTGAACATGGACTACAAACTCCATTGGTAACCATCTCCCTTTGTCTTTTTCTCTTCTCTGTCCGGCTTCACAGGAGTGGCACCTGCGAAGAAGAGCCCCAAACTGGTAAGTGATGGCATTCCCACTAATTTTCCACCATCTACTTCTGTCCTCCATGTGCAGCTACCTGATCCCAGCCTCCCACTCCCCCATCCTGTGTGCTTGAACTTGTGCTGATGTTGTCGCTCTGTTTGTAGACATGGGGGTGCTATGCTTTTGCGGGGGTGGATCCCTATAGCTTTACATGAGCCCCCCCTCATACCTTCCCTCATCCTCCAGCAGAGGATGGGACCAGGGGCTTTGATGCGCCGCGTGAGCTGGGTTGCTAACATGCTGATTATGGCATCATGCTGGGTGCTAAGTTTGTAGCGTGAGAGCAGAATGTGTGATCAGGACTGAGAGACCCCAGCAACCTTGTCTGACTGAATGCATGTTTATTTATTTTTGTTTGTTTTGCAGGATTATTATGACCTGTCTCCTCCGTACAGAGATTACGCTAGGATGGTATGTGATGTCATTTAGAAGGGTCTGAAAGTGTTTTGGGGAACGAGGTGTTGGTGCTGGGTACATCATGGTGGTGGTTGTCTCGTTGAAGAAAATGGTTTGGGAAAAGGCATGCTACATTAATGTCATGTTTAAATGTAACACATACTCTTAGGAGAACGTGCAGAACAAAAGAAATCGTTAAATGTAGTTGAAGTTTTCTGCTTAGTTTACAGAATATACCTTTTTGTCATTCTGGTTTTCTTAGTTATACAAGCAGAAGACATTAGCTGGTTAGTCAGGCTATCTGCTCAGGTAGAACCTGAAGTCAGCTGGTTTACAGATGGGCCTTTTCAGTAAAAAACAAAACAAAAAAAAAACTTTAATTTACCCTCCAACGCAGCAATTTTGTGTTTGAGACCTCTTCCTCTAACAAAGTTAGTACTTTCTTCAAATACCTATGCCATGTCTACAGTGGATTGAGAAAATGCATTTTTAATTATAATTGCATCTAAACAAAACACCTAATGTTCATCTGTTTGCTCCTTCAATTAGGATCTGGATTAATTTACCTCTTAAACAAATCTTACCCCTTTGTTTTGTGTGCCCTGCATTTAGTACGTTACTTAATTCAATCATCTAAATATTTTTTTATCACACTGTTTGCATTTATTTTATTTCTGAGCCCATTTTCGACCTGTTGACATTTATGAAATACGTCAGATTATAGGTCAAAGTGGGTACCATACTGCCCCCTGGTGGCTGTGTTTTAATATGTGGTTGACATGAAAATCCACATTATATAGCACTATTTTGTCCCATGTAAAGTTGGGTATGAACCAACTAAAGCTGCAAAGACAGTAAAGACATTTAAAGATCGGCACCCTTTTAAACTACATACTTATTTTGAGAAAAATGCTTCTACATTCCTTTATTGGTTGTAGTTCAGGTTGGGAAATGTGGATGTTGTTTCATTATGATTAATGAAAGGCTGATGATTTTGGGAAGAAAACATCCATGCTTGCGACATTTATCGCCATACGTTCAGCCTTCATGAAACAAAGAAAAGGAGTTCCTGAACCTGGAATTTGTAGCTTTTAAAAGATACAGCTAACGTCGTTTATTGGGTTTAACTGTTAAGTAATTTATTAGCCCTCCCAAGGTCTTAGAACGACACTCAGGAGGAGTGTGGCAAACGTCACAGTTAGACAGTGGGGAAGTGATAGAGGTTTTCCCGTCAGACTATCAGTTCCCGAAACTATACAATAAAACCCGGAGGCGGGTCAATGCAAACCCGCCAGATCACATAGTGTAAAAAGCTTGTGGCGTCCCAATGACCCCAGGTTTTAACCCTCTTGCGGTCTTAAAGACAGGGTCGAGTAGACCCCACAAGTTTTTTACTCTGTGCACAGTCCGATGAGGTTGCACTGACCCCATGTGTGCTTTATGAGGGTTTTTTTTGTCTGTGTGTGGTTCCTGGAACTGACAGTCTGACGGGACAACGCCCCCAAGTTCCCGCTGTCCAAACGTGACATTTGCCGTGTTCCTCCCGAGTGTCGCGCTAAGACCACAGGGCGGTTAAGATGAGCAAAATTATTTTTTTTAATCATGTTGGTCTTCAAATTTAAACAATGTTAAAAATTCTTTAAAAGGTCTTAAAAAGCCTTACATGTAACTTTAAAAAAACAAACAAAAAAAACAAACAAACTTCCATATTTCCTAACAGCCAAACATAGGTTTTATTAAGCAATGGAAAAGTATAAGAGCCTTCTGTCAGCCGGCTGACCAGCAGTAGTAAGAGGTGGAGGAGGGAGAACATGGCGATGTCGACATTCCTTGATACCTGGCCAATTCCTACGGTACAAACTAGGAATCCAGTATTTCACAGAGCCGATCTCTGTTTCTTAGGCAGAAACCGAGATTTGTTTTCCGTCTTTTGTCTTCTGTCTTTCCGATTTTGTTTATCTTTTAAAAGTTGCTGGAGCTGGACAAACCAATGCATTAGAGCGGTCTCAGTACATTAAGGGAGAACTCTGTGGCGGTGGGAGGTCAAAGCTAACGGATCCATCAAGGGCAAGAGATTTGTTTTCATTTGCAAAGGCAGGCAAGTTTGGACTTCAGGTGCATCCAACACTGGTTCCTCGCTGGCTAAAGCAGGTTCCATTTATTTGGAAAGATAAAAGTGAAGAGAAGATAATTTTGTGAACTGATGAACGCGTCAGATCTTAAAGTTCGCTGGCAACCCCAGACAATGACGTTCTCATTAACAGACTCTATTGATTTTCAAGTTTATCACTGAACCCGTCGAGCTCGCTCTCCGATCACAAAGTGCAAGTTGCAGCTCCCACTTAGTATTTTCAAGAGCATCAAGCTTCTTTTATGTTTAACTAGCATGATGAATATAAACATGAATTGCAGAGGTGTGGGCGGCAGATTCGGTGAGTAATGAGTCAGAATTTATTGAAGACATGGCTGCACTTTGAAGGCCAAACACTTTGATACTTGAGAACTGACGAGCCCCCCTCGCCCCCGCCCCCTCCTCGCTGTATTTTTGTCCACCGTATCCAAAGTAATACGCAAGGAGTCTTAACTGCTGTCATTTTTTCTCCCGCTGCCTCTTTCCCTTGGTGCCCCGACTGTAACTCTTTCATTTTGCTGCTTTCTGTTTGAAATCCTCACAGCAGGGTGAATTCTGCACGCTAAGGATAAAGATGAGACTGTAAAAAAATAAAAAAATAAAAAATACATACTCTGTAAAGGCTGTCAGCTTGCACTTGAGCTCAGAAGTGCATGCGCTTTATTCCGACACCTCAAATCCTTGGGCAAGTGTTTAAGCACCCATGTAATTGCGAGGCCGGGTGCAATTTATGACTTCACCAGTAAAAATCGTCTTTGTTTCAAACCCAAAAGTGCTTTATTCACTGTGATTTCTTTTCTCCATATGCAGCGGGGAATGCAGCTCTTTGTTAAAACTCCCCCCTCTGCTAGACAAAAGGAATAGGCAATGTGGCCCTTCTAAATTGATCCACGGTGTTTTTATCTCAGCCGAATGACTTAATCATGAGAAACCACAGTGATTTTTTTTCTCTTCCTCTCGGTACTCATGCAAGATAACGGAATTTCTCTGAATAAAGCAGCTTGATTATTCTGTTAGTTGATTAAGGTAGAAACACAGAGCGTGCTTCCTTTTACCCCGAGGAGAAGCAATTGTTGGTCTTTTTTGCTGCTCTAATATGAAACTCTTTTGTATTTGTATCTTCATCATCTCCTCTTAGCAGCCGCAGCTCTGATGGCTCTCTTATCTGCGGCAGAGAATGCAATAACCCTTATATGTCAACTCCGAGTTTAATCTTCCATGCTCCATTAAAGCCTATTTTAAAGAGTCAAATGATATTGATCTACTTTCCCTACAGCAATTGTCAAGGAAGGACAGTCAGAGCAGTTCCCAGCATAGTGTTTCCAGCCACCGGAGCGCCCACACGGACTCGCCCGTGCACTCGTCTCTGGCGGCCCCCCTCAGCGAGAGCGGCACTCCCCCGGCGCCCTCGCAGCCCTTGCCTGGCCTGCCTTCCCAGGACTCCCAAGGAGACGGGACCACCCACAGAAAACCCGACCCCTTTAAGATCTGGGCCCAGTCCAGGAGCATGTATGAAAGTAGGCGTAAGTATATGAATTTTTGGTGGCGGTTGGATGAGGGCTGCATGGGGGGGCGGTGGGGTGTGGACCCCTGGTGTATTTGCAATGGGAGTTGAAAGGTTTGGGAAGCAAAGCCTGTGTGTAAGTAAGCTGGTTCTAGCCTCTTTTCTGGAAGTAGTACCGTGTGCAACCTAATGCTGCGCTCCATTTGTACTCTGAAGTCTGTTTTTTTTTCCGAGCTCTTAGTTAGAAATGCAAGCACAAGAAGTGGGATATCCAACTTGGAAAGCATGATGTCTCCAAAGAGTCTGAGTTTTAAAAGTAAAAACCATTTAAAGATCCAGAAGTTCTGTTTTTTACTCTTCTGGCTGCCTTTTGTCTTATTAAATGAACACATAGTGCACAATACTTCTGGTTGTGAACTTGTTCCTTCGGTATCTGAACAAAATGTATATTAACAGCTTCTATTCATAGTAAGCACAGATACCAAAGCATTTGTATCCCCTGCACATTCCCAGTTGTTTCTTCCTTACTTTGAATTCACACTGATTAAATTAAGTTGCAACATATTTTCATACATGACTATTACTCTTTTGATCCTTGCTTGAGCCAATTGACTCTAATGAAATATGATAGAACAGAAAATAAATCTTCTTTTTTTTATTGAATCACAGCCACATTTCCTATAGCAAAATACTTGAAATCTTATTGTCATTTGCTGGCATGGAAGGTCTTGAAGCCAGATACAAATTGATGCATGGTTGGTGTAGAAAGTTTTGTGTCAGGCAATATTATTTTGAAGTCCCCAAAGATCACAAAAGAAATTACTGAAACTCCAAAGGGATCATTTGGCAAAGAGTCGACTCCAGTTAGTACCTCAATAATTAGCAAATCCCACTGGCTTTCTGACTCACAGCTTTGTTGTGACATAAATCCAATATCCACGTTCAGACTTCAGAGGCAAATGAAGCGCAGCATTAGGTATGCTCTTGCTTGTTTTCAGGTGCTGGAAGCTGAACACAAAGCTGCCAATCAGCCTAACTTAGCTAACATCGAAAGCGAGGTTATACAGTTACATTGGCTTTTATCCAAATCAGTATTCGAGTTTTGGTTACTTTAAACAAAAAAAAAAAAGTTTCCCCTTAAAAAATAGTTAGCATTTTGTTTGTGTGATAGTTCGCACTTATTTCCCCTCGCTCTCTCTGTGCTAAGCTAGCTGTGACATTTGGCATGAAGCAAAGCTTCTCCTCCTGTGCCACCCTTCGTCATGAGTTTGAGGTTGTCTTTTTGGGGGACAGGGTTTGTGTTACCAGGCAAGTGTCTCCTAGAAAACAAAGGTTTTGCACATGTTTTTGGTTCTTTTCTCCGCATGGACTAATGATGCCGCTTTTGTTCATTTCTCGGCATTAACACCACTGACATACTGCCCTTCCCATAAGAGCCACGTAGCAGGTAATTAGCTGCAATGGTGGAGTGGTTGTCAGTGGATTGCCCAACCCTTTGTTTCCAGTTACCATGCTGGTAGATGCCTCCAATTAATAAGAATAACGCTGAGATCAAGTGTCAAATTTTGAAGTAGAAAAAGAGAGAGACTCTGAGGAAAAGCACAGGAGTGTGAGAGCTCATAAGTGGTAACATCTCATCAGATGGCCAAACATCTCCTGTCAGGGATGTTTCATTATTTAGAGGGGCGAGAACATTGGCTTGTGCAAAAAGAAAAAGAGAAAAGTGAGACTGAGGGTAAAAAAAAAAAAGAAAAATTCAAGAGCTGAGCTAGAAAATATCTCTACAAGGCGATTCTAATTTGATAAATTCCTTGCAGGTTTTTTTTTTTTTTTTCAAACCGCGTGATTTGGTGATAAACAGAGAAAATAAAGGAAAATGATTTCAGAATCAGGAAAGAAAGGTTTCCATTTATTTGTAAGTGAATCCGAGGGAGAACAGGCAAGAAGATGAAATGGGATTGTGACACACGGAAAGGTCAGGAAGAACACCTGGAATTAGAGAGGACAAACGACCCGTATCAGGAGGCGTGAATCCTCTCCCTCCTCCCTCCTTCTCCTCCTCTGGGCTTTCGTCTCAGAAATCCTTCAGCGTTGGCTCCGTAGGGCCCGGGCAAAGAAATTTCTCCACTTTCGCTTTCAATGTAATGACACGCTCTGCTGAGATCAAGGTCTTTCCACGCATCAGGTGCTGAATGATTTCCATTTGCACAAATAATCCTCCCCAGAAAAAACTGACTCGCACGTCGTTGACCTGCTCCAAATTAGCTGTGCCTGGAAAGGTTGGAGGCTTCATGTTTTATTGGGCTCTGTTTTGATTATCTCTGGGTTTTAACATGTTCCCAGATTAATTTTCTTAATGTTCGAACCAAGCATACTGTTGCTTTGGCTCTTCGTGTCTATTTTTGAAACGCCCTCTGATGCCCGGTTGCCTCACCACAGGGATCGCTTATGGATCTATTAATCGCCACGGGCAGATTGCAACAGTTAGCCTTTGACTCGCTCCGTTACTCTACAGAAAAATACAACAAAAAAAAAAAAAAAAACATCGGCGTAGGCTGGAAGGAAGGGCTTCACTCTGCATGGATTTGAAATGTTGACTGAAAGAACAGATTGGGAACAGACTTCTTGCGCTTCGCACCACACTGCCGGCTCTTTGCGGCTTTGGCGGTTTTGGCAGCAGCGGCCTGCGCCGAAGCAAAACCTGAAATCTCTCTGGGGTTTTGTTGAGAGATGCACAGCTGCGACTGTACAAATACTAGCTCAAGTATATGCATAACTATTTTGCAGTGTCTTGCAAAAATATTCCTACCCCTTGACCATTTTGTTTTCTACACATTTCTTCATATTATTACACCCTTACTGTTCAATGTATTATAATTTTAAGTGCTAGTCTAAGACAAGGTAGCAAAACTGCTTAATGGAAAGAAAATGAGATTTTTCAAAAACACAAAATTAGGAAAGTGAGAGAATCGTTTGTTTTAACCACCACAACCTCCTTTTACTATGATGTGCCTAAGTGTCATGAATACAAGTGAAGGGCTCAGCATTGTTTGAAACCATGCAGAGGTAAAGCATGAATGACCAAAGCTCGGCCCTTGAAATGGTTACCTGCAGCCTTCAACTCAATTCAAGAATGACGTGACTTTGACTTCAGGACAATTGATTGAGATGCACATTAAAAAAGAAATGTTAGGCTGCAATTTTCAGTAAAGTGAGAGCGTTCCAAAGACGTAGATGGATAAGCGTGTTCTTAAAACGAAAGATGTAAGGTTCAAGACTGGGTTGGTTCAAGACAGAATAGACCAACCCAGTTTTTTTTTTTTTTTTTTTTTGCTTTCAATTTATTTTAATAGTAAATTGGGCCGCAGACATCCAGTTAAAATAAAAATGAACCAAAATAAAAACGTTATCCTCTCCCTTTAACTACTTTCTATTTGTCATCCTGACCCCCATGTCAAAAGGTTTGGACACTTCTGCAGGAGAAAGTAGTGCAGCTGCACTTTTCAGCAAAATCTTCTTCCACAAATATTGATTGAGGAGTTGGGGGGACTGAATATACATGCACACCATATTTTTCAGATTTTTTTTCGTGGAACCATTAACTTTCCACTTCACGATGATGCTTCTCTACCCATCACATAAAATCCCGATGCATACATTGAAGGCTGTGCTTGTGGAAAAGGGAGCTGTGGTTTGTCTGTATTGTGAAGAATTTAGAGAGGTATGATTTGTTTTTTTATATTTTATCTTTTCAAACCAGTGTCAGCTTTTTAAGTTTATTTTTGGACTTCAATAAAGAAAGTGAACAGATTCACATCTAAAAAAAAAAGAAAAAACCTTTACCTATCCCATGCTTACTAGAGGACAATGGAAATGCAAATATACCATATTCTTCATAAAGAAACATTGTTCTTCAACTGATGCGAGTGCAAGATTTTTTTTTTACAAGTTAAAAATAAAAAGTTTACTATTTCAGACATCAAACAAGAGTCCCAGTCATGTAGCTTCTAATTATGTCACAATAAAAAACAGTTTTTTTACTTTTGCTTTGGACCAAAAATAAATGCTCTCACCGTTGATGCACCAGTTGTTTACTCCTCCTGTGTTTGCGCCAAATGACACTTTCATATCAAAGCCTAAAATTACTAAGAGAACCATCAACATCCTGACACAAAAATGAAGGTGTTGCTGAAGAACTTATTATGATCTTATGATCCTGATGTTGACTGCAAGAACATTTGACTGAATCAAGCCTAATGTCCTCCCTCAAACTCATCATGGATGGGGTTTTTTCGCACGGGTGAAGGAACTGTGGAAAAAAAAAATCCTGGGATGACTGATGGTTTTTCATTGATGTGACAGTTCCAGACTTCCAGGAGCAGGACATTTTCCTGTGGAGAAAGGACACGGGCTTCGGCTTCAGGATCCTTGGAGGCAACGAGCCAGGAGAACCTGTGAGTTCCTGAACCTCTCATGAATTGAACCTACTTGCATTCCTTTTCCTGTTAACACCATTTTACTTGTATATTTGTGAGAAATCCGACTCGGGTGTTTCAGTAACGTGAACAAAAAAAAAAAACAGGTATTATCCCCAGCATCTGAGTGAGAAGCTGCACTTTTTTTTTTTTTTTTTCTGTTGGACTCTAGACAAATTTGCTTCATTGATTTTTAATAAGACAGTTTCTCTCTGATGCAATGATTTCACTTCTCTTTTTTTTTCCCCTTCACTTCTTTGTAGTGGGGTTCACTGCCCCACACTGTTGTACTTCCTTCTCCCCTAAAGAAAAACCTAATTTATTGTTAGTCCCGGGTTGAATTACTGCACACGTTTGTAAGTCGAAGAGTTAAAAACACAACGGCTAGGTTTACATTGTTGCGCAACGTTCAAAGAGCACAGGACGAATGTGTCGGCTGCTTCCTTTGTTTCCTGGTTGGAGTCTGCTTATATGCGTTGGCCTGTGTTCCAGATCTACATCGGCCACATAGTGAAGTACGGCGCTGCGGATGAGGACGGGCGCCTCCGATCCGGAGATGAACTGATATGTGTGGACGGCACAGCGGTGGTGGGCAAGTCGCATCAATTGGTGGTGCAGCTGATGCAGCAGGCTGCCAAGCAGGGCCACGTTAATCTGACTGTGCGACGTAAAACCAACTACGCAGGTGAGGAGAGACGAGGAGGCCACAGTCTACTTTCCATAAAGTTCTCCATTCAAATGCTTTTCAAACTCACATTTTGATCCTCTAGTCCTGTTTTGACCTCTGAAAATAGACTTTTAACTCTTTCTTGCCCACTGAAAAAGATTTTGCCTCCAGTTATGTCTGAACATCAGCAAGGGTTTATAAAAAGCCGTCCTTTATTGATATTCGGTGCTTTTTTTCAATATATTCTGTACATACTTTCAGTAAACCTGGTGGAAAACAGTGTTTGTGATTCAGAGAAAGCTTTTGGCCATGTGGAATGGAGTGGTGTGTTTGTTTTACTGGAAAGATTAAGTTGTTTTTTTTTTGTTCATATTTTCTTACCTGGATTAATTCTTTCTATCCATTCCTGTTGGTTTTCCATATTTTGTGCTGGGAGCAGCAGAATTGTCCCCTTTGTCCACTGTTACTCAGTCAAGTTAAAAATCCCACCTATGGTCACACTGAACATAATATATATATTATATATATATATATATATATATATATATATTTTTTTTTTTTTTTTTTTTTATTCTAATGAGTTTTTTTAATTATTAATCATTGTGTTGGTCACCAGGACAACTTTTTAAGGTTTGAAATTAAGATTAAAACAAACTTGGGCTAATATGACCTAGCTATCAAACCCTGAGCATATTACTGTGGTTACTGTATGGGATGAATGTGCTGTGGGCACATCCAGGGTGCTCAGAAAGCCCACGTTGATCATGAAATTCAACTTTTAGCTGATGACATTGTGCTTTTTATTTCAAAACCACAACATCTCATCTGATTTGTGTCGTCAAAACTAATCATTTATAAGTTAACTATCCTATTAGGATTATAAAATCTCTCCCACAGTATTGCCCATAGGTTAGAATCTTTTTTTGTCGATAATTATGTCTGAAGATCAATATGTAAAACAACAATTTGTTGGAAAGATTTAATTATGCTCATATAAGTATTTTTACATAAGATTGTCACAAAATAGTCACGAGCTTTGGCAAATGTAGTAATTAATTGATCTCTATATTTGGTTTGCACAAAATTTGCAGCCATTTTTCTTTTCTGGGCTTTCTGTGAGTGAACTGTGTGCTTATCCCATCAACTTGAACTCTGCCTGCTTCAAGTACATTTAACTATAAAGACAATGTCAACAGCTTTATAAATTAAACATATACCAGACAAACTCATAAATAATACACATGGTTAATGAGCTCGGTGCATATTTATGTTGCATGGAAATGTTGCAGTCTCCATGATCATATTTAATAGAAGGGGTTTAATGGGAACTGATTGGAGTTGCAATTCTGACTGAAAAGACGAATGTTTTACTTTATTTTCATTTCAATCTTAATGATTTTGTTGTTAAAAACATGAAACAAAAAATATTTGTTTATTTTTGCTATGCTGAAACTTTATACCTGCATTTTTATATAGTAAATAGTAGTGAAATAAAATGACTTTCTGGTAAGGTGCAATTAATTAACAATGTTTAAAGTATTGATTAGGGGAAAGCACCGTATTGGCATTTCTCCCCAGCTCAGTAGATACTACTAATCAAAAATCAAGGCACACAACATCCTGCTGATTTTTTGTTGTTTTTCTCCAGTTATTAAAATATTGACAATATCCTCCAGATGCTGTCGGCACATTAAGGGTATGCGCAAGGAGACGTCCCATTAAGCATAAAGTTTACATTAACGCCGATGACTTCCTGCTTTCCAATCCCCAGATGTCTTTAAGACTTGACTGCCATAACTTTAAGTATTTCTTTTCAATGGCATCTCGTGTATCAAGCTTTGATGCTGCTCAGAAGCTAAGATGTACTCTCTACTTTGCACTACACGAGCCATTACTTATAGCATTATTTGTATCTATATTTATCACGGCTCCACAGGGAGACTGGGGCCTCCCTTACTCCTGTAGGTGCTCGACCTTTTTCCTTCCTCCTCTTTAGTCCGTGGAGCTGGAAGCAATCGGCCTCTGCTTCAAATAAACATTTCGCCCCATCTCTGATGTGGCGGTGCTCATCTCCGCTCCGCTACGCCCCGCTCCTCAGCAGGCCCGTAAAGAAACGGCCCGTAAACGTGATGGAGAGGATGCTCAACCTTTGGCCCGATGACGACAGCTCAGACATTAGTCCGTTGCTTGTTCCCCCGTCCGCCTCGGAGGGCAGACGGTATGAGGCGCCTTCCCCGAGCCGACGTACAGGAAATGAATTGTGGAATGAAATGAAATGTGGAGATTGTGCAGGCAGGACACGTCTTCGGTTTAGCTTTTGTTCACAACAGAGTAGAGGGCAGGGCACTGAAGGAGGTCGTCCTCCGACGCAAACCAGCAGCGAGAAGAAAGTACTTTTATTAGACTTACTAGAGTAGGGGGGTAGAGTACACAAAAATGGTACTCAAGTACGAGTAGCACTACTTTGAAATATTCTAAGTAAAAGTAAAACATAGTCGTTCAAGAAATTACTCGAGTACGAGTAAAAAAAAAAGATTTTATATAAAGGCTACTCTAGTGCTGACTTTCTTCGGATGGAGAACATTTTTAGATTACGTGCAATTTCTGGTATTTTAAAGACTAAAATACAAAAAATGCACACAAACAATGAAAGGTAAAATACTTCCAGTGACAATATGTGGCATTTTCTGTATGCCATATATTGATCTCCAAATGGCACAAAAGGCTCAGCAGATAAAAAAATAAATAAATAACCTTAAAGCAAGATCAAGTAGTCTCACTTCAACATAAACTATAGGTTTGTGTTTCTGCCTGGTGGCTAAAACATATTTGCTCTTCCTTAGTTAAGTTAGGCATCCAGAAGCTTTACTCAAGTAAGAGTAGCAATACTTCATAATCTTATTACTGAAGTAAAAGAATAAAAATGGTGTACTGCTCATTTCTTTTTCTTTTTTTTTAGTTACTCAAGTGACTGTAACCGAGTAAATGCAGCTAATTACGATCCACCTCGGCTTAATTGATGACGTAAGGTTTACTTGTGTAATCGTCTCATTGTGCTGTGCGTCGATTTCAACGTCTCCCAATTCTCTTTAAAAGCAAAGACTGGCCCAACTCTCACCAGCTGCTTTTGATGTGCCTCTTGATGTTTTTGAGGCTGGCTCAGCCCTCCGTCTCTTATTCGCCTTCCTGTTTGTTGTTCTTTATTTCCTTTTATAAAATCTCTCTCCCGCTGCTTCCTCTTTAACCTTCCTCACCCTTCGCTTCTGTCTCGTGCAGTTAAATCAGAGGGAGACGTCCCTCCGTCGCCAGCGTCCTCGCACCACAGCAGCACCCAGGCGCCCAGCCTGACGGAGGATATGGGCAAGCGCACACCGCAGGGCAGCCAGAACTCCCTCAGCACCGTCAGCTCCGGCAGCGGCTCCACCTCTGGCATCGGTAGTGGTGGAGGAGGAGGAGGAGGAGGCGGCGCCGGGATCGGTGGGAACGCTGTGGTCGCCGCCGCAGCTGCTACCACGTCCTCTCAGCCCCCAAACGGCACCACAAACTCGGCCGCCGTCTCCGCCGTGCAGCCCTACGACGTGGAGATCCGACGGGGCGAGAACGAAGGCTTCGGTTTCGTCATCGTGTCGTCGGTGTCGCGGCCCGAAGCGGGCACCACCTTCGGTAAGAGACGTTTCGCTTAATGAACCTGAAGAATATTCGCAGCTTATTAAGTTACATGCAGATATTACAATTACAACCCAGCACAAACTAAAACACACACCAGGCATTTTTTTTCTTACCTTTGGGTTCTTTCATCTGTTTTTGTCTCCTTTGTGGAACTCCTTTGAGAACCACCGAGCGCTAAATAGCCTGACAGCAAGCACAGATTCTGGCTATTTACAGTCACACCAGATCAGTATCAACAGCCTTCAAAGAAGCGCATCTTTTTTTTTCTTTTCTTTTTTTTTTTTTTTTTTGCCTCATTTCCTCTCCAGCTTGTCAAACCAAGACACTGAAACCCTTTCTTCCCCCTGCAGCTGCTGCTACACTTGCACAAAGCTTTCATAATTGATCACAAGTGAAGTGGGTCTTACGTAAGACGTCTGTATTATTCAGCTCCACTTAAATTGCTTCAGCCGAGCAGGTTGGCACTAAAAGCCTAATGACAGCTTAATGAGGATGCGGTTCTCCAAAGGGTAAATAGACGAATCAATGAGACTTTACTGATATTTAGCTTTTTTTTAAATAATATTGAATTGCTTAATTGCTAATAAATATTGCATTTCTTTGATTTTTTTTTTTTTTTAGTCATGACATTTTTCAATACATAATTTTTTTTTATTGCTTTTCATAAATTAGTGGTGCCCCTTTCTAAGCAGTGCACTCAGTGCCATGCGACTCAAACTACTTTGAACTATTTCACATATTTCAACACGCAACCACATAATTCTGTGTATTTTTATAGTATTTTATCGGATAGATCAGCACAAAGTATTGGAACAATTTATTAAAATTGTTCTCGGATAGAAATCTGAAACGTGTGACTTGCATTTTTCTTTACACCGATACATCAAAATTGAGCTAATTAGCAAATCCACCTGTGTTTGATTTGATTAAACAGTGTTTGCGACCAAATGCGAGCTTTAGGTTACTATGAGCACACCAAGGTGCTGGCAGAATTATGCAATGGGAATTTTTTTTTTTTTTTCCTTGTGGTGCTATTGTCCTGCATTGACTGTAATCAGACAGGAAATAGTTGGAGAGAGAAGTGAGGATGACGAAAGCTGAAAACTTCTAAGAATATATATGTCCGACTAGATAAGCTAAACAAAATCTGGCTTGAGAGGAACCTTTAAGCCCAACACATTTGGGGAGAATTTAGAAACTTTGATGCCTGTTTTCTCAGAAATCTGGATTCCAGAAGCCCAACATTCACACGCCCATAGCTTCTTCATTTCTTTTTTTTTTATTTCCATGTGTTTGACATTATTTTAAAGCTTAGGCCCCACACTTTCAGAATCTGAAGATGACTCAAAACTGTGGAGACTTGTTCCTGGATTTGCTGACACCAGTCGCTAAATGGTTAGAGTTGACAACAGGGCAATCCCGGAAGAGAAGCATGTAGAGTGGTGGGAAAACCATAGAGGTTAGAGGTCAACGTTCCAGCGGAACGAACCTGTGCATACGGCCAGAGCTAAAATCGAAAGATTGCGTTTTGAGATTGTTCATATATTCGACTGGCTTTGTCAAAGTCTGCGCCTGAATCTAATCAAGGTTTTTATTTGCCATAAGTTTCAGTCCGTATCCATGTAGACCTGGTGGAGAGCAGAAGGCCTCCGAGTTTACCTGCATCAAACTGTGGTTCCTGCAAACTCTGGACTCACAGAGGGGAGCTAAAGTTGCCCACCACTTCAAATATTTATTTGTGAAACATTTTGAAAACCATGCATTACTGTCCTTCCACCTCACAGTTCTGTGCCCAAATGCGTTAGTCCATGTGGAAAGAAAGATTCAGGGCTCTGAGCTGCTCCGTCACTCCCCTGCCCTCTCCGTCTGTCTCTGTTGGCATGCACAGACTAAAACTTACCATCGCAGGTTTGCTCACAAAGCCGCCAATTTCTCCTTCGCAGGAGCACGGCAGGAAGCACGAACCAGCAGTTGAGCTTTATTCGCTCCGACTTAACATGTAAAATTCACACAAGGCATTTCCTTCTCTTTCCTTTTGCGCTTAATATTTTACAGCATAAATCTGACTGGATTTATTTAACGGAGAGCTAGGGGTTGGCACTTAGTCGTGTTTGTAGCAGAGTAAAAAGCAGTAAGTGTGTCGCACAGGTGGAATGAATAGTAATGAAAAGGGAAGACGAGATTGATCGCAGTCTACCGTCTGCGGACAAAGAGGAAGAAAACACCTCGGGGTGGATGGGGAGATGTCAGCTCTGATGCATGTTTGTCGTCTCCTACATCCTGCAGGTACAGCTATCTGGGATGTAACAAATCAGAACTGTTTCCATACCCGCTTCCTGCTGCTAACATGGAAATATCTGAAATATACTTAGATTAGTGGTATTACACAAGGTCTAATCAAAGGAGGCTATTCAAGGGTGAAGACTGGATGCAGTTTTCCAGTGAATTTGAGGGTTCCTACACAATCTTAAAAAAATCATTTTTCAAGCTAAAAATGCCAAGGAGTAGGTTTTTTTTTTTTTTTTTTTTTTTTTGTCTGGGATCTTGTCCCTTTTAATGTCTAAGATTGTAAAAGTTTGACTTTCTAATATTAAATTGGACATTCTTGAGATTAATTACCGATACAAATGATAGCTGTATAAAAGCTAATATGGTAATTCATTCTGATTGGATCCGACACAAGATCATGAATTCTTGGTGTTGGACTCAGTTTTATTGTTGTCATATCACTGGGACGTATAGTTTGTAGCAGAATGTGTGGTTTTTTTTGGGGGGGGGGGGTTCCGTATGGAGCTGCATTATTCACCTTGGAGGTCTGATGAACTGGTTCTACTTTTATACCGTTTAACTTTTGATTTAAGTTACTGGTTTTATTTTTTTTGTTGTTTAGAAATTTAAGATAAAATGGAAACAATGTACTGAAGCTTGTGAGATAGACGAAGTGGTTTTGAATGCAACCAAAAGTAAGAGAATATTATCACTGTTTAAGCATCAAAGTGTACATCTTTAACCCTAATCTGATATTTTTTAATAGACACAAATAAGTTCATTAGAGTTCGTGCTGCTGTTTGATGCATTCAAAGAATAAACATTTGGAGAGTTGAGAGTTTTGATGCATTTAATGAATAGCAAAAAAAAGGAAAAAAATCTGAATTTTCAACATTTGACTTGCTGATCAGAGGCATTTAAAAGGAAAACTGGTCAATTTCAACAAGTAATTGGTGCATTTTTTATGATGGAGGTTAAACCAGTTGCTCTCATCATTGTCAATCTATTAACCCCTGATCTCCAGAATACAACATGTCGGCATAATGTGATGATTGGTTAAAAGAATCAGAAGATAAAAGGATGTTGAAACTCCCAGCGACAAGTTTGAGATTTACTAACCCTCAAGTTAACAGGACAATAAAAGTGTAATCGCAGCGACACGCCAGGAAAATATTTAGTATTAATTGAAAGACGACGATAGAGCTACATCTTCTTTTTGAAGACGAGACAAATACACCTTTAGTCAGTCTTATGTCTGCTGTGGAATGCTGCTCCAACTCAGGTGATGAAATGGGTTTTATTTTTCATTTCTGGAACTTTTAATACTTAAAACTCACTGATATAAAACCCAAATTTAAATAAGCCAACATCACAGTCTTAAATCTGGAAAACTTGACTCTGGATTAATCATTAAAAAAAATACGTCTGATCAGAAGTACTATGTAGGTACATTCTGATTTCTTCATAGGACAGATTAGTGTTCTTTGCATAAAACCCTGACAGGATGATCCTCTCTTCTTCTCTCAGTGACTTTGGCTTTGCTTGCTTTGGGGCTGCTGGTAAATTAACCCTCAACTCTGTTGATCCTCTTGTTTTTCTGCTCCTTTCCCCCCCTTTTCCTTCCTTTCCCATCTCTCTAAACACACACACACTCACACATTGAATCGGATATCCCAACATGTCAATGGTTGACCAAAGCTGGAAATGCATGTGTGGCCATGCCTCACAAAATAGGCCGCATCATTGAGGGGAGCCCGGCGGACCGCTGCGGGAAGCTGAAGGTCGGCGACCGCATCCTGGCCGTGAACGGGAACTCCATCACCAACAAGTCCCACTCTGACATCGTCAACCTCATCAAGGAGGCCGGGAACACCGTCACGCTGCGAATCATTCCCGGAGATGGTGAGTGGACGACGACGGCGGCCGCGGTTGGTTTGTCCGCGCATCAAAGCTCGCGTTTGACATCTCGGAGCGGCTTTGTCGTTTGTCAAGAAATGTGGCGCTGAAAGGTTCTCCTCCAAGAGGTTTGGATTATCCAGGACTTGTACCAATGATTGATCAAAAAAAATGCTAAAATTTCAACGAGATTTCAAGGTTTGGAAAAAGCTTGATATTCATTTGCACCCCTTGAAGCTGCACCATTTTTGTGCAACTGAACGTTGAATTAAAAGCCTAAATTTGAGAAGCAGTATTTACAGTTGAAACTAGATATTTTTATACACCTGATAATAGACGTAAAGATTTAGTAGGTCAAACCAAGCTGACTACAGATTTAACCATTTTTTTTAGCTTTATTACAAGTTTACCAACTCATAAATGAAATCTTAAAACTTTTAATGTCATATTAGATTTGAGAAGCCACTCTTTTCTTAATCTACACTTTGAGGAGTTGCAGCGTTTCCCCTGTGTGAGATGGAGCTGAAGTTTCTCTGCTTTTTAAGTGAGCGAAGCGCCCCCACAGTGTTGACAGAACAGCTTCTTTGGGAATCTTCCCAGCCGTTGCGTTTTTGCCTCTGGCATGCCCCCCCGCTTTCAGAGCATGCAAGAGTAATTTAGTTGTCTCTTTGTTTGTTTGTGTGCGAGAGAGAAGCGGAGAACGATCTAGAACTTCCTTCTGTGTACGCAAGTGTGTCGAATCTGTCGTTTCGGCTTTAAATCAAAAAGCTTTGTGCGCCTTTCGAGGTGTTCTTCGCTTAAAAATCGCCGCAGCTTCCTCATAAACGCTGATTAATAGTTTGTGCGAGCGTGAGGAAGGCCGTGCTCCCCATCAACCCGCTCGCTGGTGGAGATTTGAGCTATTTGTCTGCCTCGCTGACTTCAAGCTCACCTCATGAATGAGGGGGGCTTTCTTCTTCTCCCGTTTCCGTCCGGAGCAGCGTATGAGAACAGCGAGACAAAACCTCTCTGGCAAACAGACGTACAGAGCTTTGGAGAAAACACTGGGGAGAAATAACCAGATGTGCTCGACATGAAACTTCCTGTTTGTGTTCGTGAGCATGTGTCAACCAGGTGCCGTCTGACATGGAGACAGTCGTTGGGAGGCGGGGGGTGGAGAAGGCTGCAGGTTCTCTTTAAAAGTCGGCTTCTAAGTGCGAATTTCCTCCGCTGCTGTCTACAAACGGTTGCGTGTCTCCGTGTGGATCTGTAACGTTTGCGACGCGAGGAGGAGCTTCTCGCACGGTTCTGCTCTCGTTGCTCTGGCGTGAACGTGGGGATGGAGTTCGCAGAGAAATTTGGAAATGGAGATATGGAGCATGGCGGTGTGCAGCAGAAAGCAGATATATTTTTGTAACGTTTTATTGCACAGTTTGTAAGATGAAAACTATTTTAACTATTGTGACGAAGCTGAAATGTGCATCCAGCTGAGTATTGACTCAGCCGGCCTGAGTCAATACTTTGTAGAAACACGTTTCATTTTCGCAATGGCATTAATAAGCTCCCCAGTTCCGGGACAATATTTTTACGTTCTGTGCAAAATACCTTCAGCTTAGTCTGATTAGTCTGGGACACACATTTTTAATTGGATTTACGTCTGGACTTTGACTAGACCATTCTAACAAATGAATATTGCAGCACTGGCGACGTGTTCAACAGGCTTTTAGTTTTAAGTCACTTACTGACTCTTAGGTTTTCATCCAAGCATTAAACTCCCTGCTGCCCAAAGCTGCAACTACTTTGTATTTTTTTAAGTATATATATATATATATATATATATATATATATATATATATATATATATATATATATATATATATATACATATGCGTGTGTGTATGTAAATTGAACTTTGTGGTTGTAGTGCGACGCGTTGTGGTAAAAGTGTAGATGCTTTTGTTTGTTGCACAGTTTTTTATTTTGATTCGGGTCAGGAGGGCATTCTGAGCAACTGAGAGGCAAATGAAAGAAATGATTCATCTCTTCTGTGCATTAAAGGTAATAAACGGCAGTGTTTCCCCAGCAGATTGGAAAGACTAACAGGAAACATTTAGAGGGGGAGAGATAAATACAAAGATCGTGAAGCATTATGGTGTTTTGCAAATGAGGAGATGGAGGGTTGACTAGATTTTTACGAGGACAATAATGAAGCTGTAAAAGCCGACATCCAGTCTGGAAACCGAAACTCATCCTGCCCAAACTTCTGTCTGATTGCTAATGTTTGCAACTCATCAGGTAACTAAAAGGTTAAGTAAAAAAGAAAGAAAACAACCTAGAAAGTGAATAAAGCTTTCTTAATGCAGCAGCAATGTTTTCGTTGCTTTGTAGTAAAACCAAAATCTGATTCAGTCGCTGCAGAGATCCCGGAAAATAACCAGGAGCTTTTTGTGTCGGACCGTCGGTTCCGGCCCAAAACGAGATGCGCGCCTTTCATGTGGAAATGAAAAGCGACAAGTGCTTTGACAAAATGATCGACGGCACAAACTTGCTGTCTGATGCTCGTCTCCCGGATGTTTTCTGAGTGTTTTAGGAAGCTGGAGGTGGAGCCGCAGGGCTTTCTGTGGGTCAGCTAATGCTTTGGAGCTGACAGCTGCTGAATGGCCACGAGTGTGCAAACCCGAAAGAAAAAAAAAAAGAAAATGTGAAAAATTGATTTAATCCATCACAGTCTCCTGGAACACCGGATAGGCCTCGGTTATTATGCAAATACCGTAAATTATGGATTTATGCTAAATCAGGAAAAAGCAAACGTATGTAGAAGGTTTTATGTTCCCTGAAGAGAGAGAAAGGAAGAGAGAGGGGGGGAGTCTTAGGAAATCTAGAGTTTGCATGCAGGCTTGGTGGGAAGCTGAGGAGGCAACGCAGTCATGTGGAGCAGAGACGGCTGAGACACCAAGGAAGCGATTCGATTGAAATTCAATTCCAAAACACTTTATTGATCCCAAAGGGAAATTAAATGTTGTTGTAACTCATAATTCAAAGAGTTTCCATCCATTCAGGCTTTATATTTAAAGCCTTTCCTCAACAGAAATGGCTTCTGCAAAATCTTTTTTTGCAGAAGCATTGTATTTCATTTCAAGTCAGGATTCTGCTAATGTGGAAAAAAACATTGAGTTTGAAAAGTAAACATTTAAAGAAAATCTGATTTTTTAAAATGTATTAATTTTCTTGTCCATCTGGTGTGGTGGCACCGTCTTCTCCTTGTCCATGTGCTATTTCATGAATGGTAACGTCATTCATCTTTCTGTCTCCCCCCCCCTTCCCCCCCCACAGAGTCATCAAATGCGTCTTTGTTGACGAACGCTGAGAAGATTGCCACCATAACCACAACTCACACACCTCAGCAACAGGCGGCACCTGAGGCCAGGTGAGCAGCACTCCTTGAAATGAACTTTGAATTGATCGGAGAAGCTCTCAACAGTCAGCTCTGCTTAGTCCGCTTTAATCAATATGCAGTTCGTTTGTCCAAGAACGTCCGGTTCATTTGGGGAGACGTGAATGTGCAATCAGACTCTGGTCTGCCTAAAACTCAAAGTCTCGATTCTGTTGAAGTGAACTCTGGTGCAGTTCCAACGTATATGGGAATGCCAAGCGGACCCGAGGTCGCTCCAAAAGCAGGAAGCCAATGATAGCGCAGGGCATTCTGGGTAAATGGAACCAAAACAAACGCAAGAGTCTAACTCTAGAGGGAAAAAAGAGACAAAAGAGAAATCCTACAACTGCTAAAATGTCATGCCACTCCATATATATATATATTTTTTTACATTTTTCAAAGAAGGAAGTTGCAGTCACGTTTTCTTCTGAGATTTTTGTTGTTTCCTTCAGTCAGTCTTGGTGCAGCGACATTGGAAACAGGTTTTCGAAAGTGTTTGGATTGTTTGACGTGGTGCAGTGTGAAAGCAAACCACCTCAGCTGAAAATGTTGCAAATGTTACCATTTGGTCCCCAATTGACTGAGTTTACCGGACTATCATGTTAAAAAAAAAAGATTTCTAAAACGGACATAGTTTGACAAAAGTCCTTTGTCATTCAATTCTTTAATTCAAATAAATATTCAGATAAATATCTTTTTTTTTTCAGGACCAACACCAAACCAAAACAGGAGTCTTATGAGTTTAATACCCCACCAAACCCTCCTCTGCAGCCCCCCATCCAGACAGACTCGACTCAGGTAAGTAAAAAACGCACACCGGTCATTCAACTGTCCATTCATCCATCCCATGTCTCCATCAAGCACTCACCACTCCTAACCACTTCCCCGTTGTCTCCTCACCCATCTATTCAAGCTGTTAGGCCATCCAAAACACACGTCCGAGCTCCACGCTTCAGCTCACACACACACACCCACCCACCCACCTTCCCAAGGACGAACGGTGTACATTTTTATTTATTTATCTCCTTGCGATCGCCGGCTGCCATCGGCCAGAGTCTGTGCATTAAGGAAAAGCCTGTTTACTTTCAAAGTACCTCCTCAGTCCATTGTGTTCGCCGCTGAATTAATCTGGTGTTGTGGAGATGGCTCTCCTAGATAACATTGATCCCTCTGCAGAGGAGATTAGGAGGGCATGGAGACAAAGCTGCAGAGACTGTCTGCCTGTCCTTGTGCTGCCCAGTCTGTCTCTCTATTGCCTAGAGCCCAATGCATCAATAATTCAGCATCCTTACACCTGAGCATATGCGTACACACCCATGGAAACGCGCGCACGCGATGCGAGTGTGCCTTTCCTGGAGGTGGCATTTGTCCCCCCCTCTCCTGAAATTAGAGACGGCTTTAAAGGGCGGCACAAAAACCGCACACTTTAATCGAGTCGCACATATGACCTTGATGCTAACACATCCATGTGTGTGTGCGTGTGTGTGTGTGGGTGTGCGTGTGTGTGTGCGTGTGCGTGCATGCGTGTATCCAGGACTCTGAGTTCTACTCGGTGGACCTGGAGAGAGACAGCAAAGGCTTCGGCTTCAGCCTGCGGGGAGGAAGAGAGTACAACATGGACCTGTACGTGCTGAGGCTCGCCGAGGAAGGAGCCGCAGTCCGCAACGGGAAAATGAGGGTACGCACACGCAAACCGCACAAGCTCCAGATCGACGCGTTTAAATTAAAGTTTGTAAAGATCTATTAAGTAGAAATGCTTGCCAACAGGAAGCTGGCTTAGCTTCTTTTTTTTTTTTTGTTTGCCCCTGTGATAACAATTTACATTAAAGATTAAATAGAGAGTATTTAAAGTTTTACTGCTTTTCTCCCTCCTCCTACAAGCTTTGTCTGAGTCGCATCTCCTATGAATTGCGAAGTCGTCTTCTGAAATGCGAGTCAGCTTTTCTTAAGGATAGCTGAGACGCCCTCTGATGCTCGTCTCCCACCGAACAAGCAGGCGATAAATGGATCCCATTACCGATGGGACTGTGTTGTCTTCTAAAAACGAGATTCCGTAGCCGATAACTTCACTTTGTAATTAACGGGTTGCATTCGGCTGCGCTGCAGTGACGCCGGCGTTTCGCTTTTAACTGGAGCAGATCTGAAACGTTGCTTCAGTGTGAAACCGCAACACGAGTTCCCCGGAGCGTTTTTGCAAGCTGCACTGTTCCGCTGCAGGTCCGCATGTCGTCTTACCAGCTCTCACCTCCCATCTCTTCTCAATTTTGCCACAGCTCAGAGTTTCAATTTAATTGTCTTAAAAGCATCTCTGGAGGATTAAGCCGAGGAAATTTGTTTCCTTTCTATGTGACAATGATGTAGTGATCTAAAACGGCTTATTTAATAAGAAAGAATCAAGGATATTTAATTAAACCCGAAGATAGCATCTCTGTTTATATAATCCGATTAGAGGTGCTTTTTTTTTGTTCCTATTTCGCACAGTTTTGCAGCAGATCTCAGCAGATCATCTCTGATTGCGTTGAGAGTTTATATCCGTCGCATACCGATTTAGCTGCTTTGTTAAGGTGCCGTCTGAAACGGCTGACTCTTTAGTCTGCCTCAGACCATACAGCCATCAGCCTAATGCTATCCATCGTGAGGACTGACACTGTGGGAGGTATCCCACAATTACTGCCAACTACGGTTCGGTAAATATAAACGGTCACCTGGTGGCTCATTGAAGCAAAAATGATTCACTGACTGTAGTAACGGGTACGCAGTGAGGCTTTCGTGGACGAATTACCTTGATAAAAAAAATGCTTTGGTTCGAATTTATGCACAGAGAAAAATATTTAGCATGACTTTTACCTGGAATTAGAAAGGCTTCGCTTAATCTTCCTGCTGCTGAGGTATTATAACGCATTTGATTTTTTTTTCCAGTTATAGCAACATCATTTATCACATTTAGTTGTTGCTATTTTGACCTACAAAGTTTGCAGTTTAGGGCTGAAAAAATTAGTCAGATTAATCGTGATGGATTCGATTATTCAAATAATCAACTAATTTGGTAATCAATTAATCATTTACGGAAGTATATGGCTGCAGGAGAAACACATGTAGAGCAGTAAATAAGCCAAAACTGTCAAACAAATGTACATTTTGCATGCAAGATAAAAAAATTTAAAAAAAGTTTGTAAATATGTTCTACCCAAAACTCCTCATGTTGACATCGTTTTAGCTTCACCTGGTTCAAATTGTGTACAAAAACCTCCTGTTGAGCAACTTTTACGATCCACTTTTTATTCAGTTAATCAAAAACATAATCCACAGATTTCCCCTACAGTGTCTTAGGGAAATATGCAGATATGTCTTTCGAATGCTCTCCCAATGCGTTTGCATGCGAGACACCTTGGAAGAAGTTATTAGTTTTTATTTTGCTCAGTTAGGAATGCGAGTTGGTGTAATCTGAACATTTGTACATGCATGTCTGAGGCCTACAGTTTGCATGAGTTCAGGTTATTTAGAGGAATTATTAATAGCAGCAACAGCAGCTCTGTGAGGCAGAGAGACGTGTCAGACACTGCTTTGGCAGATCCACTCCCTGCCAAAGCAGTATTCCCCTGGTGCAGACGACTCTGACAGCTTAACCTGAGGAGGGGATTCAAGGAAGCCAAAAGTGTTTCTTCCTTCTTCCTGTTTTCCCTCCCGTCTGTCTCTCTCAGCATCACAGTCGCTGCTCTCTGATTTGCTCTCTGCAAAACGGTTGAGGAAAAGCTGCTCTGGTGCATCTCTATCAATCGGATTTTAAGCTGTAATTTCTTGTCAACCCGTCCATCCTTACCTTCTGTTTATTCCCCCTCCCCCGACGTCACGTCTTTCCCAACCTTCCCGCTTCACGTCTTCGTCCTTCCGTTCCGTCCTGTCATTTGTTTTCCCCGCTGCCGTCTCCTCTTGTTTTTTTTTCCTGCCTCCTCCCTACTTCACCTGTCACTCTGCCTCTCTTTTTTTTTTTTTTTTCTGTTTCCTCCCCTCCCCCAACCCCCACCTGTCCTTGTGGCCTTGCGCCTCTCCCTCCAGGTCGGAGATGAAATCCTGGAGATCAACGGCGAGAGCACCAAAGGCATGAAGCACGCGCGGGCCATCGAGCTCATCAAGAACGGAGGCCGACGCGTCCATCTGGTGCTCAAGAGGGGCGACGGCTCCGTGCCTGAATATGGTGGGTCAATCTACGAAAACATTCCCTTCTCCCCCATCTTCACACCCTGAGCTCGGACGGTGGTGGGGTTCGAAGGTGGCAAAGAACTGAATCGCACATCGGGGACCCCCTTCGCCCCTTCCTGGCGTAGACACACCAGGGACGGGAAGGAGGGTTTGCTTGGCTTTAAAGTCTTTCCGTGGTGAAGGTCACTCCTGTGCTTTTGGATTCTGGGCGTTGGGGGCGGGAGGGAGGAGCTTAGAGGTTGCTCCTCTGGGTGCGGTTGGCCCCTCCTACTGTCGCCTGCTCAGTTTCCATGTCATCCCGCTGTCACTTTTCACCTTCTGGCCGCTCAGCTAAAGCAACTCTGTCGGGACTTTACAGAACGGTGGTGGGCCTAATTTCAGTGCAACATATTAAAAAAATAAAAACTGTTTACAGGTTTTTTTTGTTCCAGAGTAGGAAAACAAGTTTTTTGGGTTTTTTTTGTTTTTTTTTTTAGGAAGAAGTGACATATGTTGCTTTAGCTCATTGTTAAACACCAGTTCAGCATTAAAAAGGAAGAAAACTTGACTCTTTGCTTTCCTAGAAAAGGTGGGACGTCTCGCAGCTTTGGCCTCTTTGTGACACAAACATATTTATGATATTTATTGGAGGTGAATGTAAGCTACTGAACTCCTTAAGGTTTTAAGTGAGAACTGTTTTAAATAAAAAAGAAGAGGCAGCCTAATACAAGAACATCCAGTGAACTGAATTAGCATTAAAACGTTGACTTATTTCAGTAATTAAGTTCGAAATTGAAATCTATATGGATTCGTTACACTCAAAGCGATATATTTCAAGTGACGTATGCGTCTCGCCCTCTTCCGGTCCTGAACTCCATTGATTCTCTATCGTGTTCGTTGTGCAGTGATACCATGATCGTTAAGGTGTTGGTACTCAGCTGCCAAGTCGTGCTGGAAAATATATATGAAGCGTTTGCTGAAAAAGAGAAGCAGCAAAAGCTCTAAGATGCTTTTAACTTGTAGAAAACTTGGGGGACCAACGTTTCAGGCAGGTCTCCCTGAAACACAACTGACTGTGAAAACTTCACACTGGACCCCACGTCTGTCCACTTTTCCTCCATTTTCTCTTTCAAGCTCGAAAAAAATTTACATTTTTTTTTTCTGAACTGAGGACTCGAACCTCAGTCCCCTTTTTCTCCTTCGCCCAGCTAAGAACTCTGTTTTCTCAGCTCGGTCCTATTTGAAAATTCTTCCTAATCCCACAGCAAAATTAAAGTCTCGTTCAGGAGTGGCTTAAGGCGACATCAGTCTATTTGTCTGCGAAACTAAATTTAGGAGCTCTACTAGCTGTTTGCCATATTCATCAAAGTTTATCGAAACAAACACTTGAAATGTATCAAACTGTCTGTAATGAATCATTGTTAAACCCAGTTTGACTTTTTTTGCGTTTAGTTACTGAAATAAATTCACGCTTTGACGATGATCTCATTTATCGAGATGCCTTTGTACCCTTTGATTTTCTGTTTCCAAGCCAAAATCCTGCTACAGCGTGCTCGACATTACTCATTCATCCATGGATTTCTTTTCTTTTCTTTCTGTTGTACCCATTGTCGATGTTGATGTCATTTAAATGCTGTGAAGATTAAAACACCCAACGCCACACGTCCCCCCCCCCCATGAAAACCGAAAACGTGACCTGGCCCTTATATAAAGCTTTTGTACAGTGATGAAATGAATAGAGACATTTTTACGAGTATTTTTGTTCATTGTACAGAGCCATGAATCAAAGCCACATATAAATGGAGGAAAAAAAAAAGAAGAAAAGTTTATTACTGCATGAACTTGTCAAGAGTGTACATTTGAAGTTTTTTGCCCCCTATATTGTCGATTTTTCCATAATATTTATGGAACATTTCTTTTTGTATTGTTGTATTGACAAGTTTGGATTGATAGTCCAGTCATGAACATTTTTCATTGTCTTGCTTTGTTTTCTTTTTATTTTGTTTCTTTGAGTGGAGAAGCTTTTGCTTGTGGAAGTTTATTTGCGGTTTTCAGATCTGCACCTATATGGTGTCATGTGAACTTTGTATATTTTTGATCATCATTTGTATTTTTTTTATCTTTTATTTTTTAAGTTGACACGACCTTTTTGACAGTCTTGCCAGTGTTTCTTCTTTTTGATTTCTGAGACTTTTTTTTTTTTCTGCTGCTGCTTTGTCGACATGTATGTGTGTGTGTGTGTGTGTGTGTATGCGTGTTTGCGTGTGTTTGGGTGATTGGAGGGTTTGGGTGTCACTGTTCTGTGTAACTAGTGGCTTTCACTGAAGGGTTTTGGCAACTTCCTGGACTGTCTCTTTACTCTGAATGATCAAATAAACACTCTTTTTTCCAATAAGAATCAACACAATCAGTAACTCTCCCTTGTCTTTCTTCCAGTTGGCTCCAAGCAATCTAAACTTCTGTGTTCTTTGTGTTTTTTTTTTTGTTTTTTTTTTTCTGTTTTTGTGTATGCTCTCCTCTCTCTGTGTTGCCCTGGGCTCTTGTCTTCCTTCAGGGATGGCCGCTCCCCATCTCACTGCAAGTGTGAGAAATGACAAGATGGGGGAGGCCTCTGTCCTCCAAAATCAGACCACGGTTTGTAGCTGTCCTCCTCCTCCTCCTTCTCTGTCATCTGGGTTCTCCCCCATCTCTCTTCATCCTGATGTGTGTGTGTGTGTGTGTGCTGTGGCCTCAGATCACCTCATGCCCGCGCTCTGCTCCATGCATATACCTAAAAGCCGCTGCACAGCTCTCGTCTAAAGTAGCCCATGCATACGTTTGTAAAATCTGGAAATCGAAGTGTAAAGAGTTTATCTTTTTTTTTCATCCTAGAAAGGCTCTTGTGTGTGGACTACGGAAGACTCCAACTCCTTATGCTCAATTTTTGCTGCAGTTGGATTCATTTGTCTGATTTATGTTTTCGGGCACATTAGAGAGAGAGTTAGATTACCAATAGATACCAATAGATTATATGTACACACAAAAAAATGCTGGTTGCTTTCTGGTCTGGACTCGATAGCAAAAAAAAAAAAGAAACTAAAAAGAAATGCAGGAGAAAAAGTTCACGGGTGTAGGGAAGAAGCATATATGGAGGACGGAGGCCATGGTAATCTCTAATGGGAGAAACTAAAAGAAGGAAAATATAGATGTTCGCTTGCACAATTATAAAACAAAGATTTACTCTTAGGTCAGTAAATAACCACTGTGTTGGTTTTGTTCCAAAAATAACGGTAACACTTTATTTGAAGGGGGGTGAATAAGACTGTCATGACACTTTCATAAACATGACATAACACATGTCATGAACATGAATAAGCCTTCATGAATATTTATGACTGTTGTCATAAAGCGTCATTCGGTAAATTATGACACTTTTAATACAAAGTTGACATTATTCAAAATGTCTTTATGACAACTTGAGATTAACCAAGAAATCATTACTGATATAAATTTGTTATAAAAGTATTACTGATTGCACTTTAAAAATTAGGTAACTTCATGTTATTATAGGTAAAGTTTAAACAGTAATGATTTCTTGGTTAATGTCAAGTTGTCATAACAAAGACATTTTGAATAATGTCAACTTTGTATGACAACAGTCATAAATATTCATGAAGGCTAATTCATGTTCATGACAGGTGTTATATCATGTTTATGACAGTGTCATGTCAGTCTTATTCACCCCCCTTCAAATAAAGTGTTACCAAAATAACTAAGGTGTTAAATTTGTAAATGTTTTAAAACTCTAAATGTCTTGAATTAGAAAATAAAAAGAAGGTTAAATGAAAATACAAAATTTGCTTCAAAGATCCATATTTAGCTTTGAACACTCCTGACCAAGTTAAACCACTTATGTTTCAAGTAGACGCTTCAATTATTGTTGGGTATTATTCCAACACGTACCAAAAAAAAACATTGAAATTCAACTTTTAGTGTTCAGCACGACATTACCGAGTTCAAATGTTTTAAAGATGAAAGATTTTAGAACGAAAAGTATTTAAGAACACATTGTAGCCTTTTTTTTCTTTTCTTTTTTGCTGATAGTGTGTATTCCTATAACATCATGTTACAGCAGTCAAAGCCTCACAAACATTAAAAAACAAACCTATTGATTTAACACCAAACAAAACTAATTTCATATGCATTTACCCTTTATATATATGCCTAAATATATTTCTTACTGCTCTTATTAAACCAGTGGTGGGAACAATAGTAGAAGTCTTAGTCTCAATACTTTGTTGTTGGACTTTGCAAATATTGTTCCGTAAAGTTTATGGTTGTCACCATAACTCAAAATTTGCCCGTTCCTAGCTGAGACCTAAAAAAAACCCTGAAATGGCTCTTTAGCTTAATATCGACTCAAACATCCTCACAAACACTCGATCTCCACTTGTTGATAAACTGAACTCGATAACTAAACAATAATATCGCTTCTCTCTCCTGATGTTAAACATTAAAATAAATCTTGTGACAATGAGAATATTGTGAATTTTTGAAAATCCAAGCTCTTGAGCCTTTCCCTAGTTTATAGGTTTTAGATTAGCATTTATTGACTTTGAGGATACAAATTTCCTGGGAGCTGTTGGAGTTTATGAAACTGTATGAGTAATTGATACACCTGAGTAGGTCCAATAGCCAATAGGACGTGACGACCTGAAGAGCCAACACCATTTCCACTTCAGAGACGTGACCCTACGTAGACCAAGGAGCAGGTTTGTTGTTGGTAACAAATCTTTTGGATTCAATGGCTGCTTCTCCACAATGGCTTTTCTTTTATCTTACCACTGTCATTGGCTGCTGCTGTGCCATCTAACATTTGCTTAACATCAGATTGGCTTTCATTGGATTTGTTCTCAGCTTTACGTCTGAGTGGCTCAGCATGATCAGTGTCAGAAGTCTGTAGAGTCGCTTGGTGTGTGGATCCATGTTTGGTCATTCTAGCCTCATCTGTGTGTCAAACTGTGTTGCAGACGGCAGCCCCAACGACATCAGCACCGTCGACGCAGTCACAGGGATACAAAACGCTCCGGAAGTGAGTTCCCTGCCCCTAAATAATGCACCATCAGAGTCCAGCTTCCCACCAGAACCCCCACCACATTCCCGGAGCAAGACAGAGCCGAGCCGCCGCACCAATGGCACTGGCAACCATGGCACTGGCAACCATGGCACTGGCAGGCACCATCGTTCTCATCACCGTCACCACTCTCCCAGCAAATCCAAGGCAAAGAAGTCCACAGGGAGGAATGGGCCTAAGCTATTAAAGAAGGACAACAAGGAAAAAGATGGCCATCGGCACCGAAGCCGCCACCGCTCGCCTCGTAAGGGGCACAGTCGCTCACGCAGTGCAGACAACACCCTGGAAAGCCGCGATAGAGGTCACCGCAGAGGCCGCTCTCCAGAACGCCGTCAGGGTCAACATTCTTCATCAAACCACCGCCACCACTCCCCACGACGTTCCCCACACCGCTCGCCGTACCGCTCTCAGCACCGCTCTTACCACCACTCTCCACGACGCTCACCTTACCGCCACAGATCCCCACCCAGGTACCACTCGCCAACCAGACATCGCCACCGCTCCTTAGACCCCTACCGTTACGACACCCCTGAGAGACACAACGAGAAGCCGATGGCAGACGAAGCCGCAATGTCCGATATTCCTCAACCAAGATTCCCTTTTGAAAACTCCATCCTGCGGGACTCGCCAGCTCTAGACCGCCTGAACAGAGATCCCACTCTTTCACTCCCACCACTTCGGAGAGAAGATCGTCTCTACAGGCAGGACAGCCCTCTGATGAGAACCTCCTCCATGGAGAGAGCCTACAGGGGAGACAGACCCCTGAAGGACTTTGCATCCCGTGACTACAGAGATGTCACCCTGCCCAGAGTCCGAACCCCCGACTTGGATTCATCCTACCAGAAGTACACTTCCCTGTTCAGAGGGCGTACACCTGAGATGCTGGAGAGGGATGGGCGCCTTGCCAGTAGAGGCGTCACCCCTGAACCGCGGTACAGAGCTCGTAGCCTGGAACGTGCCATCTCCCCTCCCAGAAGGGACGACTCTGAAGATGAAGAAGACGATGACATTTTTGTTGCCTCTAAGTTGAGAGAGTACTACAGCACGCTCAAGAGCGATCCCCCACCCAAGCCCGTGATCCCTGAGCCTAAGAAGACCTACAAGGATAGTCCCAAAGACCTGAGCATCTGATTGGTCAGCCGTCAGCCAATCATAGATACCACCCACACAACACCTCAAGTACTCGCCTCCATTATCGGTTCTACAGGAATGCACCAACTTGTGTTCACGTGCTCACATATAAAAAACCTTCACACACACACACACACACACACACACACACGTTAACTACATATGCATTCACACACAAATTATGTAACGTTGTTGAGTTACTAACAAAAAGTGATTCCAAAATGACTTTTGAAAGCTGTTTTTTTTTCTTTTTCATTTTTTTAACTGTATGTTTTTCTTTCCCTTTTTTTCTTTTTGTTGAAGCATTCTACATTTACAAAACTTTTTCCAGAAAATATAAAATCTGAAAAAAAAACAATGATGTGCCTAAGAGTTCCATTAACAAGCAGCATTTTGTTTTTGATCCGATATGTGGCGGGCATTTTGCGGCCCGCTGTCAGACGATGAAATGTACCTACTTTTCCATGCGGATCCCATGGAAGTGCCGCGCGCCTGGATCACCGCTGCCGGTGCTCCTAACGATGCTGTGCATGTCTTTACCGGTTTCAGTGTCTCTTTTTTCTCTTTCTCTACGTCTCTCCTACCTTTGGTCTCTCTTTCTCTCTCTGTCTCTGTCTCTCCTTCCAGTGCCACTGTTTTTTAAAACATTTGACCAGACTATAGCACAAGCCTGCATTTGTTTGTATATTTTTGACAGTTTGCAGTATGTGTACATTCAGAGGTGATCATTTTAAATGAATGAAGGGAAAATTAAAAGTTAAACTATGATGACGATGTTAAAATAAAATAATATATTCAACGAATAAACTCGTGTCAGTGTTGCTCCTTTGTTTGCTGTTGTATATAAAACTAATATTACACAACTTTTTCTTGCTGAAGGGGCTCACTACGGGGGCTTTTCAAAAGCTGCTTGAAATGCGTGTGGGCGTTTATAATGCAGTCGTGTAACTCTACATATTTTGCCAACGACTGGGCAGCTAGTGCAAGCAAATACAAGTGTATAGAACTCAGAATATACTTTTATAAACTTATCCCAAACAGTAATGACATTTGTATGTTTGCTGCCACAATTTTTCCTGGCAGTAAATGTCAAACCATTGGAAAGTCTGTTTATTTCTGCTTAAATGGTGCCACATTTGTAATAAAATGTTTCTGGGGGTTGAGTAACGGAGGAAAAACTTCCTAATTCCTTCTTTGCCAATGCCAGCAGCTTTTAGTAGAGACATTGTGATTGGTGGCGTCTCCAATGTGCACCCGTTTCTTCTCTTAATGACCAAACAAAGTGGAGTTTACCTCTGGAGTTTTGTCGGTGGTGAAGACGGAGCCGCCCAATGAGCTTTTGTGAAATTACCATGGATGTGCTTTTGTGACAGACTAAACAGCGCGACCACAATGACTGAATTGTTCCCAATGCTGGTTGAAAAATGGGATTCCAAACCAGTACATTACGAGCTTGTGACCAGAACAGAGGAAGATATACCCGGTGGTTGTGTACTTCAGGCCCCATTAATAAGTTGAATTACCAGAATTGCTTTTTTTTTTTTTTTTTTTTTTAGATGTCAATAATAAAATCCAATTAAAGCTCCGCGGAGCCTCAAGCGGCCCTCGCAGCCAAGCGCCGCTCAAGCCTATAGCCACCGCGGATGTTCCAGCACCGCCTCCCGCCGGCCACCGCCGACGCTCGCGCGCCGTCCTCCATGCAATCCGCTTCGATGTCTTCGGCAGCGTTCCCTGGCGATGCACCAAAAATCTGGAGCAGATTTGGCCATGTGGCAAGGAGATACAGCTGTCGATTAACCTAGGGGGCGCAGTGGAGTCAAATTGCAATTAAACTATTGGGCTCCTTCGAGGTTCACTAGTGTCACTGATAAAAAGTCTGGAGCAAATGGGATGATGCGTGTGTTAATAAGAGACGAACGTTTGCATATGGCGAGGGTCAGCCATTTTGCCACGCCCCCACGGGTCAGTAGGCATTGACAGAGTTCATCTTCATGGCATTTTATGTCAGTCTGCACAGGATGAAACCCATATGACTTGGAGAGTAAAAGTCAGACATACAGTAGAAAAAACAGGTGACTTCCTGTCGGAAGTGGGCGGGGCTAAGGTGATGTCATCAATCGACCACCTAACTGTGATGAGGTCTGGTCTATAATGAGACATAGAAAGTCTGATGCAGCTGTGACCTGGCATTAGGAAGTTATTTCACATTCATGTTTCATGGTGAATAGTCAAAGTTTGGGACTAAGCCACGCTTAGTCCCAAACTTAGCAGTAGGCATTTACAGAGTTCATCATCATCTCATTTTATGTCAGTCTGCACAGGGTTGGAATCCATGACACACCAACATTACTTAGAGAGTAAAAGTCAGACATACAGTAGAAAATAGAGGTGACTTCCTGTCGGAAGTGGGCGGGGCTAAGGTGATGTCATCAATCGACCACCTAACTGTGATGAGGACTGGTCTATAATGAGACATAGAAAGTCTGATGCAGCTGTGACCTTGTATGTGCATGTCACTTTTATGATTAATGGTGAATAGTCAAAGTTTGGGACTAAGCCACGCCCACATGCTTTGACACACAAAAATTCCTGTGATAACTTCAGACCTTTAATGTCTCAACTCTCTGCTGACTGAGTTTGAAGTCTGTATCTCGAAAGCTGTAGGAGGAGATGGATCAGATGTGACGTCTATGAAAAACAGTAAATGGCGGATTTTGATCCAAAATGGCCGACTTCCTGTTGGGTTTGCACCATGGCTCCAAGAGACTTTTTTGTAGGTCCTGACATCATACACATGTGTACCAAGTTTCATAATTCTAGGTTAAAGCATGGCTTGGGGCTGATTATTTAAATAATTCTAGGGGGCGCTGTAGAGAAATTAGGCCACGCCCATGAACGACTGTTATGGATTCCTGTTCGGGGATGAATAAGTATGCATCCTAGTGAGTTTGGTGCAGCTGGGCTGAACCATGTGGAATCTAGAGCCAAACGTATGGCGGCGGCGTTCCCTCTGCTTCGCCGCGCTGCCACGGCCACGCCCTCTACTGAAGACTCTTGGCACTTTAAAGCAAATGAGACCAACATGTTATCTGTCATCCAACACAGAATCATCTTGATTAGGTCGAGAGAGCCAGAGATGGAGCTGTACAAGTTAAAAAAAGGCACTTCCTGTTCTGAGGGGGCGGGGCTTAGATGACGTCAGACTATGACGACATAGGATCGTCAGGCATCCCACCACGATCACTCATGTGAAGTTTGGTGCAGCTGGGCTCAAAATTGTGGAATCTGCAGCCAAACGTATGGACACGGCGTTACAGGTCACTTCGCCATGTCGCCACGCCCACCTGCTCCATCAAAACCAAGCAGGGGTGGAATCCATGACACACCAACATGTTTTCTGTCTGTGGACACAGTTTCATGTTGATTAGGTCAAAGGGGTCAGATAGCGACCGTTCACAGTAAAACATGACACTTCCTGTTCTCAGGGGGCGTGGCCTAAGTGATGTCATCATTTGACCATTGGGTATTGTAGGGGACCCGATGATGATCAATCACTGCTAGTTTTGTGCCTCTGTGAGTTTTTTTGTAAAAGTTATAACTGTTTGGTGTTTCATGGCGACTAGGTGAACTTTGACCCCAGGTAACCCCCCTTCAGGAAGGTCGAAAACGCAAACCTTTGATAACTTTGGATCGGCCATGCCTTATGAACGATCTGACCGAGTTTGAAGCTGATCGATGGAAATCCCTAGGACAAGTTCGAAAAAATACGAACCCTGTGAACGGCCAAATTCGCGTCAAAATCGGACCTTCAATCCAAAATGGCCGACAATCTGTGATACTTGCACTATGACATTAATTGTAAATTCAGAGTGTTTTGGGGAGATCTACAAGTGTGCCAAATTTCAAGTCTCTACGATGAAGCAAGTGAATAGGAAAGGGTCTTTTGAAAGTTGCTAGGTGGCGCCCTTGAGCCGTTTCTTTTGCGATTTTTGCAACGACCATAAAATACAAAATTTTGCACCGGGTTCTATGCCCCCGCCAAGTTTGGTGAGTTTTTGAATATGATAAAGCCCCCAAAAAGGCCCCCAAAGAGGGTGGCAGAATAATAAGAAACAGTACAGTTTCAATAGGCTCTCGCAGCGCTTAGCTGCTCGGGCCTAACAAGCGATGGCGGAAAAAAACAAATTTATGGGTATTGATGGATTGGCAATAACCACACGTTTTTTTGTCTTTGTAAATATTTGGCAGCATAAATGGGGAAAAGCGGGCTCTCTGACAGTTTGACATTTATTGCCATTAGACATTGTTGCAAAAACTAAAAAAGTTAATTTACATATTTTATTTGAACCTTAAATGTAAAAACATTTTCACAATGCAAAATAAAATTTGCACATTTAGATTTTATGTTGGTATAAAACTGATTCATCAGTTGTCAAAGTGGGCAGCATGCATCAGTTGCTGTGTTTTACATGAGATTTTGAACATTATTGTGACTATCGCCGTGGTTTTGCAATTAAGTTCGATCGCTACAGTTGGTGTCAGAAGTGTGTTTTGTGATGGGACCGGCTGGCAGAATGATGAAGCGAATGCCTAAGTCAAAATCTTTTGACTGTGTCGAGAGAAAAAAAAGTGATAACGCTAGATGATGTGATAACTCTAGCAAGACCAGGTTGCTAAGAAACCATGAGAGTTTGCACCCTGATGGAAGTCATGGAAAGCAAAAACACCTGATATGTGAAATCTCAGGAAGAAAAAGTTCCAGTTTGCAAGCCCTTCTTTGGTTCGTTAGTTGCGCTGATAAATTTTTGAACATTGATGAAATTCACTAGCAACTCTCAGTTGATGCGAAATATGGAAGAAAATGAGCTGGATGAGGGATCAATGAGACGGGAGTCAATGAGACACTTTATATCTTGTAGTTTTCTCTCAGTACATGTTTAGGAACTAAATAGATTTGGTTCAGCTGAGGGAACATGAAAGACTAGACCAGGGGTCACCAACTCCAGTCCTTGAGGGCTACCATCCTGCAACTTTTAGATTCTCTGCTCCAAAATGTCTGAATTCCCTCACCAGCATTCATTCCTCTCTGCAATAGGCTGGAAACGAGCAGCTTATTTGATCCAGGTGTGTTTGAGCAGAGACGCATCTAAAAGTTACAGGATGGTAGCCCTCGAGGACTGGAGTTGGTGACCCCTGGACTAGACTGTTGAATAATTCGATTTAAACATTTTTAAGCTTAATAGAAAACACTTGATCCTGACTCACGAATGAAAGGATGGGGGGAAAAATGTCCTTTTTGGTTTAGAAATATTGGAGTAAACTGGTTAAATGTGTTTGGAGCTCATTACTTTTAGGACACCGAAAGAAAACGGTGGGGGTTTTTGGAAAAATTTAAAATCTTCCATCCTTTCACATCGAAGCCTGGACAGGCCAACTTGTTCTGACTCACTCTGCCTCACTTCTCACTTTCATACCAGCTTTTCCTCCTGACTGCATCTCATCCTGCTGCATCCACTCAGTTTGCTGAAAGATTTATCATTTCGAAGGAGGGGAAAAAATAACGAGGGAAGCTGCATCCTCAGGACATGACACCAGCAGGTGAAAGAGGATTCAGGAAAAGACTGAAATTACATCCAGTCCAGCTAACTGACTGGAGAGACGGTGAAAACGTCATGGTCCTTGCAGAAGCATCCCATGAGTTCTCATGCTGTAAAACTTAAGACAGTTTTCCTACACGAGAGCTTTTTTGCATTTTTTGCACGAGAGCTAAAATTTAATTCGTCGCAGATCCTCAGTTTCAAATCTTTTGCAGCCTGTTAAGTTTTTCTCCTGAACTTTCCTCCAGGGTTCATATCTCTTTAAAAGTTTCCCTTTCCCTACCAAAGAACCGAGGGAAAGTGTCTCTACAGGACGAGGCTGTTGCCCAAACGCTTCTCCATAATGATCTCTAGTGTAGAGTTAGTTAGCCACTCATGGGGATTTTCATTCAATCCAAATAGTTCAGTCCTGCTCTCCTTTGACCGTTCGCTGAGTCTCCTGCACGACTCGAGACAAGTAGGACTTAAAATGTTTTCCTTCACCAAGCGCCGGGTTTGTTGAACACGCGATAAATCGTTGCCCTGGTAACAAATTCTCCCACCTGAGCGCTAGATGTTTGCAGCTACCCCAGATTCACCGTGGATCCATTTGCTGCCATTTCAGGTTGACGCTCTCTTAGTTTAGTTCGTCAACCACGTCGCAGATCTTGGATCGAACGTGACATTTTCACAGTGTGGAATAGTTTTATCAAAAGTTTCCAGATTTTCTCTAAAACACAGAGAAACTCAGGTACTCTTTACCTTTCATTTCACAATTACTTCAACAAAGCACGTTGAAGATGTGCTGCATTTGTTTGCAAACAAAAGCAATGCGAGGAAAGTGTGGGAAAAAACTCACTGTTTTTCTCAATGTATGTGCGTAGAACAGCATATGTGTGTGTGTGTAACGTGCATAATGCGCTCACTTTTCCTGAAATGTTTTTCCTTTAACTGACGCCATATGTTCAAAAAAGTCTGCATCCCAGATTACCCTGTGGACGCAATCTGTGCTGCTCAAAAGAGGAAACTGAGATAAAGCGTCGTGATCATATCAGAGCGAGTTTTTTTTTTTTTGGCCTAGTTTCGTTGCAGTTCAATCGGGCTTTAAACTCATTCTGCTCCTTTTAAATCAAACCTCTGAAATGCTGTTTCCTAACTCCACGTTTTTAAAGATAACCATGTGATTTACGCTAATGTCCAATAATCACAAGTAGTTCGTACAGGAGAATAATGTCTGAGATAAAAATTAAAAATAAAAAAACACCCACACACACATCTTAGTGGTTCAGATTTTACCCAAATTCCGAGGACACAGATGTTTGCATCCCGCTCCCTTCCTCTCTCCACGCTGTCGTTGAACGGTAACCACAGCAGCCCCTAAATAATGGATGTAATCCACATCGGAGCACTAAAACACTCTCCTCTCCCTTTGAATATCTTTCTCCCTCTCTTTATCAGGACGCGCTCCACCTTTCATCACCAAATGCAAAAACACAGCCCTGTGTTTTACAGCTCGCGCCACCTAAGAAATGATAAACAGCCGGGGGCCCGGGGACGATTCATCATGTCAGCGGCAGGCAGGAGGATGAGACGGTAATGAAATATCCAATAAGAACATGACTGCAGCCCGGCAGGCTGTCAGCAACCCGGGTCAAGCACCTTTATCTTTTTTTTTTTGCTTGTTTGTCTGTTTTGGTTTTGTTTGTTTTTTTGTTTTTTGTTCCCATCCTCCTCCTCCTCCCTTCAGTCAAGCTCCAGCTGCTCTCTTTTCTGACCCTACAAGATCCTCTGCGCCATTACCATGGAAACGCAGAAGCGACAGGCTCCATACTCATGCTGACCGGAGCGCAACGGGAGAGAGCATCCATAAATATGAACACTAACAAGAGTGCGGGGGTTTATTTTCGGTGGTGTGCTCGGGGCCGAAAAAAAGAAAAAGTCGATATGACTTTTCAGTAAGATTCCCCGCCTGGTTCTCCATAGCCATCATTCAGCGACTATTATTTGTCATGATATGGCTTCTGTCTCATGCTCCACTGTGCATGGCCGTCGTTGAGAAGTGAAGTGGAGGAATGCATTGTGGACGTTCAAATGGGATTTTGTAAAGTGTTTTTTTTTTCTCATCAATGCTACTACAATACTGTCAGACTTAGAAAAGCTTTAGGTTTCCTGTGTGGCTGATCTAACCAAGTCCAAGATGCCTTATTTGAAATTTAGGCTGATGATTTTCCTTTTGGATAAATTTGTTCTATTTGGATCTAAGACATGCAGGAGAGAACGGTGTTAGGAGCAGGGTGACCCTCTCTCATTTTTTTTCCAGATTAAACTTTGCCTTCTTGCTTTTCTTTTTATTTTCTCTGAAGCCTCCAGATCCATAATACCCTTTTAAAAAATCTGAGAAATTCAGAAAAGCTTGATTGTTTGAGAAATAGCTTTAAATGGTAACATACAGTGGAAGATGTCAGATGTTAGCCTAATGCCAGAATGAAGATAATGAATTACTTGTTCAATGTCAGCAGTGTTTATATGCCAACATTACTTTACCTTAAAAAAAACTGAGTGTGCAGATGATGATGTCATGCTGTCAATAAAGTGTATGTCAACTCTATAAATTTCTACATACCGTTGATGCATGACTGCATCAATATGTTATGGAATGACAAAGAGAAAATAAATATTTCTCAGAGTGACTCATCTGTCTTTGAAAAAAAATGACCCTCTGAAAGCTCTTCTACACTAAATTAATTCAATAATTACAGTTTCATAAGAAATGCAAGCCAGAATTTCAACTTGGCCTCCTGCAGTGCTAAACGATTCACTAAAAACTGTGTACAAGACCGTATGGTCATGGTTCTACTGGAAAACAAAACATTAGCCAGATCTTCAGATATGTTTATGAAAAAAAAAAAATCTGTAAATGTGAAATTAAGGCCACTGGTGAAGATTTGCCACCCTGACACAAAAATATAAATAAAATGATGTAAAACTTGTTGCACTGCAAATTTCACTGGAGTCCTACAGGATGTAGAAGCTGTAAAAATATCAATTGTATGCAGAGTTATTGCACATTAGCTTTAGACACTGATTGGTCTGGGCATTTCCCTTCCTTTTAAAGATAACAATTATCTGCTTTGATAATATGATCTTCATAACTTGATTAATCGTTGGTGAAATCGTTTGCTACATCGATCCAAAACGGGGAACACGATTCTACCAAACAGCAACCTGGGTACAAAGTCGCCTAAACACTGATAGGACTGACCTAACATCGGAACATAACTCCAAAATATTTGTGGAAAATGAACCCATTTATTCGTTTATTTATTTAGAGATATGCAAGATAATTGTAAGGAAGTGCCGCTTGGGAAGATGAAACACGTCCAGGTGCAACGCTGCTTGACGTGCCAGTGGCTGGCATTCGCAGAGCAGCAAATCCAAGAGCATCGTTTTCCTCATCGCTGATTGGCCGTACCCTCAAGAGCGAATATAATGCACATTGTGGATGTTACCTTCTGGCGTTAAGTTTCCACTTAATGCATATTAATCTATATTTGGTGTTTGACCTACTAAAACAAGCAGCCGTAAGTGCTTTTTGAGGGGGTCTGATGTATTTGTGGATTCCAGTCATTCGCTGGTGGTTGTGGTCCCTTACCCCCGCAAACACAAGGGCTCCACTGTATACAGTCATTTAGTGGGAGGCCCCTGCCTTGAGCTTAAAAATATTTGGAGATGCTTCTAACAGTTTGAACAAATCTTGGTGGGGTCTGTTGTCTCATTTTGTAGTCTAAAGTAAAAACCTGTGAGAACTCCTCGATACATCAGGTTGATGTAAAACCTATGTTTTTTTTTTGTTTTTTTTTGTTACTGGTGCTCCAAACCTGTCTTTTGTTTGGACCCTTTTTTTCCCTCTGCTGGTTAAAGCCTCGTCGTTCTACGACTGAAGCCAAGAACAAAAGGAAATTGCTCTGTTTGGATACAGATCTAATTATAGAGATTCTGATAGCATGTCAGCCACCATCAAAACCAACCGTACATGGCAATTAACTCCCCTTGAATACATTAAACTCTAAAGCTTCCTGTAGATTTAATAATATGGCCTGCTTCGCTCTGTGGCGAGAGCTGAGTGATGCAAAGTGATACGATGTGGCGGTCAGCGCAACATTGTGGCAATAGAGATATATCCGGCAGTGCTAATCTGCAAAAAAAAAAAAAAAAAAGATTTTATCTCAACAATAATTAACTTTGATAAAGATGCTGTTATATCCTGGTCCTCCCTACCCAGTTCTCTCCCTCATGGTTTACAGATTGCTTCTGGTGACACAATTAAATATTTTAGATCATCCATCCATTTTCTTTACACCCTTGTCCCTTAGTGGGGTCGGGAGGGGTGCTGGTGCCTATCTCCAGCTAATGTTCCGGGCGAGAGGCAGGGTACACCCTGGACAGGTCGCCAGTCTGTCGCAGGGCAACACAGAGACAAACAACCATGCACACACACAATCACACCTAGGGGCAATTTGGAGAGGCCAATTAACCTGACATATTTTTGGACTGTGGGAGGAAACCAGAGTACCTGGAGAAAACCTACGCATGCACAGGGAGAACATGCAAACTCCATGCAGAAAGACCGGGGCCGGGAATCGAACCCAGAACCTTCCTGTTGCAACTGCGCCACTGTGCAGCTCTATTTTAGATCATTTAAAAACAAAAAGGTAACAAAAGAAAAAGGTAGCCTTGTTGAAAACAAATGTAGTTTCCATAGTATATTTCATTTATGAGGATGAAAAAAGCTACCCAATCTGCCCCTTTTTCAAAAGGCTGTTAAAATGTGAGTTTTCTGTAATTACAAAATTACAAAATTACAAAATTGTCAAATGAAGCATCTGAAGATCTGGAAACGTACCTGTGGTCTGCAGAAGGAGTATAGGAATAAACATGAAATAAGGTCAATTGGTCTCCATCAGTGTGGAAAGCATTACAAAGCCACTTCTTAGGCTTTGGGAAACACGGAGCGTCATTATCCACAAATGAAAGAACGAAGGAACGGCGATGAGCCTTCCCAGGAGTGGCCTTCCAGCTAAAATTATTCCATCAGCCCACCGCGACTCACCCAGGTGGTTACAAAGTAACCAAAACAACATGTAAAGCACTCGGCTTAATTAAGGTCAGTGGTAATGAGCCAATAATAACACACACACACACACACACACACACACACACACACACACACACACACGCACACACACACACCAAAAGAGGGTGCAAAAATGGGATCCATGGGAGAGTTTTCCAAGGCCTAAAACAGAGCTAGCCAAATAAAAAAAAAAAAAGAACACATTTACCAAAAACAAACCAAGATATTTAGACCTGACCAGGAAAAAAATAGAAGTTTTTGAAAGGTGTACATGCTGGTACATCTTTTGTAAAACAAGCTATTAAATTACTAGACAAATACAGTGATGGTAGTGTGATTGTCTGGGTTTGTTTTGCTGCTTCAGGGCTGACTGTAATTAACTGAAGAGTGAATTCAGTTTCTTACCAGGAAATCCTGAAGGAGACTGTTTGACTTATTCTAGTCAAAGTATTGAAATGCTGTGGTACGATCTTAAACAGATACCAAGTGGGCAAAAATTCCTCCATCACAACGTTAAACACTCCTTGCTAGTTATCCCAGCCACTTGTTGGCAGCTAACGCCAACATAGCTCAATCAGATATTAGACGTAGGAACAAATGCTTTTTCACGTAGAGCCAGGCTGGTTTGTCTTTCTCTTTTCACTCTTAATAACTGTTTTCTTTTTCTTTTACCCAGGTTATCTTTGCGTGATATTAAAGTGTATTTAAAGAACAGAAAACAAAAACAAACTAGGTCTGTAAGTTAGTGTTGCACCTGAACCACTCAAAGCAGAAGGGTGCATTAGGTCTGGTCTTGCAGTAACGTAGGTGATTAAAATTATGTCCAGTGAAGTGAAACACAGTCAGTGATCATGAATCTTTAAACTGAACTAAATGGATTCATTTCTCTTTGTTGTTTTATTGCTTGTTTTGCTACAACGTCGTGCAACTGTTTGTGGCCTTTCCATTGATGCCGTACGCCGCTTCCTGTCGGCGGAAAATAAAGTGAGCAGACGGAGCAAAACGGATCAAATATGCAAAGTAATCGTTCTGCTACTTTCCATTTGGAGCTATTCATCACATTACCACATCTCATTAGTTCTCGAGTAATCAACGCGCAGTAATTACTGCAACATGCATGCATGGATATGTGTGTCCATGCGCGTGCGTGTGTGTGTATGCGTGTGTTATTGTGTTGTCAACAAACTCAGAGAGGAAATCAGTCATGTTCAGCTCAGGTCTACAGGCAAACATGCTTCAAAGAGCCACCTTCCCTTCAGCATTGTTTCCTTTTTTTAGATTTGACAATGTCGGGTTAAATATTGATGCTCTGAAGTTGCTTCAAAGGAGTCAAGAAGAGACGGTGACTTTTACTTTGGAGCCAAAACCAAAGGAAGTAAGATGGTTTCCTAACTGAGTCATATGTTCGGAAAAATAAAGCCTCATTTGCATTTTCCTTCTTCCACATGCTGTGGCTTTCTAGTGTTTTCTGTGGAAAAATGTTGAGTGTTTTTTGCCGTTCAAGACTGTGGCGTTTGGAGATTATAGAGATTAAAGATGCTTTTGAGCAGGCTGATTTAGAACTAATGTTACATAAGATTATTTCTATGCATCCTATTAATATGTGTATGCATCCAACTTCTGCATTTTATAAAAGATTGAGAAAGAAACATAAAAAGTTATTGCAAAACTAGTCATCCGCTGATTTTTTTCACATTTTGTCACGTTACAATCGCTAATGTCAAAATATTCAGTTGGGATTTTACTTATATAAGCAGGATGAATTGGCTAATATTTAGGAAATGGAAGGGAAAATTGAGAGAGCACGGTTGTCCATCAGAACTGACAGGTTAGGTGAGGAAATAGTTAATTAAAGAAGCCCATGCTGACTCTGAAGGAGCTGCAGAGATAGAAACTCAGGTGGGAAAAGCTGTCAATGGAATAACTATTAGAGATCCTCTCCACAAATCTGGACTTTATCGTAGAGTCCAAGAATAAAGTCGTTATTCGAAGGAAGTCATAAGAAGTTCCACTTGTTGTTTGGGAAATGTCATGTAGAGGAAAAGATAAATATTCATTTGGTCGGATGAAACCAAAATTCAGCATTTCTTTCTGTTTTTATTTTATAGTCGACATGCAAAATACAGTATGTGAAGTAAAATGAACATCGCCAAACAATTTGAGCTCACCATTTCTATGGTGAAACACGGTAGCAGTAGCATCATGCTATTGTTATGGTTTTGGTTATGTGAGTGTGGGTGTTTCTGGTTGTTGTGTTTTATTTCAAATATCTTCCAGTTCCAGTCTTGTGAATTCCTTACAAAATGAAAGTTTATTGCTCTCTGAGTGGATGAACTTGCATTATTATAGCATTATCAAAAGATTACTTGAAAATGGCCTCAAAGCAACAATATTATCATTTATCGCAATAATTACTGCAATAATTACTATGATATCATCCAGCAAAATTTGTTACTGTGACTGAAAAATCCACATCTGTAATTGCAGCGAAATGTGGACACATAAAAAAAGCACACCACACTGTTCAGATTGTTTCAAAAGTGATCCCGAAGCTTCCTGTTGCATTGTGACAAAATGAAACTAAGGTTCGATATATGTGAATATATTTTTTTTGCCAGAGACTGTATCTTAAAATGTAGTTTTCTTTTCTTCAGACGGAGTTAAAGCCTCCCTGACACATTCCTGAACACTGAAGCTTCTTCATGCATATTTATTGTTTATGAATAAGATCTGAGGAGCACCGTGCAGCTGACATAGAATATTTTAAAGACTCAAAAGAAAAAAAAAAAGAAAAGAAAAAGTGGTGGCCTGGTTTCATATACATTTACTATATAACTGATGTCTTTTCTTTTGCTCGGTGGATTATCATGGAACAACTTTGAGGTTTTTGAGGAGTAAACAGGAGTGAGCGTTCTCTCTGACAAACTAATCCGCTGATGTTAATAGCTATCTTTCTGACTAATAACATCACTTCTCTAAATGAGCACTTGCAGAGTGAGCAGCTGTGAGTGAAAAAAAGGCTCTCCAGTTTGACCTGGCCAAACGCAGACCACACATCTGAAGAGGCGAGTACACCGAGTAGATGTTTGGCTTTCCTCTCGTTTTGTCCTCTCGTCGTTGATGAAAAGGCATGAAGACCGCCAGCGCACTGCTGTCACGCTTCAAACGCAACTCAGAGGAGACGAGACGGCGGCTTAGGGCGAATTGTTTTTAATCGGATGAACGTTTTTTTTCCACTGCGCACTCTAATCACACAGACACAACGAGGTGCGCTAAATTAGACGCTTTGAGGAATTTTAGAATTGCAGAGTGGTATTAGCAGTGGGAGTGTAGGAATGTTGGTAAAGCTGGCAATTAGACGTTTGGTAAGAATATTTACTGGGAGCCCTGCAATAAATGCTGTATTTGGTTAATTACGGTTAAAATGGATCGGGACGGTGTGACGAAACGTGTTTCGGTGGTGAAATGTTCAGCAGGAAACACTGAACACACCAACGGTTTTCTGAGGTTTTGTTTGGTTTTGCCTATAAATCAATAAAGGGTTAAATTTATATTGAATTGAGTAAATTCGTTTCTACTATTTCAATCCACTTGAAATTAATGTCAAGTGCAAATGTAAACCAAAGTAAACCAGGCATGCAAAGATACTCAAACCGATTTGTCCCTGAGTTAAGTTATTTGTAATGAAGTGGAACAAGCATTGGACATGAGAAGAAAATAACGTGCAAATGATCTTGAGATGCTTGGAAAGACTGTAAAATTAACGTCAGGTAGTTTAATATTAGCTGACGGTCACTGAAAAGGTCTCTAAAAGCAAACAAACCATTTCTAAACGTGTGAAGGCTCTGGTGAGCGCTGTTTGACCCTCAGGAAGTGGGAAAAAAACAACATTATTTTACTGTAAAGCAGCCATGGCCAGGTTCCCCTTCATAAGATTTCTGACGGAGGATTCAAACGAATAATCAAGAGTTGCTCAAGATTCAGACATTTTTTTTATTACAGTTTTTCCCCTTTTAAACAAGAGGTAATCCACTCAAACGCAAAGGCCTCTATGCAAAGTCGCTGCACAAGACTTCACTGCTGAAGAAAACGTTGCTGAAACTTGTTTAAGGTTTCATGTAAGAGCTTTGCATAAGACAGTAAGGCACTGGGAGAGTAAAGTCTGGTCTGCACACACCGTGACCTGGAGGACAAACGGTTCTGAACAACATCACCCCAAACAAACAACGTGCCAAAAGTTAGATTGTCTGATGGGCGACACCATAAAGTTGACAATACAAAAAAAAAAAAATAAAAATCCTTTCCCACATTTTGTACATTTCCATAAGTATGTTCAATACTTTTTCATTACACCACTTGTGGACTAATTTGCTTTGAGCGTGGATTCCTTGGGTTGTTGCTGAGTTTTGGTGACGAAACAAATATTAAAAATATATTCACAGAGACAAAATGTTCAATGCTTAACCTGTCTGTCACTGGAGTTTGACAGGGGTATCAAACTCCAGTCCTCAAGGGCCTCTGTCCTGCAACTTTTAGATGTGCCTCTGCTGCACCACACCTGAAAAGAATAATTAGGTCATTAGCAAGGCTCAGGAGAACCGATCTACACAGGGAGGAGGTAATTAAGCCATTTCATTCCACTGTTTTTTACCTGTGGCACATCTAAACACTGCAGGACAGCGGCCCTTGAGGACTGGAGTTTGACACCCCTGTCATTGTGAATGACAACCTGAGACCAACAGGTTAATATTTTACCCACTGTAAATCTAAAACCGTTGAAAAAAACAGAGAGAAAAAAATCTGAGCTGAAAAGCTGAAAACCGGAGCTACACTTGTCACCTGTTTTCATCAGCGACTGGATTTCTGGAGCCTGGAGTTCAATGTATTGTTTCACCATTATAAAATCTCTTGATGAAATGTTGCCATGGTTTCCATTATATAACCATCACCTAATATCCTGGTGTTAACACACGAAATCACTTCGACTCCCTCCTCTGAGAAATGAGTCCATAATTTAAGGGTTTGCCGTTGTCGTGAAGTCTGTGGCAGACTTTAACTCTGGCCGTGTTGTTCAGGTCCAGCCTGGGGGAGCGTCAGCGGATGTCAAAGAAAAACAAAGTCATCAGTCATTTGAATCCATTTGCTGTTACTTATTTTGCCTGTAGTTTTAATAGAGAGTAGGAACCCCACGCCCCATCCCTGAGTGGCTCGCAGTGGTTGCGCTGGTCTTTTAAATTATGTTGTCGGCGGGTTATTAGAAAAAGATCTCATCTACCTTACTTTTTCCAGGGAATCTGGACAGTATATCCAGATTATTTATTTATTTGGTAAAAATATTGTGTTTTATGGAAAGGGTTTGGAGTGGGGGTTGCTTACAAGGCACTTTGAAATGCCTTGTTGCTGAAAATGTGCTATATAAATAAAATTACCTTACCTTACCTCTGGGTGCCAGCAAGTGTACCAAAGTCATTTTCCTAAAATGATTTTGATGCGAATGCAACCAAGCTATTGATCCATTGAGCTGTTGGCTTCATTCATATTGTGTGTGTGTGTGTGTGTGTGTGTGTGTGTGTGTGTGTGTGTGTGTGTGTGTGTGTGTGTGTGTACAATAAAGCCTATATGTCTATGTGAGCTGTGTTGTGAGTGAATATGTCCATGTATATAGTTAAGAACTGACATATGTTTTGTGGTTGAGAAATATTTCTGTGCTCAAGAAAACATTTAATTTCGTATCCAGCTCTAAATATATCATAGATTATGAATGTTTACTACTGAAATGCACGAATAGTTAGGACAGCTTTGGCTTATTCAATAATTATTGACACAAAACTTCTTGTAACTTGCTTTAAATGTAGTGAATTATGTGAAGTATGTTGTCAAAATCTGTCGTACTTGCATAACTTCTCTCCAGAACGACTGACAAAAATCTAATTACGTAAATAATTATGCCGTTATGTCGATTGTCATCGGTTAGCGTCCACTGAAATGAGACTATTAGTGTGTAAATTTAAACAAGGAACTTTAATATAAAGGAGAGTGGTATAGCCATTTGCTGAATGGAAATATTGATCTTCGAGAGTGACGCTTGTGGACTGAACAAGTGGAGAATACAATTTTCATAAGCATTGTGAGAGTGAGTTGTAAATCTCAGGCCACTGTTCTCAGCCAGCAAAAAAAGGTTAAACGCTCCCACGAGGTCAGGGGTCAGACTCCGCTTCAGGCAGAGAAGTTGAGCTATTTTCGAGTCTTGTTCGCGGCTGGCGGTAGTGTGGAGCAAGAGATGGATAGATTGTGGCGGAAGAAAGAGCTGAAAAGCTTTTAATTCACCAGCCCTCCTACGCTCCAGCCCCAAACATAGATCACGAACAAAAGAAAGAGATCCTGGAAATAGGTGGCCACACTCAGCTTCCTCTGTGGGGTAGCCGGGCTCTGATTTACAGTTAAGGTGACGAACTCCTTTATCTGAACGGAGTCAGCTGAGGTGATTCGAGCATCTGATTGCCGCCCTTTAAGGATCTGTCACCCTCCTCCTACTGGGAGTAGCTCCGGCGTCACACCCAGCACTCCTGTTCTAACTTTAAGACAGAAAGGAAGTGGACCCTTTGTCAACTCTGCGGTTTTACCAGACATGCAGTCTTAGCCAGGTTATAAAGGGAATTAAATTTCTATTAATCTCTAAATGAAGATGAAGCCAAAAAAATTTAACAAAACAAACAAACAAACAAAAACAAAAAAAACCTAACTATGTGCATTCCAAAAACACCAGAGATTAACAAAACAGACATGATGGATGGATGGATGGATGGATGGATGGATGGATGATTAAATATCTCATAGTTGGAAGCAAGCACACAGCAGAACAACCATCTGGCAGTTAAATATCATAAAAACATTACTGTTTGTGTTTGAATTTTGTTGTATCATCTTCTACTTGTTCATATTGATATAATATTTTCAAATAAAAAAAAAATCTTCCTTTAAATGTGTATCCATACTACAAAATGCAAATAAAATTATATCTGCAAAATGAAATGTGGCTGTTAAACATGTAGACACGCATTTCTGTCGGATCACAGCTGTGAAGCGTCTTTGTTCAATGGAAGCAGCCATTGGTCGCTTTTGTTCCACAGTGTCACCTTGTGGCCATGTTGGTGAATGACACCCTCCCTGTTATTTAACAATTGAACAAAGCTGCAGTTTGAATCAAGTGGCATGAAATAAAGAGACAGATTCCCGCGGCAGACTGACCTGTCCGCAGACTGCCATGTCTGTGTGTCTACCGCTCAGAAACAAGAACCGCCTGCCTGTGTTTTCCTTCCTTTATCTCTGTGATGAAGCTGTGGATCCTTTCTGATGGGAGTCTCTCACACACACCGAGAGCAAGACATGGATCATCGTGTCGCCACAGGACCTTTTGTGCATCTTTGGTGTGTCTTATGCGCATCTGTCTCAGTCAGGGTCAGTGAGGGATGGCGCTGTGAGGCTCCTTTGGCGGCGGTATTTATTTAGTACAGACTCGGCTGCTGTCTCAGCTGTCAGCAGGAAAACGCCCCCTAGTGTTCCTTTCATGACGAAAGAGACGCTTTGAAGGATATAGAGCGGCACTCTTCTGGAACGTTTCGTCACGTTACAACCTACATTTCGCTACGCATAACAGAGAAGTGGAGGAAAAAATTATAAAATTATTTTCAACATTTTCTAAAAAAAAAAAAAACAACAAAAACTGAATATAGTGACATGTATATGAAAAAAAAAACACTTTTGTAAGTCTTTTGAGGTGAGGGAGCATTGTGTCTCTAAGTATAACTGGAAACAAAAGGATTGTCCATCCTTTTTTGCTAACTAGTTCAAGCTTTGTCAGACTGGAGGATACGTAAACATCAGTTATTGATTATGAGATGCTCCGGTCTTGGAATAGGCCATTCTAATGCCTCTCAACTCATAAGCCTGTGACGATAACAACTTTTACTGGACGATAAATTGTCCCAGAAGATATTGCGATAAATGATAATTTTGTTGCTTTGACACAATTTTCAAGCAATTTAATGACAAAGGCATAATAATGCAAGAACACATTCTCAAAGATGAATAAACTTTAAATTTGAGTGAACATTTAACACTGGAACTGGGAGACATTTAAAATATCCAAAATAAACAACAGAAAAAAACAAATAAAGTGAATTATGAAGTCTTTGTAAAGAAATATGTTCTTCAAAAAAGGGATAGTTAAGACCAAAACACCAGACTGAAGACTTTTATCATCCAGTTCTGGGTAGAAAGAGAAAAACAGAAAATCATGCAAATGAAAATGATTGAACTTGTTTTAATTTATCATGTGATTAATTGATTTATTGTTTATTGTGACAGGCCTAGCTTCTCAGTGAATTAGAATATCGAAAAGTTAATTTATGTCAGTAGCTAATTCACTAAGTGATGTTTGATCACTAACATGATAGCCAACTTTTGAAGCCGTCACAGAACAGCTGGTCACATTTCCCACAAGTAAATTTTAGTTGATCTTGAATGCAGCAGCATTTATTTAGGGGGATGTCAGAGAAAAGTTAAAAATCTGGCTGGATTTACATCTTTTTTCTTGAAATTTGCACACACATTTGAGCCCACTTTGTTGCCGTCCTTTTAGATTGAATTCTGCTCATTTCAGCGCACAAAACGGCAATGCTTAATTTACTGACTGGTACAAAGTGCTGGGGCCAAGGCTCTCAAAGAAGATGGGAGACGTTTGTGTGGGCTGCTGCACTGCTTACTACAGGAGAAACATTGACTCACACTCCTCCCTACGACTGCGTGACTATCCTGCTGACTCTAATACAAATAACTCATGCTTTTTCTTCAACTGACTTCTTCGGGCGAGGGGGGTGGAGGGGTGACGCTCTGCAGCCCTTTGTGTATCATTACATCAAAGTAGAATGGCGGAGTTACAGACAGGCTGCTGAATCTGGACGCAGCAGTCATTACCGAGCAACACGGCAGAAAATATATTGTTTTGGCACAAGTTTAGCGTTTCGCGACAGTTCTGTTTTTTTTCCCCAACCACAGCTTCTTTGTCGTATCCTTCCTCAAGCAGTGGTGAACAAAGAATGCTCTGAGCAGCACTTTCTATTGGAGAGCATAATGAGGCTGAATAGGACTGCTTGCTTCACGTAGAGTTATGAAAGAGTAAGGCCAGAGCTCTGATTAGCTGACTTAATTCAGTCCTTTGGCACAAATAACCCAGACACTATCTAATAAACACAGAAAGAATGAACAATTCCTCATGCACACGGTTTGTGTGCGGCAATGAAGTTCATCCCCATCATACTAATAAGCCTGAATCAAGCCAAGGAAACCACAAATTAAATATGCACTTGATTTTGACCTCGCCAATGACCTGCAGAGAGAAACATTTGATGAAAGGTTTGCACCTTTCAACAAATTACATTTGATGAAAGGTCCAAACCTTTACACAAACAGCTACGCTTGTGTGGCCGGTTAATGTTCGTGCGCCCGTGCAGGTGGAATCTTCTTTCAACGTGGACTTTAATTGTTATTTTTTTGACGCTGCCGAGTCCGAAAACAACGTCTGCGCTCTCTGTTTTACAGCTTCTTCTTTGTTGTTGCTGCTTTGAATCAGCTGTAAAGTCCTTCCTGAACTGCTGCAGAGTGACCGACCTGGTCGCTTTGAGTGGGCATGCAAAGGTAGTCATTACACAACCCCAGTCTACATTCCAACTGCTTGGTAGACGTTTAAGGCTGGAAAGGTCTGGTTAAAGAAAGCTGTGGCTTTGGCAAAAAAAAAACAAAAACAAAAAAAAAAACAGCTTTAGTGCTCCAGATGTATTGTGTAGCATATATGATGGGATTACTGGCAGCCCCCTGCTATGGCCAGAAAGAGAGTTTACTGGAGCAATAAAAGGAGCCAACACAGAGATGCTTCAGGCTGCAGAAGTAAAACAATGACCTCAGCGACATCTGTTATTTTAAGGCAAGAGGAAAGGTAGTAACCTGGGAGAAATTCAAGCACTTTTTCAAATTACACACCATTGCGATACAGACGTCACTTGGGAAATTTAATCTGGCAACTTTAAGCTGCTAATAACCTAAATGCTAAATCAGTTAAAGTTACAGTTACAGTACCTCGCTAAGTAGTCACAAACTTTGATCGTTACTATTTAATTTTTTAATAGTAACGGTTGTGACATTACAACCACAAACATGTATTTTTCTGTGTTGAAACATCATAAAGTAGTGGATAATTGGAAAGTAAAATTGAATCAATTATATTTACAAAAATAAAATAAAATAATAATACACTTTCAAATATTTTTTCAAACCAAACATTTAAGTCCACCTGAGTCAATTATTTGTAAAGCCATCTTTGTAGTTAATCTTCACAACACAGCATTGGATGTCCGGGAAGAGCACGTGAAAGGGGAAGGAAGTGACGCAGTTTATTTTATTTAAATTTTTTTTAATACTTCGGCGCGCACCTGAGGAGGTTCTGGCGCGAGGCCGTTGCCCCGTATTACCGGTGGGATTAATCTTAAACCCGAATTGGGATCCCGGTGAACTATTTCTTTTCTTGCCGGGACTTCAAAGGAGGCTCACTTTAAAGCAGACGGACGCTCGAGATCTGGTGAGATTTTCTTTCTTTTATTTCGCCGCGCTGATGCCGGGGATAGGTGAGAGTTTTCCTCACTCCCCTTTAATTCAAACTCTCCTGCAAAGTTGAACTGACAGTTTGAACAACTTACCCTCTTGATTTATGTGTTTACAGGGAACTGTGGGATGAAGCATAACCAATTCCTTGATTAAATTGTGTAAAGTGCATTTGTTGTTACCCTTCTTTGCCAGTCTGTTATTAATTTATTTATTAGGGCTCTCTGCTGGAGGTAAATCATTTTCCGTCTACTGGGTTATTTCTTCACCTCAATTCACAACACGCTATGCTAGCAGCTGGTGGAGGGAGAATGAGCAGCTCCACAGATTGATTGACAGCACTAGGACCCTCCTCCTGACTTTGACTAGTTGTTGCTAGTTAGCATTGGGAGATTTTCACTGATCACCTGTGTCATGACATAGTGACAGGTTCAAAAGACATGTAAAAACGCTACATGTTAAATTCTGTAGCTTTTAGGTTTATGTTTGGGATATAACCTACCTTGGCCTGTCGCAATAAATCACTTAATCACATGATAAACTAAAACAAGCTCAATTTCCATTTGCATGATGTATTGTTTTTCCATTTTCTCTCTCTGCCAAAAGGCTGTATGACATACATCTTCAGTGTGGTGCTTTGGTCTCAAATAGCCCCTTTTTTGAAGGACAATTTTGTTTACGGAAACATCAGAATTCATTTTACTTGTTGTTTTGTTTATTTATTTCGGACATTTAAAATATCTCCCAGTGATAAATGTTCATTAGAAGTTAGAGTTTATTGATATTTGAGAATGTGTTCTTGCATTATTTGCCATCACCATTAATGATAGTTGAAAATAGTCTCAAAACAACATTATCGTTTATCGCAATAACTTCTGGGACAATTTATCGTCCAGCAAAATTTGTTTTTGTGACAGGCCTATTCCTGTCCCTAAATATTCTCAAGAGCTTTGGGTAGTGACTGAAAGAATGAGATGTCTGTGAATGCCTGGGGATTATCCCTCAGTAGCTGGCACAAGTGGCCGGGGAAAGGATCGTCTGGGTTGCTTCTGCAACTCTGGACAGTCTTTTCTTTTTCTCTTTTTATTTTAGGAATTCATTGGTTTTGAGAATCAAGTGTTCTTGTAGCAGGTTAATTCTAACGGGTATTTTAAACCATGATAAAGGTTTTTCTCAGCCATCTACTTCCACAAAATCTCTGAGAGATGGAAGATGTGGACTTGTTGAAAAGTTGCTTGTGCGTCATGGTAACATCATGGCAGACATGATGCCAAAACAATCACGAAAAGCCCTGTTCAGCTCTCCTGCGCGCAGACAGAATCAGATGAGTCTGGTGCATCATGAGTAGGAGAGACATAACTTGGGTAGCAGTGCTGGGACAGACAGAGATAATGGATTATGCGAACAAGCAGTTGTTCAGAGGCAAAGGTGAAATCGTCTCAAAATATATGGATGCTAACTATTACTTTTTAAGCTTTAAATTTGATTCATTGTTTCTGTCTTTGTGCCAAGTGCTACTTTGTTTCTGATATATGAATCTGTGCTCCAGGGGAAGTTTTAACAGTTGCAGAATTATAATAATAACTCAACCATGTTTTAAGTGTCACTACACTCAAGAGCAATGTGATTTGTTTTTTTAAAACTTCAAATTTGTTATGTTTTTGGGACTGCGACTGCTGAAATTTGCATCTTAGAGTATTCAAATTTCACTGGTTCAGATGCCACAAAAAGGACTTTCCCAAGAGTGTTTACTCCATCGGTCATCACAGGTGCCAAAAGCCATCCTGCATTTAATTTTTAAAACAATATTTTCTTCAGGGATACCTGATTGACTGCAAGCACTGTAAATATTCGGCATCAGCAGCAGGGTTTGAACATTGTGTTGGCAAACATAAATACCAACAACCCCTGTTGTATAAATCAGAGTTGAGAGAAAATATGGAAACTGGGATGTGACTGAACATGATCCTGAGAACATTCAAACATAAGAAATGCTTAGCACCCTGCCATATGAAGACATAATGCTTGGTTTGGGGAACATCCAAAAAGTACTACCTCTCTATCAGATCCATCTTTCATCATCACCCTGAGGCCCAGAAAATGAAATAAAGATTATGTAATGAACCCAGAAATCTGCTCCGATTCCTGGAAACGTTTCCCAAAGTGGAAGCCCATACCAAGTCCCATAAACATGTTTTGGATTTTAATTGAAATGATTAGTCTGTTTTTTCCCAGGTGTGACAAACGGCAAAATAAAAATTCTGGCATAGAAAACGCTGCAGTCGCAACACAATCTTAAATAAATAGGATGCCAACATTGTACGAGATATTAATGATTTGTGGTTTGAAATCAATGTTGGGATCCTCAGGAATGTGTGTATAAATGTACTAATGGGCCAAAAGAAATCCTGGCACATAACTCCCTGATGTAGGTTTTATGTTAGAGCGCTGCACTTATCAAAGCCTCCTCATTAGGCACGTACGTCTGCTGAACAATGTTCAGTCGCTATGATGTGTGAGGTTATTCTTGCTAACATAGCACATGAAGTCATAAGGGTTTGACAAATAACTACAAACAGCAACTGAAAGCTGTTAGTTGTTGTAAAAGTTATTGTTACTCGAAGAGCTATTATTAGTCATCAGTAATAAACCCCTGTGGTGTTTTTTAACAAGGCACCGCAGTGAAAAGCAGAGACTGAGGAAATATTTGATTTAACTTAATGGGTTGATTTAGGAACATCATTTGTTCTCAAAGTTTTAACACCCCTAGAATTAGTCATGTTTTTTCCCCCTCAGATTTCAACCACAGATGTCTGTGTGTTTTATTGGGATTTAATGAGAACAACACAAAGAAGGAAAAGGACACAGTTTTGTACGTCATGTTTAGCTGCCTTTATTCTAACACCTCTAGAGAAACTGATGCCTTTATAAATCAAATACTTCTTACATAGAATCCACTCGAGGCAAGAAGCTGTTCTGGCTTTCAAATAAAAGAAAAATTAAAAAATCCACTGTTTGTGGGTGTGAATACCTTTGTGATGCACTGAAATACTGTGCAGTGTTTGGAAAACCCTTGAGGTCTTTTTAATTGAGGCACTCTAGCGAAGAACAAATCAATTGAGACTGAGAAGGAAAAATATCAATTTAAAATACAGTGTGCCTTTTACGAGATCTGTTGACCCGTTACCACCACCACACACACACACACACACACACACACACCAAAGAGCCGACAGTATCCCTACCAATATCAGAACATCTTCAGAGATGGGCTAAGGATGTACAACGGGGTGGAAGAAAACTGGAAAAGGATGATGCGAATCTTACGATACGTCCTGTATGTTGGGAAACACTTGAACAAACGTCCTGTACACAAATGGGAAGGACGATTAGGAATGTTTCCTGCTTCTGTTTGAGTAATATCAGAAAAGAACATTGATTCACCGGAGCAATAAAACCTATTGGGTAACAGCTTCAGCCTTCATTGAAGTGTGACCAGTGGCTCAGAGCTGGCGTGTGGTGAACTGGGTTAAAGGGCCTGGCATGTTGCGCGCCTGAGTCCGTGTTCCTTCCACGAATTCTTCTCAGCCCAGCGCTGCATCCTTTCGAGGGTGTGAGTCAGCACATGTTCAACCAGGATCTGATGTAATGAGGCTTCTGAAGGCGCTCTTTAGGAGGAGGGATAGTGGGAGAGCACCAGCACACGCCCTCGTCCGGGACAATACCTGGGTGGTGCGCTAACCCCAGAGACACGGTGGGAACGTGGGCTGTCTCATACCTGAGGCGGCCGGATGGGATGTGTGAAACTCCCATGAGCCGTGGCGTGGACTCAAACACGAAGTGTGACTCGGCCTTACATCCTGGATAATTTCACGGAGTTGGGGTGAGAAGGAAATGCAGTAGAGATACTGAGTTTAAATTCTGGTAAACTGAAGTCAATCAAAGGCCCTGAGTGGGCAGTGGCTCGACTACCAAGCAGTCTTGGGCAGCATGACACAATATCGGGAGGGATCACCAAGCTGGGTCTGTGGGAAAAGAGAGGCAAAGGGCATGATTGGTGACCTCTGGTAAGTGGTGACCTTACTGTTGGAAGGGGACTTTTTCCAGTGAGACCCCAGAGGACGCTTCCCTCCTGTGCCTGCTGTGGTGGATGAAAACAACAAAAACCCCAACAGAAAATCACACAGTTTATTTTCTACTCCACTCTCTGTGCTCCTTCTGAAGCTCTGTGCTTCAGACAAAAGTTGAAAATATTTTCAGCCAAATATGTTTGCAGGGCTAATGTTTGGGTTGGTGATGAGGTTCAAGCCCGATAGTTGTGTTCTTTTTTTATTGTACTCATAACATAATGTTCGTCTTCTCCAAGTGTACACAGCGCAGAGTTTTCAGTAAACCAGCAGAGACGCTCGTCATAGTCCCAGAGTAAACTAACACTTCTAGGAAGACGTGCGCAAACAGTTGAGATTCTTCCTGCTCCCGCTGATGTAACAGGCCTGCGAAAGCTCTCCGGGATTCGAGCGCTGTGACGTCTGCTGAACGTGGGAGTTTATTCTGCCGCTCTTAATTTTTACTGGCACAGTTTCAGGCTTGGATTAAATGTGATGCTGATGTGTTCACTGCAGGAAGGTTGATTTAGTGGTGGCTAACTCATGGACAATTTAAAACAATTCAGTCTCAAATTTACAAAAGGCCTTGTGCGCTCTCAGGCAGTGAAACGGTGTACAGTGCCTTGCAAAAGTATTCATCCACCTTTTTTGTCACTTTAAAAGCACAAACCTCAGTTATTTTGTTGGGACTTGGAGGCAATTGGTTGCACTGTTTATTATTTGGGGGAAAGGTGGTATTTTTTGCCAAACAAAATGGACCATTTTTGTTCTACATAATAATTGAGCACAACTTTGTGTAAAGTTTAAAATATGAATCCTTTGCTTGCTCACTTTGTCTGGACACAACAAATGTGGCTTCAGGAGTGAGTTTCTTTGCCGCTTCAGGTAACTTTTATCCTGGCCATTGCCTTCCTTTGCCTTCGTTCTTCCATTGAGCTCACTTTCTCAGGTAGGATTTCAACGGGGCCAATCAGCGAACAGAAGGAGAAATTGAGTACGTGGATTTTCTCTGGTGTTTTAGAATTGTACTCTTCCTGTAGTTTTAGCAAAAGCAGCAGGTGAAGTGAACAGAGCCGATAAGTCTGTGTAGGCCAAGCTTCCAAATATTGAGCTTCGTTCGGCTCGGCACTTCTCTCTTTGTCGTAGGGGATTGTTGTTTACAGAGCAGGCAATTTCTGGTAAGCTTCATAGCATTGAACTGGCATTACATATGTGACGGACAGACATTAAGGACTGAGGCCACGCCTCCAGGAAGTAATCACAACTGTGTCCAGAGCCTCTGGACAAAGCAAATATTGTAGAATAAGGCGCTGCTTTTTTTTTCTTACACTTTTAGAATCACAGATGCTTCAAAAATATATAGTCAAATGAAGGCAACAAAAGAAACGCAACATATTTTCTTTCACTCAAGAAAAGCCCTCCCAGCTGAGCTTCTAGCTGACGTCTGTCTGACTGTACTGATATCACACCTGCGGGTCAGCTGGGCTATCACAATCTCCTGTCTGAGACGTCCAGGCCTCGAACGTCTCCCCAGAGTCGGACTGCGGTCAAATAATCACCTTCTGACTCAGCGCCTCTCTTCCCACAGGAACATTCAGGGAATCAGTTCAACTTGGAGCTCTCCAGATTTACCCAGCACCAGATTTTTCTGCAGAAGAGCAGTGATTCCCCTCCGTTTGCCTTTGTTCGTCTGAGGTTTAATCTTAAGCGGTTGGTGACGTTCTCCAGGACTTATCCATGCTGACTGGTTTACTCTCCAGTTGACTGTATGGATGGAAATTGCAGCTTGGATTCATCAGGATTAGCTGAGTTTGGTCTTTGAAGTTTTATGTCAGCGTTTTTTTTTTTTTTTTTTTTTTTAAGAAAACACGAGCCCAGAGTCTGGACCTAGACTAATAATAGCTCTTCTATTTTGAATTTTGAAAGTCATTTCTTCGTCCTGCTTTTGGAGGTTTCACTGATGTAGAGTGAAACTGTATATATATATATATATATATATATATATATATATATATATATATATATATATATATATATATATATATATATATATATATATATTGTACAGTTCTGACCAGAGATTTATGTCCAGTTATCATGGGAATTATTGTCATATTAACTTAAAACATTTAGTAAAGAAAAATCTGGAACTTTTGTGGATTCTTGTTATTCTACACATGTTCAAAAATCAAATAAACAGCTTCAAAATTGAAGATTGCATGTGTCTCTACAATCTACAATTAATTGTAGATTGGAAAGACGATCTACAATAAATTAAAAGTTGTGCACCTATTTATTGTTTTGTTTTTGTGCAACCATTCCACCCAACAATAAAGAGTCATTAAAAACATGCATGACTATGCTGTGTGCAAAAAACACTTAAGAAAGCAAGAATAAAATATCCAGCAAAGATAATCGCTAATCAACTTTTGTATGATCTGCTTTTATCCCCAATTGGGGGCGGGGGGGAATCTTGCAAAACACAATGTGACAGCAATGTTGGGAGCAAAGGCACACTAAACAGATAGCTAATCTCAGATTGTTCCCTTTCCTCGTTTGAGGTCTGTCCCATATCCGACGGGAACGTCTGAGCAAAGAAAGGGATACACATGGTGCCTTCTCGTCCTTTTCCATTTATCTGACAGTCGGGCTGTTAATTCGAAGGGAGTGTGTTTCTATGAAGGCACATTCCCTGAATGTTCAAACTATCTGCAAAGTAGAACAGAGCCAGGAGCAAAATCTGCAGGGGGTGAGTGGGAGTATGAATGTGTGTGTGTGTGTGTGTGTGTGTGTGTGTGTTTTGATACTGTATTTATGTTGTGTGTGCAATAGAGCTAATCAGAAGCCACAGGAGATGGAAAGTAGGAATACTGAGACATGATCAATGTGAAAATTTTCAGTAAAAGACGACTTTCTGTTCCTTTCACGGTTCACCTCCACTTTTCCACAAACCTGCAGCCTTATAACTACGTTGATGAAAAAGTATGTCATTTGTCAGGATGACTAGTAGTTGAAAAGGTAAAGAAGTAAAGTCCTTAAGTACCCTGTACAACATGTATTTTTCTCTAAAGCTGAACTATTGTAATTACCACTGAAACATGAGTGCATGATTGTGTTTGCCTTAGAATGAAAGCAAATCTAACCTAAACGAAACAGCCCTGAGAGAGCAGTGAAGTTTAGACTTTCATTGCGGATATATTTTATTGTTTCAACACACACACAAAAATAAATTCAGTCAGCAAAAAACACGAGTTTATGTTCAGAAAGTGCATCATTTACAACATGTGTATGGATAAACTACTAGGATAATTACGTGGATCATCACACTTTGCCATATGAATTAACACAAGCCTGTAAAAATACCTTTTTGCATACTTTGCTAGTCATGGTGAATTAGCAAATCATGATGCTGAAATTTCACATCGTCGCATATCTAATTAACTTAGAAGGAGGAAAGTGACAAAAACAAAAATCAAATCTTCTACAGTGATTCATTTCATACATATCCAACCAATAAAATACTGCCATGGATGTATGAATCTGTATTTCTCTTAATTAAATTTTTATATAGCGTCATTTGATTCACAACAAATGTTGTTGTGAATCAAATGATTTATAATTATTTCTGCTCAATCTTAACCACACTATTAAACGCACTGCATTAGTGAAATCACCAGATTGGTTTTGTTGTAATTGTGTTCATCATCCTATCAGAATCTCACACTGACCCGTTCCCACCAGGTACCTCCGTCACTTCGGCCGACCCCAGCTATTGGCACCCATTCAGACTTAAAACAGGGCTAATCAACCATTTTAACGTCCAGGATTGATGGTTTCTCATCATCCAGTCTGCCTAGCTTCCTTGTCGGCCTACAGAGTTTTTCATGCGCGACTCTGATCTTCTGCCTCACCACTGAGTTCTCGTTTAACCTCCCACCCCGGGGGGATCAAGCTGTTTAGAGGAACCATCTTTCATCTTCGCGGGTGGACGTTTAGGTCTGCGGTTGGAAAATGCCAGACAATGTAAGGGACATCTACGAGGGTTTTATTTGCTCGCTTCGGTTTGCTGTGGTGTTTGAGATTTGCGTTTTGTCTAAAGTTTGGGTTTCTCCACATGACATTTAATAGGATGATATAAATGCGTTTGTGCTGCACCAGCGTTACTGGGTTCCTGAGATTTCATACAAAGGTAAATCCAAATTCTGTGAGAGCAGCATGCCGTTTGTGTAGCCAGCGTTGGTGCTTGACCCTGCTTACAGGGCCCTGCTGTCAGGCACAAAAAGCTCCACTTTGGCCCCCATCTGACTCTGACCATGGGACTGCCAGGCATTAATCCTTTTCTGCCAAACCCTGTCAACACCTGCTCATTACACCTCTTAGTGAGAACCCCTCTTGTGTATACCTCAGCAAAAAATGGGACAATACCTTTATGGAATGTGGAAAAAACAATGAGGCGCTCTGAGAGTCTGGTGCTGGCGGAGAGAACGGTGAAATATGTTCTTCCTGAAAATGTTTTTGGGTTTTTTGATGGGCTTACTTCATAAAACCGCGAAATGTTTCCAAGCTTTGTCACGTTACCGCCAACAACTTGGTGGAAGGGAAAGGAGGGCTCGTTTTCAACTTTTTCACAAATACAAAAAAATTGAAAGGAGGTTTTTGGTATAGCTTAGCACATCTAATGACTGACATTTTTGCCAAGTTTTCTTTAAAAAAACTCAACCTGATCCGAAGTTGGACGTTTGGTGAACAGCCATTTTCAAGACTTTGCAATTAGGTTTAGGTCTGTGCTTTGACTGGGACATTATTACACCTAACTGTGCTTTGTCACAAAGTTATAGGAGTTATATTCATCTCCCCATCAATGATGACCAAAAATACTTTTTGTAACTCAATGTTATCAGTCGACATCATGTTACGTCAGCACCCACTATACTGTGCATGTTGCCTGCAGAAATAAAGCAAGAATATTTTATTTCCAGCTATTTAAACAATTTACAATTAGGCTAAACCAATTGGCAGCCAGCACCTTTATTTTCCATCTGGTACGTAGTTTTCATAAATACGTTTTCTCATCATTTATACACTTACTTGCTTGAAATGGGCCATTAAAATATCCCCCATTCACTTATGTCACTTATTTCTTTCAGTGTGATAAACAGCTGGAGTTCGCTCGCTGACAACATGCTAGCTAATGTTAAAATAGCAAGACCACAGCACGTAACCATGGCAACCAGTGACAGTAAAGGGAGGCGGGCTCTTTATGTAGTCAGGTTGCGTTTGCATCCGCCATGTAAAAATGAAAAAAAAAAATCGCTCTGTAGCACTTGACCTGTACGTCGGTACGAAACACCTTCCACGTGCTGACCTACAGTAAAGAGGGCTGAAGACTAACGTTTGATTTATTTTCTTCCTTTTGTGTGTGTGAAACATGTTGAATCATGCTCCTTTCCATGTCACCTTTATGGACTACTGTGATGTTTTGCCATATAAAACCCCCAATGAAATCCACCTAAAGCACTGGAAAGCTCCTACTTGTGTGATGTCACCTCGTGACAAGTATCAGCTGTCGCTCTCTCCTACGCTCTGTTCATTTCACAGACTCAGCAAAATATTCCCAGCTTGTTTCTTTCAAATAAAAAAAAAAAAAAATTGCAGCAAAGACGTTTTTTTTAAATTTTTTTTTATTTTTGTTGAATCACAGAGCTGCTGTGTCTGCACTGTTCATGCAATCGGTGCATGCTGGTGTGCTCTTTCTGCACACACACACAGAAAAAAAAACTCCCTCATATGTCTCTTTCTTTGCGGTATAAGCTCAGAGGTAGTGCCTGTAGCTCGCCTGGCCTGCTGCGTCTGCAAACCCGAGTCTGGGGGAACGAGTGATGATGTAGGATCTGACCTTGCGCCCCTCCCTGTCTCTTTTACTCCTGTGCTAATGCTCCTCTGGAGAAGCAGCTGCTCAGTGAGCTCATCCCCGCTCCAGAAGACTGTAAATAAACCCTCTTTGTCCTTCTCAGTCGCACTGCTCTCTCCTTCCGCCCCCCCAACCCCCCGCTCTTATCTGTCCAACTTTTCCTCGTGGAGTATGGCTCGCCCCCATTTGTTGCTGATTTGGCTGACAAGTTGTCAGCAGAGCGGCAGCATAAGGTTTCGTGCACTTTAGAAGTGGCTGTCACCGAGAGGAGGAGAGCTAATGATGCAAACAGGCTTCAGTCAACAACGTAGGACATCAGTGAGAGCAAGTTCGGAGTATGTTTTTTTTTTTTTTTCTACCTTCACCTACATAAACCGTGAAGATTAAACATTTTTCCTTCCAGAGATGCTACTTTCCAGCCTCTCCAAAGTGCCGTTCAGAAGCACTCGTCTTAAACTTTTTCTAAGTTTTTGTTGCAATTTTCAATATTTTTTAGATTCTACTGATACACCAGCACACAGTGCTGAATAATTCTGAAGATTAAAAGAAAAACAAAACAAAGAACCCAATACAGTTTTTTTTAAACTGATAAATCTGAAAAGTGTGGCATGGATTTGTATTCAGGCTCTTTTGCTCTTACTCTTTCACCCAAATACAAAATCAAGTGTGGCCAACTGCTTTCAGAAGTCACCAGATTTGTAAAATCGGTCTTCCTGCGTGTAACTTAATCTGAGTACAAGTCCAAATGTTCTGTGAGGAACTTTTTATTTTAAGGGAACATTAGTGAACAAATGACATCAAAAAGGAGAACGTTTTGGAGAAGTTTAAAAGCAAAATTTGGTTATAAAATTACATCCTTGGCTCTAAATATCTCAAAGTGCTGTTTCACAAAAACAAAACTGCAACACGTCCTTCACACTAAAGTTCTGGCGCCCTTCATCGCATTGTCACACACAACACATCCGTTCATTCAGCTTCCCACAGTCAATGCATCAACACCTAGCAGAGCGCCTCGTTTGCCTCATCCACATCCAGCCGTGTTTTGCTCGCACTGCCTTCAAATAAAAACGGAGACGACGATTTCTGCAAGGCGTGCAAAGATTTTAATGAGTCGTGGCACGGAACAGATTCATGACATGGCACAAGTCAGCGCAATTCTTTGATCTCCGAGATGGTCTCGCTGATCGCAGCAGACAGATAAAACCTATCTGGGGCTTGTGGTTTGCCAGCCGCAGCACTTCTGACACGAATTACAACTCGGGCTTTCCCCGAGACGGAGGCCTTGTTGTGGTCACTCTTTCCACTTTGTGTTAAAAGGAGGGGTTCTATTTAAAATTTCCAAAACGAGATGCAGCCATACTTAGTTGGGAAGAAATTAGCAGAAGCTTTCAATCAGCTGCTGAAGACAAATTGTTGGCACTGGTTGACCGACTTTAAAAGTGAAAATACTTGATGCTTTTCCAGTTTAAAAAAATGAGGCTGATCTGCGTCCGCCCACAAATTCTTTTAGGATACAATAATATGATAAATTTTCTTTTGGCAAGTGCAGCAGAGCTCGTAGGTTATGTCAGCCCAAAAAGGGAAGGACTATCTCTACCTAACGTAGAACATTGTAGTATTTCATTTGAGATGTCTACGCTATGTAAACACTGGGCAGAGACAACAACAGACTGAGACTGGCTGGGTCATAATTGAGCAAGAGCTCACTTCTTCATTCACCTTTTGAGGTATTAAACCAAAAAACTAGAAAATGGAAATAAGATGCTCTCAAAGAAGGTTTTCAGAAGATGAAATGAAACAAATGGGGGGAGCTGTGGCGGCGCAGGGGTTAAGCACAACCCGCATAAGGAGGTCTGAGTCCGTCACAGGCTCGAATCCCGGCCTGGTGACATGTCTTCCCTCTCTCATTACAATACTTTCCTGTCCTAGCACTTTCAAATAAAGGCCACAAGAGCCAAAAACAAAATCTTAAAAAAAAAAAAAAAAAAAAAAAAAAAAGAATAACTGGTGATTAATATGAAGGGATTTATTGAAAAGTTTAAGTTGTAGGGAGACATTTACAAATTAGAGATTGTGTAAAAGATGGAATAAAATTTCCTCAGAAGAAAAACAGAGTAGTGTTGCCACCTGTACTTATCAACACATTAAGATGGTACAACCTTTACCCAGGGGTCAAAAATAGCATGTGTAAAAGTCTTTAAAAAAAGAAAACCTATGGGGAAAAAATCTTGCTCCATTATTTCTGATAACGAATCACATATGTGGACGGCCAAAGGCAAATTTATTCAATATAAAATTCTCAACAGATGATATCTACAGGTAAAGAGAAAAGACGCTAGAGATTATCACGTCCTCCAGGCTTATTCTCTAATTTCTATTTTGACATACTACTGTTGTAATGTTTCCAAATGCGTTCTCTTTAAGACTGTACCGACACGATGCTCGTGCAGCAAAATAATATTATCATTTGATCCACAATGAGCCTATTGAGCAGACATATTAAACCAAAGGAGAGGAGGAAAGTGCACATATCATGCAGAACATGACTGTTTAGTCTGTTTCACAGCGTCTCAAGGACAAACTGATAATACGCACTGCACAGGCCTGAACAGCAAGCAAGTGTGTTTTACTTAATGAGCCATTCTGCAGCCTGTCTGCTGTTTACTGTTCGAATAATCAGACCTGACCTTTGTGGCAGTGACTTTGTTTAATCCTGATTGCAAAGGGCTTGAAACCTGAACTCGAGACAAAGCAGTTGTTATTCATCACTGGTCTCTACAGCAACTCTGTTCAGAAACAGATAAGCTTAGATTTGGATGAGGAGTGGCTGCGTTGTGCACACTGTACTGAAATGCTGCTTCATGTGCATTAAATCCATATGAACCAAGATTGAAGATGGACTGATCAGGCATAACATAATGACCACTGACGGGTGAAGGGGTCGTCATGGACCGTCTCCTAATGATTGTAACAGGAGAACAGCAGGTTAGCAGTGGTTAGTAGTAATAATAATGGATTTTATTTATAATGCCCTTTATATCTTGAAAGCTCAAAGGTCTAAAAAAACAATCAAGGCACCAATGAAAATGTTATCCTCAAAGTTGATGTGCTAATAGTATTTTAGCATGTTTCACATATGACTGCATCAGAGTGAGGATTGCAGTTTTTTAAGACATTTGCTGAGATAGTTAAAATCGGTGGACAATATCAGTTTCACATGAAAGCATCAGTCGAGCCCAATCTCCCAAAATTAAGGAAATCAGACGGCCGATAAAAGGTGGACCTCTTATCAGAGCATCTCCAAAACTGAAGTTATCACTGGACGATATAGCCTAAAGTCAATTTCATGATATTGAGGAGTTTACCTAAAAGACGACAAACAATAACACTCACACTCCCTTCCGGTCTCGTCCCTAAAGAAATCTTGCACCCATCTATCGAGCTCGGCAGCTGTAACTGTGTGTTTGTTTCAGTCTTTTGGCACCGTGCTCACCTGACATTCTTTCTTTGTTCACGATCGCCCCCGCTGACCTTTTATTTTGGGACTGAACTGCTCCTCTTCCTCCTCGACCAACTACCCGTATTTGAAATTTCCTCCATTTTCTTCCACCTCACCGTCTCTTTCACTTCTTGTTTTAATTTTTTTGTTTGTTTGTTTACACATGGACCAGCTTAGTTTTAATAGCTTTTGCCCTTAACTAATGGTATCATAGCTTGATGACTGAGTCATTATCGAACTCTGCTGCCCATTTTCCGTCTCCAAGCACATCGCATTCTCTTTTCCCAAACTCAGCCAGCTTGGTCAGCTGCACCGTCTTCTCAGAAGTCGTCACTGACTTCTAAGAAATCGGCGATGGCTTCTCATCGTCGAGACGCCGTCATTATTGTTCAGGCTCCAAGCCTTTTGCAATCAACTCTGCTGAACAAGTTGTTCAAGTTGGTGACCAATTTGTTGTCAAAAAAAAAAAAAAAAAGTTGTTCACGACTCGCATCAAAGGAGATCCTTGTATCTATAGAAATAAACAAAAAAAAAAACTCTATTCTATCTATCAAAGAATATCTGTTTCCAAAGAGGCACATCAAATATCAATTGTCAGTGGACGTCTACGAAGCCACAAACATTCTGTTTCCTGTTGGACTTCCATGCGTATTGGTAAGTAATTTGGCCTTTTTCTTGTTATTCCTTAATGTTGTGTCCATGATGAGTTTTTAGTCTAGTTCAAACAAAACCAGATGCGTTGGAATAAAGACGGGGCTTTCTCGTGATCAAACGGACCAAAAATAATTTATCTTCTTGAATCTTCATCAGACGAAGCTTGATTCCAAGAGACGAGTTAAGAAAAAAAGGCAGTTCTTTGTGTGGACAAGAGAGTTTGTCCAAGCACTCACAACGCTGCTATGCTGAAGTTACTTCGTACCAGCTCATTCAGTTTTGTTTTGGAAAAAGTTTGTCACATGGTGTGAATCCAAGAACCTTATTTTAAAAGTAAATATATATATATATATATATATATATATATATATATATATATATATATAAAGTTATAAATGCCTGAGCACAATGAACACAAGAAATAGTAAATCATAAAGTAGTTTATTAAAAACAGCAGCAACACACGACTTCACAAGACTCAAGTAAACAAAGGACTAAACGTGCAGAATTGTACGAAAACAAATATTATGAGCAAACCAAATTATACCAGATTAAGACACATGAATGTGTGGAGTGGAGCCCTTCTTTCAGAAGGACTACAATCAGGGTAGCAGCTTAAGATGCCTGTTTTCGGGAGAAAACAACTACTTGTTTCATTTAAGTAATTCAAACTCATCGTTCTTTGAAATAAGACTTTTAGTCTTTTTGTTGACATAACAAAAGGCAGACTGTTTTGTGGGCACGAACATCTGTCATAAATTTACATTTTGGAGCAGTGGCACGGTCTCTTGGATTCCCCTGGTAACTTTAAATCTTTGTGTTTTCATGGTGTCTCGCTTTATTTTTGTGCGACCCACCATATGGCACGGCTCTTCTCCACATATGAGCTCATCTCAGAGCAGAGCAAGACCTTCCACACACGGCCATATGCAAGAGACAACTTACCATCTTGAGACACAGAGTAGAGCATCCTATTCTAGTTAAAGATTAGCATTTTAGCCCTGAGAGCTAAAGCGCTTGCAGGGCTTGAAAGCTCTGAAAGCTTTGCAGAGCTAATATGCTTTCAGCTCTTAAACAGAAAATATTTCTTAATCTTTTCTGTTTAATCTGAAAGGATTGAACAGAAACATTTAGTTTTGTTAAGACTTTTATTTCCGCACTTGATCTTGTTTATTTTTGTGTCCAAATAAAAAAGTCCTGCGAATGACACAGAGGTTATGTAAGATAAATAACTCATGATTTTTGTTTTCAAACGCAAAAAAGTAGAGTCTGCATTCTTTTTTTATTTTGCAAAAATGATTGTACAAGGTGGATATTCTGGAGTGGCGTAGTCAAAGCCCAGACCTCTATCAATAGAGAATTTGTGGCTAAACTTGAAAAGGGATGTTCACAGCCGATCCGCACACAACTCGACAGAGCTTGAACACTTTTACAAGAGAATAAAAAAGTAAAAAAAATGCATTTAATTGCCATTATTTTGTAGAAATTAGTTTGCACTTTGACGTTAAGGAGGTATTTTTAACGTCCTTCCCCATTTCTGCAACTCTTCTCTGTTGGCTCAGACAATCATCAGGGAACATTACGGAGCAAATCGAAGCCTGAAGTCAAATGGGACACAATGCGCCACACTTTAATTATAGAGCTCAGTGGAAAATGGTGATGTTTGGTTGTGCCCTTTATTGAACGGTGGCAGGATTGTCACAGATTGCCACAGCAAACATTTACTGGTGAGATAAAACCAAACCTGAGCCAAAGTTTGAGCAGGATTAGATTATTAAGCAATATTGTGAAGTTTGATCATTTCACATGGCGTTGCTTAAGCCATCATCCTGGAAGCAACTGGACCAGGACAACTGAGGGGGAGAAGCGATCCAAAGCAATTCTTCAAAGAAATAATAAGAAATCCCATTTTCATTTCAACATGAGCCTTATAGAAGACACAAAAGACATGTGGAGGAACGTGTTCTGGTAGACGAGTCAAACTTTTTGGTCTTCGTGCAAAGCCCTTTGTTTGATGGTAAATATTCAAATGTTTGCTGTTCGTATTGACTTGGGAGGGTGAGAAGGCTCCAGAACAACAAAAATGTTCTGAAAACAGTCTAGAGAACAATTTACAGCTTTGTATTTGTACACAAGGGAAAGACTACTGAATATCTCTGAAAGTTGTTTTTTTTTTTAAACTACTTTAATTCCTGAGATTTTCCTCTTTTTGTCTTTAAAGCGCATGTGGGATTCCCACGATGCAAACCTCCCAGTGTAAACAGAGTTGCTCGCTCTCTCCCTCCTGCCAAAAGCCAAAGGGTTTGGAGGTTGTTAAACTCTGGCGGGGAGCGAGGCGGCCGCAGAAAGGTAATGACTCCAGTGAAAGGATATGGTGAGTATACAGAGTTCCTCCGGGGCTACTATTTGGTTGTGACCCATTTCTGTTTGAAGATCTGATCTCCTACTTTTAAATCCATTCAGCGGGGCAGGATGGGAGGCTGCCGTCCCAACTTCCCCTGGGCTACTACATCCAATCCGTATCAGAGACGGGCTGACTCTCCTGTAAACACAGATTAGAAACTCTGGAAACGACAGCGCAGCTCAAAGCTTTTGATGATGACCAGGAGTCTTTCTCAGAATTGAATAGAGCGTCCCAAATCCTTAACCTCGTCAACGCGTGCAGTGAACGCTTGTGCTTATGAGTGTTTCAAATTCGTAGCACAAGTTCAGAGGGCACCTCTGAGTCGATTTCTGCCGTTTTTATGAGAACCAGACCGAGACGGAGAAAAGGATCCCCACACGGAGCTGATTGAACGCAGCGGAGCGTTTCCCTTCCCGCTTGCACAATTCAAACAGGCTTTATTTGAAAGTGATCATCAAAAACAAAAAACAAAAGAGAAAAAAAAAAAACTTTTCAGAACATTTCCGACTGATTTGAGCTGTTTGCCACAACCGCTGGATTATATTTCCACAAGAGGCCCAAACATGTTCTCCTTATGAATCATTTCATCAAAAAAAAAAAAAACAATCTATAAAGAAGCCTTAGATTGCAATTTAAAGACTGTCATTAAGGCATATTTGGGGGACAAAAATTAGCTTCCTGAATCTTTCTAATCAACATTTATGAACTTTGGGAACCTTGGAGTAAAAGTGGATTTCGGAGGCTCATCTTTGATTTGCCAGTGTTTTGAAGACGGATGCTGAGCTACTTTTCACTCTGAAGGGTTAGGAGTGACTTCCTTATCAGATAAAAATCATCAGGTCTTAAAGCGTTCAGTTAATGAGATGGAAATGATGTAATTAGCTCCATGTGGTTTTCATTTGATGAACCAGTCTTCGTGCAGCTACGTGGGTTCTGGGAGCTTTCGCTGGGTGGAGTTAGGACACAGCGATGCTATGAGTCTCTAATAGTTTAGGGTTATTTTCTCTACCAATTCTTGCTGCAATTGGTTGTGTCTTTTAGTAACACAAGCAATTTTTAGTAAAAAAATAAAAAAGAGTTATGGGGTATACTTAGCGATATTAGCTGCTTCATGGGATTTTCATGAGACTGGCAATAAAACGAAGCGAAAGTGTCTTCAGATCTCTGATGTTGGAGAGAAATCAAACATTTCTAAAGTTTGCCACAATATTTTGAGCATCTGTGTGTAATTTTTTAAATTTGACTTTTGCATAAATTATCCGGTTCCCTAAACCTATCAAGTCTAATGTCTCAATATTCAACTTTTGCTACGGATGGTTTAACATTCCACCGTTGATGTTGAGCTGACATGTAAGCTGTTTAGCTAAGAAAGAGTTTAAGCGAAATAAAAAGGGAAATTAAGAAGTGTAAAATGAACAGACAGCATATCATAAATGGAGCCAGATCATAGTCTCCATAAATGTAATCTGAAATATCATTTGCTAATGCACAAATAAATGCATTATTCATTTGCTACTGTAAATAAATTATCCAAAAATCCAACCAAAGGACTGGATTTGCAAATTAGCCCTCGGCTATAAAACCTTTGCACAAAACAACGGCTGCTCTATTTTAAATATGTAACATTGTTTTAATTTATTTTATTTGATTAAATAAATTTGATTTGAAACAAAATATACATATATTTGTTCCATTTAATTTAAACTTCACGTCAACGAACTACTGTGCCTTGCAAAACCATTCATGCCGCTGCAGCTTTCCTGTTACTTCATGTGACAACTCCGCAATCATTAAACATCAACACGAAGTGGAACGTAATGCTGAAACGAAAGGTAAATGATTTGTGGTTTTTGACATTTTGTACAAATATAAATCTGAAAAATCTTTATATTCAGTCCCTAGTAAGTGTATACTTTGTTAGACCACCCTTCTCTGTAGCTGGACTGCCAAGCCTTTTTTCATGTCTGGCAATGTTTCACATCCAGAGAGTTTTTCCCATGTCTCTTTGCAAAGCTGCACAAGCACAGTCAGTATGAAGAGAGCATCTACAAACATCACTTCTCAAGTTTTTCCACACACTCTCAATTGGTTTTAGGTCTGGACTCCGACTAGGCTATTCTAATACTTAGATATGCTTTGATTTAAAACATCCCACCGTATCTCTTGCTCTACGTTTAAGAAAGCGAACCTCCACTCCAGTCTGTCAGGCACTGGTCAGTATTTACCTCCACCAACTCTGATCAACTTCTGGTACCCTACCGTATATGCAAATAAAAAATACTATTTAGGAAACCTCATATAAAGTGGTGCTTCTCAGCTATGACGTGTTTTTGTGCTGGTCTGTTATAGAAAATACCTTTAAGATACACTGACGTTTGGTTGTAAGTTGTGAAAAACTTTAAAGGGTACGGTGACTTCTGTAAGCTCTCTAACATCATCAACTGACTCTTATTTTACTTTCTGGAATTAAAGTTGGTTTACATTTGCACCAGAATGTTTTTCAAAGTCACAACGATGAGTGTTAACAAAAGTTAAGTCAGTGGCGGCTTTGAGATAGATGTGTTCATTTAGATCTCATCAGCAAAACCTCATCAGCTGGCATGAAGCTCGTCCACACGTAGAGCGTCTCTGACATGTTCCTCTCCCATTTGAAGTCGCTGCAGGGAGAACCGGACTTGTTCTCCCAAAAAAGGATTTCCTTTCCTTCTCTCTTCCTTTTCCTTTTGTATTCTTTATCTTTCTGCTCTTAATCTTTCCTGTTCTTATCACTTCGCAGAGTTCACTCAGTTGCCGCAGATTAGGAGCGCAGCTCGACGAGCCGTCGGGATTCGATCTCTCAGCCGCCGTCGGAGTCTCCTTGAGGAAAGCCGCTCGTTGGCGTTTCTCCATGTGCTGCAATAAAGATGTTCATCGGAGTTAACTAGATGGAAAAGCATTAAAGGCACTGATAAAGAATGAGCGGAGCAAAGTAAAACCAGAGACGCGACTCTGAAGCTCCTTTACAGTCTCTCGAAGATCAGAAGGGACACTAATTGCCATGAGTGCGACTGATGAAACCATTTTATGGTTTTGAAGTAAATCTGTCGGCTGCAGGAGGGAGGAAAAACAAATGAATGAATTCTTTCTTGAGGGCTACGCTGTCTATGAAACCACTTTATTTGTGTCCGTTCTCTATCCGTAGGCCATGTAGGGAGCGGAGCAGATGCAGATGGCTTGTTTCAGGAAACCGCAGGCCCAAAAGGGATCCCTCTCTGCTGTGCATTTAGTATACAAACTACAAAGGGAGGCTGTGGTAAGCACACCCTTGTGAAAAAGGCTAAAATAGTGTCAGCAGGATGTCGACCAGACTGCAGGCAACGAGCGGAGAGAGCAGAGCAGAAATTCGTGGAAATCCTGTAAAGCGTTTTGCGAAAAGGGATTGAGCCAAAAACTTTCCATCCATATGCACATACAAGAAAAGAGAAGACATTTTATTTTATTTATTTATTTTTTAAAGGGTTTGTCATATAACCGCTTCAAAACATCTGTGTACTTTAGTTGGTTTTTCAAACCAACATAAAGTGGAACATAATTATGAAATGGAATGATTCGTGGTTTCTGGAAGTTTTATGAATAAAACTTTCTAAACTGTTGCACGCATTTGGATTACACCCCATTTTACTCTGATCCCCCTAAATACAACCAGCTGCCTGCAGAGGTCACCTACATAGTAAACAAAGTCCACTTGAGTAATCTAACCCTTCCAGACCCAACGGAGAGCAGGCGATCCAGCCAAATCTGCAGTACCATAATTCTGCCACACGTGGAGCTATCTGAAAAATTCCAATGGTTTCTGAAAGGAAAGACGTTGCACTTTTCAGGCAATATCGGATTATTACGGTAATTTCACCTCGTCATAGCAATGAGTGAAATCAATCTGAGGGGCACTCTTTTAATAGACGGTAAATTGTGAAAATAACTTGCTAGATATTGCAAGTTCCAGTTGTTAAGGATAAATGAGCAAATATATTTACTGACATGACATTTAAAGAACTGCGTACAATTAAAACGAGGAAAAATACCCAGGCGGAGATTTGAAATCTAGGTCACAAAGGGTTAACTGCGGTGCAAATGCAGCTGGTGTGCCACATGAGACCAGTTTGAATTGTTTTGGCCTGTTGTGAAGGAAAACCAAGACATGCTGGTGTCAGGATCCTGCTGCTGGGATTGTTTTCTTCAGTAGTAGCAAGAGACAAGGGGGCAGAGACAGAGGCTCACTTTCCAGCAGGACAATGATCGTAAATGTACAGCCAGGACTACAGTGGGTATAGATCAAAGCTTATTCATATTGGCCTAGTCAAAGCGCAATCCTAAATCAAATTAAGAATCAGTAGCAAGACTTGAAAGGCGATGATCTCCATCCAGTCCGATTGACTAAATCAATGTTTAATGACTGAATTAGCATCGTCTCGCTTTGCTTTGACATTTCGCAAAGTCAATAGAAATTTATTATCGTTTCTTCTCTTGCCAGTGACTTCAGACTGACTCCTTTCCAATAACAATTGTAATGTAATTGCTTTTTTTCACCAAAGAAAACTACGTGATCGCATCAAGAAAAACAAAATAAGCTTCTACCTTTTCTTTTCTCTTTCAGATCGATAAAACTGCAAACGCATGCGTGGCACAGCAGCCGAAAGCTGGAAAAAAAAAAAAAAAAAAAGGAGCTTGGTATGCGATTCATTTATTTAGTTTGGTAACTTATTTCAGCAGTGGGACAAAAGATCATCTTCCTGTACTGACTGGGTTGTTTTGGCAGAGCCGTGTCTTTGTTAGTGTTCTGAAACGCTTCAATTTCCACTCGGTTTCACGTCTTTTTGGGTGTAGGTTGAGCGTTGCAGCGCGAGGGACTTGAATTCTCTGAATGTTTTGCGCCGAATATCTCTGTCCAGTTGTCCTTCCTCTGAGGGATTCGCTGTAAAAAGCCAAAAAGGCCAGCTGTGCAGCAGTTTCACTTGAGAAGCCCCGCTCGGTCATTAGCTGAACGACGTGCTGTACACCGACGTGATCCGGCTTCAGGTTTTCTCATCACGATTTAGGGATATTTTCATTGCTGGTTTTATTAGTGCCGTTCTTATGAAATTGCTTTTACTAGCTGATGTCAAAAACAGCGCTGCTTCTCCCACACAGGCAAAAACAGCAGAGCCTTAGCGCTGTCTTTTTGTCTAAAGTCAACACTCCTGTCATTTTGAGATGAATCTCAAGCTATTTTCTATGTATTTGATTTGATTTTAACTACAATCTGGAGAAAATGTATAATTTTCCCATCATTTTATCTGATATAGACCTGATTATCTATATCTTCCCTGCAAGTGTTCTTTCCAAACCTGACGTTTAAATTCTAGCGATAGCAATCACACATCCTCATAATGTCATAGCTTTATACTTTGTCAGGTACAGTATGCATGGTTTTCACAAGAGTAGCTTGACTCCAGGTTAAACTGTCACCCTGACACATGACCAGATGTGTGATGCAGGGTTGAAGGGTCCCAATGGGAGCTCAGACAGGTGAGAGCTGCGTCTGCGTGAGGATTTCAGCCACGCGACACTCACGCTGACAGAGATGTATCGTATTGAAAGTCGTTCTGCGCCGGAGCTGGGAGGAAATGAGAAAAACATGCCACAGCTTCAGAAAAGCCCCTTTCCTGACCTTCTCTGGACAAGTTCAGTCGGAAGTTGTTGAACTTGGGTCGCATGAAGCTGCACCGATCACAGAGATGGAAACAACTTGGATATATTACTTATATTAGGTAGTTCTCAGCTCCTTTCACACAGGAAGGTAATTAGCGTTACACCACCTCATAACCTCCATTCGCCCTGTGAGCCTCTAGTGAGATGGTTTAGTTGCATGCAGTTTGAAGAAACTAGCTTGCGGTTGATTCTATTTTTTGATATCCATTTTGGTAATCACACAGCTAGTGATCAGAATTGGGTAGTAACTAGTTACATTTACTTGAGTAGCTTTTTTTTTGTTTGTTTATTTTTTTAAATGCCCTTTTGGGAATATTTTTTTTTGCTACTTCAGCTGTACTTTTTACTTGTGTAATCTTATTATGAAGTATCACTGCACTTCAGTTATATTTCTGGATACTCTACTTTCTGTGCAATGAAGAACACTCAGTGAAACTACTCTGAATGTGCCTTTAAAACATGCAGTTTTAAAGTTTCATAGGTTTTGCATTGATTAATTATTCAAGTTCATTACTTTTATTTTGCTCTGTAACATACCTCCATGTCCACAAGACTTTATATTTTTGTGGACATTGGTCTGTCTGATACTGTAAATATTTAATATTTGGAGCAGTTACTTGGTACTTGAGTAGATTTCTTACCAAATACTTTTTCTACTCTTACTTGAGTAATTTCTTGGATGGCTACTTTATGCTTTTACTTGAGTAAAAAAAACAAACAAAAAAAATAGTCCCACTCTTGTTGAGTACAACTTTTAGCTACTCTATACTGACATTTCTCCTACATAGCTAGCGTTTTTAGCTAGCGTTTGTGACATTCACCCAAAATAAGCAGCTATTATTCCTGCAATCATTCGATTATTTTTCCCTTCTTTATCAGCAGATGAGAAATGTGGCAATCCACAAAGAAAAGGACAGAAAAACAATCCTTACCCCAACACAGTAAAATGGTGGATTTTTAGTGTCGGTAACCTTTTACATCACCTCCCACCCCCCCAACAACTTCACAACAGACATGCCTTCCTCCTCTGCTCAATTTCCTCAATAGACTGGTGCCCTTGCTTTCGTATCTGACTGAGGAATGACTTTTTTCCTCAGGATATAATCTAAAGGAATCCTTTCCATCTGATATGGGATATTTCCTGTATCTCATCCATTCCCAAGCAGCAGTATACACAGGAGAGAAGCTTAGTTAGGATGTTCGAAGTATGGTCTAACACCCCCCCCCCCCCCAAAAAAAAAACAGGATACAAAACCCAGTTTTAATGGACTGAAATGTGCATTAGTGCCAAATTCATGGCAATTCCTCAATGCATAAATTGTGAATTCTATTTCTGATTTCGTCAGAAATAGATGTTTTCCATCCACCATCACAATATTGTTCTGCTTACAACAATAAAGTGTTGTAAGCAGAAATACCCCGATTCCAACATATTATTTGCACACTTTGTTTGTTGCAGCATTTGCATTTTTTTATTTTTTATTTTTTTTGCATCTGGAAAATTGTTTCCAGGTGATTTAAAACATCTGACCAAGTGTGTGGTGGTGTGCAGCATCCTGACATGTTCTTTCGCTTTAATAAACAATTCCCAGATTTTTGCGTGGTAACGTGTTTAATCAAGCCTGAATATCCTGGCCACAAGACAAAAAACAAAAAAAACAAAAAAAAAAGAAAATCTGCACTTCTCATTCTCTGAGAACTGACTTCAGCAGAGAGGCAAATAAGCGTTTGCTCATGGAAAAAAAAAAGGAAAATATTTAACTTTTTCCATCCCTCCGTCTTTTAAAAGAATGCATTATGAGCCTAATTTCTTCTGCCATTTTGCAAAGAATTTTATTGGGTTTCATAATTACAGATCGGAAAACACCATGATGTACTCTTCAGATGTTTAGTGGCTCTTCGATGCCACGGAGCTCATCTGCTTTGAGTTCGTCTTGAGCTGGAATCAGTCTATCAACGCCACATGTTCTGTATTTTTCCTGCACATGAAAACCTACAATACATTTAATTATGATCTTTAAAAAAAGAACAACACAAAACATAAAAGTATCTTTAAATCCCATAACTTCCCTTTGTCAAATAAATCCGACCCCTACATTCTGCAGCGAATATAATAAAAAGCAACTGTTAGACTGACAAATCTTCCACTTTATTTTATTTTGATCTTCCTGGATAGCAATTGGGGAAATCACTTATCTTCAAAAATGTTGCAAACAGTAAAATGGACTCCATCCGAGTCTGATCTAATCACTATAAATACAGGTGTTTGGTGGAGACCTCAATGGTTTGAGACATTGTTGGTGAGCAAACACAAAGGAACTCAGGAAACGGGAATACGGTTGTGGAGGAGTCTAAAGCAGGCTGTGCTAACATCCAAGGTTCGAAGACATTACAGAGAACGGTACAGCGCAACTTTAGATATACCAAGAACCTAAACTTGCACGCCAGGCAATAAGAGCGTTAATCAGAGGAGCAGCCATGGTGACACTGGAGGAGCAACAGGTGCGCCCAACTCAGGTGGGAGAGTAAACATGTGACACCATAATAGAAAACCATCACCTTTCTCTTACCACTTTTGCTTTTTTGGACTTTTCCCAGTCACAGGACTTGTTTGTACTTTTCACCCTGCTGAGGAAAATTCATAAAAAAATAATCGAGTCAGAGAATTTGATAACGTTATCTTAAGGCTTTAAAAAAAAAAAAATTCCTTCCACAGACCTCATGGACTGGCATATTCCTCTTTTCAATTTAAACAGCACACATTACCCGTCACATGCAGCTGGGGCCTCAAGCTCATTGCTATGTGCCTTTAAGCTCGCTGGCTCCTCTTGGCCCCAGATGACCCACTTCCATGGTGGCGCTGCCAGCAGGACCCGAGCCAGCCTATTCTACAAACCCTGACAGCAACAAAATAGAGTCCTTGACCCAGAACGCCAAACTATATCCAATAAGACAAAGGAGCAGATGAAGCAGATGGGAAACAGATCTTACTGTACAATAATGTGTGGGCTAATGTGTGTGTGTGTGTGTGTGTGTGTTGGGGGGGAGAGGGCAGTTTTCAGCTAAAGTGTTTCTCAATAAGTGCAAAGGAGCTACAGGTTCAAATTACCGTAGGAAACCTCTGGCTTTATTTTATTTTTAATTGCTACCTGTCTGTTTTTATTATTTTAAATGTGATTCAGAAAGATCTAATGTGACATTCACATAGCGTGACTAATTCTTCGTGTCTGCGCAAAGCAATCGGTGAGAAAGATCACATGCTTTGAATTAAAAATGCACGTTCGCCAGTCGGTCCGACCTCTTATTGAACACGGCCTCTCGGTTCTGCACAGCCGTAGAAATCACGCCCGCTGTCTTTACTGGGGGAAATCCAAACGAGCGCGTTTTCAGCAGAGCAAACTGAAGATCGTTCACCGCCCCGGATGGCTACGTTTCTGCTGTGCGTTTGCCTCTCCAGCTGTGTGCTTACAAGAAGAAGATGCATTTAAAGGCTCTCATGGGGAGATTGGGAAAAAAAAACCCCTCACCGATCAATCCGATGCTTTGTTTCATTCCCGTGATTGTTTCAGGGTCCCTGTGTTGTACACGGGCAGCCATTGCAACATGCTTTCCATTAGGAATGATAGAAAAGAGGACATAGGGGTGTGATGATTCACTAAGCTCACAAGATGATTCGTGATCTTGGGTCTCTCAAAAACAAAACAAGATGCGATTGTTTTGTTTTAGTGGGATCCTTAAATCCAGCCCTCGAGGGACGGTGTCCTGCAGGTTTTTGATGTGGCTCTGCCTCACCACACTAGAGTCGGATTGTTGGGTCATTAGCAATACTCTGGAGAACCTGACTGCGCTGAGGAGGTAACTCGGATATTTGGTTGAGGCCTGTTGAACCAGGAACACACCTTGCAGGAACTCAAGGTCTGGATTTGATGACCCCTCCCCAGTCTAAAGGTCTCAGGAAACCCCAAAGTGAGTTCAATCAATGCATTGGATCTCAGTCCAGGTTTCAGTAGATCATATTACTGTGATTTTCACTCGCGTCTCATTTTAAGATGCTGCTAATGCCAGAAAGAGCTTTGCATTCGGGAACGAAGGCTTCATTCATCTCAAACTCTGTTTAAGGTGTTCTCCTGCTGAGGTTTGATCTGTCGAAGTACTTTAGATCTTGATTCCTCAAAATCATTAAGATAGCATACGGCTAGCAGAACGCTGTAAAGCAGATGCTATCTTCAACATCTGTAGTTGCAGTTCGCGATATTCTGGATATTCTGTACCCAACCCGGTTGGGTTTTGTTTATTTCTGTGTTTCTGTTCCTCTTTAGTTTAATATGTTATGCTCTGGTTTATTTTAGTTCAGCCCTTCTTAGTCATCTTATTTTCATTAGATTTTATTTCTTTAGGTCCAGTTATTCCCTAGTGTTTGTATTTTTGCTTGTTTCGCCCAGTCCCACTTGATCTCTTCCTCCACTCAGTTTGGCTGCTGCTTAAATTACTCACACCTGCAACCAGTTAGCCCATCAGCCCAGGTCCATTGTCCCCACTGTTTGCCTCCTAGTATTTAAGCTCCTCATTCTCGGTCACAACTTGTCGGTTCATCACTCCTCCTCTCCTCTTCTCTACTTCCTGGTTTCTCTGTATCTCCTCATGCCTCCCGTTTGGCCCTGTTTTGCTGCTTTCTTTGTTTCTTAGATATTTTTTGTAAGTCGGTGCCTCTTTTTCATTTTTCTTCATTAAATCATTAACAGAATTTTAAGTCTTGCCTGCTGCTTTTAGGTCCATTAAATACACAACGTGACATACACGCAGTGTCACCGACTCGTTCTTCTATATAAACTGTGACTTTTCTTCTGTTTCTCACTCTGTTGCTCTTCCCACATAAACTTCACTCTACAGTCAGGAAAGTGTCTAGCCTTAAAGTGAAACACTTTTTTCTCTGAGAATCTTGTCTGTGACTGATCTATCCTTTCTCTGGAGTAACCATAGAGAACCCAACAATGCATTATGAGACCATTCAAAGTCCACACAGGAAAGCTCTCGGTGCGATTCAAAGCCAAGACTTTAGTGACTGTACATGGTGAGTGAGGATATGTGCATTTATACGAGCTCTGATTATAGCGTCCATTGTTGATTTAATTATGCGGCTTCAAGATAAAAATGGTGGGGAAGCCTAGTGGAGCACATCCATTTCAGAATAATTAGGGGAATATTTCATAATTTGCTCGATCATTGAAATTCGAAACATCTCCGTATTTCCCTTCTCTTCTTGCTGTTGTTCCTGTTCCAGCTTAGAGTGATCAGGGCCATTATGCTGTTTTGTGATGAAAGGCAAAATGCCAATCGTTCTGTGGGTTCAAGCACTCAACAACCAACAAGATCATGACTAGTTGTGGCGACAGATTTATTATACTTCTTAACACGAAATCCGTCTTTGATCCTGATGCCACCCTCATCTCTCCGACTGCACCAGCTGCAAACGTCGTCGTTCGCTCAACCTGAGCATGCTACGAGAAAACAAATGGGCTTCTTTCAAAGGCTTTGCCGAAAGCAGGACGCCTGCGTCAACCGGCTCTTGCATAAACAAAAGAGTTTGTGAAAGCAATAAGACGTTTCTGGCGACCGGAGCCACCCCGTTTGGCTCCCCTTTGCGTCTGGATGCCTCATGTCACAGCGGTGCCCAAGGAAAAAGCTGCACAACACCTTTGATTTGCTTTCTCCTCCCTCTCCACTCTGTGAAGTGATTAATTTGGCATTAAGTCAGTTGTTGCCATTCCACAGAGAGCCAGAGAACCTGGGAAGCATTTAAACATTTGGACTGACCCGCTGACAGCTGTTGTACCACTTGGGTAGAGTCCAGCCCCGTATCTTGTGCTCTGTGAAAGCTCCTCCAGTGTCCTAATTGCATTTCAGATGTTTGAGCTTTTGTTTTTGCTCAGCTCTCACCCAACATAAACTTGCCTAAGTCCATATTGAGAAGTCAATTTCAGAGCAGCCTCCCTCCATCATCCCGGCCTTCTTTGGAAAAACCCCTTAAAGCTGCTGCTTTGTGCTTTTTTTAAATTAAAAGAATAAGGGCATGCGACATTGATTTGCCTTCAACATCTGCATGCATCTAGATGCGTTGGCGTGCGGTTCCTGGTCCAAAACAGCCACGAGTCTCTTTGTTCATGCCTGCTAGCCTTTCCAAGCTGTCTGATGCAGGAAGATGCAGAGTGTGTAATTTGCGTTTGCATATTCATATGGGGCTCAGAAAATGTATTTTAAATCCTTGGGACTTTTTTACATTTTGTTGCATTACAACCACAAATCTGTAAAATGTGGCCTGCATTTGTAACAATAAAGTAATTTGTAGAATCGGCTAACACGGGAATCGCCACATGTGCGTTTTAACAGCGCCAAGATGGAAAGATAATGAGCGGCGATGTCAGAGAAACATTTCTTGTTGCCCCCCCCAAATAATCTGAATACCATCAATCCACCAGACGAAAGTTTAAAAGTGGAAAACATCTGCTTTTCACTATGAGAGTATGGTCCATGGATTTAATGTTCATTCAGAAATTGGTTTAAGAGTTTTCATGCTTAAGATTTTGATAACCTCGTGCTGTATTTCAAATGTTCTGTGATTTTGCTGGATTTGCTTCCGATTTAGTTTTAAATCTGATTTTCCTTGTGCGACTGAATTTCTCTCCCGTTTTTAGTTTACTGCGCGATGATTGGACTTCGGCACCAGCGAGTCAGCAATTCTCCTCCCCGTTGAACTGATATTGTCATTTGGTTCGATTTGTTATTGTGTTTTGTTTTTTTTTGTGACCCATGTCCGTCAAAGGGGCTTGTTCCCTGTTTCAGATACATGTAGTAGCAGAACTGAGAGTAGAGTACAGCCAGGAAACAAACTTTCAACTGCATCTCGTATGTCTTTATTACCTCTGAAACCTCTTCATCTTCTCACACAGCTAACAGGTTGCGTCTATATTGTTTTATGGTAATCCACACAAAATTATTGAAGCAGAGTTCAACATCAACAGCCCCGTACAAAAATGTTCACATGATCGCCATTAAACTTGTTCAAAGTTCCATTGTTGGATATGTACATCCAATTGTATCAGCGGACAGTTTGAGTGCTGACTTTCAGTGTGCAGAAATATATCTGCAAGAATGTACAAAATGAGATCAGATAAGTCAATGACTGAAAACACTCTGATGCCTATCCGGAGCGAAAACAGATGGGTCTCAGGCACCTATTAGCTGAATTGGACTTCTCTGAAATATCAATCGACGTTCTCGTGCTAATTAATGTTAATCCGATGACTACGCTTCGCTTCTATGCTACTTATTTAAAGCCTGTCGACTCACCGCACTAGAAAAAGAGAACATTGTGACAAAGATGTGCTCACAGAAGTCCACAGGATGGGGCGGAGGGAGCCTTCGTCATCTCAGGCCGATCTCAGGCACTTCATTCAAGCTCGCCACCCCCTATCAGGCCTTTGTGATCTGGAGAGGAAGTGCAGTTTACTCTGCCGATAGCGGCCCTGAATGATACTGCCCTGCGCACAACTCAGGAAGGGGTGACGCCGATGACCTCAATGACCAACATCCATTGAGAACACCCTCGCTCACACACACACATACACACACACACACACACACACACACATACACACACACACACACACACAGGCGCCAGCAGCTGTAGTGGCGGCTCCATTGAGAAACATGGAAGCGTCTTTTATTTATTTATTTATTTATTTCCTTCCTGCTTTTTTGGCTTCTTGACACTTTAAAGTCAGCAGCTGGTGGATAAATGGTGCTGCTGCTGAAACAGATTCTTGCTGAAAACTGCTGACTGCGGCTGAAGCAGCATTTATAATCGCAATCTAGTGATATAAATGAATTAGGCTCTGTGGAAAAACGGCGCCCCAAATCATCTGAGGTGCTCAACACTGATTATAAAGAGTGGCAGCTTTTAAAAATTAGGACTTTTGGTTAGAAAAAAAAAAAGATAGAAGTGGTGTTGCGCACATAGTATTCAGACTCTTTGGATTTTCACATTACAACTGTGAATTTTAATGTCATTTTTGTTGACAAACCAACTCACAGTAGCACATAATTATATTGTGAAAAATTTTGAACTGCTAAAATTTGAAAACCTCTAATATCAAACTGTATTCAGACTTTTTTTTACTCTGGAGAAAGTCATAGAGAAGTTTAAAACAGGACTAGATTATAAAAAACACACACAAAAACAATCTCAAGCTGTAGAAATCTCATTGAGCATTTTTAGGTTTAAAAGTTTACCATCCAGAAGGAGAGTCAGTTAGATTGTGTATTTGTGTGCACGAATGATCCAGTCAAAGTCCAGATCTAAACTGTTGAAAACCGGGTATCATTTTCCGTTTACCTAACAATTATGCACCTCTGTGTTGGTCTGCCATGTAAATCCCCCACAATCTGTCACATTGGAGACACAATGTGACAAAAAAAAAACACAATGTCCAGGGTGCGAATACTTTTGAATGCCACTTTAATAAAGAGTAAAAGGTTCACTTAAAGTTGAGGCTGCTGTACGTAAACACACTCCTCAAGAACATCTTCGTCCAACTGTTTTTGAACAATTCTTTCCCCCGTGTTGTCAAAGTGCTTTACAGCCAACGCTCAGAAATTGTGAATCAGGGTTTGCATGTGAACTTGTCGGAGATGCCTGTAATGTCTTATAGTTTTGCTATACCAACAGACAGGAGAAGAAGAAGGCTCCAACATTTCAATGATCCCTGTAATCGCACTTAATTGGAGCCATAAACGTTAGAGAATGTGCACTTCTGCTGCTAATGTGTGGCCCTGGGCAGCTTAGCGTCGCGTTAGCCCTGTGAACAGCTGGAGCCATAATTATAAATGCCGGTTGACTCTATTGAAATTATGTTGCCATTTAAGAAATCATGACTATTTGTAACACTACAGGCTCCGGTGTGTAATTACCATAATGACCAAAACACCAAACATTTTCTGCTTGTTATTTTGGGCAGGGAAATACCCCGCAGAGGTTGTCTTTTTCAGTTTTTGAACGCTGCAGGCACTTCAAATTAGGCACTTTATCTTGGTTACGCAAAGCAAAGCGTGCAGTCTCCTTAAAGGCTGCACATGCTGATTGTACGCTATGAAGGCATGCCCAAGCTGTTGTCCTTTATTACCAGATAGCATACTGGGAACATAAGCAGATGCCCGCAGATTCGATAGGGGTAGTGACGTGGAGACCACCAAGGTACACACAGTTCAAGTTACTGGGGGACCAAGAAGAGAGGCACCCGTCTATTGTCCGGGAATATCTGGAACATCTTTATCTCCCGCTCACATCCCTCTCTATTGAAGTGCGCAACAGCCGCAACGATGAAAAGGTTTCCCGGGAAGGATTTGTTCCTCGAATTTCCACTGGAACAGATAGACGTTATTCAGACAGGAGCGGTTGCCAATTTTAAACTATAAAACCGCTAATCTGTCATAGCCAGAAACCCATCTATTTTACAACTCCAGCAGGATCCAGTTTTAAATTGTATGTTTGTTTTTTTAAACTGTAAGGGTTTTTATTATTTTTTATTATTATTATTGTTATGTTGTGTTTTAATGTACAGCACTTTGTATCAGCTGTGGTTGCTTTAAAGCGCTTTATAAATAAAGTTGGTATGGTATGGTATAGCAGCTCAAAATCAGGAAACAGTCGTGAGTTTGAAGAACTGTACAACAAAAAAAGTCCCCTCTGCCAGATTTGTAAATACTAAATAGCTCTTTGTTAGACGACAAGTTGCCAAAAAATCAATCAAGTTTATTTGTGTACCACATTTCAGCAACAAGACAGTTCAAAGTGCTCTACACCACAAAAACACAAACAACAAAAAAACCACAAAGTTGCAACAACAGACAGTTGACATCATTACGCATCAAAATGTCGATTAATGTTTCATTGATTATGTTTCAAAAGCAACTCTAAACAGGTGGGGGTTTTTTTTAGACGAGATTTAAATTATTAATGTGGAACCAATTAAACATTATGCTGCTTATATGGCTGCTGTGGTTCCAACTTAAACTCTGCTTAGAGCCCAGTTTATTCTTGCGCCGGCCCTGCCACTCTATCAAGCTGTAACGATCCAAACAAATCCCGCATATTTATAATAATAAGGTCAGTCGGCCAGTACATTCTGTGCATACTCAGAAGCACAGAAAAAAAAAAAAAAGTAATCTCCTCTGTATATGTGACCACCCTTATCTGGAGCGGTGGTGGGGGTATAAAAAGCACTCGGCTCCCCCTGACTGCACCAGAGTACCTTTGCTGATCTGATCCCGCCCCTACACAGGGGAGAGAGTTCACGGGCTCACTAGAGCCCATCGCCAGTGGACTGTTCCGAGCTGCAGCCCACCCCTCTCTCTCTGCAGTATGCATGTTCGCCAGGGATTCCGCGAAGCCCTCACGTCCCAACTCTGCACTGCTTCACCGGCCGGCCACCACCACCACCAGCACCACCAGCAGCAGCAGCAGCAGCTCAGTCAGGGCGGACGGCAATAAGACGTGGATGCGGCGGCAGAAAGGCGGAGATTCCCGGAGTGAGCGCAGGAACAAGCGGACTTCCCAACAGGACTTCCAGGCTGCCCGGGTCTCTCTCCTCTGAACTGAGACAACATGCATGTGCTCCTCTGGGGCTTGGGGTTCCTGCTATTCCCTGATCTCTTGAATGTAGTCGCATCCACAGGGAGATTGCTCCGGAGTCCAAGCACAGGTAGGTGGTTTCCCAACCCCTTCTCTCTTCTCCCTCTTCTCGTGTCCTCCCTCCTGACGCGTGGGATCATTCGCAAGGCAGAGAATGAATGAGTTTCCCCAATTCCGCCTTGTAGCGCACAAGTTGAAATCTGATCGACTGTTAAATACCAAAATAATGAAAAACACGTGAGAAAAAAAAAAAAAAAATATATATATATATATATATATATATATATATATATATATATATATATATATATATATATATATATATATATTTAAAGCATGATCTCGCACATCTGGACTGTTTTGACTTGAACTGAATCCCGCCTGCCTTGTTTCCTGCCCCCTCCCCGCAGCACCAGAGGAGCTGGCCGCGTATGAGATTGTAACTCCGGTGCGAGTGAATGAAGCCGGTGACAGGCTTCCAGCCGGCGCGCACTTCAAGAGGAAGAGAAGGAGTTTGGACGAGGGCACCGGGAGCGCCGCGGATCACTGGGCCGCGGCAAACATCCACTACAGGATATCTGCTTTCGGGAAGAACTATCACCTCAACCTCACGCTGGATTCGGGATTTATTGCGCCCGTTTACACTGTGACGATCCTCGGAGCGCCCCAAGGAGATAACGGGACCGCTTTTGCAACAGATGCGGAACAGGAAGAGGAGGAGGAGGAAGAGGAAAAGGAGGAGGAAGAGGAGGAGGAGGAGGAGGACACGGAGTTAAGGCACTGCTTCTATAGAGGACATGTGAATGCACATGCACAACATGCCGCAGTCATCAGTCTGTGCGCCGGCCTGGTGAGTTTAATTTTACGCACGGCTGCAAGGCACTGTACACTTGGACCTGGCTCTTATTTGAATAATAATAATAATAATAATAATAATAATAATAATAATAAAAAGTTACTTCAAGCATTCTATGCATAAAAAAAGAAACATGAATAAGTTTAGCAGAATTGCCAAACTACGACAAGTTTCGGAGCTCTGTTTTCAGGGCGCGTTCAGCTTTCCACGAATTATTACTCGAGGTCTGACCGCACGTTCCCATTTCCACGCTTCTTCTCCCGGCAGTCGGTGACGTCTTCACGCACGTTTGAGCAGCGCCGGATCATGACTGTCGCTGACGTCATCACGAACTTGCCCCCAAAAAAAGAAAAAAAAAAAATCCCAGGGCTGCTGAAGCAGGACTTTTGTTGGGGATCAAAAGTGCACTCAGAGTTTAATTCATATAAACCGCTCGTGAGGTGATTTCTTTTATTTCTTTTATTTTTTGCTTTATCAAAAAATATTCATACACACTGGTAACGTTTTTTTTCCAGGTTAGAATGACAAAGATAGTTTGTATAAATGAAAATCTGGACGAAAAAAAAAATGTGTATTTGGTTTTAGCCTCTTTGAGTCAAATCTTTGTAGAACTGGAATCACTGAAGTGTTTTGAGGATCGTCTTTTACCCGCCAGCCGGACTCTAGCAGATTTTGTGTCAGAATTGTTCTGTGTTTGACTCCATCCACCTTCCTGACGCCTGTGAGCAGAAAAGCATGCCCACTGCATGATGCCACCACCACCATGTTTCACACCGGCTCAGTGCAAGTTTTAGACTCAATGTTGGCCTCGTCTGACCCACAACGCGTCGCTTTGCTGAGTCGCCTACGTGGATATGGTAAACTGTAAGCTCCAGTGGTTTCCTTAAAAGTTCGGACATAAATCTTGAGAGATTCACCCATTAGCCAGATGGTTTCATAGGCTTTCAGTTTTGCCAAACGTTTTTTCCCCTCCCTCCCATTTGTGGCTGATTTAAACGTCCCCACAGCTTTTATCCCTAACCTGTCTGGTGCGCTCCTTGGTCTTTGTGATGTTGTTTGATCACCGATGTTCTCTGGTAAACCTCTGGCGACTTCGCAGAACAGCTGGATTTATACTGTTTACTCGTCATAGTGACTTCTGAAGGCGGTTGATTTGATTTTTTTTTCAGCAGGCAGTAACAACGTGCATCATCTATTTATACTTTACAGCCATGCACTGCTTTATGTCGGTCTAATTGATGAAATTCCATTTCAGTGCTGACGTTTGTGGTTGTAACATGTGAGAGAGCTTACTGAATACTTTTGCAGGACACTGTAGTTTTGTCCAAACTGTGCATTTATTTGTATATATTGTGCACATGTGGGATCAATGAGTGGTTTAATGTTTTCTACCTGTGTCAGATACATCTATGGTATTTCACCTGCTTTATTTCCTATGACTTCCTATGATGGCTGTCCGTAACAAATGAGCATCAAGTCAAATGTGCCAGTGGTTTAGCTTGTAGAGATCTAAGTTGGCCAGTCATGCTGAAGGTTTCCTGTGATCTACAGTAAGATCACTGAAGTGTTTTGAGGATCAAAATGCCACTCTGAATGGTGGCATTTTGCCACCATTCAGAGTGCTTTCCCCGATACACATCGCAGATCTGCTTTGATTCCTTTCGCCTTGTTTGATGATAATTCGCACACTCATGCAAATCGTCTCCTTTCATCCAGTTATGAAAAGGTATTTCCTTATTTCATCCTGTATTTTGCGAATAAGCAAAAAAAAAAAAAACTATTCTGCATTTGGATAAGATGGAAAACTCTTAAGAGTTTCCTAGAAATATCTTCAGAGGAAAATTTCAAAGAACCGAATTCAGCACGTGTGAAATATTCTGCAAAGATTCAGGGAATCTCGGGAATCCCTGTGCATATAGGCTGGAACTGCAGAGCTTTGATGGATGTGGGTCAGCTGCAAGAATTCAGGAGGCGACGCATGAGAAATGGCAGAATTACTGGGGTCAGGGTCTCTGCATGCTTTTGGGCGAATCAAATATCTTATGATGTGCGGGCAGTGTCGACGGATATCGTACAGCTAGCTTTTGTGCACCACTGACACAGATGTGCATATTTGAATTTTGGTGTGTGGCACTTTCAGAAGGACATTATCCATAACTTATATTGCACATCTGGCACAGACGTTTGAGAGGCACAGAGCGTGCGCTTGATGGGTCTCCCGCAGCCCATTGAATATGTGTAGAGCAGCGATGAAAGGAAGATACAGGCAAGTTCACCTGCTGTATCATTACTTCCTACACCATAAGTTAGTCAGGAGTACCACAGAGCACGGTGCTGGAGCCATTTTAATTTTTTTTTTAAAATTTATGTTCATGTAAGTGTGTGAGGATGTTGGGGTCAAGACAAACCGGCGGTGAAATGTGTGCTAGATGACACACACGTTATTATTTTTTGATGTTTCTGGATAAAACAGCACTTGTCTATCGAAAAGCATTGAAATTTATGATTACGTTGTCCATGGATACTCAGATATATTTATCCAAAATCCCGCCAAAAGAGATAACACGTGTGTCAGACACCCATCGGCCCTAATCTGGCATTATGCAGTGTTATTATTACAAAACTTTGCATTGTCTTTAATGCCATGTTCCTTTCAATCCAGCATTAAACAAGGTTTTAGGACATTCTTTTTTTCAATACTGTCATAATTAAAAATAACATTAACAAGTACAATTACTACGCATTTTGACATCCAGATTTGAATCTCCAAATGCATGAATTAGTTTTGGACCAATTTGACAAACTTTGGTTAGTCTTGTTCGAAAGTTCCTTGGACTTTATTTTAGGATTCTGTAGAATCCTAGTCCATTCCTGATCTGTAAACGTCATGGCAATGTAATTTTCCCAGGCTGATAATAGCATAGCCTGGTTTTAAACAGTCCATCAAAAATAGAAATTCCAATTTTAAATCTGTTTTGATCAAAATGGATTCTATGCAACTACATTATCACCTATATAATCTGTTTTAACTGAGCTGATGTGGCACGATGATGAACAAATTTCCTCTGCTTTATTTTATATATTACTTATGTTTACTTTGTTTTTTGACAGATTCTTACAGGTTCTCTTTCTTTCCTTTACAGTTTGGCACTTTCAGGTCTCCTGAGGGGGAGTATTTTGTGGAGCCCCTGCACAGCTATCAAGGGGAGCACTATGAAGAGGAACACACAAAACCTCATATCGTGTACAGGAAACTTTCATCCGGGAATCGCACATCAGCCTGGGAAGAGACCTCAGCCTGTGACACTTCAGGTGCGCTGCGCTCCAGGATGAGCGTGCATGCATCGCGCTTTTTGACAGACGAGCCTTATTATTAAGACACAGATGCAACTGTAACTTAGGCTTAATCCTAACTAAACCCTAGCCCTCTTCATTCCCTGATAACTCAGTGGACTCTGTCTGTTTGGGGACGTTTGGGGTCAGCTGGTGCAGTTTGCTTTCACACTGGACTGTGTTAAACACACCAAACACTTTGACAAATCTGTTTCCATCCCTCGCCTGTGGCGGCGCTGCACCATGAACCGATGAAGGAAACGACACAAAAAATCTGAAGAAGACACTGAGAGCAACAAAAATGGAGTGGTGTCAGATTTTAGTGGCTGTAGGATTTCTCCTTTTCTCATAAAGTAAAAGACCACGACCATTTCTTGACCTGCGTGTTTGCTTTGGTTGTTTTTACCCAGAATCCCTTGCCAACTCTGGTCTGGTCATTTACATTCGAATCATGCCAGAGTTCACTTCAGCTGAACGGCTCCAAAAACCTGGAAGCGGACTACTGCGCAGGGCATTCTGGGTAAATACAACCAAAACAAATGAACAAATCCAGCGCTTGAGAAAGAAAAGAGTCATTTACCAGAGACGAGAGAAATCCTACAGCCTGTAAGATCTCGCGCTACTCCATTTTTGTTTACATTTCGAAACAAAAATTCAGATTCTTCTTCAGAGGTTTGGTGTTGTTTTCTTCAGTGTTTCTTGTTGCAGTGCCACTACAGGCGGGTGTGGGGAAGGACAGGCTTTTCAAGGGTTTGGTTCACTTGACCCAATGCTTTGCAAAAGTGAACCACGCCAGTTGAAAGTGTTGCAAAAACTACAATTTTGTTCCTCAATGGAATCGAGTCTGCCAGACCACGAGATGGAGAAAGCACCTTTAAATTCCAGTAGCTCAGAGCTTGGTACTGAAGTTTTATCGCATTTCATCCACGGAGTGCTCACATCACCCGTCAGCTGACCTAAATATCAGCTCCGGTCGCCCCTCCCCCACTTAGTGGCGAAACCCAGCAGAGCCGGCTGCCTCTGGGCTGGGACCTCCCAGTGGCTGTGTTTAAAAACAGTGTGTATGCGGTTGTTTTTTATGTGCATGGAAGTGTTTTCATGGGATGTGTGTGGTTTGCAAGTGGAGGATTTTTCTCATGTGAATGCAACCTTTTAAACTGGTTCCCACAGACATAATCAGGTGTAATCGTTGAGCCACACATGCAGCCTCTCCCCTATCAGCCGCAGCAGAAGCCGATTATGCAACAGTAGCTGCGCTTATCGAGTTATTACAATAATTGTTCTGTGCCTATTAGGCTAAGCTAGGTTTATCTTAAAAAGGGAGGGCAAGAGGGGAAATAATGATTATGTAGCACGACTAAAAGGATGAGTTTCTTATCGATATTGGCTCAGCATGAATAAGAGGTCTGGCTGTCACACAGCATGCACGGTGCAGTTCCTGCAGCTGCTGCACACCAGTGAGGAAGCTTTCCAATTCTCACACAGGCTCAAACACACACACGCGCGTGCAAAAAAAGAAAAAAGAAATCACTTGGAAGTTCACCCTTGTATCTCCCCATCTCAGTTTACTGGCTGAACTTCCTGTTGACTCTTGTACTTCCTCTGTTTCTTTGATAAGCAGCTCGGGCAGACCCGCTGCGATGACCACGCTGTGTAAACTGTGTAATGGCAAAATAACGCCAACTTAAGATAGTCAAATAATCAAAACCAAGAAAATAAATGGCGGAATATTTTCCTCCGTTGATTGTTGTGCGGCCGTTTGGTGTCGCTGCGTATGTAAATGTTTATGTGCGTGCGAGTGTGTGTGTGTGTGTTTCTCTTTTGATTCCATTGCACAGCGTGAGTGAGGATGTATGAAAACATAGCCAGAGGGAGCGCCGACCTGACCGAAGAAGCCACATGGAGCTAGAAGTGATTTAGGGGCTCACATGAAGTTTATGTTGTACCTTGCGAACAGTATTCCTTTGCCCTATGAACTTCTGTACATTTTGTCGTGTTGCAACGACAAACTACAGTGCGTTTTGTTTTATGAGACAGACGAGGCTCACCCTCTAGCTAAGATTATTTAAAAAAAGGTCCCGTTACTTTGCCGGCTTAAATGAGTTCTCACTAAGGAAGGTTCACGTTTTTGTGAGAATTAACTGGTAATACAAAATCTTACTAGGTATTTTTTGAAAACTAACTTACAAGTAACTTTTCAGCACGAAATAGGAGCTTGTCCATGGCAATAATGTCTGAATATTGATGAAAAAGTACTAAATATATGTATGTAAAATAATCTGCCAGTGGAACCAGACATTATGATTTATAACATAGGAAAAATGTCTTGTTCCACTGGCAGATTATTTCACTTTATTTATTTTATCATTCAAAGTACAACAAAAAAAAGACAGTCAGAGAAAGGTATCACATGCTGTGGTTTTGTTGTCTTGTCTTTGTTTCCTGAGCTGCCTGCTGTAGCGCTCTTCTGTGATTTGACTTCAAGCTTTACCTAGTCTGAACTCACTGCCCTTCTCTCGGTCTCTCTCTCTTTCCCTCTTTTCAAAGTGAGGGAAAAGAAGAAAAATGAGCCTTCACTCTGTGTTAGTAAATCAACACAATATTTGAGCAGAAACAAACATAATACACCCAGAGCACAGACATGTGAAGCCAAGGCCTCCTCTCTCCAGTCCACACTTTGCATGCATTTTCAACTTTAAAGCCTTCACGGCAAATCCAACCACATCCTCCTCCTCACACACAATCATTTATATCTTGTCTTTTAATTTATTTGCGTTTCTTTTGAATGATTGAATCGGTGTGTGTGACCTCAGGTTTTGCGTCTGTGTTTATTTACGCTCTGGATTCTTTAACTCTTAGGACACAAACACAGGGACAAGAGGCAGAAGGCGAGGAGAAGGCCGGCCCCCGTTGCCGGCGGCTCGTCCCCTCTGGTCGGCGCTGACATGCTCGACGACCTGGGGTCACTGAGCGCCAGCCTGACCGGCAGTGCTCGGCTCACATCAGAGCGCGGCGTTGCTGCTGGCAGCAGACCGTCAAATGATAGCGGTGGTGACTCAGGACCTCACAGGAGATCAAAGCGCTTCCTCTCCTACCCGCGCTTTGTTGAAGTCATGCTGGTCGCCGACAGCAAAATGGTGGAGCATCACGGCAGCAACCTGCAACACTACATACTCACGCTGATGTCTATAGTAAGTGTGACAGTGGAGGTCTGCTCGGGGAAACGTTGTTGTACCTCGCAAAAACCAGCCGTTTACTGTCTCGTCACATCGTGACCATGAACTTCAATGCGATTCATCAGGATTTTAGTTTTGAGTTAGTTTGTTAAAGCTGGACCTTTGCATGTTTCCTCCCACCTGTTTGCTGTGTCTCCTACGTGTGTGTGTGGCAACAAATTCCAAAAGCACTGACCCCTCTGGTTCTCTGATAAAAACCCTCCTTAGTCCATCGGTTTTAGTGAACTCCCATTACTTCTTCGCTTTGCGGTTAACTGTGGCGCACCTGCGGTTGTTTGCTCTTGATTTCCTTTTGAGGTATTCGACTCTATAAGTGGCTGAATACAAATGCTAACAACACTTTTCAGATTTACATTTGTAAATTAATAGAGAACTACATATTATTTTCCTTAATCTTCTGAGTTTGGCACTGTTTTGCATTGGTTCATGCATGAATCGGATTTAAGTCTGATTCATGCAACAGCCAACAAGTTCAAGGTCTTTGCATACTTTCGCAGAGGCGCTGTGCATGGATGTGTTGTGAGATAGTACACACACACATTAATGTTCCGATGTTGTCGTGAGTGCAGCATCTTAGTCTGCAGTCTTTTGTGGTCGGGAAGAGGGCAGCCCAGGGCAGGAGCAAAGAACTTTTCCAAGAAGACATAAAGAGTTTAGAGTCTGTCTCCCAGCTTTGATGAAGGTTAAAAAATAATCTCAGGTATGTCACGAAGAGCGATTACTTTCGGCCCACTTCAAACAGCAGAAGGGGCCAGTGGTCTTCAAGGGGGCAGGCTGAGGTGACCTATATTTTGAAGAAAAGGCTTGTTTATTCTTAGGACCAGAGAGCTGAGAACAGAGTTACCAGTGTATGTGCTTCTAATCCAGATTTGTCCTCATTCAGGTCTCCTCCATCTATAAGGACCCAAGCATCGGGAACCTGATCAACATCGTGATCGTCAAGTTAGTGATAATCAACAACGAGCTGGTGAGTCTGTGCTCTGTTCTCGACATTTCCTCGTTGTCTTGCTGAAACCGCGACCATCTCCCCGTCTCTTTCTCTCCCTTTCACGTTTGTCAGGACGGCCCAGCTATTTCGTTTAACGCACAGACCACTTTAAAGAACTTCTGCATCTGGCAGCAGAACCAGAACGTCCTGGACGATAACCACCCCTCCCATCACGACACCGCCATCCTTATCACCAGGTGCAGGGAAATTATTTGCCTTCTCGCTGGCCTAGGCACGCTTTTAAGTCTCTGAAATATCCAAATACCCGGTGAACTCGGGGTTGAGTATGTGAAAGAGGGGCCTGATCAAAGAGCGGGTGAAGTGTTCTTCGTTTTAATGCAGAGCCGCTGACCATGACCTGTTATCTTTATCTTTCACCACAGGCAAGACATCTGTAGAGCGAGGGATAAGTGTGACACATTAGGTAAGCGGAGCGTTTCCACCAGCAGGCTGCGCAGCGAACGGCGTCGTGTGGGAAAACTGACACTGCTCTCGTGCTATGCAGGGCTCGCCGAGCTGGGGACGGTGTGTGATCCGTACCGCAGCTGCAGCATCAGTGAGGACAACGGGCTCAGCACTGCCTTCACCATCGCCCACGAACTGGGCCACGTGTAAGCAGAGCAGACCTTTGGGGATGTGTTTTTTTTTTTGTTTTTCTAAACGAGAGATATTATTATTATTATTATTATTATTAGGCAATATTAGAGCTTCTAAAGTTTTACTTTGTTCTGCAAAAGCATTTAGACCTCTTGAGCTTTTCCGTATTTTTGCTGTTTGGAAGCAAAACTTCAACGTGGTTGACAGCAAGAAGCACATTATTGTGAATTAGAGGGAAAAGCGTACATATCTTGAGCATCTTTTTGAAATTAACATCTGAAAAGTTTTTATTTTTATTTTGCCCCTTTAATCTGAGTTTGATCAATGATGCGAACTGAAAAATAATGTATTTACCAGGCACATTGTGCCATTTTATAGCGCAATCAAGTAACTGTGGTGCATTCATTTGTTATAAAAATGCTGTCTATATGGATAAAACAGCGGTACCTTTATTGTAAGAGTGACTTGGTTGTAGCCTAAACTCAGACTAACTCCCTTTGGTGCAGAGCCAAATCATTACTGGTATAAATTTGTTATAAAAGTATTACTGATTGCACTTTAAAAATTAGGTAACTTTATGTTATTAAAGGTAAAGTTTAAACAGTAATGATTTCTTGGTTAATGCCAAGTTGTCATAACAAAGACATTTTGAATAATGTCAACTTTGTATTAAAAGTGTCATAATTTACCGAATGACACTTTATGACAACAGTCATAAATATTCATGAAGGCTTATTCATGTTCAAGACAGGTGTTATGTCATGTTTATGACAGTGTCATGACAGTCTTATTCAGCCCCCTTCAAATAAAGTGTTACCAATAATAATAATAATAATAATAATAATAATAATAATGAAGAAAAGAGAAAAAATATATACTTGTGACCAGAAACTGGGTGTTCCCATCAGACCGTCAGTTCCCGAAACTACACACACAAAAAAAGAATTACGTAAAAGCACACGCAAGTGTGTGCTAATTACCTCTGCCACTAGTCTGGAGGGGGCTGAGTGAGGATCATGCGGGGGTGAGGCAGAAGGTCGGAAGTAGGTGGCGCCTTGTGAGAACGAGCGTTCAGACACCTCTGAAAGGAGATTAAAGAATTTCTCAAACATTTACGAAAGAATCGAGGGAGCACTCCAAGAATGAGGGAAAAACATAACATGACATGAAGCTCAAAGAAGTCGATTTTACATAAGACCGCCCCTTTAAGCCTTCTGCAGTTAAGCCTTCATCCATCATCTCTAACAAAATGCTCGTTCTTGCCACTAAACAAAGAGCTGGATTATTGAATTCCATCTTTATCCACACCAACCAGTGCAAACATGGCCGACGGCTGCTTGCTGGTGAAGTTCACTTGTGATTTTGCCCTGTATAAGGTGGGGAGCTTAGCCGCGAGTGGTGCGATGTCGTACCGGTTTACACCAATCACGTTTCTATACCCTGCTGCGGTCTGAATGTGGGGCCTCAGATTTTCCCATCTGAAATGTTTCCCTGGTTTTTAACATCATTTAATATCAGACCGGTTTCTCTCCAAAGTCCCCACAGGCAGAGAATACAAACGCTCTGTTATTTTCAGTGGCAGCCGCAAATTAGCTTCCCAAAACCATCACCGCAATGATAGTGGGAACATAGCTTCAGATGTAAAACATGGAGAGATATTAATAGTCTACAGTTCTGTGAAGTCACCACTCACTGCATGTCCGTCATTCAGAATGCTTTTGCTTTGTCTGCGAAACGTTCAGAATTACTTCAACCCCCCTCACTTAGATTTTCTTTCTTTCTTTTTTTATTGTCTGCGTGTTTTTTTTAGTTAGTTCACTTTTCTCTCCTCTCTAGGTTTAACATGCCTCACGATGACAGCAACAAGTGCAAGGAGGACGGAGTGAAGTCACAGCAGCATGTCATGGCTCCCACGCTCAACTACAACACAAACCCTTGGATGTGGTCCAAGTGTAGCAGGAAGTACATCACAGAGTTCCTCGAGTATGTCGTGCCTCTTGTTATCATCACGATAACGCGTGTCCGTCTGTTAGGACGTAGCCAGAGAGAGTAAAAATCGCTTGTTCAGACGTGGATGGCGCAGACCTAGTGGAAGTTTTCATCCATGTGCATCCAGAAACATGAACAAAGATGTTTCTTATTGTTTGCCACAGCAAAGCAATAAGGTCAAATGAGAGGAAAACTAAGCCTACTTGGAAAACAAACTACATGAAAGTTTTTGTGGCAAAATGTAACAAAATTGCGGCACTATAGCTGCACTGTTTGTTGGCTTGCTTCTTAAAACTGGAACTGCTAAATTCAGAAGTAACATAAGGAAGAAATACTTTTATAACTCCTTCAGCCTTAGTCTCCCTTTTTGCCCAATAAACTCATCGAACTCCTGAGAAAAAAAAAACACAAAAAAAAACATCTACTCCGACTGTAGGAAATAGTAAATGGGATGATATTATGCGCGGTTGAGCATAAGCAGACGTCTTTGTGGATGTATGTGTGCAGATAACTGACCACTCCTGCTGTACTGAGTGTGTTTTCTGTCTGTTTGTGTCTCTTGTTTTTTTTTTTCCTTCCTCTTTTTTTTTCTTCAAGTCATTTTATTTTTATTTCCTAATAGCACGGGATATGGTGAGTGCTTGCTCGACGAGCCCGTTTCTAGGCCGTACAGTCTGTCGCAGCAGCTGCCCGGGCGGATATACAGTGTCAATAGACAGTGTGAATTGATATTCGGGGCGGGAACGCAGGTGTGCCCTTACATGGTGAGTGGAATCGGGCTTTTGGCTTCTTTAAAGTCACACGTATAAAATGAAAACCTGTCAGTGGTTCCCTCTAAAATACGAAGGAAAGCAAATTGAACATTTTGTTAAAATGCATGCTTCTATTTTTTTTTTTTTTAAGGTGCTGTGCATTAATTGTTGACCTTTGAAATGTCAGCATTAACATGTAGCTCACATGCCTGTGTGTAATTGACAGACTCAGTGTCGGAGGCTGTGGTGCACGAGTCCAGAGGGCGCCCAGCGGGGCTGCAGGACCCAGCACATGCCCTGGGCCGACGGCACCGACTGCGCACCCGGGAGGGTAAGCGTCGCGCAGAATCTGCAAACGAGAAATGTGCATGCAAGGATGTGGGTTCCAGTAGGAGAAAGTTCTTAGAAAACTAATGGGAGTGGGAATGTTTTCAGATACACTTAATAACTGCATTCAATATTTTTGATGAAACTTAACCTTCCTTCATTCTTTTGTTTGTTCCATCTCCGTACGCTCCTGTCATTGAATCTGTTTCCGTTCTTCCTCCTGTTTATGTCACAGCACTGCAAACACGGCCTGTGCATTCCCAACGAGCACGACGCCTCGCCGGTGGACGGAGCGTGGGGGGTTTGGAGTCCGTTCGGTACATGCTCCCGGACATGCGGCGGCGGCATAAAGATTGCAATGCGCGAATGCAACCGACCAGTGTGAGTAGCCGCGTGTCTTTGTAGTGGTGCATGTTTTCATCTGCCGAAGTCAGTGTTCCATAGATCAAACCTCCTTAAGGGGATTCTTTCCATAGCAAGAGTTCAGTGAATCATTGATTGCAGACCTTACAGGGATGTTTTTTTCTGCTAAATGCACACACGTCGGCCAGTCTCGGTGAGTGTAGCCTTTCATCCCGGATTAATGGAGTCCAAGAAACGAATAGAAACAAATGAGAACGAGCTGAAGAGAAGAACTGGCATACTTTAAGTTGCCATACTTTCTTGCGCTCTCAGACCCCGGAGCGGAGGAATGTACTGCGTCGGCCGGCGGATGAAGTTTCGTTCTTGCAACTCTGAGCCCTGCTCCAAGCAGAAGAAGGACTTCAGGGAGGAACAATGTGCTGTCTTCGATGGAAAGCACTTCAACATCAACGGTCTACCTCCAAACGTCCGCTGGGTTCCCAAATACAGCGGAAGTGAGTCCTTGTTTTCATTTTCTGCTGCCTGCTGCCCAATTTTAGCTGGTGAAATGTATTAATCAGCGTAAGCCTTGCACCGACCAGCCTTTGTTTTGTCTCCTCTGTCAGTTCTGATGAAGGACAGATGTAAGCTGTTCTGCAGGGTGGCGGGCAGCACTGCCTACTATCAGCTCAGGGACAGGGTCATCGATGGCACGCCATGCGGACCCGATACCAACGACATCTGCGTCCAGGGCCTGTGCAGGGTGAGCCTGTTCATACTGAGTGCTTAAAGACATCCCGGCTGCATCCCCTGGCGGGGTCCGTTCGTGCGGCACTCCCGTGCCTTTTAATGACTTCCACATCCCTCCAACATCTCAAATCCTTTGCCTTAACCAGACCGTTTCCTCAAATCTGACGTCTAGATTTTCAGTTTGAAAGCTTGATTGCAAACATGCCCTGCACATCAAACGAGCCAGTGGGCTTCCCTGTGTACATTCGGAACCACACACAGAGCTTTGGGTTTGACTGTGGCTCAGGAAGTCCCTCTGCCCGGACAAGTGCATTTCATATCCAGAGGTTGTCACGACATCAAAAATCTGTTTGTCTTAAGGCGGCGAGCTTTGTTCCATGCCGCTGTTCGAATTTGCAATGTTTCGTCTGAGTGCTACACACAGAACGCTGCAAAAGAAATCACGCCCTTTGGCGATTTTCAACGCAACAGAGTCAAAGTTCAAACCTGAACCTTATTCATCTCACAGACACTTTCCAATACATTCACGAATATGCAGTACTTTGCGTTGCCCTGCCATGTCGAGTCTTTCATAAGCAGAGTCTTTAAGAGTCGCCACGTTACATTTGTTCTTTCACGATCTGTACATTTTTACGTAAAAATAGCCAGATGCTTTGCATGATGACGCAAAGTTGTGCTGCGCCATTCACATTAACAAAACACTTGTCTCGCCTCTTCCCTGATGGAGCAGCAAGCGGGTTGTGATCACGTCCTGAACTCTAAAGCCAGGAGAGACAAGTGTGGTGTCTGCGGAGGCGACAACTCCTCCTGCAAAACTGTAGCAGGACCGTTCAACACTGTACGCTACGGTGAGCTACGACCTTCTCGTCCCATCACTCTCCATTCTGGATCCTGCCGCTCTTGTTCTGTGTTTCAGCTACCATTAAATTTGACTGTCCTTTAGAAAAAAAAAAAAAAAGACGTAATTTGTTTAAAATTGTTTATATTTGAGATCCAAAGCAGGTAACTGTAACAATCTAATCACATTTACAGGCTATAACGAAGTGGTGCGAATACCGAGTGGTGCTACAAACATAGATGTGCGACAACACAGCTACTCAGGGAAGCCGGAGGACGACAACTACCTCGGTGAGACTACGCCGCTGTTTCAGTCATATTGTGCTTTGTGTCTGGGAGTTGTAGTCAATCAGATATTCTATCTCGTCTTAAATATCTGCCTGCCTGTTAGATTTATTGTGAAGTCGTGTACTGTAAACTCAAGCACTGTATGCATACTCCTCTTTTATTGAGTCAGAACCAGGCCTGTTGGTGCCAATCAGGTGTGGTCAGCCAGGTTAGACGCTTGGTTACCTTGATGCTAAAGTTCGCGTTTTTGATTTGATCTAAATCAAAAACTCGGGACACGTTGGATGCGCTCGACGCGTCAAACGGTTCAAATTGCGCCGCGATGACCCTCCACGTGTAAACCAGACGGGCCTGACGCTCAAAGCGCATTTGGTGTAAGAGTGCCTGATGCACACTGTTAATTTTAGTGGAGGATTTTTGATACTGTGATGAAGTTTAAAAATAAATATCCGGTACCGTCTGCCTAAAAGCTAAATTGAAAATCAAATCAGAAGAGAAATAGTTCAGGGATGAAAATGAACCCTCTTTCATTTGGTCGTTCGAGTCTGTGCATAGGGTTGAACTTGTGGGGTGAGATGAAGAGAAGCTTGCGTCAGAGACGGCTGTTTATCACTGCATTATGCTGCTGCTGCTGCTGCTGCAGGAAAACAAAAGCCAAACTTATTTTTAGGTTTTCTACACTTCCCCACCAATAAATGTGTTTTAACTCCACAGCTGTGTGTATTTCACAATGTCAACCTCAGAGCGTAGTTTAACATTAATCACCCTTTTCTACACAAACGGCTTGAAAGGTCCTTTTTTTATGTGTATGAACAGGCCGTAGATTTCTTAGAAGGATTTGCACTCTCGACAGTCATAATAATGTAACGTGTGAAATGGTGAGGAAAGAAAAGGCAGGAAATTAGCTCCATAATCGCATTAGAGTGAATGAGTGCAGACGACCCCGAATGGGACTTCTCCTGGAAAAGAGGATTATTTTTTTACTTCTGCCTTGTGCCTCAGTCTACCTTTAAATGCTAACATAAACCTTTGTGTTTCTAATGCATCCCCTTGCATGCGGTGCCATGTGATCGCTTAAAGTAAGTGGTGCTGCCCCAAACACAGCTTTAAAACGCATGCAGCTCTGGAGATGATTCCACTCGAGTTGAGCGGACGCGGCTTGATCCGAAATGCAATTACGAGAGTCAAAAACGGTTCGTGTCTCCCTGCAGCGATATCAAACAGCCGCAGAGAGTTCCTGCTCAACGGAGACTTTGTGGTGAGCATGTTCAAAAGGGAAATCAAAGTGGGAGATGCCGTCATCGAGTACAGTGGCTCCGACCACGTCATCGAGAGGATCAACTGCACCGACCGCATCGAAGAGGAGATCATTGTTCAGGTAAAAAGAACTTTGGAGAAAATCTCCTCATACTAATGGTTTTCCCGTTGAACCTTTTATTTTTTCACATTTTAGTATGTTGTAAAGTGTTTTATTGGGATTTTGTGCATCAGACCAGCACAGAGCAGTCTCAGAGTCGAATGTAATTAATCCAGGATTTAATTTGTTCAAAGAATAGCAGTCTGGAAAGAATGGCTCTCATTTGTATTCACCTCTCTCCGCTTTGATGCCCAAAAATGCAATCTTAACAAAAATCCAGTCCAGAAGGCAACTCTTAGTCATGCACTAAATCAGCTCTTTGTGGAAGAAAGCTGACATGGAAGCAGGTGCTTCGGTTTTGTTGAAATCCAATCGAATCTTTACGGGCCTCTATGCAAAATGTGATGCATGCTGGGAGAATAGCTGTGTGCGCCGTCCTGGTGAAACACAGAGTTGGCGGCGTCATAGTGTGAGATTTATTTTTATTTTTTTTAAACAACGTGACGATGATAAATTCATCACAATAAATGGTGAACGATGTGATAAATGCCCATCTCTGTGTCTAAACGTCCAAAGCTGTTATGTTTGTGGCTATAACATGACAGAATGTGGAAAAAAGCATTAACGCGTTAAACGAGTGAACAATCCGTCGCTTCATTTTCTCTTCTCACCGTGTTGAACTGTACTTCTCTGTGCTCCCTCCAGGTTCTCTCCGTTGGAAACCTTTACAACCCAGATGTCAGTTACTCCTTTAATATCCCCATAGAGGATAAGCCTCAGCAGTTCTTCTGGGACGCTTACGGGCCCTGGCAGGAGTGCAGCCGCCTGTGCCAAGGTGAGGCGGGGGTTGAGGGTTCAGCAGGGGGGGTGGAGGCACATGTGGTTGGCAGGCCTTAGTGTTAGAAAAGTTTGCAGATAAATGCGACGCTCCTAGCAGAGAAAACATGGAAGATGGCAGACGTGGGAGCCTCACAGTCGCAAGACATTCAAGACGAGAACCGCCTTGAAAATGTCGCTTGCGACCGAGTTCATTTTTACAGCAAGTGGGCTGTGATATATTACCCTCCCCGACGTGACCGTGGGTTTTTCAGAGTGGTTCGGGTCTGTGGGGGCGGATCGCAGGTAAACTCGAAAAACTTGCTCTCTGCCGCGACACACTTTGAATCTCTTTCTCTGCTTCTTGACACGACTCTGTCGGGAAGACCGCGCAGCCGGAGCTGGAGGGAAAACTGAGCAGGTCGCACAGCAAGCATGTAATGTCCTCAGCAGGAACACACTAAGCTCTCATTGCACTGAAACGCAAGACTTGGCGGTTCTCACCTACTGTTTGCAAGTACTTGAGCTTTAAATAGGTGGTCCGTGGCATTGACGTATTAAAAACGCTAACTTTAAAAGATGCATGCATTGTAAGGAGTCATAGTAAATGCTGACGTTGTTATCATGTTTATGAAGAATAAATCCTAGTTTACCTATTTTATATTTATTTGGTCTGGACCCAACACAGAAAGCTCCAGTTGAACTTGACCGCAAAGAGAAAAGTTTCATTAATCAAAGCAATGCATACAAAACCTCTTAAACGATACTTACTCAGTTCTGCTGTTTTGCATCTCAACAGGAGAGCGCAAGCGTAAGATCCTCTGCAGCCGAGAGTCGGACAGGGTGGTGGTGTCGGACCAGCGGTGCCACAGTTCAGCTCGGCCCGCTGCCATCACTGAGCCCTGCAACACTGAATGTGAAGTGAGGTCCGTTTGACCGATTTAGACCGACTTTTCAGTGCCCAAACAGGGCCCGCTCAGTTCGTCTGCTGCTCTTCACTTTGTACGGCACTTTTGAGGGACCCGTCCTCTCTCTGTCTCTCATACCAGATGGCACGTGGCTCGTAAGAGCGAGTGCACGGCCCAGTGCGGCGTTGGATATCGCACTCTGGAACTGTACTGCGCCAAAATCAGCCAGTCGGATGGCAAGACCCAGAAAGTCGACGACAGGTACTGCAGCGGGCAACGCAAACCCGACGACAGGGAAGGCTGCCATGGCGACTGTAACCCTGGTGGCGGCTGGGATTATTCGCCCTGGTCAGAGGTACGATTCTAGCAGGACGGGAAGGGTTTTGTTGGATTTTGCTTGGCCATTCCCTCCTGTTGACGGCCGGCTATTTTGATCACAGTGCTCGAAGAGCTGCGGCGGAGGCACGAGGCGGCGGGGCGCAGTGTGTCGAAAGTCGTCCGGCGGCGAAGACGACGATGAGAGCAATTGCAGTCAGAGGGATAAACTGACCGTCCAACCCTGCAATGAGTTCCTCTGTCCACAGTGGAAGACTGGTGACTGGTCTGAGGTCAGTTGAGGAATGATCGCATGTTTTTTTGTTGTTGTTTTTTTTTAATAATTCTAAACACCTTATGACATTAAATGTGTGTTAAGTAACTTTTACAAAAATATGGTTTTCTCCATATTTGTTAAAACTGTCACCATGTTGTCAGTTTTATACGAGACAGGATAAGACTGAACTCCTATTGCGGCATGGAAAAGTGGGCCGCTCCCGATCAACAACAACCAATCAGAGCCAGGAGGAAAGTCTTAGGGCTGTCTAACATCCTGGTGTACATGCTGCTCAACAGCAGAGAAACTTACCATTACAGAAAAAACGGTTTATCCACTGTCATTGCGGCCACGCTAACTAGCCCTAGCATTCGTGGCAGGCTGTGTTGCGGGGGAACCAGCTGTTGCGTAGCAGAGAGCAAGGCGTAGGATGTGAGCGGTGCGTACACCAGAGTGATTGACAGCGCTGAGACTGTCCTCCTTTCTTGGACTGGTTGTTTCTGGTTGAGTCGTGTATTTCTGCATTTAGTCCTGGCAGCACTGGGCGAAGGCAGAGGAGGTCAGAGATCTTTCTTATATGACGTTGTCATGACATGATGGTAATTTCTACAAATGTGTTAAAAACATATTTTTCGTAAAATTACAGACTGCAGCTTCTAACTAAAATCTATGCAGACCTATTTGCTTTTCTGCAATTTCAATTCATTCGGACCAAAATCTTAGGACTAATTTGGTTTGTCTCAGTTGCTTTAAATTATCCACTTCCTCCATTGTAAGTGAGTGTTGGGAAAGTGGTGATTGCAGGGTAGAAGCCTGCTTAACCTCTGCTCAGTTTACACATAGTGAAGCTTGCAAAACTGTGGGCTGCTATCCAGGATTTTTTTTTTTTTACATGTTGCTGCCAAAACACTTCCACTGTTCTATATACATATGCATAATCACACTTCCTCTGGCCTCTCGCTCCCATGTGACGGCGATTTGCTCTGAAAACGTCTTCATTCAGATCATCGTAAACAGGGCAGTTGCAACAAACACAATTAACGTCTTGTGCTGCTTCTGTGTCGCTTTCAACATTTTCCCTTTCAGTGCCTTGTGACGTGCGGGAAAGGCTACAGGCACAGACAGACATGGTGCCAGTTTGGTGAGGACCGCCTGGACGACCGCTTCTGTGGCGCGGCCAAACCCGAATCGGTGCAGACGTGCCAGCAGCAAGAGTGCGCCTCCTGGCAAGTTGGACCGTGGGGACAGGTGAGTTGTCCCTCTGCAGGCTTATTGTGTTTGCTAACACTCAACGTGTTTTGTTTCTCTCGAAGATTTGAACAAACGTAAAGTCAGGGTTCCCGTGACTAGAGAGAAATTAGCAGCAGGTAGTGACGATTTAGACATTTATTTGCGCAGGTTTTGGCAGGTTTTTGCTCCAGCATGTTAACCCAACGCCAAAAGCCGGAGGGAAAACATCAACTATGAAAAAAACAAAATCTAAGGTTTGTCATCATGACGTGAAAAAGAATACCAACGAGTGGAAAACCTCCTCCTGACCTTCTTTGCGATAACCAGTTTGGTAGTTTTGGAGACTCCTTTTTCCATGACTGTACATCTACAGCTGCAATTATTTATGCAGAGCTGATTTCAGACCCCTCACCGGTGCTAATCTAAACGACCATGATTCACAGATCTAATTCAGTCTGCGTAATTAGTGGAACGTTACAGGCCAGATTTTTCTGCAGCTGATTTGTGCTCAGGAAGCAGTCGCAGCTGCGGCTCTCTTCAGAACACAAGCGCAGCTACTTTTGCATGAAACTTCATTCTGTTCTCATTGTTATTGATAAATTTAAAGTACGGCCCCAATGGATGCAGCAAGCCTTGTGATATTGTTCATATCCTTTAAAGTTTTCTACGTTTTGTCACGTTACCGCCAGCAACCTCCATGTATTTTAAAGTGACGCCTTAAGCAATCCGGGGCGGAGTGGTCAGAGATGAGAGGAAGATGGATGAAGTTAAATACAGGTGAATCCAGGAAGAAAACCTGTTGGATATAAAACCATTTGAACTAGGCTGTGGTTGGGTTCCCGACACCGACAGCAGACATTAAAGGAAATATTTTACCCTCCACACATAAATGGAACTCGATCGTCTAATTAGGCTCAAAGCAGCGGCTTGTCGACTCAGACCAGCGATTTGACGCTGCAGATTAGCTCTTAAACCTCCAAATCAAACAGAGCTGGAATTTCCCAGCTGTTGATCCGTCAAAGAATGGGAAAACTGCGACGTGTAAGAAGCGCAACGTAAAAATTCCCCCGTAGAATGTGCACTGAAACAGGAAATGTGCTTGTTTTGATATATAGACAATGTAAGCGGGACAGATCCCCCTGAATGGCCGTGTGATAAAAGCCTCTTCCTGAAACGACGCATACGGCGCGGTGTCTGTGTGCATTCTCAGTTTGTAAACTGTGCACACAAAACTTAACACCCAAAAAATGCGAAACATTCCTGCGCCTCCCATCAGAGGATGTGCGCATGTTAACGTGCATTTGAAGCGGTTTAATGAAGCGCGGCCAAATGGTAGCTAAAGCCGCCGCCACACAAGTTTGACCCTGTTTCACCGAAGGCAATGAGCCAGAAGCGAGCGCGGGATTGTACCCTTTGACTTGGCAACAGTGGAAAAAACAGCCGGAGCGACGTATACGAACTCCTTCTGCTCCCCGTCGGCGGGAAAGCCCTCCGTTTGTTAATGTGGAGAGTTATTTATTTTTAGGGGAGATTTCATTGCCTCCTCGGGTAAACCAACTGCTTTTGTGCTTGCCTCTCTTTCTCCTTTTCACAGTTGTTAACATTTCCCCTCCACTCCTTTTTTTCCCCTCTCTCTCTCTTTCTCTCTCTCTCTCTCTCTTTGAACTCAGTGCACTACCTCTTGTGGGCCAGGCTACCAGATGCGAGCGGTGAAGTGTGTGGTGGGCTCCTACGGGGCTGTCATGGACGACGCTGAATGTAATGCTGCCACGCGACCCACTGATACGCAGGTGAGAGGGAACGGCATCTCTGCGGCGTCCCTTCGTCTCCACGTTTGTCTGCAGATGAAGGAGACGGCGGGAGAAAGCACGCATGTCCGTTCGCACCAACGCAGACGAAAGCGAGCGGGTCTCATCCTCGATTCTTGCCTTTGCAAATTGTCCCCTAATATATTCACATTATGTCATCTTAGGCATGTAAAATCTGAAAAGTGTGGCGTGCACTTGTATTCAGTTTTGGACATCTTACGGAAATAGTTATTTCCTTCTGTGTCGATAAAACTTAGTTGTATCGCAATATTTTGTGGTAGTATTGTCATAACGATACAAGTGACCATAAGAACTATTATTACTCTTTTTAGGTGACTGCATGGAAGTGGTTGGCACAAATAATGCTCTTGAAAAAAAACCTACCATTTGTAACGAGCTTCTTTAGGACGAAGTGTGATTTGTATCACTAAAGTACCCACAGTAACTCCATTTAATCATATTCTCAAATGTATTGATATTTATTCATACACTTTTATTGAAAAAAAAAACGGTGGAGGAAAATTGTAAAACTAATAATCCTGACTATACGAACACTTTTTTTTTTCTACACATCCTTCCTTGGAATTTATAATGAAAACGATAAATCTAAATCTTCTAAGAAATTTTTCATGATAAATGATAAACGATACGATAAATGCCCTGCTTTTATGTTGTGCTGAGGAAAATCATCCCACCCCAAGTATAATGTTGCCACTTCCATGTTTTACACTCAGGACAGTGTATTCAGGGAGATGATCAGTGTTATGTATAGTCACTCATAAACCAATATTCAACCTTTTGGACAGTGGCCAAAAAGTCCAGAAATGATCTAATCTGACCACACCCCCTTTCTTCCTTATATTTGCTCTTTCCCCTACATGGCTTAAAGCAATCTACCAGAAATGGTCTTCCTGCCACTTCTTAATGAAGGCAGTTGAGTAAAAACCTGTTAATCAAACATCAACAAACTGGATGTGCTGTAGCGAGGAAACGCCTAAAACAAAGGAATAAAAAGATCAGCTTTGCTGTATTTTGTTCAGCCTTCCTGTGATCTGCTGGTCTGTTCATAAGGCTGCTAGCATCTCGCATGCAATGAAAACGTCAAACTTTGAGTCGTCTTACCTCGGTAAATGTCTGCATTGGAAAAGCGTTGTTGTCAGATCCAGGTGGTTTAGGTACGGCGCATCCGAAGATCAAGTTTTACTTTTAGCTTTCAGGGATTTGTTGAGCTCCTGACCCGCCAGACACCAGGCAGGACCTTTCAGGCTTAAACTTGATTGTTGGTCCAATTTGTTAGAAATACTAAAACCAAATTCATTTCAAATAAAAAAAAAACAACAACACATTTTAGATTAAACTTTTTCCCCAGAAAACGACAGACATGAAAGGACTGACGTTAAAATTCTTACTGATCTGAAAAGCAAATGAACAGTACAAATTGTGTTGTAAATGTTCAGTTTTGATGAATATCTGAACAAAAAATGCCCACTGCCTATGAAGGTTTTCCCTACAAGTCACCCAGTAAAAAAGCTTTTTTTTTTTTTTTTTTTTTTTTTTAGGTTTGATGTTTTAAGATACCTTTGATCTCTATTCCAATGTGTCCATTTTGAAGGGGAGAACATTCCCTTGTATTTATCATCATAAACATGCGCACACACACGCACAAAACAAAAACTACAAAGAAACATACAGTATTTTAAGCTGAATGAGAGGTTTGTTTGGTCAGCGTGGGGCGTAAACCCATTTCAGAGGGCTGATCCTGCAGCGTCAGGATGAGGCCCCCTCTAGTTGCAGCAGTTCTTAATTCCGGTGCCTGGGTCGGCAGAGACCGCTGACCAGTGACCCTGAAGCAGTCGCCTTACCTCGTTGTAATTCTGACCAGCCAGCCATGAAGTGGGCCACCAGGCCGCCATTCCCACCACCGCTCTCTCCGCCAGGCGGGACTCAGAAAAGAAAAAAAAAAGAAAAAGAAATGAAATGAAATGAAATGAAATGAAATTTTATTCGAACATGATACAAATATAAAAATAAAATAGTGCACAGTAACAAGAAGTGCATAAGAAAGAAGAGAAAATACAGATTTTTTTGTTTCAGTTAACATGTCATGCTCAAAATGGGGTAGGAAGAAGTGAGAACTTATAAACTCCTACCCCCTAAACACTTGAAACTTTAGAGTCCTACTGTCATTAAAAAAATCACAATCAAAGTGGCAGTCAGAAGTAACAGTTACTAATATTTACCTATACATTTTCCCATTTTATGCTGGTTTGTCTTTCTAAACCCTTACACCAAGTTATCTGCAATACACACCTTATTGCTTTCTGTCACCCATATGTGTATCTATTGAAAATTACCTCTTTGTACTTTCTTTTGAATTGTGTTAAACTATTGCTTTGTTTTAAATCTTCATGTAACTTGTTCCATAACTTTACACCTTTAATTGAAATACAGAAGCTTTTTCTTGTTGTTCTAAAATTGCGGATCTTGAAGTTTGAGTGACCCCTTAAGTTATACCCCCCTTCTCTTTCAGAAAACGTGCTCTGTATGTGCTCAGGTAACAACTTTTTAGATACTTTGAACATAAACTGAGCCATTTTAAATTCTACAAGCTCGTCAAATTTGAGAATTCTGGATTTTATGAAGAGTGGGTTTGTATGCTCATAATAACCGACATTATGGATGATTCTAATGGCTCGTTTCTGTAGGACGGTTACCGGATGTAAAGAGCTCTTGTAATTAACTCCCCACACTTCACAGCAATATGATAGATATGGTAAAATCAGAGAGTTATATAGAATATGAAGTGATTTAGCATTCAATACATGTCTAGCTCTAGCCAATATGGATATACTTCTACTGAGTTTACTCTGTAAATGTTTAATATGAGGTTTCCAACTGATTTTGTCATCTATTATTAGACCGAGGAACTTATTAGCAAAAACCCTTTGTAGAGTTACGTCCTCTATTTGAACTTGGATTTCAGTATTTTTATAACAGTTCCCAAAGACCATGATTTTCGTCTTGTCCAAATTTAGGGATAATTTGTTATGGTCAAACCATATCTTTAACTTACTAATCTCTGAAGTGACTGTTGAGAGAAGATGCTCTAAATTGTCGCCAGAGGCTAGAATATTTGTGTCATCAGCGAATAAGATAAATTTTAATACATTGGACACTTTACTGATATCATTTATATAAAGATTAAATAAAATTGGTCCCAATACTGATCCTTGTGGTACTCCACAGACAGTCTCCTGCCAATCAGATTCCACATCTCCCAATTTCACAAATTGTTTCCGGCTCTTTAAATAACTCCTCATCCAGTCAGAAACTACTCCCCTAATTCCATAGCGTTCTAATTTTTTAAGTAAGATTTCATGATTTATTGTATCAAAAGCTTTCTTTAGATCTATAAATATCCCTACTGCCAGTTTCTTACTATCTGTTGCGTTGGTTATTTCTTCTATTAAGTCAGTTACAGCCAGCGATGTTGACCTGTTTGCTCTGAATCCATATTGACTGCTAATAAGTAGCGAATGTTTTTCTATGAATTGTTCCAGTCTTTTCTTAAAGAGTTTTTCCAGGATTTTAGAAAATTGTGGGAGAAGAGAGACAGGCCTGTAGTTAGTGAAGAGGTGTTTGTTGCCAGTTTTATACATTGGTTTGACCTTAGCTATTTTCATTTTGTTGGGAAATGATCCTGTTTGAAATGATAAATTGCAAATATAAGTTAGTGGTTTAGAGATTCCTTTAATTACTATTTTAATAGTTTTCATGTCCAGATCATCACAGTCAGTGGAAGTCTTATTTTTACAGTTATTCACAATGTTTATGATTTCTTCTTCTAGTACAGGGTTGAGATATAAGGAGCTGGGATTATTCTCAATTAGATATTGCTGAGTTGCAGTTTTTGTAGTCGGTATTTTTTCTGCTAATTGAGGTCCTATATTAACAAAAAATCTATTGAAATTATTGACGACACTTTTCAAATCAGTAATATTCTGTTCATTATCTATAAAATAGTCTGGATAGTTGTTATTGTTAGATTTTCTAATAACTCTATTTAAAATATTCCATGTTTCCTTAATGTTGTTTTTATTCCTATCCAGTAATTTATGATAATAGTCCTTTTTACATGTTTTTATAATATTAGTTAACTTATTTTTATATTTCTTATATTTGTTTTCTGATTCAGACGTTCTATGTTTTAGAAATTCTCTATAAAGTTTGTTTTTCTTTTTACATGCCTTTTGTATTCCTTTTGTGATCCACTGTTCATTTTTTTGATTGCTTTTCCTGTTATATTGTTTGATTGGGCAGTGCTTGTTATATAATATTTTAAATGTTTTTAAAAATTCTTCATATGCTAAATTCACATCATTCATTTTATATATTAATCTCCAATCGTAGGCCAACAACTCAGCTTGTAGAGCTTTTAGTGTCTCTTCAGACGTAACCCGTCTGTAATGCGTCTCTATTTTTTGATCGTCTGTTTTGCACTTACAGTCGTAGACTATGAACACTGGTAAGTGATCAGTTATGTCAATCATTAATATTCCACTAGTTAAATTATTTTCCAGCACATTTGTAAAAATATTATCAATTAAGGTAGCGCAGTGCGATGTAATGCGACTGGGCCTGGTGATTTTAGGATACAGGCTTAAACTGAACATGGTGTTAATAAATTCTTCAGTCATTCTATGTTTATTTGGATTGAGAAGGTCAATATTGAAATCCCCACAGAAAAATGTTATTTTTTGATTAATTGTTATAAATTTTTCTTCTATCCAGTTGTTGAGTACTTCAATGTTTGATCCAGGGGCTCTATAAATGCAACTCACTAAGACATTTTTCCTTTTTTCCACGAGTATTTCTATAGTCACACATTCAAACATGTTGTCCATCACAGTTGACATTGTTTCGATCAACTTATAATTAATCTTCTTGTCAACATATAAAGCTACTCCCCCTCCATTTTTGTTTTCTCTGTTCTTACAAACCATTTCATAACCATTTATTTCAAAATCTATGCCCTTATCACTATTGAGCCAAGTTTCTGATAAGGCAATAACATTGAAGGTCTGTGAAAGTTGTTGGAGGTATTGTTTGATGCTGTCAAAATTTGCATAAAGGCTTCTGCTATTAAAGTGAATTATTGACAGCTTTTGTTCTGTTTTAATGCTGTTGTTGAACTGATCATCGCTGATCAGTTCAACAACAAGAAAAAGAGAAGCGTTCATAGAAAGAGGGGACTTTTAATACAAGGGCCGAGAGGTGGTGCAAAAGAGTGCGACGCCACGTAAGGTTTCGATCTCCTGCGGGGGGATTTGCCAAAGTAAGACGCGTACAAGTGTGGCAGGAAGGGTGTGCAGAGCAACCTTTAGCGCTGCTGTGGGGCCTATTTGTTTCTTTTAGGAAGCAGAGTGTGGAATGTGTAGTCTACTCAGAGTCTGTGAGACCTGATTAAGGTCGTCATTCCTAGAGACAGGGGGTCAGAGGGGGTCAGAGGGCAGGGGCGGCGGGGGAGAAGGCGGAAGGTGAGGGAAAAGGGGGTGGATTAGGGGTGGAGCTTCGGACCACGCCAGCATGGGCATTGGAGCCCTAAATACCACTCCACTATGACCTGTTATGACAGGGATCAGGGCTTTATGCTGAGTGGCTTACAGCCACAATCCATAGTTTGAACTGACAGGGCAGACCCTGATAATGTTGTTGTGATAAGGTGGAGGGGGCAGGGGGGGAAAAGTTGATGGGAACCATACCCACTTTCAAACATGGCACTGAAGGACCAGAGCCGAGGTCGTTAATGGTGGTCCCTTGTCATAAAAGCCTCTCTCTGATATTCCTGGCATTTTGTTTTTAGGGACAAATGTTGTTACAGTACGGCGGTTTTATTAACCGCCCGCATGAATGGGCGTATGTGTCTCGTATTTCACAGGACTGTGAAGTGGCCCAGTGCTCCAGCAGCCACCCTGTCCCCCCGGTAACCAAGGTCCCGTCTCACCAAGGCCACAGGACCCAGTGGAGGTTTGGTTCCTGGACTCAGGTTGGTCCCCCTTTCTCGAACTCTCCATCTCGTCTGCCGGCTCCACGTTTTTGCGTCGTCTTGACGTTCCTCCTCTTCTCGACAGTGTAGCGCCAGCTGCGGCAAAGGCACGCGGATGCGCTACGTGAGTTGCCGTGACAACCAGGGCGGCGTGGCAGAAGAGTCGGCCTGCGCGCACTTGACAAGACCGCCTGCCAGGGAAGTGTGCTCGGTCGTAGCCTGTGGACAGTGGAAAGTGCTGGAATGGACAGCGGTGAGAGAAGCCGCCACTATCTGCAAAAACACAAAGTCTTACCAAGAATTTTTGTTTGGCTTCAAGTGCAAATATGTCATTACTCATAAAATTGAGATAAAACTAACTTTTCAGCAGGATATACAACCTTGTTTTAAGTCTATAATGCTTGAATATTGATATTTTTAAAAAGCACTAGTTCCACTAGCATTTTTTTTCATTCATAACAGGAAAAATGTCTTGCTGAGTGAAGAAATCTGCCAGTCGAACTAGAACTTTTTGTCAATATTACTTCAATAAATCACAGCGTATGCAGCACAATGAGTGTGCGACGTGGACTGGAGAAGAGGTGCAAGCAGGGACAGAGTCCTTAAGTAAGAGGCCGGAGGAGCGAGTTTCTGGAGCCGATGCGAGAGGCTGCAGCGAGGGGGCTTCGTTCTTGTTTGCAGATGTTTCTCATCAGAGGCGTGGCGATACCATGCAGTCAGACTCCAAGTCCGGTCACTGTGCACCGCGCACACAAATGCACCCCCACTGTCCACCCACTCATATCACCGAGCCAAAAATACCCAGCGACCATCTGAAAGGAAACGGTTCATCTTGAGGCCAAAGCAGATCTGCCGTTCTATAGATAGTCACGCTCTCACCAACAGACATATTGTGCACAGAGGCACATAACACTGTAAAAACCTTCTTTCGTCTCGCCTGAGGACTTCGCAGTTCATTCTCCAATAGTTCATATGCGACAAAAACACCAGGTGCATTCATGGAAAGCTGTTCTACGGTATGTTATGTCAGGAGAAATATTGTGACATAAATGTATAAACTTTAGTAGATGGCTTTATTTAAGGACTACAAGGTTTCCCCCAGAAAACTTGCCCGGTGGTTAGGCGCTACGGCAGTCATTCATCCAGCGGTCCGTCGTGTTTTTGAGTTAAACAAAAAATGTTTGAAGTTGACAGGATATTTTAAAATATTGCTTGATGATTGTGTTATTAAAAGATTGGAAGATTAATACCTGAACACCAACTATAAAGCCATAAAAAATGCAAACATTTTAAAAATAAGCAATGCTTAGTCTGGTGGGGGCACAAGTAAAGCCTGGTGGCCCGCCAGGCTTATAATACACTGGGGGGAAACTCTGGACCTGTCATATATATATATATATATATATATATATATATATATATATATATATATATAAATAAAGATTGGACCTGTCATTTTTGTTTAACCTGAAACGTACCTTCTTCAGGTTTTTCTTTCGAAAACAGACACTAATCGAGTTTTTCTGCAAATGTTTTTGCTTTTTTCATCACGTTTTGTGGGCTGGGTAAAGAATTCACTCTATTCAACTATAAACTCCAAATAATTGAATCCAGATGTTCCATTCACATCCAGGGTCAAAGGCGTATAAATATATATTATATTGCAGAATTGCGCCGCTCATAATGGCAGCACATTGAAGTCTTTTGTTCAAAATTATTTTGGTTGTGGCATTGTTTCTTTTTTTTTTTTGGACCATTATTCTCCCTGATTCATGAAGAAGGAACCAGGAAGGATTTTCTGTTCTACTTTTTATTTATTTATTTTAAATTTTGGATCGTTTGAATGATGCGTCTCCTGGGAGCAGCAGATTAGCATTCCCAAGCCGAACTAATACCTGAACTACGAGTTGAAACGGAGGCTTCCTGGATTCAGAGCAGAAGAAGGAGAGACTTCAATCCATCGCTTCCATTAGTCATGATGGGATGATGGTAACAGGTCACACGTTTCTCCCTAACCAAACGGTCAGACAGCAGCAAATGAGGTCGGTCAGCAGTAGCTGCCAACAGATCATTGTGCCATCTAGGTCATGGATCTATGAAATATCGTCTCTGCTGCCTAAATTTTGAGCCGTTAGCACGCCATGCCGTACAACGAGTGTCTTCAGTCAGAGGCTTCCTAGGATACGTTGCAAGACTGCCCACTACTGGAACTCCTTCCTTCAACACAGCAACTCTTTGAAGATACTTGGATGATATATGAGTTACGTCAGCATTTACTTTCCTTTTGGGATAAAAAAAGTATTATTGAACTGCATCAGATGCACTGGTGTGTGCTCTACATTAAGTGAGGAGAGGAAAGCCATACTGCAGTGGTCCCCAAAGTGAGTCCTCGAGGGCCGGCATCCTGCATAGTTTAGGTCTCTCCCTGGTTTAGTGCACCTGGATCAAATGATGGCTCATTAGAAGGCCAAAGAAGAGCACTGGCATGCTGAAAAGGTTGTTACTACCACCAGGGAGAGAACTAGAATATGCAGGATCCCGGCCCTCTAGGACCGACTTTGGGGACCACTGGCATACTGTTTGCAAGGAGCACAGGAAGAAATAAACTGCCTCAAGATCCTGAGATTTAGAAATGGTTGTAATAAGGAGCTGAAGCCGTTTGGATTTTTTTTTCTCTCCCAATGATTGTGAGACAAACAGAGTTTAAACCAGAGATGAGCTCTTTCATGTCCTCCAGATCTTTGATCTCAAGCACTGAGTAAATGACGTTTAATCTAAAACGCATCGACTAACACCGCACGCTTGCATTTTTCTCAGTGCTCTGTGACGTGCGGCCAAGGGAAGACGACGCGAGAGGTGTTGTGCGTCAGCTTCAGCGACCAAGAGGTGAATGTGAATGAGTGCGACCCAGACGATCGTCCAGCCACAGAGCAGGACTGCGCCATGTCTCAGTGCCCATCCCGTCCCAGCGAGTCCAGACCTTTGCCGTCCTCACCGAACACCATCACCAGGAGCAACGTGGCCCGCAGCCACTCCCACCAGTGGCGGACCGGACCGTGGGGAGCGGTGAGGCGTCTTGCATACTGATTTAAAAATTACTAAGTGATCTTGGAAATGTAGCGCCGTCCACAATGTTTATAAAAGCTTAAAAATGTGTATTCCTTTCATTCTTTCAAAAGTTTAAGAAAAATCTCATCTTTACAATATTTCTAACATTCCACATTGTGACTGAATAACTTTTTTTTTACTACACCAATGGTGTCAAATTTTTAATATTTGTGTTTAAAATTTCATATCCTTTAAATTAAAAATATTTTAAAGGTAATCAAAGTCTTTCAACTGAAGTGATTCTTCACATAAAATCATTTCTATGTCCTTCTGATTCCCAAGACCTTATTTCTGCATAAAAACTCTGGCGACCAAGAAAGTCCCATACATCATTTTTTTTAATGTACAATTTTAAAATGTTATTAATAGTAAGTGCTGTCCTCCTGGCAAAAGTGGATCATACAAACTCCTAGCAGCATGGCTACCAATATATGTGCCATCAGAAATGTGTAAAAATAATTAATCATTAAAGTGAGATTTTTATCCCATTTTGCGTATTATTCTTTATAGATGCTTTTATTGCAGTATTTTTCATACCTTGTTTTTCTGGTAATATATATGGGATATAAATACCTACTATAAAATCTAAATGGCCACTAAGAAACAATCAACATTCAGAAAACTTTGCCAGTTCTGAAAGTTTGCAGATCCTCCTGCCTTTATCTGACTTTTTTTTTGTCAGAATATCTCTTCAAAGATAACCTTTAACCTTGAAATAAATGGGGGAAGTGAAGCTGTTTTGGGTGAGCGTTCCTTCCTCTGATTTGCTGAAAAACGTAGCACCAGAAATGCTGTGACTGCAGACCTGAGGTGGTTTTTACTCTGGTTGCTTTGTGTGCTCATGTACATTGATTTATTATAACAGGTGATTCTTGTGATTACCGTGTATATAATGATGGGTATTCAACTATATTGCAGAATTGCCTTTATTAGCATTAAATGAAAAGTGTCATTGGAAAAAAGAAAATGATATAATTTCTGTTTAAACTTCAAACTCTACCTTTCAAACTCTGAAGCAGTAAGACATATTGTAGAAGCTCCTGGAAGATGAAGCTCTGGATTCACTATAACCACTATAACTTTTGTTGCTACTAATAATTAGCCCACTCACCAGCAGATACCAAATTCTACCTGTTGTCGAATTTGGGACCAGCAGCATACTTAATTTGCATTTGATGTTATTCCGTATCCAAGTTTTGACTTCAGAGCTAAATGAAACACTGCGCAAAGATCCAACTTATTCATATTTACCGAATACATAGTAAAAGGTCCAGTAAAGTGGATGATATAAATCATTTCATTGAACATTATTCCTGGGAATACATTTGACTGAGCACGGTACCTTTTCTCTGTTGACCACAGTGCTCCAGCACGTGTGCCGGAGGCTTCCAACGTCGAGTCGTTGTGTGCCAGGATGAGAACGGTTACCCCGCCAACAGCTGCGAGGACCGCAACCGACCCACCGAGCAACGATCCTGTGAGTCGGGCCCGTGTCCTCAATGGGTCTACGGCAACTGGGGCGAGGTGAGGCGACGCTTCATATTACTGAAGCTTAGATAAACTAGAAACTTTGTCGCCCTTGGATTGTAAAATCCCCGTTTGTGTTGTCTTTAGTGCACTAAGCCTTGTGGCGGTGGGATAAAAACGAGGCTGGTGGTGTGCCAGCGTCCCAACGGAGAGCGCTTCAACGATCTGAGCTGTGAGATCCACGACAAGCCACCGGATCGGGAGCAGTGCAATACTCAGCCGTGTCCTTCTAGTCCTCACTGGAGCACAGACCCATGGAGCTCGGTACGCTCATAAAAAAAAAAAAAAAAAAAGTACTCATCTTTTAAAATATCCATGTTTTTTTTTTTCTCAAACAATAGTCCTAAAGAGGCAGAATGACTGTGGTGCTGCTGCACAGAGATATTAGGTGTTTTTTTTGTTTTGTTTTTATGACTCCATTTCTGGATTCCTCTCTGTCGATTGCTTAGCATTTCTTCCAAAACATTGAAAAAAGTCACATGCAACGTGCCAAAAAAAAAAAAAAAAGCCCTGAAACGACATGCTTCGGAGACAGCTGCGACCATATGAACAAGAAAGCATTTTCTACATTACTAAAAACTCTGAGTGTTTAGTTAAAAACATTCAGGATCAATTTGTTTCACAAAGATGGTGCGGTAAAAATATTGGTTTAAAGATAATTTATTTTTGTTTCTTTTTAACTTATGTAAATACTATTAACTTCAATAATTGAAGGACTCTTTTGTATCCATTTCAGCCAGTCACTGTTCATAAGCAAATACCGATGACCAATTTTGTATATCAGGAAAATACCACAGATGCCTATTCTTTATTATCCAAAGAATGGTTCATAATCCTCAAGCATGAGGCGTTACGATACACAGCTGTAAGAGTTATTTAGTGAGTGTTGTCAGCACGAGCAAACATAGGATATCAGGTGGGTTAAACTCTTTGTGTACTATTTGTTTCATAAGCCTTTTTTTAAATGGCTGTTGGTTTTTAAAAATTCAGTTCGTCTTGAGGCACATGAGGATTTTTAGCAAAGTTACTAATCATAACAAGGCACTTTATTTTACAGTTTATGTACATATCTTCTGCTGAGTTGGTTATTATAAATGGATCTGCATGTAATGATTCTCAACACCTGCATCTGCAGCAGAGAACAGTCTGAGGCCAACACAGTTTAGAGAACCATGGAGGGAGTTCTCATGGGACAATAAGCTTAACAAATACTCAAGAGAACCAAACATTCAAGAGCAAATTTTCATCGTATAAGACAAGTTAAACACAAAGTGCTCTTATTTTCTATTTGTCGGCCAATAACGGATATAGAAAACTGAATCTAGTTTGATTCTTTAATACACATCATTCAAAACGACTTGATCTGGACGTTGATCTGATATTTTAGATCAGATTGGGACATTCCTATTGGCATTGTTTTCTTAACCATTGTTCTTGTTGGCTAGCCATTAATATAAATATATGATTGATGGCTTATAAAAAAAATGGTGGCAGTATAGCAATGGAATGGCCTCCATAAGCCGAGCAGCTAGCTTAATTTGAATTTCTTAAAATCTGAGGGATGGGCTACACATACCTTCAGCTCCCTTTTTGTAATCTCTAATTTGCACTGTACATTGTTATTTTTGGATTCGATACAGGAAGCTGCTTCAAAAGATTTGTAACCATATATTCTTCCATTTCAACATGCAGTTAGCAGAATAACATTATGGTTGTTAGATGGGGGGAAAAAAAAAAACACAATGTACACTGAATTTTGTTGCAAGACTAGGTGTAAATAGAGGTAATCTAGTGTTTATTTTAAGTATGAGTAAAATTTTCACACAAATTGCCACGACTAGCAATTGAACTTGCCTTAACTGTCTTAATAAGACTGAGATCCATTGTGTTGACATATGCCTAGACTCAACAGATGACTAGACTCCAGCTGTCTTTTTTTTTTTTTTTTTTTTTTTGTAGAATCGATACGCCTGAATAGGATGGGTTAGAAAGGAACTAGTGCGTTCCACACCTAGAAGCACCCACTGCTAGCTAGTTTTAGCTAAAGTGGGTTGTTTGATGAAAACAACCCACTGACGCTACCGATGTATTCTCAAAACCTTGGTGTAGCTTAGCTTGATTCTCCCATGAGAATTTCACTCTTATCCTCTACACTGGGATTCTTGAGTCTACTGTCCACTTCAGTAACATACTAACTGTTCATCACTGCTTCACACAACTAAACTTGAAAAAAATTTGTCTAAGTTCTCGTCGACTCTGAAGTGCCTAAAATATTCCGCATCAGTGCTTTACAACAAACAACAACTTCAGTGCAAGGACTGTAAAATAATGTGTCTCATTACTAGAAATCATTAGAACCTTTGTATTCCAGTTTTTCCTAGTGTGGCCAATTTTTTTATTTTTTTGAAAGATATTTCCCCTAATATTGCCTGATGCAAGTGTTTTATATATTTTAGTTGATGTTTGCGTTGCACAGTAAATAGCAGGAAGTTCAAAATGTATTATCCTGTGTTACACCTCATAATACCTCACTTGAAACGCGACACGACTCAACTAGCCATCAGACGATAGCGTATTCTTCCTTGGTGCTTTTTGCCAAATAAGGGATAAGTTATGGAAATCATCACTTTCTTTTTCTTTTTTTTTTTTGCTTTGTTTGGTTCTTTTTGTGGTGCGTTGCTGTTTGGTGCTGCCTTTTCTGTAATTTTGTTTCTTTCCAGGTGCGGTTTATCCACTGACAGCTAAATGCAAAGAGTAGTCAGTTTGAATTGTTTCTCAGTTTCGATTGAACATTGCCATGTTGCCATTAATTGTCAGTCAAATACGGTATACGGGTAAACCATTTGGAACGGATTGCTAAATGTCATGCTTCAAAACATGTAATTCCTGTGACCACAGGGGTGGCTGTTGGTGTTTTGTATCCAGAGCTCCTACTGTGTGAGCCGATCTAATGTGTCTACCTCAGTCTTGGTTATGATTGCTCTCTGTGCACCACCTTTGTCATCCCTGGCACCGGAGCGAACGTGGCTCGCTAAGATTAAGGATTCATTGTTGGGGCTATCCAATGCAGGTGATGGCCCTAAACACAGATCTAAAAAAATATTTTTTTTTTAGTTTTTTCTCATATTTCACTTTGATTTTGCTAACTTTCTGTTTTGGAGGGGAATGGCGATGGTCCAGAATCTGTGGTTAGGGACAAACTTTGCTTGCAGCCCACCTGGTTGGCTCATGGCCATAAATGTCTGTACTGACATCCCACTTTATTTTAAGGGCCTGTTAACACAGCTGCGAGTAGTTTTTTTAACAATCATTTGCTAATGAGAACTATTTGTTTCAATGACTCCCATGTGTGATTGCTAAGAGGCAAAAAGTCAACATCTAGGCAGAAATCGCAGTGGATTTTTAATGTTCCCCATTACATTTTTCCGTCTGTGCAGTTTGGTTTGTAGTCCGGTACTTGGTGCAAATGGCACTACTAAAACCCAAAATTAACAGGCTCTTAAAATAAGTATATTTAATGTCTCTTATTCGCAAATGGCAGTATTAGTCTGTTGCAAATTTATTTTCTGTATATTTATGTAATTACTTGTATTTATTGTTCCTTTATTATCATGCTGTCAGTATTTAATTTTTTTATGGTTTTTGTTGGATTTCTGTGCATTTCCAGAAAAGGTCATGATTAAAGTGAAGTAGAGGTACTATTCAAGGCGTTTTATTTCATTCTTATTTGAATAAACAATATATCTCTTGTCATGGACAGTGAGCAACGGTAACTTGAAAGACAATTGAATTGGAAACGTGGACTAAAGGGATGATATGGGATCGTTAGCGAGGTTTTGGTAAAAGGCAACAAGCAGTAAATGCCATGCCTGTGGTAAATAACGTTCTTGGCGTCGTCATGTAGTGTAAATCCAGGTTAGTTGGTGCAGAAAGCTGAAGCTAGTGGGTAATCCGAGATGAGCCAAGAATAAAGTGCACTTCTACTCTTAAAATAAATCCAATCTCCAAAATGTCAACAGTTTATGCAATAACAGTTTGATGATATTTAACCTGTCATCACTTTTGCATTGGGCAAATAATTACACATTAAACAGCCCATCACCAATGGTCTTCCTGTGTGAAGCAACACAGAATTACCAGTTACAGTAATTTAATAGAAAACTGATAGTGTTGAAATCAATAAACCAACATTAATTTAAACTGCTTTTTCTTTTAGCACCTGTAAAGACTATAAATGAGCAATTCCCAGTATGTCTCACCCCAGAAAATCATCCCCTTTATCTACTTTTCCTGTAAAAATAGTAACTGACTACTGGGTAACTAAAGTGCCCAATGCAAACTTTTTGTTGGATTGAGTCAAATAGTATTTAGATAAACCACCTTTATGTTTAAAGTTCACTTAAACCCCTCTTGGATTAGCCATTTGCCTCACCCTCCAGCTTCAGTTAATCTGGATTTATACTGCAGTTGACTAGAGCAAATAATTCATTAACTGCCTACAACTTTTTAACAGAACCTCACCTCAAAAGTCCTGAATTATTTCCTTTAAGCTGTACTTAAGCTGTAAGTCTATAATGAAATTATGATGACTTACCTCAAACTTTCCTTTGTTGCCATGAAACAAAACTTCCCCAGATCAAAACTAAACTAAAAAAAATAGGAGAAGCCAAAATTCTGCAAAGCAGTGAAAGGGAAAATTCATAAATGGCTGAACTTTTTTTAAAAAATCTTGACGCTCTCGTTTTTTTTTTTCTTCTTCACATTAACATCTACATCAGGTGTTGAAAACCACTTCCATCCAGATGAATCTCTGCTCTGCTTTGTCACACTTCCAAACTCATTTACTGCGCTCAGTCACTCAAAGGGCTGCACCGACGCTTTTTCTATGATGCATTGTGGCGCAAGCGTGGCTTTGAACTCGCTAGGCCTCATTATTCTGGTCTGCTGTGTGCTGGTGACTCGGACCTCAGTGCAAGCCTGTGAAAGTCACTGGAACAAGGGCAGTGTCAAAGGTCACCGCTGACTGACTTCGGTCCCCTTCTTAGATCATTGTTCTTTCATCATATGCAGAAGTCTGATAATTTAGCAAGAAATTTAGAATAATTGTTACTGGGTCACATTTGATACAAGTTTTCTGAATAGAAATATTAAAGACAAGAAATGTAGCAGGTTGTTACCCAGCTGGAGAATAGAAGCCTAATGAACTGGTTCAATTTGCACAATTGCAAAAAAGGACAACAAAAAAAAAGTGAAAGGAGTGACGTCACATCTGAACAGAGGCCCAGCCTCGGTGGTTTGAAGTGGGCTGTAAATAACTTGATGAGCTAAATTCTCTCTAAACCCCTAGTCCCTCTTCTTTTTCTTTCTGTTAAATTCTAACTGAATGGATAAATTTCACGTCTTGACATTGATTGAAAAGAAATGTCTGCTGCCACGTCTAAAACTGGAACCTTCTGCACTGCCGTTTACTAAAAGTTGTCACGCATAAAAAAAAGACGTAAGCCACACAGTCAAAAACATTTTTATTAAAGTTGAAGGACACCTTTAAAACAATCTACTTATTGCACATGTTGTCTTTATTCAATGAAAAAATAACTGATCATTTTATCAGTTGAATGATCCAACAGTCTACCAATAAAGTTGCACTAAATTTGAACAAACATAGCACAATACAAGTACTTCTTCTATCTTCAGAGGACAAAAAAGCTACGAGTTTAATGTTGCTTCCCCCCCCCCTCAAAATCGTCCTACCTTTCCTCCTCCTTCTTGAACGAGGTTGTGGCGAGTTCCCTGTCCAGTACGGTCCAGTCTGGACAGAGCTGCACACTGAGCTGTGCACCCGTTCAACCCTGAGCCTGTCGCTTTTTATCCATCCACGATGTGAAACGCCCCCTTTCAGATTTTCCGAGCACAGTCGATCCCTGCTCCAATCCCTCCTGTAACCCTACTGTGTGTGTGTGTGTGTGCCTGCCTGTCACACAGAGTTAAGTCCTTCAATAACTCGGTGAACCCGGACGTGAAAAAACTGCTACCGGGTGAACCGGGCATGTGTCGGCACTGGACTTTTTTCCTTTTTGTTTTTTTCCCCCTTAAATTTTATATATATATATATATATATATATATATATATATATATATGTATATATATATATATATATATATATATATATATATATAGTTACCCTATTTAAAGTTACCCTATTTATTCTGTTGGTACTGAGATCTCCATTAGTTTGGTGTTTATTATTGGGTAAAGCACAAAGAATAACTTCTGATTTCCATTGTTCTCTTCCTCCACCTGCTGCAGTGCTCGGCCTCCTGCGGAAGAGGTGTGAAATCCCGTAAGGTGAGCTGCGTGACCGGGTCCGGCCGCTCCGTCCCGGATGAAAACTGTCGCCACTCGTCCCCCAAACCCAGCAGGCAGAGGCGATGCCGAGGCGGAAGGTGCCCCAAGTGGAAGACCGGCGCCTGGGGAGAGGTACGGAGCCTGTCTCTGGTTCTCACGCTGCCAGACACGTCAGCCCCTCCTCATTCCCCTCTGCTCTTTTACACTTTTAATGCTTACCAGGTTCTTTGCAACTCCGTCTGCGTGTGTGTGAAACATGTGCAGGGCAACCTGACAGCGTTTAAACACAACCACTAACTAGGACGGGGTGCCTTGGCAGATCACAGCGTGGTGGGCCGAGGGCAGAGGCAAACGGAGGGGTTGAAGACCAAGGCTGTGACACTTTAGCGCAGTCAGTTGAACAGCTGGAGGGAAGTGCAGGCTCTTTGATCTCGAGTAAATCTACCCTTACTCAAAGTAAATCTACCCTTCCCTGTATTTTCTCTTCCTCTGCCCCTCACCTTCTTTTCCTCTCTGTCCCTTTTATCCTCTGCCTCACTGTAAGCCTGTGCCTCCGCAATGGAAACCACATGTCGTGTTTTTACTTCAGCGTTTCTACAAGAGGCCGTTCTCTCGCGTCACGTTCCCAGACAAACTAACAGATTGCACCTGGGCGTCTGCATTGTGCTTGTTCCATCTCTCTCTCTCTCTTTTTTTTTCTTCTTTTTTTCCCGCCCATTTTCCTCCTTCCTCCCCATCTCCCTCTGAATTCACTCCATCGCTCAAGGCGGTGACACACAAGTGCTGTGCACACGTCAAGAGGGGATGTGCTTCTCCTCAAAACAGCTGTGGAGCAGCACGCATGCCCCGGAGTAAATGGGAGCAATCAAAGCGCTGGAAGGAGAGTGCCGTGTCTTGCAAAAACTATTTGCGCCAACCTTTTCTATCTTTTGACATGTCCTAACCACAAAGTTCAAGAGATTTTACTGGGATTACATGTGACAGACCAACACAAAGTAAAGCACGTCATTTTGAAAAGGAAGGAAAATTGTACTTCCTTTAATTTATTTTTTGCAAAACATTCAACCCCTTCACTCTTTAACCCTAAATTAAAAAAAAAAAAAAGAAGTAAAACATTGTAACAAGTAAACCGTTCAACTTATGTTGAAATTTTGCCCATCTGTGTGTAATTTAATCCAAATCTCTGAGACAAGGCCCCGGAGGTTTGTTAGGGAAGATTAGAGAAGAGCATCATGGAGTCTGAGGGAACACAGCAGGCAGGTCAAAGGGAATGGGGGGAAGTTGTAAGGAGGCTTTAAGCAATTTAAGGTTACAAAACAATATCCCAAGTTTTGAACATTTCACAGAGCTTCATATATTTAAAATCTTGAACGAAAGCCTGTTGGAAACTTCAAAAGACTTTAAAGTAGCTAGTGCAAAGGTTTGTCCCCCAGTAGAGCGACGACCCTGAACACACAACCAGAACCACATTTGGAATAGTTTAGTTGAAAGCATTTTCCAGTATCAGAATGCCACAAAATCCAACTAAGAATCCATGGAAATACCTGAATATTGATGTTTACAGACACAGGTAAGTCCAGCAAAAACTGGTTCTACACACTGAATAAGGGGGAGTGAAAAGAAAGGCACACCAAACCTTTCAGGTATTTTGTAAAAAGAATTGAAATAAAATAAATTAATGATTGAAATTTTAAAGTGGGGTATTATGTAAAATTGACTTTTTGTGCTTTACATCATGCTACAAAGAAGTGCTGCTTTTGATTCTTTCCTGCATGTTTTAGAAAACCTTGAATATCTTACGGCAGCCATTCAGGGGTGCTTAAACACTTGCTCTCACCAATCCCTGCCTATTTCCACAAGCTCCTCCTTGCCGCTGCAGTCTCCAGCCGAGCTTTCGCCTCAAAAAGTACCACTCCTCCCGCAGGCCTCTCTCACTCAGCAGCAGCAATTACCAAACGCCTGGTGGAACTGCGTCATGCTAACTACTTCTCAGTCCAATGATTGTAAATGGCATAACGAAGGAGCGTTGTTGTGATGGCCTAAAGGTGGAGTGTTGGAAAGAGCAGGAGCTTCTTAGGGCAAGAGGCAAATTTCAAGTCAAATTTCCTTTAAGTCTTGTTTGATATATACAGCATTTTTATGACAACTAAAGGTTACATAGTTACTTTATTTTGCTATAGAATGGCATTTTGCGCCTGGAAAATATCTAACACCTCCCCTTTAATATAACTTGTGAGACACTACATGTATTGTACATGTAATGATTGTTGCCCAACATCTGCATGTAAGTGTATGAAGGCGTACACATGAATGTGACGGGGGCTCTAGTGTAAAGCGCTTTAAGTGGTCTGGTCAGTATGACAAGAAAGGTGCTATATAAATTCACTCCATTTAGTATTAATATCTGTGGAAAATGGTGCAAAGAGAAATGTGTGTTACGCTCCAAAAACGAGCTTTATAGCTGGAAAAAAGAACATGTTTAAATACAGATGACACCATTATTTATCTCTGTTAGAATTTATATAAATTATATCTATTGTAAGCTCACAACACTAGACTAGAGTAAAAATTCAGTCTTTTCACAGAAATGGCACAATATGACTAAGTTAATTAAAAAAAATTCAAAGAACCCATACAACTTTGAATTACAAGATACACAATTCTATGGCTAAAAAGCAAAACCTGTCAAAAGTGTAATAAAGTTGCATTTAAATACTGATTTAAAGGGTTCATCTCATAAGATTACCATTTTCTTTTTCAAAATGCAAAAACAAAGATATTTGGAAGAGTTACGCATTCACCATTAATATTTAAAATAAGCCAGAGCTAGCTTAAAAAAACTCAAAGAGGATTTGTTTGTCGCCGTGGCTACCGAGTTAAATTGAACCCCATTGTTCCTACAGTTAATGAAATACTTCTAGTGGCTTAGGTTTTACCTCTCCTGCTTTCAGTGTTCAGCCTCATGCGGTGACGGAGTTCAGCGGAGGGAGGTTTTCTGCCAGGTCGGAGACCGCCGTAGCCCCGCGGAGACCGGCTGTGCCCAGCGCTCCCGTCCGCCGTCCAGCCAGAGCTGCCGCGTCGCAGACTGTCCCGCTCGCTACCGCTGGAGAGAAGGGGACTGGCAGGCGGTAAGTCGGAGCGAATACCTGCGGGTTTTAAACAATCCAGTCTGTAAGTCAAAACATGCAGCGTGGCCGCGCTGCCTTACCTGGCACTGGATGAATGTCCTGAAGTTGAGTCGCTGCTCCCGTCGGAGGCTCCACTGTGTTGTCAGAAGGCCAGAGAGAGAAAGACGAGAGGGGAGGGCAGAGGCAGCGAAGCCCCTAGTGTGACTGGGTTTTGTTTAGTTTTTTTCTTCCTCTCAAAAAAAAAAAAAAAAAAAAAAAAAAAAGAGAGACGGAACACCGAGCCCCCAGAATACATTGACGGAAAAACATTTAATCTTTCCAAAATTTAGAAATATGTCACAGAGCCAAAAAGCTAGTTGGAAGAGGTTGGAAGTTGGAGTGATACGGGCTGCGGGTGGGGTCAGCATTAAAAAAATGATTTTTCTGAAACGCAGGTGAATGAATGGCGACATTGCTTCAAAATTCAAGTTGAAGCAAAAAGTACTGATTTATTTTACTAAGGACATAATCAGACAAAAATGTATAAATTTGCTTACTTTTAAATAACATAAATGACATACGTTCGAATAACTGACATTTGGGTCCAGGAAACATACATTTCTAAACCTCACTTTTTTTTTTACAACATTAAACTTCTGAAATAAATACCTGCATTAGGCAACTCTAAATTTAACAGTGCAAACTACTTTAATTCTCAAGACATACTCTATACTTTATATTTACTTGTCCTTAAAATGGTACAGTTGGCTCATCCAACCATCTGTTCATCCTTTCTATCTTCCTTCCTTTATTCTTGCCTTCCTTCCTTTTGTCCTTCCTTCCTTTGTACCTATTTCCAGTGGGTGTTGGATAAAAGTTGGGGTATAAATGGAGAAGATTAGGTTATATTTTATAAACTTCTCTCTTTAGGTAGACTCAGGAAGGTGGGGCCAACTTTGTGTGTGCTTAAAAAGTGACTGAGGTAAATTGGCAATTAATGGTTAAAATCGATTTGCTATTACAATATGCAAAATGCTAGCACCAACACAAAAAGCAGAAATGAGTAAAACACATAGCAATCAGTCATAACTAACACATGTGAATAGGAACCAGCATTAAAGTACAACACAAAAGGAAAATGACCAGAGTTTTCTCTGACTATTTGAAGCATAAGTTAGTGATAGTGCAGGACTGGCCCTCCCCCACATGTTGCTGCACATTGCCAGTCGACTGGTTGAAGGAAAGCTGCAAAAAGAAATATCAGTTTTATATTTGAAATAATAGAAAGCCATTTGAATTCTGCTATTTTAAGCCCACTGAATTTACTTAAAAAGCAGGCTCTTGCTATAGAAAATGAAGTTATAAAACTCTGTGAGAATTCAAAAGTTCTTCGGGGACCCCTGCTGGTTTTCGGTCTCCAAGCAGAACCTTATTTTGGTTATGCCTCAGACTGCTTCAGTTTTCCCACAGCTCTTCCTCTTCTTGAGTACTTTCATGAAAGTTGTTCCCTTTAAAATGCCTGATATTAAAAGTGCAATTAGTTTGAAGAGTTGAAAAACACTTTTCCCCCTCAGCTAAACTCACTTTCTGTCCGCTGAAGGCTTTGGTCGTTTCGAAAGGAAAGTTCAGACGGAGTTTCTTCCTCGTCAAGTTCACTTGATGTCGGATTTGGATCATGAAGCAGCATGAACCGCGTTTCTGAAAACAGAGCTTAATTAGCACTGAGAGGAGTGTGCAAGTCCCAGCCTTTTGGTCCCAATTAATCCCCGAATTCCTGAAATTCGGGAGCCGAGCCTTCAAGGACCAGTATAAGTTTTATTCCTTCCTCTTTAAATCTGATTTTGTCCCCGTAGATGGAAGCTCTGTGACAAATTGACATAATTCATGCATGTCTTGGTGATAGTTGTACTTAGACGCTCTGACACCGTAGTGCCTGTCAACACAACTAAACGCAGCTCTTCCAGTTGTCAGGGTTCAACATTACGGGAGTGACAAGGAGCGGCTGCAGCAGGATGTAGCCATGGCGATACTTCTGACGCAGCTGGAACGTTTCAAGCAGAAGGCTGTTATAGACTGAAATGTCACAATATTTGACGTTTCTCTTCAGCCTGGATACGTTTTTACTCCAGGCTTTCAACTAGCTTCTGTATTTTGATAAATGGTCATATTTTCGTATTTTGATGGTTATGTGTTTTTATCCTGCCTTCCTTGAAACAATGTACAGTTTTCCCTCTAGGTTGCTTTTTGTGCTTTGGCAATTGAGACACAAGTTTGAATGCAGTAAATAATAAATACTGATGCTTTCCAACTGTAGTTTTAAAACTGCATTACCTTAATTAGAGTAATGGGTGGCATTCCTCTAGTTTCCACATCATGTTTTTTTTCACCCTCTGGGGTGTTTCCAGACAGTCCCGATTTGTCTTGGTTGTAAATGGGGTGGCAGAGTGTAGGATTTTTCTTTTGGCCAGTTGCCTGGAAGTGTGCAGCAACAAGTGGGGGAGTCGCAGTGGTGTTCTCTATGTACCATACAATAAGAAAAAACTCAGAAAAATATTCTTAATGGACACTTCCTCTTTGGTCTCTTGAAGAAGAGATTGTTCACACATTGTTTTCCCCTCTTCTCTGATCGTTTGCTTTGACGTTTTCTTTCTGTGATAAAAGCACAAACTAAAAGCACAAACTAATTCATCTTGCTCCTTCCTTCTTAACCTCCACTATACTTTCTCTTGCCCCACCAATAGTGGAACAATCCCGATGTTACACCGCATCTTTTCCGTCCCGTTTCCTCAACAGTGCAGTAAGTCCTGCGGATCGGGCCATCGAAGGAGAGCGTTGCAGTGCGTTGATTACAACCATCACGAGGTCCATGAAATGTACTGCGTGAACCAGATCAGACCGCCGGACATTGAGAGCTGCAACACACAGGCTTGCGAGCTAATCTGGATCACTGGGGAGTGGACAGAGGTGAGCCGATGTTGCGTCTCTGTCCTAATTCGCTCTCGTTTTTCCAACTCCGACTTTTAAGTTTGTCGAGAAATGCTACCCTTCCTTCATGCCAGTGGTTTTCTCTCTCCTCCAGTGCTCGGTGAGCTGTGGTCAGGGCTACCGTCAGCGTCTTGTCTCCTGCAGCGAGGTGCACGTGGAAAACGACAACTACGAGTACGGCCATCAGTCTTTGTCCAATTGCCCTGGAACCCCCCCAGAGAGCTACATGCCCTGTCATCTGGGCACATGTCCACCTCCACAGGAGTGGAGGGCTGGAGTCTGGGGACCGGTGAGCTAGACTGTCCAGCCAAATATTGTGTTGTCATTAAAAAGAACGAGTGAAACGTGGTTAATGTCATTTACGGAAGCAGCGGGCCTCAGTGAAAGTCTGCTTTTAAAAAAATGTGTCGATACCAACCCAGAATCATTTAAAGCTTTACGACATAACACGACATGAGGCCACTATTACTTCTCAAGACAGGAGTGATGCATTCACAGTATACACAAAAACTATTGTGATAAAATAATTTGATATGAGTGAATAATTTGTAGTAATATTAAAAACGATTAAAACAAAATTCTTATACAATGTTTGAAATTTCCCCAGAATCTAATAAACAAACAGGAATAGCCCTGTTTGGGTCTATCTGAGCTATCATGATCATTATCCTAAAGAGATTTGAAGATTACTAAAGTTTTAACAGACAATAAATAACCTACAGAGCTTATCTGAATAATTTTAATTTAGTTAATATCTGATGGGTTTCTTTTTGTAAAAAGGCCTAAAATTGAATGTTTCCAACACACTGTTGAAGAAGCTACACTGCTAGCTTGAAAACCAAACGCTTAACAGAATGAATTATGCCAAATTGAAGTGACTTTTACGTTGTTGTGGTTGTCTTCTCTCTTATTCAGTGCTCGGTAAGCTGTGGGGACGGCGTGGCAGAGAGGACTGTGCAGTGTGTGTCTGCAGACGGACGAGAAAGCAACAGGTGTTCTCCAAACGAAGAGCCAGACAGGAGAAAAGTCTGCAGTAATCCAAGCTGTGAGTGCTGCTAAGTGACCTGAATGCTGTCACTATGCTTATAGGTGAAAAGGTAGCGATTCGCCAATCAATGTCTGAGTTAAATATGATGTGGTATGGGTATCTGTTTTTTGAGTTGGACAACAGCTGAATCAAGTTAAAAAAAAAAAAAAAGAAACACCAATTCTGGTCAAAAGTAGATTTCTCAGTGCATCTCTAGTTATAGGATCAGATCAAATCCAATCCTTGCAAACTCCAGTGTATTTGCAGCTCAGTGTGAATCATTCATTTCAGAAAACTTTGGGTGAAGTAGTCCGCATCCGAGTTTAAACTTTAAAGATTTATTGTTCCGTGTATTGACTCTTCACCCTTAGTTTAGCTTAGTTAGATAGGGTTCATTGGTAGATATGACTTAGCAAAATGTGTGTTCTTGAATAAATAGCATTCTGTTGAGCACTTAGTTTTCTTCCTTTTGTCTCCAAGGCAATTTGCCTTCGAGCTGTCTTCAGATCCAGAGCACAAGCGGCCCCATTCCAGACAGCGAACACTTTCTCAGTGTTCAAGGAAAAGCTCTCAAGGTAAGACACTTTAATCACCTGAGTACAGAAATAATCTGTTGTTTTTCTTCTGTGAAACAGACTCATTGAGAAGCTTAATATTTTTGAAAAGAGTGAAGCTCCACACGCATCTATTCGATTGTACGTCTGGAGTTGACCTTAATTTGCCCATTGTACTTTTCCATCATCTCCTTATCCTTCTAAAACCTCATTGCCCTTTTCCTCCTGTTTGCCTTCTCTTCCCTGACCTTTATCTCGACTCTCGCTTCTCCTGTGTCTCTCTTGCCCTCAGGTTTATTGTGCAGGAATGCAGACGGAGACTCCACAGGAGTACATCACCTTGACAACTGGAGAAGAGGAGAATTTTTCCGAGATCTTTGGCTTCAGGTGAACCTCCAGCAGGACAACAAGGAGAGCCGTCGGGGTTTATTACGAAAATCCGGCTGACTTCTGGTGGCTTTCTCTTAAAATGAGGAAATTCCACAGACATGTCAGCCGAAGCTGAGGTTTTACCTCTGTACTTCTCCAGGCTCAACGACCCTACTCAGTGTCCTGAAAACGGCTCCAGAAGAGAAGACTGCGACTGCCGAAGGGATTACACCGCCGCAGGCATGACCACCTTCTCTAAAGTGCGCCTGGACCTGAGACGGATGAACGTCATCAGTGAGTGGCCCACGCACCCAGAGCTAATGTTTACTCTACGCTACACTCAAATGAGGACTGTCTTTTCCTTTTAATTATGTCCAGCTTCATGAGGGTTAATGGGATCAAGATGTCTGCAGTTTAAACAACAGACATTAGCAAGTCTTACATAAAACTGCTGTGGCGCGGTTGAATCACACTGACATTGCCAAGGAGACTGCTCTTATTGAGAACTTCAATGCCTTTCAAAAGTGTTCATAGTGCTTGATATTTGTAATATGTTGTCACATTAATTAAAGCAAGCTTATCTATTCTAGAGCAACTTCATTTGAGAAAGGGAGCAAAAGTAGTGCACAATCATGAAGTGAAAATAAGCTACGGTAGAGTTTTACAAAACAAAAATGTAAAAGTAAAATTCATCTTTAGTAAGTAATTTGTTCTTTTTGGTATTTCTCTCCCAGTTTTGTGAAGTTGTGTCTGTCTTTTCACATTAATTTTCAAAACTTGTTGCATATTCTCAATTGCATTTGACTCTGGACTTAATCTAAATTTGTTGCATAAAAATGCCTTCCACAGTTTTCAGACTTTTATTCGTGAAAGATACCAAAAAGCATACTGACATTCAAGATGAGTAAGAATGCTTTTGTCAAGACACTGCGAAATGTCGCCGAATATTTCTTTACTCCTTAGCATAGATGCATCTGTGTGAAACGCATCCTTTCGAAACATTTTTTGTTTTTCTCTTGGGTCCCAACGAGTTTAATTTTCTGCTTTTACTCGATGTTTAGCTACAGATTGGCGGTTTGCTTTCACTCGTGATGGCAAGAGTCCTGTCCCGTTTGCCACAGCTGGAGACTGCTACAGTCTGGCCGACTGTCCACAGGTGAGCGCCATCTGCAAACACTAATCTCTACCCTGAGGCATTTTGTTCTTATGTTTATGCAGAACATGTCTTCAACGGCAAAAAACACAAATCAAAACAGAGAACAAATAGCGGGAAGTGCTAAATGGACCCTGCATGCTTCTGTAGCTGGAGTTTGTAAATTATTTCTACGCTCCTGTTTATGTCGAAGGAGTCAAGGGAGCCGAGGATTTATGCTTCCTTTCTCTTTTTGACATGACTTTTACATTCAGCAGGAGCTTTTATTCAAAGCAACATAAAGACAGCGAGGGATACTTTAACTCACACCTCCTGAACCAAGGAGACTTCATCCTTTTGTGAGATGAGGCAGGGGACTGAGGCTTTTGTGCTTAGATGAAACCTCCAATATTTCAACAGGAAAACAAACAAATCACAAAGCAACAGACGGCCCTCTCGCATTTTCTACCCGTTGCTCCTGCCCTGCGTCTGTAGCATCTCCTTCAATTCGTCTTTGTTGCCTTACTCTTGACATTTTTCCTTGGCTGTTGAAAGCTTCGCTCAGCCGCGCCTGCATGTAAACATCTCTCCCGCCGGGCACGATACGCAATGTCAAGAGATGGAGGAAGAGTCTGTTAGACCAGATGATATCACACAAGCAGCACAGCAACAAAAACAGTGTGGAAAAACATGTCAAACATCAGGTTTTGCCAGTAGTGGTTCTTGCGTGTATGGCTCCCTGGGCATGGCCCGTCCCACTGCCGCCCCTCTCACACAAACACTGCTACTTTCTCCCCTTCATGAAATTTCCTGGTTGAACGTAGCACCACTCAACCACTCATGGTGAAAGGGAAGAGGATGCCACAGAAAACTTTGCTTATTCAGCTTGGTACTCTGTGGTTAATTTGTTAGACTACGATTAAATAAATTGTTTTTATTGATGTAATTCTTGTGCCACTCTACCCTGTAGCCTGATGCCGCCCTGGGCAACTTCCCGTTTGGCCAATGTCAAAAACCGCCACTAGGTTTCACTGTAAAAATAAGCAAAGATATAGGAAAGAATCAAAACTTTGGCCTTCAGTTGAAACTATAAGAACGTACCTGTTCTTAAAGCTATGTTAAGAACAAGCACATTAATATGTTAATATGCTGCAACATATTAAAGCATGTCTGTGAAAAAATAAGCCAGTATGTTTTTGAAGCCTTTAATTTAGTGCATGGTTATGTTTACTTTCACAGAACTTTTTTTTTTTTTTTTTGACCACATGCTAAAATGTTGTTAGGATTTGTTTGGAAAACTGTTGGCCCTCCACCAGTTGTTTTCTGTGTCTCTGTTGTTTATGTTCGATGCGTCTCATTATTTTATGTCTCAAAATGCATATTTTTTCTCATAATTGTTTCAAATTACTGCATCATTCTTTCATTTTGCCCTGTATCCACTCTTTATGTTGCTGTCTTGCTTTAGGGACGGTTCAGAATAAACTTGTCAGGAACAGGTTTCAAGGTGGCTGAGGAAATCACCTGGATCTCCCAGGGAAACTACGCGGTGACTCGTATCCAGAAATCACAGGTACCTCATCACACACGCACACACACACACACACACACACACACACACACACACACACACACACACACACACACACACACACACACACACACACACACACACATCCATCACATGCCAAACGTAACCGTATTCAATTTGCTTAGATTCACCTTCATATCGGCTTATAAACCTCTGGTTGATTTTTTTTATTTAGTTGATTTGCTTTTTTAATTCTTGTATCTACGTCCCTTGCCAAATACTAAATACAAATACTCTTAAGTATGCCCACATTTCTGTCTTAAAACCCCTTTTTGTCTCATTTAATGTTGACATTTTCTAAGAAACTGAATGTTGGGTGTTCATTAGCTGTGAGCCATAATACTGGCCAAAATGAATAAGAAATATATCACTATGCCTTTAAAAAAAATCTATGTAATATATTATAGAATGATTTAAATAAATTAATCAGTTTCAGCCCCACTGATTTGTTTTGAAAAATTACTCGAGTGTCAGCTCATGTCATTATTTCTGTGTCCACAGGATGGCAGCAGAGTGACGGGGTTCTGCGGAGGGTACTGTGGAAAATGTACGCCGTCCTCTGGTGACGCTCTGCCTGTCACAGTTGAATAGATATGCAGCAACAAAACAGGTGGATTTTCAGTTATTACAGAAGATAAAACAAATATATCAATATTATGTTTCTGGTTACAAAATAGATGCTGGCAGCAATTTCTTTTGCTCATCTAACACGTTTTCTTGGACAGTTCTTAAAACGGCTGGATGTTAATCGCATTTGTGTGCTTTGCTTTTATTTACTTGCAGCGCTGTGCATTCTTCTTCTGGTGCTCAATTTCCCTCCTCATCAATGGTGCTATGGCCAACTTGGAGCTCAAACTCATCCATCACCTCTTTGACTCATTGTGTGTGTGTATAGTGTAAATTATTCCACTGTAAGTACTGTAAATAGACCGATCAAATCTCTTATTTATTCTACTTGCCATTTATTTTTGTATTGTAAAATAATTTAAAGGTGTTGTTGTCAAAAGCTTGCGCTAAATATGCTAGTATTAATGCAGTTTATGTCAGATTTGCCTTCCACATTTTATCACTAATGTTTAACTTTAAAGTTACTATGCAGTGCAGCCATATATGTGTGTGTGTGTGTGTGTGTGTGTGTGCGGGCGTGTGTGAGTGTGTGTTTGTTTTCTCTCCAGTAAGTCCAGTAATCGCGTTGTGATTGTTGCCAAACCAAATGGTCTCATGCAGTTTTCTTTTGACAAACCAATTACTCCTCAAGCAGCAGCATTTATACGTACAAGCATTATGTAGCGGCTGTCAGCTGCCGGACCTTTAAGAGGTTGTCCTGCAGTAAGTCGATCTGACTCTGTGCGCTTCTGCTTCCACTTACTGAGCCACTGAACTCCTTCGCGACCTCCGCGTTTAAATTCCTCTCCCTTACATGCCCGATCCCGCTCAATTTTCCTCGGATCTGCTGCGCTTGAGGCTGATCCGATCTGAAACCGGTTGTCTGAAGCCAACTGGACAGCGTGGGAATCCTTCCCTCGCTGATAACTCTGGCTTTCGTTTGCTCGGGCTGGAGAGAGGAGGAGGTTGGAGGTCCTTTAAGTAAGTGGAAATCGACGGGGTCAGGTGCTGTAGAAATGTCTCTGCTGTGCAGCTGCGGAGCTCTGGCAGTTTGGCGTCTACAGATTGTCGACGTCTGAGGGACAAAGTTACGCGGGTGGTAAAAAATATATGACATGTACCAGTGCATACAGAAAAGCCTTTTCCACAGCATGATGCCGCCACCGCCATGTGTCACCCTGGGGTGGTGCGTTCAGGGTATTAGCTTTATATCTTCTCCATAATTGGCCACAACCTGAACTCCAGATGACCTGTATTATTTTATTTAGCGGCATCAAAATAAAAAAGGAGCTGAATGCTACTTTTAAGGTTGTGGTTGTAATTTGGTAGAGTTCAAGGGTCTGAATGCTTTTGCAGGGCTTTGTAATTCTGTTCAGTTGTGTAAATGGACACATGACAGGATTCTGATAAAACAGAGTTCAAGATAAAGTCCCCTGGTCCAGCATGCAGTAACCAGAAAAGAGCTGTTAGCCTTTAGTGTTTTTATTTACCCAACAGTTGGGCATCTTCTCTCTATTTTCTTGGTAGAATAAGAGGGAAAAGACTTCACCTCAAGCCAAATAAGATTCCTCAGATACTCTAGAGATGTAATGAAGATGTTGGGGTTGTTTGACCCCAGAGACAAGTCAGTCTGCTAAATTTGCAGTGAGTCTGTCCAAAGTGCTGCTCGTGCGTCGTGTACCTCACGTTCTTTTCTATATCCAAACTGCACATCGTCTTCTGGCCTTCTGCTTTGTCGTTTTATTTAAAGAAATCAGGGTACTTTATACTTTGCGCAGTTTTTTTTATTTTTTTTATTTTTGTTCCTCTCTAGCCACTGTTACACTCTATGACCTGATCTGCTAAAAAAAAAAAAATAAATAAATAGAAAGTCCAGAAGGAAATGCGTGGATTATACATAAAATAAAAAGCCATTTTGTTACTGTTGTGAGCCGTTTTATGCGTGTGTGTGCGTGTGTGTGCGTGTGCGTGTGTGTGTGTGTGTGTGGTATTTCGGTGCCTTACGTGCGCAGCCTTCAGCCAAAGGAAATTCACTAGTCTTAATCTACGACTCGGCAAGTATTTAAAGACACGGGGACGAAAGCAGGCTGTGTCTTACTGAAGGTCATGACTGACAAATGCACTTCTGATCATCAGAACGTCGTCCAATCAGGTTCTCAGGTGTCATAATGAAGGGATTATTTTATTTAAGTGTGTCCTCTTTTCTTTTGTTGGTTTCTTCTTACATTTAACTCTTGTTTACCAGGTAACACAACACGTATCATTTCTTTTACTTTTGTAAAATGCCTTTATATGTATAATTTTTGTTTTGTTTTTATATGCAAGTATTTATTGTACCTATGTATGTGATTGTACATAAAACCGTGGCTATGAATGATTACAGACACGAGCGTTGCCATAAAATGAACAATCTTGCAGTATTATATTTTTTTTTTTTCTTCTGTTGTATGAATATGAGCAGTATTTGCTTGTGCCATGTTAAAACAGTGATTTGTGTATGAAACGCAGACGGGGCGATGATTGGATTGTAATAAAAAAAATGCTTGACATGCGTCACGGTTGTCTGTCTGATCCGCTCACTAATGCATCATTTCCACAGCAGTCGGTCCTGTGCGGTAAAAATAAATAAATAAAAGAAATATATCATGAGAAGATGACAAACTGCTTAATGGTTGCACAGTAAAATTCCCCCTGCATAAAGCATCTGTGTAATTATGATTACGCAGTTTAAATCTTCTGAACAGTCTCGCTCATGGCTTGATAGATGGGTTATACAGAACTAATTTGGTTCTGTTATGGCAGTAAATTACCAGGTTAATTATATTTTTTTTCCCCCTGGAGAGACACTAGATTGGTGGGACATAATGTCAACTGAGGGCTGCGTGGTGGAGAAGTTGTTAGTCATGTTGCCTGGCTGCAAAAAGGTCAGCGGTTCGAATCCCACCCAGGGATTTGAGTATGCCTGTTCTTGCTGGGCTTCCTCCCAAAGTCCAAAAACATGCATGTCAGGTTTACTAGTCTCTAATTGACATTAGGTGGGTTAGTGTGTGGTTCTGGGCCTTTCTGTTGCTCTGGGTTCAATGTCATCCAGGCTCAGTTTATTTTAAACATACTTAGAGCATTAGGCTGGTAGCATAGCTCAGTGGGTAAGTCACCAGTCTTCCACCCAGGAGACCCAGGTTTGAATCCAGGCTGGGGCAAACAGTTACAACATTGAAATTGAGCTATGCCTTAGGCAAGACCCTTGGAGCTATATAGCCTACCTCATACCATGAGAGACATTGATAAGCACGACATGCCGGCTCAGACGTCACCTGGCCAAACAAGGTCTGCGTCAGGTGCTGGGGAACCAGAGCACCTTGATGAAAAATGGGCTACTGGAACAAGACGGAAATGGGCGAGAGATGAAAACATGGATCTTTTGGAATGCTACTACTCAAGTAACCCTAGTCAGAGGGGCTACATGCAAAGACTGTGGGAGGAATGGTTACTTCGACATATACAGTCAACACTCACTGCCAAACAACTAGTAGCTCAGTGTTCCAACATCCGCAAACGGCAACTGCTATCACAACTTGAGATTGACGAGGTCCAACACAAGTGCAACGGCAAGGGGGAAGAGCCTGGACTCCAGGTCAGAAGGGAGTTAACTACAACTACCCGCCCAGAGACTGGGTATGTAGCCCCAGTAATGAACAAATCATCTGAGCTGAGAGAGAGAATCATGGGCCGAATGAACACCAGACAACAACATTGAAGACATGAATGCAGCATTGAGTCCAGAAATGTGCAGTTCTAGGCACAGCCAAGATACTTCGCAGAACCCTCAAGCTCCAAGGCCTCTGGTAGAGGACCTGAGCTCAGAGGATGAAAGAGACCACCCGCGGAGGGTGAGAAGGGAATTTTTTAATTTTTTTATAAATCAGAAATACATTTTCGATACTTTGAAGTTTGCAAGTCCCATAGATCATCACAGACTGACCATTTTCAGCGTCACCTTTATTCTTTCTCTCACCAGAAAAATTCATGATCAAAATCCATGTCCTCTTTCCTTCATGAGAGATTACAGAGTTCCTAAAGTCAGATCACTTTGCTGCTTATGTTTACACATGTTATCCCCACAGAACCACAAATATCATTGTTTGTTTGAGATGCTGGTTGATGGACCAACACAGAGTGACGTGTGATTGTGAAGTGGAAGGTAAATGAATCATGGGTTTCAAGTGTGGCGTCCAGTTATACTCAGTCCCCCTATGAGCCAACATTTTGTAGAAGCAGCTTTTGCTACAATGACGGCTACAAATCTAATGTCTCCACCAGCTTTGCACATCTAGATACTGAAATATTTTCCCATTCTTCTTTACAAAATAGCTAAAACTAAAAGTCTGTTCTTTTTTTTTCAGCAATTAGAAGGTTGTGTTCCAGGATTACTCTGTATTTAGCTCCATCCAACTTCCTCTGGATTACATTCAGCTTCCTTTTTGAGGACCAGCATCATGCTCCCTGAAATTGTTTAGTTAATAACGTAATCCGACATCCTACAGAGGATTTTTGGAGAACAGCTGCATCAACTGTGATGCAGCAATTACTTGCACTAGATTTTATTTAGGTGTACCAGAGTAAAATGGGCTCAATGAAAATGCATGCCACACTTTTCAGATTTATTTTCGAAAAATATTTTTTCCCATGTTTAAATATTACTTAACAATTTTTGTTTTGATATTTATTTTTTTTTGTTCTGGAAGCTAAATCAGACCTGGCACACTTCTGCGGGTCTAAAGTTCACGGGTGAGATGCTTAAGATAATGCGAAACAGAATTTTAGGAATTATGGAGTCCTGACCCATTCCACTGTGATAACACCCACTGCACGCATGCCGACAACCAAAAAAGGAGTTTTTAGCTCTTACCTAGTTTTTTTTTTTTCTTTTGCTTCGCTCCCAGAAATAAGAGCTAGCTCGAAGGCTGTTTCTGATTTGTCGAGCCATATTTAAAGTCTTTAGATTTACAGTAAGGAGGGGAACTTTATAGCCCCAAGTCTCCAGCGTTATCATCATCATTCCTCAAGGTAATCTGGGCTGACTTTGAACTGAGGCCAAACTAGTGCCACACACACAAACTCTAGTTGTTTCACTCTTAAAATCTACCTTGCAAGAGGGACAATTTAAACTTTTATATCGGCTTGTGATTAACCTGAAAGGCTGTCAGTCAGACCTAGAATTGATTAAGAAAGTGGGCAGCCATCTTTAAAATTATTTTTATTTTGCTTTGATACAAAAACACCAGTACTGATGTTTGTTTTGTGTGTGTGTGTGTGTGCGTGCGTGTGTGTGCGTGCGTGCGTGTGTGTGTGTGTGTGTGTTGCTCCATTGGTAGAAACTCAACAGAAACAAAAACTGGAGTTTTTCTTTCTTTTGTTCAGCATTAACACATAAGGCATTTTTACACTATAATAAACAGAAATAAATAAAATAAAAATATAAAAGTGTTAAGACTCAGACTGTGAGTCGAACTGAAGGCAAAATGTTGTAACGTCACACAGCCTCACAAAAGTACTGAATCTGAACAACATAATCTGAAAACATTTCAGATGGTGAAAAAAAATATTTACAAATATGGCACACATTCATAATCGGTACATTTTACCTTTACCTAAATAAAATATAGAGCGAGCAGTTGACTTTCATCCAATCTGCTCTGTGAAGGCCTCACAGGTTTGTGAGAGAATATTAGAAAACAAACGGCATCATATAGACCAGGGAACACAGCAAGCAGGTTTGCATGTTCCCTGCATGCATTACACTGAACAACAGCCAAAAACAATGTCTGGGATTTTTCAACTGTTTGAGTCATTTTGATGAGCTGAATCCAAAACTCACATTGGTTTTAAATTTATGCACATTTATTGACTTACATTCACGAATTTAGATGTCTACGAATGGATTTTTAATTGACAGTAGTCTTACATCATACATAACTCATTGTGTTTCAATAGCAACTAAAACAAACAAGAACCTGACACATGGTTTGACATCATCATGTCATCGATGTTCTCATCTATGATGTCATAAAAGTTCAAAAGATTATGATCATCATTTGGAATACAAGAATCCTCAGTTTGCTTTTCAACTTCGTTGGAGGTAGAACACTTCGAGAGAGACGATTTCAGAGAGTGATTTTAGAAAGTATTAAGTTTTAAGTACTTTTGTTTTGAGGATGTCGCCGAAGAAAACTTAAAACACAGAGATGATTTGGTACAAGACAAAGGACTTTTAGTGGAAAGCAAAGAGGATAACAAATGGAAATACTTTTGTTTTGAGGAGATTATGCCGGAAGACATGGAAGCTTCCTCTGAAGTTGAGGAAGTAACCATCGAGGAGGATTTGACGTCTGAGGACACAGTTGATTAGGAAAGTGTTACTGGAATCAAAACAGAGCTGCACTTGGAAGCTTGCACTGGGGATACTGAAGTAAACACTGAAAACACTTTTGAAGACCTTAATGCTTTTGAAAGTGTTTATGTTCCCCATGAACACGCGGACCTGGCTGTTCAAGCAAGCTGTGACGGTGAGGAAAGTCTGATGAATTTTGAAATAATCTTTATTGATTCTTCAACGAAGGAAGAATCTTCAGTTGATGAAAACTCTAAGGATGGAATTCAAAATTCCACAGACAGTTTTGAGACCATGGATGCTACAAACAATGATGTTTCCTCTAAAGAAGGAAATGCTGGATCTGCTGAGTCACATTTTGATGAAATCTCAGAGTATTCTTCATCAGAAGAACGGTTTTCTGATGAAGAAAACTCAGACAATGACACTCAAAGTTACCCTGACCATATTTACAGCAGGGATGTTGAAGAACTGGATGTGTCCTCTAAGGATGAGGAAGTTTGTTCAGGAAGCTCAAATGCTGGAAATATGTGGGAACATTTTGGAGAAGTTTATGAGTTTTCTTCGTCAGAGGAATCTTCTTCTTCAGAAGAAAACTCTGAAGATGGAAATCAAAATGACACAGATGATTTCGTCCACATGGATGTCAATCTTGACTCAGCTATGTACTTCTCCAAATTTTCCAACTCATTTTTCAATTGTTGGATGAATGCCACCACGCAAAGTATCATAAACTTGACCATTGTCAGAAGGATTGTGGCTCAGTTTCCTGAGGAGATTGCTGATCTTTTGCAGAGACACCATTGTTTGCAAGGTTTTTCTTTGAAGCAATGCACCATCCAGGTAGAGACTTTCCAGTCTCTACCTGGAAGTCTTTGCAGTTCAGACTGAACTCTTTGAAACTCTGCAGATCAGGGATGTAAAACATCAGGACAAGCCAGGAGTCCTGATGTTTTACATGTCACACTATCTGACCCAGTCTGACATCACCACAGACTGTAAGCTGTACACAGTTGACTGTTGTGAACGATGTCAGAAGTGTTCACAAATTATTCATAGCCTTGGTCCTGTCATTCCTCTTCCAAAGGAACAAGGTGACACTACATGTACTCTTCTAGGGAGATACTGGAATAGAATTTCAGAAAATTGTGGCACCTGCAAGTCCAACATAAAGAGTGATTGCTTTTTAAATGGTACTGATGTGATAACCCTGATACTGCCATGGCCAGACAGTCCAGACGATATCAGACATCCTGTGGTACCTGACCCAGCCCTTGAAGTTCCTGTAAAAACTGGAAGTCAGATATACCATCTGTCCTCAGTCATTTGCTGGAAGCAGGCATCAACTTCTGACACCAGCAGCCTTTACACATATCTGTTATATGGAGAGCTGGTGTTTAAGGCAGAGGATGAGCTGGTATCACTGGCAAATATAAACTGTGGAGCTGACATTTGCAGCAATGGGTACATCTTCATCTACGAAAAGGCCACAGAAGGACAGGACGAATACAGTGTTGGGGTCAAAGTGACAACTGATAACAAAGATAGTGGGTGGAACATGGCCCACACAGAGTCATTGTCAAGGAGTTGTGGCCAGTCCGGACGCTTGCAATAGCGCAGACTGGACCACCGAAGAGCTGGATGTGGGCGGCCAATTAGCCGCTTGGAACCATGAAGATGCAGAGATGGAGGCTGGGTACACTGGCAAGAGAACATGGAGCAACCGGCAGATGGACCATCAGCACTGGCAGACGCACAGATAAGTGCTCAGGCACTGAGGAGCTCATCTATCTATCTATCTATCTATCTATCTATATGAATGTATTTATATTGAATGTATATTTATATTGTCATATTTACTGATTCTTTAATATATATATATATATATATATATATATATATATATATATATATATATATATATATATATATATATATATATATATATATACATACACACAGCAAATTTGGAAGTGTTCCATCAACTCCTACAGAGTTAAATTCAACATTTTGAAAGTGTCTATATTGGTCCACTCTGGATGGTGTAGAAATTACACTTTTGAAAGTGTTATTTGTGATATGGTTGAATCAACACTCACAGTAGTTGAAATCAAACGCACATCAGTGTTGACTTACCCAACACTATGAACATGTTTATCTAACACAGAACGGTGTAAAGTATATATTAACATAGAAATCTGAGTTTTGAAATACTACTTGCAGAGTGTGCTGTGGTGGTGCAGGGTTAAGCACAACCTACCATATGGAGGCTCTAGTTTTCAATGCGGCTGTAGTGGGTTCACTTCCCAGTCTTCCTCTTCTCTCATTACCCACTTTTTTTTTGTCAATTTACTACTAAATAAAAACCACTTGAGCAATTAAAACCATTTTTTTCAGAAACTACTGGCCATCAATAATCCCCAAATTCATTTTAAAAGACATTAGATGCCACTTGAATCTACAAAAACACCAGCACCATTTGCAGAATATAATCTACTTTTATTTCAAAATATCAAACAGCACTGACAGCAATATACAACAAAGGTCACACATTCATGGTACTTTGCACCGAAGGTGAAGTGTGCTTTGAAAGTTCATTGGAAGCGGCCATGGATGGTCTTGTGATCACTGATGGTGAAGTGTCTTTGGTGCTGCTCTTGTTTTCGCCAACATGAAGGAGGAAGACTTCCAGCCTGGAAGGAAAAACAGGAAATATAGCAGAAACATTGGGATAATAAATAAATATTATTGAAAAAAAGTATGAACAAAACTAATCAGACTCACCTGTGTGTGTCACCATGATATTCATTCAAATTACTCTGCCCACCTGGTTTACAAGATAAAGCATAATAAAGTCAGAAATAATTACTAAAGAAATTAGTCAGCTTATAGAAATTTTTTTGGACAGCATTAAAAGTCGTGCCAACCTGTCTGAAGAAATGTGTTGGAGTCATCATAACAGGCTTCAGTCACCAACATTTTGGCAGTTTTTAGATGTGCCACAGGTACAAAAGACAAGAGTCAAACGGCTCAATTGCCTCCTCATTGTGTAGATATGTTCTCCAGAGTCCTGCTAATCACCTAATTATTCTATTCAGGTGTGGTGCAGCAGGACAGTGGCCCTCCAGGACTGGAGTTTGACACCTGTGGCATAGATCAAGCCAATGGTCCAGCATGTTCTGGCATCCTTCACTGAAGTGATGTTACAATTGTGGGAGGAACTGTCTGATGTTGATTTCTAAATCAACACCAGACTGAGTGTTGATTTAGACCAGGGGTCCCCAAACTACGGCCAGCGGGCCGGATCCGGCCCGTCTCCACATTTGGTCGGGCCCCCTGAACAATACCAGAGAGCATTCAGATTTTTTTTCATTTATTGTATTTTCCGGTTTATATATGGATTTTTCTTCAACCACCAGGGGGCTCTTTAGCAGGAAGTGTGTCCTGTAAATTGTGGGGCGCATTGCTGCCATCTGTTGGACTTTTAGGGAACTGCTTGACTTATGTTATTTTATCAGTACGGTTGTTTGCTAGCGGTAGAGCAGATGAACACACGTGTCTGCTCTAAACGCCGCATTCCAGGTCGAGTTCTTCGAAGCAATGCCTGTAAGTAGCAGCTTATAGCCTACTTCAAAACGAGCCTTTATGTTAACATATGAGAAATTAATATAGTTACATTCCCTCAATGAAATATATACTAGTCAGTCTCAGTGACCGTTTCACTCATGGGTTTTGCCCATGTGCTTTCTCGGTAAAAATCAATCGAGAAACGCGCACCCCCGTCAACATTCTCCGGCCCCCCACCAGAGAAAGGAAAAGTTATTTGGCCCTCACAGGAAAAAGTTTGGGGACCACTGATTTAGACTGTTGGTGTTAAGTTAGAAATCAACACTGGACTGGATTGCTTTTTGTTTAACTCTTTGGAGTGTTAAGGAAACTAAGACTCAATAACACTCATGTTGTTTTTAACATACAACACTTACACTGGAAATCTAAGACTTTTGAATTTGCTGTGTAATCACCATGCGCCACGATGGACACATTTTTTAAAATTGTCTTTATTCGTCCTCGCAAACATTATTCCCACTCACTTATGTATCTTTACAAGAGGTTTTGCTTCTAAGGACGGTGGAGTATCGGGTCAAGGACGTTTTAAAAAGACCCTGGTTCATAGCACCTTACCGCGGCTGAGTATTGTCCGTTTCTAGGCAACCGTGACAACAGCGTCGGTCCGTAGCGTTCTGTGGTCCTTTAGCTCTCGCCACCAGTGTTTTATTTTGGTCATTATTGTTGCACTTAATGTTGATATGTGTGTGATAGGCGTGTCTATCGGACATTTATAGAAATACGGAACGAATCGCGTCCTGTAACGAATCGCGCCCCGTATCAATACGGGACGCAACATTTAACCAAATACTGGACGATTCCGTATTTTATGGGACGGGTGACAACCCTATTTGTAACCCAGTGTTATGAAACTCTGTGAGACAGGGTGATGCTGTGGGAATCCTTTTCTTCAGCAGGGACAGTGAAGCTGGTTTATTTACCTGAATAACTTTTATTTTATTTTTTTAATTTATAAAACCACATCTAAACAAACTTGATGGCCATGAATATATTTGATCCACTTCACAATTATGCATTTCCTTGTTGTCCGAGTGAAATACATTGTTTGCCAGTGATACCTGCTGTAAAAGTGATCCAGACTTTCAAGATGGAGCAAATCGTGGTAGCATATTCTTTAAAGGAGAAAGGGTTTTTATTCCTTCAATAACAGGTCTTGGTCGGAGAAGGAACTAATGTACTCTGTAATTCACTAGCAGCATCTCTAGTGAATCTCCTAATTATAGTTTGTCCTGGTGAAAAGCAGGCCTTTCATTGGCTGAAGAGCTGCAGGGTGGAGCTGCTTACCGGAACTCCATTCATTAAAGACGGAGCTTGTTTGGACTGAGCCCGCAGCCCGGTTTTGGAAGCGTTTTTTTTTTCTTTTTAAATAGATATTAAACTTTGGGGAGCTTTCCCAGCGAACGGGCCCCTTTTTTAAGTTTCAGTTTTTACGCTCTTTTACGTGGAAAGACAGGAAACTGACCTGTGCTGTTCTGGGATCAGCGCGTCATGTTGAGCCGCAGCTACAAGAGGAGAGATTCCAGCAGATCGGTAGGTTGGAGGGGAGGATGACACAAAGTTCACCCACATCTGTTTGTTTTTGTTTGCTTTGCTTTTATCCTGCGTGATTTACATTTCCGGTTCTGGTGATGCACGCAGCTTTTTGTTGTTGTTTAATGTAGCGCGTGCGTCCCCCCCCACACCCACCTCCCCCTTTCTTTCTGTTTTCTGTCTGTTGCTGCTCAGTCCCGTTTCTATGGAGATGGACTGTTGTACTCTGACACTTGAGTCATCAATGGCTCATCCAGGATTTTTTTCCCTTCTATTTCAGTCTGTCACTTTAAGAAACATCTTGTTGCGTCTTGGGTTTAAATGTGGATATAGAAGCATCTAATTTGAGTGACGTGAATTAAATTAGGTCTATTTATTCTAAAGAAACTTGCTAACCCAAACCCTGGCGGTCAGAGTAGGAGTTATTTGCTTGAAGCTGTGAGTCTCTCATCCTCTGCCTCTGTATCGTCCCTCCAGCTGAAGCCTGCAGAGGAACATCAAAGAGGACAGCCTTGCATCACCTGTGGAGATCAGTGCCCTGGCTTTCATCTGCACAAATGGAGGTAGACCAAAAATTAATTACTGTAAATATAGCTGCTCTGTGCTGTCTTGTTGACAACTATGTCATAAATCAGAAACAGCCTTATCGGTTTGCGCTGAGAAACCTAACTTGACTTCCAGTTTGCCATGAATGAAGAGACTTAATATTTAAATATGTCTTTGAAAAACTGTTGGAAAATTAGATATTTTTTTTTCTAAATATGAGTATGTGCACAGTATTATTACAAAAGAGGAAAGATAAAGTTAAATTTGTGCAAATATTCTCTCTGTTAGGCGTTCATCAGAGTGACAGCCTGGGGAAAGAAACTTTCTCCCTTTCTTTGCTAATATGGCTCTGTAGCGCCAGCCTAAAGGTAAAAGTCCAAATGGTTTGTGTCCAGGATGTGTGGGGTCTGCAGAGACTTTAGCTGCTCATTTCCTGACCCTGGCCTACACCTATGCAAGGCATGAACGCAGAGAAAGTCAGGCCTAACGATGCTCTCTGCAGAACTATATGTTTATTTAAGTTTGGCTGGAGGAAGTCCAGATTCTGCTGAACCTTCTTCTTGGCAGCGTTTGTATGCGGAGACCATCTCAGGGTGGTTCCTGTGACTTGGAATTGATTCATGGTAGATACAGCCTTGTTGTTGCCCATCAGCTTTATCTACTCCCATGATAAAACACGGCGGTGGCAGCATTTGTTGACAGGGACAACGTTTTGTCAAGCACTCTTAAAAATCTGTCGTTTATCGAAGAGTTCCATGAATTTGTGAATGAGAAGACGGAACGCTGAGCCCAGCCTCAAGGACTAGCCTCAAACAAAAGCTGTTAGGGAAAAACTCAAGATTGGTTTATGGCATCACCTTCCAGTGGGACAAATACCCTGAACACCCAGCCACAGATGCAGTGTAACGGGGTAGATTAAACAATAATCATAAATCAGAATGGTCTAGTTAAAGTCCGGACCTACATCCAACCAAGAATCAGAAAATTTCTTTTCACAGAGATCAGCTATTGTAGTGGCAAAAGCTGAGTCTACAAAGTATTGACTCATGGTAGGTGAATAGGCCATATTTGCCAGACTTTTATTTGTAAGATCAGTGGCGCAACTGCACATTATTCAGATGGATGCAAAAAAATACCCCCCCCCCCGAGGGAAGGAATGTCAGGGTGAAGGGGCGACTAGAAATGATTTCCTTCGCCACCGTTGTGACATGCAAGCTGCTCATTAAGCTAATTTGGCAACACAATTTTTTTTTCACCCAAGTAACTTCAGATTTCCTCTTCAAGTGAAGCAGCATTTAGAAGGAGCCTCTCCATTAAGACGGCCGTCTCTTTGAGTAGAATCAGCTCCTCTCTCTCTGATCTTTTTTTTAACCCCACTCTTACCCCCTCATTGGAGACAACACATCCGGCACGCTGGGCTGCCTCTTCCTGCTTTAGTCACAAGTAAATCATCAATGTGCTTACACTGTGAAACAGGCTTTACATTGTGTGGGGATGTGGTGTTGCTGTGAGCTACAGGTGATTTCATTTAGGGGCATTAAAGTGTGACTAACATGGGTCACAGTGCTGTGGGGAAGCGGCAGAAACGCACCATTCACGTCGCTTTAACAATGTTTTAAATGATGTCGACCGATGATTATTTCTACAGTGAAGCTAAAGCTGCTTGTCAGTGTGGGTTGGTGAGAATTATTTGTGTTTGAATTCACTTTTGTAAATTCTCAGTCATCCAGGACTGAGAAAACCTAAGTAGAAGGCGACAGGATTTTGTTTCTTATTTTACTTCTTGTAAAATAAGAGACATCTTTCACAGCTGCCTTCTACTTGAGCACTTTCTGCTTGTTTGTGGAAGAATACTTATAAAGTTATACGCTTTGGAATCATGATGTAGCCCTACATGGCAGCACAGCACACCCTAAATAGTGCTTCTCCTCTCAGAAGGAGAACATATTTAGACCACAGCTAGCTTGGATTTGTGTGCCATTTTGTCCGTAATAGCAGCTAGACTACCAGAATATCCCTGCAGTCCCCTCTTTGCTTAAAGCAAACTATCAGGGGCAACAGTGAGCTCAGGAATGCGGACTTTTAATTGCTTGTCTTTGTAGTCTCGCAATAAAAAGCTAAAGTTTTCTTCCCCAGAAGGCTTGCATAAACACCAGTGGGCACTGGTGCAACAGCTTTGGAATGCAACAAACTAAAAGCGACACTGAGGTTAAAACGGGAGTTTCTCAAAAGCATTCTGTGAAATATGGGACAAAGGCTGACGCATGTTTTACTTTATAATGGTGCATATTTTATATGTTAAATTTTGTCAAAGGTGATAACTGAGGTGTCTCGAAGATATGCGAGTCATCCATTCACAGGGTGCTTCGTGGAAACCATTTTGTATATATCATGTGTATCATTGGAATTTTATGCGACGGATGCTAAAGCCTTTAGACATACAGCCAGAAATAGATCAAGTGGTCCGCTCAAAGTTCTGACCTAAATTTGATGAGGAGTTATCGGCACGACTTTATAGTTTATATTCACCAAAGTTCCACATCCACTCCGACTGATCTCGAGGTATTTTACAAAAGAAATGGACAAATAATGTCTTGATGCTACTCCTGATCTAAAGCTGGTTTACAAATGATCAATTCAGGGTTAGGGCTGCATGTAAGTAAGTAAGTAAGTAAGTAAACTTTATTTCTATAGCGCTTTTCACAGACCAGGGTCACAAAGTGCTGCACAAAATGTAAAAATAAATAAATTAAAAGCAACATACAAAACAATAAAACACAGTATTACGCTAAAAAGCAAGTTTAAAAAAGTGGGTCTTAAGTTGTTTCCTAAAAGTGTCTATACAATCCAGAGATCGAATGGTGCAAGGTAGCTCATTCCAGAGGCGAGGCGCCACAGCTTTAAAAGATCTGTCTCCTCGAGTCTTAAAAAGGGTCCGTACAGTGGGGCCCACAATTATTCATATCCCTTGCAGATTTAGTACCCTGACAGCATGTGAAAAAGTCTAGTAATCTGCTAGGCTTCCATTAAAGTAAACACGTACTGGCCCTGCTTTCACCTCGCCTCCTCCTCCTATTGAACCTGTAGAGGGTTCTGGCACTTTGAGCACAACTGTGTTTTTCAGTTTGGCCCTTTCTTGTGAGCTGACTGAGGGTGTTGAGCCATTTCCTATTCACGATGAAGAAAGGGGAGACAGTGTGGCGTTGTGTGTACTTAAGGTCCCCTCCCTCCCCCGCTCCACCCCAACTGGCCTACCAAAACACTGCCCTCAAGAATGTCCTTCTGTTGTTAGGCTCCGGTGTGTGGCAAACCAGACACTTTATGTGTAACAACTTTAAAGGTCTCAGGAAGGATCCATCACAGAACCTGGTGGGCGTTTAGATGTAGATCATGTCAGAACTCATCGTGGAAATGGCTGTCATATTAATTTGGGTCTTTTATTAGAACTATTATTTGTGAGTGGCAATGTAAAAGGTCCATTTTGAATAAATTAAAATGTTTTCCGATCCACATTGTCCATACAATTTGGATAAATGACTCTTGGCAGGCTGCAATTGATCATTCGTTTTGGCAAAAATCAGCTGTGTTTATTTAAACCGGTTGCATTCCCGGCAACAGATCCAGCTTCAAACATTTTTTTGTTTTAGCTGATCCAACAATAAAGAAAATGAATTGGCTCCAAATTTGTCAAACCAACTAGAATCTAGATGGTTGAAACATGGGTGTTCCATTAGGATGATGATCCCAAACGCTCACACTGGTTTGGGATTGAATAAAGCAGGCTAACCTCAAGCCTTTGCTTAATAGCATTGATTGGTTTATTGATGACGGCTATAAGTTGAGTCTAAACCTAAAAACTTCAACAAGTTTGTCATTTTCATATAAGAGAAGTGACTGAAATGACTGAAACTACCCGGTTAGATTATTTGCACCTTTGGCTCTAACCGTAGGTGAAACAGCCTGCTCTCTTTCTCCCGTAAAACTTACACACGACAGAAAAGCTTCCTTCGCCCGCCTGTTCTGTTTTCTGCTGGTGTAACTATGGAAGCTGAGTCGGCTGTTCAGGCCAGGTTAGTATTCAGAGCGGTCCCTGCGCTACATGTTCCTCCTGAATTATTAATGGCTGCCTTTAGGTTGATTGATTTTCTCTGTGCTAATGAGACTCATTACCAGCTTATTAACATGAGCCCCGAGTGTCGCTGTGATATTTGATCAGCGAGGTCACATGGCTCTCTTTCTGCATGCTGCCGGAGCGCTTTAGCGCTTGAACGTTACACTTGACCTGCTTCGCGAGACGTGGCTCATGACGGATACGGTTGCCAGGGTGCCTGAACGCGGTCTGGAAAAGCCTGGAGGAGTGTTGAATCTGATTTCAGTGTTTTCCAGGACTGGCTAACTGTGGGAAAGAAAGCATCCAAAGGAAAACAATATTTATTTAAATACTTTATCCTCCATGTCATGGTGTAAATGTTGTCTTCCATCCCTTTCCTCTTTTCTTCCACCCTTCCTTTCTTCCTCATGTGTTTGTCTTTCTGCCTTCCTTTATTTATTTCATTCTTTCTTTGTACTTTCTTCCATTTGTCTTTTCGTTCTCAAATCAAAAATTAAGAACTAAAAAAGTTTATTCTCGAACAGTTTGGAACATTTTCTTGAAAGATGTGCAGAAACTCTGGATTTCAGCTTTCATGTATTCATCCCACTGAAGTTCACCGTTTATTTTAATTATTTTTTTAATTTCAGCCATCCAGTTGCACAACACAAGCATTTAAGCTTTTGCCAGAGCTGACTGCACGTGAACAAAGCCTGTGCTTGTTTGCAGCGAGGTTGAAGGTGAAACATTAGCTTTCTTAAAGCAGCACAGAAGGGAGAAGAAGACACAGAGATAGTGCTTGAAGCAGAATGAGAGCGACTTGGGTTGAGTTTTTAACCCGGCCGTGAATGGCTCGCTGACGTCTGTCCCCTCGGTAACCAGTTTGATCAGCATAACACTGGTCAGCCCGGCTATTCACTGTGTTAACGAGACGACCTGGCAAATAAATCTGTCAAGGTTTCTCCGCCGTGTGAATGAGCTACGGCTGCTGCAGAGGAGAATAAGGGGACATGATGGGACAAATAACCCATTGGTGGTTTGTCCCAAACAACTGTGATTTATTTGTGCTTTGGCACAGAGATGATAAGGTTTTCATTTTTCTTTAAAGTTTCTGACCTGGTGGACTCTCTCTTTGGTTGGTTTGGAAAGAGAAGATGGGAGTGGTGTACAGGGGATTCCCTAAGTTTACCCATTTGTTAAACTTTTAAAACATTTTGTTACATGAAAACCATAAAATTTCAAAATATTTGCTACTCATTTTCAACTTTGGAACTAGCATTCTTCAAACACTAGTTACATAAAACATGGACTTTTTAATCCTTAAACTGCACACTTAATAATATTTTCAAATGTATTCATGTATTGATGGACTCCTGAAATCAGCAGTGTAGAAAACAGTAAAGGTTATAAAGCCTACCGTGGTGCTTATGCGATTTTTCAGACATTATCAAATAGAATTTATTGTCATGATAAATTAAAGTTCTTATAATGGTAAGAAGATGTCATGGGAACGATAAACGATCATTATAATGAACGTTCACATGTGTTTATCATAAGCACACAAACATGTTTTAATGAGCTTGAACTATCATGCTAAAAGGAATTTGCTAAATTTTAGTGTCTAAATGTGCAAAAAATGCATTTTCAATTAAAGGTGATTACGCAAAATATTGATGAAGGGAGGGAATATTATACAAATGTGTGACACACTTTTCAGATTTTGCGCTCCTTTGTGTTGTTGCAAAATGGACTGTGTTTCAAGGAGCTGCCATATTTTTATATGTGATTATGTAGTATAATATACATCTTATGAGACTTGCTAAATTTGGCAGTTTGCCTGTAAACGGTGCGCTTTGTCTTTGTCATCTGGAGGAGTTTCCCTTTCCAGGGGGCTTTATTTTGACAGGAGTTCAGGATCCTGTGATGTATGACTGGGAACCTTCAAATAAATGATATTCCTGACCTTTAGCTCCTCAGATGTCTCAGACTGAACCTCTCTCCTTCCATCTCCCTGCTCTTATCCTCTGCTTGCTTTGTCTCATCTTTTTCTACCATTACTCCTTGTGTCCTCCATACATCCCTCTGTTTCAGGACTGTGCTTATAGGGCCCGGCAGATCCTTTGGGATCGTTTGCCGGTCAGCTGTTGGATTCGGATGAAATCCCAGCATTTTTAAAATTCAGCAGCCAGGGTCATGCAAGGTGAAAAGACGCTGAGGTTACAGACAGAGGTCTGAATTCCTGCAGGATTTCTCATTTCCTCTCCACTCCCCTGCTATTTCATAATGAAAACAAGCAGCTTGTGCAGCTTTACGATCAGACCATTTGCTCTTGCTCTTTTCCTCCAGGAAGCTTTTTATGATGTCATCTTCTCTTTTCCAATCGCCGTCATTTTCCTCCGTGCCGTATGTGCTGCATCTGTGTTCTTTTTCTTTCTTTTTTTTTTTTTTTTAGTGGATAAAATCACCTGGTCTGGTTCAGATTCAGCTTTGCCTGCAAGCCGGCGTGTGCTGCGTTTCTCCTGTGGTACGCTTCATGTCTGAGTGGGTGGTGTCATTTCATCCACCAGGTGGGTTCTGGATGTGTAACAGGAGACGCTGTGAGGTGTCAGGTGTCTCTAGTGCCTGTAATGGTTTCTCGAACTTTCATCGTCTGTACAGTAACCAATAGTTTCAGCTTGGTAAAACAACCAAACCTGTGATCGAGAATTGTGTTCTTGCAGCTCCTTCATCTTGAACATCTTCCTTCATGTGGAGGAAAAAGTTCTCTGTGTTGACTCAAAGATGAGGTCGGTGGTCACTGAAGGCTGCTTTTTCAGACTGCGTCCGTTTAACTAGACTGACTGTGTTTCTTCCCTGCTTTCAAAGTCTCTAAAAATCTCCAAATTCATATTGAGCACTACTATCGAACTGCCTCTTCCTTACAAGTTGAAGTCTGTTAAATTATTTAGTTTTAACGGATTTAAAAGCAAATCTGACAGTGACGTGTGTAAAAAAAAAAAAAAAAAAAAAAATCACCTTCTTCTTCCTTTCTTTCTTAAACCAGCAGGGGGCAAGCATGTTTCTTTCTCAGACACTTGTGGCACAAGAAAATGTGGCGTGACTGGTTCATTTATTGATGGGTGGGAATTATGCATGAATGGTTAGTTTGTAGAAACAAACTCATTTTGGTTTTCAACAGCGACCAAAATGAGCTTGTTTCTGCATCAGTAAAGATTTAACATCCAGGGATCCTCAGGCATCCAATCCCATTTTACTTTGAACCAGATTTTCTTTTTTCTTTACACAGCCGATCACCACATAAGACAGTTTTCACCTCTTTCCCCACAAGCAAAGATAGAAGTTACCCGCTGGTACTAATTCACCTAGATCTCTTGCCTGATCCGGGCCTTTAATGAAGGCTCGTTGTGCTGAGCTGCTTTTGAACTGTCACTGTGAATAAAGGGAGGCGGGCTCACGGCTGTCAGAGAGTTAACATTTACTGTGCAGAGGACCGCAATTTTCAACCCGTTTGCCCCGGTTCGACGGTTAATTCATGTCATCCTGACCCAACCCCCCTGCTGGGATGCGGCAAACCAGTTTAGTGTTTTGCTTCTGGTTTAAATGACGGCATATTCTCCATTACTGGCTCAGTTTAAGCATCCGACACTGACAAAATTAGCGTTCTGCTGTGTTGTCCTCGTATCTGTCGGTGACAGGTGCTGCTCTGGAGATGTATTCTCTCTATCAGGACTTTTACTTTCACCTAAAATTATGTCTACGACTTGTCTGTTATTTATTCAAACCATTCTACAGGAAAATATCAGTGCTTCAAATGCTGATTTTTTTTTTTTTTGTGCTCAAACCCTAAAACCTTCATAGAAGTTATGTAACAAGACAGAGAGCTGGTAACAAAAAATAATAATTGGCCAGAAGAAACCAGAACCGGTCATTCCTCTCTTGATCCTCTTTGATCGTCAGGTCAGATTGTTTTTTTTTTTCTCTATTGTATTTATTGGAACAAAGAAGTTCCATCATATTTGTTGCTTAAAGCACCAACAAGCGACACCAACGAGCAGCTGATGCTCTTCTTTTGAGTTTCATTAAAATTAAATAAAGGGTGTGGAGATACTTTGTTTTTTTTTGCCTGACTGTTAATTCCTTCATTTTCTCTGTGCTTACTGGCTCTATTGAAGAATCTGCAGCAGATATTTATTATTATTTTTTATTATTTATTTTACATGCAAAGTGTTTTTAGAAGGAAAATCCCTCTGATTCAGAGTCAGTGTCAGCCAGATGTTTCCATCTCTAGCAGATGGAAACACTAGAAGCTGAAAACGTTTCTACTCTGTAGCTATTAACGTAACTTGCTGCTCTGTCATCCACCTGCGCTTATCCATTTTCGTGCCTTGCTCCACCTCAGCCGTCCGACCTCCGTCTGTGCCATCCCCCACCTTTAAAGTGCGCTTCGTGATTCATGCAGCGTGCCACTTCAAAGCCCTCTTTGAATTTCTCCTCTTCATGTTTTATCCCCTCCTTCCCTGTCTTCTCCCTGCTCTGCTGCTTGTGCCCTTTCTGACATGAATGAGGTGAAAACATAAATAAATCTAGAGTTCATCATGATGTGTTGTAAGTAACAAACAGTATGATGAGACGGCTTTTCTGTGTGATTTTGGCAGATCTCAGTAGGAACGGTGTTGGAGTTGGACGAGGTGCACAGCCACTAGAGGTCAGTGTGGTCTAACGGTCTCCGTCATCTTTGAGTCGTGGGCTGGATAAGAAGCGAAGTGTCTGATTCACCCTTCATTCCATTTGTATTGAACATTAAGCTCTTGAGTCCTCTTCGACACGCTTATCATTTTAGTGAGTTCAGTACTGATTTTTCATCATAGACCCTCCATCCCAGCGGGAGCCAAAGCCTCATTTGTCTGCTCTGCACACAGTGTTAAATTATTTGATTGGTTTATTGATCCAGCCGCCCCTCTGATAATTGGTTGGCTTAAACAGCGTATTGACCTGAGAGAGTTTGGGGTCTCCGCCTCATATCGTGAAAAGAGGCCCTGACAGCTACTCCATCAAACAGCACTTAGGAGGGGAAAACATAAAGATCATTTGTTGTATTGATAGATGAAATGAAGTCTTCTCCTAAAGAACAGCTCTGACTCTCATCATCTGCCTGTCCTTTTCTTCTCCGCCAACTTTAATTCACCTGCTCGCTCCTTACATGCTCCTCTGTCCTTGTGCGATTTTCTGAGAGGTTGGCAATGTGTCGTCTACACTCCACTCCCGCTCCCTCTCCCACGTGAGTCAGGGCTGTAGCCAGAAAGCTCAATCAAGCAGGTGCTTTGCTTCTGCTTAACTGGTTCCCCCAAACTCTGTTTTGGGGTTTTCTCTATAAATCTGGGGGCATGGGAATTGTGTTTGGGTGTGTCTGTCACACACAGAGAGAGAGGGAGAAAATGATACTAAGAGGGACTTAAACCATAATTTCATGGATGAGAGACTTCAATCTGCCTCCCGTGGCTATTGTGCACATTGTGGGTCTCATCTGTAAAGGTTCAGACAAAAATCTGATCTACATGAACGTGTTAGTTACTCTTAACCATTGTGTGTGAGACTGTTTTTAATTAGTCCTTGCTTTTGCAGATCCGTGATGCAAACAGGCAAAATCTGGTGACTGTAGAGGTTATTGTTGCACAGCGACCTCATTGTTATGTTCCAGAAAGCTGCTGTTTGAGATGATTTGAGCTTCATGACATGCTGCGTTGTTGTCCTGTTGGAAGAAGCAATCTGGGTACTATGTGGTCATAACGGTATGGAAATGATCATGAAAAGTAGACTGAGGTGAGTATGATAATGATGCTCGGTTGATACTAAAGGACCGAAAGTCTGCCACTACATTAGACCGCCACCACCACCAAGAGATGGGAATTGTTGACACAAGCCAGGTTGGGTCCAAGCTTTTATGTTTACTCCGTATTTTTATCCCATCATTTGAATGTTGCAGCACAAATTGATGTCTGGACACAAACTGCCGTGTCCAGGTTGCTTCACTCTGTGCAAGTGGCAGCTGCAGTTTCCTGCTCTCAGCTGATGTGGCGTGTGGCCTCTGACATCAACATGACCTTTCCTACTACACAGCTGATAAACTTTGAATTTTTTATTTTTTATTTTTAACCATTCACCGTTAACCAGCAGGATGGTTTCTGAAACACCGGAATCCCCGTTTGATCCCACTCTAATCCTTGGTCGCGACTTCAGCACGTCCGGAAGACTGAATGGATTGAGTCGCTGCTGTGTGGTTGCAGGATTTGAAAGAAAATTCAGATCTATTGATGAACCTCAGCTGCTCCTCTGGGGAGCTAAAGCTAATGGACTGCGACCTTGTTGGTTGATCAACTCCTCGGAGACACTCCCTTAGGAGACTAATTCTCTGACACCACAAAACTGGGCAGAGCGTTATTAGTCGAAGGTCAATTGTGTAATCAGTCTTTTAGGACTTAAGCTGTGTGTTTTGTATCGCACGTTAACCTTCTGCAATTGAAAATGTAAATCTGTTCCTCGAACATGTTTAACTAATTAGTTATTTTTTTTAATGGCCATTTTTATCTTTTGAATGAGTGTGAATCCAGTCCGAAACTCTAAAAACAAAATGTTGAAATTTATAGTTTCATGTGATAAGTTTAAGCCGTTGGATACATGGCAGTGCATTCAGAAAACAGCTCAAAAGTAATTAATCAATATTTTACACATAACGATAAATTATCATTATTCAGTAAACTTTAGTGTGTTTTTGTTTTTTGTGTATCTTTCCTTTTTTCTGTACACGTGAAGTGTACATTCATGAAACAATAAATACATTGTTTCATGTATTTATTGTGTTTATATGCAGTTTTGAAACAACTTCAAATTTTTTGTGACTTTATATATCATATTGGATGTACAGTGGACATTCAATACTCGGCATCCACTAGGGATCAGCTAAATTCCTTGATTACTTGGGACCCCCTGTAATAATGATTATAACTAGTTATTTGAATAGGCACAAAATATATCTTATCATGTATTAATATGCACAGTGGAAACCGCAGAAGCTAATATCCAGTCTTCCATATCTTTACTCTTGGAGGTACAGCCAATCAGCAGCAAGGAAAATAAATAACACTCCTGGATTGGCTGCTTTGTAAATGCTAGCCAATTGCATGTCAGGTAGTGTTACTATTTTAGCTTCTCAAGCTGCATTTTCTATAGAATATCTTGCATAGAATTGTCTGCTTTTACACAGAAAAATGACAGGAATCCCAGAAAAATCAGTGAATACTGAACCACCAATGGGTGGGGCTCCACTGTATGGCAATTTGTTGTTGGACAGAAGAAGCGAGTCTGTTTTTTTATTATAATTGGGTAAAAATAAGTTTATAATCTGTGTACCCGGAATATATATACATAAAAAACAGTAACCTTCCTTATTGTGAGATTTTAGTAAAACACTGTTTGTGCAACAACTCTGATCTTCAGCATGGCAACCAGCTCTGCTGTCCTCTGCAGAAACAATAGCTAATGTGACATCAGCTGAGTGACAAGACGACGACAAAATCCAGAAGCGAAAGACAGAATGAGCTGATTTGCTGAATCAAAAGTCCATTGTATCCATGTCAAAGGGCAGCTTTTAACCAGCAAATCCCCATTTCTCCCATCTAATCCCTGTTTTGGGGGGTTTCCCACACCACTCGGCTCATCTTGGATCCACCAGACCGCAAAGAGACAGGCTGGCTCTGGGATGGCTTCTGTCACCTTAAAGTCAACATCTACTAAGATTTCTGCCAAAGTTCAGTCAAAAAGTGAGGTCCAAATATTTATTACATGCCAATCCTTCGCAATGCAACCTTTATTTAGAGAAACATTAAATTATTATGGAAGATTACATGCAGTGTTGAAAAATCTGCAGAGGTTTGATATTTGCTGTTATCGTCTTCCACGAATATTCCAGGTCTGATTATGTGACGTGTTGTATAAATGATTAAATAGATTTTTTTTTCATTGACTTAATATTGAAAATAAAACCCTTTGTCTTTAATTGATCAAATTATATCACGATTTTGAAATTACACCCATCAACATTTTGTTTTTAAGAGTTCCAAATTGGATTTACACTCATTTAAAAATTAAAAATAGCCTTTTAATGAGCTTAAAAGTGTCTTAAGCAGGGAAGATACTGAAAGACTGCCAGAAAGGAGAGACGTTCTCCGTAAAATGAGTAGAGCTGTGCCAGCAGCAGACACCGCTCCTCTGTTCTGTTTGGTTTTCATGTCCTTTACTTCCCTATTTTATGTTGGTCGCAGGCAATCACAGTAAATTGCTGACAGCTGAGTGTTCACATTAATTTCAAATGGATGTAGTAAAATGACCACAGATCAAAATAATGATGATGTAAATAAGACGCATTCAAACATATTGATACCATGTGGAAATCTGCCTAATTTTCAATAGCTTCATCTAGACTAGATTGTATATTGTTGTTAATTTCTAAAAGTTGCCTACCTGGGGCCGTTATGTTTTTTTTTTCTTTTTTTGTCTTATTTTGTTTCATGAATCAAACAATCACAGACCCTACAGAGTCACACCTAGCAACAAGGTCAGCCACACCTAGCAACAATTAACCACACCTAGCAACGGTCAACCACACCTAGCAACGGTCAACCAAACCTCCTCACTAAGATAGAAATTTCTGTGGACGCCTTTCTCACAGCTGCTGACTGAATCACTGTGTTAGCTAGCTCTTTTTAGACTAAGCTAGCAGCTCTCTGAAGGGACTCTGAACTCCCAGTGGAGTTTTTCCAAACTACACACGCTTGTGATGTTTCGTCATTTCTGCTTGCCGTCTTCGGTTCGTGTAGAGTTGGCTGCTCATATGAATAAAGCTGACTCGTTGCGGAGAATGCCAGTTACCCGCATTGTACGTCTCCGCCTCGTTTAGTCGAATTAAGTTTGTCTTCACTTCGACCCCTCATTAAAAGAAAAAAAAGGAGAAAACGCCGCCTGTGGCGCGCTCTGACACACACACATCATTTCCCCCGTCTGATGAATCGCTAATTCATTGCAGAGATCAAAGACTCGTATATTTATAAGTGGTCTTGGGGTGGTGATTTCTCCCTCGTTTGATTCTCATAAGATCATTCCCTGTGTGCATCTTATTTTTCTAATTTGCTTATTTATTTATCTGCTCAGATCAAACTTCTCCTTCCTCATTAGGGTCTCTTTAATGTCCTCAGCAGGCGGAAAGTAATGGGGATATAATGAACGGCGTGCGAGCAGATTGGGAGTAAAATGTAAATTGTTTGCCTGGAGCTTCGGCGATGAAACGGGAGGCAGAGGGGTCGGATAAGCCGCAGCGCACGGAAACTCTTGTCTCCTATCATGTGGGAACACAGAGCTCAGGCTGTTTCAGGCCTCTTTATTTTTTTATAGCACGTTTTATTTCCATCTGGCTGGCTTATAAGTCTCTCGGTTTTGTTTGTTTGTTTATATTCTAATGGTTTTCAGGGTCTTTTTTTTTTCCCCTGCACAACTCTTTCTAGCCACATCTGCGTCTGGGGCGCTGCGCGTGACGCTCCAGTTGTGTCTCTTGATCTGGTTTCCAGCCAACCAGGTTGAGGCTTTCAGCTCCGCATCCCATGTAAGAGTAAATATCTTGTAATGACTGTGGAAGCAGACCGTGGTTATTGACTGCATGTGTGGACTCCGGGGACACGAACGGGTAACCCGACTCTGCTCGTGTCTACGCTGATATTTGATTCCCAACGCAGGTGGAATGCGGAGCGTCGGTGCGGGACGCGTTCGAGGTGAGAGGTTTGGGCCGGCGAATGTGTGTGACAACAGGTGCGAAGGGCTGGACGCTCTTTGTTTAACACACCCCCTCCCCCCATGCCTACAGCAGCTTTGTGTATTATGCTGTGAGTGTTTTTCTTCGCTAAGAAAGACAACAACAACAAAACAAAAGGTTTGTAAAGGACGGAAACCTGTAATATTAACTAGCTTGACATATGAGCCAGAAAGCGTGCCTCCGTTTATGTCAGATGGCGGGCAGCCCCCAAAACTCATCTCCCACTCAAGTACACGAAATGACACATTGGCCTTGTCTCCCTTCTGCATTTTGACCTTTTATTAAATCTGGAAAATAAAACGTTCCCTGTGTGTGTAACATCCCTCCCTCTGTTTGCTGACTCTAGGCCTTGTTTGGGAAACCCAGATGCTCTAATTGAACCAAGCTGTGTCTGAACAATGACTCTCCAGCACCAGGAGAATGGCTAATGCTAGCTAGAGTGTTTCTTTGTCTCTCTCTTTTGTGGTCTCCTGCCTCTGTGCAAAACTTTTATTGGGATTTTATGTGACAGAGCAAACACAAAGCAGTGTTTAAGTAGGAAGTGGAAGGAAAATAATTCACGTTTTTGTCTCTCTCTTTTTTTTTTGCCAAAAGCAAGTGTTGTGTAAAATCATGTTCAGGCCTTCTTTTAATCTTATTCCTCTAAACGAAATCCTGTCCAACTAATATGCCAAAAACAGTCAGCTAATTTGTAAATAATACAGTCCACCTGTGTGGACTTTATTCTCAGGCTACATTTACACGAGACTGGAAACTGCCAGGATGTTTGGACGCTGCTCTTAAGTCGCAAAAATAAGACTTTCGACTCAAATACAGGTTTGGAATCCTAACGTACAGTTAACCAGGGTTAAAAGTTGACCTAGATGTTGTGGATTTGATAAGAAAATGTGGTGGTAACGCTTTATTTGAAGGGGTGTGCACAAGACTGACATTACACTGTCATAAGCAGCAAATATTGACACTATTAATGCAAAGATGTAGTAAAAGTTGCTTTAAAAGTCCCCCCCCAAAAAAGGTCAACGTTGCATTATTCGGTAAATAATTGCACTTTTAATGCAAAGTTGACACTTTTAATGGACTTTTAATGCAAGTTTCAATGAAACTTTGCTTTAAAAGTGTCTTTATTCACTGAAGGTCAATTCATGACAACAGTTGTAAACATTCATGAAGACTCCTTCATGTTCATGACAGATGTTATGTCTTAAGCACACCACTTCAAATAAAGCGACACTGAAAATGTTAAATTCACCGTTAGAGACTTTAATATCTCCGCTACATACATAATTGATATTTGAACCAGACGTTCCACGACGTCATATTTTATCAATGTGATAAAAGTCAAGTCAGCATTCAGTAGTCGCTGTGATGATGTAGAAATGCAGGGAAAAATGCTTACCTGCTACTTGGAGGCTTTATTTGCTATTTTCACAACAAACACTGGCAGAAGACGACTCAGACAGAAGTCTAGTATGCAGAATAAAAAAAACAACAACAAAAAAACAAACAGAATATTATCCCGGACTACTTCAGCAGCAGTGGAGCAGAACTTTTCTGTCTCTGCGACCCAAAAAATTGAGTTTGACTTTTATTTATTTTTTCTCCATTTACCGGTTGGTACCGATAATCTGGTACAGTCTCATCTATGACCTCTAGGGGTCAAATTATTACGTTGACCACAACTGTGCATGTTGAAACATTATAAACCAAACTTATTATAAATGGATCACTTGTCGCTCCAGGCAGCTCTGACTCGATGCGCAGCAGGTTGTTCTGCTAACTTCAGGCATCGGTTCTCTGACTTTGCGGGATGAATCCACGTGATGGCAACGACAGACGCTGACTCTGTCGGATCCTCAGAATGCAGCTTGAATTGTGTTTCCAGATGTTAGCGTTCTTATAAGAGTGTAAAGCTGTCAGGTTAGAAGCTTGAAACCGCAGGGTGAGGCTGATCGGTTGAACGGATGAAAAACAGCCCGACGTCGTGCCGCACATTATTCCGGTTGCTGGAATAATGTGCGGCACATTATTCCAAACTTTGCTGGAGTTTTCGGTAAACCTTTGGTCAATTACTTGGCATGTTCATGACAACCTGACAAACTCACCCATTTCCTCATCTTTCATCTTCCTGGAAAAATCTCTTTTGTCACGCGATTGCAACTAGTCAACATGATGCATAAAAGACCAAGGCTGGTAACGGAAAACAACGGCCAGAGTGATTTTGATGCGTCTGATGCCGCGCCCTCGACATGCCTCTACATAGGCTTTGAATGTAAACCAGACACACAAAATGCGTTTGGTGTGAACGCACCGTCGTCTGCATTCAAAGTGTGCACGCGTTAAACTTGAAGTGTTTGACGCATTTTTGACGTGCGCACCATTAGCGGGGTAAATAAAGCTTATAAAGGTAGAGTTTTCCTGGTTCTCGCTACGAATAAAGCTAGGTGATAATATTAGAAAATGCCACCCTGGACACTTTCAAATTAATGAGTCCGTCCTTAATCCGAAAAAGGTGGCTGGCTCCCTCCTGCTTGGCTGGAAACACTTTCTCAAGCAGAGAAGTTGAAGTAACCCGGTGCGGTGTTCTCCCGTGTGTCGTTGAGAATGATGGATGGGAGGCTGGATGGATGGATGGACGCCAGTAAGAACCGTGTAAGAAAAAAACCTGACCCATCATCATAACGACAAGTTTGACAGTATTTTCTTTGGCCGGTTATGTGTAATAAGATTTATTTAGGCTAGCCTGAGAACTAATAACGCGTATTATTAGCAAAGATGCTATCCCGGGCTTAGTGTGTGATTAATGATGCAGGAGAACAGGGGGGAAAGTAGATGGGCCAAACAAAGTCGGCCGATGCGGATCAGTTGCTGGGACACAATTAAGCCGTTTGTTTTGAACTATTTGTGCCTGATGCAATTGAATTGTGATTTGTCAACACCTGCGAAACCCAGCAGCTGATACAGGAAAGGAGTGAAATGTGTTCGCCAGTTCAAGAAAAAAAAAAAAAACAGTCTGACAGTGATGTAGTGTCAAGGAAAAGGTTTTTCACTCATGCACATGGCCGTACATATAAATGAATTCAGGGATGTCTTTTTGCACTGAACTGGAAATTCACCCCCCGAATCACAATGTTTGCCGAGCTCAAGTTTCAGCAGTGGAAGCGACTGTGACGAAACCAGCTCTGACAGATGTAAAGCACCCGCAGAGCACTTGCTAGATTTGGCCGGGGGCGGCGGAGCGTGAGCGTGCCTGCGAGTCCGTGTTGCACAACACAGGAGAAACATCGCTGCCTGCACACGCTCATGTCATGTCAAGCATGGCTTGCGCTGTAAGGAACTCTGCTCTGTGTGTGTTGCTTGGATGTGTCATTTTCATAATCAGTAAAATTATGTTTTTATTGCCCCACAATGGCTTGTTAAATTAGTGGTTGGATTTTTTTTTTTTTTTTTTAGGTTACGGAACTGCTGAAACGGAAGGATTTACTGCAACATGTCAACTTAGTTGTTGTTTCCCAGAACATTTTGTGGGTCTAGTAAATTTCACAACAGCCTTGGTTTGGTTTACACTTGACACTAACTAGTCAGTCCAGTTGAGGCTCATGTCTAATATTTAAGCATTTTCATTACATTTATACAGACCTGAAATGTATTTGCTCAGAGGTCGTCAAAAGAAATGACTGTTCTAAATCTGCTGTACTTGTTTCATTTGGTTTTATTTGTATGATCTCCATTAGCAAGGTCATACTGACAGAAAGTAGAATCATAAAGTAATAACTTCATAAATTTTATTTCCTCCTGTTAGTCTGTCGTCCAACTTATTTTGACTTACACAATCTTCAAGGAATTTGATTTCCTGTAGTGTCTGTAACAACCCTACTGTCTGATGTGTTCTTATTCTGTCTATTAAATAGAGGCGCTGTGCGATTTCATTATGTAAACTATCACGACAATAAAATGCCATGATGTTGCTCGTCAAAGTAAAACATTCTAACACCTTGCTGTTTTTAAGATGTTTGGAAAGAGCAACTGGCCTCTGATTTAGAGCTTCCTATCATCATTGCAGGACTATTTCTAAAATATTTAGAATAATAACTCAATCAATTTAAAAAAACAAAAACATTGTTTTATGTCTTGTAACTGGTACAGTACATGTTAAACCCCCAGAAATGATTCATTTGTAATTATTTTTAGCGTTACAACCACTAAAAAAAAAAAAAAAAAAACAAAAAAAAAACGTATGGACTATTCAAACCTAGGCTGAATCAGTCTGTGCGAATTAAATATCATTTTAAAGCATAGTTTACAATTATTGAAATCTGTGTGGTAAGGAAAAAACTACTGAAAAGTAATTTTTAGTTTCCTACATTTTTGAAAAATTGTATTCTGTTTTCATAAACCCAATGTTATCATGTTGGCTTAATGCATAATCCTACAAGTAATTATAGGGTTTTTACTATGATTAGTCATTGCCATCACTTCAACACTGATCATATATGTGCTGCTTTCAAATTGTATTCAATTTTAAAACATGGCATGCTGTCAGTTACTTTTGCATCCACATATTATTTGAAAAACAATACATTTTTGGCAAATAAATCAGAGTGACAGTGATTTGCTAATGTGCGACTTTAGTGTGCGCGTGTGTCTCTTCTGTGTTTGACTAGAGATTGACTGTGAGAGTTGCAGTAATCCTCTGGCTGCCATCTGCTGTTTGACCTCCTCCTCATCAACACAGATCCAGCCTCCATGCAACGGGTGTGTGTTTGCGCCTCCGTGTCCAGTAATGAGCGGCGTTTGTTTGTGTGTGTGCAGAGCGCGACTGTCAGTCAGCCGTCATGAGCCAGACGAGGTTGAAGGGTAGTGAGCGTCTGCATTCGTCTGTTTGTGTGTGCGTGTGTGTGTGTGCGTGTATGTGTGTGTGTGTGAGAAGAAGGGGTAAGGAGGGGGTCATTAGCAAGAACTGACAAAGGCCTTATTTGGAGGTTAACAGGGTCATGAACCAGCCGAGGGTGAACATGTGGGACTTATTTCAGTCCATGGAGCAGAGGAGGTTTGGAGCTACTTGCTTAGTGACAGGATCAAATTACAGAGTTCATTCATTGACGCCGAGCTGCTTGCATTAAATTTCAGGAAGTGATTCGAAATTCATCCCATGGCTCTAAAAACCTTGCATTTAGATGAGGTTGGCACGCCATATTGTTGAGAGTTCAGTTCTGTGATGTGGATTGCTTCTGAGAATTTATTTATTTATTTTTTGCTAATTTACTTGTAAGGCAGAAGCAGGCCTGCTGCCATATTAGCAAGCACTGGGGATTCCCAGCTGAGTGAATTTTCTTCAGCACAGACAGAACATCTGCATATCAGGGGAAGTATGTTAATGTTACAGTGCAGTTTAATATGAAGTTGATCAGCCATATTCTTAACATCACCCAACATGTAAAAAAAATAAAATAAAAAGAGAGAATAAGTAAAGCATCATTCCAAGAGTAACCCGGTCCAGATAGCAGCACGAAACATACATTTCCGGACTATGAAGCGCTACTTCTGTTTTCTCGCACAATGAGGCCGACGCACGAGGTTTTAGTGTCAGGTTTCGGAAAGCTGGTATGCCGCCTGTTGAAGAGTGGAACGAAAGCGTTATTGAGCGACAACAAAAGAGACACCGAGGAAGAGCATGTGAGGCCAAGGACTCCTGCAGGACGTTCTCGCACAGAAACCGTCACCACACCAAACCCACATGAACACAACAACATCCCCAATACGCATCATGTGTGCTGCGCACAAAACCTCCAAAATGCACCCGACCCACAGGAATACAACAATAAATTGATCAGATTTAATTCGTTTATATTAAAACAGATGAGATGATTTGTTCTGCTCTTATGGTCATGAGGGAAATAAAAATATATTGGCGACAGTTGGCAGAGTTTAGCAAGAGGCTGTATTCCAATGATGCTCACACACTGATTGCTGTAAATTATGCACACAAACAATAGACTGAACCCTGTTTGACTTTTATCTGGAGCTTGCTTGGCTGCGTTTCCTGGCAGGATGAGGCAGCTTTACGAAGTCTTCAGTCACTTACAACTTTGTCAGAGAACCAGCAGTGACACTTGGAGTTTTATAGCACATGAGGAATCTGGTACCTCTCTGCACAGCCAGGCCATGGCTGTTTTCCTGCTGTCTATTGTTTTTTGTGCTGAGTGAGAGATTTTTCAAATGGCGAGGTGCTCCTCCTCCCAAAGGGAGGGCAGTAGAGTTCAAGGGTGTGTACGTAGAGGGAGCTGTTAAAAAAAGTTCAAGTTAAGCATCCCACGGCACTAATTTGTGGGAGGGGGAGCTGATAATCTTCCGCTTTTGTTAAAAAAAAAAAAATAAGAGGGAGAAAACTTTTTGTTCATCTCAAAATGCGTTTTTAATCTTTACTGGCATGTATTTTATACATTTCAGGTCGGCAAGGTTGTCGCTTCTTCTGTCGTCGCACTGATTGAGACGGCGACTTTCATTCGACTCGGTTGCTTTACTCCCACACCGCCGCTGTCACTTCGTCTAATTCTGGTTTTTGCGTCACTGCTGCTCGCTCTCTAACTATCCTTGGTGATATTTCTGCCAGACTTTTGTGGCATGAGTCATCCCTCTTTTCATCTGCAATGGTCTTGAAATAGGTATGATTGCATCAGCAGTCTGCTTCCTTTAGGTGACTGTTAATATCTGAAGAAAGATCAGAGCAGACTTGAGATATTTTTGGTTGAAGGGTCACTCTGAGGTCATATCCTGAGCCACTCTGTGGGGGGTGTTAGCTGAGTGCAGTTGGCACGTTGTCTTTTACACGTTTGTGACATTATATCACAGTTAATGTATTAAAAATGCTTACGTTTTGTTACTTTACAGCCATTAACTTCAATGTACTTTTTTTTAGCTAAATGTGCTGAGATGCAGGAAAATCCTGAAAGAAACTATTATGACAATGACTTCAACCTAGCCAGGGGTGTAGCAGATTGTTCTAGATTAAAACATATGGCCCAGTCAAAGTAGAGATAAATCCAATTTAAAGTCTTTTGCAGGACTTGAACGTTGATGTTCATGGATGCTCTCCATCCATCCAGCCTGAATGAGTTATTTTTGTAGTGAATAATGGACAAAAAATTTCGGTACCTAGATGTAAAGAAACTAAGTCTCTTTTATGAGCTACATTGATTGCAGTGCTAAGCTGACGCTAGCATATAGGGAACACCAGTTTGTTTTGTTTACAACACCATAAGCCTTCTGTCTATCATAGATAGGCTGACTCTTTCTCAGAACAGACTCTGCAACGGCCCAGAGGGAAGGACTGCTTTTTGTCAGGACTGGAGTTAGCATGGACTCACGGAGGCCAACAAGCAAAATAACATTTTGAGCACCTTGTTTAAAACTCCAGGGTTTCTATTTGTTTTTGAAAATTGAGACAAAAACCAAACAAACAAAAAAAAAGCTCAAGTTCTTGAAACTTGGAAACAAAATGTGTGTGGGGAGGGGGGGAAATCGAGGTTTTCTTTTTATTTTGAGAAACGGGAGAAACTTTTTTTCTTACTTTTGCCTCCGCTCCTGGCAGGTAAGAGCAATTTTCCCTCAGCATTTCCTTAACTCCCACTACTGAGGTAGGATCCAAGGCCAGAGCTGTTCAACGCACCAGACTGTCAGTGATTTGTGTTGTGTCTAATTCGTTCTCCACATGGTGGACTCAAACACGTGCACAGACAGACAGATGGATACTGGCTAAAAGACGGATGCGCGCGGTTTGGCATGCACACAGATGCACGAGGAAACCAGCGTGACCTTTGTTCCAACCCTCCGTTTCGACACTGCTAGCATTAAATGAGCCTTGCGCTTTTTACGTCTGTACGTTAGAGACCGATTTTTAAAGGTAAGGGGGAGGAGAGGCATGTTGGCTGTCATGATAAATTTGTATCCTTCTGGATTTAATAAGACACACAGGATTCATTTGCCATTTCAGGTCTGAAGACGAGCGAATCGAAATGTGTTGTGGGAAAGACGACATGGTTTCTGTGGATGCCAGTTATCTGCCAAACTCGTAAAGCATCGTGTTTTTTTTAAAGCGTATTTCCTAATCAAATGGCTCTTTTAGAAGTATGTCGACTTTTTTATTGCTACGAGTCGTTTCTGAGCAACATCACAGGAAACTGTGCAAGAGGCAGCTCTGACGAGGGAGTCGATTCAATCTGGGAGAGCAGCACTGGTGAATGTGAGCAAACATTAAAGGTACAGTACGTAACTGATAAAAAAAAAAAAACTCACTTTGTTGAAACAATATACTATGCTCCTCCTGGCGCTGATTGGTTGTTTTTGACCGGGAGCTGTGCTTTTCGCTGTAGCAGCTCAGGGAGGAGGTGGAGGAGCTTGATTTTTTTCCCCACAGATTTTCTGTCTCAGCATATTGTCACAACAGAGTGAGAATTTCAGAAAATATGTCAATTTTTTTAAATTAAAAGTTACATAGGGGTGAGACATAGTGGTGGCAGTATCATGATGTGGGGATGTTTCTCTTTACAAGGTTTCCCCCAGAAAACTTGCTGAGCCTGGTGGTTGGATGTCGGGGCAGTCATTCATCCAGCAGCCAGTCGTGTTTTTGAGTTTAAAAAAATGCTTAAAATTGACAGAAAATTTTAAAATATCACTTGATAATTATGTATTATTGAAAGATTGGAATAATAATACCTGAACACCAACTGTAAAGTCTTAAAAATTGCAAACCTTTTAAAAAGACTTAAAAAAAAAAAAAACAATGTTTAGCCTGGTGGGGGCACAATTAAATCCTGGTGGCCCGCCAGGCTTATAATGTGCTGGGGGAAACCCTGCTTTAGCTGTAATCCTGCAATAAAACCCTGCTATAGGCTGCTGAAGCTTTAATGCTGGAAGTGGATAGAAAACAAAACGTATAACCAGAGCTACGTTGGAATATATTAGATTATATGATATATTGGTATTAGAATGGCCTAGTCAAAGCCCAGTCCTAAATTCAGTAGAAAATTTGTGTGCCCTTTTCCACTCAACCTGACTGAGTTCCCAAAAGACTTAAAGTGACTGGAGCAAAATGTGGTCCTACAAAGTATTTACTCTGGGGAGCTGAGTGCAGAGGAATGCTTATATATATAGAAGTCCTCCAAATTTTTATGTTCTATTTTGTGTTGGTTTGTCACTTACAATCCTACTGAAAGGCATGGAAATCTGTTTGTCTACATCGCAAAATGTGAAGAAAATTCAATAATGAATTCTTTCCCCATACACTAAATATTAGATGGTCTAAAATAAAGTGGAGCAAAGTTTGCAGTGCACTTTTCCCCTCATTAACGTTTTTTTTTTATGCCTGAAGTTCAGTTGCTGCTCATAGGCCCACAACTTTCTTTGAACTGGAGACATTTTAAATCGAGACGACAAGAAAGTTTGAGCGAAAGACATCGGGGGGTTTCATTTCTTCTGTTTTTTTTTTTTTGTTATCCATACACCACTGTTTGTTTAAACACAGCGTGCTTCACCGAAGTGGAGGACATGACCCACTGCTGCGATACGTTGGTAAGAGGAAGTCAAATATGCACAGTGAAATTGATAACAAATTGAGGTAAAGCATTTCAGCAGAACACCTTGATGGTTTCTGCATGAGGAAGAAACAAGATGAAAAGCAGATGTGTGTATGTGTGACTTCCAACCAGGTGGTGTAAATTGACTGCTGACCTGCTGCTCCACCACCAGAAGCAATTATTCCCCCCCCAACACTTTGAAGCTCTTCTTTTTTCATCTTTGTATTTATTCTTATTTCTCTTCATTGCTTTTGCTCTCATTTACCTCTGTGTGCTTTCAGCCTTCGCAGTGTAAAAGGCAGCCTCGCTGTAATTCATGCTAATTAAGGGACAGGCTTTCAACAATAACTTTAAAGATTAGCCAAAGTTTTTTTTTCCTTTTTTTTTTTGCTTGAGACAATTTTATTTTGATTGTGGTAACTGCTCAAAACCTTGCAATGTAGGAATTCTTTTTAAAGAAAAAAAAAGGTAAATAGGAATTCATGCTAAATTAGTGCATAGCCTCACAGTGAAGGAAAACTAAGACACAGTTTTAAGTTTCTTAATAACATATTCTCAAATCAGATTGCTGCACCTGGAAACTGCCAAGCGTGGTTGAAACTGATTGTGTAAAACACCCTGAAGGTGGTAGCAATATATGGCAGAGCAGATTTATGTTTTAGAACGGCCTTGTCAAAAATTCATAGCTAAATCAAATGGAGAATATGTGACAAAATACTGCATTGGTGTTGATAAAAGGTCTCCATCCAACTTCACTCAGCTGAATCTACTTTGCAAAGAAGAATCAGCGAAAAAGGCCCATTCTTCTATCGCAGCTTAAAGGCTCTTCATTTGTAATTGCTACAAAAGGTGGCTACGCCAAGTGCTGAATCAACAGGCTGAGTGGATATGCATAATATATATGTTTTTTATTTATTTACTTTTTTCATTTAGTGTTTGTTTTTATAGAACCTCTTTAAAACGGATCTTCATTGATCCATGACTGTACTTGGAGGACATGAATGCGTTTGGTCTCAACACACTCATGTATGGATCAGAGAGGTTTTCTGTTCTGAGTGGAGGTGGATTCCTCATTTGAACAAACAGCATAACGCAAATTCAAAATTTTCACTGTTGTCCACAAACGGGGATCTTTTTTTTTTTTCTTGATGTCAGTTGAACTCAAAGCGGTACCGGAGCGTGGCCAAACTCCAAATTACTCGTGGGCCCTTAATGGCCATTTGTATTTTGTCTGTGTCCAAACTACGCTGGGGTCGGGCTGATGGCTGACAGCAGATGATCCCTTTTTTAATGAGATTTTTTTTTTTTTTTGCTTTCCCCGCCCTCTGTGTCTCGCCTCATGGAGTCACAAGGGAATCAACTTAGTCAGAGAGAAGCCCTGAACCATGAACAGAGGAGTCATGGACGCAGCAAGGACACCAGCACAGAGAGAGAGAGAGAAAGAGGAGGACAGCAACAGACACAGCAGGGATACTGAATGTGAGGGAGGAAAAATGAGTCGTTGTCATGCCTCCACGTTGATGTTCATTTCAGACACACATGAGCACTGACAGGTTTGACTGACCACAAGAGGCTTTATTTTGTTCTTCACAAATGTAGGTCAGTTTTGTGTTGCATTTAGTTTCCTAATTTGTCATTTCTGTTGGTCTCGCCAGTCATCTCAATGTCCAATCCTCCGTATTTCAGTTTTCTGGGGGGTTACGAAGTCACATCCAACGTTCAGCTAAATCCATTTGTGGCACAGTCTTGCATTTCTACCTCCATTCGCCAACACTGGCATGTACACGCTCAGTTTAGAGTTAAAGTGTTTTGTGTCCTGGCTCACATGGTTCAGGTTAGGGGGGCAGGGGGGACACGCAGCTCACTGCAGCACAGGCGACTTTAGATGCAAAAGCAGACGTACTGATTTTCCTATTTGTCCATTCTGCGCTTATTGGGGAGAGAAACTAGAGCAAGCGGAGGAAGCCCATTTCAATACTGGGTCACACAGCTGGTAAACACATTGGAATCTGGTGCCAAGATGCATGATTGATAGGACAGCAATGTAGGTTGGTTTAGATGATCTTTCACTCCTTAACAGATGGAAATATTTCAGCAATAATGAGATATTTCCATCTGTTGCACAATTTAACAAAAAAAAAAAAAGACATCTGGGATTTACAGACATTGTACTATGATTTCACAATATTTGCGTTTGTACGCTTTACAACTTGTAAAAATGATTGTAAAAAATAATTTTATGACTTTTCCTTTTCAAGTGATTGTGGTCTTTTGGTTCACATTATAAACAATAATTGACCATATCTGAGGCCGTGGAATATGTAATAAAAAAAAAACAAAAGAGCGAGAGTGTAGCTAAAAGTTGCTGCAAAGCAGTGACGGTACCTGCAGCACACTGTATTAGTAAATCCACACTGGTACTGATGGCTGCCAACCTCAATTTCAGTATAGTAGTACATATCTGTTTAAGGGGCGGGGCTTGAAAGTGTGTTTCAAATGTACTTTTTTGATTAGGATATAGTGGTATTACGTACGTTTTAAGGCTTTTAATGTTTAAGGACTTCCAATAGATTTGCCTTTGAAGCAGCTAGTTAGCTTCATGTTTATGTGGTGCTTTTGTCTGTGATTCAGCTGAGGTCTTTTGTTTAGTCACCAAAACCTGTAGATCTGAACCTGTTAAGCATTATGTTATTTTTAGTTTCATACATTAACAGCTTAAATAAACAATCATTTTGATAAATGTATCCAGGGCTAATTTTCCAGCTTTTCATTTGAATCTTCAACTATTTCCTAATGGATTCACAAAATTATTTCATGTTTTTTTTTTTTTTTGCCATCTGTCCAACTAAAATCAGGGTATCGAGGAACATGGCAACAGTAAATGTATGGTAGTCATTTACCCGTTACAATGCATTTATTCACCATTTATCCATACTGTCTGCCAACCCCATGAGTCCTCCCCCACCCATTTTTTATGACTAATGACTTCTGCTCAGCCCCAACAAATCTTAATGAGCCCATCTGACAACCTTTATCCTCCACTTAGCCAAAGACCGGGCCCACAGTAGGGGAAAAAGTCACTTTGTCCTGGAAACTATTCCCTTCTTTGTTTATCATATACAATGGGAGACGTGGAGAAGACTTAGTCCGGAGGGGGGAAAAAATCACGACGACGGTAGAGAGCTTGTATAATGATATGGAAACCACATCCTTGTTGCTGATATTGTCCCCCTGTGTGTGTTTGGGTGCATCTCTGTCTCACATCAAGGCGCCTGCTGCTTTTCAAAAGCCTTCCCCATCATTCCTTTGTTCCTCGTTTTTCCTCCTTCCCCTCCCACTTTTCCGTTCCGTCTCTTGCCGTGGCGTCAGATAGAGGATGATGTACGACATCTGTTTGGGGACTTACTCGTGAGCGTCCCTCGTTGCCCAATGAAATGCATCTTCGGCGTTTCTTGATACAGTGCACGTCTTGCTTGGATACAAAGAGGTGTTGGAGATGAGGATGGGGGACGGGGGTGGAAGCCCAGCTTGTTTGGTGAGGACCAAAATGACTTCCTGAACTATCAACATGCCTGGTGAGAGACGGAATGAAGAGTGAAGGAAAGACACCAGGGACACGAGGGCAGAAAACCCGAGCGAGTCAATTTAGAGTGTGGCTTTGAAATCAGAGGAAAGCCAACACAGAGTGTCATTAAACTGACAGCCTGCTGCCAGAAAGCTCATCGCCTCATTTCCATCTGGCTGATGAACCGTCCTAGTCTCCCGTCTTCCTTCACTTTGACTCCGCTTCCTGTTTTAAACGTACATCCAAGGATAAAGAACAGGAATCGGGGAGTTTAGCGGCTCTTTGTTAGATCCACTAAAGCAAAGGGGTTTCCTTTGTCAAGGTGAAGTTAACTGGCCCCCTTTTCACTCACAGTCTTCTGTTAAGTGTTACAACACAGAGGATGTTCAGGCAATGTGGCCCGATAGTTTAGCTAATGGGAATCATTCACACAGAGAGAGACCAACACACAATATTTGAGCAATTGGAACAGAGGAAATACTCTTTTGTAAAATAGCCATTTCTACCTCTTTTTTTTCTCTTTTCATAGTATCTACATGACTCGCTAATATGATGATGAGCAAAAATCGCAGACAAGCTAGCTACTGAATTCCCAATAACGCAAAGACAAATTATGTAAAATTAGAAAAGGTAATTATAGAACATCCATCAGCACATTTTCTAAATCCGTTTATTCCCTGCGGGATCGCTGAGAGCTGGTGCTGATCTCCAGTGCATGTCATTTTTCATACGTATATTGTTACAATCCATATCAAGCAAAAGCTCAGAAGCACAAGTAATGTTTAGGGAAAGGAAAATAATAATGACTAAAAAACAAAACGAGGGTAAACACTGCCTGCAGTCTTATTTGTTGCTTAAAGTTGGACTAAAATAAATTGGCACATTTGAGAACCTTGTCTGACAGCATTTTATGACATTTATGACATTTAATGACATTTATTTTATGTGCCATTGTTGCTCTAATAAGAGCAGTGTTCACAGAGATTTTCATTCATAAAATTGTTGGTTTCCTGTTACCATTAAATAATGTTTTCTAAGAGTTACTGGGATAACGTTCAAGGTAAAACGTGGGTCATGACATAGATGAGAAATGTCAATAAAAAACTTGTCATTTTAGTTACTTTAGTCGACTGAGGAGAAAAGATATCTTGATAATTTAATTTGTAAATGCCACACTTCTGACATATGTACATATGTCAATTGATTTTGCCTTTGTAATAGTAACTTTTTGTATTTCAACTTGTTTTTAACCAAATGTGGATATTTTCTTCTGTGGATACAAGTAAAAATCACTTTGAATCCGTAAAGATTTTACGGTATTCAGTGCGAATGCGTAGCATTCAAATTAAGGATGAGTGATCGGCTGTTAGCCGCTGCTACAGCATCTCATTTTCCATTTCATTTCCCCGTCTTACACCCTCATCCCTCCCCTAAACCGTTTCTGCATTATGCATGGAGCAGAAAGTGTATCGTAGTAGATATGAAATATGCATGAGGCTTTTTTGTAATGACTTCCCCCTCAAAGGAAGAAATAATCCCGTGTTGTCTCTTTGAGGAAAAAGGCGAGGATCAATGAATTGGTCTTCTCAAGGTTCACGTGTCATCCCTCTGGTCTTTTCTTTAAATGGCACTGGGAATGGGGAATAAAGAAAGAAGATCGTTTTGCAGAGCGGACGGTGTTGTCGCGCGGGAAAGAAACAGTGGAAAGAAACGAATGTGGACTGAAAGGTCAGTGTGTGACAGAAAACGGATGGAGGAGAAAAGAGAGAGAGACACAAACAGAGGTGACAGATTATCAAGCAGAAGGAGGCTCCTCTAGAGACTGTCAATAGGAGCAATATCAACTGATTGATTGTGTCACCATGTCACACGGAGCTGATCTCTGGAGACCTTGTGTGTGTGTGTGTGTGTGTGTGTGTGTGTGTGTGGGTGTGTGTGTGTCTGCATGTGTTTGAGTCACAGCAGAGGGGGGGATCGGGGCCTCAGCTGTTGTCGGTACAGGGGGCCACGCGCCTCTTTTGGAAACGCTCCAGAAATCCGGTATTGTGAAACATCAGCCGCCTCAAAGGAGGTTTGGGGGAGCTGCTTTTGTTCCCCCTCCTCTTCCCTAAGCAGTGATCGCATTTGTTTTCAGAGCAACAGGAAATATTGGAAATCGGCGCACGTGTTCTGCGAGATCTGGAAGCCAAAGTTGTGGTTGCGAGGATAAATACAGGCTTTTCATACATACCGCACCCCCTACTGCCAGCAACACAGCACAGACCCAGTGATCTGTAGGAGAGCACCCTGTGTACAGCTGACACAACAAGCACGAGCCTCCCACAGATACATTTGGAAAGCTCTGTTTGGAAAGTTGCGGTCGGATTATGAATTGGGGCTTGACGGATGGATACATCACAACGTCATTTTTTTCGCTCAGGAAATTATTATATCGGCGTGTGTGACAAAAGCGCACGCATGCACCACTTCAAACTAAGTTAATTCAAAGTGCGGAGAGTGTGTTGTCTTATTAGACATGACTGCTGGTGTATGTGCTCGTGTGACTGTGTGTAAAGATTCATAATGCTTTTATAGGATGCTGCTTTTAATGTTCTGCTTTAAAAAATCTGCTGCAGATGGCCCTTCTGTATTTACAGCCTGTGGCTGATTACTCACTAGGGGTGCTGTGTGTGTGTGTGTGTGTGTGTGTGTGTGTGTGTGTGTGTGTGTGTGTGTGTGTGTGTGTGTGTGTGTGTGTGTGTGTGTGTGTGTGTGTGTGTGTGTGTGTGTGTGTGTGTTTGTGCGGGGTAAATGGGCTTCATGACTCTCACTGAGGATGCCTCCTGCTGTGAACTATGGATGATGGGGACGACTCTGACTGGTAACTGACTCACTTGTCTTGTTAGACGCTCAGCAGACGACGCATCAGGCTGCTACATTTCTAGCAGATGTGGGCATCTTACTGGAACCACATTGATCCATTTTTTTATAATGTTTTGAACTTCAGTGCAGTTTGCTAGGTATGTTTAGAAGTGACATTTTATTTTCTTTGTTTTGATAATTTGATGAAAGCCTAAATGTGTTCAGTAAGAACAAAAACGGCTGCTGCTCATTTTCCCCACTTTGCCATTTCACATTTTTGCAGTTTTGGTTGAGATTGAGACATGATTGGACTTTTTGTACCAATCATGTCTCCATTCATATCTACCAAGGGGATGTTTTTGAACCAATTTTAGCATCAAATGATTCAAATGTTCTGTAATCTGCTTATTGTCAAATGAAAAGGAATGCAATAAAATGAAATAAACATTGTTCAATAGGTATTATCTTTTTGATTGGGGCACTCATAGTTACTTAGGGGTTGGTTTGATTAGGTGACATAATCTGTCATAATAATATGACAGTTTCTATGTCATAATATAACAGATTGTCATAATGTGACATGTAGTAACTATGTCTTGTTAACTATGTCATAATATGACATTCATAATATAAATTAGTAACTGTCATATTATGACAGAAATTATTTCATACTAAATATGACATAGTTCCTAAATCATATTATGACATGGTTACTATGTTATATTATGACATAGTTATTATGTCATAATATGACATAGTTAACAAGACATAGCGATTATATGTCATATTATGACAGATTATGTCAATATATCAGATTATGTCATATTTAGTATGAAATAGTTTCTATGTCATAATATGACATGGTTAACAAGACATAGTTACTATATTGTCATATTATGGCAGATTATGTCAATATATCAGATTATGTCATATTTAGTATGAAATAGTTTCTATGTCATAATATGACATAGTTAACAAGACATAGTTACTATATTGTCATATTATGGCAGATTAACGTAGTCAAATAGTGACTAAGTTGCATGGTTACTAAAAGTCAAAGTAGGGCTGGACAATATATCAATAACAATATATGCCCCAATAGACACATAATCAATATCAGTACATAAAACGTCTGATTAACGTTCAATAATCTCACTGAACTCTGATGCAGAACTCCACAGGATGGAGGCAGAGGAAATGTTTCAGCTGCTCAACCTCTAACATCAACTAAGATAAACGTCAACAAACACTCGCTCACTCTGTGGTTACCTAGCAACAACCTGTTGAGTAGCTTGTGCAGCAGCAGTTCAAGGTTTTGCCTCCGTGCCTCATAGCTGCTTAAAAATCAACAGCATGGAGTGAAAACAGGATAGAAGAGGAACGGTCACATCTTCAGTTTGGCAATATTTAAAATGTTACATAGATAATTATTCAGACTGATATGAAACGCTTATATTGTGATACGTTTTTCAGCCACATAGTCCAGCCCTAAGTCAACTTAACCTTTCTCAGATGGAAATCGGAACCATTGGGATATAATACAGTCTCTTCAGTATGCATGGGCTTTTTGATGAAAAATGTATAATATAATGTAATCATAATACATTGTAGACGAGAATCCAAACATAAGCGAGAGGCAGGCAGAATTATGTGAGAAGTGATGACTTACATGATTAACACTTATTAAAACCAATGAGCACAAAACAAAGTTCTTAAACAAAGATGGGTAACCACTGGGTGATCCAGCCAGGGATGAAATTGATTATTTTGTGTGTCACACTACTTGCACTGTTGGAATCATCAAACAAGTTTTAATATCAAAGCCCAGCGGAGTAAATAGAAAATTGAGTTTTCAAATGATTACGTGAAAATACCATCCAAACCAACCTTGCCCTTTGTGAAAATTCCAAGATGAAAAATCGAAGCTACAAAATGCTCCAAGTTAGAATTGCAACAAATCTGCTTACAACAAAGAAAATTTACCAGCTGTTACATTTTTTTTTTTTTTTTTTTTTTACTAATTTCACATTTTCAAGTTTTAACAGCAGCCCTCTTTACATGTGTTTGCCTTGTCTTTGCTTGACTGACGGCTCAAAAGCGCACTGAGAACAGGTCATTAGCCGAGGTGATCAGTGGATCGGCGGAGAGGTTAGCGTTATTGCGGCTTACCTGGGAGCTTCCATGGAAGCTTTTGTGAAAACACCTACATGTGCCTAAACACGCTCTAAACGAAACGGGGGGGCGGGGGGTTGCCATTTCCGAGAGATTTACCAAATTTACTTTGGCAACAAAACGTGAACAACGAGACAAAGGAGAAGAAGATAAATCAACAGAAATATGCTGAAATATATGCGGCATGCTTCATCATACTTTACTCCCTTGATCTTCCTGTGTGTGTCCGCGTGAGGACGGTAGTAGGAATTTTCATTGCCAACGCTTGTGCAAGTAAAGTCCCGTGTTGTGAAATCCAAGCCTCCCCCCCCCCCCGGAAGGAGTCCGATTGCATCTGTGGGGCTCGCTGAGGACACGACGGTTTACCTCCTGGAAGACACGGCTTGATGATTGGCCCTTGAGTTAGAAAGTGTCTCTGCCGGCCTTCCTTCCTTTTTCATTCCTCCTCTTCTTCTTTGCAGCCCACGTGAGGCCCAAACAGATCGGAAACAGCTGTGAGAATTATTGTGTCTAATAGGAGCCAAGTTTGGGCTTCTCGGTTAGCCTCAGACTCCGAAAAGGCACGCTGCCTTGAAAATCCCCTCAGAGTTTGCCGTTCTGCTTTAACTTGGCTGCAAGTTTGCGTGTGTGTGTGTGCGTGCGTGTGTGTGTGTGTGTGTGTGTTTTGTGCGTGTCTGCAGGGTTACCCATATGCAGTGGATATAATGTACATTTTGCCAAAAGGCGGACCGCCAGGCCAGAGAGAGAGAGAGAGACAGAGAGAGAAGAAAGGATGATAACTCCTTCTTCTCTTAACGTCTTTCCCCACAACACAGTCCATTTACTCTCCTCTTGCCTTTTCAACATTGTTTTGATCCTCCTTCAAACAACAGCACAAACATTTCAGTTTCTCTTCTCTTTTTTCTTGACCTCCGTCTCTCTGTCTTTCTTTTATTCTCCTGGCCGAGGCTCAGCTTATGGTCTTCAGCCTCACCTCTCCTCTCGTCACCGATCGCTCTCCTCAGGGGAGAGAAAGAAAATTGCAGTTAACCTAATAAGCAGCCGGAGCTGACAGCCAGAGACCATGAGATGACGAGTTCACTGCCGAATTGTTTGGACACACCGAATCACGAGGCAAATTCCTGGCCTTTCTGCAGCTACATGCAATAAGTGTTGCCTTAAAAACGGTCCAGACACTGCATAACTTACTCGACGAGTCCTTTGCTGATTTCATAGAAGCTGTAGTCAGACTGATAGTCTTACTAAGTACCACTAACTACCAGCGCTACAAAACACTGTACTAAATCATCTTTATCTTCTGCTGCACACTGAGCATGAGCTGGCAAGTTTTAACAGGATCACATTTTCAAAGTACTAATGCTAAATTGAAAACACAAAGTGTAATAGGATCTGATTGCTTTAATTTATAACTTAATTTTTACCATTAAACTGCCATCATTTAGTTAATTATGTAGGCTGTCAGATAGTGTGGCTAGCCCGCAGGCCACCGCTGAGCAGATTTGCTTATCCTGGCTAATCAGCTGTAGTTTTAAACCATTGTTGGCATAAGGAGTCACTCTGAGGCAGATAAAAATGGAATTTTTTGCCATTTATCCCAGTTTGGATGCATTACGTAAAAATGGAGGCACTGGAAGTAACTTGTGTACTTCTAAGTAATGACAGTACCTGATGTCCCACAAAAGGAGTTTTATTTTCTCCTTTTCACACCAGCACATGTTTTTATAACACTGATGCCAAGAAAGGAAACAGCCTGACAGCAGCTCCAGTTCACTTATCCATGAGCAGAGCCACAGGATCATTGTTTTACTTCCACCTCTACATTCTCATCATATACAGACGACGGTAATGAAAGCTGCCGCATTGATGATCATCCTTCTTTTCCGCACCGTGTGGCTCGGCTTTTAAGCAATCACCTTTGATCCTTGTGATGTTTTTGGCCGCCTCAGCTTCTCCCTCTGAGTGCCTCTGGCTCTTACTTCCCTCTCTCGGTGGGACTGTGGAAGTGATTGATAACTTCATGTGTTTGTCAAAGACAGAGGGAGAGCTGAGTGTATGGCCTATCCTCTCTGTTGCAGAGATCAGGGTGCGGTTTATTCGTGGACACACCTCTTCATTCATGTTTTTAAGCATCGAAATATTCAAGTTGACTTGTGGGTACAGATGTGTAAAAGCCTTGCAGGATAATCTGTCATGAAAAAAAAAATACTACCTTTATTTTGAGAGCATTTTTTATTTTTTATTTTTTTGGTTTGGGGAAAAAAATCTTTTTGTTAATATTTGTCAAGACGTCTTCTAACTCCACTTCTTAAGGGCTGATGTCCTGCCGCTTTTGAACTCATTTGTGCTTCAGTTCGTCTGAATCGAATGAATAACTAGGTAATCAGTAGGGTCCTGTAGAAGTTTGATTGAATGCTGAGGAAGCAATTCTGCCATTTGATTCGGGGATGGATCTCAAAGTAGCAGAACACCAGCAGAGCTTCAGGACTGAATCCTTAACCGTTACTTAAGGATTCAGTTACGGTTAGCAACGGGGAAGCTTAGCAACCTCCACACGTTTTGTTTACGATGTAGAACAGAAAAGGTTTTTTTTTATTTTATTTCCTGGCATGTATCCCAAAGAACGGTTGCTATGGCGACTTTGTGAAACCAAGAAGTTCTCCAGCAGTGATCAGTAGAGATCTTTATTAGCTCCTCCTGCTCTCCATCCTGCTCACTGTGTGTTGTGGGGAGAGAAACTTCAAGCCAAGCTTCATAGTTCCCATCTGCTTTACTTGAATGGTGTGTTATTTGATTGGCATGGTTAGTGGTGTCAGTGGGTATTGCGCAAGGGATTTTCTTTTTGTTTTAAAGGTTTTTACATTTTTCTACAGATTTTTTTTTTCTGTCACAAGATAATACCTAGCATATTTTAGATATTATAGATCTTTGTTCTAGTTTAGGTTATGTGGATTACAGCAGGTTAACTTCCATACTAGGAGAAGTGAAAATGTGCAATCCCATGGTTTGAAGCTCATAAGTGGTTTGACCTTGAGAAATATTGTCCTTTTCTGAGTCATTTTATGTTGCTAAGCTAGATAATTTTGGTTTTGCATACTGGCCTCTGCTTGATCATTATTATTTTTCTTTTTTTTTTCTTCTTCTTCTTTTTCCACACTCATTTTTTAAGCGTGTTGTGCAGAGTAAATGCTACATTGAAAGCCTGCGCATTTCCTAAGCAGAAACTACACAACAGGTCTTTGTTGTCAGGTGTGGACAGGCTCCAGCCCCGCTTGTTCTCCAGAAATACCTCGAGATTTACCGCTGCAGCTACACGTTCACGAGAACAGTAGGTGCACAGTGTCGGCCGCACAGACACGGCGACGATGTCCTAACCACATCACACTGGCTAACGGTTCCAGAAACGTCAAGCTGGAAAAGTATAGCAGAAAGATTACACTTTCTCCATGTTCCAATTTGTCTCCTTGTATTTTTTTTTCTCTGACAAATGAGTGGCAGAGTGGGAGGATGGAAACCCGCTTCCATAGACAACGCTCTCCAGCCAAGGTTAGTTTGGGGTTTAACATCCTAAGACTCATTACACAGACACAGTCAGTTTATGATTTAAGTTATCCGCTGCACACTGAACGAACATCAGTGCAGGCTTTTCCATAAAGCGCTCCTGCAGATGTTTCCATAGAGTGCTGCCGCTGCAGGATTTACAGGGAAAGCAGACTGACGAACTGCCAAACAGGGAATACAGCTCGAGTATTATGCTAAGAATGCAAAGAATTATTTCTGTACAGCTGAAAACACCCAATCTGCAATAAAATGTGTGTTGCCAAAGCTCGGTTGTTTCCCATTCATGCAGCATTTCTTTTAACATAATAGCTCAGCTGTCATCATTACAGTCCTGATCTACTGCGCGCAGAAGAAAAGAGGCGTTACTCCTGCTGAAGTCTCTCAGTGCATGCAGAGTGTTGTGAAAATGCATATCTGCTTTACAATTCCCTTGTGTTTTGACATGCAGGAAATTGTAATATTAGACTTAAGATATTTTGGGTAAATACAAAGTGTGGTTTTCCAAAAATGTATTTTACTTGCTGGAGGAAAACAAAAGCAGTTTTTTTAGTTTTGTTTTTTTTACTGGGCCATAAACTGGCCCTATATGTGGAAATGTAAACCCCTAAGCCAAAAAACTGACTGTACCTTTTATGACAGCAATACCTGCCATGAAGCATCGGCAATAATCGGCAATAAAGAGTCTTTAACATCATTGTGAAGGAATTTCAATGCTTTTGTCTTTAATTCAGTCCAGCATGAGTGGCCTTTTGAAGACCGCTCCAACTTAAATCTGAACGAAATGTAAGTTTTGACTTGGCTGCAAATCTTTCTTTTTGTTTTTTTGTTGTTTTTTTTTTTGTTTGTTTTTTTTTTTTTACCCAACCAGAGATGGACTTCCCACATAACCATAGTGCTTGAGCTTAAGGTCACAAACTGATAGCCTGACATTTTATGCCAGAAAGCAGAAATAATTCATTAATTTCAGCAGCTGTCCAGAACCTGCATCAGGCGAGGGGCGTTGTTAAAAAAAAAAAAATTCAGATTCCCTGCAGGATCCTCCTCAGGTCATCGTCTGAACTTTTACTAAAGCCATTGCAACACCTTACTGTTTCTCTCAAACATTCGTTTGTAGATCTGGAGCTCTGCTCATTGTTTCAGGGTACATGACCCTGTTTGAGCCAAGCTTCAGCTGCCAGGCAGATGACCTCACATCAGACTTAAATTTAAACCCCCCTTGGTTTTTACAGAGGAGTTGGTAGTCGACCCAACTTTTTTTTTTTTCCAATCACGTCCCGCAGCTCCAAAACAACCTCCAAAAGTATGTCTTCCCACCAATGAAGTTCATGACTGGTATTAGATGTTTGTGCTGTGTTTGATTTCACCAAACAATGCCGTGGATTATGGCAGCCAAACATCTCCGCTTTGGTCTTGCCTGTCTGTCTCGGGGCAACAACATTGTTGTAGGGGTCTTGCGGTTTATTCGGATGCAGATCTTGTAAATCTAAAACGTATTATGTTCTTTTTTTGTTGTTTTCCTTTTAACCCAATAAAGTTATTATTGCTGACTATTGTTTCAACTGTACTGTTGTGACCTTTGGCATTAATATGTTAACTGTGGTCTGCAGAGTCTATGGCTTGGAATAAACTTTTTCTGTGACAATCGGCAACAGTTTGAACATTTCTCTCTTGTGAATAATCTTTCTCATTGTATCATATAATCTGAAGATTTTTTTTTTCCCTTTTTTTTGTTTTGCCTTAAAACCCTAAGACGGATGAACTGTAACAGTTTTCTTTGAGAGACTTTGTTGTCTCTAATCTCTGGTGTTTTTGTAAAAACCCACCCAAAGGTTTTAGAAAGCCTAATGTGCCACTCTGCTTTTATATATTTGCTCCCTCTTACTGATGCCCAAACAGATACAAAGACGCAAACATATGTGAATGTTCAATGCTGGAGTGTTTCTTTCTTTCTTTTTTTATGTGGACTAACCTTTCTTTAAGACCTCTGTGATCTTGTAAATCTTCAGATGAAGGTAATTTGGCTTCCTGCTCTCAGCACAGAAGAGTGAGAGAACATTTATGGGATTAGTCTGAGCTGGGAGTAAGATTCGAAAGAAACTCTTGACTGCTGTTGGCAGGCAAAGGGTGGGGTCAATGTTGTGGACTGTTTGGCTTCTCGGCAACAAGTCTGGTGGTCAGCTGTGATCACTTCGTCTGTTGAAAAGCTCGTCCGTTCAGGGACTTCCTTTGCACATTCACGCTTTCACCTGTGAGCAAGACCACTTGTCTCCTCATCATCACCACAACTTATTGTATTGCTTTCTCTCCCCTTTCTGCGGTTTCTTGTTTGCTGTTCTAAGACATAAACATAGTTTTTTTTTTCAACAAGTGAACAGTATTGAAAAGTGGTTTAATTTTTGTGTCAGAAAAGGAAACTTGCAGTTAATCAGCTAACAAACTCAAAACACTTTCAAAGGATTTTTGAGCCTCTAAATGGTCTCTCAGTCTGAGTCAGTAAGCTGCACAATCACAGCGAAGACCCACAGATAAATCAAGAGCTTAGAAAAGACAGTTGCGTAAACTTTTCTAGCCTTCAGAGATTCTGAAAGTGGCTAATTTTGAGACTTCTTCCCTCAGTCACAGCGTCCCACAATGAAGGGTGTTGGTTTCTGCTGGATCTGGTGCACATATTTGACAAAGATCTCACCAACCTGTCATCAGTTTAATGCTAACAAGTTGACTTTTGGTCCCTTTTTTAAATATGTAAACAAATCACTTTACTTGTTTTTGAGTCTAAGTGACATCTGTCTGGCATAAAGGATTCATTTGAGTCATAAAACTGCACTTCTCAACAGTAGACTGCAATCAGATGATTGAAAATTACTCTAAAAGATCCGTTTTCAAATAGTACAAAATGTCCTCCTGTTGTGTGAATGAGGCACGGTCAATTCAAGACAGTCCTCAGTACACCATTTCATATTCATAAAAGTCTGATATGAACCAACAAAAACTACAGATGTATGAAATGATGGTGTGAATGGATCAGCATTCCGTCCTCATACAGTATCTTTCTTTAGGTATAAGTTGTTTTTTTTTTTGATGAGGTTCGTCTAATAGCTTAGGAAAAATTGACGGAGGAACAGCAAGTAAGACTAGTAGCACAAAAGAGACGAGGAAAAGTCGGTTTGGAGGCGTCGTCTTGTCATTTCAGCTGTTGTGATTTAAGTGAGCTGCCAACATCTCACAGCTGCGCCACATGCCTTCCTTATTTTTAAACCAGGCCCTTATATCTAAACTTCCAGGTCCGGTCCGCATGTCAACTATTGTTTCCTACAACACACACACGTGTGTGTATATGTCTGTGATTCCCATGTGTTTTAACCTGCACGTGTCAGAATGACTTGTCTAATTCTGTATTACAACGCCATTGACTGTGTCAGCAGATAGCTATATATATATATATATATATATATATATATATATAGAAGTACAACGAGGTTCTGACGGACGGTACTGAAGGCTCCTTGAGTCTCGTGATTGGATCGCATTAAATGTGACAGGTTTAGGAGCAGTTTGCATGTGTGAGGCCCAGTGCTGGCCCAACTGTTCGTAATAGTGACGTGAACGTGTTTGGAGACTGACAGAGTGCATTCCACGCCGACATGCTGCTGGCTCTGCTGATCAGAGCCGTGCTGGTCAGCCGAGCGAGGGCCTCAAAAAGAATCTTGGATTTATTGCAGAGTTAGCTCTGTAGCGTTTTGGGCTTAATGCAAGTTCACAGTAAATACAGCTGGCTTTTGAGAAGCCACCTAGTCTGAAAGCAGCTCTATAAAAAGCTGTTTACAGTATGCTAAGGCTTAGTAAGTGTGGCATTCACCCTTCAGGAAGACACCACAACACTGTTCTGCTAAGCCTTTAACAATGTTTTTACCTGCGTTGCACTGAGAAGATGCTCGTATAACGAGCTCAGCAGATGAGCAGCTCCACCGGGTGTTTGCTAATTGCTGCTGGCTAGTCTGAAGGAGCCGAGTGGAGGAACCGAGAGGGAGAGGTGCTCTGTGAAATGGAAACTCAGAATTTTGGAAACTGCAGCTCCAAGGAGGAGCTACGCCTCCAAGGCGGAGCTAAGTCTACCCAGGTGTTTTGAACAGCTGAATGGTTGCCATGGGAGACTAAAGGATTTCTCAAACATTCATGGACGAGTCAAGACAACAACAGGTATGTTTTTGATGAAGAAATAATATTATGACATGACGTAAAGTAAAAAGAAAAACAGGTTTACATAATACTGTCCCTTTAAAATGTTACAGTAAGATAACCAGTAGATATCTTAGTCTTTGCTTTTCACTATGGAGGCAAAAAACATAGTGAATAGTTTTTTATTAGTCCGTTACTAAGCTTTTTTTGTTTAAAGCTAGAGCTAGTGAAGTAATGCCCAATTTTGAGTTGTAAAAATAAGAAACCAAGATCAAAAGGGCTTCAGCTAATGAACTTTTACGACCTACTTGTCATTAACTGAGCATTTCTGACAAATATTACTTAACCAGTGTCAATTATTTAGTTTACTGGTGACTAACATGTTTAAATACCAAAGTTCAATTATGACAGAAAAATTTCAGCGCGTTAAAAACTGTGCTTTTAGTATTTAACTTATATAGGCCAACAGTTTGCATTTTTTAGTTTAAACATGTTCTTTTTTTATGGAGGATTCATTTAGAATGCAAGACGAGACTTTTTCTGATCTTACAAAAAAAGTACACCAGAAGATGTGGAGAGGTTTGGTGGTGGAAAGAAAAGAGAAGGACGAATAAAATTTTGAACGTGAGGCATTCTGTGAGTGTGGCGATTGATCTGGTGAGTGTGTGTTGTCCTGCCTCACCCACCGCCCCCATCCTTCCTCCTGCTGTTTGTCCTATTGCCTCTGTTTGTGTGCTGCGAACCAATCAATACGGAGGAGTTAGCTCTCAGCAGTTATCAGCTTAGAGTTGTATCGATTAGTCTTATTGATTTTAATCCTTATTATCTTCCATCATCTGAATTCCTAAAAGGGCAGTAAATGCGCCACTCATCTGCTTTCCGTTTTCACCTTCACAATCAGAGCTGCGGCTTCTCATTACAGCCGAGGCTTTAATGGAGATTTGACTGCGTTGTCGTGAAGATTATACGTCTCATGTTTGCTGTAAACGTTGAATTTCAGAGAACCCCCCTCTGCAAAGTAATTTTTTTTTTTTCAAACGCAAAATGCATGCTTGACTATAAAGAGGGCAAGCTTTACATAAGAACAAGATCACATCTTTAGTGAGGAATATAAGGGGAATGGCCATCATCTGTAGCAGCAATATAAAAGAGGACCGGCCCAGCTGAAACCAAATCTACACTTAATGATCCCGATACAAGCTGGCGTTAGCACTGTGGCACAGATAGCTGCCTTTAGAAGCTAAGTAAAGCTTAAAAGTTTAAAAATGAAAGACTCCCATGTGATGACTTGCACTTTTTCTTTGTTATGCCATGTGGAAGCTATTTCAGCAAATAATCATATAATTCATTTGGCAGATATTCATATAATCGGTTCTAATGGGTTTGTTTATAACTTCTCAAATTTAGTGTTGCTGGTGACGTTCCATCACGTTCCTCTTTCACTAACGGTTCCACTACAAAGCGGCAAGACAATGGCAATAATCATAATAACGGCGCGGCGATGTGCTTGATGCACCACTCAGTTGTAGTCTTGGCTTATTTTTGCCTAATACCTGCTGGCCAGCTGGTTGAATAGACAGTTTGTCGTTCCCACATCACATCTTGGAGCTACAAAGCCAATTTAACCGTTCCATGAGTCACGGAGCCTTTAAGCTCTCAGTTGCTGTTAATCTGTTGATGAGGGGGCGAAGTTAAAAGGTACCGATACAGAAAGTGTGTAATCAGACATTTTCATGGGGAACAGTTGGGTTCAGTGGTTGTTTTTGCCTTTAAATCTATCTCTGCACCGTAATTTAATTGCAGCCGTATCAGTGTGCTGTGTATTTATCTAGTGTTTTAGAGGTGTAGAACGCTATGCAGCTATTATTATTTTTATCAGCTTGACCTTTATGTGTGTTTGCCACTGCAGCACATGTTTCTGTGGCACGAACATCACAGGTGTAGCAGTAAAGACACAATTACAACATTACGTGAAATCGTGCTACACCATGCATACGCTCTGTCTGCGCTGATGAAGATTTACTCACCTCAGCATGCTGAACTATTTCAGCTATTGGCTTAATAGTTCAGTCGTTAGCTGAGTTATTTTCCTGCTTTGGACACTTGCAGATCATAAGATTTGTGGTTATATTTCCAAAAATTAAGTAAAACAAAATGATGATGTCACAACAGGAATGTTGACAATGAATTTGACCTCTTTTACCCAAACACACACACACTATGCAAAACAGTGGCAGATCAAAACCAACGCACATACTTCTAAGACGGAATAAGACCTCGTGAAGTGAATTTATTCACATTTACACACTTTGACATGCTTTTTCTTTTTCAGCCTGTAGAAATCAGTGTGACAGCAGCTTATATAAAGATTGAAGTTTTCAATTCTGCGTCTGTGTGCTTTTTATGTTTGCTCAAATTGGCCTGGTCTTTAATCTGCATGAACACACACCTACATTAAACACTCCGGATTGTACCGAGGGTGAAGAGTGCAGCCAGACAAAGCCAGCTGCCACTCATCTCTGCTAAGCACATCCACTGATAAGGTCGACCACGAGGAGACGTCGGCACTCAGGAGCTGTCCGTCAAACACGGGATTCTGTTTCCGCCTGCTTCACAAAAGAGAGATGAGAACGATTGTGGACGGGGGGGAGGAGAGGAACGACTCAGAGAGATAGAGCCCAGGAGTACGATGATTGAGACAGATGACTGAAGAAAGGGAGGGAGTCAACATAAATGAAATGTATAGAGAGAATCCAAGCTACCATCCCACAACTGAAAATGCAAAAAAAAAAAATAAATAAAATAAAGGCGTTTGACCTTCCACCTATTACTTCCATTCTTCCCTCTACCCGTCTTGTTTTCTTTGTTTGCTCCCCACACCTTGATTAGGTTGCACAGATTAAATTAATGACTGTGAACATCTTTCAGAATTGAATTTTAGTCACGCTGAGACACACGCAGAACAATAGCACGTTGTTGGGGGGGGAAAAAAATTAAAAATTGCTCAACATAATTCGCAACCCAAATTAAAAAATGCAGCAAAGCAAAAGTCCTAATAAGAGCAGTTGTTCCTAGAAAACATGACGGCTTTGTGGTCACATGTTGTCATCGGTGAAGAACGACGGCAATCAGTTAAACCTCTGACTTAGCATTTATATCGCTCTTTAGTAATTAAAAAATATATATGTATAAATTTACTCGCACTATCTCTCTTTTTTTGCATTGCTCTCCAGTGTCAAGTTGTGAGTTATGAGTGATGAAGGAGTCCCCAGATGTCTCCTTGCCCAATCTCTTGACATGGTTGTGGAAGTGACCCGAGTGGAGTCCCGTCAGGAATTCGTTACCCACAAAGAGACGTGTTCGTGTTTCATGGGACGTGCAGCGATCCTTCATTTCCTGTGTGAGCTGATGTGGAAATGCAGCACATAGCTGAGTTCTGAGTTAGCAACAAGCTAATCTGATTTTGGTCCAAACCACCCCGTTATTTTCCCATTGTACATGAGCCACTCTAACCTCAAAAAAAAGAACAACTTACTACCTCATAAACAATTTTATCCCAGAACTTCAAGCTGTTGAAATAGAATTTGCATTCATCGCACAAAATACTCTCTCACTCGGTGGCCAATAGTGACGAACCAGTGTGGTACGCACAGTGGGGTGAATAGCTTTTGATTTGTAAGTATTATGTGGGATTCTACTCGGTGACTCAGTCGCCAGCTTTAGTCTCTGGCTCCAGCTATGATCCATGTGTTAATACTTCAGTGTCATAAGTCTTCTTTGCCAATCCCAGCTGTGAGATGAGGAGTGAGAGCGTGAAAGACTCTCTGTAGAGTTAAAAACCTGCCACCTTGACTGGTCTCATACATGTCTGGAGGTATTTCTATTGAGAGAGTTTGGGTTTTTTTCCAACTCAAAGATGTTGTGACTTGGCATGAGCTGGTTGAGATAAATATCATTATGTCATGGTTATTTCTCACAGTTTAAATACATATAAATCCTACCGCTGCTAAAATTGTGATATTGATTACTACAATTATAGTAGTAATTGTCATTTTATTAAATGTATTAAATGATTTTGATACATGCTTGCTGAATGTCATTGTAGTTTCCAAGTAGGGGTGTAACAAAACTTAACAAAACTTAAAAAAACAGCACAATACACAAATTGAGATGAAAAAAAAAGAAAGAAAATATTTTAACAATACACATGTAACCTTTGTTTCAAAATATCTAACCGGTGTAGAACTTACCAGTCACATTTTGATTTGATCATTTTGTGACGTTAATGTTAGTGGACTTCTAAGGTGCTCCCTTTTTATGACTCCCAATTCATTACAGGGGCTTTAAAATCTCAAATGTTGTTCAGAGTAGGATTATCTAATTTAAATTTAATCAGTCGTAAAAAATCCTACATTGCTCTAGAGTTGATCAAATGCAAATCCAGCAATGTTTCTGTGAACGGTTAGCCAGTTGCAGTATCCTCAGTGTTTCTGCCAGCAAAACGAATTACTATCACGCAAACAGTTTGACTTTTTTGGTGCTTTATTTTTCCAAAACAACGTGTTTTTTCTAACAGTTTCCCCTTGTTTAAAGCAAGGAGAAAGTGTGGTAGTGTTCTTTCAGCTAGGCAGTGCATAAAAGTCGCTAAGTGGAGAGGAAGCACTCAATTCTTTAATGCCCTGTACAAGCAGATGAAACTCCAGTAAAGCTTAGTAATACTCAGTCCCGTTCCAGTTCACTTTGTATGGGCAAAACTCATTAAAAAGCTTAACGCTTAGCTTTAAACATCTAAAATTTAATGATTTGTGTTTCAAGCCTGTTTTTATCTCCACCAAAAGCTTTCTGAGGATGACACCATGAGTTGGGAAATGGCAGGAGTCAGTGCAGCCTCTCTTCTACTGATCCTTAAAGAGAATATTACATTTATCTTGTAAGGGAACATGCTACGCTCATGATCCTAACAGGCAGAGAAAGCTCCAGTCTCTTGACATCTCATTAAAAAAACATTAAACCACAGGAACAAAATGATGTAAACGTTTTGAGTGCGTAACTTTTTAAAATCTAATCATGGCTAACAGCCCATAGTTGTGTCTATCGTTGAATATCGAAAGGACTCTTTCTTTTTCTTTTTTTTTTTTTGCCACACTTAAATATCAGGCATGCAAAGTGTCTGCTAGTTTCCCCGTTGCCTGGGAACTTTTTGCTCCGTCTTTGTGGCAACACGCAGAGAAATCAGACTTGTGTTCTCTCTTTATATCCTCTTTATAATGCTGAGTTGCCATAAATACAGGACTTCGAGGAGGCCTTATGGTAATTCACCCAGCTTGTGGGGCAACAAAAGCTTTAATTAGGCAGAATGCCAACCATATGGGACAGCAGGTAGGATTCCTGCATGTGTGGTCCAAACACGCACGCAGATAGGCTCTCCAACGTGAACTTCTTGTACATGTTGATGCAAGTCGTTCAGTAAAAAGTGCTCTAAGCAACCCGACACAAAACTCCACGTAGAGATTTGGTGGTAAAAATCGAGGCAATAGTCGTAAAAAAATACTGAAGATAATTTAGCTCATTCAAGCCTTTAGCCCTTTGAGATCTCAAGAAAGGGCATTATAAATAAAATCTATTATTATTATTAAACCTCTAGGTTTACATTGTGGTTTCAACATGTATTGTGTGACTTAATAATATGCCTGGTTTCTGCACAGAACAGTGGAGTTGGCATTAATCCTAAATCAGAAGCTGAAAGCAAAAAAAAAAAAAAAGAGAGAGACTCATAAATCAGGGTTTTTTTTCTTTTTTTTCTTTTCTTTTTGTTTTTTGCTTAATCTGTTCCGAAGCAGATTAAGCAAGTCTGACTGCGTTTCTTCAAAGTTTTGTGTATTTTTGACAAACTACAGTTAAGCCGACCACTGAGATCTCCTGTGTAGTCTCTCAGCGATGGTGACGGCATAGCTGGATTTTATTAAAAGCGAAATGCGATTGTGAAACGTTTCCATTAATTGGTTCAGCAGGAGTAATGTAGGCCTACAGATGGTGAAATCTCAAAAGTCCAGTGCAATAACTAAAAAAAAAAAAAAAAATCCACTTAAGCATAATTGCTAAAAAGATTTGCGAGGACATGACTGGGAAATGAGCTTACTCATTGGTTTATCGCAGAAAACAACATGAAAAAAGTGGTTTTGAAAGTCAAACACAACAGTGATATTTTTAATATTAGCTATTGTGCTTAAATAAATGACTGGACAATATGAATTGCTTGTTATGATGTTCATAGTAATTATCATAACGAGCCGTATTTATATTAAACTGAACACCGACTCTCATATTCTTCCTTGAGGTTTGTGTGGTTGCCGTTTTCTCACACTGGAGGCGAATTGGCCAGCAGAACAGAAACTGTCTGGAAATGTGTTTGTGTGTTCTGGCAGAAAACCTCTGAGTTTTGGACAGAGCCCTGCTAACTGGCTTCCTGTGCTTTCACCAGCTATTGTTTTAGCAAATTGTCTCACAGATTTAACTCTCTACTCTTAAAAAAAAAAAGCAAACTTAAATCCCTCTACAAAACCCCTTATTTTCTAAATTGTCAAGCAGATTTTAACGGGTATCGAACGGTTATTGTCCCAATCGATTATTCCCCGAGACGGTGAAGTCACAGAAGACTGTTGAAAGCCAGTGCGACAGAGGTCCAGCATTTGCCAATAAAATCAACATCTACGAATTTTCTAATATCTTGAAGTTCTACTTCATGCAAGTCTCCCCTTAAAAGAGACCTGTTCCAACTTTTGTGAAGGGTTTTCCATTAGTTGCTTTTTGGTGTGTGTGTGTGTGTTTTTAAAAATGGCAGATTTAAGTCTTGTAACTGAATCTCTGTTGTCAGACCGGCAGTCTGCTGATGCTGCATTTTCAGCTTTTATTTGGAAAAACAAATACAAAATTGTGTCAAGTTACGTCAAGCCATGCAGGAAGTAGCTGAAAAGTGAGAGGGGAGCCATGCGTATTGTGGTGGGAAGCGCCAATTTTGGGATCCTGATCACAATTATATTAGGGTTTGTTAGATAAAAAATGACAAACCCTAATATAATTAATAAAACTCACTAAAAGCTGTGATCAGGACCCCAAAATTGGCGAGAGGCACTAAGACCCGAGTCTCACACCAAGAGCCCAAGTCAAGTCCCAAGTATTTAACTCACAACTCTTGAGTCGACTCTGAAGTTTTCGTTATTGCGACTTAATGTCAAATTGAATCGACCTCTCAAACTCTCTGCCACGCGTTGTTTTGAACTGCTGGTCAGCTGCCTGAAACAAGGGAACTACGCTGTGTGATTGAATAACAAATGCAAGTTTGTAAGCTTGGAAACATTTCTGGTGGCAAAAAACTCAGACAGCCATGGTGTGGAAATCATCGCCTCCCGTCACTCCAATTGAGGTAAATCTGAAGTATAAGGACAGTCGGCGAGGCGCCGGGAGGCACGTTTGTTAAACAGCTGAGTGAAAGCTGAGGGTATCAGTTTGTTATTTTTCTCCACGTATTAGACAATACAGAGCAGGAAAGCAAAAACAGATAGCATTCTGCACTTAAAAAAACTACCGCAAAGTTGGTGTTTATTCTACATTTCTGTAACTTTAATAACAGGCTATTCTTTGCACCAGTAAGAATATAAACAACTGACTATGTTATGTGTTAATAGAGTATTTTTCACTTATTGTTATTATACCATGAGAATCTCCTGCCTTGTCTGGCCCACAGTGATATCTGGGATCTGAACTGGACACACACCAGTTGTTTTTTTGTTTTCTGTTTTTTTGTTTTTTCCATCACACTGTCATCCACCCTTAACCCTCCAAATTCACCTTCATCCAGATCAGGTGAGGATTCATCGAGGTACAACGACTTGGCCAATTTGGTAGACGAAGGTCAAACTCAATTATAGAGACAGGAGAGGGAGGGGTACCGGGAATGAGAAATGGGCTGAGTTGGGGGGAGGGGGGGTAGAAAAAAAAGGATAAGAAGAGCTGGAGGGAGCTAATGAAAGCGTGGGAGGATGGGTCAAGATGGAGGGACGCAGTGGATTAGTGAGAGTTAATTAAAACATAGTCAGAGGGGTACAGAGTGAAGGTTAGACAAAAGTAAGCAACAAGGAAGAGGCGATTAGACAAGCGTGTAGAGAGGGAAGTGTCCGCTTAGGGGAAAAGAGGAGGCAGGTTCCACAGAGGGCAGGTGGACCGAGGGAGGAGGACGGGGCGAGGGTCCGGAACGACGCACTCGCAGGAGCCGTAAGCGTGGATCGGAGACGGCAGGGAGGAGATGAGCGGGGTCCTGAGAGCGGTGCCAGAGCTGTCCCGGGGGCTGATGAATGAGGCCATAATGAAGTATCTTTGGTCTTCTGCCTCCGCCGCTGGCCGGAGAATAACCGCAGCTTTGGCACGGCCGCGAGACCTACTTAATCACAGCCAGGGAGCACACACCCACACACACACACCCACACACACGCACACACGCACACACACACACACAGAAGTTTCCCCACACTTTTCTACACACTAAAACTTATGACAGATTATACCTTCCTTCCTTCCTACCTCCCACACACACACACACATGCACGCACTCACGCCTTTACCTTCATTTTGTTTCCGTCTCGCCACCATGACCAGGGGTGACAGGAGTGTGGGTTTTAGTGAAGCAGCCCATTGTTCAGTGTGGCAGGCTGGTAATGCTCCAGGACATTTTGTTTTGTTTTCTTTTTTTCTCTCTCTCTCTCTCTTTTCTTGCCCGGACTCACATGTGTGAGTGATGGAAATCAAGACAAATACTACATTCTTCCTCTGCAGTAAACAAGTCATGTTGTCTTGCGGTTCTCGCCGCCATCACCGGGACACACACACACACACGCACACCGCTATGTCAACCTGCCAGTTCGTCACTGTGCAAAGAACAATGCATCTTCAGTGCAAAGAGAGAGGAAGCCTGTGTCGGTCGGCCGCTTGTTTACATGTGTCTGCGCTGGAGTCTGTGCGCTCGTTGTGTTCGTGATCCACAGGATCAACAAAGACATCTGCCACTTGCGTGGAAGGTCTGGGAGAGGATGTCAAATTGGGGCACGTATAGATTAAAATGTTTGCTCTGTGTAAACGAGGTAACTGTGCAAGACCCGAAGTAGATCTCCATGTTTCTCTGAAGCGCAGATGTCTGAAGGCCCGTGACGTCGGCCGTAAATCGTAGTAAGGAGCGACGCTGGAGAGATCTAAACACGGCCGTCGGTCTGTGAAGATCCCAAAGATTACAACGAGGAGTTTGCCTCAGAGTTTAAAAACATTAGCCCGGATGTATGTATGTGTGTGTGGATGAAAACGGCGTCTTGTGTTCAAAGTAAGAGGACAAAAGGTTTTGAAAGTTATTAATAAAAATCTGAAAAGTTTTGTTCGAGTTCGTATTCAGCCTCCCTGAGTGAAAACTTCATAAAACTACCTTTGGTTCTAATTAAACCTGCGGGGTTTTGTTTGTTTGTTTTTTTTTTGGGGGGGGGAAGGGGGGTCTTATTTTCCAAATTTGCACATCCAAAGACTGAATGTTATACCCATCATTCTTTCTGGAACAATTCAAGCTCAGTCAGATTTGACAGTGTCTGTGACCCACAATGTTCCACCTGAGTTTAGGTCTGGTGGTCATTCTGACACAGTTAGCTTTAATAGTTGCAGAGTCTTACTGGTTCTGCAGGCAAAGTTTTCCACAAGCGAGAACCGAAGTGGATCTCAATGTTTCTCTGAAGCCACATTTGATGACGATTTTCTGTCTACAAATTCGGGGTATCGAATGCATACCTCTCTGTTTTACGGAGCCCCTAAGGGGACATGGAGAGAGAGAGAGAAAAAGAAAAAGAAATCCCGACTTATTTTCTCGAGATCCCGAGAAACTAAGTCAAGATCCTGACTTAGTTTCTCGGGGATCCAATTCCTTCAACACCAAGCGCACATCTTCTTTTCTTTCTCACTGTTTATTACATGCTGTTTTTATTTTAATTATGTAAAACACTTTGAAATGCCTTGCTGCTGAAATGTGCTATACAAATAAAATTTGATTGATTGGTTGATTTGATTTTCTCACACGAAGTCCATGCTCTCTGTATTTAGCGTACATCCATCGGTAACCGTGAAGCTGTCCAGAGGACTGCAGCTGGTTATTAATGAATTCAACCAAAACTGCCAAGTCGGAATAGGACTTGCGCCGAATGAGTCCCTGCGCACTGAAAACTCACTTCAGATGTTCAGATGTCTCTCACTAATACACAAACCATGTCTGCTGTCAAGCACTGATTTGTTTTTACTCAAGCCCAAGCTTGAAATAAAAATCTATATATGTGTGTCCTCCATCGCTGTGATTATGTCGTTATGTGCTGATCCTGATCCGGATAAAGTTTCTCGGGATCTCGAGAAAGTAAGTCAGGATTTCTTTTTTCTTTTTTTTTTTCTTTTTTTTTTCTCCATGTCCCCTTAGGGGCTTCGTACTGTTTAGAGTTTTATTTGAAAAAAGTCTGGAAACCTCATGTATCCTCTCCCATCCCACTTTTTTTTATGCATTACGTTTTGTTGGCCTATCACACAAAACCCATCTAAATCTGTGATTCCAAAAAAACATGTGAAACCAAGTTATGAAGCTTCAGCGAGGCTCAGTGCGCCTCCCATACAAGCTCAAGATGTCTCGTAGATCTGATATGTCCCTTCACGGCGTTTCTCCTGCTGTTTTCTCTTGATGTGACTAACAAAAGCCTGCCAGAGACCGAACAGATGTTGTTTTTGAATTTCAAATGCCGTTCAGTTCGCTTGGGCTTGTGGTTCACTGTGCATTTTTTTCCCAGAGGTCTCAGGAATGTAAGTTCATGTCAACAAAGTGCAGGGGGCATTCGGGGGAGAATCTGGAAATGTCCCCCTCTATACGGGGGGCCCGCGTGCGGTTGCCTGCCTCCCCGATTGCGCAACAGGCACACAATCAAGACGAGCGCCGCCGAAACCTCCCGTTCACCCCCAGATGTTGTAATAAATTGTAACGACGCGCATTTTTGTTGAGAAGCGACTTCTGCTTGCGCTGCACTTCTCCATTATTTTTAGTCAGCAACATAAATGAAATCCTCCTCTGGAAATAACTGAAAGCGTTTGCTGCATTTATCATCTGCACGTCAGTTTGTGAAATCAGATTCTGGACTTGTACTAAGCCAATCTTCACTGAGCCCTGCAAAAGTATTCACACCTCTTAAACCTTTTTACGGTGTTTTTTTATGTTACAACCGCAAACTTCAAAATGCTGTTGGTTTATTGGGACTTTATGTTTGAACGACACAAAGTGACATTTAATTGTATAGAGGAAGGAAACGTGGTTTTCAAATTATTTTTTTTCACAAAAGCCAAAATGACAAGTGTGATGTGCCCAGACAATCAGCGTTGGTCTCGCCTCACTTAAAGTCTCAGACTAAGTGGCCTTGACCACAACGCTACGGGGTTGAAATACAAATGCATGCCACACTTTTCAGAAAGTTTTTTTTTTTTTTAAGAAAAACCTAGTTTCTATTTTCTTCCTCTTTCCAGTTGTACACTACTTTGTGTTGAAGAGGAAACAGTGTGACAATGCACTTTAATTGCATTCCTACTCTCCAATATTCTGCTCTGTGGTATTGGTGGTGTTTCAGAGTCGATATCTGAATTAGGTTGCAGAACTGACTTAGCTTCAATGCCTGAACTTTGCTGACAGGTGATTTATCACTGATCAATCCCAACAGCCCAGAGCAGCCAGAGAGAAAGAAGAAATGTGGTGCAAAGTAGGACAGTCTTTCTTCACTGTCCCCTCTTTTGTAATGAAGAGGGAGGCAGGTATACAAGTTATGTTTTTTTTTTTTTTCTTTTTTCAAACCAACACAGAGAGGGCCGCTCTAAGACACTCAGAAAATGCTTGAAAATTTCAGCACAGACACAAACTGAAAAAAAAGAAACAAAATGACCATTAACTAGAGTAGATTTATATATGTTAAGAAATTAATGTTCTTTCTTTAATTCAACCATATTTTGATATTTTTTTCACTCGGAGGCCCATTTCTTTAATGTTACTTCGTAACGGGAAATACCAGGATAACACTCTATTGATGAAAGATGTTCACATAAGTCAGAGAATAGCTAAAAGCCATATAAATCAACTAAGAGAAGCTACTAGCATCCGAAAAACCTTCAAAACATAAAAATTCAAATTTAACATGGTGAGTGCAACTGGATAACAAATGTAGCAGTCACCTCAGAATCAAGTTCAATTAATTGTACTACTTGGTACGACTCCACGCAACATGGGGGGGAAGGAAGTCCTCAATCATTTTTGGCAGACTTGAACTGGAGCATGTCTTGGTTTATCTAACTCAGGGTGTTTTTTCTGTGTGTGCATGTGTGTGTGTGTGTGTGTGTGTGTGTGTGTGTGTGTGTGTGTGTGTGCGTGTGTGTGTGTGTGTTCTTTGACTTGGCTTCATTCAGCCACAGCTTGTAGTCTGATCTTCTTCCAGACACGTCATCTTCCAAGCAGAACAGCCTCCTGACTCTTCTGACATGTTTCTCTTCTGTCGTCGTTAGCTTGATCTGCTACCTGCCTCTTTTTCAGGCTCTGCTTCGTCCTGTCAATCTGTTTCACAAGCTGATTTTCACTAATTTAGTCACTAATGGATTAGAGATTAACCCTCTGCTGTCTGGAAGCATTGTGACCACCTAGCGACCTGTGTTGGTCCAGCTGTGATTGAGAAACCAGAAAAATCTGAGAAGAGAATGTAAATAACTGTAATGTCATGAGGTCCTTGTGCACATAGGTGCTCATTTTTGTGCTAAAACCTCGCTGGAGACAGGGCTGTCTCCAGCGAGGTTTTTAGCACAAAATGAGCACCTATGTGCACAAGGACCTCATGACATTACAGTTATTTACATTCTCTCTTCTCAGATTTTTCTGGTTTCTCAATCACCAGCTGGACCAACACAGGTCGCTAGGTGGTCACAATGCTTCCAGACAGCAGAGGGTTAATCTCTAATCCATTAGTGACTAAATTAGTTGAAATCAGCTTGTGAAACAGATTGACAGGACGAAGCAGAGCCTGAAAAAGAGGCAGGTAGCAGATCAAGCTAACGAGACAGAAGAGAAACATGTCAGAAGAGTCAGGAGGCTGTTCTGCTTGGAAGATGACGTGTCTGGAAGAAGATCAGACTACAAGCTGTGGCTGAATGAAGCCAAGTCAAAGAACACACACAACACACACGCACACACACACACACACACACACACACACACACACACACACACACACATGGCGTTGGCCGTCTCGATGAGCACAGGCGGTTTAGTTGCATCTCTGCGGCAGTGCAAGTTTGCATGTAGGTTTGTTTGATTTGTGCAACCAAAGGAAGGAGCGAGAGATAAACATTAGGCATAATTGAGAACAGAGGAATGCGGATCAGAAGAATGGCCTGAAGTGAGAGAGAGCACATGTTGGCTCTCGAAAGATTTTCCCTTCACCACTCAGCATGGACTGAAAGTTGCTTTTTTGGAAAAAAAAAAAAAAAGAAAAGAAAAGAAAATCTAACCTAACGTACATCTTCATTTACCATTTCCTAAACTGCTTACTGGAATGTAGAGAAAAATAGCAAGAAGCATGCCTAACATAATCAAGTATTTAGATTTGCATCCGACACTTTGACTTTCTCTCATTCCACAACAAAGTTTCTCTGGATGTGTTACCAAAAAACGTAAACTAAATAAATAAAATAGTAGCTTGCTAATGATGCTGCTGCTCTGCTCTTAGAGCAGACATTCCCTCTGTGTGTGTGTGTGTGTGTGTGTGTGTGTGTGTGTGTGTGTGTGTGCGCGTGTGCGCGTGTGCATGTGTGTTGTATGTTTCTTTGCATGTACCCTCAGCCAGAGTGTGTGACGTTAATAAGACAGCAAGAGACGGGGCCTCGTCACTGGCCTTTCAGTCCGGGTCAGAACTTAATTGGTATTCATAAATGCTTCAGTGCAGACCTGGCTGTCATAGAGCTGTTAAAAGCTGCCGGCCTCAAAGACAGTACATCCGACGCGTAGGACTGCGTGCAGATCCGATGCATGCATCAGGAGGGTTGAGATGATGTTTCTTCCAGTCTGTAACAAGCCTCCTGCAGCAGATAAAGTAGTCCCAGCCCTCACTTGAGACAGCTTCCATCGTGTTGTAAAGCTCCTTTAACATTCTCGTTCCCGTCCTGCCTGTAGTTCGCCATAGTGACATCAGGGTGTAAAAGCGTTCACCGCCTCCATCCCAGAGTGTCCTGACATGAGTCCATAAGGGTCCCAGTGTTTGGTTCATGTCAAAGCTAGTTAGTGGAGAAAGTTTGGTTTCCCTCTCTAATGCACCCATCCCCCGGCCTCCTACCCATCCGTCCAGCAATGGTGGCTTCTCACAGCTACTAATAGCGTTAGCAATAAAACACACACACACACACACACACATAGTGCCAGTAGCTTGGTGGTGTGTGTCTCCCTCTGCATCATAAAGCAGCGTTTTAGAGACGGGGCTTTTTTTTTCTTCTTGGAGCTGGGGTTTGGGGGCATGCTTTGAAGTCAGACAATGACCTCCAACTTTTTCCTTTCTTCCAACCCCCTTTCCTCGATTTCTGTACTCACACACTCTTCCACTCCATCGTTTTCTTCCCCAGAGGACACACGTCCTGAAGACACTTTCTGTTTGTGCCTGATACATTTGTGTAGCAGAAATTACCACCTTCTTATTAGTATAATTTTTTTTTTTTTTTTTGTTTTTATTTATGCAGACTCTCGCTGTGCCGTAAGTTATTACTGGCTACAGCAGAATCCTGAGGATAGGAAAAAAAGTTCCCACATGGGTCTCACTGATCTAATCAGACCACAGGCCCCCACACAGCGGTGCATGTGGCTGTGGACCCCCGTCAACAGGCATTCAAAGATAATAGGAAACAGATTCTGGCTTTTAATTAATCTGTATAATACAGTTAGATGCTGCTCTGGTTTCTCGCACACCAGGTGTCTCCTATCGCTCTCCCCTCCAGCGGCAGCACACAAATTTCACAAAGGGTGCCCTTCCAAAAGTATTTACACAGCCATAACTTTTCCACGCTTTGTCACGTTACAACAACCGCAAGCTGCAATTTATGTTATTGGGATTTTTCTGCAATAGATCAGCACAAAAGTGAAAGTGCATAAATGTGAAGCGGAACTTAAATGATGCCGCTTGTTCTCGAACAGCGAGCTTTGTCAGAGAACCTCGGTCAACCAAGAGGATACGAAGATCAAGAAATACACCAGGCAGGTCGTCGATGAAGCTGAAGTTAGAATAGATGAATCCCTCATCCACAAATGAAACAAAACAACACACAACTGCAAAGCTACCAAGACATGACAACTGACCGGATGGGCAGACATAAATTCTGGATTTATGTCTGAATTTATTTTTAAGCTCGGTGGAGTTTGAAAATAGACGCTCAAATATTCCACTCCTCGTTCTTCAGACAAAGGAGGAACTTTTTTAAGCAGGAGTCGTCTGATTGTTCTCAGACTCTGCAGTTTCCCAGTAGGGCAGATTTTCTATTTGACTTTTGGCCCCAGAATCAATACAGTAGACCGAAGATGTCAGAGATCTTAATGAAACCACCCCTCCATTTGTCTGCAATAAAGCTCAACCATTCTCCATCCTCCAGTGTATGCACTTAGAAATGTTTCTTTTTTTTTCCTGTACTGAAGCTTCATCACGCTTTGCTCTCCATCGTCATCAAACTGTCCACTTCACCGTTGTGTCAGGATCATTTCTCTGCCATAGAGATTCTTCTAATAAAGCTTAAATCCATCACACTCCACACTAAACAAAGACGCCGTTTAGATGAGAAAACCTCACAAAAAAAAGACATGACATTGTTGAAATCCAATACCTTGCTGTGTAAGAGTCATCCTTCACGTACAGCTCGAGTGCTTACATTTTTCTCCATTATTTTATCACTCCAGATAAAGTGAAGGGGCTTTCATGCAGTGGTTCATTCCCCCCCTTTCAGATGGCTAAGGTTGTGTTTCCGTTCCGTACCAGGTATCAATCCAAACTATGTTCTTAATTTCCTCCATAATAATAATAATAATAAAACAATCCAAAGGTACAAGTAAAACAATGCAGCTGTATTCTTCATCTACATACTGCAGCTTAAACTGCAGTATGTAGATTGTTTCTTCGCTCTGAAACCCGTAAATTGACTCTAACAGTGATAAATGACGATATAATCCAATCTGCAGGCATTAATCTCGTCTATCGACCCAAAGTTTTATTACTAGCTAAACTGCTGCTTCACAACAATGGTCAATTTTTTTTATTTTTATTTCAGTAAACACTTAATAATGAATTCAGAACAGGGGAAGAGATTTTCCAAATTGGGGTATTTTCTGACCCTTTCTCCAGAATGACGACAACCCCATTAATCACTTTCATAATAAGTGCTTTACCACTGGCCCAGTGAGCGGCTAGTTTTACCCAACTCAACATTGTGTTCTGTTGATAATGATTTCCCAGACCAGACACATAAAGATCCAGGCCCTCTGGTTACATCCTTTTCCAGGCTTTGATCCAGTTGAACGAAGCCTGGAAGGTAACGTCTTCTGCTGTTCGTACCCACTGCAAATCACTCCCGACAATCACTAATGATCACACTACCAAACTGTGATAATGTGTTGCATGGCAACAGCAACTTGCAGTCCAAGACCTGGCCTCCAAAGGCTGCATCTGGGCGAGTCGGATGGAGCGAGAAAACTTATGGCACTTTGTGTGTGGCAAGACATAACAGGCCAAGTCAGCTCCGCCATATTCCCAAGCACACATTGTACTCATAAACAGAGAGCACTGTGCAATGAGTTTAAAGCACACACAAAAAAATGATTTGGATCAGTTTTATAATCCATTCTTTTGACTTGGCGAGAGAGAGATCTGCTAGGTACATCCAAAGTAAGCTTATTGAGCTGCAGTGTAATGGCAAACTCAAGGCAACTCAAGTCTTGGGGTTTTTTTCACACCTCATAGCCCCGGTAGACTCGGTGCAATTGGGGTCAGAAATGGCAACAGTTGTTGCATTTTCAGCTGGTACAGTTTACTTTCACAGTGTGTTGTGTCAAACGATCCAAACTAAATGAAAAACCTGATTTTTGTTGTTGTTGTTGTAGGATTTCTCTTTTGCCACGAACCGTTTCTCCCTGTAGACTAGATTTGCGCGTTGATTTCGGCTCTGTTCACCCAGAATGCCCTTTGCTATAGTTCACTTCCTGCTTTTGGAGCGGTCTCCGGTCCACTTGCATTCATATGCATTCGAACAGCGCCGGAGTTCACTTTGACCAAACTGAGACCAAGGTTTTTTTTTGTTAGGTGGATCAGAGTTCGCTTTTTTTGGTCTACATTAGAGTTTGATCGTGTATTCACACTTCCACAAACAAACCGGACTTTCTAGACAAACAAACTACAGTTCGATCAAAGTGGACTAAACAGGGCTGGTGTGAATGCACCCTTAGTGACTTAGAGAGTTTTTGTGCTTTCAGAGACAATGACCCAATCCCATCTCCAAACTAAGCTGACAACCATTGATGATCTACTTATTGTCTGTGGAGGTAATTTTATTGATTCATAAATATCTACCAATGGGACAGTTTGGACAAAATCCTAATCTTCAAAGAAGAAGCACTTCTTCTTTGAAGAGTTAACGGCTTTCCCCCGTTAGTTCATTTCCTCTGTAGCATGATGTTTTTGGCCTTGGGCTAAAATTCCAAACTAAGCCAAGATAAACTGTAGCCCTCACAAAAGGTGTTATCATGGGTCTTGCATTTTACAAAGAACCTTATTCAGCTGTGCTATTTAGGGCAGGGTGCAGCTGCTTTAAATTTATATGCAGTTTTTATGCAAGTGAGATGAATGGGGAGGTATGGAACATACACATCCTAACTTATATACACCCAGTCCAAGGAAGAGTCCCTAACCTCTGAGGTTTTGGCTGAACAGTAGGCCATAATGCATCACTGAGTAGATCCAGGTTGACCAGATGTGGCTGAGCAACACCACAGATCTAACTAGTGGCTGTGTGGCCAGTAGCCTGGCCACCGCTCAGCTGCTCAGTGTTGGCCGTAGAAAGCCAATCTCGTCACGGTGCTGCGTCTCCAGCAGGCGTGTGGGCGCCGACAGCCTGTGCAGGCTTTGTGTTGGAGTTGTCAGAACGTTTGTTGAACCCACATTCTTTTTTTATTTTTTATTTTTTTATTTTCTTTTTGGTCTTTTGAGTATTGTTTGTTGAGATTTAAAATGTATGTCGCAAAAGTCTATGATTTACTCGCTCACTGGTTTATTTGGTTGTTCTTTTGTTCATTCACTTAGTGAGTCACAGACAGTCCCGTCTTATGACTGACTTGAGTAGATGGAGCGACTGCCTGGGTTCAACTCCCGGCCAAGACCAGGCCTTTTTTTTTTCTCTCTTAATAAATAAATAGGTTTTCTTTGGCTTCTCTGTTTTCCTCCCACAGTCTAAATAAAATATGTATATTAGATAAAATCGGGATTGTAAATTATGCGTAGGTGTTACTCTATTTGAATAATGTGAATAATGTCTCTTTCTGTTGGTCCTGTGATGAACTAACAACATGATGTAGCAGCTTTGAGTGAAAATGTAGATCGATTGACAGACAATTTGTTGATTTGTTAACAAAAGTAATGTAGGGCAAATTTTTTATTTAAAAAAAGGCTTTTTCTATAATGATAAAATCGGGATGCAGATTTAAAGTCTTATTTGAAAAGTTAATCCAGAATTGCTTTCGTCCAAATTTGAGGAGAGGCAGCTTTCAGCTTCCAGGCACCACTAATCTGGAACAAGCTTCCAGAAAACTGCAAAACTGTATAGAAGCCCTTTAAATTAATATAATTTAAATCTAGTTAACATGCATTTCTTTAATATATTAACATATGTCTTAATGTAGGAGTGACAGCATCTTTGCAGTAATCGGTCAGGAATTAAATGAAAACATTTTTTCACATAAATTCTGGAGAAGTAACGATGCAAAAATGAAGTGATATACTTACAGTAATTGAAGGATGGTATAGTTTTACTGGTTTATCTTTATTTCGACATGCAGATATAATTTTATTTTACATGAAAGAAATACAGCACGGCTTAAATTAGATTAGCATAAAGTCTGGAAAAGATGACGTTTTTATTCCAGCGGGTATTGAAAAGTAAGCAAAATGTATTTTATTTAAAACACTATTATGCTAGTTTGATGGCAGTCTACTTAACTGAAAGTACATACAATTAGTTTTTATTTTGTTTTGTTTTACCAACTTGGCGCAAAATGGAGCTAACAAGTCCCAAGAGGCCTTTTCAAGAAAACAAATAAAACAGTCATGTCTCTCTTTTTTTTTTCTTTTTTTTATTGAGTTTAATGGTTTAATGGCCAGATTCATAAGAGGTTGCAGTAAGTCAGTAAAACAAAATTCAAATGATAGTGGGAGTGGAAGGAGCTTTAGCGGTAGCCTTCATATTTCAACAGACAGACTTAATAAAGATGTTTTTCTCTTTCAGCTCTCGGTGAGAAGCTCCCCGGAGTGTCAGCACTTTAAAAAGCTCTGTCCTCCTCTTGTCCTTTAAGTTGCATCCACTTGATGTGACGTTAGCCAGAGTTGCTCAGCTTGATGAACACAGTTTGTACGCCGACACAGGAACTCGAGCGTTTGCCGAGCCTGCCAATCACGAGGGTGACAAATTTCACCCTTCTGCTCTAAAATAGTTATTTGCAGCTGAGGGGCTCTCGCAGTGTGAAAAATCCCTCTTGGTTAAAAAAAAAAAAAAAGCTACATTGAGTTTGTAGGATGTTATTCAGCTGATTTTTAAAAATCTTTTTTTTTTGTCTCCTCAACAATATCTTTATCAGCTTCTCTCGTAAAACAAAATCAAGCGCTGAAGTCACAACAGGCAAAACCATGAACAACAGGAATAAAATCCCACCAACAGATTACAGAGTCCAACGTGGCTGACTTTCCAAAAATATGTAATTCATTGCACATGGGAGCTAAATGTGTCCCAGATGTGAGAGGTTTTGCTGTTGCTCAGGCACGGTTCTCTTCACCCCGAGATCAGTGCTGTGTCATCAGAAATACTCTTCTCTCTCACATCCGTTTCCCAACATAGGACACATTTTTATGACCTATTGTCTAATTGTCTGTGTATTTTTTTTTCTCGGGTTTTGAGCCAACGTGGCTCGTCATCGCATTAGGCAAACCCTGCTTGTTCACATCATGTATTGATTCGGTGCTGCTCAAAGGGGGAATGAAAGTGTGGCTTCAGAATGTCTCACTGTTTGTTTATTTCAACAATCAATACGGTCCACAATAGATCAGCAGCACACCAATCTCTTGGTGGGATCAGTGGTATTTGGAGGATCAGATGGAGAACGGGTCAGTTGCAGCAGCTAAATGCAAAGCAGTGATGAAATCAATAGATCAGCGATAGGTTTTTCCAAGAGTTTCAGCTTTTTGAGCAAAGGCATTAAGCCGACGGATGATTCAGGGTGACGAAAACTATTTAAAAGTTTCCGTCTTTTTCTCCTCCTTTGTACCAGAATACAAATGAGCTGATGGATATTTATTGTTCCCGACACTGATTTGAGTCATTTGCAGTCAAGAACGGGATTCTGATGCAGAATCCTGGTCTGTTTCCGACATTGTGGACTTATAGGTACAATAACTCACTTGAAAGTCTCCATCATGCATTTAATTGACTACCCACGGGTTTTGCAGAAGACTGAAGTGCCTAGAAAGACAAATTTGGCAGACGATGGACTGAGAGGTGTGCACCAAGCAACCCGTGCTGAAATCATCTCTTGCTTTTTTTTTTCTTTTTTTGCATGTTTCTTGCATTATCTTGCAGTATGACAAGAATTCTCTTTGTCAGTTTCCAATGTCTTTAGCATCTGCTTCACTGTTGCTCGTGTGCTCTGCACTAGAGTATCCACCAAACAGCTGGACATGCTCCACAGCCCCGTTTTGATCAATGAGGAGTCATATTTATTGTGCCTTGAAGCTGAGCAAAGACATCGAGCAAACCTCCACACTCCAGATGTCTGTAGCAAAGTCAATAGCTTTAAGATCAGATAACACAGTCTCTACCCAAGATAACGTTTTTTGTTTTGTTGTTTTTTTAATCTGACGCGGATAGATTTGTGCTGCGTGATTGGCTGAGAGGGGACAACCTCCCCTGGTTCCAGCAGCAGCGAAAGGCAAAAGAAAGCTAAAGAAAATGACCAGAGTAATAAACTCAATACCCGGTTTGTAATTGGTTTAGCCCGTTTGCTGTCCCTTGAAAATTAATCTTCTCTTTTTAGTTTTCCTCCGAACTGTGTTGCTTTATGCACACCAGTGGGCTTTTTTTTTTATTATTTGTTTTACTTTGCCACTGTAATTAATATGTTTTGTTTATTGTGCTGTGTTTGTGCTGTAAAACGTCACCCACTGACGTGCTTTCTCGTTGAAATCAGTCCAAGCTAAAGAAGTGGTGTCTGTTGTTTACCTGTTTGGTGAAAGTTAGAGTAATAATCTGCTCTAGCTTTTTTTTTTTTTTTTTTTTAAATGCATTGCTGTGGTATTTCACAGTTTTTTCCTTGCCAAACCAGAATAATCAAAAAGCAAAAGTACAAAGATGCAGAGTCGCAGCAAGTCTTTTGGTGGATTTTCTTTCTTTTCTTTTCTTTTTTTTTTTGTTTGAAACCATTATTTAGACAGTTCTTTGCTGGTAACGTTCTGCGGCCTGCCTTGCTCACATGGCCCCATACGTGTGGCCGGATCAGGCTGGTGAGACTGCAGGAAATCTTACCCGTTTGTTGACTGATCGAATCCAAGCAGCTTTGTAAGTATGGATTAGTCCGTCAGGGGAGTGGGGGGAGCGTGTTCCTAAACAGCCTTCTCCTCTTGTGCCATTGTTAGGTTACCTCACAATGAGGGCTGAACCAGCGTCGAGACAAACCCACGGCTTGATTCAGTGGAATGCGTGAACGTTTTTGGCATATGGCTCGCCTGCAGATGGACGGGGCTTGGTGATGCCATGTGCTTCCTCCCTCTGTTGTGTTGCCAGTGCATTGTCTCAAAACGGCACCCATCTTTTCGCATCATCTTTTAGGCGTCCCTCCCCTCAGCCAGTCCATCACTCATTGATGTGCTTTTATGATCGGCTTTTATGATCTTTTTCTTAGCGGGTCTCTCTTATTCCCTCTTTAAGGGACATTCCTGGTGTTTCCACTGTGGAACAGCACGGTCAATGTCAATAACTGATTCCAGCATTGAATTCTGTGGCCTGGACCGTCTTTGGCATAGCAGATTCTCAGTCACACGGAGCTGCCTTTCCAGTCCGGGGTGTATTCTGCTGGCTGGTATGCCGGCCCACATACCAGACAGAAGCCAGAGTGCTCTTACTCTGTAGTGCCTCTTATGCGATTTGACACGTTATGCCTTTTTATAGTTTAGTGAGCCACGGTTTTTACACACTTAACATTTAAATGTCACCTTTGCGTCAGTTTACATTTGGTGTCTTTAAACCCCTTTAAAGTTGATGAAACCTTTTTTTTTCTCCCACTTTTCTATTTTTTATTTCCATATCCTCGTGCATAACATGTGTTGCAGTCTGGTTTTTTTTAAGACCCAGCACATTCCAGCAGGAATGAACCTGCTGCTCGCGTCAAACTATTCAGACTTCATTCGAACTAAACCACACCTTCGACTTTTATTGCTTTGTTACGTTCACCAGCCAATTAGACTCACCCTGCTCTTTGTATTTCCAACATTAAGTGTTTCTATTTCCTGCTTGTAGATGTATCCGGTATCTGTTTGAGATTGTTTTGTTCGAATGCTTGGCAGCCATCCATATTCTCACACTTTTAATCCCATGCCTCTGAAACCGTGACGTCTTATTGTGCCTTAACACCAGTGTTGTTTAGTCCGCTTTAATCAAACTCTTAGTTCATTGAATGTCTGGTTTGATTGGGGAGGCGTATGTGGATAGAAGCAAACTACAGCGCAGGGCATTCTGGGTAAGTACAACCGAAACAAACGTCAAAGTCTCGCGCTTGAGGGAGAAATGACTTGAGAAATCCTACAACCGCTAAAATGCGACGCTACTCCATTGTTGTTTACATTTGGTGAAGACGGAAGTTGTGCTCGTGTCTTCTTCTGAGGTTTTCATGTCGTTTTCCTTCAGTAGTTCTTGGTACAGCGCCCCCACAGGCGAGGAGATGAACATGTTTTTCAATTAGTTTGGATCTTTCGACACGATGTAGCGTGAAAGCGAACGGTACCAGCTGAAAATGTACCAAATAATGCAATTTTTATCCCCCGTTGAACTAAGTCTACTGGACTGTCAGGTGTGAGAACACCCTTAGATTCTCAGGTCTGGTCATCTTGTCATCCTTCTGTCTTAAGGCTTTTTCCAAAATGTTTAAACACTTCTCCAGCCGGCGCTGATCAAGACTGAAAAACCATCTGATTCCATTTACCAAGCAATGTCTCGGTGCACGTCTAGTTTAAACCCGACCCTCGCTAACCTCAAAGTTCCCCAACACGTCTCCATGTGTCTACCGTCGTCTAAAGTCTTCTTGGAAACCACTTCCAGTGTTAATCTATACCTATAAATGTGTGCATTCTTAGTTGTGTTGCTTACAACAAGAGTGATTGTACAACTTCCTGTGATGTCATGTGTGGGTCAGCGGGAGGACAGTGTTATTTCTGTGTCTGGGGCTCCGCGGGGGTGATAGAGGTCTGTTTTCAGCCCGGTTTTGCCTTAACCGGGCTACACAGAGGCCTGTCTGTGGCCTGCAGAACCCGAGGAGTGCCAGGAGCCCACGGGGGAAATAAATGCGCGTAGAAAGTGCGTTAAGAGAGGTGTGAAAGGAATCAGAGGGTGAGACAGTGAGTTTTGTGTGAAGCCATTCCCTTGGCTACACACACTCCATTCTCTTTCTCTCTGTCTCTCTCTCTCTCTCTTTCTCTCTCTCTCTCCTGCACACACACGCTTGCACTTTTACTTTCACACACACATTTCAAATGGAGGTTCACAGTTCAAATAAACAGAAGCTGGTATGCCGAGCCAGGTCCGGTGGAGCCGGCCCCAGGATGATTTTTCTCTCAGGGTAGCGCTCTCTTTCACGTCTTCTTAATGGGCCGTGCTTTAAATAGGGAGCGTGGAGGGAGCAGCTGCGTGAGGGGAATGAAGAGGGTGATGAAAAAGCTGCAGATGGATTGAGACTTACATGCGACTTGATTTGCGAGTAAGAAATATGCACAGAGCTCGAATCCAAAACAAGCTCACAGCGTGCTTTAAAAAGCGGTAGAGGTGATGGATTGAAAGTCTGTCTTTGCTCTGAGATGCGTTCGCTCGGAAAATTTGACCTCAGTTTGATAAAAGGTCTTTAGTGGGATTTGTGTGTTTGTGTGTGTGTCTCTCACTGTGACTCATCTCTCCTTCTGTGTCTTTTCTGCACCCTTGCCTGTCCTTGTGTGTGTTTTGCTGCCGACAGTTCGAACGTTCAGCTGCAATCTGTCAGCAAAGCTTCAATTTCTGCGGTTTCATCTGCCCCATGATGAAACCCACGGCCAGCCAGTCACGTCCTGGAAACACTTACTTCTTTTGCAATCCGTTCTGTCCACAGGCCTCCGGGGCACTGCAGAGAGAGTGAGTGAGTGAGAGAGAGAGAGAGAGAGAGACGCTGCAGTGGCCTTATTGATGGGGACGTGGCGTGTTTTTCTGTGCGGACGTTCTTGTTTTTGTCCATCCAATCGGTGTGTTGGAGAAACAAGCTGAAATGGAGATGATTAATTGGCTCAAATCTGATTCCAATCAATATTTGGGAGCATTCAGAGCATATTGTGACGCTCCACTGATCAGTGTATTGTTTGGAAAATACAACAGTGAGAAACCTGCTTCCATGCGTGCAGGGATATTACAATGTCAGTGAGGAGTTTGTGTGTTTCAGTAATTCACTTTAACAGTAAAAGTTGTGATTTTTATGAAACATAATGATATGTTTAGTGTTAATTTCTGTCCAGTTTCATGAGTATGGTTTGTCAGTGTGCACGAGTCCAATAAAAAGGAGTTTTAAGAAATTAACAAATGTTATGTTATGGCACAATGATGGAGAAGACTTGACTTGGCAGTTCAGCAGGTGACAGAATGTTCACAGAGCGCTGCATGCAAGTATATCAGTGGAAAGTTGAGTGGAAGGAAAAAAACAGGAGGAAAAAGTGCCCCATGTTAATCTGCTCATTGACTAGAGACATTATCAAGTGTCTTACTTCTGCTAAAAAATAAAAAAAAAACTACTGGAATCCTGGGGGTGCTGTTGTGGCACAGGGGCAAAGGACAACCCACATATTGAGGCACTGGTCCTTGTGGCGGTGGTCGCTGGTTCGATTCCTTGCCTGGTGACATTTGCTGCATGTCTTCCCCCTCCTTCCTGTCAAACTACCTTCAAATAAAGGCCACTAGAGCCAACAAAACCTTAAAAAAAAACTTCTGGAATCCTGTTCACTGGCCCACACTGCCAAAAGTACCAATACCTGCTTTAATAACTTAGTTATCGTTGTGTTTGAGCATCTAAGATGAGAATTTCAGGTTTTCTTTAGCTGGGAGTTATAATAATCAAAATAAATGAAATAAATACTTCAAATAAACCCATCAACCATTCTCTTTTTATTTTCTTTTACTACAGTTTGTTTCCTTAAATTCTAAATAATAAAATAAATAAAAATGTAAGAGTTTCTTTTTATTTATTCAGATCCATTTGAATAAATACACAAACATAATTAATGTTTATGTTGAAGTAAAAAAAAAAAGATTTATTTTAAATGAAAGTTTTCAAACGACTAAATATAACACTTCATAGTTTACCAATGCCCTTGTGGTCTTCCCCATTGCGTGCATTGATTTCTAAAATTAGCCATGAATAAGTCGTTTCCACGCCTTTGTTCGCGGTCGTAGATCAGTCTGAAGGTATATGAGGCAAAGTGGAGCTGTAGTTGTTGCTAATTAATGCTCTGCGTATAAAGATGAAAGTGCTTTGAATAATGCCAGCCTTGCCACTCCCACCACAAATAGGTTGCAGCTTGCAGTTGGTTCGCTTATATCGCGTCAATGCAAAAAGTCAGACCTCAAGGTAAATTCCCATTTTCCCATCATGACTCATGTTGCAGCCCTTTTGTCATCATTAATTTTCTCCAAACCGCTGGCGTAAACACAGGCTGCCTTCCCAATGAGGAACCCTCACACACACTCCACGAAGTGTTGAAAAGATCTGCGCTCCTTCGTCTAAGTTGAGTTGCGGGGATGGCAAATCGCAGACCAAACTCTTACATAAGCACGGCGTTTACTCTGTGTACGTTTTTCAAGTAGGCTTCAACGGATCCACAGCCCTCCAGCCAAACTCTGTTTGACAGACTGATCCTGTCTGTCACCGAGGTCCTGGAAAGCTAAATATTTGAATTCGTCGTGATAAAGTACCGGCTTTTATTTAAAAATGCGTCTTAAGCCATTACAGTCGAACCGCCGTCTCGGCGTAGAGTTCTTTTCCAGCCACAAACAAACCACTGAGGCCATTTTAAAGTGTTTTGTTCTCCAAATTTTGTTCCATAGTTTTTTTTTAGCATTGATAACTTAGAGTTACAACTTTTGCTGATAACAGACAATAACATGTTTAATTAAGGACAAAGTGTTGCTGCATAAACCCAATGGATGCTACAGCTGCATCTGAAACTTTCCAGCTTAATTAATTCAGAAAGCCTTGTTGTTGTTGTTGTTGTTGTTGTTTTCTTATCCTAACTGGTGAAATTATTCTTATTACATTAACAGCATGTGTAAATCTTCTTAAATTGTTTAGTGTTGGTTTGATATTGTCTTAACAAAAGTAATAAGTAAAATGTATCATTTGAAATGGCTGTGTGCACCGCAAAATATTCCTCCTGAAAAGTATTTTTATTTTTGTATCCATGACTTATAAAGCAGATTTTTTTTCCTAGAGTTTTTTTTTTTTTTTTTGATGTGAGGAAAATCTTCTTGAAATAAGAAGTTAATAAATCAATATTTACCAGGTGAAGCTGAATGAGCAGCTGCTGAGGAGGCTGGCGGCTGATAAAGCGGGTCCTGTGTGACAATGCAAGGAGGGTGGTGCAGTTGGAGTTGGACACTTAGCTTTAGCGTCGTTAGCTCACAGGGCTGATGGCTAAACCACTAAGTCATCCAACAGGATGGATTATTTACATCTGCAGCTATATGTGCAGGATGAGCCTCTGAAAGTAATAAACTATTTTTTTTTTCCGTTTGTTTGTTTTATTGTTTGCTTTTTAAATCTCCATAGCAGCAGCAGCAGCTCTGAATCCTATTGGAGAGATCGCAGACTAAAAGTTAGCATCCTTCCATCCAAACCACAAAGTGCTGGGTCTGCTGCAGTACATCCATCCTGACACCGTGGTTTAATATCTAATCTTAACCCAAAGCAGTGATAGACTGCCATTATTACAGTGAGAGGGACTCTTAAAAACTCGAGATTTGATTCATGGGTCTGGAACTCCAGTCTCATAAATAGCCTTTTTGTGTCAGGTAATTGGGGGTGAAAGAAAGCCCATAAGTGTAGTTCATTTAAGTGAGTAAATGATTAATGCTGTTCACTTTAAAGTACCTTAGTGTATCCAAATTAGTGCCTGGAACAGTCTGCGTGCTCCAGTAAAAGAAGTGACTGCAGCTTCCAAGTGCATCTGTTCTTATTCAGTGCGATCATCAACAAAAGCACTTGCAGTAAGGATTTATTTACTTTATTAACCAGTGACGTCTGAGGAACGTGGGCTGAGTTTATAGCAATCTGTTGATGTCGTAGCGTCATCACTACGACCAACTGGACTTACGATTAAATGACTTTGGATAATGTCAGAACCATAAACTTGAATTGTCTCCAATATCTTATTTTCTCACTGTCCAGAAACTCTCGCAGTTTTCCAAAATAAAAGCCCGTTTATTTCAGAAATGAACAGTTTTTAATCTATTTCTACTATTTATCTGTGAGTATAAACACCTTACAATTATTTTTTTAAATAATCCACATCAACTAAACCACAGACAAATTTTTTTTAAATTTGTTAGGGCTTAATGAGGCATTAAGATAATTATTTGCATTCTGTAACATCCTGTAGATTGAGTTGATGGCATGGAGTCAGTGAGAGAGTGTCAACTTCAGTCATTAGAGGTTTAAGACTTTACCTGCACGTAGAAAAAATGTGAACATTTCTTCCAAACCCTCTGGAGCAGCAATTAGTTGCCGTGGAGACCGGATGCAGGACGGTGGACAGATATTGCTCGATGGGGAGTTGTGCTGATTTCACGGGAGGATCTCCCTGAAAATTGGTGTGTGAGGATACGTTGACAGGAGTTGCTCCTCTTTCGGGCAACGTCTGATCTCCTACATCTGAAGGAAGACGATTGGAGGTGTGTGTGACGTATCGTCTTTGGCAGACGACGCAGATTGCAGTCCGGTGAGTCCGCACGAGAATGCGGAGGCAGAAACCGAGGTCAGTGAGGGTTTATCAAATAGGGCGAAGTTGTGAATAAGACCGAAAACCTCCACAAATCAGCGACGACGCCCACGCCACACATTTCAGTCTCGATGAGGAGATAAAGAGCAGGAACATCAGTGGAGGCTGAATGAGTCAGAAATGTCTGCAGGCTCCCAAATGTGGGAGATTGGGAGGTGGGTGGTTCATTCATAAGGCAAGATATTTATTCCGTATCGGAACAGTGGCTTTGTGCCTTGCTGGGAAAGAAAAAGGAGATTTTTACACGGTGCTTTACAGCACCTTTTAAATTAGACGGTTATTCATCGCAGATGTGGCTGCTGAGTGAAAAGAAAGCCGTTTTTTCTTTTTCTCTCTTCCAAGCTGTCTCCAGACTTCTCAAGCTCCGAAGCGGCACTACGAGTTACAGCCTGTGTAGTTTTCGCTTTTGTCTCGCACACCTCTGATGAGATTCTACTGCGTCAACGCCAAGGTTTCCACTGGTTCTTCCCGTTAGCGGTTCATATTCTTAAAATGAGCAAAAAAACAAAAAAGTTCAATTGGATTTCATTGAAAAAGAAAAAAGAAAACAGTTCTTCGTTGCAGCCAGCTGAAAACTGAGCTGCCCCAGTCCTGAAGAGTTTTGTGCGGGGTGGAGATGGATGATCTGATGGTTGGGCAAAGGTTTGAGGGTGTTTTTTCTCTCGCTCTCTCTCTCTCTCTCTCTCTCTCTCTCTCTCTTTCTCTCTCTCTGCTGAAGAGCAGTTGTGAAAGTAGGCCAGGAGGGGTAAAAAATAGCATCCAGTCTCCATGAGGAGTCATTGCACAAGGTCACCTCATTGCCCTGGGCCTTAATGCGTGAAACTAAGTGTCCACACTCTTTCTGTGTGCTTCCACGTTCCCCCTCCTTTTTTTTTGTCTTTTTTTCTGCCTGTCCCCCTATTACTTTCCCTCTCTGGCTCAATGACTTACACAGGCCTTAGTGTCAGTGAGGCTGGAAGACTAGAGCTTATGCGCTAACGAACCCTCGAGCTAATTAGAAATACAGCCAAGCCGGCCGGTCCCCTCATTTCCTTTCCATTTCCGTCCTTTTGGACAAATACAATTTTACCCCGTGACCCGTGCAGAATTAATCCTGTTACTGTTGAGCACAGGATGAATAATGGCCACTTATCTCCTGGGAACACGGCTATGGAGGGTGTCTGTGGTGGACTGCCCCCCCAGATTTCTACCTTGCTAAATCTTGTGGTGCAGTTGGGTCGTTGTGTTTTTTTTTTTTTTTGTTCCAATCCTAAAAAAAGATTATTATTATTTATTTTTTTTAGCTAAGAGTCAGATCTGTCCTCATTCTTGATAAAGTAGAGCAAACTAACACCAAAGTGACGGATGATTGACATTTAACAGAAAAGTTGACCACAGGTTATTCTCTACGTTGTCCACAAAACGTTTCTGTTTTCTTTTAAAAATGTCTGTGAGCATTAAAAATTCAATCAATACTGCATTGCCAAACAGTGCAATTAGTAAGCTCTCCGAACCTTAGAAAGGAAATCAACCTTTGTTTAAGAAAAACAGATAAAAAAAACCCCTAAAAGTACTCCCAACTAAATTCATTCAGAAACAACAACAAAAAAAGCGTTTGTTTTTTTGTGTGTGTCTTTTGCACAATTTCTGTTGCCACACCTTTGTCTGATTAATGCCAGATTACTTAGCTATTTTTAAAGGAACCATTGTGGAAGCATTATCCACAACGGAGAACACATGAAACAGTGGTGAGTTTGCAGAAGTGGTCTGTGCCCCAAAAACACTCCAAGAGTTCGACGATTCATCCAGGAGGTCACAAAGAACCCAGAACACCATCATGACCACCGTGAGCCTCACTAGGCTTGGTTAAAGTCAGTTCTAATGGCAAAAGCACCATTAGGAGCATTCAGGGATGTTCCAAAAAACATCTTAATGAGTCTCAAGACATTATGACTGGTGTGAAGCTAAAGATTGTTCTGACTCAAACTCCTCTCAAACATGGTGGTGATAGTATGGTGGTCCGGGGGGTGGCTTTGCTTCTTCAGGACTTGGACAATGTGCTATAAAATGTTGAATTAATTGAAATTAATTGTGAAGTCTGAAGAAGAATGTCTGACCTTCGGTTTGTGGGTTCTACAGCAGAACAGTGGTCCAAAACACACCAGCAAGTCCACCTATCAGTTTCGTAAAAAAAAAAAAAAAAAAAACTAAGCCAATGCTGTGGACTGGCTTAGTCAAAGTCTGGGCTTAAATCAATTTAGAATGCTTTGGTGTTGCATTAAACAAGGCCGTTTGTGTTCAAAAACCTTCCGGTGTGGCTGAAATTGATTAAAAGGGTCCAAAATTCCCCCCACAGCAATCGTGACAGCTGTTGCTGCCGGAGGTGGCACAAACCAGGCAACTTTTCATTTAACTTGGTGAAGGGCGGAATTTGGATTTGGAAAGTTTCCGATTTTGGACGGCGCTCAGACCATTAGGCCTGGTTTTTAGTAGTTAGGACACGACTTTAAAAACATTCTTCAGCGGTGAGAATAAAAGCTGTGTGGTGAGTTTTCTCCCTCACTCTCAGCATGCCAAAGCTATCAGCTGTTGGGGCGAGACCCAGCTGCCTCGTGTGTTGACTTTAGAGTGATACCCATCAGCATTTGCCACATGAAAGGAGGAAAGAGTGGCACTCCTAAAATAAGGAATAAGTAAAGGCTATGTTAGGATGCTGGCGATATTTCAAATAAGATAAGAGCTCCGCTTTTATCAGGTGTGTGTTTTTTGGCTGCATCAGATAATATATAAATCACTTCCTTTCCTGGTAGGATATAAGAAATGCTGCTGTAAGATGAGATATCCTGAGCCTCTAAGATTTACTTTAGACAGGGCCCAAGTACAAGATACAATGTTGTTCATCCTCTGCTTTGATTTAAAACTGGAATATGTTTCTACTCATGCCTACGAAGTCTAAAATTACCAAGCCTGTCCTCTTTGCGTGCCAGGAGTCCATGCAGCCAGTGCTATCTGAGGTATGCTCCTTAAACTGGCCTCGGCGCTTTTATTCCGGCCCCCTCGGGGCATTTGAAACAGTTCACTGCAGAGCTGGAAACAGTTTAATCACGGAAAGCAATGACTTATCCGGAAAAATGGCCGACCTTAATCTGAATGACCCCTTCTGCGGTCGCTCCGAGAGCAGGACGGTGTCACTTAAGGGCTCCTTGTAAAATCCTGTGGATAGGCCCTAAGTGCAGCCTGGGCTGTAACTGATACCGCTATGTTTGTAAAGAGTTGGCGATAATACGTCCTTATGTTTGAGCTTCCTCCTGCCACGTGTGAGAGGAATGCCAGGGTCTGAAATATGGCTTTCATTAAGGCACCAGGCCTTTAGTCTTCAAACAAGGGAACCAGAGGATCGGTATCCGAAAGGTGAAGAGTGCAGCTCTGTCAGAACCACAGAAAAGTTGTCTGGGGGAAGAATTTGGAGGAAACTATGAGCAACGATGCAGGCTGATTAAAGAAATTGGCTTTGGAGGCAGAAGTTGCTTAAAGTCAAAGAAGTGATTTCTTGGCTGTTGCTATTGATGCTCATAGTTTGTCTCTGGTGGTGGAGCCGTGGCTGAAATGTTAACTTTTCACTAAATGTACCTGGGCGAACACTTTCCATACTGTCCCACATTTGTCTCATCAGTCCACCAAATATTTACCGAGAGGTCCTGAGGATCATCGAGGTGTTTTTCTTGGAAAACACGAGTCGACCCTTTGTAATCTTTTCAGTCGGCAAGCGATTTTATCCCACTAAACTCCCCCCGCATGGATACAGTTTTTTTTTTTTTTTGTCCAGTCTCTTTCTTATCATTGAATTGAATTCTTCACACAAGAAGAAATTCGAACCCAGAGAAACTATTTCAATTTGTGACAAAACGTCATAGTGACAGTTTTATCCTGTGATTCTCACAGTGGAGGTCAGCTAGCCCCACGACAGGTCACGAAACTTCACGTCGTGGGCAGAATAGTAATAAAATCAACTTTTAAAATTCCATCTAAAAGCATATCTTACTGTGGGTTTTTTTTTTTTTTTTTTGCATTTTTGGCTTGCTAGCAATGAAAGTAAACTTTAATTGAATGATGTCACGTTTCTGCCAGAGGTGATTTGATTGGTAAGAAGCTGAAAAGTTCTTCCTTGTATGCCTGAATCACCAGTGGTTCCTACTGAGGCGCTGAAAAAAAAAATATACCAAGCGATTTTAAATGGGCTTTGCAACAATTCTGTGATTTTTCCATTTGTCTGTGAGCCTTTTGTCTCATCTCCAGCTAAATGATCTCTTCTTATGTTAAGCAGCCCTGTTGTGTTGACAGAGGCTTGCCTGGCTGTGCTTCCACGCAGCTCGGCTTCATGGGGGCTCCTCGGTCCCTGCTGTCTCTCCTCATCCTGAGTTGGTGTATTCACGGGAACTGTGCTAATTCACATGGAAATTCTGCCAGAGCACCAGCAAGTCAGGCTGCTAATTACACCAATGTTGGACTGATGACTTGCTGACATCACAACACAGAGAGAGAGAGAGAGAGAGAAAGAGAGAGAGAGAGAGAGAGACAGAAAGAGAGAGAGAGAGAGGAGGAATGAGAAGGGAGAGGTGTGTGAAGCCAACCAGAGTCTGGAATCGGAAAGGAAGTTAACCAAGCAGCCTTCAAAATAAAACTCTGATCAATTAAAAAGAGAGAGAGATGTTTTTCACTTGATGGAGAATTAATTAAAGATTTAACCTGAATCTAAATTTGACACAAATGATAAATAATACCTGTAAATGGGGCGCCACATGGTGGAGCAGGGAGACGGTCTGTGATTCGACCCCCTGAGCCACTTGCTGCATGTCTTTCCCTCCTCTCTCTTCTTTTCTTTCTCATCTTCTGTCCAGCTACTAATGAATAAAGGCTGCTAGTGCCACAAAAATGTTTAAACCCCCCCGAATAAATAGATAATGAACCATGCTATAAAAATGTTTCATTTGCAGCCCACAGTAACTCCAATGTTTTTAATTGATATAATTCCTATTTGTTTAAGTGAAAAATTAACACTTTAAAAACTTCAGATTCTGCTTGTCTCATTGTTTTAACTTTAACTTTGCTGTTGTACTACTCATTTAATGCCGAGTCGTCTCAATGACCCAAACAGGACACACTTCCGGGAATTTGTTTTGTCTTTAGATGTTTTCACACCTCCACTGTTGTTTGCCACCAGAAACATTTCCTAACTTAACTAAACCTGTAGGTATTTTTAAGTGAGGAAATATGGCCGTCATGTTTTCATCCGGCTTAACAGGCGGGGGAGAGAAAGGGGACACACAGCATTACTTTCTCTGGCATCTCAATAAATAAATACTTTCAACTGTTGGGGTGGCATGATAGGAAATGTTAAGGTTTTGAAAGAAAGAAATTTTGCGATTGTCTAAACTTTATTTTATTTTTGAAAAGGTAGCCGGAAGTGGTTTAGTTACTACTGCTGACTTGGCATCCTCCTTTTAAGCGTACTTGGTTTAAAGCGCTGCTGCTGCTCGGTGGCTTGTTCTGCAACAAGAAGAGCGGCTCTAATGGACTCTTCCTGAGCGCACCGAGTGTCCGCCCGGATTTTTGCTTTGCAGAAACTTTTTTTTTCTTCTTCTTCTGTTTTTTTTTTTCGATCAGAGGAGTTTGCTTTTCTTTTAGTGGGACTGAATTCACTTCTAGTGGAGTCCGCGCTCTTCCTCGGACCTTTGGTCTCCGCTTGAGGAATCTGTTTACGGTAGTTTTCTGAACTCCTGCGCGTATTTGCAGTGAGCAGAAGAGGCGAGAGGAGGGAGTGAGAAAGGGGGCTGGGGGGACCCACAAAAGGCTATTTTTGTCCCCCTCTTTCCTCGGATAGATGTAGCAGAGGTGCGGGACACACAGCGGGCGAGGCTGCTGCGCCTTCGTGGCACCGCGGTGGCGCTGGAGCTGTGCGACAGATTCTGCAATGAGGAGCGTTTCATTTTAAAGCCCGCAGCAAGTGAAGCAGTCAGCTCGGGGGCCATGGCTTTAGTCCGTCTCGGTTTGTGAGAAGGTGAGCTGCAAATTTCATTTTCACTGGATTATTTTTTTTTTATTTGTATTTTTCTCCTCTTTCAAATGATTTAAACGCGCAAACCTTTTACCCATTTCCTCTGTGGTCCAAATGCGTAAAAGCACTCATGTTGTGCTAAAAACGTGTCCTCTGTCTTCTTACCAACTCATTATTTATAAAGTTGGATGGTTTTTTTATGTTTTGTTTTGCTTTTTGAAACCATATCTATTTTTTTTATTATTACCTTTTCTTCTCTAAATCAACACCTGCTTGTAGGATTTCCTTTGAAGGTGGGGGCGAAGTTTTAAAGTTGTGGCTTTCACTCTGGACGTGTTTCCACTGGTGGCACTCCCCCCACCCCCACGCGCGCGCGCACACACACACACACACACACACACACACACACACACACACACACACACACACACACACACACACACACAACCCCCTGTGGCGCAGCGGTCAGCTTCATGTGTGCCGTGGACCGTGTGTTTGCCACGGTGCCATATGGATTGCTCTATAAAACTCATTTAGAGCTAAATAACTACCCTGTCTTTATTTGTCCTCTGTATTTTGCAGTTGGAAACAACTGGCAATGGCGTCGGAGGATATTATTACAGAACCCCACCGCAGCTTATTGAACTGTGAAGATGGTTTACTTATTACATACTGTTCAGCAGTAAAGAGGAACACTTTATTAGCACTTGAATGGACTGAAGGGGTAAATGATGATGATGATGATGATGATGATGAATAACGTGGCTGATCATTGGCAGCTGGAGCTGCAGTCACTGATCTGAGAAAGGAACCAAATTGACAGGAGCATAATTAATAGCTTTTACACATTAGCTTCCAATATATATCTTTTGAAGAAGTCAAAGTTATTATTTATGTTAAATATTCTCATTTTACATGTAGTGAATCTATAAAAAAAAGTATGATTTCTTTTTTCTTCTTCTTTATTTTGTGGTCGTTACTTGATTTCCCACAGAGTGGAAGATAAAAATTAAAGCTCCAAGCTGCAGTGTCATGGTGCCAGTAACGCACCATGACACTGCATGTCATGGTGCATGACATGCCCCTCCGCTGCACAACCAGCAGCGGAGGGGCTGCTGGTTGTGCCGACGTGAGATGAGGTTGATAAAATGCTCCGATAGGAGACTGATGGCTGTGTTTTTTTGTTCTCTGGTTTGGGTCACAAACCTAAAAAATGCTAAAGCAATTGAGAAAAAAGAGAAGCACAAAGCAGAATTCTCCAAACTCCAGTTCTGCAGAGTTTTGACCTGTTAATACCAGCTGTAGGTGATTCTAACTTTTCCTAAAGAGCAATAGCAGCTTTAATTCTTCTTTTGTTATACAGCTTTGCTGCCATGAACAGCAATGAGAAGTCAGTGTGAAATAGGGATGTACTTGCTATTTTAGAACCAAAACATGCTTGTTGAGGTAACATTTTTAGCTGTCTTTAGCGTCTTCGATTAATGATTGTCACACTTAGCATTGCTAACTCTACTATAGCAGCAGTTTCTATGTTTAGTCCCTGGAGAGGGCAGACCCTAACTACTTTTGAGATTCTCAAAAGGCCACATGCAAATCCCAAAAATCCCCGACAGATAAAGGTTGAAAGCTCGAGAGGATAAAATGGAGTAACTTTGCCGCAATACATTTAGCCTTCCTGTTATCTGCTGAGAGTCTCACCCTCTGTTGCTGCCTCTCAGCCTCAGTGCACCACAGTCATGTAGGAAACAGTTTCCAATCCCTTACGCTCCGTTACAACTGGAAGCACTTGATCACAAAAAGGTTTTGGTGTGAAACTGAGAAAGCCGGAAAATCGTTCTGTTTCCAGCTGATTTCTCAGTACATCGTTATTTTACTTTTTAACAATCCTGTCCACGTCCTATTTTACAGCAGTGTTTCAGAGCAAGCATAAAAGAAGATTACGGTCCTTAGCTTATTTGTACAAGCAGTCATCTACGCTTCCAAAGTAACATTTCTGTTTAAGCTGTGCTTAAGGTAGGTTCACGGCTCGCGACCCAGACACAGTCTGACCAGAAGGCAGAGCCTCGGCTATCTGTAACCTAAAACTGGTTTTGACAGGTGGAAGCAGGTCTAATCTCTGGCTTCGGCAACACATTGCATCAGGCTGTCGCTAATTGGATTCCAAAAGGGGGAAAAGAAAAAAAAACCCGTCGTCCAGGCGGACTCTTGTCAGGAACGCCTCGGTCTTGTTTTAGCATTCTAGTAATTGTATCGTTAACAGTTACCATTTTGAAGCATCGTTCGTCTCGAAGCTTCATCCATTTGTACACACAATTCTGATCAGAAAGGTTGAGAGTTGCTTAACAAAAGGCGAGTTGTCTCCGTTCACTTCTTCCAAAGATAACAAACGAGGTAAAGTAGATTAAATGACGGAAAAAAGATCAACATGGGACTTGGCTGCCTCCTGCATCCAGCTGTTCTGCTCCTCTGTTTCCTGAGGAGCGGCCTCATTAGGATCGGATTTTCAGTCCGGTCCTCAACAGTGATGCTATGGAAACGTTGCAGTGGTTTGAGGAGACGCTCACGACTGCCTGAGTGTTTTGCTTCAAGTCGTCCAAGGCAGTACTCGGGGGATACATTGAAATGAGGGCAACGCAATATGTCAAATGGGACATTTTTTTATTTTTTTTTGCAATGTTAATGTGTCCCATGAATCACATGGGAGGCAGTGTTTGGAAGGATTCTGTATTTTAAGTGTCTTTTGTACAAGCTCTGCACGCAGACGACACTTTTATCCTGTTGGATTGAATCTCACAGGCCTTGATTCCCAAATTCGATGCGTATGTTTTTGTGGCTAAGATGCTAAAGCTCCCATAGGATGGTGGGAATGTTGTGACGAAACAAAAGAAAGGGGGAACAAAAAAAAAGTCAGATGAGGTCGATTTGCTGTAATCAGCAGTGTTATTGCGTCCTTTAGTGATGGTTTGAATAGGAAATTGAGTTTATTTTTGCTATAAACCAAGAAGAAATGCAGTGGCGGTTTTTCACCCTGGTAATTGTCGGTGTGTGGCAAAGGGTCGGGCAGCCCTGCAGTTTGCGAAACCGCGTCTTTAATTTGTTTCACTAATAACAGTAACTGGCCCAACTCCAATGTTTTGGTCTAAAGAAGTCATTATATGGATGAACATTTGTATTTTTATATTTGTGTGTAAGAGGGATAACATATTGCAACTTTGCTTCACGACAACCCATTTGGCCTAATGAAACACCGGGCAGCAGAGACTTAAAATGACTTTGGCGCATTTGACTGATCCAAAGAGTCGTCTGTCAGAACCCAGTTGCAAATTAAAATGACCCAGAATCTGGGTAAAAGGGCCACGGTTGTAGAACTGGGTAAGGATAATTAACTGGAAACTGTGAATCATTGTCCACTGACATCATGGTCACAGCGACTGCCATCTGAAAAGCATACCCCCCAAGTACTTAAGTAAACCTCGCACTCGGCCCGACCAATGATATGCCAGCATTTACAACTCCCCCTGGGTTGAGAATGGGCAGGCGACGTTGAGAAGTGGAAGCGGTACAACACCCCGCGACCCCCCTTCGCTTCCTTCTCTGTACCTCGGAGTCATTTACGAGGCATTTGCGATGTACTTGACTTGTGTTTCCAGAGTCACTAAATCTGATCTAATTGAAATCATGCAGCCTTCTCGGTGGAGCTCGGGGATTGTGTTTCAGCGGAGGGGAAATCCCCAGCAGGTCCGTCAAGGCGTGATGTCAATTGTGGGGAGTGAAGGAGAAACAGGAAATGGGACTTGTAGGTGTGAAGCATCTACTTTCTGAAGATGTTTGCTAGGTGGATCTCTGGGGGAGCGGGTGGGGGGATCATCACAACATCTGGAAAGAGATCGAGTCGGAGAGGAGCTTCCCTTTTTAACAATCACCAGACCCTCCGCTTTGAATTCCAGATTCACTGTAAGAGGCAAAGTGTAGGACAGGGTCGTGAAATGCCTCCTTTCGCGTCAGCTCGGGTCATCCTGCTCAAGAAAACTTGGTCTCGGCCCAAGGGAGGCGTAACTTCTGAGTTGCTGAAAGCATGTCTGAAGGATGGAACACATACTGGTGTGTTTTTCCATCTCATCATGTGCCGCTACTATGGATTAGCGATGCATGTAGCTCACGAGACGATGCGACACCTCTGGTTTACGAAAATGACACAAACTTATTGCAAAACTGTGAGGGGGAGGAGGGGAAGGAAAAGAAAGATTCCAGTTTTATTTTCACAAATGTCATGTAAAAGTTTCACAAACTGTTTAGTGAAACTACAATAGATTTTCCAAGCTGGACTCCTCTACATATTGCTGACTTTGTGTATGTCTAATTCCGGAAAAAAAAAAAAGAAAAGAAAAAGAGAAAACAATAGAAATCATGTGAATGTTTATTTACACGTGTAAAATAATGGCTTCATAAGCCTCAAACTATGTTTATAGAATCTATTGTTCAGTGTACGAATATCCAACAAGGTTTTATCAGTCTAAAATGATGATCAAATGCGGTCAATGCAGGCTTTGTCTCTACATCCTAAACAGAATCCAATGACCAAGCTGGCTGCACAGAGGATAATGCTGCGTTGTCCTTCTCTTACTCATTCCTGCGCACGGCCAGACAGCTGACTGCAAATCTGCTTCAAACTTACTGAGAACTTCTTGTTATAGTAGAGCAGGGATGTGAAAATACCATAAAAAAAAATACAATAGATGTGGGTTAGTACTTGATTTGGGTGGAGTCGACCTATATTTTTCCCTTTTAATCCAACCAATATGTATTATGTTTCAAATACATTTAGGTGAAGTATGTTTTTTTCCCAAAAATGTTGTGCTGTGTCTTTTGTTTGTGACGACTCAGCCTTCTTTCAGCACGCACCACCACCAGTGGTAAACCAGTGGAGCTGCTGTATAAAGGACTTAAAGGTGGTGGACGCCTTATTCAGTGATTTTTATTTTTATTTTTCTTGTAGCCTGGTGATTCATCTTTTTCGGTCAGCTCTGGAGGGCAAATCAAAATGCTTCCTCTCTGACCTAAATACCACTCGTTGATATCAGGGTGTCAAGTTGAAAGCAAACCCGTTTATATCCAGCATACCAGTGACTTCACCAGACAAAGTCACACGCTGATGCAACAACTGGAAAACACTTTGCAAGATGGCCTCCACTTTGAAACACGCACAGCTCAGTCATCATTCGTACAGCGTAGAGTGCCCCGACTAACCAATCAGCTTATGATGTGTAAGGTTCTGTTCTGTAATTGGACGCTTTTCTGTATGGGTTGAAATTTGCTTCGCTCTCCTTCCCAGAAGGTCTGATTGACTTTATCTTTTCTATCATTGCTCCTTCATCAATATTCACTGCAGCAACAACATCTGGGAACTTGGGATCGTTTGTTAATTTGCATGCATTGCGTTTGCGAAGTCTTTGGCTTTGCCCTTCCACAACGAAAGCAGAAGATGCAGAGGTTTGCCTTTCTGCACACAGAGAGAGAGAGCTGACAAAGCTACTTGAGCTTCAGGCATATGAAGAAGAATCTTAAGTGTTGATGAAGGTCGCGTCTCACTTAGCATTTATTTTAAGTTTTTCTCTGGGTGATTGAGTCGCTAATGACCAGTCGAGGCGCGTTGGTCTGGCAGTTATTACCTTTGCTAAATGCAAGCAGTATCCGGACATAACTAGGGTTCTGTTGTACAGATCTGTCATTATTTCAAACCAAACCGGAGTGTTTTAATTAAATATGACAAGAGGGGAGTTTCTGAGAATTGACAAACGTGACAATAGCAATTTAAGTATATGCATTTCTTCTTGTTTTCTGGGTATGTAGCAATTAATGACTAAGAAGTAAACAAAGATATAGGAACAGGAAGCCAAAGTTGTACAAAATAGTCTTTATTAGGGCTGAAAGGTGTTGTTACAACCTGATAATGCCCATCAACAGCATCCATGTTCACCAGAGCAGTTAGCTCGGGGAATTAGCCATTTTGCGGTTTGCCTTGCATGCAGACGTTGTGCGCATCCTGCAACAGATCCACACTCACTTGAGGCCTCGGTGTGTCAAACCGAGTCCTGGGTGTCCTTAAGCTCCTCCGTGGCGCTGACTGTCAGACATGGCATCCATCTGGGAAGGTAATGAGATTCTGTCTCCTTGGTTTAGCCGCCTGAGGGGGTTACGGGGTTGGCGTGGTGCGACCTTTCGGCCACCCGGTTTTTCCCATTTTCCGGGTCTGTCAAGGTCACACAAATCCGTATGCACACACCGTCTCCTCGGTTTGCTTAAGAATACATATTGGTTGGATTAAAAGGGAAAAATATAGGTCGACTCCACCCAAATCAAGTACTAACCCACATCTATTGTATTTTTTTTAATGGTATTTTCACATCCCTGCTCTACTATAACAAGAAGTTCTCAGTAAGTTTGAAGCAGATTTGCAGAAAATAAAGCCTTTTATTGCGCATGTGTTCCGGTAAGACATGTGGAAGTGTTTCATGCCAACTTTGTTCAGGCTGCTGTGTAAATTTTGTTACTCACAAAGCTCTGTTTTCTATCATCATCACTGCCTGTATTGCGTTCAACTACATTGTACTTTGCACGAGTCTTTCTTCATGTTCAGTTACATCCACTGTTTGTGGTACCACAGTTAAAAATCCTTGTTAAAGCTATTAAAGCAACTCAAACCAAGTTGTGAGATCATCCCTTTTTTTCCCTCTTTCTCTTGAGATACTATTCTTATTACTTACACGTTTTCCTTGCGTCTGCTGCAATAGCTCTGCATTGACAATTACAAATCCTTTTTGCTTATCGCAATTCACTTTCTTTGTTCTGTATTCCAAAATCCCTTTTTATAAATTTCCAGTGTATACACGGGGGTTGCCTGACCGTTGCTTCCCTCCTTTGTCTGTCCAATGGCAGGAAGATCTGTGTGCACTGCAAGTGTCGGCGTGAAGAGCATGCAGTGACAGCCATGCCGGTGGAAATGGAGAAGACTGTCACCAAGCTGATGTACGACTTCCAGAGGAACTCGACCTCGGACGACGACTCGGGCTGCGCCCTGGAGGAGTACGCCTGGGTGCCGCCGGGACTCAAGCCGGAGCAGGTACCGGCGCGTCTGCACACGTTTCCGTTCGGACCGCGCAGCGTAAACACTCAGAGGCGCTGGAGCTACGCGGTGTTGACTCTGGAGTTTTTGTTTGTTGGTTTAAGGAGATTTTCTCGCCGATGCCTGATGTGCAGTGATGCGTGTAGGCATAACAAAATAAGCTGTCGCTGAAAAGAGGGGATGCCAATTTGAACGTTTACTTCTTTTAATAAAACAAGATGTCAAAAGAAAAAACAACAATAATTTTCCTCTGAATTATATGTTATGACAACGTTATGATTTACAAAAGGGTTACTCGGATACATATCTTAAAGGGCCACAAATCATTTTTTTAGGTTAGTTTATTAATCCGTTGAACTAATAATGCAGTTGGTGAAGTTATTTTCAAAATGACTTAGCCATCTGAAAAGTAAAAAAATAAATAAAAATCCTAAGTGTGCCAAAAAAAAAAAAAAAAAACTTTATTTCTTAAACCAGAAATTTTGCGGCAACAACTTTTCAAACTTTTTCTCGTTCCTCACGTCAAGCGTCAATCGTAGCTTTTGTTTCCCTGGTTTTGCCTGCTGGTTGCAGGTAGAATAAATGCAAATTCTCTTTTCGTCTACGAAATTCGCTGACTGCTTTTCCTTTCGCAGCAAATTCTTTAGGAAGTATCGGCTACCGTAGTGATCGGCTCTGAAAATAAGAAAAGGCGCCACTTAAGCTGCGTCAGTGAGGTCCGAGCGACCCCTGTTGCTAAGTGTCTGTGTGTCGTTGGCATGGAAACGCTTGGCTGACATGCCGGCATCTGAGGGTCTTCCTGTTCTTGTGGAATATTATGAAAGAATCGCACAAATACGAGGTTTTCAGAGAAGATGCAGTCCGCCTGTGTAAGACCCACTGGCCTCATCAGTCACATGGCATCATGTCCCTCAACAAAGAAGAAACGAGCTTTTCACAAAAAGTTGAGCAAAAGAAAAACATTGGTGGGAAAATAATCCACAAGCGGCGAGGACAGCAGCGTCCTTGGGAGGATTGTGAACCGAAGCCCGTTTGTGAATATGACAGAGATTCACAAGATGTGTAGACTCCAGCTGGAGGTGGCACTTTAAGAAACGCCACACAGAGACGAGTTCAGGAAATGGGCTGCGACTGTCTGGTTTAAAATCATGATGCTCAACTGTGAACCAGACTGGCTGCAGGTTTCACTCATAATCCTCCCCCCAACAGATTAAGAGGTATAACTCCAGTGCTGGAAGTCGCTGCATGTTTATGCTGACGGCGTCTTCACCAGGCTAACCACTGACAAAGGATTACGTGGCTCCGGCCCTCAAATTAATCTCCCGATTGTTTTCTGCCTCCGAACATGTTTGCAGGAGGTTTCCTGGCCCTCGCAAGTCGAGCCCGCACAGCACATTAAGCAGCTTCACGCGCGTTGGAGGAAAATCCTCCTCTACAATGCTCCGCCGAGCTGGAGGTGTTCACATGTGGGAGGGTCTCCGCTTTAATTGGACAATAGGGGCGTTTATGGACGCTGGTTTCATTTCGTTGAGGAGCTGAGTCAATACGCTGCTGGCAGAGGCTCCGGTTTTCTCCTCAGAGGACCGAGGGGAGCTTTTTTTTTTCTTTCTTTTTTTTCTTTCTTTCCTCCAGGGTTACACTTGTAAATCAAAGCTCAACATGGTAGATGTTTGTAAAAGAAAAAAAAAAAAACAGATGAGACTTGCATAATATCACTCAAAATTTATAAAAGCTTCCATTTCTAATATGCAGTCATGCACAAATGTGACACTATCTCTGAAATGCTAGCATCTTCAAGCTGTGGAAAACTTGTTGTGTGACCTTTTGCACAGGAGCAGATCTAAACAAAAAAGCTAAAGCTTTGGACCTAAATGGTGGGTTTTAGATTTCCGCTCTGGCAGCCAGAGCTCTTTATTAGTCTGCTATTCAGCTGGCAGAGGTGTAACGTCCCCCTCTGTGTAATGAGAGATTCCCGCGCAGCTGTACAGCCGTCAAGTACGTGGATCTGGGGGATTACCAAGGATGGCTCTGCACTCTTTTGAGACCTAATTTACCCTAAAATAAAAATACAGGTATCTCTCTTAAACCCAATAACCACCGCTTTGCAGGAATGCAATCTTCACCGAGCGGAGACGTCGTTGGGCTTTTGGCGTTATGTTTTAGGAGCAGTGTGAGGAAGGCCTGTGTTTTGAAACAAAACTTCTCGACGTTGCCAGCTTACTGTTCAGCAACGCCAAGAATGCAACTCTGCCGAGTCCTCTTAGGGGCATTTTCCACTTTTCATCATCATGCAGAGTCGGTCTCGGCGGTCACAGGAATCTGATTTTAATTTTCTGTCCAGCATGACGTACGTGTTTTCAGCCCTCTTAACGCTGGATGTTTGTACAGCATTTTGGCCTTTGGGTAATGAAATATAAGCTAGCTGCAGGGTCTGGACCCATGGCTTTCAAGAGAGGGAGAGACAGAGAAAAGGAGTGAGGGTAGTTTGACCTGTTTCCTAAATAGACCCGAGCACAATTAAAACAATTCCAGGCCAGCATGGGGCCAATAAAACTGTCAGCAGCTGAACTGATCACTGATCTTTGAGTGATTGTGGCTGTTCCCATTTGCATCGCTGACATTTTTTAACATCTGCTGCATGCATTGCAAAACATTTGTTATATATATATATATATATATATATATATATATATATATATATATATATATATATATATATATATATATATATATATATATATATATGTGTGTGTGTCCCCTCTACCTCCTCCTACCCACCCGCCATTGGATGGATAATGGATGGAAGGTTTTATGAGCAAATGTCTTTAAAGTTCATGACATTCCCATCAGTCTAAGAGCGTCTATTGTCCTGTGACTTGTGACCCTTTTTACGGCGCCACCATTTCAGCCTTATTCCTTCCGCTCAAGAAAATGCGAAGAAAGTGAAGGATTGTGGGAATTATGGCCAACCCGCAAACTGGCCGTGCTCACTGTTAGGTTATCCTGCCTGTTTGTCCTACGCAATGATGATGTTCAACGCTAAACATAAAAGTAACTTCAATCCTTTAGTCATTTTTAACAAACGCTTCCTCTGGCATGGCCTAAATGAATAAAACAGAAATGTCATTTATTTCTGGGCAATATTACCAAAGTGACGGATGATGGCAGCAAATAAACCCATAAACGTTTATACAGCTGCACTGAACCCCACTGAAAACCTGGTTACTCCACCAAATATTGATCTTTGAACTCTTCCTGAGTTAAAACATTAGTATTGTTGTTTTTAAATTAATATGAACTTGTTTTCTTTGCATTATTATTATTATTATTAGTAGTAGTAGTATTATTTTGTCAATTTCTTGTTTTCTGCAAATAAATACTAAATTTTTGCTTTGAATTTCAGAGACATGTCAGCAGTTCATAGAATCAAAGAACAATGTTCATCTTAGTCGAACATAAACTTATAAAGAGTGAAATCAGAGAAACTGATCATTTTATGTGCTCTCAATATTTTTCAGAGCTGTATGTATATAAAAAAACAAAATAAAGAATAAAAAAATAATCTACAGTAAAGGCATACATTTCAACATTAATAATGTGTAGGTATAAAAATCGTGTACTCCAGTTCATAGGAATTTACAACTGAGTTGGTTTAAAAATCTACAATAATTCTGTCTCTTTGAGCATTAAAAGACAAAGTATTTACAATTCGTGACACTAAAAAACGGCGAAAGTGTTAAATGACGTCAAACAATACACAATGCCTAAATTCTGAGAAGCGAACGACTGCTAGTCAAAAGGTAGTAATTTGATTATCCTCCTGCTCAGTGTTTGGTTTCCTTTTGGTTTTTGGCCTTGACGAAACCCACCGTCATTCAGTCATCTATAAAGTTTGCACTTCTGCTACGAATACCCAATTTGTCTCGCCATGTGTCGCTGTGGCGAGTTGCGATTTTTCTGACCGGAGCCGCGTCGCAGCCAAGCCCGCTGAGGAACGCCAGAGCTGCTCCCTGAACGCGTCGGGCTGTTAGCAGCAATAGAAACCGGCTGTGACGAGCGATCTCCCCTGTCACCCTTTCTTAACCCAAAGTCCTACCATTAAGCCGGGGAAAACACTCCTCTAGGTTCAGCTGAAACGTCTGCCCTGTCTTCAGCTTCATCTGCTTCTGATTACAGTTATTATCGCAAGCCGCTTCTCCTGGTTCTCGCTGTCTTTCTCTGTGTGTGTGTGTGTGTGTGTGTATCTATCTTTTGATCTTTACCCCCCTGGGGCAGTGAGCCTTTCACCTCCAGATTCTAACCCTGCTGTTGTTGGAGGCAGAGGCATGTTTTGTAATTTATCATCAGCTCTCTGTGTGTGTGTGTGTGTGTGTACGTACAGTACATTCTAGACTTCAGTCAGTCTTTTATGGACTGTATTCCAACAAACACACGGGGACGCCAACCAAATCAGAGCAGACAGAATCGGGTTGCGACCCGAACAAGAGCTGTGAAATCATCCCAACCCAAACTCCCTTTGATAAGGCGGCTTTACTGGAGCACCGGTTGCCGCCGCCGACCAGGTTTTCTTAACGGCCCCGGCTTTACAGTTCAGCTTGAAGACGCATTTTTAAGGTTTTATTTTTGGTCCTTGGATCACCGGCTCCCGTTTGGAGGATTCAGGTTAATCCGTTTTTGGTGACGCTTGGCAAAGACGAGTCTGAAATTTCCCAAGTCAGCAAATCCATTCAGTCATCGAGCCAGATGGCGAGTGTCAAAGATACCGTTTCTACTGAGGACAACAGCTCTGATTTAGTTTTGCCTTTTTGTTTAATGCCACACTTTTATGTATCTTTTTTTTTTTTTTTTTGTAACAAATTCTTCCAAAATCTCTCTTGTTCTTCTCTCTTTTTGGCCTCAGTCTTTAAACCTTCCTTGCGGTTTTGCTCCTCCCCCCTGCGCTGACCTTTGTGGCACCCCGGCCCTGCAGATACAGTGTAATAAAGAAAGGGGCTGTGATAAATAACAAGGAGATGACACCCATTGTGTGCCACGGAAATGCGAGGAATGCAATTTGGAACTATCCAGATTAGCATTAATCTGCAGCAGCACACACCGCGTTCATTTAGGTTAATCACTGCTTTGGCCGTACGAGTGTCTGTCTGTTTTGTCTGTTTTTGTGTGTGTGCGAGTGTTTTGACACGTCAGTGATACATTCCCATGTCAATGTGCAGAGACGGAGGAGTGGAGTTCCATTAAGTCTCCACTGGTGGACCATAAATCAAAGTGATTTCTTAACTGTGTGTGTGTGTGTGTGTGTGTGTGTGTGTGTGTGTGTGTGTGTGTGTGTGTGTGTGTGTGTGTGTGTGTGTGTGTGTGTGTGTGTGTGTGTGTGTGTGTGTGTGTGTTGATGGCTTGCTCTGGTAAAACTTAACCCCATTGTTGTACTCTTTAAGATGTTTCAGTTGTTTTTTTTCTATTTATATAATAATCTACACAGTTTGTGCAATAATGAATAAACTTTATAAATTAGAAGATTCATCTTGAGCATTCAGAGTTTGAGAGACGTACCGCTGAATCAGTCAGACATCTGTTTCCAAAGTGGGTCAGTTTTCCCTTGATTAGCTCTGAGCAATTATCACAACAAATATTTAAAGAAAAATATATCTGCCTCATTTTTAAATACTTTACTCTTCACTAATTTCTCTGTGTAATCAGAAGGTGAAACATAAAATAATCGGAAATCAGGTTCGACCAGGAAAACCCTGATCTGTTCATCTTTAAAGATCGTTTTTGATTGTTTCTAAGGCAAAACAACTGAGAAATGGAGATGCACCAACTAATTTGACCTGAATTCAGAATCGACCAATTATTTATTTTTTATCCTTTGTTCATTATGTAAATGCATCAAAACCAGGAAATCGCTTCACTCCCCATATATAAACACATCAACTAACCCCTTGTAAATTCTCCATTTTCTGTTTAAGTCCACCGTCTATATCAAACCTGCAGCACGTTTTTCTCTTTTTGGCTTAGGCAAAAATTTGAATCGGTCAAAATCATAATCTGTTTTCGTAATTAATTCTGTGCATCCAGTCGGGAAAAGCTTGACCTGCTTAATGTCTTGAACAATTTACAGACAAATATGGAAAAGCACCAGTTGGCTAAAGATCAGATCATGATTCGCCTTTTTTCCTGACTCACCGGTTTCACCTCAAACAGAACGGGTATTGACCAGGAAAAGCATATATTTCTGTCTGCAGTAGTAAAAGGAACATTTTTGACATTAATAATTAGAATGCAGGAGAGGCAAGAGATTTGAAATTTTCCATTTTCCCCTGATCGTCTCTAATTGATGATCGGCAGATCAGAAAAAAGAGAACTACGAACTTCCACTGTTTTAAAACCATAAACACTAAAACCAACAACATTTACTTTCAGTTTTTTGTGTGTGTGTGTTTTTTTTTTTGTTTTTTTTTGGACTTTCATCAAAATCAGCCAAAAGTTTTGGAGATTTGCATCAATGTAAAAAATGGGATGATCTTCTGATTCCTATATTTTCTGCTAAACACTACAACCTGTATTAAAGTCAAGACAGCAATTTTTTCCTTATGTGGTTTTAGGTCAGACCTAAAAACACAGTGTAAAAAAAAACATTTTTATGCCATTTTACAAAGAATACAAATACATTTTATGTGACAGAAGATTACAGATTGAATGCTAATCAAATGACGTGCTAATTCTGTTAAATTTAGCCCTACATGTCATCACTTCAGGGGTTTCTCGGATCGGAGCTTTAATCCCGTGTTTGTCGTCTGGCAGGTTCATCACTACTACAGCTCCCTGCCCGAGGACAAGGTGCCCTACGTGAACAGCCCAGGAGAGAAGTACCGCATCAAGCAGCTCCTCCACCAGCTCCCGCCTCACGACAATGAGGTGAGAGTCTGGACCGACCCTAACTAAACCCCCCCCCGTCCATCCATCTACGTCTCCCTCCACCGCCGCTCCCCACTTCGGTCCATTATGGAGATAAGAGGGGAGCGGAGGGGAGACAGGCAGGAGAAATGGGAGGTGAGGGGGGGGGGGCTGTCTCGTTAATGGACGTGAAAGAGACGGAGCAATGTTTGTAGCCACTTATTGAGATTTGTTGCATTAATAAATCATAACCACGAGCCGTCCTGAGAGGCAGCTCCGTAGGAGATCGGCACGCTCCGCCTTAATTGCTTTTTCTTTTTTTTTCTTTTTTTTCTCCACACGTTTTAGCGCTGCCGGCTTGCATCGAAGTGGCTGAAAATCTGACTGGCAAAATAAACAAACGTGCTCAAAATGCCCACAAGTCTGCAATGGCTACTCTGATTTCAGAGGTCCCAAAGTGGCTCGACTCCGACAGTGACTATTTTTGTTCAATCAAGCATTGAACAAGACGCACAAAAAACACGATGGTTGAGCTTTTTGATGCCCTCAATTTTGCTCTACGGACAGAAAACGGATATCAGTGTCTGGTTGGACTAACACTAACCCCCTTCATCACTGAACTCAACTTTACCTCCAGTATTGGTTTGTGGGTGTAAAGAAATGCATTCATTAGTATGAAGTGTAATTTTATAGACTTAGATTTTTTTTTTTTTTGAAGTGATGCTTTGTAAAAACTCTTAATTAGAGTTGATGGGGAACAGCTGAGGCAGAAAACAGGCGAAGGCGAATTTGGGTGATGGGGAACAGCTGACAAACACAGGAGGAAAACCGAGACTAAAGGAAACTACGGCTAGAAGAGGAGCAGGTCTGACAATAATCTTAAGAAAAGTAAACGCAATGTGTAAGAAACAAGACGCAAGGATAGGCTAAAAAAAAAACAAAAAAACACAAGATACAATGGAATGAATTGATATGTCCAGATCTTTGGGACAATAATAAATGCAGGAAACGGAATAGAAAATGTCAAGACTTAAGTGGATATAAATGAGCAACATAAAATACCAATTATGGAACAAATCCAAACCCAAACACTACAGGATCGTGACACTTCAGATGGTGCTTTGATTTCATGACGTTCTTTACGCCTCACAACCAGCTGGACACACCGATTCACTAGTGAGGAAGTAATAATCCTGCAATCAGGACACTGAGGTCTGCAACTTTGAATTAATACATTCAGATTGTTTTCGAAGATGGACAGAATCCTTTACCAACAATTTAACTGTTATAACTACGACTTTTAGCACATTATGTTATTCTTCTTTTGTCAACCTTGACCTCCACAGAACAGCAACCCAAGTCGGTGTGCTGACAATACGATGCGCCATGTTTGTGTCCAGGTACGCTACTGCAACAGCCTGGACGATGAGGAGAAGCGAGAGCTCAAGCTCTTCAGCAACCAGCGGAAACGGGAGAACCTGGGCCGCGGCAACGTGCGTCCGTTCCCCGTCACGATGATGGGGGCCATCTGTGAGCAGGTGCCCGATTTATTTTTTTTAAATTATTATTTTATTTTATTTTATTTATTTATTTTAAACCCTCAAAGGCATAATTCTTTGACCGTGAGGCCCATTTTCGCCTCCGAGTGGCGTGACGGGATGGGATCACGTGGCCCGTGGAACGAAAGCTATGAGTCGTGCCGCCGACACATGGAACGGTCTGCTGGCATTTCGGCTACCGTGATGTATAGGACAGCTGCTTCGCGTTGACACGTGAAGGCCAGAGACACAACATTTGTCTGCCTTTTCCAACGACGCCCTGACCTTTCCTGCCGCAGAAGAGTGTCTTAAGTTTTTTCTCTCTGCCATCCTGGCCTTCCAACCCTGCTCTTGTGATTTAAAATCTGAGCGTGACATATTGTCTCTGAGAGCGAGGTCAGCGTTAAAACATCCGTGTCATTTCTCCGTAGTGCCCAGTGTGCTGTGAAATGGTCGATATATCGCTTATACGGTCCCCTTTAGCATCCTTATGGGACTAGTGAGTGTAATGGAGCGTTCCTTTAACAACAAAGCTGCACAGTTTAGCACCGACTGTGTGGAGAGCAGGTTGAACTGAAGTGCATGTGTGGCTCTTGTCCATTTAGCTCGCTCATGACCTCATATCCAGTAAAAGAATTGGTAGAACGTCCGTCGTAATTTCCTGGTTTTAATCTTTATCCCTCTTTTGGCCTCCCAGCAGCAGTCTCTGTGTTTGCTAGAACTTGCAGTGCTGTGGAAAATTATGTTCCCCTTTGCAGATTTGTATGGGTGGACTTATTGGTTCAAGAGCGCTTGAGCCACCGAGGATCCAGAACAGCAAAGTAACTTTGGACTTTAACTGGTCCGTTGCAACACTTTTCCTTTTCAGCCATTTGGCATTGCATTTCTTGCTGGGTGAGCTGAGAGGCTGAAGTCGTCTTATTAGAGACTGAAAGGTGCCCAGGTCCTGTGCGCAATTTTAGATTTGAGTTAGGTTTAGTTGTACAGCACATTTTGGGCAGTTCAAACTGTTTCACGTGATAAAACACAATACAATTAACAAACAAAACCAAAACGAAATATGACACTACAGCAGCAGGATACAGAGTAACAAAAACGCTCATCCAGAACAAAATTGTTTTTCAATTGTTTCTAACCAAAGGCAACTCTAAACAGGTGGGGGTTTTACTCTTGATTTAAAGGAACTTAGTGTTTTGGTTGGTTGTTTTGGCAGTGTGGAGGCCAGATAAACGGCGGCGACATCGCTGTGTTCGCATCTCGAGCCGGACACGGTGTGTGTTGGCACCCCGCCTGCTTCGTGTGCAGCACGTGCAAGGAGCTCCTGGTGGACCTCATCTACTTCTACCAGGACGGGAAGATCTACTGCGGCCGGCACCACGCCGAGAGACTGAAGCCGCGCTGCACGGCCTGCGACGAGGTAGACGCACGTAGACACAACCTGGTTGCAGACAGATGACCCTTTATCAGTGGTGGACGAAGTAAAAGTATTAATGCTCATAGTCAAATCTTACTCAACTACGCGTAAAAGTTTGTAGGTCTAAAGTTTACTCCAATTGAAGTACTCTTTTGAAATATACTTTGGTATTTAAAAAGAAAAAAAAAAATCCCAACATCAGTACATTGCTGTGCTGTTTTCTGAGTGTTTTCACAGAACCTCGTAACTCGCTGGAACCGCCTGATGATGTTGGTGACAAATGTAAAACCACTCTGCTACAAAAAGTCAGCACTGCCTGTTGCATATAAAACGCAATAAAAAAATGACAGCTATTATATTTATTTCTTATCATCTGAAACGTCCCCAACACCCCGAAAGGAAAAGAAAAGCAGGAGAGTAACGCTGGTAGCTTCAGGTGACGCCATGCTTAACATCGAGGCTTACAAACCCGGAGCTCAGATGTGGCCGTGGGTGGCGCCGGTTCTGTCTCCGTTGCCGAGTTTTGTTGAACGCAGCGGACTACAAAGCTTTTCTGAACCAAAAGGAACAAGTAACGACAACCTTCCTAGAAGAGTAGTGGAGTCGAAAGAACTCCATGCTGTCTTTGAAATGTAGTGGAGTGAAAGTCATAAGTTCCCAAAAGAAAAGAGTTTGAGTAAAAGTAAACATGCTCAAAAATTTGACTTGATAAGTACAGTTTTCGAGTAAATGTACTCCACAAATGTCCACCACCGCTGTCTATAAACGGCTGCAGATGTAACCTTGTCTGAAAGCCTATTTATAAAGCATCTGCGTACAGCTGTCTGCTGCGAACAGGCTTTCCTGTTTTCATGGGCTCATCTTACAGAAGCCTGATCTCCTGAACATTAACAGTAAATTACTTACTGTACAAATGGGAACAGGGACACTGCAGCACTTAAGAGGCACCCCCGACGGTTTTATCAACAGTTCAATTAAAAGCAAATGTACCACCTAGCTTGCACCAAGTCCCCACTTAAATTAGCCCCCTACTCAAGTCAGACACACAGAGGGATGATCTCAGAGTTTGAAGCAGCGGCGGCGGTAAAGCAGAGAATTCAGAGAAGAGAGAGGGAGGCAAGCGGAGTCTCTGTGTTTGTCGTTCAGCACCGAGTAATAACCCGGGCCGCAATCAACCATTATCTCTCCTTTCCTCAGATCATCTTTGCGGATGAGTGCACCGAGGCGGAGGGCCGCCACTGGCACATGAAGCACTTCTGCTGCTTCGAGTGCGAGACGGTGCTGGGCGGCCAGCGGTACATCATGAAGGAGGGACGCCCCTACTGCTGCTCCTGCTTCGAGTCGCTCTACGCCGAGTACTGCGACTCGTGTGGGGAGCACATCGGTATGCCGCTTCTGCACAAGTTTTCAACACTTTCTTAATGGAACGGCGTCGGCCGCGGGAAGGCATTTGGGGCCAATTGTGCCATCGCGGTTAAGTTCAAGGGCCTGGGTGAAAGAGGAATGAGAAAGTAGTCAAAAGGAAACTTTTGGGAGCCATTCAAACAGCCTGAACCTCAGTGAAGAAAATATATTTTGAAGACCCAGGAGCACAATCAGACAGGTCAGGGAGGAAGTTGTAGAGAAGTATAGAAGGAGACTCCTAAGTGTCACTTTTAGGTTTTTGTTGGTCAAGAGCGAGCTCCACTTGTATCACGTTTCAGAGGTAAAAAGAAAACTTGTGGATTTGCGAGATCTGGCAGCGACTCAACGTTAAAGCCTTGCAGCCGTCATGGCAGCAAAAGGCAGTTCAGCGAAAGCGGGCTGCATCTCAAACATCACAGTGATGTAATCTGTTGTCTTGCTTTATAAAATACTTTTTTGGATTTGAAGGTTATGATTTAGAGCATGAATTGCTCAGCGAGGCCCTGGATCAAGGCCCGTCTTGTGTGACTGCGGTGCTGTTAGCATTGATGTCATCAGGCATCACGGGGCATCTTTTTCAGGTGGTTCACTTTAATTGTTTAGCAGGCAGGATGCTGTAAAAGTATTTAACTAAAGAAGTACTGAACCACCAGAAGCCGCTTTACAACCAGATGGCAGTCATTAGCAAATAGCTGTTTTTCTTTCCCCCCATCGGCTGAAAATATTCCGAAAAAGCTGCGTGTTTATGCTGCCCTGGGCAAACTGTGTAATGAGTTTGCCACACAGCACTTAGCTTTCCACCTCTGGCTCCATTTTCCCAGTCAGCAAACTACTTAAAAAATTGGGCTGCTATTCACATAAGTACGCATATTTAAATATTCCATTGAACAGTCGTTAAAGGCATTTAAATTTGTGGTAGGGGTTAGCATGTTTGAATGCGTGTGATCTCACACACTCCATCTTTCTTTTCTTTTCTTTTTATTTACCATGCAGGAATCGATCAGGGTCAGATGACGTACGACGGGCAGCACTGGCACGCCACCGAGGGCTGCTTCTGCTGCGCCCGCTGCAAACGCTCCCTGCTCGGTCGGCCTTTCCTGCCCAAGCAGGGGCAGATCTTCTGCTCGCGCTCCTGCAGTTTGGGGGAAGAACCCAACGGCTCGGATTCCTCCGACTCGGCCTTCCAAAGTGCTCGCTCCACCAGGGAGTCCAGGCGCAGCACCAAGACGTCAAAGAGCGGCGGTGGTGCCCCGCCGGAGAGGCACTCTGGCGAGGTGGACCCTCTGTCTTTACAAATGGACCTGCTCAGTCTCTCCAGCCAGACGCCCAGTTTGACTCGCGAGCCGCCCTCCTGGCAGAACCAGGAGCAAGCCGGCGACGGCTACGGCTATGAGCCGCAACCCGACCCGACAGCCGACCCCACTCCTCTCCAGATCCTCAGCCAGTGCAACGTAAGGAGCTCCTACAGCTCCGCATGCCCCGGACAGAGTAGCCAGCAGCACGATCACAGGATCAGTGAGAACGGCGGTCTGAAGCGGCCCCCCATGTCTGCCATGAAGGGCCAGTCCTTCAGCGAGAGCTGGCTCCAGCCAGCAGCTCCGGAGGAGTACTACCCACCCAAACTGAGGACCCAGAAGAGCTTCGCCGAAGTGCAACACAACGGATTTTCCTCGGACAAGCGCTCGATCAGTTTGCACGGGTTTCAGAGGGACAGAGACGGAGGGGCTCAGACGACTGCTCAGGTGGCGAGGAGCAGGAATCCCATTAATGCACTTAGCTTCACAGAACAGCTGACCCCACTGGAGCAGACCCCGAGAGGATCCATGGAGTCCCTGGCTTTGTCCAATGCTACAGGTGGGTGTGGATTATTCTCTATTCCGTTACTTTCCAATGTTTCAGATTGAACTAAGGGCAGTATTATGTAAAATCTACCTTTTTTTTGCCTTAAGTCGTGTTATAATGTTATCCCCTCATCAAAAACATGCCTGGAGTGTTGCTTTGATTCTTTCACGCAAATCCTTTAATCTCCCATGGCAACCATTCAGCTGTGCAAAACACCTAGGTGGGACGTAGCTCCGCCTTGTCGGCGCTGCCCCTTGTCGGCGCTGCCCCTTGTCGGCGCTCCCCCTTGTCGGCGCTCCCCCTTGTCGGCGCTCCCCCTTGTCGGCGCTCCCCCTTGTCGGCGCTGCTCCTTCTTGGCGCTGCAGTTTCCAAGCCTCTGAGCTTTCGCCTCACAGAACTCCCCTCTCGATCTAAAGAAATTCAAGAACAAATAAGAAACAAAGACACTGACTGTATCATTCTCAACTGGAACCATTATCCAGAAATGGAGAAAACAATGAACCGGTGCAACCCTGTCCTGAAGTGGCCATTTAACCAAAATTACTCTTGGCAACTCATCCAGGAAGTAACAACAAAACCCAGAACAACATTTAAAGCACTGCAGGACTTACTCACTTCAATTAAGGTCAGGGTTCCTGAGTCAACAATAGGAAATTGCCTGGGTAAAAATTACATCAGGGATTGAATGCTAAGATGCTGGATAAAAGGAAAAGAAGGGCATATCTTACTTTTTAAAAAAAAGCCTAAGTAAATAATATAATATAGTAATATATTCTGTGCTGATGGACCTGAACCGTCACATCATTTCAGTGACGGTCCATGCAGTCAAACATGGTGGTGGTGGTGTGATGGTCTGGGACTGGTTTGCTGCTTTAAGACCTGCCCAGTCTGCCATAATTGATGGAACCATGAATGCTGCTTTCACTATCAAATCTTAAAGGAGAACGTCTGGCACAAATATCCGGACAGTTTTCCAAACCCCGCCAGGAAGTCCATTTCTCATTGGCTCCAAAAAAAAAAAAGGAAAATAGAGGCGGGGTGGTCTTGGCTTAAATCTACCTGAGAGGCTGTGGCATAACCCAGACAAGTCGCTCTTGGACAAAAACCCTAAAGTGTGGCTAAATAATGCAATTCTTCAAAGAAGAGTGGGTCAAAATTCCTCCACTGCAATGCAAGTAAACTCACCGTCACTCATCACAAATGCTTCATGGCAGCTGTTGCCACAGTGGGTGGTGGCACAACCAGTGAGCTTCAGGGGTCAATTATTTTTTACATCATCATTTAATATTTATTTGATATTAAAATTATTTTTTTTCATTGACAAAAAGACAAAATCTGTAAGGACGACAGATACTTTTCACTTCTCGGTATTTTCAGACTTGATTTGCATGATCTGATCACTCTTTATTGCTCTCTGCTCACTCCCAGGTAACTCGGCCGACGGCAGGGGAAAGAGTCAGGACAACCTCTCCCGTTTTTCCATGCCCGACCTGAGCAAAGACTCGGGAATGAATGTGTCAGAGAAAAGCAACATGGACACCCTCAACTCGTCCGTGCAGTTCCGTAGCTCCGAGTCCATTCACAGCCTCAATGCCAGCCAGCCCTACCTGGAAATGAACCCACCCAGGTCTTCCCAGTACCAGATGCAGTATTGCGACCCCTCAGGAATGAGAGTTAGTGCTGCCGTGACTCATTTACCTCCTGCCTTCGCCTACCAGGAGGAGGACAGGATGGTCGGCAGCGCCAATGCCGCGCGCCTGCCTCCCATCAGTGAATGCAGAGTGAGCGGCGTAGGCGTACGGGGGGCAAGCGTCCGGACAGACGCAGCCGAAGACACCCCTCAGAAGCGCCGGCATCACCATCACCGCCAGCGGCGGTCCCGCCGCTCTCGGTCTGAAAACGCTCTAAACCTGGTGGCCGATCGCAGGGCAAGACCCCAAGACAGACCCCAGCTGAGCGTGCGGGAAGACTACGATCGCTTCCCACCGCCCAGGAGCGCCGCAAATCAGTTTGGCGCCGGAGGACGGGGACGATACCAGCCCCAACTCTTCAGGCAGTGCCCCCGGACCACTTCAGACCTTTGTCTGCAGAACCCCGCAGCCAACAGGCGCACTGGATTGAGCCAGTACTCCTGGGACGAGTATTACGACGACGACTGGTGCTCCACTTGCTCCTCGTCCTCTGAATCCGAGGATGAGGGCTACTTCCTGGGCGAGCCCATCCCCAGGCCCATTCAGCTGCGCTACATCAACAACCAGGAGATGGTTCACAAGTACAACAACGCAGGAATCGGAGGACCCAACCGCAGCGGGCAGCTGCACACACGCAAACGCAGGAAAAGCAAGAACTGCATTATTTCTTAACGTTTTCTACGGGACACCTCTTTTATTGTGTAGCTTGAATACACTAACATCCTCTATTAGGAACAAAGAAAAGTTGTGTTTTTGAGTGCGAGTTATCAAATAGTTGAAAGTCGGCAATGAATCAAAGCTGGCAAACCATGGAACGGCAGTAATGTTTGCGTGGTTGCTCATTTTAGTATTTCATATTTCCATGTGCAGTTTTATACGTGTTTATCAAAAGCTGATGTGCAATTTCTCTTAAACATCGTTTTCTTTCTTTCCTACAAGGAGGAACGTAATATAGTCCGTTTGGTACAGTTTTATGTTTTCAGTCAGTGTGACCTACTAGATATAGGATGGATCTTATGTTCTGGTAAAGTTCATAACCTGTATATAGATAAATGGAGTATTAATTTCACCTAAATTAAAAAAAAAGTCACTGTACATATGATTGTAAATGTGGGCCCATATTTTTATATTTTGTAAAGACGGAATGAGGTAAATATCTATAATGTTGAGCTAAAGCATGACGAAAACAACTCATGCATGTGCTGTCTGGCTGACTTGGTGCTGCATTTGGAATAAAGGAGTATTTCAGAACAACACGTTGGTGATCGAGTGTGCAAAATGACTCCACTCTCAATCCGTTGAACGCGTAAAATGACTGACATTGTGGCGCGGGGGCTGATTGGAGTCACCCTCCACTGGATCGTCAGCTGGTGATGGGTGCAGTCACAGTCCGACACACTCTGTCCATTGTCCTGCTAAGAAACGGGAGATTATTGCATCAGCCTCGGTGAGACGAAGAAATGTTAAAGGTCTCAGTTATTAAAACCAGGTGATGTTTTTTGTTTCCTTTTTAAATCTGTGTTTTTGGGGCAGTCAGACATTCCTTTCGCCTGTATTGGTTTATTGGTTTGTTTTGTTCAGTGACATGCTAATGTAATATTCCTATCTGTCTGCGCTCTATTTTTAGACCCGGGATTTGAAAGTTCGGTCTTCCTTGGCCGATGACTTGCAACGTTTAGCTGCATGTCTGTTTGGAGACACTTCAATCAAATAATAATGCTGTTGGCACATTCTTTAGACTTCATGCTAAAACTCGACACTCTGGTGCGATAGACCAGGGAGATATCTGAAAGTTGAATTATTTTGTGCCCCGAACCAGATTTAGTCGCTTAAGAATGGGATTTTAACTAACACAAAGTCCTAATCTCAAAATTAGCTAAAATCAGTGACATGCATATGTAATAAAATGATATGGTGCATTTTACCAGTATTAAGTCCCTCATGAATGATGTTCAGATGCTGCATTACATGTTTTTTTGTTTTGTTTTGTTTTTTTTCTGGGTTGCAGGGGTTTGGACATATTTTGTCCCGACAGAAGTTTTCCCAGGGCAGGCCTACTGTACGGTTTTTAATTGTATATATTTGACTCTACATGTACAGTCTTCAATAAACTCTTGTTTGGTTTCTGCTGAAGACCTTTTCATGCAACACCTGTGCTAATGCTAATGCTAATGTTTCCCCGTTTTCATATGACTTGTTGATGATGAATTTGTGTGGGACATTTTCACTGCAGACAACATGAATCCAAAAAAGTTTTGCTTTATAAATGTCATAAAATTTTTCGACTAATGCCTAGCTACATGCACACAGTCATTGAGAAAGAATGAAAAACTAACATTTTTAGGGAAAACCCAGATTTATTGGATCGACAAACTAATGTTCATGGTTTGTAGTTCCATTCTGCAACCTTTAAGCATTTTTTTTTTAAATGGCTGAACTGATTGGAAGCGTAAAGCTCACTGGATACATCTGGCAGAAAGTCTGACTGTAGACAAACGGGTATTGAGAATTAACTTTAGTCAGGGACATTCCTGGTCACAGCATAAATATTAATGTTATCCCTCTCTTCCATAACCTTCCCAGTGTGTCTTCAGATAGTCTAATCTACTTTTCTTCCAGACTTTAACCTTTTCCTGTTCACGATTCTATCTCGGTCACAGCATAATCAATTATTCTTTCAATACGCCAAGCAAATTACCTCAAGGGCCGAAAGCAGTGCTGTGAAAAAGCAATTGGTGAAATTGTTGAGTAGCATTTTCTGTGAATTGGAACAGAAATTGGAACTTTTGAAAAACGTACGCAACCAGAACACGAATCCCAAAAATGTCAAACCATCATAAAGCGCTACTTTATGAGCCTTTTCATCCTTTCCTATTTTTGACCTGGGTTGTTATTCACACAGCAGCTAATAACTATTTACACAGGAAAAAAAGAGGTAGGAGGTGGTGCGCCACTGGTGACCTTCCTGTGTGAAACGCACACTGAACAGAACATGCAAATCATTTCCAGACAGTAATTACCTACTAGAAAAGCGGAGCAGTGTAAATACTCCAAAAGTATTATTCACTCCAACCGCCGATATTTTTTCAATTTTACACCAATTTAATTTTATGTCAGACGATTGCTCCGACTGGAACGCTTCACACGTTGCGTTCCCGGTGCGTGAATATAATGACCACCCAATGCAAAAGGCGACATAGGTTTAAAGGTTCATAAAAGGGTTCACACAAACTCCTGTGATGTTTTTGAGACGGGAATTCTTTTGAGATGAACGAAGCCGGTTTTGGTGTCGGCTCCACCCGTCGTTAAAGCTTTTGTAGAGTTCAGAATCGGAACTGATTCAGCTGAAGTCACAAATATGTTTCCTTTTGCTACAAAATTATACTTTACATGTGGTTCTTAAACTAAAAATCAAAGGTGTTACTTTATGTTGGAGGGGGAGAGGGGCAAATCCACATTTTCATTCATTTATTTTCCAAAGCTGCCGTGTCCCATTCAGGCTACCAGTGGGGTTGGAACTGATCCCAGCCACCCTGATGGCCGGACTGCCAGTCCTCCTGTGTCTGAGGGTTAACCATTGGCATAAATTAGCTGACAGGTTGTATTGCAAAGTGCTAAGCAGTGTCATACTGTAAATCCGATTGCTTCTGATGTCCATGTGGCGAAGGGATTACTCTTGCTGGCTCCCATAATCCACATGGACCCACCTACTGTATTTGCAGCAAGGTGTGTGAAAGCCGTCCTGCTGGTTCAAAGTCACAGATCCATTCACGCCTTTGGGAATAATTGGGCACATAAGAGTGTTTACCTTACCTCAAGTGCGTTTCAGTTCTCAAGTCTACTCAGACACGTTTGGGCAACTCCTAGATGTGGAGGGAAAACGAGCAAGACACGAAATATTTAGAAGTTTCAAACATGTGAACCTCATTATTATGTTGGGCTGCTGATAGCCTGGCCCATAAATCCAGACGATTCCCAGTTTATAATCAGTCCTTAAAACTGGGAGTGCAGAGAGGACAAAGTTGTCTTTTAAACACTCACTTCCTTTTACATCGTCATCACTAACCCTCATTAGTTTCTTTATTAGTGCCTCACCAAAGTGTGTGTTTGTGTGGAGTGTCTCCATGTGTTTAATTAAAAGCAAATGGAGGCGGCACAGCGAGGGCGGTGGGGGCACAGATTGCTGCCATATGCTTCTCAGACCGTGCCACATCCAAGGCGGGCGGATAATCCGAGAGGTGCGTCAAGGATGCTTTCAGTTGCCACGGGCAGGACAGACGATGACGTGCGGCCATAATGGCTTTGGTTCTGTCTCTGCAGGATGTCAGGTCATGCTTTCAGAATTACAGCCAGGAAGAGGAAGGTTTGTTCTCTGAGACTGAACCAGTCAGACAGTGTGAAGGCCAAGCATTTCTATTTGCTCCTAATATGTTTGAGTCTACACATGCTCCGGCCGTGGAGAAACATTTATTTTCTCGCCTTATCAATGTTTCTGGTTACACCATAAACATGTTAACGACTGGTGGGAAATCTTGACGTGTTCCTTATATTACAGAGGAAAGTAATGAATCCCTTCTTCACTTCCTTTCACAACCCTTTCAGAATAAGAGTTTCTCGTTTTACATCACTTTGGGTTACCACAAATATTTTCAGTTGTTTAAACTTTGTCCAAATCTAGAGGTTTATTTTTAACTTTCTGAATGTTTGGGAGAATTGCATTTACCACTGTATGGGTCATCCATCTTGGACTTCCTTCCAAACGAAGGGTTGCTGGAATTTCAGCCCATTCCTCCCGACAGAAGAGCTGAAACAGAGTCTGAATTGTAGGCCAGCTGACTCTCACACACCTTTTCTGCTCTGCCAAGTCTATGGTACTGAGATTAGAGCTTTGTGACGGGTAACTCAGGACATTGACTCGTTTGTTCTCAAGCCACTTTGAAAACGATTTGGCTTCTTTACTAGGATCATTGTCTATTCGAAGGACCCACTTCTGCATAAACTTTGCCATTTTGGCTGATGTATTAGGGTGCTGCTTTAACATGGTTACATTGAGTGAAATGCTGCAAAAGTAACTACACAACATTTCCATTTTACTTTAATTAGACTACTGGGTGTTTCTCCAAAAATTAAAGTATTTTTCTCTAAGTGTATTTGCAAGTTGTTGTTTTTTTTTAACCCCGCTTTTGAAATAATGGCTTCATCCACTCTGAGCGGCCCTTCGGCCTATGTTGGAGCTGGACTCAACCTTCTTATACGTTTGAAAGGCGTTTCTTGTTTGGTCAGTAGATCCCAGCCAGGGATGTCCTACCTGAGATTAAATTATGGAAATTCAATGCTAATCATCACAATCTGGCTCTAGTTTTCAGTCTCTCTAAAAATCGCTCTGTTGGTAAATGTTTCTGCTTCAAACTCATCAACTTAAAATCCAGAAAAATTCACTTTCTAAAGTGTACCTATGAGAGTGAAGGTCATCACCTTGAGTTAGTTCTCGAGAAACTGCTGCAATTTAGCAAATAAAAATAGCTGTATTTACCTTTTTTTTTTTAATAGATGAATGCCAAATTGTCACAAACGCACAAATAAGCAACTTGTCTTCCGACAGCAGCAGCGAGTTGCTGACTGGCCTCGATGAACAAGGGAGGCATGTGACCAGTAGGAATGAGGCCTCGCTGCACTGTCTCCACCCACAGGACCATCATGTGTGTTCAATTACTGTGGCAAGAATGCACAAACATCAAGCAAGAAATCACTTTTTACAAGGGCACATGTTGCAGTTTTTTAATGTTTGCAACTTCAGAGGGATATTTACCCTCCCCGACCTCCCTTCTGCAATGGCGGCAGTAATCCCCCATATTCTGACACCGTATCTTAACATGTCAGGTATAATGGCTCTGTAAGTCTGTGTAAAAAGAGGGTCAGGAGGGCGGAGTCGGATCATCCTCCGCTCACAGACACCGCTCTGTTTCCACTCGGCTGTCCTCTGTGGGACGGGCTCGCTGGTCTCCTGAGGTGGACGCATTAATGTCCTGTGACAGCAACCCTGCTCTCCATCTGTCTCTCTTCTCTTACTTTTTTTTTCTTCTTACCAAGTCGCTCTAAACTTCCCCAAGAAAATACTGAAAAGGACATGGATTTTCAAACCGTACAAATATCAATTACGACATGTAGAGGCCTTAATTGGGCATCCTTCCTCCACAAGGGGCTCTGATTCAACATGTATGTTATAAACAGTTATCCGTTTGCCACGGTCACTCAGTCTGACAGGTGGCTTGGAGGAAACGTTGCCAGTTTTGGGTTGAACAGCACCAAAAGGGGCGCTTCGCCACGAAGGAGAGCTGCATGCTGGGGCATCTTAGAGCCACGCTGCCAGAAGGATCCATCTGGTTCAAGATGTCAGCCCCCACCGCTTCTCCTAACTCCTTTGAGTTTATGGGAGTTAGCTCTGGTCTCGGGGGGTGGCTCCATCTGTGTGGCACCTGTAAGCAATCACAACAGCTAATGAAGCTTAATGCAAGGCAGCATTTGGTGGAGAGATTCCATGAAGCACGTTAATTAGGCTTAAGTTGTGCCTTTCTTTCTTTTTTTTTTTTTTGCTGGTTTTCTCCTGCTTCGAGCTCTCTTTAGCAGATGATGATGGATGAACTGTTTAGTCCTCCAGCTAATCACCATAATGTCGAAGCGTTAGGATCAGAGACACTCTGGGGCAACGGGTCTGAGAGTTTGACTTGGGTAGATGCCATCGAGAGACTCACACTGTGTATCAAAATGAGAGATATTTACAGCGCACTGCAAAATTGTGGATAGATCTTGAACTTTTTCACATTTTATCACAGCATAATCTGAAATCTTTTGTTAGTTTTCAGCAATCTTTGCATGTGAATCTCGTGAGTGTTGCTTGAATTTGTATTCAGCTACTTCAGTCAATACTGTCAATTTTTTTTTGGTGTATATCTTTACCAGCTTCGCACATCTAGAGCTTGTTCTTTTGGGAACAGCAACTTTCTGGTATTGACAGATTATCGAGTGGATTTCCATTTAGACTTTGACTGGGTATTTCAAGTGAATAAGCTTCAAGTTACGCTTTTCCATTTTAGAGTTGGCTTCATGTTTCGGGTCGTTTTGTTGTCCTTCTAGAAGAAAGACGCTGTTTAAAGTGTTTTGCAGATTTTCTTCCAGGGTTGACCTGTACTTGGCTGCAAGCTGTGAACATCTTGCTCATTATCACTATGCTTAACTGATGCGATCGCATTTTGAGGAAGTTAGTTTGCAGCCCCCACAGTATTTTTGCAATAAGACAAAAGCATTCAAATTTGGTCTCGTTTCACCAAATTTGACCAAAACTTGACCAAATGTTTGACTTGTGGTGGTTTTCTTTAACCAGTGGCTTTCTTCTTGCCAGTCTTCCATGAAGTCCAGATTTGCAGAGTGGCTTCTACAGATTCTCCCAGCTGAGCTGTGGATCTCTGCAGCCTCTCTAGAGTCACTATGAGAAGTTTATATGGGTTTTTTTATGTTAATTATGACCACAGTTCACGTGCACATGTTCAGAGCGACCTGCTAAATTCCCCTGACGTCCACTCCTCATCCTCTTCCACTTAGATCATCTTCAGATGCAGTCAGCAGTCCAATCAGGAGTCCTTTTTGACCGCCAGGTGTTATAAGTGATTTGTGTCATTTCATTATCACATTCACATGCTTACACAGAACAGTATGTGTGTGTGTGTGTGTGTGTGTGTGTGTGTGTGTGTGTGTGTGTGTGTGTGTGTGTGTGTGTGTGTGTGTACACGCGTTTGTTTGTAATACCTTGTGGAGACACATACGACGTTGTGGGAACCCACTGCTCTTTGTGGGGACCGAAGCCTGGTCCCCACAAGAGGAAACGCTGTTTTGGGTCAGCTTTCTTACTAAGGTGTGAATTGAGTGTTGTATAGGATTAGGTATGTAAGCGTTAGAGTTAGGATAAGGGTTAGGTTTATGCTGTAGAAATGAATGGAAGTCAATGGAAAGTCTCCTCCACATCTGTTTGTTCCACTCTGATGTGGAAAGTTGTCAGTGACGCTCCGTGGAGACAGGCGAAGAAATAATAGCTCTGGTTGTACGTTTATCAAAAACAGAGTAGCGTTCTGGACTCTGGTGCATCGAACATCACCAAATACACACGTAAACCACAGGTGATGTTCAATTAAAATCTCAATAAGGGAAGAATTTGAACTTATGTTTGTCTCCTAATCCCCACATTCTCCTCTACCACCTCACAAGATGGCAAGAGAGTCAGATTTACTCTCTTTTTTTAACATCTTTATCATTAGCAATTGTTTCGATTTTCATCATAAAAACAATTTTGAGTCGCAGTCTTGGGCAAGGTAGGATGCACTGATGGATTACAGCAGAAGAGTAACAGCGCCATCTACGTTTGAATGACTGTACTGCCCTTTTTGTAAACCTGCCAAGCAAAAACACTGGATAAATGAAAAACCAAACCACTGGCTCCTCTAAATAAAACTGGATCTATTTTAGGAGATCATATTTACTGTATTATGTAATGACAGCTCCTCTGGGATGATAATTGACTAATCGTTTGGTAAAATAAGAGCTAACTCTTAGTTAGAGGCATTTAGCATGCAAGTTATTAACTGTGGAAAACGCTTCAAGTTTGATTCCACTGAAACGACAAATGGACAAAGAGAACTTTATAATTAATGTCTAATTTTGTGTGAATTAAGGCCCATTTTTAAGATTCACTACATATACACGACTCAAGATCCCAAATTAACGGAAGGGAAAACATTCTTTTGTAATTTAATAAAACCAAAATCTGAAAAGTGTGGTGTGCGTTTGTGTTCACACCCAATTTACTCTGATAGCTTAAAATAAAATAGAGGAAACAGAGTCATGTAATCGCAGTATGAATCCAGGTGTTTTGTAAAGGTTTATGCAAGGATACTGGTAAATAAGCGTGATGTCATGACGACCAGGTCGAGAATAAAGCTGTGAATTTTGTTCACATGTCACATAAACTCCAGATTAAGTACGGTAAATTTTGCAGTTGATACTTGACAAAGAGCCATCTCTGAAATTCATACTTCTCCTGAGAAACTGTATTATGTGTTGCTGAGTGTTCCCTTTCTGGATTGGTGCTGAGAGAGCGACTGCAGAAAAATCTACCAATATGAAATCCCTCTATGAAACATTACATTGCCAAGAAGAAGGAAGTATGAGCACCACCGCTGAACTGGCCCTGGAGCTCTCAGAGTTTCTTCACAACGCAGCAAAAGACAAAAACCAATAAGAAAAAATAGCATCCTGTTCCACTTTCTGGGAGAGTTTCCATTAATTTCACTCCTGTTAGGTGTCTTATCAACACACGACAGAGTCCAAAGGCAACAGTGGATGATTTATTACTGGATAGGAGGAGGCAGTGGAGATCTGACAACTCGGTGAAAAACACATTGCAGACACAGATCATGTAACCGCCGCAGCACAGTCGACCTGCTGTGTGTGTGTGTGTGTGTGTGTGCGTGTGCGTGTGTGTGTGTGTGTGTGACAACTAGAGCAAAATTGCCCCGGTATGGAGGTCAATGACTGGGTACAATAACTGAGTAGCGATTCATTGAAGATACAATGATTCATGGAATAAAACTGACAAAGGATGAATATTTTTACTTAATTTCCAGATGTGGAAAACTGAGGTGTGGCTACATCCTACATCCCTAAATGCTTCATTTGAATCTGTCTTCAATCTGTCCAGGAAAAATCTCAGTACCATTTAAACTGCAGGGGTGTCAAACTCCAGTCCTCAAGGGCCGCTGTCCTGCAGTGTTTAGATGTGCCACAGGTAAAAAACAGTGGAATGAAATGGCTTAATTACCTCCTCCCTGTGTAGATCGGTTCTCCTGAGCCTTGCTAATGACCTAATTATTCTTTTCAGGTGTGGTGCAGCAGAGGCACATCTAAAAGTTGCAGGACAGCGGCCCTTGAGGACTGGAGTTTGACACCCCTGAAAGCGTCTCTCGTGATGCTCTGCTTTACAACTTGGTCTCCACTCTCTCTCTCTCCAGGAAGGATTTCCCACAGACCGTGATGGCTTTAAACTCCTCCGAAATGTCCACCAGAGTCTTCCCCTTGGTCTCGGGCAGAAGGAAGAAGGTGTAAAAGCTGCCCAGCAGGGACATGACGGCAAACAGCGTGAAGCAGTACGAGCCGAAAGCGTCCTGCGGAGAAAACGTGGACAAAGCAGAGAGAGTTGGTTAGATTCGTAGCCGAGCGTGCGGCATGCAGTTTGGTTGCTTTGGGGTTCGGGGGGGTTTACGCACAATGATGAACGGGAAGATCAGGCCCACCATGGCGGACATGAACCACCGCTGCAGCCCCATGAGAACGAAAGCTGCCACACAATCGGACTGAATAAAGAGCTCGCTGCTGAGGGTGGCTGTGGCGGCGCCTGGGAGAGGAATTGAGCACATCACATTTAACCAAACACTAAATTTGAGGCCTGTGGTTCTAACCTGACAAATAGTAAAATACCGAAAGAGTATGGATGTTTTTGAAGGCTCTGTGCAACATACAGCTTTTCCTCTGAAAATGAACCAAAGGTTTAATGTGTGGCTGCGACGTTCTCACCGGGTCCTCCGCAAAAGGAGATGATGAAGAGGAAGATAAGAGAAGTAACAACATAGGGAGCCCAGCTGAGGTCCTGCAGGAGTGACACAACAATTACAGTTACTATCTGCACTGCTTGCATATTTCATCTTAATGACATGTGTCTGCTGAATGGATTTAATGTGTCCACTGTTTTCACTGACCGTTGGCAGCTCAAAGATAACATCAATGTTCTTGTATCTATCATTCGGTCTCCTGTACCGCTAATCATTATTTTACCTCATCCTCTGTGCCTTGGTTGTGTAAGTTATGCCCATATTTGAAATGTAGGAAATAGATTTTTTTTTCTCACCAGAGAGAAATTTGTGATCTCTCTGTAATGATTTTATGTTTTCCTTTTACTCCAGTCGTGTCATGTTTACCTTTAGGTTCAGCAATACTGTTGCCATGATCCAGATAGCAGATATGACGGCGTACCCTCCCCAGAATAACGGCCTCCTCCCCATGTGCTCGATGAGAAGACTCTGTTGGAAACAGAAGAAAAGAAATTAAAAAGAAGGAAGTGGCCAGCTTTAGTTAAAATTTCGTACAATGAGCTTTAAGCTGGAAGAGTTTAATATTCTCTCTCTCTCTTTTTTTTTTTTTAGCATGTATGGTTCCTAAACATTATTTCTCATAAAACATTTTCTCCAGACTTGGATCTTGATCCTTTTACAGTCATTTTTAAAGTGAAAATTACAAGCAGTATCAGTTGGAAGTCGTGTACTCTATTTGTCGGGGTTTGCACCAGCACAAAAACAAAACTGCAAGGAAGGAATGCAGTAAGGAAGGAATAGAGTTAGGACACAAAGGAGAAAAGAAATGACAGAAAAGAAGCAAGAGAACACAAGGAAAGGACTGAAAATGGAAGATGGAATGAAACAAGGGAGGAAGGAAGGAGGCAAGAAGGAAACAAAGTGGAGGGAAGCTCCTCTTTTTGTTGTGTTGTAGAGAACACAAAAAGCTAGGGAGACAGACAGATACAATGTTTAGACGATGGGATTTGGAATCAAATCTGGCAATACAAATATTTTTTGTCCTTTAATTTAATTTTTCCCAGAAAACTGGGAACCCTTTATCTAAAAGCGAGGCAGCTCCAACCAACAATAACACAACTATTGCTCTACATCCTCCGCCATGTTTGCCCTGCTTCTTACAAACACACAGCAACACATCCCTGAGCTGCCTGCCTTTTGCTCAATCTGAAGCACCGAAGGGGAACAGAGTCACGTTAGAGAGGGCTGTAAGTCTGCTCACACAGGAGATGGAGGTAAGGATTTCGGTTATTCCGAGACCGAGGGTGACGTAGCGGATCTTGTCTTTAGGAACTCCAGAGTTCAGGAAGATGTCAAAGGAGAAGGTGTTGATCTGGGAAGGAGGACGATGAATTATTAAGACTGTTCCGTGCAGTGTGTCTTTATTTATTTATTTTTCTAATCGTTTCTTGCTGCAATCACGACAAGAAAAGCGCTGTGACTTGCTTGAATTTTAAGCAACAATTAAATACGACACAGTGGACTTTGACTGGGCCTGTTTGGTGTACTGCGGCCTTGTTTCATCCCAGTCAACTGAGACCGAGACGTGTTTATTTCTAAATGTCGGGCATCTGTGTCTCACCGCAGACATGCCCGACATCTGATTGCAACTGAAAACGACGAGCGTGGTGATGAGCTGCCATCGGACGGTCCGGTCTCTCATCAGCCGCAGAGGACTCTTCGGCGGAGACGCTTCAAGAGCCATGTGCTCAATCAGCATCTCCTCCATTTCCTGTTTATAGTCACCCTTCCCCCACAAACTCCGAAGGGCTAGGGCGGCGACAAAATAAAAACATTTTTAAAGCAAACACAAGAGAGAGCTTGTTCCTACGTGGTTGTAGCAGAGAGGGGAAATGCGTACCTCGCTTGCACGCCTTATCGTCTCTTTTCTCTATGAATAAATATCTGGGAGCTTCTGGGAGGAAAGGCAGCACCAATGCCTGAACCGCTGAGAAACACACGGGGACACAGAGGACGATGTTCCACAGGTCACGACGGCCAAGGATCTCACTGCACAAAAAACAGAACAAAACAAAAACAAAATGATGATCCTAACTTAATCACTGTCTTACTTTATAAAGAGGTGACGCAGACTGACAGCAGATGCGTACCTTAATCCAAAAAACTGTCCGGAGAGTTTACCGAGTGAATTAAAAGTGGCTAAAGTCAGAGTCACTCTGCCTCTTATCTTCCTGGGTGAAATCTCCCTCAAATACATTGAATGGAGACTCCATCCTAAACCTGCGACACACATGTCACCATCTGCATCATTAGGTGTTACACCACCACACAAACTACTCCCAGGAGTGTCAAATGATGCAGAATTATTCATAGTAAATATCAGAAACAAATGCTCACCCGCTGAGTATCCATACAGCATCCGCGCCACGATTATCATTTCAAAAGAGTTAGCCGTCTTGCTGGTCAGCATGATCACTGCCCCCATAACAGAAATCAGGCTGTTGCAGATCATGGCTCTTTTGCTGGGCAAAGAGAGTCAAATTCGTGATTCGTGTCTTCTTCAGCTGCACACGTGATGATGGAGAGGTGTGATAATGTGGGGTTATTAAAAATGTTTGTTGACATGTCTTAATCGTATCCTGCAGAACAAGGGTCATTTTCAGGACACAGTGCTGTTCCTTGTACATGTTTCTTCAGGTAATCAGACAATTCCATATTTTTAATTTCTACTGATGATTAAAAATGTGTTACCCAGAACAGCAGAGCCCTGTGTGTAGAGTTGATGTTAAGTCATGAACTGATTACACACACATTTTTTGGAAAACTGAGCCTTTTGCCAAGCCTGAACTAACGAGGGCAGATGGCGATTCTAAAACCTTCTAAAGCCTGAGCTTTAAACCAAGAAAGGACTTAAGTAGAACCGGTCTGACGCCATGAAGGAGGGGAACAGGTCTCCAAAAGCAAAACATCATACTGCAAAAACTGATGAGAAACAAAGTGATTGACATCAATCTGGATCACGAAACCATTTCTATATTTTCGGGGCAACAACTTGGCGATGTTGGCAGGATTCCGTGATCATGCAGTGGAGGGTAAAAGTGACAAAGTGATTGTCTATTACTTACTTAAAATAAGTGATCATTTGAGATTAAACACGCTTGTTTTCCGGACTTGAGTTGTTATTTGCCTGGTTACCACTGCATAATCTCAAACAGGAGCATACATATAGTTTTCAGTTCCCACATTCGCGGATACCTGACCTGTAAGCCACGTACACACACCTTCCCAGTTTCCGTGAGAAGAGTTTGACGCTGGCGGCCCCAAACAGTCCCCCGACAGCATACATGGAGACGATGAGAGACCAGATCATGGTGACTTTCTGAGGACCTGGAGGCTCTTTGTACCTGTCATACCAGCTGCTGTTGATGAAGTGCTGGATGTACTGGAAAGGCATCAACAATCGGTATTGTGACAAAACAAATAACACCAAAATGTGGGAAAACTGAGAAACTGAGCTTGCTTTTATTGTTGTTGTTGTTGTTTGTTTTCTTACTGGTGAGGGAGAACTGAGTCCGGTTACGTGGTAACCAGAATGGAAACTTCCTCCACAGCCCAAAACGATGATTACAAGCAGAGCATTCCCTTGGGTCTGAAATGAAGGAGTGAAAACATGATTATGACCTACAAAACAGACATGTTCATTTTTGTTTTTGAAAAGGCATTTGAAAATCTAGTGTTTTTAATGTTATAATTTCCTTTTTTACTTTGTTTACATGAACTCTAGTTAAAAACGTTTAAAATAGATTTTGCGTAAATACTGAAAAGAAATATATTTATATTTTAAAGTAAAATAGCCATGTAGTTGCGATTTCATTATTGTTTAGTTTCTTTCTTAATTTTGTTCAGATGTAAAAAAAAAAAAAAAAAAAAAAAGTCTGTAGATTTTTTTTAAAAGTTGTTAATAAGCAAGAAGCAGAATTACTGTTAAAAGAAAAAGCAGGAAGTGTTTTCTGCACCAAGGTCATGATTGGACCAAGGTCTAATTCGAGCAACGTCACCGCCTCAACACAGAAAACGCAATTACATTTGAATTACTAACTTTATTTTATTTTATTTTTAGAGTCAGAAAACCTATAAAAGCTTAAAATTGTTAAAGAAATTAAACCTGATCTCCATTCTTAATGGCTTTAAAAACCAAAAGTAACTTTGAATCAAACTTATCTGCAGATGGAATCGGAGTATTTTCTGCTAACCATGACTCGGATTAGCTTTGATGACTTTTTAGGGTTAAACGCCATGTTGAATTCAGATGAGAAACTGTGTGCTTATAATGATGTTTGACCGTTACATAGCCGCAGTCCAGCTAAACTTGCATGAGTAAAACAGGGACTGACTATGTGGAGAAAAGTGAGACATGCATAATTGATGCATAGCTCCTTAATATAAAGTATTCTGCTGAAACAGTTGATGGAACCACAATGCTGCCAGAATTTTTTTTTTTTTGAGGATTTTTAACTATAACTTTGTTCTGTCTTTTTTTTTCACATTTCTTGACTTCATACATAGGTGTAAATATAACTATGATGAGCTGCAAGTCTGTATACATCTGAAAATGTAAAGGTAGAAAAATTATGATTTGATTGTGATATTAATAGGAATTATGATGAAAATATTCCTAGCCATAAAAAGTATAAATTATCTCAAAATATTTTAAAATAGTGTCCGTTTTAATTGATTATTCCATCTTTAATATGTTAAGAAAATGGGAATTTAAAAAAATAATTAAACAAGACACAACCCACAATGACTCAGCTAAAACTATGATCTAAATAATTTACTACTTAAAACAATGAGTGGCTAAAAACAAGATGGATGCCAGTGTACATGTTAAGCTAGTCATGTAAATTTGTACAAGTTTTTTTTCTTTTTTTTTTTTTTACCTGAAATGCCAAATAACAGATATGCAAATTAAAAGTTATCATCACTGTGTCTGATATTGCCACATACATGTTTCTTTTCCACTGCTCTTTTCGGCATTTACATGTTTTGAATTAAAAATCATCGCGTCATGTAACAAATAGGTTAGAAATCTGTGGAACTCCTACCAGTTGGTGAAAGAAAGTTTCCATTCTGTCTTTACGGCCTTGAACTTTGCAGTCCACAAATCCAGATTCCTCAGACTGACCGCTTTAAAAACCCCAGAGGCTGCTTATCATTAACCTGTTTTGAGTAAAAATTAAGCACCAGAAACAGGCCGTCAGTCTGCTGATTGGAAGGGACAAGAATTGTCAGAATCTGGCTGGAAGTGAAAAGTGAAACAGACAACTCCCAGACGGAAAATAACGTTAAATGTGCAAATTCACAGTTCGATTTTATTTAGCAATTTTGAGAATTAAAAACTTACATAAAAGACACCCACATTTAATTTAACTCTGTACATAATTTAGATACTTAACTCTACAAGTTATGAACCATTACATATAGTTGAAACCACACATTTACACTGTAGCCAACTATTTTGAGAAATGCACGACTCCATCATGCAGAATGGCACCACCACAACATGATGCTGTACGGCATAGCAATCTTATTTTATATAAACTTTTGATGTTGAAAAAAGTGATAAAAAATATTTTAAAATATCTGTAATAACTAATTCAAATGAGGAAATTTCCATCTCATTTAATGTCAGTAAGGATTGTTTTTTATGCAGTGTATCTCATTCCCACTGTGTTTTCGAAGAGTTTTATTTCATAAAAGGACTGTTCCTTTTGCGAACAATAAACATGAGTTAATTGCGTGTTAAATCGCGTAAAACTACTTGCTCAGCATTAACTTGATTGCTTTTTTAAAAAAAACATTGACGGAATCGCTGCCTGTTGGGTTAAACATACGTGTTGCTTGATGTCCGCCAGGGGGCAGTAGTATAAAATTATGTTCATTCCTCCTGTTGTGCTCCGCTCTTTTCTCATGTCGCTCCAGCGGAAACAACACCGTTCAGTGTTTCCCGTAGTCATCGTTGATAGCTGGGTAACAGCGAAGAGTGGATCGCATCTCCACAAAAAAAGAGCCGCTTGTTTACTAGTTTGCTTATTTATCAAGAGACAAAATGCCTCTGGAGAACTTGGAGGAAGAGGGTCTGCCTAAGAACCCCGATTTGAGGATAGCTCAGCTGAAATTTCTGCTCACAATGGACGGCCACCGACGAGACGAGAAAGTGAAAACCGAGCTAATGGATGCTATTAAAGCTAACAGTGAGTTAGCCTTTTTTTTTTTTTTTTAAACGGAGCGATTTTTTTACTAATACAACTGAACCATTAGTTGACAGCTGTTCATTAGACAGATAAGCTTAGGGAATTGTTTTAACTGAGGTGTGAGTAATGTTTGAAAACAAATATGGCTAAAGTAAATGCTTAGCTCGAGCATTAGCGTGTTAGCTAACACTGTTAGCGTCGAACAATAAAAAGTTTAAAATGGCTTTTTTTGTTTTACAAAACTAGTAAAACACCAACAAGACAGACTTTGTGCTGACTTAATTTCTTTATCATTTTTGTGACGCAAAAAGACATGAAGTTGGAGTATGGGGGTACTTAACACCTTTCTCACCCTTATACCAAATATTATGCATATTCACAATCTCGCATTGATTTAGATTTTGGTGTCCTGTGAATGAGGCGCTAAATGACAGCCGGATTTCTGTGTGTGTGTGTGTGTGTGTTGTGTGTGTGTGTGTGTGCGCGCGCGCGTGCTTCAGACATGGCGCCGTATTATGAGGGTCTGTGTAAGGAGCTGAAGTGGCCCCTGGACTCTGAGCTGCTGAGCAAAATGAAAAAGGCCAACGAGGAGGAGCTGAAGCGCCTGGACGACGTGCTGGAGGATGCAGAGAAGAACATGGGAGAGAGCGAGATCCGGGACGTGATGATGGCCAAAGCGGAATATTTAATCAGAATCGGAGATAAGGTGAGAGAAGCTTCAGCGAGGACACGGAATGTGTTCAATGCATGTTAAAAATGAATAAATAATTGATGTACAGCCGGTAAAACCCTCCAAATCTAGTCATTAAAAATGTATGCAAAAAGGTTTTTTAATGCGTAAATGTTATTTTATGACCTACATAATCATGAGAAACACAGCTGACTTCATTGTTTCTCAGCACAGTCACATTGAGGGTAACCCATAAAAGATGAAACTTTTTGTTGAGCAATTTCATAGGAACAAAGGCCACAAGATGTGCTTTAAACAGGTAAAACCTACAGACTTTATTTGAAATAATTCCAATAAAAAAGTAGTAGCCAAAAATCAACCAATCATAAAGCATGAAAACAAATAAATGACTTTAAGGCAAAAGGACGATTCATTAAGACGGAGAAAACATTCACAACAAACTCTACAATAGCGTACAAATAGAAAATATTAAAAGCACTGTCTCGAAATTTCAATACAGTAAAAAAATCTGTAAAATTAAGTTATGAATAAAGCAATAATGAAAATAAAGTTAAGCTAAAACCAGAAAAGACTGTAGTAAATTTACCTTAAGTCTGTTTATGATTTGAATGTTTTCGGCTGCGTGTTCATTTCCCTCATGCGTCTAAAAGTCTTGTGACAGCTATAATTAATCACACGATTAAGCATGTTCTCTCTAATATAATGCATTACTTTTAAACGAATTGAATCTATTCCCCTTTTTTCCCTGTGCGTCACCGCAGGAGGGCGCGCTGACGGCTTTCAGGAAGACCTACGACAAGACGGTGGCTCTGGGCCACAGGTTAGACATCGTCTTCTACCTGCTGAGGATCGGCCTCTTCTACATGGACAGTGACCTCATCACGCGCAACTCGGAAAAAGCCAAGAGGTTCGTCCCCCCTCGTCCTCGGCCGCCTGCCGGCGTCGCCGCAGAGCATAACCGTTGTGCTTCTTCTTCTTCTCTGTGCAGCCTCATCGAGGAGGGCGGGGACTGGGACCGGAGGAACCGCCTGAAGGTCTACCAGGGTCTGTACTGCGTAGCCATCAGGGACTTCAAGCAGGCCGCCGAGCTTTTCCTCGACACCGTCTCCACCTTCACCTCGTACGAGCTCATGGACTACAAGACGTTTGTCACCTACACAGTTTACGTCTGCATGATCGCCCTGAAAAGGCCCGACCTCCGCGAAAAGGTAGGGAGAAGACGTGGTTCCGCGGTTCCCAGGGTTAAACAAACTGAAATGAACAAAAAAAAAGGTAATTAAAGGGAAAAGACTGTAACTACCTGGAACTAGTTAAAACATACTGAAATTAGAGTTAAAATACCTGTCAAATTGAATTCGTTCCCCCCCCCCCAACACAAGCAGTTTAGCTCAGCTGTGGGCAAATTACGGTAGTCTGCAAAAGTTGGAATAAATTAAAGAAGCAGAATTATCAAACAATTTTAAAACATCTTTTAAAATTACATTTTCTGTTGAGCATTCATTACCCGATCAACGTAAACATAACCAATACTTTGACCTTTTTGAATTATTTTCCTAAAAACTAACCAGGATATGAAAAAGCTAGAGCTACTACTATGACTAATAAAACCAAAACTGAAACTAAACATATTTAACAAGTAATAACTAATGAAAACAAGCAAACACACTTTAAAAACTAATTAAAACTAACCTAATTAGACACCTCACAATGAAGTAAAACTAAACTGTAATGAAAAATGTCAAACTCTAATCACCTGTCGTCCTCCTCAGGTGATAAAAGGAGCAGAGATCCTGGAGGTGCTGCACAGCCTCCCGTCCGTCCGCCAGTATCTGTTCTCCCTGTACGAGTGCCGTTACTCCGTCTTCTTCCAGTCTCTGGGTGAGTTTCTCGTCGTTTTTCAAACTAAAATAGCACAGATTGAATCTAGCATCTATCCTGTGTTGGATTAAACGGCTTTTCTACGTCGTCCTGATGCGAATGTGTTGGTTGCAGCCCTGGTGGAGCAGGAGATGAAGAAAGACTGGCTCTTCGCCCCACATTACCGCTACTATGTGAGGGAGATGAGGATCCAGGCCTACAGCCAGCTGCTGGAGTCCTACCGCTCCCTCACACTGGGATACATGGCCGAGGCCTTCGGCGTCAGCACAGAGTTCATTGATCAGTGAGTTGCTGTTTACACCACTGATTTATAACTTGCTTAGTCTGCATACAACTCTGCATGGAGTTAAAATGCTTTAATATCGCTTCATGCCATTACTTCATTTTTGTTCAACTCAAAGGGATTGTTTGGGGAGCCAACAATCATGCCACTGAAGACTTTTTTTTTTTTTGGCCAAATTCTCAGTCATTTTCCTTCTCTAAACCAAATGAAACATTTCTGTCAGTTTTAGGTCTGCTACTTAAAGAAAAGAGATTAATTTGAAAGTTTTTGCACATCCTTACAAAGGTTAAAGGCCATATTTGGATCAGACATCCACAACCTACCAAACTGTAAAGGTTTTTGAACAAACTTTAACTTTATCCAAAAAAAGGGGGGGGGGGGAAAGAACATTTACTTAATTAGTAACTTATTTCCAACTCAGTACTTTGTTTTATGTGAAGGTTGACAGGAATCCTCACGCTGTCGCTTTGTTTTACACCAACTGACTCTGATCTCATTTCCTCTCTGTAGGGAACTGTCCCGATTCATCGCCGCCGGACGTCTGCACTGTAAAATTGACAAAGTTAACGAGATTGTGGAAACTAATAGGTAACATTAATGCATTTAAAGTAAACTCCAGCCAAGCTGTGAGACCTACATGATGTCCTTTCTTCTTTTTTTTTTAAACAGACCTGATAGTAAAAACTGGCAGTACCAGGAGACCATCAAGAAGGGTGACCTGCTGCTCAACAGAGTCCAGAAGCTGTCAAGAGTCATTAACATGTAACCATGGCAACCATCGGGGGTTTTTTTCCGTGATGGAGAGTTGCAAGTTTTCCTCTTGGTATTTGTCTGACAAAGTGGCTTATATTGTGTATATAATAAAACCTGTTTACCTAAAATGTCCCCAGAAGTTGACTTGACAGACAAGGCAGAGGCAGCATTTCATATAAATAACAGTATAAATTATTTTATTTACACAAACTTGTTACAAAACAAATATACTATACAATCTTTTTCTTTAAATATTAATTCTAACCTATGTTTTGTTCATGAATTACATAGCAGCCAAATACATAAGTCCAGCTGAAAATGATTCTGATGATGTATACAGAAAACAAAGATCTATACACGCTTTTACAAAGTATGAATGATGATTTTTTTTTTGTCTTTTTTTTTTTTATTATTCTTTTTCCTTCCCAGACATGAGTTGGATTCTCTGTCACGTTTAACATTCCAGGTCTGCGGTGCAGATAAGAAACAAAACATCCTCAAATGTTTCCGTCTGAAAAGAAAAATCTCAGTGGAGTTTGAAAGGTGAACAAAATTTCAACATGTTGACTGAAGGAAAAGAAAAGTGTTTTTAACCGAGTGGATGAGAAGCTCTAGTTTGTTTTTGTTTTTCTTTAAGGGTTCACAGGCTGATATTTGAAACCAAACTCCAATACTTTGAACATTCAAGTAGGGTAAAGCCACCCGACGAATACTGTCCTCAAAGAGTCAGGGAGAGAAACTAATTCAGGCACTTTCTTGATTTGATATTTCTTTCAAACTGCTGCTGAGCTCATCCTGGAAAAGCTGCGATTTAAACAGGCAACGAGGAAGCAGACAACTTTTCAATTGCTCTTCTTCCTCGCAGAGATTGCCATGTCCCTATAGCACCACCACCACTACCCTCCAATCGTGAAATGTGTTCAAGTCTACGCAGCGGACGACTCAAAAGTCCCTAAACATTTTTTTCTTGTTTTTAAACGGGCACAGCTTCAGGCTGCAACATTTCAGACCAACAGGGGTCACACGGAGTCGGATTAGTAGGCAACATAAAACCGTCTGGTAAAAAGCACACGTGATTCAGACCTTGGTACGTGAATAAAGGTATCTCTCATACAGACACATGCTACGGCGGCGGCGACGTCTCCCTGTCCCTCCTTTAAAGGTCGAGTACACGATTCATGAGATGCTTCGACGAACGGGATGTATTGCATCGTATAGACTTGGCAGTGAACCACTTCAAATAGTCTTGTCCGCAAGATCTCTCTCTCTTTTTTTTTTCTTAATAAATAAATAATCTTTAAAACTGTACCAAAAAATTCAGCGTGTAGGAAAAATGCCCGTGCAAAAATACATACTTTACTATGTACAATTTGTTAACAAAATATGTATTCTCAAATAGGGACACTTGTTTGATACATAGGCTACAAGAAAACATGGTGAATTAAAGAGTATTTCTTAGAAAACGACAAAAAAAAAACTTCGCCTTTGACATCAGTGAAGGATTTTTATTAATTTTATATATATATATATATATATATATATATATATATATATATATATATATATATATATATAAATAAATCAACGGGAGTTGCTAAAAAGCTTGTTTTCTCGTGAAGCCATCTTCATGAATCTCGCACCAGAAAAACTCACCTGAAACCATTGTTCAAAAACAAACGAGCGAGTATTGCCTGTTTTTTTTTTTTTTTTTTTTTTTTTGAGAAATATTGAAGTTTGACTGCATCTCAAATTAGAAAATCCAGAATTCAATTCAAACATTGAAGCTCAGACTTAAAGGGATCCATTTCAAGTTTTCTGCTAAGTTTGATGATTTATTTCAGCTGACAAACTGTTTCGCAGATAAATTATGAATTATTACATGAGGGATTTTTTTATAAGCACTATTGTGGGGAAGACTTTCTTACAGTTGTCCAGCAGACAGTCTAACACCTTCCACAAGCCAGAAAAAGGTATTTTGCTAAAGAAAATGAAGTGGAAGGAAAAGGTGTGCTCAAGCAAAAATAACTGCAAAGTCCATTCAAGAGCGATTCACTAAGCCTGGACTGCAGCAGGAGTTCAAGACACAGATGTAATCCAGAACGACGACAACTGGTGAAATTCTCTGTGGCGAGATATTCCTAAAAAAAAAAAGAGGAATTGTAGAAAACCTGGATGAGGAGATGAGGACAACAAGTGGTCCAAAGTCAACGTTTGAGATGAAAGAAAATCAAGTTGCAGTGGAGAAGTGGCATCCAAGTTATTGAGCTCCAGTGTTATGTTTTGCTTTGGGGGAGTCCCATGATCTGCTGGTGTTGGTCCACTCGGTTTGATCAAGTCCAAAAATCAGAGCGTTTCGGAGCAATTCACACACTGCCTCAAGTAGCAACGGGTGCAAGCAAGAGGAAGAGGAGAGACACCAGAACCAAGAACGCAGATAAGCTGAAGGCTGCTGTCACCGTCCAGCAGGCTGATCCACCTGTGCTGTACTTTTTCCACAGGCAACATTTCTAAGAATAAAAACATCCCCCCTTTAAAAAAAAATAAAAAATCATTGGTAATATTCTTATTATCCGAGAAACTTGACATCAGGTTTCTAATGGCTTCAAGCCTCGATCTTCAACCTGACTAGGAATAAACCGTTTCACTTTTTCCAACTAAGTAGCTGAAAGACATTTTCAAACGTGTTAGTATTATGCTAGGGTTCTATGGAGATCCAAAAGTGCCTAATTTTAATTTTTTGTTTATTTATTTATTTTTTACAAAACAACTGAAGTTGCAAACAAATGCATAAAGCGTTTATTAAATTTATAATAAACTACAGAATATTCTTTTTGATTATTAAGAACAGACCTTTATTTGAACAATTAGTTCATGGTTGGTTGCTGCAACACATCATGAACTTTTTGAGTCACAGACATTTTGAATCATTTCATGATGCACTGCAGCAAAAAAAAAAAAAAAAAAAGCCATGAAATAACTGAATACTGAAATAATTATTCATTATCATAAGTTTTGATTTCTTTTTTTTTTATGAATTCAGATGGAATTCTATAACCACACATCGCGCCAAAGATTGACGTAATAAGTCGGGATATTGTTTTTTTCTTTCAATTTGTTTTGTGGATAAATAACGCATTCATTTTTGTTCAGAACATTTCTGCAGTTTTGGCACTCCATAGCCAACAGCCGCCCCCCCTCCCTCCCTCCCTCTTTATGACCGTGAGGCGTCGTGGAAAGTAACAACCAGAGATTTGGTAGTGGTTACTCACTGGGAGGGACAATTACACCCCACAGAAGACGAGTAGACGTGCAAGTTTGTTCCAGTTAAGACGTACCATTTACCTGATTCCATGTGGAAAACATTACAATTCACATCTGTCCACACATGGCTGAGAATTTCACACCGCTTTGTGGGGATACAGTAGGGAAGTTGTGGCTTTAACGATCCCCTGCCCCACACCCCCACCCTTCTCCTCTTATAATAGAAAGTAGTTGGCAAAGCTGTGGCAGTTTTTTTGGCGAGCTTTGTGGACAGCTAAGCACAATTATTTAGTGCGCTTCACAGTTCGGGGGTGGGAGGGTAGGTCTACTGTCGCTGCGTTTTTTTTGTTTTTTCTTGTACAATGTATAGATTCAGGAAACTGAGACGTCCCCTCAGGGACAGGCTTTTCTCGCTGACAAAAGAACCGATCCAACGGGCACATCAGGTGTCCTTTTTCACATTTAAAAGCACAACCGTCTTCACCAAGTCTACAAAGACCCTTTGTAGTCCAGTGTTAAAAAAACAAACAAACAAAAAAAACAAAAAAAAACAAAGCTCATTAGAAATCAGAAAAAAAGGTAACACTTGCATAATTTTTCTGGATGATTAGAAGAGTTGACCAGATTATCCGCTAGGGGGCGACTGCGTGTAACCCTCGGTCACCGAACGCGTCGGACAGTAACGGACATTTTAAAAAGTAGTTATGTTGTGATTTAAGGTGTTGGAATTAGAAACGTTGAGTCTCCTTGCAAGGCTTCTGAGATCAGGCGATGGGGGTGGAATAAAGCTGGGGACTCCAGCAGAATTTAACATGTAGGGGGGCGGAGGAGTAATATAAAAAAGAAATAAAAACACACGCACGTTTACACACTCGCTCTTGAACTCGAATGGAAATAGATCAGCTTGTTGTGTTCCCTCCATCTCCAAAACAGTTGGGAAGACCTCTTGGATTTAGTGGGGCAGAGGGACGCAGGTGGGGCGCGGGGGTTCTGCTTTGCATTCAGTATCTCTGCCCACCTCTTTGCAAGCACACACGCATACACACACACACGCACCTGATGCACACATGGCTTTGGGAGAAATAGTAAGGACCACATCTACTTCACTGGGCAGTCCAGATCATCTCCACCCTGAGGATTGTGGGAAGCTGAGAGTCATGTGGATTTTATTTCACAAGGCCTAGTGCAGTCCAGAACAGATTGCAGACCACTCTGGACTTTCCTCTGTCCGCCTGTTTCCAACGCAGAGGCAGGAAGTCGCTGTCAGGGACGAGCTTTTGGCTGCAGAGGCGAAAGGATAAAAAGTAGATCAACTGAAGGATGACTTGGTTAAGCATCAAGTATTTCCGAAATGTTTTATCCTACATTTCTTAAACTTTTATAGTTCATTGTTTATATCACAGGCTGTCATCCCTTTAGTTTGATAAGATCTCATCTTATCTCATTATTTGGTCAGCAACTTGAACTTCAGCCGCGCCTCAACGCAAAGCACATTTTGTCTCATTACAACTACAAACTCTTACAAACGACATTTTATTGGGGTTTTCTTTAAAAGACCAAAGCGTTGCGCTTATTTTCAAAGACGACAAAAAGAAAAACACTTTGCAAATAAAAACCTGACACTTATAATGTTCAAACCTACCCTCACTTTGTAGATGAACCGTCTGCAACTTTGGGTGGGTAGAGTAACCAAAAATTGTACTCACCCATTTGTATTTTTAAATGTCCTCCAGTTCCAGTGTTAGATGTTCAATAAAAATTACTTTAATGATCTTTGTGTGTACTTTGCATTATTTTGCCATTATCATTGTTCTAGTTGAAAACGGTCTTATAACGACTATTATTGTTTATCGCAATGATTTCTTGGACAATTAATCGCCCAGTTACATTTATCGTGGCAGGCCGAGTGGCACAGACACGTTTACGTCTGGGACACTAACCTGATGTAAATGAGAGTTGTTGGGCAGACCCGGCGTCCCTGGAATGCTCCGGCTGTGCTTCCCGTGGATGTTGTTAAGAGCGGGGGACTTGGTCATTTTGGGCCGGCCCGGTCCGGTTCCTCCTGCTGCTCCGTCCCTACCCAGACCTCCGCCTCCACTGTTGACGCCGCCGGAGGCGGAGGAGCTTTTCCGCTTCTTGGCCTCCAGGCGACCGTCTGCCGAGTGGTGGCTGAAGTTGGCGTGGTGGTCCGACGACGAGGCGGGCTGGTGGTGGACGAACGGCCCCAGAGAGAGCGTCGAGTCGCTGCTGTTCATCACCACGCTCATGCGCTTTATGGACTCGGCGGGGCTGCCCGAGGGCGGGCCCCGCGCCGGCGGCCCCGACGAGCCGCCCGCCGAAGGCTCCGCCTTGAGGCTGAGCGAGTTGGTCCGCACGCTGGGGCCGCAGTTCAGCCCCACGCTGTGAACGCCGCTGTGGGAGGAGGACAGCGAAGACGAAGCTCCCAACGAGCCGTGGTGGTAGGTGCTCCCTGAGCTGCCCGCGTTTGCACAGTTCTTCTTGAACGACGAAGGGGCACCGATGTACGAAGAAGAGGATTCAGAAGAGCAATGGGATGAGGAAAGGAGAGAACTGTTCTTCCTCTTCTTTCCCGAGCTGAAGCTAGTGCTGCTACTGTTGTTCGCTCCGGCGCTACCCCCGCTGGTGGAGTTCGGTACGACGGGCGCGGAGGAGCCAGAGGAGAGCTCCTTGGGCTTGAAGGATGAGGAAGATGATTTGGTAGCGGCGCTGCTGCTGCTGGATGAACGCGACTTCAGCGCCCGGCCGGAGGCTAGCGAAGCAGCTGAAGACGACGAGGATGAGGACAAGTGGGCTGAAGGCATCTGCGGCAACGAAGACACTTGTCTGGCCTGCGTGGTGCCATAGGCCGGGTGCTCAGGCCCGCCCTGGAGGGAGCTGTGAGCGTTTAAGGTGGTCCCGTAGGAGAGCGATGACTTGCTCTCGACAGATTGGCTGTAGGGGCTTTGGGGCAAGGTCGCCGGGGGGCTCAGGAAGCCTGACGAGGGAGTGCTACCGTGGGAATTTGTGCTTGTCCTGTGGAGGGATGTGAGAGAGGAATTCTCCAAGGCCAGGGGGATTTTCCTACACAGCAAGAAACACAAGAATTATTACTTTCTTTTTCAATACAAACTAAAACCTCTAGTTCTTAGTCAACTTTAGGTAAAAGCTGCAAGGCGTCTTTCTGCTGCCTCAATGCGCTTTGGGAAAGGACTCATACGATAAAACTTCAATAAAACACAACGAAGCTAAACGTTTGTAACGTGTCATAATGTGGAGAAGAGGAACGTTTTTAAAGATGAATTTCTTTCTACATTTAAGATAAAATACTTCAATTGTATATTTACATCCACACATATTTCATCGTAAGATTTTATACTTTAGCAGACTTCTTATAACATTCTGGTCATTTATGTACAAAGTATCATAAATAATGAAACCCCAAAATGCTCACATTTGGTTTAGGGGTGTGATAAAAAGCTAATTAACTGCTTTTAAATCAGTACAATAAATAAAAAAAGAACTACTACTAAGTCTTGTATTTTCATTCATTTAAGGTAGATTGTTTAAAGTTTCACACATTTTTTTAAACAACATTCAAAGATCTGATAAAGTGAATTTAAAGTTGTAGAGAGCAAAAAGGTAGTGAAGCAGAACACTTATGTATTTTTTAAAATTGGGTGTGTTTTCAATTGGTAACTGAACACCGTAAATACTGATAGTAAATTAGTTAAAATCTACCTCTGGTTTAGCAAATGAAACATATAAATCACTGTGAAAATAACTGCATTTGCTAAGAATTATCTGATGATTTTTTTTTTTTGCTTTAGAAAGAAAAAAAGTCCAACATTTTTCCATATTTTTTCACTCATCAGGTGCTGAAAAAGTATCAAAAAAAGACAAATCACACACTTTTATAGACTATTGCATTCAGTATGTGGTGCTGAAACCAAACAAAAACTAGAGATTCTCACTTCCACATCTGAGAGTTAACGTGCTTTTCCATCATGGTGGTCAGGGCGCATCGCACTCTGTCCCACCGCCTATCAAAGGAGTAAAAGCCTCTCCCCATCAGTCGACTTCCAAAGGTACAGTACTGAGAAGAGAGGTGGGGTTTGGGTGAGAAACAAAAACAGCCATTCTCTGTTTAAAAAAGAAAAAGTGTGCTAACAGGACTTACAGCTGCCGGTCGTGGGTGGTAACCTGAATAGAGAAAGTCCAGTTTGTCCGTTCCATCTTCCCGCTCCTCGTTCTCTCCCTCGTCGCTTGAGGGTCTGGATAAAACGTCTGGGGTGGGCTGGGGATGGTGCAGGGACTCGTGGACTACCGAAGGATCTCCAGAGGAACCTCCAGCGTGACTGTTGTTCAGTCTGATTAGCACAGACGGATAGAAACGTTCGCAGAAACATGCTAACCGTTTCAGAAAACCACACAAACGGGACACAGACGTGTTTGAACAAACGCGGTGCGGTGCTTACCGTGGAAGACCAGGACTGTGAAATTTGGGCTTTCCGAGTGGCAAAGGCTTCGTGGTATCAGGGGCTGGTACGTTGCCATGAGAAACCGGGTGGGTGTCATGGCTAGGGGCGAGCTGGGGAGAGGGGTGTGGGTCCCTGAGAGGGGCAGTTTGCTGGGAATGGGTTTGGTGCAGTTCTCGTTCCCTGTCCCGCTCTCTCGTTCTGTTCTTGTGTTCTGCCAGCAAAATGTCGAAGCGCTTCCGTCGTCCAGGCACGGCCCTCCGATGGCCTAAGGAATGTGTCTGCAGGGGCGTTAAACAGGTAATAATGCAACTTTTTTCCTCACCACACTTTTTCCTTCCACTCAACTTTTCATTAAAATGCTTTAGATGCAGCACTCTGAACAGCCGACTTCTTCAGCGACGTCCTCGTGGAGGACGCCAAAGACAACAAACTGACAAACGTTTCTGTTGAAAAGTGTTTTGAAGCCAGTCGTTTGTCATGTCCGCAACAGAATTTTGGGTTTTTGTTAGCTGTGCGCCTACACTTATAAACCCAGAGGATATATCATCCTGTGGTTCATAAATGTGTAATATCAGTTTCACTTTCAGAATTACTGTCATAAAGTAACTTTTTGGGGAACGCTCAAGTTATTTAAGGCTCCCATATTGGGTGCTGTTCAGCAGTTCTTAGATCCAAGATAAATTTCTTTGCCTCGTCGTACTCAGAGTCCGTTCATCACTGCAGACTACATGGTGTTAAGTTCTGTATTTGGTATTAAGAAACAGCTTTTGACAAATTTCAGAAATACAGACCCCTTTCCAAAACACATCAGTGCACGTTTAAGGCGCCTATCTGCAACCTGCGTTAAAGGCCACTTCAGAACACAAGTGACAATAAGCAGAGAAACTTTACAGCTAAAAATATTGACATTTAATCAAGTCTAACAATATTTATAGTTATTTCTGCTCTCATGGTCCCATTAATGGAAAGCAACAGTAAGAGAAACTATCCAGACTCTACTTTTGTAAAATGACGTAAACGCCATGCAGTTTGTCATAACTGGAACTGCAACTAATGATTATTGTAGTTATTGATTAATCGATTGTTCTGATGATTAATTGGATAATAAAAATTGGCAAATTCAGCCGATTTTTTTCTGCAATATTTGAAATGTATTAAAAGATGCAAATAATTAAATTGATAGTTGTTTTTTTTTTTTACAGAATTTGAATCAGGTGAAGCTAAAACTGAGCCACTTGAGGAGTTCTGGGAGAACATATTTACAGACAAAGTTGTTTATCGTAAATGCTTTTTTGAACATCTTTGGCTTAATTACTGCTCTGAGTGTGTTGTTCCTTCAGCATTTGGCCTTTTTTTCAGTCTTTGTACTCCAAGTAACGACTAAATGATTACCAAGTTAGTTGACAATTATTTCAATAATCCATTCGTCGAGATTAATCTGATTAATCATTTCAGCTCTAGTCGTCATCATGATAAATTACAATTCTGATTACAGTAAAAAACCAACACACACACACGCAAAAAAAAACCAATAATAGTAAACAACTAGTTTTTAACCAGCAGAAATGACAGAAATGTTTTCTTGAAAGAGGCTAAAGACATTAAACCATCAGCTGCTTTGAAGGTGAAAACTTTACTCATATTCACTGTAGACAGAAAAATGAGAATTTCTGCCAAAAGAAATTGTCATGTTTGAGATTAATCTCAGAATTTTTTTTATTTTTATTTTTTAGAAAACTAGAGGAAATTCAAGTTTGAAGTCAAATTTCCATGAGCAGATGTTGAAGATGCTCTGTCAACATTTGCTCATTTGCTGAGCTAAAAGCAGTGTGGGTTACCTTGCATGTTAGTGATCTTGTGCAGGGTTTCCGACCTGTAGCATCCATAACGCCACAGTGAATATCAGGGTTGAACTCACGCTCTGCAAGCACAAAAAGTCAGGGTAAAAAAAAACAAACAAAACAAAACACAAACATGTTAGCTCGTCCGCTACCAACATGTACTGCGTGTCTGTCTTTGAAAAGTTAATCAGATGAAATCTGTTTCTTGTTAGAGGTGGGAACTCTAAGATGAACAAATTAGGGAGCTGATGCAATATGTGAAAATTGAAAAACACTGCAAGAAAGAAACACGAATATCTAGAAGAGTTAGATGATTAAAGAACAACAAAAGACAGCAATCGTGATGGTATTAAATAAAAATAATCTGGATTAAAAAAAAAGGTGTCGTTGTTCCCCTTCCGACTGACCTGAGACCTTCTTGTTAACGTGGCGTTTGCTACTGGTGCTGCTGTCTTGCTTCTTGTCTGCGGGGAGGCCCTTGCCGTTGGGAATGGGACCAGAAACCAGCAATGGAGGCTTTGGTATGGGGGGACAGTTAAGGCCTGGTTTAAGGGCTGATGATGATGATGACGGCAATGATGAGGACGACGACGACGACGACGTGGGAGTCGTGATGGCGGCAGTGCTCACAGTGGTGTTAGAAGAGGGCGTAGAGGAGGAGGAGCAGGAAGAGGCGGGGGCAGAGGGAGCCTGCAGCGGCTTCGCTGACGAGTCCACCTTCAGGTTCATCTTCTCCACCTTCACAGCTGGGCTGGAAGAGAAGGTTACAGATACGAAATGTGAGAATCGAGAAAGGTGGGGCTGATTTAATGGATCTGAAGATTTAAGTTTTTGAAATATCTGGATTTTCCTTCTTTTCCCCACCAGTGCACTCCTTGTGTTTCCATATTTTGGAGTGATTTCTGGCGGCCGTCTTGTTTGACAAGCATGTTTTCCAGCTTTTGACTTTAAATTCACGTCAACTTCAGGATACAATTCATTGATTATTATTTTTAATTACGAGAACAAAGTCGTAGGTTTAGGAATTTTATGAGAACTTGACCACAACAAATAAAAAATTTAAATGAGAAATGTTCACATTCTGATGTCGGTTTTACAGGAAAGGACATATTTCATCTTTTACCACATCGGCATCTAATTATAATCAGCAACCACTGAGTCGAAGAAAGAATCACACAGACGTGTCAGATCTAGAAGCTTTTTTCTCATTAAACCCTTTTTTTTCTCTTAATTTTAAGATGTTATTCTGGTAAAATTCCATCATTATTCTGTTAGTATTATGACTTTTTTCTAATAATTAAACACTAGTCCTCCGTTGCACAACTCTCAGAAGCAATGACTGAAACAAAAGCCACTCTTTGAAAATATTCTCTGTCATTTGCAACTTCTTTTTTAGAAAAGACAGCAAGACAGAAAAAAATATTAAAATCGGATTATGTGTGGGAAAAAATAAAAATAAGAAAAAATCGGAGATTTTATTTTTAAGCCAAATCGTCCAGACCTAGAAGTATCAAATCTTGTGTTAGAATCACTGATGCAGACGGAAGAAAACTGAGCGAGATGTGAAACCGTGAAAGGGCCCGTTTGGACAAAACCGACCACTGATCAAAACCAACAAAACGTATGATACCTACGTACAAGAAGTTTATGTTGAACAATAAAGAATTCACAATTCCCAGAAAAGTTGGAACCAAACATCCAAACTAAAAAGGATTAAAACTTACATTTTGTCAGACGAGCCCGTCCTGCACGTGGAGTGGGGAGGTCTTCGCTGAATGGTTTGCAGCTTGTCTTTGGCTGATTTCGGAAATTTTGGATTGGAGGAGGATGACGACGAAGACAACGACGACACGCTGGAGAGGGCGCTGGACGTTCGGCCGGGGATCCCTCCGCTTGGAACTCCGGCCACGGAGCCCGAGCTCAGTCCGCTGCCGGCACTTCGGTTTCTGCCCGACACCGGGAAGGGCGACGTGGAGACCGGCTTGCTGGTGGAACTGTGCCTTCTCTCTGCAAAAACGGCACAAAACAGACCGAAATCAACAAAACCAGTAAGAGCAAATGAAATTCAGAGGTGGGTAAAGGACCCAAAGATTGTACTCAAGAGTAGCAGTTCTCCAACATATTTTCACTCAAGTAAAAGGTAACTGTCCAAGAATTTACTCAAGAGTAAAAAGGTATTTGCTCAAAAGTCTCCTCAAGTAGTGTGTAACTGATCAAATTATCAGTAATACTTGAAAATTACATCATCAATTGGACCAAAATGTAAAATGAAATGGAATTTGTGGTATTTCAAGGATGGAAATGGCAATAATTCATATAAGTAATAAATAACAAAATTGGGCAAAAGAACATTGTTCCAAATCAGTTTCTCACAAAAAAAAAAAAAAACTTATGAAACTAGCAAAAACTGCAGGTGTCTGTGTTTGGTGAATCTGTGGTTAAAATGGTTTGTCCTTCATTCTACATCACAATGAGGCATGAAGAGGCGAACAGACACATTGATGTTCTTCTTTAAAGCATTGAACAGGTTTCCCCCCCAACAACAAGAAAAAGGACCATTTGTGATTCATGCCTCCACAGCCTGAAATAGAAACAGCCAATAGGTCAAGAGCTTTATATCCAGACTGAGCATCACTCAACAGCTGCCGTGCAGACTGATAAAAGGCTGCACGGGAGAAGGAAAGGTTAGGGTGAGTCTTTATTGTGGGGGGGGGGGGGGGGGAAAGGGACAAAAATAGAAGAATGAAATATCACACATCAGATCCAAAACGAACTCTGATCGGTTGAGGAGTTTCCAGAATGAAAGACACGGCCGTGTATCAGAGCTGGTACAAAATCCCAGGAGGCGACCACAGAAACGTTGGGTCTCGTAACGGGACTCTCAGCTGCTAATGTTAGAAATAAAGCAAATCAGGGGTCTGAAGGCAAATTCAGCATTTACTCTGGCATGGTTCTCGTTGATGTTCTCGGCTCGAAAGAAAGAAAAAGGTTTTTAACACTGAAATTTTTATCGCTACTGCTAAGATGAGGCATGGAAGCTGCAATAAGCACAAAATGCAAGGAAGGAAAAGCGCATGGAGAAAGAAGACAAAGGAATCAAAAACAAGAAGTGAGGGGTTGACATTTATCGTATCGTTTATCAAGAACAATTTATTATAAGAATTTAAATTTATTGTGATGATTCATTTCACTGGTGGTAAATAAGAAAACAAAACTGATCGGAATGTTATTTTTGCTATTTTCTCCACACTGTTCCACAAGAGCGTCAAGAAATATCAATGAATGTGACAAAAAGATTAAATGCAGTTACACACTTTTTTTTTTTTAAGTGGAGAAGTGAAGGTCAGATAATTTGGGTTTATTAATACTATGCCACGCAGTCACATATTACTAATAAACAGCTTTTTAAAAAAAATCAAATGCCACACTTCCATACTGATTATAACCTTAAAGCAACACCTAAAATGACCTAAATATATTCAGAATACACTTGTCAGTCAATAAAACATTTCAAATGCATTCATCCAAGAAAAAAGAAAGAAAAAAAAAAACATTTGTGGAAGTCTACTAGACCAGGTCTGTACCTGTTCAACAGATTCATAAAAGGGCAGGAAAGTGAACAGGCGCTCGCAGAGTCCAGTCCTGTAGTCAGCGTCCTCCCCCCTCCCCCATCCCCTTGCTGGGATCAGCCGCAGAAGCTCAAACACCTTCCAGAAGACCGATGGGCTCAAAGCAGGACGTTCACATCATATTGAGATGATCTGGATGATGTCGAGATCAGTGCTTCTGCCCCGGTGTTAACTCCGCATGGGGTCTTCCCGTAACGACATGAGAAGGAAGAACACGGAGTAAAAACCCAGCAAGAGACCTGCTAATCTGTATGGCCGCGTACGGTTGGAGAGCTGCACTTTAATTTGACACTTTTGTTGCAGAATTGAAACAAAAAAAAATAAAAATTTCAAACCTAAGCGTATCTGCAACTAATTTGATACAAAAAGTGAACCAAGAGAGGGAAAAAAAGAAAAAATAGAAAAAATGGAATCCTGCAATTTTAATGGGTCCTGAGATTCAACACTGCAAATATGAGGATTTACTTATAATTACTGCAGAGGGTGAATCCTCGGCTCCAGGAAACCTACAGTAAGGGGACTTAAAGCTGCTGCTAGCATGTTTGGAAAAAGAAAAACCAATTTACAGACAATATGGTCGTATAACTCATCATTGCACAACTGAACCAAACAGCACAAAACATGTTAAAATCACCGTAAATGACTCATTATGGATGCTTGCTATCTATGATTCAGACTTTGAGTCTACAACAGTCTGGCAGTCACCTGCTGGGATGCCGTCAGTGCGGCTTTAATTTCATTGACTGGCAGGGGACTAACCTCCAGGCTCCCCACACCCCCGTCTCAAATTAACAATCACCCTGACAGGACTGACAGCCAATCTACACGTAGAAGCAGATCAGAAATAATATATCCCACGCTGGTGATAATGTTTAACGACGTAGGAGGAGCCAAGTGAAGCATAATTGTAGAGGTAGATCCTTGCAGGAGCACTGCGCTGTTCTGCCTCCCCCTGGTGGCTGGTCTTGACAAGAGTTACAGCTGTCACACTTTAGAGAGGATAAAAGGCACCGAGAAGAATCCACTGACAAATGCTAGCACTAAAATGGTACTTTATCAAGTATTGATTTTTAAAAAAATGCAAGGCAGCTCTGATTGAGACTGAACTTGGGTCCTGGAACAGCTCCAATGATGTGTTTTTGCATTGATTTTAAAAATGTTTGTCTGGCCCCCATCTCATCTGATGTCCTTCCTCTTTTAAAAATTATTTACAGTACATATGTGGAGATTCTTTTAAAAATTAACTAGCTCTTATTTAACTTTTTATTGACCAGGAATAGTTAATGTAAATGTTTTGTTGTCCTTTTAGAGTAATTTACCAATTTTACTTTTTGTTTTTGCCTAAAATATGAAGCCCTTTAGTCAACTTATCTAATTAAATGCATTATATATGTAAAACTGACAACAGTGACATCGGACATGGGAGTTTTTTGTTAAATTAGCTTTAAACAGGTGTAACGCATGGCTTCGCCTTATGTATTTGAGACAGAAGATGCCCCAGCTACTCTTATATCATTTGTTTGGCAGCATTTCAGGTTTCTGGTAGGAATGAGAAATGGCAACGGAATGATCAATGATCAATATGTAAGAACGACTGATGGCTGGACATCACAATCACTGCAACAGCTACTAGGAAACAGTAAATGTTGTACTGCAGACCATGTACAGTTTCTCTTCCTAAAGTTTGAAGAGAATCAAAGAAATCTGAAAAAGAAAAACATCAGATTCTTGACTTTGTGAACTAAAAGCATTTTTTGCAACATAAATTTGATATTTTAACCTTCAGGATAACAGTTGTGTGCTTAAATGTCATTTTATTAATCATATCATAGGATTTTTTTATTAATCTGCCAAATGATTTTAAAACAAGCTCAATATTATTTAACTTCAACAAGTACCCATCCAATGTCGAGACAGCTATTTATTCACTTTTTAACAGTTTGTAAATGGGTCTTTTATCAATGCATTTGACCACAACTGAACTTTTGAGGACATTTATGACGTTGATATTGCCCGATAATGATAATGAATCTGGCACTCCTGCTTTACCTGATAACTACAGGTAAAGCAGTAACATAAAAACATCCTGTAAACATCTTCAGAAAGAGGCCGCATGACTCAGAAGCTGCACGTCCATCGGCGGCGTTCCCAAGACCTTGACTTAAGTTTGTAAACCCAGCCTCACAATGTCCTGACAATCAGCCTTCGAGTGACACTTACCGTAGTGTGCTTGGAAGGCTTGTGGCTTGACCACATGACCGCAGTGGCTGCACATCACCAGGTAGAAGTCGTCCTGTGCGGGACACTGACCAAATATGGGCATGTCTGTAAACGGTGGACAGAGAGCACAAGTTAAGGAGGGGAAAACAAGTTCAACCTGCATTCATCACATTCATTTATGTCTGAAACAGTCATTTGTTGTGATAACTTTGTGGTGGCTCCAAACAGGTTCATCTCAGCATAAAGGAACTCCCTTTTTTTATTGTGCATGAATGAAAAGATCACAAACTTTTAGTAATTTAGTTTTAAAAGCTAATTTACAACAGGGCTGCATAAGACACAACACAATATGTTTCTTTAGTATATTGCAGAGTTACAGACTACTTTGTGTCAAACTGCCAAGTAAAATCTGCACAAGGGACTTTGCTCTTACATGGGAGGGAGCTGCAAACACGGATCAGTACTAGGTTTCTGTTCACCAAGGAGAGCAGTGACAAGACGTAGAAATAAGAGAAATGCTGATAAGAATCAAAAATAGGTTACTCAAACCTGGAAACTGAATAAAGTTTTACCCATGGTGCTAACTGGACTGCCTTACAAACCTGGTGGCAACAGAAAGCTGGATTTTTTAAACGTTTTGTACAAAAGCTGATCGTTACATTGGACGTTAGGACTCTTTGTTCTATTTAAAAAATTTAAAGACTTCAAGCACGTATGACTCAATCTGTGACATTGACACAGTAGTGGCAACTTTTTCTTTACCAAGTCCCAACGAGTCAAAAACATTTCCCAAAAGCTGTTCGACAGAAATATGTGGGATCACATAAATGTGGCTGCACATCAGACCACAAACTCTGAGGGGAGGAACAGAAGAGGGCGCAGAAGAACACCTCACTGCTATACTTGCTAGGATAATCATCAATGAAAAATCTGATAGCTTTTATTTATGGACATGAACCTTTACTGCAGCACACTCAGCGTAGTTTTAATGAAAAACAATAATTAACAACAATGGGAGAAAAAAAAATCATGATGCGTTGTCTTCCTTTATATTCATACCCATCAAACTTTCCCCCCATTTTGTCAAGTTACAAACAAACTTCAAAGCATTTTATTTAGATAAATTCACAAAGACATAGGGGAGCATATTTTTCAAGGTTTCCAACATATTTAACAACAAAAAAGTAACTAAACTGGAAAACCAAAAGCATCAAAAATACTAAGGAACGCAGCACACAGAGAGGACAGAGCTTAACATCTTTCAGTCAATATGGAAAATGCTGATAGAGAAACGCCACATGACCTTTTGCATTGAGAAACAAAGTGGTGGCAGAAGCATGGCGTGGGAAGTCTTTATTCAGCAGGGACAGGGACGCTGGTCAGAGTTGTTGAAAACACATGCAGTGAAATACAGGTGAAGATTTTGAAATCCAGACCATCCAATTTTTATTTAAACCAAACTTGCAGCTATAATTGAAGAAAGGTAGTGCGAGTGTGTTTGCTCATTTAAGTAGCCTATTTAGGGACCATTTGTGGTATATTCACAAATGGTGAAGGTCTGCATTAGGGCCACAGTCTGGTCCTAATGCAGAGGACCCTCCTTTTTTAAGAATTACAGATTACATGTAGAGGTTTGATGTGGTTAAAGTTTTGGTTAAGGTTAGGGTAAGCGATTGAGTTTGCCATAAATGCAGGTACGAAAATAAACAAAAGTCTAATATGGACAGAAATACAAACTTGTGTTTCTGAAAGACATTAACGCACTACCCTCACAAAACATCCAAATAAACTACACTGAAGTTTATTTGGATAAAAAACCAAAAAGTAAAAAAAAAAAAAAAGAGTTAAAAAAAAAGGTTTGGTGTTTATGAATACTTTTACATGATGGTGAGTGTGTATGTGTGTGTGTGTGTGTGTGTGTGCGCGTGTGTGTGCAGCCTCTCCGCCCACCAACTCCACCTCACACCTTACCATGGCCCTCTCCTGCAAATCGGGAACAGAGTTTCTGTGTTGAGAATCTACAGCCAGAATCAGAAACCACCTCATTAAGGAGGCTAATTAGGAGATTGCCTGGGGTGCCGGGATGAGATGAGCAGAGGAGAGAGGATACAAGAGAAGCCAAGTGGAGACCCTCTCTCCCCAAGAGCTACTTGGCGATGGTTGTCAAGGGTTCTCCAAACATCATTGGCTGAATCTGGAAGGGAGGAGGGCCATTAAGCAAAGACCGTATAAAAGCATCTACCTGCTGGGCTCCCTCTCAGAGAGGTCAGCGGCAGTGTTTGGATGAATTGACAAGCCTGCAGCTTCTTAATATGTCAATTGGTTGAATCCTGTTGGTCAAGTGTCTCCTTCAGTAGCCGTGGTGTGGAAAGGCTTACTGTAGAAAGTCTGGTGTGTGTCATGACATAAAGAGGGGACAGTCTTCTGTAGGATATGAAAGCCATCTATTTTATCTAAAAGCGATGTTTGATAAAACATCAGATTTTTTTAAATTTTTTACTTCAAATATTCAAAGCCTGAGCTTTCAGAGAGAACCCCTCCTCAACTTTGAGGCACGATGGAGTGGTGTTTTTTTTATTTTTTATTTTACAACATCCCGCCTTTAAGATACTTCACTGTATCAGCGATCCACATGCACCACCAAAGTGACACGATTCCAAAGCTAGTCCAGAGGAATCGCGCTCCGAACCGGCTCAGTGAAGAAGAGGGAACGGGTTTCGCAGAAAAATGGCTGATGATCATGAAGACTTAGTTTTAGCTACAGATGAAGCGAAAGGTTCATCAATCGATTCAGAACCGCAAGTGCCTAAAGATTTCCACCCGTTAAACTCGGTTATTAAATGACTAGTTTATTATCTGTATCTTGAACAAATGAAATGCCACCATGCTGAACTAGGCCTCCAATTCAGTAAAGTGACACAGACCTGGTAAATCCAAACTCAAACATTTCTGAATGATTGTTCGTTTGTCTCTAAGCTGTCAGTCAGTAAATCAGAGAAAAGGATGCTAACTAAATAGAAATCAAAAGAGCTATTTATTTATACAGAAATACTCATTTTTATCTTAAACATTAGAATAAAAAAATGTCTAGAAATATTATCTGTTTAGTTTGCTTTTCTCCTTAAGGTCCCAATATTTTATACTCTTAAGACAATCTTGGGGTGTGCAACTAAGCCTTCGCTTTATCAGGAAAACATTTATTAGTGAATCTGCTGTTGGATTTTCCAATAACATGACTTGTGAGTAAGGCATCACATAAAGTATGGGGTATCAATGCAGTGAAAGTCTAACAAGCCTTAAGATATTATTTGTATATTTGGGACTGGAAAATATTGAATTCATGCTATCCTTTGTAACTGCAATATCGTGCACATGGTAACAACAGTGATTCAACATACTTTTAGCTATAGGAGGAACCTTGCAATGTGGTCTTCGTTTATTAGGGATGACTGCTGCTCAGGGGGTAAACGGTCGTCTTGCAATGATTGCAGGTTCAATTCCAGCTTCCTCCTCTAACACGTCACTCAACTTACCTACAGATCTGTGTAGGTAGGTTATAAATGTGTGTCAGTGTTGTGGCTCTGGTGTAAAGAGCTTTGAGTGGTCAAAATGACTGTAAAAGTGCCTATACAAGTTCAGTTATTTACCATTTATAAACCATTTGAAGATGGTGGGGCAAAAAGGCCAGAAGAACATAGAAAACCCTAAACTTTAGCAAACCTCAGAACCAAACAAAGAGCTGAGATCCAGGCCGAGGCCTTGGCAGCACAAGTACGAAGAGGAGAAATCGAGCCTGCGAGTCTTGGAGGAAAACAGTGAGAGTCTAGTTAATTTCAGTATCCTCAGCCATGGCAGTGATGGATGAGCTAGGTGTGATCGTAGCGGCTCTAACAGCCTCCGAGCGCCACACATGCTGGCTCAGTCTGACCCGTGGCTGACAGTGGCGCTGCGTTTCCCAGCTTTGCTAACTGTGACAGAGCCACTGTAAAATTCATAAAAAACCCACAACAGCCTGCCGAATTCATAAATCATTAATTGGCTTTTATTTCTAACCAATGTGTGTGTTCTGGTAATGATCTGCGTGGAAACACAGCTATACCACAGGAGGAATCTAACGGTGACTCATAATGGAGAGGTGAAGTCATCCGCTTCTGGTACCCCTACAGCGCACGCACACACACACACACACACACACACACACACACACACACACACACACACACACACACACACACACACACACACACACACACACACACACACACACACACACACACACACACACACACACACACACACACACACACACACACGCAGTCAGACAATTTGTATGAAGGCAAACTTCTGGCATGATCAGCATGTGTTGATCAGGCTCTATGACACAGACAACAGTCACCGACAGACGCTGCTACATAAAGAACGTGTTCCAAGCTGGCTGCAAGTCGGCTAATCTAGAAGCCCTAGCAGAAATTTTAAAACGACCACTCTGCCTGTCAGTCTTCATCTGACCAGGGGAGGAATTAAACTGATATGCTGTCAAATGACATGTCCTCACAGAGATCCAAAGAAATCCCTCTAAAGACTAGTCACTACTTAAAATGGATGCGTAGAGACTATTAGAGCTTAAAGAGCTGTCTCTTTGAAGACACGAACACATGTGGCAATAAAGCTGCGCTCCTGTCACTTGGAGCTTCCAGGAATAGTGTATTGGTCTTAGGATATGTACACAACACACCGTGTTGACCAATGAGAATTTAATATTAGATAGAGCTCCAAACACAAGGCCTGGCCGTAATCTTGAACTTTCTGAAACTTGTGAAAAGTAAAGAAAGATTAGACTGGGATTGGAGCTGCGCAGTAACAGCAAAACACGAGACAGAATGTTGATAATATGACACAATAAATACACAGACAACTGTAAATGTTGTTCATAGCAAAAAGAAGAAAGATTGAGAATAGAAAGGGAAGATAATGGAAAAAATAATTTAACTAGAGCATCACAATATAGTGAATCGTCATGGCAATATCAAGACTGCAAAGGACTGTTTGGATGCAACGTTTGGAAGGATGTAAAATGTCAAGAGTTATGCGTTCATTCATTACTATCCGCAACATATCTGGCTAATTAAATGACTCTTAACTCTCCCTGAACATTCACACCAGGTGCATTTCTTTAGTCAGTGAGGTACTAAAGTTCACAGAGAAACACGGGGACATTATGTGACTAAAGAATAAAAAGTGTTAATTGTAATCTTTTTAACTATCAGCACTTTGCAGCATCAGTATTGCAATATTTTTCTAAAAGCCACTCACCTAATTTCAATTACATTTTATGGATCCTGTTTTGGCTATGTAAAAACTAACGATTCACAGTGACAAGCCAAACGTCTTAATATACCCCTACAGCATCCAACGCACTAAAGAGGATATTATTGCCATACAGCACATAATTACTTTTTTTAAATATATTTTTATTAGGAGGGAAGGAGACATTACAAGCAAAATGTTAACTATTAATGACATAGTATGCCATATGGTAAACAACTTAGCACATAATTACTTAACAGAAATGCTCTAATTAGACTTTTAGATTTTGATGCAGACTTCTGGTTTTATTAGAGGTCTGATTTGTCGATTAGAGGTCAGAAAACTGCTATATTTTAATCACTGTCTGTGCATCACTACCTCATATCTATAACAATTATTTGCATAATTGATAAAGCGATTAAGATAAAATGCCTGATATACTGCGCAACCCTAATTTGGACAAGATGTGATAAATAAAAAAGATGTTGATTATTTACTTTTGAGTAATTTTTATTGGCTATAAAAAGAGAAAATCTCATATTCAGAGTTGATACACAAATATTATAGGACAACACAGACCGTCCAAAAACAACAGAGATCAACAAAAGCCTCCGACGCACTTCCTATGGAAAACCTGGTAGAGATCTTACAGGAGTGTGTTTTTCCAGAGAGAGCAGTGTCTATTGTATTCGGCACAGAGAAGGGCAGAACTGTGCAGGTGTTCAAGACATGGCAAACTTTGCCGCTGGTCACAAAAAGGAGTAAAGTAGGGAGAGCTCCAAACCTCTGCTTGAATGGAGTCTATATCAGCAAAAAGCACTTGCGTCATGTTTTCAGACTTAGAGGACAAGAAAGATCAATCTGCAGCTTACATCTTTGACATACAAAGAGCTTAAGGTTGCTGAGGGACTGCACCTGTAGGCAAGAACTCGACACAGCTCACTTCTGGTCTATGCAGGTTAGACTTAAAATTCCTGCTCCTGGGACATCCATACCTTATGATCACACTGCTTTCACACCGACTTGACACTTGGGAGCAAGGCTGTTCCTGCAAGTGTTTAGGTTATAGAACCTCTGAAGCTGCTTGAGGAAGACAGTTCAGCATCAAATGTGCAGACTGGTTACGGCTCAAATAGTCACTCAGATCATACAAGTCAATCTGATGCTTACGTCACTTCAAAACAAGCAGCTAAAATCGCAAAAACAAAGGGGCTTGGTTTAAAAATCATTGGCATTGACATAAGCACTAGACACTGAATGTGCGCTGGGCATTTCTTCAATATTCAATAACATCTTGCTCTGTTCCACAGCGCAGTCCTCTTTGTGGCCGTCGAAATCACGTCAACGCTTGTTGTACAGTTGTTGCTTGTCATCCTCATGTTATCTGCATCAGACTCTGCTGAACGTCCTACTCTGATGTGGTCTGAGCTTACCTTTTCACATCATGACCATCTCCGTTTTGTGGCTACCCACTTATGCCGGATCACAGTCGAAATTCCTGTAACGACTCTGATCCGGGTGGACTCTTCTAGGTGATCAGATGCTCAGAACACTTATGGATCTCAGACTGAAAGCAGGACCTGACGGGGAGCTTGAGCAACCGGCTATCGACGATCACTGGACAAACTGCAATGTGTATCTGTGATTCGGTCTCTATGGGTGTCCCTAATTTATGTGCAAAACTATCATTTCAACTAACTGGACAACTATTAAAGTTGCTTTTGTAAAACATTTTGGTTTTCTAAACTCAGAATTTTACTTGACCAGACAGACACAACTAAACCTGGCTTTAGTTGTGTCTGTCTGCCCAAAGATGCCCAAATCTTTCCTTCTGAGGGAACGCTAAGAAACTCTCTAGCCCTGAGCTTGATTTGGTGTGTGACGCAGTGTGACGAGGTTCTTCGAATAACCTTAAACTCAAACTCAGGTATCTATTGTAACAAAACTAATTCTTTAATCAAGTTAGCAATCTGGCCTTGTCACACACTACATCCTGATCAAGGTTTCTACCTAATCTGTCCCATTAGCCTGGAATAGGACAGATTAAGAAAGTGTGTATTTTGTATTGATGCTCATTCAAAATCTTGGCCTGAACTCAGGACAAATATCAGCATACGAGACGTTACAAATATATAAATTATAAACCGACGTCAAGCAGCTCGGACAGGCAAATGACCACATTCTGTGTGCCGTCTGCTCAAATATTTATAGATTGTGTATCACACCAAGACTCCAGAAAAAATTCCTCTGATAGTTCCTAAATTCTGTACTGAATTGGACAAAACTACATTTCAAAATACATCCTCAGTATGTGTAGAACAATATTCAGACCAGGCTGAGTCCTGGTTAAACTCTCTGCCATCTTGTTTAATGGAAAAAAAAAAAAAAAAACGTTCTAAAAGAGCTGCAGCTTTTAACTTGTTTCTTAAATATGTGGGACACCTTTTTAATGTCTTGTGTATTTTATTCCTTTTTGTTTTATGGTTGATTTTAATTTTGTGTTTCCAAGACCATGTAATAATGGAAGAAAAGTTTGTCCTTCATCTTGACCACAAGTCTCTGCCAGAAGAGAGATTGTATCTCAAAGAGGACATTCTGGGCTAAAATAATGGCAAAGCTCAGGGATTGTTTGTTTTGCTGACTTGACTTCTAAAGACATAGGATATTCCCTCTGTTGTGTTGTAAATAATGCAATAAGAAGTAAAAATATACAAGTTAAATCCATAAAATGTTGATCCCGTAATGGAAGAAAATCGACTAAAGCTTCAGCAGGATAAAAGCTGGTATATATTTTATACTGGTTTCTACAACGAATTTAACCCCAACTTTTTACAAAAGGAAAGACGAAGCCTCCTCTTACAAACAGTCTTTGTAACTACCACCTTTTTAGAATTAGGTCACTGTGATGGCTTGGGAAAAGGTTTTGTTTTTAAGGACATAACACTGAGATTCAATTAAGAATTGTTTGTTTCTACAAAGAGTTAAATTGCTGCTTTGAAACTTTATAGCAAATTGACTTAAAGCTCTTTTTTTACATGCTAAATGGTACAAATGGAGACACTTTGCAATAAAATTAGCTATGCAACATAGTGTGCAGAGGTTTATGCTGTAGTCACTTTACGATAAACAGCACTCCCGTCCTCTCAAAAACGGCTTCTATTTACTTTTGCGAGTTGCAGTTTTGAGGGTTTCTGTTCTGAACGAAAACACCCAGAGAATAATCTACTTTCATTTTTCCCCTATGAAAGCAATATTTTCAGGGAAGTCATTGCTGAAGTTTTGGTTTAACAAGCACATTTAGTTTCAAATGAACCAAATAGTCTTAATTTCGGGATTTAACTAAAATATTGAATTTTAAAAACAATACAAGCTGAACGTCTCCTTGATTCAAGCCAGCATATTATTTATTGTTTTCTTACATTAGTGAAAATATATTCTACAATAACAATTGTGGCTTTGAGTTTAATAATAATAAAAAAAAAGGTCAATCACTTACACACATTCTAACTACTTAAAAGATACATCATTTATCTAATGTCATTCATTGAAAGTTTTATGGCGCTTTTTTTGGGTCACAACCTTTTACTGGTTTAAATGTAAATTGAGGGCCTTACATTTAGTTTCAGCTATAAAAGGCTGCAATTGCCTTTATTTTTAGCCTGCGAACATGAAGTTACACTACTGTTCATTCAGGTGTAGTAGTTTCTTTTAAGACACGACTATTTAGACATTTTCTCACATACATAAAGAAACGTACTAAATCTGTGTTGCAGAGAGAAAACAATAAGCAGTGAGTATGTTTGGGCCTAAACTTAACTGCTGACTCCTATTGTTTTTGTGTACAGATGTAAAGGTGAAACTAAGCACGTTAACAACCATGTTTCATATTCAATAGCCAGTTGTTTACGTTGTTATTTATGCGCATGAGCACAGTAAGTTCTGACTGAACCAAACGCGTAAAGTGTTTTGAGCCACTGTGTCTTATGTTCAAACCCCTAGAACCAAAATACACCTTTGGCCCTACAGCGAAAAAAAAACAACAAAAAAAAACAACACTCACCTTCTCTGCACAAACGCATGGCTTCTCGATTTTTCCCTAAGTCTTTGAAACTTTCCTCCGATTCAGCACCTGAAAACAAGGCGATCCGACACAGGCACAGATAAATAGTTGCACTTGCTTGTCTGACCGTGCTGCTGCTACCAGTAGCGTTTCTTCATATCCAGCCTAAAAACTGCATGCAATCGGCCAAATCAAAAAAAAAAAAAAAAAAAAGGACGGGACTGGCAACTGTCGCGCTTCCCTTCGCTTCATCCCGCACATTCGGGACGCCGAGGAACTCACCGTCGTGTCCGTGGAGTTTGGCGGCGTCGACCCAGCTGCTCCAAGGCTGTCCCAGCATTATTTCAGGACTAGGCAGCGATCTCCGCTCCGCAACAGTCGCCATTGCTGTGGAGCCTTCTCCCCGCTGGATCTGCTGCTGCTTCAGCTGCTGCCTGGCCGCTCGGCGCTGCTCCCCCCTGACGTCATCCTCGGCCCTTTCCGACATTCTTTCCGCTACAATGTAACAACAGAGAGAGTCAGCTATGGGCGAGCTCGGGATAGGACGGCTTTCTTACCTACTGAATATTTAAAACGGCCGGCACTTGTGTTATTTTTTCGCTGACGACTCTCTCAAATGAAATAAAAAAATAAAAAACATTTAATTAACCAACCTGTGTGCGTTACTTCCTATGTATTGGACAGACAAAAGTCTTACTGGCAGTTCAGCTGGAGGTCTCTGGGTCGCAATCTAGGTAACACTAACGCTTGTGTGTCACCTGACTCGTGTGCGTTCATAAGCTTTGTTTCTTCCACTATGCAGAACCCATATTGAAACGATAGCTTTGCTATTGCATTTTGCATTAAATTAAAAAATAATAATATATTGAACACTCCAGGGCCACTTTATTAGGTACATCTTGCTGGTTCTATCAGACACATGACCCAGGACAAGATGTCAGAAACACATCTGTGGTCAGCAACAACAATGAGGTAGACTGTGATGTTGAAACAATGCTCAGTTGGTACTAATGAGCCAAAGAAAATATTTCCCACACCATTACACTACCACCAGCAGCATCAAATGATGAAATACAGCAGGATAGACTCATGCGTTCATGTTTTTGCATCAGCTTCCAACCCCACCATCTGAATGTCACAGAGGAAATCAAGACTCGCTGAACCTGGCAACCTTTTTCCAATCTGTTATTGCCAATTCTGCTGAGTCTGTGTAAATATACCCCTCAGTTTCCCATTATTAGCTGATAAGAGTGGCAGCCTGTGTGTTTTTCTGCTGTTGTAGCCCACCTGTGTAAAAGTTTCATATGTAGGTTCAGATAAAGCCATCAACATACTTGGGTGTAACACCTGATTGTTTGTACTAATGTGGAATTTCCATCATCTTAAAGCAATCTCCTCAGAAAAAGACATATTTGTCCACACAGATGCACCTTACTGGATGTTTTCGAACCATTTTCTGTGAAGTTGAGAGATGGTTATGTGTGAAAACCCAAGACCAGCCCACAGGTCACCAACACCAAAACCAGTGTGTATATGCAAGCAATGTCTTTGAATAAACACTGATAACACAATGTTTGTCAGTCATTAAGTATTTATGTTAGGCAAAAAGAACATTTTAAATTTTCACATTTTTTTCCCAAATACCCTTTAAAGGAAACATTTCAAAAAATGCAAATCTGAAAAGTGGTGCTGCTCGTTTGCTATTGTTCTCAAACATATATTAGAAGTCTTTAAAGAAAAGCTGTCCTGAAGTTAAATTAAGATAATTATTGACATCGAGTTTAATTTTGGGGTATCAGAGTAAAGAAGACTTAAGTTTTGTTTTGTAAAAATGTTCTGAAAATGATGTTTTTATTCAACTTTGCAATAATGCACCACTAAAGTCCAGAGAAGGTACATTTTGTTCGTTTTGAAAAAAAAAAAAAAAAAAAATCAAGCGATATGAATAATGAATAATTTCCACAACCTTTCCTTGTGGAAATAGAGTGGAAAGGGAACAGACAACACTCTGTCGGTAGAACAGTAACGTGCACTACGATACGATATTACTGGGTATGATGGTAACTGACACCTTTTTAGAGTAAGTATTAGAACTGTACACAAAAGAAGAGATGAAATAAGAAACCAATAACAAACTGGGTAAATCTTACCTCTGTTTTTAAAATGCACTATTGGATTCAGAATCTCAGTACGTATACCCTTCTTGTGCACAAACTGGATATGCATGGCTTGCGTTGTGCAATCTATGTCCACAGATTGGAAAACAGTTTCTTCCTGCTAAGAACAAGGAAGTGGGCCAGTGTGTGCAGGGCCTTGGGGCAGCATGTGGGACACTGATGTTTTGCCCAAAGGTGTGGATTCTCTTAAACCGTGCCGACTGCTGAGTTGTCAAAGTAAGATGATGTAAAAAAATAATAATAAGGAAGAAAATAGCTCAATATTACTCCTTGGACTTTAAGAAAATCCCTCTGTTATACAAGCATTATTACAAAACAAGGTTAATTTTACTTTCACTTTCTAAATGATTACTCTTGATCCAACAGCAAGAGAAAAACAAGACTTTAAAAATGAATATTGTACCATGGAGAAAATAACACACTGGTAATAAATGCCTTCTATCTTTCAGCTCTTTTGTGTACACTATTCTCTTTAAGTCTTAAGGAACAGCAAGCTGTTAGTATGACAAGATAATGTGATTTCTTGGATGTATAAAATAAAAGGCATATTTGAATGTCCTCTTAATTGTCTTCACCTCCCTGTGCACTTTTAAGGTAAGAATCTACAACATAGTGGAATTAACAACCTCAAGTCAAAGATATTTTTAGTGTTAGTATCAGATAACGACTAACCGCTCATTTTCTTCAGTCTTAATTTTAGCTGTTACAACCACACCTCTGAAATATGGAGTCCTTAGCCTCAACCGTTGAAAATAATTTGCAAACTACTTCTAAATGAACTGCGTTTAGAAACCACAAGCATAATAATACAGTTTTCAAATGAAGATTTCATTTTGTAAAAGAAAAAAGGATATCAAAACCAACCTTTCCTTGTGTGAAAATATAAGTGGGACTGATATTTGTCAATGTGGAAATGGTTACAAAGTCATTTTTGCAGCTCTAAAGCGTGAGACTCCAACAAACCACAGTGAGAGTTGTTTTTCACAAATGAAATAAAAAAACAAACCTGGATCAGTAGTGAACCTTCCTGGGAGCGGCTGGCCTACAAAATTACACGTCATCCAGGACGTGTCTAAAGAACCCAGAACAACATCTAAAGCGCCACAGGCACCACTTGCCTCAGTTTGGTTCAAAGTTCATAACTGAACAATGAAAAGACTGGGCAAAAAATGGTACATATGGGGCCAAGACCACTGCTGAATGTGATCGATAAGACTATTGGGGAAGAAAACTGTGTTGGGAACAACCGTAATGTTTTCGAAAGGTGTGCGTCCCGTTACATCACATGTAAAACTACCACAGTATCTCAGAGAAAGAAGCTCATAGTCAGCGGTACTAAAAGTGGGAATGCACCTATACGCGCAGCACCGCGTATGGGTGCTGCGCTAGAGAGAGTGCCAAAACAAAATTATTTCTAAGTATTTTCTCTGTTTAAAAATAGAGAAAATACTATTCTCTAGTATTGTGCATGTGTAAATGGTGTGATCAATAACAGAGACACAGACCGATTAGCCGCCCCTCCGCTCCTTCACCTTCACACATTCAAGTGCGCTTTTTGATGTTTTTTTTATTTTTATTTCTTTTTAATCACATTGTCATCTGATGACAGGGAACTACACATGGGAAGAAAGAAAAGAAAGAGAAGGGAGAATGACAGGAATGTTGTAAGGATGAAAAAGAGCTTTTGCAAGTGTTTTAAAGACAGTCGGTAAGTTATGTCAGTCCATGAAGAGGAAGCTAGTATTCAGGTAAGCTACTAGTAAAATGACAGGACAATGTGGTCCTGCAACTGTGTGCTGTAGTTACAATATAGCAGATTATGCTAAGGAAAATAAAGAAACTTGTTTGTGGTTATTTTGCTGTTCTGACAATCGCCAACAGTAGCGCCTCTAATGTGCCAGCGTGCGCCTCGGAAAGTATCGTTTCAGTCAAACATAGAGGTGGCATTGAGATAATTTGGGGTATTGTTGTTTAGGACCTAAACAACTTGGTGAATTCAACTCTCTACCAGAAAACCCTGGTAGAGTTTAATTCAATGAGCACAATGATCTTAAGCACACCAGCAACCTCTGAATTGCCATAAATTTAAACAAATACAAATTTAAGGCCTTATAAAAGTTTTGCCTTAAATATGATCGAGACGGTGCTGCATAATTGAAACTAAAAGGCTGAAAAGGCATTTTTAGATCCACTGACAGCAACTTTAAGTGATTTTCTATAACGTGTTTTATGCCTGAAAACCCTCCAACGTTGTTAAATTGAAAACAATTCCTCAAAACAGTAAGCAAATACTAATCCCTTGATAAATCAAGTCATCATTGGAAAGTTGTGTTTTACTAAATTTATTTTTGTTTTTTTCTATTTGAACTTTCATTATCTGCATCATCTGAGCCAGTAATCCAATTCTGACATTTTTGCCATTTAAAACTAAATGGTGCAACTTGCGTGTTACTTGAAGATGTTGTGACATTTAATTGTACACCTGACACTACTAATCTACAGGCACATCGACTGAAAGAAAAATCCGACCTTGAACCCGATTTCAGTACAGTTTTGGTAAACCATAAATCCTCACAGGGTGATGACCATGTCGTTGCTTTGCTGTTTTGATTGCTGAAATGGTGTCCGTCACAGGACCATGCTCCATTTTGTACTCGACTGAAACATGTTTTTTATATCCAACTTGGCAACCAACTATTTTAAATAATTTTCTATCATCTAATGATAGGAAATGTGATACTGTGCATTAAATATTTTATCAGCAGAAGGTCACTTAAGAGTTGTTTTGTTTCAATCTGCGTTTGAATATAATCTGCCATATTTTATAAGAGTGGATTGGTCCAGACAGGGATCATAACAAAAATAAATGGTTTTCAGACAAAACATAACAAATAAATAAATGAGATATGATGGAACATTTGACCATTTTTAAGAATATTTATTTTCCCTATGCATGATTAACTAAAATTAAAAATAAAACTGCATTCAGTATGTTTTAAATCTTGAATTCAAAGTGGTTTGTTTACAAATACAAAATGGAAGTAAAAAGGTATGTATGGCAATGCCTAGGTATGATTTAGGGGTAGGAATTGTAAAACAGGGGAAGTGACCTGAAGTCATTCACGCATGACACAAGAAAGTAGCAGTTCTTATAAACATCATCTTGCTGATTAAGACCAAACAAAATCTTAGTATTTCATTACAGCTGCACAAAAAAAAAAAAACAACAAAAAAAAAACACAATCCAAAGCTTGGTTTGGCTTGAATTGCAACTATTCTTTTGATTTTTTTTAAGCACAAATTACTTTTTCAAGCTCCATTTCAATTGTCTGAACTAAGTTCTTAACAAAGCTTAGGGGAAGATATGTAACCCAGTTGGGGCTGAAATGATACAGAGATTACTCATAACTTCATAGGTGGGGTTTACAGTTATTACTCATCAGTCGGTCTTACCCTGCTTCGGATTTACATATCTCTGTCTTACTCATCTTCTCCTGAGCTCTTAAAATGGTTCAACTTGAAGTTGTACCCCAGGAACTGTAATGTCGAGAGGCAGAATGCTAAGAACAAGAAGCTAGAAAGTAATCCCACAACCACTTCTACCAATGAACAAAACTGAAGTACGTCTCTTTATTTTACAGCAGCTATGCATCAGCTTTGTTATCAGTAATGCAACTGGCTGATATTTTTTTAAAACAACCACATAAAATGTCCCTAATCCGCTAATTACATCTCGGTAATATTGAAAAAGATTTTTTTTTTAAATCAAAACTCTTGCAGTTTACCAACAAAGCATTGCAAAGTGCTTGCTGTCCTGTCCCTGCAGTAGCCCGTTAACCAACCTGAGCAAATCAAGAAAGTCAAATGAAAGTAGAAAACTGTCCTGTGGTCTAACAACTGAAAATGTGAAAGTGTTTATGGAAATTATGGACTACACTTATTCCAGGCTGAAGGTCGGCATCTTACTTTGAGATTGAACATGGATTTTGGAAAGAAAACAAAACTGGGCAGTTTACTTTTTCTCAAAGAAAGAAAATAAAGAGGGAAATCTGAAAGGTGTGGCATGTGTGTCCAAAGGTCTTCAAAAGTCGCCTAACTGGTTAATTAGCGTTCACCTGTGCATAAATTAATCTAAGTATGAATCCAGTTGTCCGGTGAAGGCCTCAGAGGTTTGCTAGAGAACATTAACAGGATCAAACAGGATCATAAAGAAAAACTAACACAGCAGACCAACAGGTCAGGGAGAAAGTCGCAGAAAGGTTTAAAGAAGAGTTAGGTTCACAACACTTTGCAGCTTTAGCAGCAAATAAAATGCAAACTATATTTTATTCAATTTTTGTTTGTGAGATAAAAATTATGTGCTACATTTTGCTGGTCTATCACATAAAAGTTTGTGGCTTCAACGTCACGTGTTCAGAGAAAGAACCACAAATGTCATGCATTGCGAAACTGTTGCCTAAACACTACTAAAAACCAAAATGAACAAAGAGCAGGAAAATTATATACAAATGATGTTTTTGTTAGTGACATTATGAAAGAACTCAACAATTTTGGAAGTCCAGTTGTATTTCACAGAAACCTGAAGTTTGTGAAGAAGACATGAAACAGGACTGCTTCAAAACTGACTTACCAAACCTCAACACGCATAACTTTTTAAGTGTGACAATTATAAAACGTGTGGAAGAACCTGTGAGGTCTTACCTTGATAGAACAAGAAACAAGGAGTTTATTTTTAATGTGATCAGCCAATCCTCATCGGCTTTAGTGTTTGCAGGCTGGCACACACCAGAGAGGATATCTGGAGAAAGACAAAACAATGCATACCGACACAGACAATTATGCAGGGTAAATTAGACTAAAGTGGGTCAAATCGTCGCTTTGCCAAGTCATGTCTTCATTTTACAAATAATAAAAAGAAGCAACTTTAGATATAAAATGTTTCTCTAAACTAGCGTCTTGAACTCTTGTTCTTGTTGGCATCTGTTCTTTGTGATTTACAGTCTTTGCTGGAACAAATCTGATTAAAATGACTGGGCCATTAACAGGTTTCTTCACGACTTGACAACCTGCTGAGGAATCATTTCAATCATTTCAAAATGGAGTTTGCTCTCCAATTTCATTTAATTAGCAATTGGATAAAAGCCCTTTGCTTTGGCCTTAAAGTGAAAAACATGAGCCACACTTACTTTTAGAAATTCAACAGGTTCGGCTACAGGCTTTTCGGTCTGATATTTTGACATTTAATCTTGAGAATTAATGTATTCTTCTTGTTTTATACTGCTAGAGACTATATGTAGCCACTGGTAAATTTACTTGGACCTTAGTATCTATGTTGATAAAGGTTTATCAATTAAATAAATGACGTATTAATCCCATATTTACATTTTGCACAGCTTCTTTTCCAAACATTCATGCCCTTTTAAAGCATTTCTTATAATTATTCATTTTCCTGTCAAGTCATTATCAAATACAGGTCACTAGAGTCAATAAACCTTAAAAAGACATTATTATTCCTGTGTACATTGCGTTTTACCTACAAATAGATCACCGGAGTGATCAGAGAGCCAGACGTATCATCACACCAACGCCGCCTGTTGTTGAATTTCTTACGCTGTTTAAATCTTTTAGACTATTTCATGTTGCCTGACAGGTTCTGTTTCAAGAAATGTCTGGATTCTACTGGCTTGGCAGTAATAAGGCCTGAGTGTAGCTCATAGACTTGAAGAAAAAAATATGAATGACTGTTGATTCATAATATAAAATTAAGGCAATTAGTTTTTCACAAAGGACCAATAAGGTTCAGCTGACGCTTTCCCCCTCTAATCAATGGAATCATGATTCAGAAAGTTGTTTTTAGTGTTTACTCTGGTTATACCTTTCTGAGATCAGATCAGTTAAAGCACTTAACAAAAAAAACAAAAAAAAATTGCAGATTCATCTATGCATTACATGTATATCTGCTTGTGCTATGAATTCACAAATGTTTAATAACAGAATGCCAATAAAGACATGCTGTAAAGGATGACATCTATATTTTAAGTGTTTGCTTTAAACGTATTAAAATATATGATTCTGTTCATCCTCAAAGTATCTCCGATTACATAAAAGGCCTTTGACCCACAATGTAGTTGTCAAAGACGTTTCTGCTTAGTGACCAATATGCCGAAGCTCGCAGAGAGTGATGGGAATATGATGACATTGGAAAAGAAAGAGAAGCACAAGGTGGCGTTGCTATGATCTGTTTTCTTAATATAGTGCCGTTCAACATAAACAGAATTTAAATACAAATGTACAGTGTGACAAACTTCCTCAAAGCAATGTATGTCAGGCATAGATAATAAAGAAACAACTACTCTATCAATAATGTAAAAACTAAATAGAAACAATGAAACAAGTCATTGTTTCAAATGTAAGCTGGAGTACGTGATGTACATTGATGTAGAAAGAGTCAAATTTGATCTTCAGTTTCTACACTCCAAAGCGTATGTTGTTCTATGATGTACTTTAAGTATGTGTGCTGGGGGGAGGAGGGGAACAACTTTTTCTCCTAGAATATAAACGATTGTTTAAATCTGCAAACATGAGTAATTGTGGCTGTAAGTTAAAACATCTTTTTGTGGTTAATAATGGCAACACAAGCTAGTTTTGAGCATATTATGATCAACATCTCACAATAAATCAGGTAAACTCACTTAAAGCAGCCTGTGGAAGGGATGGGCATTAACATTTACAATGAAATCAACTATCTCATCACAGTGAATTTATTTATTTGCATACTTTGTATGTGAATTTATTCACATATTTTCACGTCAGACTGGTATTTAAACTATACATCCACGGCGCGTCGAAAATAAACTAAACATTTATAAGGGTTACATAGAGAAATGTCTCCATTGGCAACGAGCAGGTGCAAATGGGGTAGCTAGCGGGTAGCAGCTAGAGGACACAAACAAGAGGCAGCATTTTTAGCTAACGTTGCTCCTGTACTTTTTTACTACATTTGTAACATCACAAACTATACTATCTATATGAATTCTCTTTAAACCCCAATAAAAACTAACAACCAACATCTGGCGGAGTTATATTTGTCAAAAAGGATGTATGTTTGAGTAGTCCTGTACTATAAATAAGCTCCATTCAGAGTACCACTGGGGCTGGTACTTCACAGCAGCGGTGGCTAACTGTTACATTAGCCTGAAGCCAGCCATGGCCAGCATTAGCGAGGAAGCTGCCAGAAGCCTGACAGCACAGCGGCGGTCACGGAACGACGACAGCCGAGGACTTACCGAGGCCCTGGGTACTGGAGCTCTAAATGTGTCCCCAGGTCGGTGAACAGCAACTGGATGCACGGGGTGAATGACAAAGAGGACGGTGGGAGAGAAACGAATGCAGTGTTCAGCTTCTAAGGAGGTCTTCTCCTGGTGCTTCCATGTCTGTTTACCAGATTGCATTCTGGGACAGGGACGTCACTGGTGATGTGTCAGTCGCGAGCGAGTCAAGTCACTGTGCCGGCTCTTTTTTGTGAACGATGGAAATACAAAACCTGAGTGAAGATAATATTTAGTGCATTATGTGTGTGTATTGTTGATCTTTTTTAACAGTATGATATTAGTTGTAATCCTTACAGTGCAATTTGTTTGAATTGTCAGAAGAAGTACTAATGGCTCTTACATGAGTGCTGCTCAATTCAAATTCCTTCTTCTATGCCTTGTATTTTAAAGAATTTGTGGAACAGTTTGGCCATTCATTATATTGTAGGTTTCACCTTTGTCTTAAGTTATCTTAGTAGTATTATAAGAATGTTTTATACATAGCACAGATTGAATAACTTTAATAGCATAAAAGCTGTAAATTTCTCTGTTTAACCTAGTTTAGATTTGATAAGTCTAATTATGAGACAAAGGTGATCACAGATTTCTTGGAAACTGTGAAACAATAGTTTCATTTAGTACTGAATGGGATTTTTACTATTATTTTTATTTAACCATGAAGGGCTTGTTGAGATTTAAAATTTAATTTACAAGAGAGACCAGAAATGTTGACACATATAAAATCTTCAATGTTGTTATGCCATTTTCTTTACAATTATAAAAACAAACAACATGACATGAATTGACATGACAATAAGCAGTTCAAAAATCTTGAATCTGGATTAGTTTTTTGTAACACAGACACACTGCATGCTAAGTAAAGTGTCATTTCCCAAGCAAATGCTGAAAGAATATATAATTTCTGAGTTCTGAGTTCTAAAATCTACTTGAGCTCCTCTCCGGTCAACTGCAACTCCACATGAGTTTTGCACTTTTCTCATGAAATAAAACCCATTTGATGGACTTTCAGAAGCCAGCCGTTCAAGCAGGTCACATCCTGGGATGTCACAGAGCCAGTGAATGATTCTACATCTTCCAAAATTGTTTTCCATTATGTGTCCATCCTGCCAAGGAGAGTATATCCTAGCATAAAGTGGAACCTCTGTTATTGAACATGAAGCTAATTTATAAAAAAAATAATAAATGAAGTCAATGCATTTACATTAACAGTACAAAGATGAATTTATAATAACAGTTAAAACCAGACATGAATGCAGTGTAATAAATACATTACTATCTTTCTGTAGAAGAAATTAACATGGATGAGAACCCTAAAAATGACTTACTGCTTATACGTTAAGACCAAACATGGTTGCTGTAGTTAGGAAATAGATTACTTTGTACTACTTTAAATACTGGCAATATCTTACAAATGTGTACATTTACATACTAGAAAAGTATCAACGTCACACTTAAATGAATAATTATGAAAGCTAAAAGCTGTATTAAATGGAGATTAGATTGGAAGCTAAATGGTTGTTGACAATGAATTGAGTAAATGATCCGGATCTTATAAAAGAGTTCTATCGTCCATTAGACGTCAGTGCGCGAGGACGTGAAGTGCACGAGCATTATCGTTTGGTCTTTTTTGTCTGCAATAAAAATACACAGACATAAATTACTGAGCAGAATAAAGTAAAAATAATTCAGATTAAAACATGAGACAACAATAAATAGGGATTATAATACAGTGAAAAAGTGTTTTCCCCATCACATTTTTTTTCTAGTTTTTGCTAGAAAAATTAGAAATCTTCGTCACACTTAAATCTTCGCCGAGTTGCTTATGCAATCCACAGAAGAAAGGCTCAACTTCTGCTTGTGAAAATTTCTGTGATATTAGGATGTTAAACGATAAGAGCACTACCTATCTTGGATGTTGTTTTGGCTTATTAAACTGTAGTAAAACTCTAAACGCCCAGAGTAGGAGGATTTAATCATCAATTGTATCATATTTTGCAGGTTGTAAGTCAAAATGTTCTCGTGAAATTACAATTGTAGTAAAACTATTATTTTTATTAATGATATATTGTCGTTTCACTGCCTTTTACCAAAATAGCCAAACTACAATGAGAAACAATAAAATATACCTAAACCTCGCTTCCAAATAAACAGCTCATTCTTTATTTACAAAAGGAATTAAAGTAATTGAAAATATTAGTTTTAAGCTTACTAAAAGGCAAATGCATTGTGAATACGATTACAACCCAAAGAAGAATACTATTACATCCACGATATTCAAACTTTTACAGCTCAAACATCCCAAGCAGCAGCTCCTTTTACCACCAGAGGTGGCAGTATGGGCTAAAAACGTGTCTGTAAGCAGAAGAAGAACATCCATAACACCATGGGGGCTGTTACTGATGGTAAGTAATTGTGCGATTTATTCGTTTTATCTTTTAGTTAAAACTCATTTTCTATTACCGTCTTCTCAATTCTGTAAAGAATCAACATATAATAGCGGTTTAATTATCAACAACCATTAAATTCCACACAAAAAGTCGTCTTTACCAGAACAGCTAACATGCTAACAGTTAGCCAAGTCAGTAAGTAGCCTCCTAGTAGTACACCTTTAAGCGTGCTCACTTACCTCCCTGGTCTGTGTCACAGATGAAGTTATAAGAAAACGACTTCTCATTGACGGTGACGGAGCTGGAGATGACCGCAGAATCAACCTGCTGTTGAAGAGTTTCACTAAATGGTGCCACTCTCCTGGGAGCCCGGAGGAAGGGTGAGCGAGTTTATACACTAGTCTGGAACCCGGTGTGTTGGTTCATTAAATTAAATCTTTTCTTGAATTGCTACGTATGTGATATATTTAATGCTAAGCACAAGTTTGGATGAATTGTAGTAGTGCTCTGTATCTACAAAGTTTCTCAAAAAATTTAAAGTAATAGAAAAGGAAATATGATGTGGAAAGATGGTTTGTACTTTCAGAGCTTATCATCTGTCCCATATGTATTTTTCCTTCCGTCTGTTTTAATCTATCCAGGCAGACCAGAGTAGAAATATAATTCATACATTTATAGTGAGATTTCTTATTAAAACGGGCCAAGAAGGACAGAGATGTTTGCAAATTTGCTGCAGGATTTTAAAACACATTCACAGAAATCTTGTTTTTTGGAGCTCAACTGTTTTCTGTGTGTGCAGGTTTACCCAGTATCAGAGGATGCTGGGAACTCTGGCTCAGTGTGAGTTTTCTATGGGGAAAACGTTGATGGTTTACGACATGAATCTTCGGGAAATGGAGAATTACGAGAAGATTTACTCAAACATAGGTAGGAACTGTTTCTATCTATCTGAGTCTCTAATATCGATATCTTTTGGCAAATAATTAAGTAAAAATGTTTGTGGTTGTTTGTTTTGTACATTCAAGAGCAAAACATCACGTCCGCTCATGACAAGATTGCAGAGTGCAAAAAAGAAATACAGAGGGCGAAGAGAATACGAAAAAATCGACAAGGTAAAGTTCCGTGATGTTTGGTACATTTACAAAATCTGGCAAATTACTGATGAGCTTTTAAATGTCATACAAGTAAAGGTCAAAGTATTTTTTTATTGGGATTTTATGTGGTTGAAAAAGTTTTGCATAACTGTGATGTGGAACCAAAACAAAAAAAAGTTTTCTGTCTCATCTGACCCAACCACATTCTTCCACCAGTCACTATATTCTTCTAGGGAAATACATTTCTATTATTTATATTTAGTTGTTTTCGATTATCTGAATATTGTAAACGTTTGCATGCGTTCTTCCAGAATATGATGCTTTGGCAAAGATAATCCAGCAGCATCCGGACCGGCATGAGACCCTCAAGTAAGCCAGCATTTTATAATCCACACCATCTTTTGTTTTTTAGATTTTTTCCCCCTTTTTTTTCTAATTAATGTTTTCCTTTGTTTACTTAAAGGCAGCTGGAGGCATTAGACAAAGAACTCCAACATCTCTCTCACATTAAGGAGAATGTGGATGCAAAGGTAAAGAAAATTAATTCATTCTCTCTTCTGTTTAGACGTAAGTTTTGCTTTCTTTTTTTTTGACACCCGTCTTCTGTTCAGTTGGAGTTGAGGAAGAAGCAGTTCCATGTTCTTCTCACCACCATTCAGGAGCTACAGCAGACACTTGAGAGTAAGGATTTTTTTTCTCTCTAGTGGCACTTAAACTTTAAACTGTAATATATGAAAACCAAAGCCCTCTCTTCATTGCTTATCATTACTTTTCCCAGATGACGAGAAATCAGACAATGACGACCAAAGTCAGGAGAGCCCTGCGCAGAATGGAGAATGAAATCTTTCTAGATTTTTAACGGAACTGATTTTAAGAATTCTTGTTTTGTATGTACTTTTTGAATAAACTTGACTTGCACATATGTGTTTCTGTGTGTAATTGATGCATTTGACATGTTTTTCTTTATTTTTTGCAACCCAAATAAAGATCAGAGTGATGTAAATATTATAGGAGCATAAATTAAGAGTAAAAAAGTTTGAATTTGCATTTTGGATATTTAAAGACCATGTTTGTTCACTAGTAACAATGAATAGGAGAGCATGTGTTCAGCTGCTTGCTTTAACGTTTAAGAACCTTTTTTATATTTGAGTCAAATGTCCACAAGGGTGCGCTGAAGTCCATTTTGAGTTCACTGCTGGGTTTGAGCAGTTACAGCAATGCATTACCTTCCATTAAACTTACAGTTTTTGCCATCATCAGTAAGACAAAAGGACTTAAATTGTTTAAAACTTTATTGAAAGTTATTCCTAAGACAGAATTCTGTCCAAGAAAATTTATACTAGGAAAAAAAAAAACATTTGTAATGCCTTCTGGGATGTTTTGGAATATATTAAGCAATAAACTACATCATATCACTTGTAGGTTCTTTGATGGATATTATGCAGTGCAAAAAATGAAAATGTCAAGTTTATAGGGAAGAATCTTACGCTACGCGTTTACAGCAAAAGATGTGCTCCTCCTGGACGGTGCTGCTTCTCCTAGAACTCCGCCAGGTATCTACGGGCCTCCATGAGGCGCTTTGTGCGACTCTGCAACGCATCCCTCTTGTTGCCGATGTCGTAGTCCTCCTTCAGTAGGAAGTCCACATTTTCCTTGTCCTGAAGCATCTGCAGCATTTCCCTCTGCAGCTGGATGGCGGACTGCTGCAGCATCTCGTAGCGGATCACCAGGGGGATCTGGTCGGCCAGGCGCATTCCCGCAATCTGCCACGACAAATGGGCAAAATGGTTTAAGACTATAAGAAACAAAAAAAACTCAACCTGAGGAATCACCCTGTGTAGCTTGAGTATGCAAAGTTAAACTTTTCTGTACAGAAATTAATCAAACTGTGTGGGATTAATAATTTCCTACCAGTTGAGTGATCTCAGTCAGTTAAGAATCAAGAGAGTTAAATTTCTCCGAATTAAGGTTAATTGAGTTTCAACCAATGATAATTACAGTTTAATTAAACAATAGAGAAAAATCACCAGGATAAAGCAGTAAACATTGTACTCATTAATACCCCAAGTCCTGTCAAGGTTAAGACATTACATAACAGCTTTTTATGGATGGATTTCTACCAAAGTAAGATCATTCATGGAAGGAAAACTTTCACTCATTCACATTCAGATATTGAGCATGGCATTTATCAGGGTAAAACAACACAAAGGATTTTGGGGATCCTCCAACATCAGTTGCATGTGAGAATTTGTTGTAGCAACATGAGACAGGAGTATTGAAAGTTATTTGGATGAAAAAAGAGAAGAAAAAAACATTTAAATGACATAAAATCTGAAGTAGTTGTGTGCACTGAACCTGTAATTTCAATCTTGCTTACTTTGTAGTATGATTTGAGATGCACCATCAGCTCTTGAAGTGTTGCATGGTTGTCCATGCAGAACACCGTGCTCCTTGATGAAAGGAGAGATGTGGTAGGAAGCTCCCAACCAATATCCCTATCCCTGATATTGATGGCCGCTTCCTCTTTCTCCTCTTCACTCTTGCTCTCAGTCAGACTGGTGCTGTAGGTCTTATCCTGGGAGTAAACCAGCAGCTCCATCTGAAACTGGGTCCTCAGCATCAGCTCAGCGGAGGATTCCTTTAGCTGCTTAATGGCCTCAATTTTTGCCTAAAAAGTAATCACTTCCATTAAAATGTTACCAAAACAGTGAAGCGAATTAAGAGAGCGGAAATACTATGACTTGAGCTGTAGTGCAGTTTTTCTCAATTTTAACTAAACTACTACCTTGGTTGTTTTCAAAAGATTGGGGAATCCTGTGAAGCTGTTATGGGCCAGCTGAATGAAGGTTTTCTTGATAGCATCTAGAAGAAACAGAAAATAAATGAAAAAGTTGCTTTACTTTTATTCCTCTGTGGTTGTGTTGGAAACATAAAACTGAGTAATACGTTTTGTGACGAAAACATGTAGCTAAATTTTCTTTCCTCTGTCTTTACATTCAACTTGAGCAGAAGTCTCTGTTTGCTCTAATCAACTTCCCTGTCTTGTTGAAGAATCACATCCAAGCAGCATAAATGAAGTCTATGTGATCCATAGACTTTGAGGCTAAAATATGATTTATAATTAGTCTGAAAGTGTAAGTTTTTTTCTATGTGATCTATTATAAGTCTACTTGTGGACCTATTTCAGTCAAGACTGATAAGTGTAAGCAAGATAGCAGATTAAGTTGGACTCAAACGCTGAATTTAAGCTTTTGAGTCCAACTTAAACTGTAACTTAAAAGATATAAACTTTTCCACTAGTTGAGCACCTTACAGTTTAGTTTTATTTTGTGAAAATAAGTTTGACTTTATTCGTAAATTATCCAGAAAATCTCTCATCTCCATCTTGAAAACTTAGTAAACTTTAGATAAAAACGCAACCAGAAAAATACAAATATGCAAACACGATGTCATATGTAACATTATTCAATTTTAGCGCAGAAAACAGAAAAAAAACCCAGTTTTTTTCCTACACAGTCATATTCAGCTACAATCAAGCTTCATTAAGGACAGAATTCTGATCAGCAGTAGAGATAAAAAAAATCATAATTCTACTAATAAAAAGGCTACATCACATATTTTTTACCCATACATATAGGAACACCAGTGCCTCCACATTAGATGTACACCTAGCCAAACATATCCAAGGACCAGGGCTGATATACTGCAGTTCTACTGATTCATGTTGTGACTGCAATATCACAACAACAAAAAGTTGTCTTTAAGTTTTGCCCTGTGCTTTCTGGCATCATTGCACAATTTACCGCTTTTCCTTTTTAGATTTAACACTGATTCAAGTCTACATAAAGTCTACCTCAGCATTGTAACTACCCTAAAAGAAGTGCCTCCAATCACCTCCGACATCCTTAAGCTTCCTGATGGCTGGTTCCTCCAGCTGTCTGATCTGCTCCTTCACCATCACCTCAAAGGTCTTGTAGTTGATGAAGCCTGGTAGCTCTCTTCCACGGTACCGCTCCTCGTATTCCTCCACCTCCCCTTCAATTTTCCTGTTAACTGCACCACAATGGACACGTCACACACGCATTGACGCACCGCTGGATCCCTGCTTAGACAACAACAAAAACGAAAACGCTCACAGTTTTCTCCTGAGTTGTCCAGGTGCGCCTTCCAATTCCCAAACTCTCTCCTAAGCACGGTGAAGACGTTCAGTCTCTCTCCGCACTTCAGCTCCTCCCCTGTGGTCAGACTGATGGCATCCTGGGTGAACGCTGTCACTTTCTGTAGCGTTACAGGGATTTAAAGGTTTTGTTGGAAGGATAATTTCACAACCAAGCGTTAGTCACAGTGTTGGGAGCTCACATCAATCAGGAAGACGAGTCTCTCCGCCGCATCGGATGGAGGTCCATTACCGTACCGGTCGAGCTCCATCTGAGTCTGCTTCAGCTTCTCGTCAATCTGCTCTTCCAGTCTTGGGAGAGATTTCTGTAAAGTCAAACTTCCAACCATTAAAAAACTAAAACATTCACTGAGGAGCTAACATCGAGGTTAATGCCTCACCTCGATGTGATGCACCAGCTCAATAGTAAGTTTCTCCGCCAGAATGGGAATGGTTGCAAGTTCTTTGTTGTACAAAGTGCTGCAGAAAGAATTTTAAAAAATAAAACATTTTGCAATATACAAAGTCTACCTGGTGGCACAAGAAGAATAAACTTACTGGAAATGGGGGTGATTTTTAAAGAATTCTTTCTCTCTCTCAATGGCTTCAGTCAGAGACACCTTCTCTGTTATTTCCTTCTGGCCTCTGCATTTGACGATCATGTAGCCTTTCTTCAGCTGGATGACTTCGTTGTTGACTATTTCCACCACCGTCTCTTCTGTGCCTTTGTCCACCAAGTCAGGTTTGGTCAAAATACCTGAGAGCAAGAGATTTCATACGTTTTTAACTACTTAACTTAGAGCCAGGTGGTCATTTTACTCAATAATTTCTATTTACCTAAAGTCCTCTCTCCATCAGGATCGACCTGTTGAGCCATCTTTAAAGCCTCTGTGGTCGCGATGTCCACATTGGATGGAACCACCACCAAACTGATGGTTTCTTGTTTTCTAATAAACTTGTCGATAAGTCGCTTTATCTGAAATGTTCCACATATATTGCCTAAGATTTACAGTATAATAAATGCTACATGGCAACACACTAGGTCAAGGTGATCTAAACCCCAAGCTTACAAGCAGGAAAACTGCTCTCCACCTGCAGCTCTACTGTTAGGTTGGGGAAAGATCGTCACGAAATGTCTGAATTTGAAGCCTTTTCAGTCACCTTAATGTAACACTCTTTGAACAATTTACTAGGAAAGAAGCAGATTTTGAAGAAACATCAACAATGCTGACCTGATCGCCGATGTTCTCTGGTTGTCCCTTTACAGCCACCCTGGCGATGCCAGGAAGGTCGATGAGAGTCAGGTCCGGTACATCAGGGGAAGCAATTTCCAGAGTGATGAGGTCATCGCAAATCCCCACGCCGACTCCGGCCATTTCATCCTGTGCTGGAGAGAGGAAACAAAGGTGGTCATCCTGGTGAGTGAAGCATACAATGTAAAGAAATTAGTTTAATACTTTTACCAGTGCATGAAGAATGTTTTGTACCTTCTCTGATTTTTTTCTCCACAATTGCAGGATCATTTAGCTCCTCCTCAAATTCTTGGTAACTAATCTTTCCATACCAATCCTGGCCTTCTTTCCTTCTCTTCATCTTCAGCTCGAGAGGACATCTTGTGACTATGCCTGAATTAAAGATGAGTCAAAGATAAGACAAGTTAAGGCACATCCAGTGAGGTTTGTGACTGCTTGGCTAACATAGCTTAAATCACACTGCAGCTAAAACTAGAAGTTCACATACACAAAATACAAAAAAACAAAACAAAAAAAACCCCACATACACATTTTATCAAAAAGCCAGATTGCAGTTTAAAAATGCTCACAGGTCCAAATACCTTCATTTTTGGAGGCATGTCCTGAAACTAAAGTGGAACTGTTTGGCCAAAATGGCCACTGCTTCATATGGAGGAAAAATGGGGATATAAATCTGAGAACATCACCCAGGAGGGGGAAGTCTGCATCATGCTGTGAGGTTGTTTTGCAGCAAGAGGAACTGGTGCACTACATGAAATAGATGGCATCATCTATTTTATGAAGTAAAACAGATGGTGTCCAACTATGCATTGTTATGTTATGGGGAAATATTGAAGCAACATCTTAAAACATCAGTCAGAAAGATAAGACTAAATGGTCTTCCAAATGGACAATGACCTTAAGTATACAGCCCAAGTGGTTATAAAGTGGCTTAAAAGTGTGTGTGACATCTATAGAACCTGATCTCAGTTCTATAGAGCATTTATGGACAGATCTGAAGAGGTGTGTGAGTGAGACCAGACATATTCTTTACCTCATTCTTGTAGCATTTAGTAAATAGAAATCATTTTCTAGTTCTAGCTTACCTAAAACAAGAGAGGCTTGGTCTGATTTAACTTCAGATAGTGTGTGTGTGTGTGTGTGGGGGGGGGGGAGCTAGGCAGATATACTGACAAACTGGAATATAACAGACTTTTGTTAAGATAACTCAGTATATCTTGTTTTGTGAATTACTTTTTGGGCTGTAATACGATTTGAATATTTTTAAAACATTTTGACAAAACTACGATAATGTTAAAAATAATGTGATATGCAAAAAAAAAAGAAAAATATTTAATATTTTTTTAATATTTCATATTGTTTCACTAAAACCATAGTTTTATTTTGGCTAAAGACATTACATGACTTTTAATCACCCACCGCTTCCTCTTGGCAGAGCCACCCCAGACAGCGCCTCCAGCACCGAACTCTTCCCAGAGCTCTGGTCCCCTATCACGGCTATGGCAGGCAGCGCCAGGTCCTTCTCCACTCCCAGAGAGCGGAGGGAGTCGATCAGGTCGATGCAGGGACGCACCTTCTCCTCGTAGTGTTGATTCAATGTAGTCATTGCTTCCGATTTAAAATAAGACGATTAAACCCGAAAGACAGTTCTGCAGCTGAGAGCAGTTTTGTGTGCTGCCTGTTTGAAAGACAGAGAGCACTAGAAACAAAACCTGTCTCCGGATTTTTAAGTTTCGTTTCCCAGCATCGCAGGACATCCAGCAAGAGCCATGACGAAGGAAGCTGCTGCGGTCCGGTTGAAACCTTTTATTTATTTATTTTAATTTTTTTCCTGTCTGTGTTTTAGTTTCGTTTCTTCCCCGAGTCATTTCTACTGCAGATGGCAGGTAAACGAAACTTAGCCACACAAAATAGAGATCATTTTACATTTTCATCACAATAAAGGGTGGTACAATTACAATTAGTTTGAAGGAACTCGCCTCAATCTGTACCCTTACCTTCATCGTATTATTTAAATAAGAAAATTTGTGAACAGAATATTCATAACACCCATTTTATATTGTCACTTTGCCCCTAAATAGAGCAGAAAATTCAGTTTTATCCAAGGATGTACACTTTTTTCAGTTTAGTGTCTGGTGTCAGGAACAAACAGTTTTTGTTCCTGGCTAGGAACAAAAACCAGCAGTGCATAGTTGGATACAAAGTAATTTAGTGCTCTATTTTTAATTGGAAGTCAAAATTTTCATCCTTTATAAAAAAAAAGAGAGAGAGAAAAAAACTGACATCAAAATCCATAATGGGTGTTCAGCATTAAAAACAGCAACAGCAGCAGTTGAAAAAACATTTTATATTAGACACCTCATATTTTCAAGGTTAGGGACCACAGTCACCAGCGAACAGCTAAAATTCATGAGCAGGATTTCTGCAAATAAATTACTCACTTTTTATGACGGATCATTGATCCGTCATAAAAACCCTGCCGAATGTATAGAAAGAGTGTACATGAACAAACTTTTACATTATCAGTGCTCATTGGATATTTTCCATGAAAACAACATACATATTGATCTGATGTAAAAACAGATGGATGGCAAATGTTTTTGTTGTCCATTTTGTTTATTATTTCTTTAGTACATTAGAACAAAAAGCTTATATAAGTGATCTTAAATCTCCAAATGTGAGATAAAAACAAAGGAAAATGAATTGACAATATCTACATATTTGGGTTTTTTTCCACAAAAAAGCTACCAATTGACAGAAGCTAACCCTGTACATTTCAAAATAAAGCAGCTTCTTACGTTTCCTTCTGCTTAAGAATAAAAGCAAAACATTTAGATTATAGCAAAGATTTTAAATGACAAAAACCTTTCTTTTTGAAAGGTTGGACATTTCTACAAGTTCTATTTACATAAAATAAACCACACAAAAAACCTTGCGAGAACGTATTGCCAGTGTGCAAAACTTTCCCTAACTCTTGAAAAAGTAACGTTTTTGATTTCACGCAACACACTAAGCTTCCGTTGTGCTGAAGTCGTACATGTTCATGCTGAATTCACTTAGCACGATGCGTGCCTTGGAGAGACGCCTGATGGAGTTCTGCAGGCGGATTCTGTGGTCTTTTATGCCTCCGTCCTCCTGGAGCAGCAGCTCCATTTTCTCCTTGTCTTGAAGCATCTGCAGCATGTCTCTCTGCAGCTGAACGGCAGACTCCTGCAACATCTGGTACTGGATCACAAGGGGGATCTGGTCGGCCAGACGCTGACCAGCAATCTGTGGATGACGGAGGAGAGAGTAGAGGTGTAAGATGTGGCTCTGAAGCATCGTAGGAGCATGGCGTCCAGCTTCTTGGTCTGGCTTTACATAAGCTTCTCTTAGGAATGTGTTTTATGACTCAGACTTCTTCATGACAGTATAATTTTGAGATTTTTAATTTTTTAAATATTCTGTCTATTTTTATTCAAACAAAATGCAAAACCATATTATGAGTCAGGCCCATTACTTTCTTAATCGGACAAAAAAGAATAATGAAAACTCATTAAATCAATCATAATCATATAAATAAAACTGTAAGTAGCATTTTAATGGATACAAGCAATGTGAAAGTAACAATTTTGTTGTTGTCTGAAATGAAATGTCTGGTTTCAACAGCATGTAAAATGGTTTGATTAATTGCTAAATGCGCAGAAGTCTTCAGTAAATCTTACTTGGTAGTAGGATTTCAGGTGTCTCATCATCTCCTTCAGGTTGGCTCCAGTTTCGTTATTGATGGGGCTTTCTTCTCTCTTCCTCTTCCCCAACTTCTTGCTGTATCTGCAGTCCTGAGTGTAGACAATCAGCTCCATCTTAAACTGGGTCCGTAGCATGGACTCCGCCAAGGCTTCCTTGTCGTTACCAATGGCTTCGATCTTCATCTGAAACACACATGAGGTTTCCTGTAGACATGTTGTTCACTCCTCCATAAGGTAAAACAAAACTATTTAGAATTACTGGAACCTCTGCATAAATATGTAAAGAATTTACCATGCTAAAAACATTTTTAGCATGGTAAATTCATGCGACGCTCTTGTCAAACTTGATTCAACTCGATGTGTGCAAGGAATACACACTGGGAGCTCCAATTGCAGTTGCCAGTCAACAAAAAGAAATAGTATCCAAACCACTCCACCCTACATTCTTAAAAGTCATGTTAAATAGTCCAAACCTACAGTAACCAAGATACAAACTACTGCACCACAGTACATCAGAGACCTGCTTCAACCTTTCCAAGCCACTCAGGTCTTCTGCTTCTGTCCTGCTCAGAATCCAGAACCAAAGAACATGGAGAGGCAGCATTCACCTTCTACGCACCACAAAACTGGAACAAACTTCCAGAAAAATCCAAACCAGCTGAAACATCGAGGTCCTTTGAGTATAGACTAAAAACCAACCTGGTTAGAGTTGCTTTTGAACCATAATAGAGGAAACATTGACCAACATCTTGATTTGTAATGACAGCAATTGGCAAAACGTAATGTTTCCTGAATGTCTCAGTTGTTAACTGTGTGATGACTTTGGATGTTTGTGTTTTTATGATGTAAAGGACTTTGAACTGCCTTGTTGCTGAAATGTGCTATACAAATAAACTTAAGTGATTGATTATTGGTAGGATTATGATACAGTACACAGTAACGGAAAACTTCCTTATATGGCCCCAGCTGTCAAGACACTTGGTGTGTACTTAGGCGTGGGTGTGGGTGTATGATCTTTCGGTTGCAGGATCTTTGGCTGATTCGTATCTGGCTCTGTGCCTATTTTCCAACAGCTGATTACCTGCTGTGGATTTAAGGAACTATGAAACAACCACTGTGTCTGATGATCAGTCATTCTGGGGTCAAGCCATTGCGCCTCCCTTACCTTCTGAGTGGAAACTGTTTGATTCCTGTTTCTTTGCTCCTGTCTTCTCCTCAATCTCTCTGTGTCTTCCAGGTTAACGCTAACTCGTGGGTTTCCAATCCATTCTTTGGACCACACCACCAAATCTTGATTTGTCACATCTCCCATGAGACAAACAGGACAAGCCATATGCACACACACTCGTATGTAAGGACAATTTAGTTACCTATTAAATTAGCAGTCATATTTCTGGACTGTAGGAGGAGGAAGCCTAATACATAAAGAGAAACCACACATGCACAGGGAGAACATGCAAAATCCATGCAAAGTTCTTAGGTTGAGATTCAAACTCAGGACCACTTTGCTCCAAGACAACAGTACTAAAAAACGCAGCCCAACATCTGTTGAAGTAAAACATCTCCACTTTCATTGTCCTTCAGAATTCAAACCTCGCTGAACATTTTCAACCAGGAACCCCCCCCCCCCCCACATTTCTCAACATCAAGCCACCATTAAATGTTAAACCAACACTCCAAGACCATTCGTCCCTCACTTCTAGTTGGTATTTTCTCCAGACCTCGGCTGAACCCAGAGACCAAGGCTCCCTTTCTTCAGCACATTTATTTATTGTAGAAAAATTGTGTAATTACCAAACAAAAAAGATTAACTGGACACATAGCACCCCGAGGAGGCCTTTTGAGAATTTATCTATAACCCAAAGCTTCAACAGAAATCTATAAAGCTATCTGAAGTACATGTATGTTTACTGTTTAAGTTTTATTCCAGTTTTTAAATACACTTAACTGATCAAATTAAGATAATTTATTTGCAATGGTGTCTATATATTGAAATTTCTGATCTACGACATAAACAAGAACAACAGAAGACAATACCTTAGCAGTTCTGATAAGGTTAGGCAGGCCAACCAAGCTCCTCTGGGCCAATCCAAATAGCTCTTTCTTCACAAGTTCTTTGGATAAACAAAGCAGACAATAAGCTTAAAATTGTATGGAACGTCTGAGAACTTATTTGCAGTCCATTACAATAATCCTAATTTAATGAAGTGTTTACATTTGAATTTATGCAAGTTCAATTTCAGACCTTTCAAAACCTTTTAAAATGTTTTTTAACCAAAATTACCTATCAAAAAGAAGTATAAAAATTAATGGGACGAGTATTTTAACTTTATCTCCTTCTGTATTTAGTAAGTAGGTTACTAACAAAGTTTTTTTCCCTGTATTGAGATACTTCAAATATTAGAAATACAAATCAGCCTTGCTACACACTTCCCTATGATGAGCCAGTAACCTAGCAACAATGTTTTTATTTTAAACACACAAAACCAGTTTGATGAGCATAATCCTCCAGCTGATTGCTGGAGAAATACAATACGGAACACATAAGTCATGAGTATACTATACACCATGTTTCTCATTAACAACTCACAAAATGTACAGACGCCTCATTGTCTTTGTTCGATACAACACTATCAATTTGGTTTTTCGGGCAGAATGTGCCAGATGTCACAGATGCACAATAAAATTTATTTAACAACCATAGAAACATCTTAGCATATTTGTGGAGTAAAAATACCTGAACTTATTTGACTACATGCCATGCTGCATGCAACAAGGAAGTGTAGTAATTTACAGCGTAGTCAAAAGTGTCATTGTGACAACACTCAATTCAATCGAGCAAATTATAGAGCTGGAGAAGAGTCACTGAAACCGAATAGTCTGATCTTGTATTGGGACGATTGCAGATACACCAATCAGAATTTTGTGGCTGATATCCAATATCCTATTTTTGTTGATACTGACTTTATTTCATTTTTGACCTATTTCCTATATCAAGGTTCTTTGTTGCAAATTTAGATAGGGCTATGATCAATGAGTGTTGCTGGAAACACAAGTTAACCATCCTATGGCTCAAATATTTCTAAAAATAGCCAAACTGTGATGCTGTCAGTCAGTCAATTGTGTAGAACCAGTGGCTGTAAAAAGGGCACTTTGTAGGCATTGTCTGTGTCAGTAGTGGTAAAATATCTGTTTTAATCCCTTCAAAACTCTCTGTGTTAAACTTGACTGTATGAGAAGTTCTTTATAAAATCCCGAAAATAGCCAATGCTGAATGTTTTTCACTCAGTAGCAAAGTCCACATTTAAGGATGTTGCTATGTGAATTTCGTTTGGTGTATTGATTGACTGGACAAAGTCAATCACCATTATCCACTCAAGTCAGGCCAAGATGAAATTGACCGATTCCGGTCATTACCCAATTTCTCTGTGCATCTCCAGTGTTTGAACTCACTGGAACATCACAAAGAGCATACCTGTCACTTCCTTGAGTTTTATGATCGCAGGCTCCTCCAGCTCCTTGATCTGCTCCTTCACCATGGCTTCAAACGTCTTGTAGTTGATGAAGCCTGGGAGCTCTTTCCCGCGGTACTTGCGTTCATACTGAGCCACCTCCTTCTGAATATTCCAGTTGACTGCAAGAAAATCCAAAGTAAAATCACATCATGTAGTACCTGGAGCTCTACAATCAGAAAACAAAAGACCAGATTATCATTTAGAGATATTTTAATAGCTTGTGAATCACTTACACGTTGTTCCGGAGTTATCAATAATTGTTTTCCAAACAGCAAACTGTTGTCTGAGTATGGAGAAGACATTTTATGTCCTCCCCTTTGCTGAGGTAAATGGCATCCTGTGTGAATGCCGTCACCCTCTAAGATAAAACGATGGAATGAAAAAACTCAGATTTTGTAACACTTTTACTTCCAACATGTAAAAACTGACAGCCAGCCATTAAACTCACATCGATAAGGAAACCAAGTCTCTCAGTGCAATCAGATGGTGGTCCACAGCCCAACTTGTCCAACTTTGCCTGTGTCTCCTTCAGTTTAGTCTCCATCTGCTTTTCCAGTTCAGGTAGAGATCTCTGTAGATACGATTGGATGAGTTAAAATACCTAAATTCATTCAAAAGTAGCTATTTAACTTATTATGAGAGAAATATTGACCTGGATGTGATTCACAAGCTCCAGTGTGAGTTTCTCTGCTAGTTTAGGGACGGTGGCCAGACCGTCATATAACAGAGTCCTTCAGGACATATAAGAAAAGCAATGCTTTACATATTATTCTGCAGCCTAAATCAAGTTGTAAAATTCTCAAAATAAATACACTTACTGGAAATGCGAATGGTCATTAAAGAAGGTGTTCTCTCTCTCGATTGCTTCAGCAAGAGACAGATTATCTAAAATCTCCTGCTGGCCCCTGCATTTGACAATCATGTAGCCCTTCTTCAGAGGGACGACTTTATTGCGGACTGTTTTCACCACCATGTCCTCTGTGCCTTTGTCCACCAAGTCAGGCTTAGTCAGGATACCTGAGCGACAAGGGAATACTTAGACGCTGAGGGTTTTTTATGAGCTGTTAGGAGATGTTGTAAAATGATTTCTTTTTACCCAGAGTCCTCTCTCCAAACGGATCAACCTGCTTAGCCATTTGTAAAGCTTCTGTGGTCGCTATGTCCACATTGGATGGAACCACCACCAGACTGATGGTTTCTTGTTTTTTGATGTACATCTCGATGAGTCCCTTTATCTGAAATTTTCAGTCGAAATATTTTAAATGTGCTAAATGGTGACTACATGATAACAAATGTGATAAATTATCTGTATACAGAAACGTATACACTGCCAAACATCTAAATCCTTTTCACCCTATAAACACCGCCCCTGAGGAAATGTAAAAGATGCTGACCTGATCACCGATTCTCTCGTGCTGTCCATTCACAGCCACCCTGGCGATGCCAGGAAGATCGATGAGAGTCAGGTCAGGAACATTCGGGGAGCCAATTTCCAGAGAAATGAGTTCCTCGCTGATCCCATTTCCCTTTCCAGCCATTTTATTCTGTGCTGGTGAGCAAGAAAATAGGTGGATGTTCTCGTAAGTAAACCCAACAAGATCTCAGGACCTCATTTTCAGCAATGAACTTCTGAACAACAAAAGTATTGTACCTATTCTGATTTTTTTATCCACAGTTGCAGGATCATTTATCTCCTCCATATGATCTTGGTAACTAATCTTTCCATACCAATCCTGGCCTTCTTTCCTTTTCTTCATTTTCAGCTCGAGAGGACATCTTGTAACAATGCCTGGATCAGCGATGAGTCAACGACAAAAGAAAGGCAACATATTAATTGTAAATCAGAGTGCTGTTCTTTTCTCTGGGTGTGAGCCAAATGAAGAAGAGTGTTTGACTATAATATGAGAAAGCTGTCATAATTATGAGATGTTTTTCATCGAAGTGGTAAAATGGTCTTCAAATAGGCTTTCAAATTTACTGATTTATTTATTTTTACGTAAACACAACTTGTGAAACTGATCATAGTTGGACAGACAGACTACCTCATGGCCAAGGACAATGGGGGCTACTCAGTTTGAAATGGTCAAAAAATACAAATAAAAGATATATATATATATATATATATATATATATATATATATATATATATATATATATATATATATATATATATATATATATATGAGCAACGGTTTCAAAGTATAAAATTAATTAATGAGCCATATTTTGCCACCTGAGTTTCTTAATGTTATTATTTCCACAGAATGTGTCTGTGAGCGCCTTTTACCCACCGCTTCCTCTTGGCAGAGCCACCCCAGACAGCGCCTCCAGCACCGAACTCTTCCCAGAGCTCTGGTCCCCTATCACGGCTATGGCAGGCAGCGCCAGGTCCTTCTCCACTCCCAGTGAGCGGAGGGAGTCGATCAGGTCGATGCAGGGACGCACCTTCTCCTCGTACTGCTGGTTCAGAGAATTCATTATGTGCGCGTCTGTCTTCTTGAAATGTAGAGAGAGTCGCGATGGGGACAGTGTTGCTCGTTGGCTGGTAAAAAACACTCTGCCCGTATAACAGGAAAAGAAGCAGCAGCTGTAAGGTAGGTTTCTATTTCCTAGGTACGTTTCGTTTAGGTGCAGGTTTCGTTTGGTGGTACGTTGTTGCAGGGTTTTAAAGCCAGAAGACCAAGTGAATTTTACTCACTGTTGTTAATGTAGTGCAGACTTGACATGATTTATCTGGTTTCAGTTTTATGTTGCAGACTGAATCCTTAAAAATAAATAAATAAATAAAATATTAGCGCCCTGCAGCTTGGGTATTGTTTCTTACTTCATATTTTGCATTGTTAGAAAATATTTACAAGTATTTCTGATAGGAAATTGTACCTCAAAAGAAAACAACATAAAAGAAGATAACTTTTTTTTAAAAGTGTCTATTGATATTTTAATACCGTTTCGAGTTTTATTTTTTAAACCCTTCTCAAATTGTCAATGGAGAAATCTTTCAATCAATCAGACCTTTTTTCTGATGGTAGTTTTGCATGATTTCATATTATTTACGATTAACCAACACTGACTCGTACTCCACCCATCTCCACCTGTTATGCGATCGTCCATGCAGATGGACAAATAAGTTAACATTATTTTTTGCAACCCATATTGTAGATCTTCCCAAATATTGCATGTAAGTAGACCTGATTACCGATTCTGTGATGATTGTTTCAATATATTGTAAAGTGGGTTTTATGGAAGGCAAAGCTGAGCATAATTCATACAAGAACCACCACTACTGTACATGATGTATGTTTCACTATATCAGTCAGCTGACTGATTGACTTACTCTTCACATGGTGCAGATTTTTGTTTCTACGTCACGCTGATTTACTTCGTCTCAGCAGCTTTTGTGCATGTGTGGATGGCCCCACCTGCTGGTCACACACAAAATTGTCACAATTTTTCTGCTTTTTTAAACATTGGGATTTTTTTTTTACTTCGTTTTCTACTTATTGTATTCGTTTTGCACTATGAGTGTTAATAATAAATTTCTACTCCAATTAGCATTGACTGAACTCCACGAGAAACACAAGTTATTTCAGTTAATACCGAGGCCGGAGGCTAAGCTAACAACTTCTTCTGAACAGAGACACAAAGATGAGCCACAGAACAAATTTGTCCATCTTTATTAGTGAGTCATGGGCTTGTGCACGTTAGATATGAGTGGCAAACTGTGTATAGACTTTTCGACACCAGTGCAAGTCACATGCTCAGACGGTCAAAACACAGGGCTGGAAATATCATAGTAAATGAACAGGAAGCCAAGCATTCCAATTCAATGGTCATGACTTTACAACACTTGAACAGAACAGATGTTGTTTGTACAAAACTTCATAGTGTCATATTTTTTTGGTCATAACTATGGCATTTAGGTGCTTTTTGCAGGGTTTTCATTGTGTGTATGAACAGTGTGAAAATGCTTTTGAAATGTGTGTTTTAAGTAAAAAGGAGGAAAGTTGTCAAGGTAACTTGTATGAAGAGTGACTTCTATAGTTTGCATCTGAAAAATATTCTTAAAACTGCATGGTAGCATCTGTGCAGAAGAAAATAAACATCAGAAGTCAGCGCACACGGCAGAAGTTGCATATATTTTAGGTTTCTTATACAAACGTATTTTTTGTGGAGGATTTTACAGAATGGATTTGTTACTTGTGATTTTATTTTATTTACTTATTGGCATTATCAGACAAAAAGTCAAAGAGTTGCAGCTGTAAAATAATAATAATAAAAAAAAACAAAGCAGGAAAAAAAATACCTGAATTATGAATATTATTGGAATTAGAAACACCTGTTATCAAAATATATTCGTCATTACAAGAAAAAACATGACTGAATACCTGATTAGCTGTCAGTGATGTGTCAGAGCAGAGTAAGTTTTGTAAACTTTTACACTTAGAATGCATGTTTTATCTTTTTTGTTGTTGTTTTTTCCTGGATTCACAGAGACCTCACTAGCACACAACGTCATGCACTTTAAAACTTTTACAAAGAGCGCTTTTCCCTCCGACACAGAGTGCAAACAAACTACTAGAACAGAGACGGCCGGTCAAAAACGGAACAAGTCGATAATCGAGCACGGAGAAACTGTTATGCGTTTCGAACTACTAGAGGGACAATATTCAGCTAACACAACTTTTGAAAGAGAAAGGGTGAGGGACTACGTCTAATGTTTTGTTCTACGATACCCAACTAGACTTTTATTTTTTATTTTTCATCTACAACAAGTGCACTCTTACTCCTTATGACCGTCTTCCTTTTTAACAGCAAGGAAGACGGAAGGACTTCCGACAAGGAAGTCCCTCCGTCTTTCTTTTTTTTTTGAAGAAAGGCTGAATGCCTTTCTTCAAACAAAGGCAGTCAGCCTAGCCCCCTGACTGCCTTTGTTTGAAGATGCCGAAAGACAAGTCGCGGCTACATCTGATTGGAGTAGGAGGTGGGCCCTCCCACCTGGCTGTACTCGGACGGCTGGTCGAAGCTCCCCTGGGTGTTGTAGCTTCCCGACTGGTTAAAGCCGCCCTGGTTGTAGGGCTGCTGGTCGAAGGTGCCGGCCTGTTTGTCGGGCGCACTGCCCGCCAACCTGGAGCCACCCTTATGCCAGCTGGTCTCCTTGAAGACAAACCAGATGTTTCCAGCCCACAGAACAAAATTGAGAAATCCAAACACCTGAGGGGGGAAAAAAGGGAGAATTATACTTGGGCAATCATGAACCTTGAATCGTAAACCCTGATCTCTCCCTCCCCCCCAAAACTATGAGCAAGCTTTATTGTAGAAATAGATGACAAATAAATCAACTATTTGAGTTTTTTATCACTTGTAAAACTAAAAATTTGGTCTACATGATACAATGCTCGTGCATTCTGAAAGAATGTGTTAATGAACATGAAAGTTTGGTCAAGAGGAGTGATTCAGTCAGTCTGAAAGACATTTTAATAAAATAGCTCACCTTTTATTCTAATATTGACAGAACTGAATCTGAAGCCTTAACTCTAAGAGAAAAAAATCTTGTTTCCTTTCTTGTTTCCCAGCTTAACAGCAGACATGGTTTGTAAGCTTACCACCGAGGTGTTGAGCCCAGACCACCGAGGCCCGTGCAAAGAGCCGCACTTGTTAGTCGGGTCTTTGCAGGCTGGGATGAGAAGCTGCACCTCGTCCGGATCGGTGGCCACCTTCACATCGGACAGGGCCTTGGCCCAAGCAGAGGAGCTGACCAGCCACATGAAGGAAAACACCACTGTCACCACAAAGTCCTGAGGGAAGCAAAGAAGTACTCAGCTTCAACAGATTCACAGAATAAAAATAACTTTTTTCTTTTTTTTTTATTTGTCAGGAAAAATGTATTTTCAATAGTGCTTTGTGTTCATTTATAAGAACAGCTGACGTAAAATGTGAAGGAATAACGAGTATGAGTTTATCATACTCACAATGAGCGGTCTTTGGCTGTTTTCGCGGTACTTATTCAGGAAGAAAACGTACACAACAGTGGCCACGAGAGAATACAGGAAGGAGAAAACGGCAATGGTGACGAAGAACTCCGCAGAGGAAGAATAATCTCCGGTGAGGAACACACGCTCCGTCCTCATGGCCTCACACATGGGCGCTTCAAACGACACTTGGTGCAACCTGCCGCACACAAAGAGATTTTGTACTTTGCTACCACACATGATTATTAAAATTCTCCGTCTTGGCTCTCAGACAAGTATTGCGACTCTAAACAACGAAGAACACTGTCCAACTCACAACATGAGAAGGAATGTGCGCAACACTCACCTGAAAGGATAGCCAAAGTCGATGCCGATGTTCAGATCGCTGCTGGCCTTCTCCATGCAGTCCACACTGACCCTGAGCTGCCCTGAGTAGCCACCGCATGTGGCGAAAGCGAAAATGGCAAAGAGCTGCAGAAACACACCTCAACATGTAAGAAACACTGACCAAAGCAGCAGATCAAAGGCTGAGAAAGCATATAAAGAAGTAAATCCTTGGAGAAAACCAGCTAGATGTTGCTAAGGACAATGCTAGAGGTTCACGTTACAGCAGGAGAGAAGCGATTCAACGTGAAGTCAGAACTACAGTGGGATAGCTGAGATCAAAGCAGCATATTGATGTGGTACAACAGCCTAGTCAAAGACAAAGCTCAGTCCAACTGAGAATCCATGGCAAACTTGAAAATTGCAGTTTACAGATAATCCACATCTGGTCTAAATAAGATAGAACTAATTTGGTGAGCTAAAAGGGAAAACCCTGGGTCTCTACATGCCACTGCACCGTCACAAGTGATTAAGAAGACATATGAATGCTTTTGAAAGGCACTGTCTGCAAAAAAAAAGTTAGGTTGAAACGTCTGTTTCTGATACTTTAGGCATTTCAGGAAACGTACAAAGAAAACAAAATAATTTAATAGATTTTATCTCAGGAGTCCTTAGGAAGGTTTTTTAGATGTGGATTAAAGTTGCATTGGAGGTGTGAACAGGAGAACAAACCAACGCTCAATTTATCTCCTCTAAGCAGAGACTTGTGAACTGCTTCACAATGGAAAAACTGAAGGGCAAAGGCCAATTGTCAAAGTCAGTGAAATGAACAGGGCCTTCATCTAAATTAACAAACATGAACATGCAACAAACACGCACGCACACACACACACACACACACACGCACACACACACACACACACACACACACACACACACACACACACTCATTTCCTGCCCTCAGTTTGCTCTCTTAGCCTAGTTGCCCATATAAGCCCCCCACTGCCTCAAGAGTTCTCAAAGCCATAATCACCATAATCAGAGCTGATGCCCGGTTTGCTCCTTTCCCATGTCGTAGGCAGCTGGACGTGCAGCTTGCCAACAGCTGGCAACGCTGTTTATCTCTCAGTCTGAGTGAATCTGAGCCACAGGAGGGCGCTGTTGGATAACTGACAGGAAGCGGCTATGCTCAACCGTATGCCTGCCATCTCAGAGACAGAACTTAAACACAGAGTCAGTATCGCTTCATACCTATTGAGTTAAACATTGAATGCTTAGTTGATCCTCTGCAAGTGTACCAGGCCCAAGACTAAAACACCAGGAACCACAGAGCGACCATATCAGACCTATAGCAGGTGGCGTTCAACGCTGGCACAGCTCAGGATCTAGACGGTAAAATATAGCAGTGAATTAAGCAGAAAGCTGCTGGATTCATGCCTTGAATCACTATGCAATCATAAGACATAAGTGAGTGTATCCATATTGAAACCACGAGGTTCTCAAATCTATCTTGTTGACTGTTAAAATTGGCAAAGAGGTATTTTTCCCTTTGCCCCATAAGTCTGTTTTACCTACATTAGTGTCCTGTTAACTAGAGTTGCTTATTACTTCATTTCCATTGTAGTGGAAAAGGTATTTGTTACCCTACAGATTTCTTATGTTTTTGCTTTTTCTAAAATCACACTTGAATGTTTCTTTTCTTTTTTTTTTTTTTATTCAAATGATTAATAAAATTGCTCCAGAAACATGATATAGTGGTTCTGTTATGCATAATCCAAGTGCGCTTGAGCCTTATGTCATATGCTGATTCAACTTCAAGATTTTCTGGTGGGCCGTTTTTTTTTTTTTATGAGTAAGTAGAAAGCTTTCCTAAAAGTTCCTAAAAGTTGGGAACAACACCCCAATTCCTATCGAAGCCATTTAACATCGGGCATTTTAAAAGTTTCACGACAACGTGAGCTTCAACAAGTTTCTCTGGGATCTTGGAAAAGAAACAGGCCCACAGCATTACATATCAATACTTTCAAGAGGGCAAGAGGTGATTTTTTAAAATTTATTTAGACACCTAAATTATGTCAAGGTGTGTCTTTAAAGCTGCGCTTATCGCTTTTACAAAAATATGTTCCTTAAATATTTGTTAAGACTGTCACCATGTCGTGACAGCATAGTACGCGACAGGTAATCAGTGAAAAGATCGATCTCTTCCACCTCCTCCCTGAGCCACTGTTGCCGTCTGAAGAAATGCATCACTCCCGGTCAAAAGCAACCAATCAGAGCCAGGAGGAACCCGCCGTCAATCAAGCTTGTGCATGTGCTTCTAAATGTGGCCATGCTAACTAGCTTGAGCATTCACAGCATGTTCCGGTTTTGGGGAACTAGCGGTAGTGTAGCAGAGAGCAAGAGGGAGCATGTGTACACAAGGATGATTGACAGCGCTAAGACCCTCCTCTTCGCTCTGATTGGATGTTTCTGACAGAGCTGTGTATTTATGTTAAGGACGGCAGAACAATAGGGAGGAGGTGGAGGAGTTTGATTACTTCACAAATTATGTCTCATGTTATACATAGTGACAGTTTTAACAAATATGTCAAAAAACGTTTATTTAATAAAAGTTACATACTGCAGCTTTGACTCAATAATCCTGTTTTTGCTAGCTTAAAACTCAGTCGGCTTTTCAAATGACCACCAGCTAATGATCGGAGGAGCTTTCAAAGGAGGTAAACATGAGTGTGCCGTGTCGTAGGCATAATCTCTGATTAAAGCAGCCCAGATTAATGCCAAAATATTAATAATAAACAACAGACTCTCATTAGGGTTTGTTGCCTGCAGCTTTGGGCCTCAGGTGGAGCCGGGATGCCACATACATTGAGCACAGCTGGAACATCTGCATAAAAACCCCCAGACTGATGTGGTTTGTTTACCCACAGAGACGAGTGAATGACGGCGCGACTGAAATCTCCCAACGAAGGAGCCGAAAGACGATGCACATGGAGACAAATCAAATCCAGGAAAGTGACCAGAAGAGCGACGGGAACGAACGCTATCGTTTAATTAACCACAAAGAGCCGCAGATAAGCATCTCTCTCACGCTCTCTTTCTGCTGCCTCGTCCTTACTGTGATTTTTCTTTTTTTTTTTTCAGCTCGGGTTTTAGCCCCTCTCATTTCTTAGCCGGGTCCTTTGAACAGGAGAGCGTGGCATTGTGGAAGGAGGATGGATGCTAAGCCTCGCACCCCCGTGTGTTTATCTGCCTCTCCCAGCTGGGCTCCTCAGGGAACAAGAGATAGAAGGAGAGGAAAAAAAAGGGGGGGGAGGCTGGGAGGTAGAAGAGGGAAGCTAAGGGGAGAAATAGATACAGTGGAAGGGGCGAATAAAGCGCGAGCGCAGGAATTAAACCGGTCTGCAGTGTAAACAAAGCTACGAAACATCTCAGTCATTCCTCATCTCTACTGACCTACATGGCACCCAAACGCTCCAGTCTAATGTGAAAGTTATGATTTGATTTCATGGCAAATCAACGACCTGAAATATATATGTATATAAAGAAAACACACATGCACGCACACACACACTCACGCAACCGGGTGATAGTATCTGCAGATTTTAATAAGCGGACAAAGATTTTTTTCTAATAATTGAGCTCGAGCAAATTGGGAAGCTCCAAATGAGACTCCAGTCAGTTGAAAAGGACGCATCTGGCACGGACTTGGCCACCAGCGGTCAGAGTCAATGTCTGCCGCCCCAAAATCGTTGCTGAGCTGGACAGAAGCGAGTGCTGCATTGGTTTGAATCATGTATAGAAATGTGTGTGTGTGTGTGTGTGTGTGTGTGTGTGCGTGTGTGTGTGTGTGTGTGCGTGTGCGTGTGTGTGCATATATTACGTTTAGCAGACCATTTTTAGCATGGTCTGCTAAAAATGTTCATTTATTGAGTTTTATTGGAAATTACTTTTTCTTCTACCCCTTTAGAAGAAGGACGTAGTTTATAAAGTTGCAAAAGAAAACGTCTTCAGTAAAAAGCCGTGTGATCAATGCTACACTGGCAGACAATAGTTAAAAACAGGTAACTCATTTAGAAGCAGCTAATCCTTTCCTGCAAAGGAAGCTCTTTGTCAGAAGCACAGACTGATCTTGCCTCCGTCTCTTTTCTCCACTCGGCTCTAACGTTGACTGACCACAAGAAAGAGAACATTTATTTTAGTAACTGGGCCTTCAGTGTCAAAGGACAGTCACTACCCATGTCTCAATAAAGCTGCAAGTGAACATTTTTCTGCATTTATAACAGTTTGATAAATACAAAAAAATTTGGTTGCATCTGTGTCCTTTGGACTGCAATTTTTATCTTAGCATTTCATTGTATATTCTACAAAGTTAATAGAAGTCAGCAGTATAATTAAAACTCATAAAATAAAAGTAAAACAAACAAAAAAAATAATTATGAAAAAGGCTGCATTAACTACTAGTTCCATTAAGTAACTGTTGGATCTGCAAATATCATTAATTTATTTGATCACCATCCTCACACAGGGACTAATTCTTATTTTTATGCAATGATAAAAGATGTGATAATCACTAATTCCTTGTGCAAACCAGAGTCTCTTAAGGAAACTATATAATTCAATATAATTCAGCTTATTTGCATAGCACTGACAAATGTTGTCTCAAGGCACTTTACAAAAAATAAAAACAACTTATATAGAAACAAATAGTCACAAATAAATTCAAAGTCAACATCTATTCAGTTTAAGAAGTTGTGCAGTCAGGTTTCGCTTATTATGTCAGCTGGATTTTTTTTTTTAATCTAAGGAAACCAAGCTGATTGCACCGAGTCAATGATTTTGCAGCAATCCCCCCTACTGTCCATTCGAGCGCTACATAGAGTAACAGTGGGCAGTCCCTTGGATGGTGCCAGCAATCCCTCATTACTAAGCATGCACATCATCAATATAACACATTTGTGTTATTCTATTTTTCTGGGATGTAAATGATTGATCTGTGGAACACCACATTTCTTTATGGTCTTTCTTGCGTATATAAAGAACGAACAGCAGTGCTCTCTCTTGAACTGTGTGGGATACGTCTTGTCGAGAGACAACAGGCAACCTTTTTCTGTCTGACACAAAGAGGAAGTAGCATCCTCTGAGGGTCAAAGGCGAGGTAGAGGCCCATCAAAGACCTAAAGTGTCGGGAAAGAGAACATCTTAGATTACTCATATAACGCATGTGCATGTAACGTTTATCTGATTTTTAATAAACTAAAAACAGAGTCTATCAAGGAACATACCTGGATGCAATAGTTAGGAAAAAAAAACAGTGAGCTTTCAGTTTTGATTCATTTAAATCTAAATCTGATTATTCTGTATTTGACCTGCTGTTCATCAGACAATGAAGGGGGGAAAAAAAGTCATCTCCTGGCAGCCTGACTGCTGAGGTTTATGTGAGCAGCTGAAGAAGCTTTTGTGACAGTCATATGAAATGCCATCATCGACCAAACCTATTTTAAGACAATACCCAGAGAGAGATGTGAAGAACATTTCTCACCTTTCCCATTTAATACTAATTTACTCTATGTCAGCCCTGGCGTTATTCACAGCCCTGAACCCAGTGGGTACTGAGACATTTGCCGAAGTAGATAATAAACGTCATCTCCTTCAACATTTGGACCAGCTTCTCCAGCCGCCTCTCTTCCTGTCGCAGGGAACAGTTATTTCAGTGGTGACAAACAGATCTCTGACCTGGCAAGTCTCTTGCAATATCAGTCAACAGCTGTCGCTAATCTCACTGCATTTCCCTTTGACTTGTTTTTGGGTGTGTGTGTGTGTGTGCGAACGCACGCGCGCGCGTGTGTGTGTGTGCACTGATGCTTGAGCACAAAATGCTTATCATATCCACTTGGCATCTATCGGATTAAAGGCTAGATAGTGGCATATCAAAGAAAGTGGCAGAACGGTAAACAACAGAAACTGTAACATATAAAATCCGATACGGTTGCAACACATAAAGATGGAAGTGATGGATCTGATGCAACCTTTGGTTTAATGCTCCTTATCCAACAGCAGACAGCCCCTGAAGTGACAAAATCTAGAGCAAATAAATAATAACATAACAAATGACACTAAAACTTTGTGCTACATCTTGCACAATGTGCAATTCAGATGTCTTTTCACACAGTCTTATCGCCAAAATACTACAAAACAGAGGCAATGAAAAAAAGTGTTAATAACCCTTTAGTTTGTGCACACGAGATTCTCCGACCGCCCAGAGGCGAACAAAGCTGGTGTACAGTAAGGTACTCAGGATGACATCATGCAATAGTTGGTCAGACGCGGGTTTGGATGGGAAGACCACGATTACTCATGAATGAGACTCGCGATGGACGCCCGGGCTTTGCCCCGTGAGTCACAAGGCCTCACGTCGTGTGCTTGTACAGCCGCTCTGTGCGACAAGCTTCAGCAGCATGGCTATGTTTATCATTTGCAATCATGTGCTCAAGCAACTGTGCAATTATCCCCTCCCCCCCCCCCACACACACACCCCTCTCTATCCCTGCTTCTTTCCTTTCACTCTTCAGATGCATAAGCATGAAGCTGGAAACGGTGAAGAGTTTGGGCACATCTCAAAGGACAGCTTCTGCATGAGTTGGCCAACATGGGAGATGAGGGGGACCTTACAGCTGTTTGGAGCAGAATATGCCAGCCGCTGATGGCGTGCCAGCAAGAACAAGATCCGCGCACACATAAATAATGTTTTATTTTTTGTATTCGAAAGGCCCCTCTATTGATGTAATGGATCACCAGGTCTTGTACTATAACACTAACCCTTAAAACTAAATTCCTAACCTCAATACTTAGTTCTATTCAAAGACTTAAATCTAACAATTTGGTATTTTTGTGTGTTTTAGAGATATGACAAAACAAATGTACACATAGTGCATTTGCCTGCAGGCCTGACTAATTATGAATTCACACTGTGCTTGTGCAGATCCAGTGCTGACTATTAATGCAGGAAACCAAGACATGCAGCATCCTACTAGGAAGTCTCAACTATAGTTAACATAACCTTTTAAAAGCCCACTATTTGTCCGCACAGTCAACCAGACGTACAGTGCAAGGTTCATCGTCTGCAAACTAAATGTCGCTGCCTTTATAAAAAACCTCCAGTGCCTCAGGGCGTCCACACAAAGCAAACCAGCACACACGTTTCCACTGATCAGTTACTGTTTGTACAAATCTACCACAGGGATTAAGATTATAGCACATGGACATAATAAACAGGAAACACTGTGGCTGATTTTTGTGGCGTTGCTAATGCCTTCAGAAAGGTGATGTCAGAGTAAAGGAAGGATCCCATTTGAAACACAGTCTGAAAATGTCTCGTCCATCTGGAAGAGCTGAAATTCGCCAGTCAAGCTACAGAATCAAGCTACTGCTCCAAGCTGTCCATTTATGGGATTTAACTGTCAGCGAAGATGTCTCAGTTTTGCTGATGGGATCCAGCCGTGGCCTGGCCGAGGTAGGCTCCAAACAAAAACAGACAACTGCTTAAAACCAGTAACTTGTTATATGTATCTAAAGGAGTTCATGTGCTAACTTTAGTTAGTAAGAAGGTCTATGCCTCAGTCATTCCTCCACAAGTCTATGTACACTCAACTCTACCATTTAGCACTGTTTCTCCTCCCTCACTCTCAACTGTCCTCTCACCTCTATCACCTTCATCCCTCATTCCTATGTTTGTCATCCATCATCCCTCAACCCTATTAGTGCTACCAGGGTTCAGTCAGTGTAAATAGCAACATTATCCATGACAATCAACATTTGTTATAACTTTCTAACAAAATTGCAGGTGATTGTCCCTCTCTGCACAAGCAGCTGAAGATATGACACCAAGGATCTACTGATGAGCCACAATAGCAAATCTAAACTCCAAAGTTTGGATGAGGAGAAGGATATATGGAAAGGGCCCTCATCCGCTCATCACCTGTTGTAGTAAAGGAAGAGCTCAGCCACAAGCCAGAGCTCTCAGTTGATCAGCCTGTATGTGTTCTCACCTCTGTCTACATCCGTAAGCCATGGACATTAACCGAATAATTGACATTCAAGATCAGAGCGGCTGAAATTAGGCTCTTCTGTATAGAGTGGATGGGTTAAGTCTTAGAGATAAAACTGAGGATCTCTATCATCTGGGTAAGCTTGCAGTTGAGTCACTGCTCCTCTGCTTCAAAAGCAGTCAGTTGAGGTGGTCACTGTGAAGGTTTTCATGAGGAACAGATATCTCTTTTGGTCTGAGAATATTGAGGTATTCCCCACAGCGAGCTAGAGGGTTTTGCCTGAGAGAGAGCTGTCTGTCTGGGTTTCCCTCCTGGATCTGTAACATCCACGATTTACTCTGAAAACAGCTGAAAACATTCAAGATAGAACTTGATAGTTTTTGAAATAATGAATGCATTTGCAAAGCAAACCCATTGGATATGGAGGGCAATGCTCAATAGCTTTTCTGCATAGTGCTTATATCAGTGATGGTAATTTGTACACGCTCACCATGATCTGAAAAGGGGCCAATGTAATACTCTAACACTGCTCTTGCTGGTTCCGCACATCACGTTAAAAGTAAGACTGCAATTTTGGTTCAATTGAAGACAAACTACAAATGATTGGAGAAAAAAAAAAACAGGATCCCGCCCGTCTTTTCTTATTAGAGAAGAGCAGCTTACAGAAAAAATACCCACGGGTGTCACAGCAGAATAAATCTGAATTCTTGACCTTAATTAAAATAGCTGGTTATGTATATACTGTATAAACCTGCAGGCCAACGGAGACACAAAGGAATATTCTCTTTCTGGGGAAGACAGACGGAAAAGAAGTAAAGGTGTTGCACTGAAAAGGTCACTTGTAGTGCCAGAAATGCGAGGAACGGAGGTGGTGTGTACTGGGGGAGGCAGTGAAGCTCACATAATGACCCACACTTCCCTTCAGACACACACACACACACAAACACACACACACACACGCACACACAAAGAGTAACAAGAACATAGACATGTGAGCTATGACGGAGTGTTACGCAGCTGGTTTTCTTTTGGATCTGACAAGGTGTGGGCCAGTTTCCATCCATCCAAGGTGTTCCCAAATCAGAGGAGAAATACAGTCATGCCCAATGAGGAGATGCCTCGAAAACCTCAAAAAAAGGAATTGGCCAGGAGGAATCCTGATCTGATGCAGGATTCCTCTTGACCTGACTCCTTTACATGCAGGAGAAATGACTTTACTTTGACTTCTGTACCACCTTGTGGAGGAAGCTAATTTCAAACACTCCTGATCACACTCTTTGGTTCATAATCCATATGGCCAAAAGTGAAGGTTTGAATGTGGAAGTTCTGCTTCCACAAGCTTTCTGGCTCAGTTCTTTCCTCGGTGTGACAGACAAGAGTAGCACCTACATCTCTGGAGATGATCCATCGTCCGCTCCATTCTAGAATCACTTGTGAACGAAACACTTGGATATTAAACTCTTCCACTTTGAGTAGAGACAGAGCACCAGCCGAGAGGGAGGAATCCACCTTTTAACCAGCTCAGATCCTTGGCTTCTGAGGCCACAACTACATCCTGGCCGCTCCACATTTGACTGTGAACCGCCCCACTGTATGCTAAATTTCTAGGCCTGAACATGCTAACAGAACAACATCATCATCAAATGCGGAAAAAAAGAAAAAGAAAAAACGGGGTCCTTGGTATACTAAGGTTTTACAAATTCAAATACTGAAAAAACTGTGTATACTACATAATTCCTAGGTTTTAAAGTGAGATTTAAAGTGAGATGCCAGAGAAAGCATCAGAGCGACTCTACTGTATGCAGCGTAGAGTAGTGCAACGCTGACCGTCTCGACCATGTTGCTGTGCAATGCCGGTCAGCAGGTTGAAAGAAGGTTCCTACTCTTTTCCTCTGTTAAGATACTACTGTCTGATTGACTGGTAACATATTATATTGTAATGCATTATGACTGTTGATATGACTTTCAAACTACCCATTTGATTAGAAAATGGGCAGCAAAAAGAAAAGGTCCAGTGAATTGGTAGTAGAGAATAACCCACGATTCAACAATCACATAGGTAGGGAAATGACCAAATAAAGGACACCAAATCCAAAATGTTACATAATGGCCACAATGATACAGGATAACTCTAGGCAAAAAGTGGATCCTAGATATATAGCTATCTTAAGTTGTCATTTGAGACCAATTTCAGACCATATCCATATACACATTTTAGCTGGGCATGAATGCTTTTCTTTGGTATGATTAAATAGGTGCATTTTTTTTATCAAGACCACCAAAAGAACTGAAGTTCTCTTGAATAAAGTCTGTTTTAGGATCCCTGCTGACAGACATGTGCAAACTCACCTTAATTGTGTGGTATGTTGAAACTGAGAGTCAGATTCGTCAGTTCACTTCTTATAACTGTAATAAACTCCCATCTTTCTTCAGCTAATGAAAACTATGATTCTCTTCACACTTGCAATGCCTCACACACAGGTGCACAATGAAACACACACACACTTACACACAGTATCTGGGCAAATGCTGAACACCCTGGTGGCAACAGCAATTTCTCTAAACTCACATCAAAGAAACTCACTTATCTTTTTTTTTTTTTAGCTCCAGGCTTCTGTGCACTGTACAATAAACACAGAGTCAACACAACCCACTGCCAAACAGAGAGGGGTGGCTGTAGTAATGCTTTGATTCAGTCACAGCGAGGACGCCCAGTGCTCATTGGTGATTCCCGTTATATCATTTCTTTTCACTCGGGCTAAAATGGGTCATTTCTTAAAGGCTGGCGCATTAAAAAAAAGCACAGTTTGCACACCTATTCACAAATACAAAATACACATAACGATTGGATATGCATAAACATAAAGATCTGGTCACAGCGAATCAGATTTGAATAAAATGCTTGAGCGTAATGTGTGCAAAAATCCAGATGCGTGGAAAGTTTCACCATTCAAATGCGCGAATTGAATTAAAAATAATCCCGTTTACTCCTTGCAAAAAACAACAAAAAAACAAAAAAAAAAAACAGACAAAAAAAACCCCTCAGTATCTTCATTAGCAGCACACCCGTGAATTGGCGTGTAAAATATTTACATATTTACATTGCAAAATTAAGTTATTGCACGCAAATAAACAATGAAATTTCAACTCACCCATTCCAAAACACGGATAAATCCCAGAGGCAATTTTAGCACCTGAAATGTCCCCACCGATGCCAGCTGCACAGAGACAAAGCGAGGGGATGAAAACATTATTTTCACCAATTAATGGACTCACCGGCCAATTGAGTTGTAATTAACCCTCGGGGCGTTCACGTTACACGTTTATCTGTTCAGTCCTTTAGCGTGTTTACTCACCTGGTTAGCGGTGTCCATGTCAGCTGCAGGAAAATGTATTTTATTCTTGTCAGAAATTAAGCTAAAATCTTGAACCGTAAAAAAAAAAAAAACCAAGAGACTCGACTGATGTATCTGCCGCGTAAACACAGAGGGGGGCTCTGAGTCCGAATCCGAGCGGAAAAGCCCGAACACTCGTCGATTTTTTTTCATCTATTTACCTTTTTATAATGGAGTGAGAAGCGGTCGTTTGCCATGGAGAAGCTCACGGAAAGAGGGAAGACAGAGGAGTCCGACTTTATTATTCCCTCATCGAACAGATGTGAAGCTTAATCTGTTTATTTTGACAGCTACAGTGTTCAATTTCCACTTGTATATATTTAGTTAAATATTCAGTGCCTATCGGTTAGTTTCCTGGGGTGTTGAAACCTTTTCTCTAAAACTAGTTGCTCAAAATATATGGAGCGACCGCAATGCCAAAAATGATATAATTAAATAAACGTGGATAAAGAGTTAAATAACTGTTTATTCAACTCACAAACAAAAAATAGTATGTTGAAGTTAAACTATATTATATTATAGTAATTTTCAGAAAAAAAGACAAAAAAATAAAGAAAGTAAATTACACAGCACTGTATGCTTCTTGGAATCCTGAATTTATTTAAAATCCACATAGAAATATGTGCTTAATTTAGTTAGACTCATGGAACTGGCCTGAGTCTCTGTGGAGTTCTTATACTCTCCTCTAAACTGGGATAAAGTTGGGGTCTCAACCAGACTTTTTTTTTTTTTTTTAATTCTGAATAAAATCGTTCAGAAGAAAACCAAAGATCACTTTTTTTCATAATAGTCAGTTGTCTGAATGGCGCTCATGTCGAGGTTCACAAAGCTCTGCCATTGTTTGCCACCTAATGAGTTTCCCCAAAGACCAAACAAGAACCAGCCCGAGTTTCACTGCAGGCAAAAAAAGACATTGAGAGAGGAACACTGAGAAAGGAAGAGAGTGCGGAGAGGGCTTCCCTGAGTCTGCTTCACTGGTGACAATTCCTTTAGAGCAGAGTGGAAAATGCTCTGACAGCATAGCTAATTTTACAACATCCCTCCGATCGCCCCACATGAGCACGCACACGCTTTCACCCTGCCTTCAGGGCTCTGTCTCCGCGATTAGGAAATTGTTGCATCTGATTGGCTAATATTTTTGCCACATGAAATCAAAATGACGTGAACAAGAGGAATGGAGTCTCCTGATTTCTTTGTTCTTTTAGCGTCGAACTGTTTCATGTAGTTAGGTGAGCTAATGCTGGCTTCGATACGACTCTGCCTTTGGAGCATTGGGATAGATACAGATCAAAGACCGGCCTCACGTTCCCGTCGTTGATGCTTTTATTGGCTTGGAACCGCTTGCTAGTGGTAAAAACTGAAGTCTTTACCACTAAAGACTATAGACTAAATACAACAGTGATACAATTTAAAAAGAAAGTTAATATACCCTACAAAAAAACATTCATGAAGGGGGAGAACAAGGAAACTCCATGCCAGCGTTTCCCTGCCCGGATTCAAACCGCAGTGAAGTTAGTTTCAAGTTGAGCTCGAATATCGAATATCCAACTTGAAACTAACTTCACTGCGGTCGGATACCGCCCAAAACCCTGTTGCAGTGAAGAAACATTTTTAAGCACTTCCTCATCCCTTTGGTGTCATGCTGGATTTTAGTTTCTTGACCCACATGCAAGTTCACACATAAAACCAGAGAATACTGTTCAGTGAAAGTTTAATGGCGGTTCTTTCCAAAAATACGATCTGATTGTGTTCCAGAGATCGGGTAGGCAGGTCAGCTCGGGTTTTTTCTTTCGGATGGTGGTTGCGCGGAGGGAAAAGGATAGGATCCGGGAGCGTACTGAAGACCAATGATGGAGTGGGGAGGAGAGCGGCAGGCGGAGATGTTCGGTCTTGGGAGGAAACGATTTCAAAGTCCAGACTTGGTTCCTGGTTTGATTCCAACAGCTCGTCGAGATCTGAGGGAAGACAAACTATTACTTGAAGTCTCTTAAACATCCATAGCATAATTTTGGTTAGACTCTGACCAACAAGTGGGACCATCGAGCGATGAGTGACTGCTCCACTGCTTCTTAAAAGTCCACCAGCCAATTACGCGGAATCACCTGTCGGTACGCCAGCCTGTCTGAACTCTCCCCCGAAGATCCTCTATAGGAAAGAGCACTCACACTAACCCGAATCCTAACATTTGGCTGATAACATAAATAAAAGGTTTAATAAAGTCGAGAGACTTTGGCTTCAGTCAGATGACCATATTGCCCGAATGCTTGTGCTAGTTTGTAATTAGTGCCTTAATATCCTGCAGATGAAGTTTTTGGCAAATAGTTTCGGTTAATCAACTGTGCAACTATAGAGAATAAACAATGAAGGTTATAAATTTGTCCAGAGGAGGTTAAGTTAACATCCAGACACTTTAAGCTACCTGAGTTAGCTTAACATGCAAGTTAACTCTATGCCTCTGTCTTGCCCTGTGGTTCACAAATACAAATAATTCCCTTTAACTCAAGTATTGTTCAGTAATTCAGGTTATGGGTTAATCTTTAACACCCCTTTCCTCAATATCTTAGCTTTAGTGACAGACATTAGCACTTCCACACATTTTGGAGGTGAAATTCTGACCCAATGGTGAAACCCATATTCCTACTCATTGTGTTACATCAACCCAGTGCTGGATCGGTCCATGTTTGAACCACAACTAGATTGGTAAAATAACCACTGCTAGCCTTTTTGCTAGCATTTTTTAGAGAACAGGACTCTGGGCTCTCAAAGCTAATGTTTTCTATTCACATTGTTTGTATGTCTTTAAACATTTCGAGACATTCCAATGTGAAGCAATCCTAGATATCAATCATCACTCAATTTCTGTACAAAGCTACAAAAATAAAAGTAGGACTAGGAATACAAATAACACAAAAAAACAAAAACAAAAAAAAACAAACAAACAAACAAAAAAACATATATAGCTATAAGCAAACTACGTATTTGTTTCCTGGGTTTTGCTTTGTGTGCTGTAACAACCAGAATTTTCTGCCTGAGGAAGAATAACCTGTCAGGCGCAGTGACAGGTGTCGAAATGCATCTGAGGAAACTGGAAGTGCACTACAGAACCAGACAGAAAACACACCTGGGTACAGTAGCTAAAGGCCAGCCTGTGTGTGTGTGGGTGTTTGCTTTAAGTGAATTTGTGAGCAAGAAAGAGTCGCAAATAATAACTAGATACATCTCAATAAACTTAGACCGGTATTGATGGGGGTGCCTGTCTAGTTCATGTGATCCTGATGACCAAACTAAAAACATTATGCATAAACAGAACTCCACATTTACAGAATGGTAAAAAAAAGAAAAAAAAAAAATATTGAACCCCTTCGTCTGAGTTTGACTTACTATTCCTCCTACATGTTTCAGATCATTGAACAATTATTAATATCAAATAAACAGCTTGAATAAAATCAAAAATCAGTATTCAAATTCTGATTTTAAAAAATATACATTAAAATAAAAAAAGTAACAAAGAAAAATAGAGGGAGAGTAAAAACGGAGACAGCAGAAACTATCACCATTCATCTCTTCTGCTTAAGCCTCCTTTATAACGTGACTCACAGAGGAATTACTGCGCAGAGACTAGGTCAACCACTTATCCATCTCAACACACCAACACAGCTTCACAGTAATTACGGCTGGACTGCAGTCGCTGCCAGAACCAGTCCACATCTTCTGCCGCTGATGCTTATGCTCCTAATCTGTTTATACAGTAACTGCTGAGTTGTAAGGGAGACAGGTAATGAAGAGACACAGAGACAAATACCGTCTAAGCAAAAGCTTCAATATCAGCAATCATAGGGACAGAGCAATGTGAAATACTGACTTGAGGCCAAACCTTATTTTGTTTTTTTTGTTTTTCTGCAGTGATGTATTTTCCACAGATGCAAATTTCGGATGGATTCAAATATTTCACACTCATAGGTTAATTAAACCTATCCTCGCATGCCTGTGACAACACAAAGCAGTGAGGCGTGATTAGGTATCGCAACAAAAGGCGGTCTTCGGAAATGTTTCTACAGAGAATAGCATTAGCCCAGGTCTCATTTTGCACCATTTGGACGACACACACAATCAGGATTAACTCCTGTTTGATGAGGGGAGAGAGAACAAAAACCAACCAACCAACTAACCAACCAAGGAGGGACCAATCAGGGTGATGCATGCAAACCAGGCAAGACAGAGAGAAAAGATAAAGCTGCAAGTTTTTGGCTTTCTGCTTTCTGCTTGTCCACAGTCCATGAAATGTGTGTTAGGATAAAAGCTATAAGTAATTATTTAAAATAAAATGAGTATTTGTCCTAAAAATATATATATCCTGGTGATGCTATTATCTTGTCAGATCAATGTTAGTTTTTATAATTGAACAACTTGAAAAGGTACCTAAGGCTAAATTATTTAGGACACGTTGAAGTCCTTAACTTGTTTCGCTATATTTTTGTATTACAGTTTCTAAAACGGTGCACAAAATCTAAACCTTCCTCCAGGTTCCTGATATAAACTTGAAAGATGGAGCTTGGATGGATTCTTGTGTACTTTGCCTAGTTGGGACTCGAATTGTACCCAGATTTTCCCAACATATGACCTATACTGGTTTATGAAATAGGGCCATGATGGAACCTGTGGATAATCCAACCTTTTTTCACCCCATTTCCAACCTGTATGTGCCTCACAAGAACTGGGACCAAGTTCAAACTCATTCAAAATGCTGCTCCTGCTGCTGCTGCAGCAGCAAAAAAGGCTTCACATCATTCCTTTTTAATCTGCAAAAGTCAACTGTGTAAAGTTACCTGCTGGTTTTTATGCTTTTATTTTGGTAACTTTCTTGTCAACATATCTATGGCGAAAGAGATGGTTAACCGTAATAAACAGAAAAGGTGAGCAGCAAAACAGAAAAAGGTGACAAAAAACGACTCAGTTTCAGCTTCGGTCAATAAGAGAACAAGGTTTGTAGCAACGATTTAACTGTATTTGAATAATTTGACGTGTTTATAGAAAAATCTGAGATTACTTTATTGATGGATGTAAATAGGTGCAAAATGACGGATGAAGAAAACGATTGTAATTATTTATCTTGTCTAGCTCTTAGGTGGGTTGACCAATCCTGATGGCTTTAATAAATCACTTAGCCATCAATTCAGATGCCCTGTTTTCTGTTTGTGATCCATTTAGATTTGTACGTAAAGCGCAAGAGGCACGTGAGGGTCAGGCAGACCGTCAAAGCCAAAAGATTCCTCCTTCCTTCTCATCATAGCGCGGAGGACTTGATGTAAAGGATAGTGAAGGAGAATGGACACTGCGATAACAGACTTATCCTATGGGTTGCTAGGCAACCAATTCAGCAGGCACGGAGCTAACAAGGCCCTGTATGTTGTGACAATGATGGCCAATCATTGGAAGCGCAGCAAATGATGCCTACTCTGTGCAGTGTTTACATGTCTGCGCAATGATTACTGGCGCATGGCGCTTGCTGGATGCGCTTTTCTTTTCAGACAGCTTCAGTTCACTAACGGCATCCATAAAACCATATCACTCGCATGAGCAATGTTCATATCTTAAGGCACATCGAGTGAGTCCACCCACATCGCATTACTTGCTACATTATTCACTATTATTATTATTATTATTATTATTATTATTTCGTTGACCCTGTGTTGAGTGAGTTGTAAGAGATGCCTTCAGTTAGCCGATCAGGAGAACATCTGCCACATCTGGTACCTCTGTGGCTTTTTGTCGCCTGTAGATGTTTAGTTGCAAACTGCATAGTTTCTAGCTCCCTCTGTAGGCTTTTCAGCAGCATTACAACAACGTTACGGCAGTAGTTAAGGTAGCATAAGTCTTTGACAGTAGCTACATATATTGAACCTGTAAAGTCATGAGGTCAAAGAAAGCACAATTCGGACTGGTCAGTGTAAGCTGGACTGCTCTGTTTTAACGCCTTTCTTTCTCACAAAATGTGGTTTTGATCAAGATTCGATGAAAGACAAAATTTTCGGTTCAATTGCAAAGACTACCACAGTTTTAAAAAAATGTTTTGCATATTATTATTTATGTATGATCTACAGAATCTATGGAGCTAACGTGTTGGTTTGAGATTTCCATTCACTCGGAAGGAAGAACATTATTATGACAGGAAAAAAAAAACACAATTATAAAAACAGGAATTGACTAATAGTTGATTTTTATCTTTTTTTTTTTTTTTTGCTAATCCACATAGGATCAAAATTACAGGTTGAAATATATACATACACCCCTCTCCCCACTAATAGTTGAAGAAATGTTCCTTAGCATATCAGAGATACAACAGACTCTTTGTTGCCATCTATAAGCTAATTCTAGATATTTGACCACTTATCTTGGTAGAGCTCCTTTAAATTGGCTTGTTGTACCAAAAAAAAGAAAGAAAATAAAAAAGTGGACCAGTACGGTCCATCCATTTTCAAACAGGGTTTAGTCAGATTCTTTCCAGAAATTTGATTTTAATGTATCCATTCCAAAGCCAGTTTTGATGCATTTAGCATGAAATTGCCCAAAAATGCCTTGACATGCTAAAACTTTAAAAATTAAAAGCTCACTCTACATATACAATGATCATGAGTGAATATGTATTATTGGGTCTGATCAATGTGTTTCAAAGCAAGATAACCTGATGAAGGAGATTCATACAGTCACAAAGATTTTAATTTGAAAACGATGAGACAATAATGCAGGGAAGTGAGCTTATTAAAAGCAGCTGGTTTATTGTTACCTGACCAGAATTCAATATCACATGAAAATACGTCTGTCTCGAGCAATGATTTAAAAGTGCACTGCTGCGTGTAAAATATAAACTATTTCGCTTCATTACAGGCTTTCATGCAAATATAACGGTAATTCATTCTAAAGTAAACAATTAAATGTTCAGTGTGGCACATCTTAATAAATAGTGGGTGTCCCGTTGAGCAGTTATCAGCTAAACATCTGCCGTTTCATCATTCACACTGAGTTGTTACCACAGAACCATCACCCTTGTGTTTAAAGAGCTCTCAGAAGTTTAGGATTTTTTTTTGTTTGTTTGTTTTTCAGTTCACTGACTTGCAGCAGCTCTAATGACAATTTTCTCTGAGATAAAAGCAACTGCTCACATGATAAAGAAAACCTTAAAGGACGGAACAACTAAGCTGCTCCCGCGCTGAAGCCGACGCGACAGTTTACTGCTCCATGTCGTTCTCGTTCTCATTCTGCAGCGTCTTCATCGCCAGGCCCCACAGAGTCACGCTGGAGATAAACTGGCCTTCGTTCGACCTGTAGGGCCTGCCGGACCCCGTGAAGGAAGCGCAGTGGTTGTCCGACGGAGGCAGGTAGGGTCTGCCCGCGGGGTCTCTGTCCAGACACGTGTTGCCGTTCTCCACGTACGGACCGTACACGGCTTCCTGAGTGGGCTTGTTCAGCTTCAGGCGGTCGGCGGGCAGCAGAGCGGCGCCTCTCTCCTGGTGGCCGGACGAAAGCAGGTGATGGGGAACCAGGGAGCGCAGCTCTGGAAGGGAGGTCAGCGCGGGACCGAGGTGCATGCTGGGTCCTGGAGTCTCTATGGGCTGTATTGCTTGTGCGGGCGGAGGACTGCACGATGACGGTTTCCCCAAGTCTGTGTCAGGCATGATGGCAGAAAACTGCTGCTCGGTGGTTGCAGCCGATGGTTTGCTCCGGCGGAGCGATTTAGTAAATGACGCCGGTCTGTTCGAGTTTTGGGTCTGCTCAGAGCTGGCTGCGGCCGGGCTGGAGGCAGACGGCCCCTTGCAGTGCATGTTGCTGTGCCTCCGCAGCATGGCGGAGCGGGTGAAGCTCTTTCCGCAGGTGTCGCAGACGTAGGGTTTCTCACCGGTGTGTGATCGTATGTGACGCTGTAGGTCTCCTGAGTCAATGAAGCGCTTTCCTGGACAAACGGAAAACACTGCAGATATAAAACACCGCCTGGATTTCAGATTAAGCTGCTAGTTTTTGTGGGATTTGTCATCCCAGGGCAGCTGAAGTTCGATAAAACAGAAAAACAGAGAGAGAAAGGAAGAACTTCAATGGCTGCAGTGAGAAGTAAAAACCGTTTCTATCCAACAGAACTAAATACACTTTCTGCAATCAGTTTGAAAACTGACACAAAGGAAATTCATGTAATTGTGAAGAAAGGCCAGAAAACGACAACTCTGTATCTAATCTCTCGGTAAAAGGTAATTCCTTACCACAAGTGGCGCAGATGTGGGATTTTTCCCCAGTATGGCGGGCCTTGTGCTTCAGCAGCTTCCTGTGTGTGTTGAAGGACTTTCCACACTGGTCACAGGTGAATGTCCTGTCTGTCGCATGAGTCCTCTTGTGCTCCTTGAGATTACTCAAATTGGTGAATCCTACGCAAGAGACATGAGTTCAGCTCAGCCCTCGAAGAAACGCGTGAGCGACGAAAACGTGTTTGTTTACGCCGAGGGACGTAGCGTTACCTCTGCCGCATATGTCACACAGATGCGGCTTCTCTCCCGTGTGGACCACTTTGTGGCGCTGAACATCCCCCGATGCAGTAAAGCTGGTAAAGAAAGATTTATTTTTGAAGTGTTTGTTAGGAGTGCCAACATTTGGGTGTTTGCACAACTAAAAAAAAAAAAAAATCTCAATATGAGATTTTTTTCTTGAAAAAAATTAAAGGATGGATTAAAAAAAAAGAAATTCCAAATTCAGGAGCTATATATATGTGTGTGCTCTAAAAACATGTATTGTGTGCAACTCTGGACATTATGAAAAAAAATATCACTAAAACAAAGAAAGCAAAGTTAAATCTAATATAAATAAAAACCTCAATTGTTATTTTTGGGACGATGTAAATGAGCAAGCTTCTAAAATTGACACATTAAAGTTAAAAGGAGAATTATTAAATGAGTTGATCATACTACCTTTTACCACACAGCTCGCATATGTACGGCTTCTCTCCGGAATGTCGCCGCAAATGGGTCTGCAGGTTGCCTGCCTGCAAGAAAAAAAAATCCCCTCGATATCTCTTCACGACCCAACTATTTAAGAACAAATGTGAAATAAGAGACTATGTGGCGGGGGAGGAAATACCTGAGAAAAGTTCTTGCCGCAGACGTTGCACTGGAACGGCTTCTCGCCTGGAAGCAGAATACTACAGTTTGTGTCTGAAACAGTCGGGTGAATTATTAAAGATGAAGTGCGTTAGTGCAGACACCTCATACCGGTGTGAGAGCGCTTGTGCAGCTCCAGGTTGCTCGGATGTTTGAAGATCTTCCCGCACAGCTGGCAGCAGTACTGCTTGTGCCCCGCTTGCTGAGGAGGCTCCGGCTGAGGCTTCAGATTTTGCTCCTCTTGGTGTCCGGGTGGGGGGCTCGGGAGCTGGGCGTCCGCTGCCTCAGAACACTCCTCTCTTCCTAAAGGGCTGCTGCCGACGGGAGCCTCTGGAGCTTCATCCGGAGCCCCGTCCGGAGCCTCGGCGTGGGCGACAGGTCCCCCTTGGAGGCTCTCTTTGGGACAGCTGAGGATGGGCTCGGCGACCGACTCGGCGCACATCTCCTCCAAGGCTTTCTGAGACCGGAGGTAATTGTATTTCTTCAGGTAGACGGTCTTCTTGGGACGCACGGGCTTGTTGACTGCGGAGTCGGCCGGGTCGCAGGCAGGGGTGTTTAAATTATTCGAAGGGGTCAGAGAAGCGACGCCGTTTTTCTCTGCTGATACAGATGTGCAAGGAGGGCTAGGCTGGACCGTGTTTCCTAAAACCACAGGAGCGCTATTGCCACCCTGACTCATTCCGAGCTGACATTGCTGCTCTTCCACCAATACCAGAGGCCCTTGATTTGAGGACGCACTGTTTGTCTGAATTGCACTTTGTTTGAAGTACTGCTTACTGTAGAAATTGCGGAGCTTGTAACCGTGAACGAGCTGCTTTTCTGCGTGGGAGCCGCTCTGTACGTCACACGTCGAGCCACTGTTAGGCACCGTCCCCGGCATCCTCCTTGTGTGATCCATGTCGCCGTAGTAGCCCGACCTCTGGGGGTCAGGCGGGCAGTGGAGGTCAACGTCATGTGGCAGGTTGCTTCCCAAAAGGCAGTCGTGCTCTGAGCTCAGGATGCCTGGGAGGGCAAACGGAGGCATCTCTACGGGAGGCGGGCAAGGCTTGAGGAAAGTGTTGCACATGCTCTGCACGTTCGGGACCTGCAGACTCTGAGCAATGTCCAGGAGAGCTTGCACGTTGTCCTGATTAATGTCGATATGGGAGGTGTACATGTAGTCCAGTATTTGGCCGATGCCGCCGACATCCTGGATCACCAGGTTGAACACGTCGTTCTTCTGACTGGGAGAGTTTTGGAACAAAGACCTGAAAAGAATCAAGCCAGAGATCAAGTAGCATGTACAGGAATATCTCGGGAAATTAGAATACCATCGAACAGTTTATTTATTGCAGCAATTCCTTTGAAAAGGTGAATATAGTATATATATTATATTGATATAGTATCAATATACTTAAAAAGTATACTGATACTTTTTAAGTATCAATATATTTTATTTTGGTTGATTATGGCTTTGAGATAATGAAAAATTTGAATTTGAAGACCAATAAAAAAAAAGATTCTTACAAAATCAAAAAATGGTTCAGACCCTTGTAAAATTACCTTCATTGAACCTACAAGTTTAATTCGGCTAAAAAATGCAACAGATATCTCAACATAGTAAATCAACCTAAATGGCTAATCTTTGGAGGGGGCGAGAAATTTCTCTGTTTCTATTTATATTTTAATAAAAAAATTAAAAAGGCAAAAGTTATTTAAGAATATTTTCAACAATCAATGTAAAAAAAAATAAAACTTTGTACGTACAACAATCAAACCCTTTTTGTAATTGTAGACCATCTTTTTGTCTGTTTCTATTGGTATTATGATGATTTATTTTCAGTGATGAGCTTTCCGGTTGTAAGGCCTCTTTGCCATCACCCTAATCTTTTGTGCACTTTACAGCTTCTTTATTAGATTGAAGAAATGTAGGCAGTGTGTAGAGGTTGTGAAATCTAATTGTACAAGTTTTCTTAGCTGTATATAAATGAACAATAACAAACATTTAAAATTACTCTGGTATTTAAAAAAATCTTATCATGATTCTATATCATTAAATGGAATTACTAAAATAAATTAACTTTTTGATGATTTGGTTGAGATGCTTGTACACATTTAGTTGTTTTTTTCTTCTTCAACATCTCACTGTAATTTAACAAAAAAAAAAAAAAAAAAAAGACATCAAGGCACCTGAAATAGGAACTGAAAGCAGCCAGGACATTTTTATGGGCTTTGAAGCAGACACCCTTCACCACCAGCATGCAGTCACAGAGAAGCCCTTGAATCCTCTGTTCCTGGAGCTGCTGGAGGAGGTAGGAGCTGTGGCTGGACAGGGTGTCCATGGTCAACCAGCTGCTGCAACTACTCCATAAAAACAAAACACAAGAGTCACGAGTCAAGAACAACTACTGGCTAAACAGACCTCTTCTTGTGCGTCTCAGGCTGACTAGTAACCTGACGGCACTTTCAAAAGCATAATGTATATCTATATCGTTCAACATCAGCGCGGAATACGGAGTCTAAGCTACGAGACCACCCATGCAAAAATTGGACGGAACAGTCGAGGTAGCGTCGAGGCCATGGAAGGTGACGTAAACCGATATCGCGCAACTCTTTGCGGAAATGTACAGATTCCACAAAGAGATGTTTCCAATTATCAACAGTTTGGTAAAAGCAGGTCTTAAATTAGTCCGAATTGTAAGAAAAATATTCCCCACCTTTTATTGGGATGATCGGTCACTTTACAACAGCATAAACACTACGTCACTTCCTGGTACATCACGTATTTTGAACTATCTAAACATGGCTCAAACGGTGGCAGTTTTCTTACAAAACAAGAAACTTTTATGCTTACAATTGAACTGTGAAGCATGTTTTAAAAACCTTTATAAAACTACCGAACGTTTTTCCCAGTCACAGGCACAAACTCTATACATGCTTTCCTTGCCCCTTAGAAACGATACGTCAGCTCTTCTGCCATATTGCGTGTGGCACGTCCGATAGTTCAAGTGCGGAAGTAACGTTGAAAACTGTTTTATAAATAAAACAATTCAAAAGTTTACGTTCAGTTAAAGTAGAAGGGCAATTGATAAAAAGGAGAAAAATCTCCTTAAAATTATTTTACCCTTATTTTACCTACTTTGCATAATACTTAATATTTAAGGATTAAGATTAAATCACGATTTATTATTATTAATAATAATAATAATAATAATAATTTTACCTAAACATCAATATTAAGGAATTCACCCTGGTTGTTGGAATACCGATTCTTGGCACTGTTGAACTACAAGCCACTCACAACATGGTGGTAACATTGACTGACGATTCTCCAGTGACTAGATGAGCCAGGAACTCTGTTTTTCTGAGATGCGTTTGACGTCGGAGCGCTAATCTTGTAGTTCCTAAGTCCGGACATTGTCACGTGTGTTTTGAAGAGTTGATACGAAAGGAACGTGTGCTTCGCATGGTTTTCACCGAAGTTTAAGCCAGAGGTTTACTGATATCCGTCGCTACGTGCAGACGTTGTTTTTAACGGTAAACGGCATTAGCTTAACCGAGCGTAACGGCCAGCCCGGTCCTATTTAAGCGTGAAGGTTTAATCGGTTTTGGTTGGTTTTATCAGGGTGCTATTAATTTATTCCGCATGTTTGCTGCCTGAGAAGGGTCCACAGTAAAGAAGACACGAAGAGAAGCTTATCATTATGGTGTTCTTCACCTGCAACGCGTGTGGCGAATCCTTAAAAAAAGCCCAAGTCGATAAACATGTCATGAAGTGCCGTGGGTGCCAAGTTCTGTCTTGTATCGACTGCGGAAAAGACTTTTGGTAATAACTGTTTTCTTTAACCAGCTGTTGTTTTTTTTAAGATGCAGTACTGTCTAAATGTTTAAAATGTGCTTCATTTTAAACAATTCCAATGACACTCTGGCCGTATGCTTCATCTCATTATTATTGTGAACGAATCTCTCCCACATCCCAAAGCAGGTCCTGATAGGTCTTCTATCCAGCATTGCCCTCCATTTAGTTCATGTTCCTATCAACTCTAACCAGCATCTCTGTCCCCACTATATATATAAAAAACAAAACAAAAAAACAACAGCATTATTAAGTGTAATGCTGCCATTGCAGTGTTTTTGATGTTTTTAGGGCGATGCACAATTTTGTGTCAGAGCACCTTCTTCCTTTCATGCTTTGTGGCGAGTCGTTAAATTCTAACACATAAAATCGTAGTAAAATACATTACAATTTGTGGTTGAAACATGACATTGCAGAATGTGAAAGAATTCCAGGTGTTTGAAACGTTTTTTTTCGCAAGGCACTTCCCCACATTTAAGATGGTGTCTCATCTTTTCTGTGTCACACGTAGGGGTGAGGACTACAAAAACCACACTAAATGTATCAGCGAGGACCAGAAATACGGTGGGAAAGGTTACGAGGTCAAGGCGAATAAAGGAGATGTGAAACAGCAGCAGTGGTTACAGGTAAGCAGTCCTCACTGAACATTAGCATACGCGTGAGTAAAGAGGGTTGCTTCTCTTAATGCTCGTCTTGTTGTACCTTTGTCATGCAGAGAATCAATGAAGCCATGAACAAACCCGGGGTCAGCGCTAAGCTGAGAGATGTGCTCTACCAAGTTAGCGGTTATGAAAACGTGCCGAGGAAAAAGGCAAAGTTTCAGGTAGGGATTGCGTACAACGGTAAAAGCTGTCATTTTGTTTAAAGTGCTTTAAACGAAGGAGGAAAACTATGGGTGATAAATTCCTTTTTCTCTCTCTTCAGAACTGGATGAGAAGCAGTTTAAAAATATCAAACACTGGGGTACAGGAGGAGGTGTGGGACATAATTGCTGCTGCAGACAGTGTAAGTTATTTTAGCTTGTTTAATCAAGATAACCATCAGACACTTGGATGTCCCACATTATTTTGTGCTTTGGACCTTTTGATCAGTTAGAAGCAAACATGTCTTTTTTGTATACAAGATGTCAGAAGACTTAGATTTCAGTATATTTATAAGTTGTATTTAAATGTTCTGATAATGACATATAAAAGCATTTTACTGCTTTACTTAATGTGTTAATGTTACTTGAGCCGCAGTGTTGCTGGTATTGCTATTTTAATAATAGCAACGAGAAATGAAGCCTTGCGATCTGTAGCGCTGGCCTTTGGCATGCAAAGCTAGATAAATATATATGTCTGTTCGTTTAATAATCGATGTAAAAAAAAAATAAAAATAAAATAAATGTTTCAAAAGTAACTTACTTCTTTATCACCCATCTATAAGGCTCCTCCGGCCACACAGACAACCAAAGAATTTGCAGACAAGGAGGCTGACATCCGAGTGGACACCAACAGAACCGAGGACCAAAAAGAGCAGTCGAACACTGAAGAGGAGAAGAAGAAGAAGCTGAACAAACGGGAGCGCAAAGAGGCCCGTCAGCAAAAGAATGGAAAAGCTCCCAAAAGAGATGAAAATAAAACTGCAGAAGGAGAAACTAAGAAATGCCAGACAGGCAAACAGAAAAAAAAGGATAGAAAGAGAAAACACGAGGGAGATGAAGACCAGACTGAGAACGGCGTTGAAGAAGAATCCAAGAAAACCAAGTGTAAATGACATTTTACTCCTTTAAATTGAAATGGTCTGCTGTTAAAGCATCCTTAGTTATGTTAAGTTGTTTGTACGTATGTTTGCTTCAGATTTTATATCGACTCTTGTTCTTTTGCAGTTGATGAAGCTGCAGAGTCAGAGGAGACTGAAGATCAAGCCATGTCTCAGGGTAACACTTAAAGTTCTGGCACATATTGCCATCACACTTTAATGAATATGTGTGTGATTTATTAGTTAGAACACCAAAGAAGTAAGAAAATATTTTGTATTAAGACTCCAGCAGAGGTCAGTGTCGGCTCTTTGTTTTCACTGAGGAAATGACCCTCACCAAACCTTACTATGTTTCCGATCACTCACACAGGAAAATTCAACTGGAAGGGAAACATCAAGGCAGTGCTGAGAGAGTCACCTGACCAGGAGCTGTCAGTGAAAAGACTCAGAAAGAAGGTGAGAAATTAAGCAACGCATTTCTGTGTGCATGACACACTTATTCAAGTTGACATCTGTCCTCTCTACCATGACCATCTTTAAATACAAAACGTAACTTAACATTGGGTAAGGAGTGTATTTTTCTGTCCTTTGCAGGTTTTGGCAGCCTACTACTCTTTCGCTGGTGACATAAATTTCAAAACGGAAGATGAGCTGTTGGCACTTTTCAACAAAAAGATCACCAAAAACCCCAAGTTTAGAGTTCTAAAAGACAGAGTGAAGCTTTTGAAGTAGACTCCTCCTTTAACGGCACGTTCTCCATGAAATGAAAGTTATTATTGCTGTTCTCCTTGGTGGCTTTTTATACAAATGAACAATTTCGAGGATTAAATGGTTTTACGCAGCGAGCCTGGTCGTCGTAATCAATACACGCACGCTTGGAACACGCCAGTTCTGTTTAATGTATAAAATGACGGTTGCAACGGAAGGCTGCTCTGTTGCGCATTCCAAGCTCACGGTAAGGCCGGGGAATGGCACCTTATCTGCGGGATTGGATGTTGCCGTGGGGAGGGGGATGTAGAGACGCAGAGAGAGGTGCACCTGAGCTGAATCCGACTCTCACACGGGATGAAGCTAATGCACATTCCTCCGCACTGCGAACGGGGTTCACTTGGCCGGAGACACAGAAGCTCCATAGAAGCAAGGCGCTTGGTGTCAGCCTCAGGTGAAGTTTTAATGCTTTCTGATTTTCCACGACTAGAATAAGCAGTTTCTTTACCCTGTACACACATGCTTACACACACACACACACAAACGCGCGCCCACGCACACACTCACAGAGAATGAGTAAACCTGCCCAGCTTTATGAAGCTCCTCTAATCCCAGAAGGTTTAACACTGATGCTCATTCACCACGCTGCTTACCTGTAACACTATATGGCATTCTCTGGGTTTTAGTTGAGCTGTTACTCAAGTTTGCTAGTATTAAAATGATGTTTTCACATTCAGCCTACGTCAGTTGGATTTAAGTCTTGTATTTTGATCCAGACCACACAGGATATTGAGTTAATCACATCTTTACTGTTTTGGAGGCAGGGAGTTGTTATAAAAACATTGCATTATTCTCATAAAACTCCAGGAACTTGTCATAAGTTGCTAGGGTCAGAAGGTCCTAGCCACATAATGGTGAGCACTATTCTAGTTGTCAACTGACTAGAATGGTGTTTTAGTTATAAGATTAACAGCCTGACCACAAAGATGGTCAGTTATAACTGCTTTTCAGCTAAAATAAAACTGAACCAGAAAGTACTTGCTATTTATCAGTGTGTGCGCTTTAACTTCTCACTTCAGAGAGTTCAGAAGTAGGACAACCGTGTCAGATTCTTGCTCTATGTAAAGGTATACAGTGAACTCAAGATGAGGTGTGGCACATAGCCAGCTACTATGTATTCTGTAAAGTTAATGACTGAAGGAAGGAAAATAACATGAAAAAAAATCTTAATTTTCTGTTTGATACAAGATGGTAAGATAGGCTAATTCTTTATAGATAAGATGCATGGAGGCCTTTATTTACATGCTGCAGAGTACATGTGAAGTAAACCTTTTCTTGGAAAAAATGATCCTGCATGAAATTTATCTCATCTTTGTTGTTAAAAAAAGCTCAAGTTCAGTTGATTGGATAGTGAGCCTATTTGTCACTGATAAAACTGAAATATACTAGTGTAATCAAAAATAAGTAGTTTTTTTGCAGACATTAAGCATGTTGGGGAAGCCAATTCCAGTCTTGAAAAAAACTTTTCAAAGTCCAAATTTTGTTTCATCTCAGAATTATGAGATGCTAAGTTATAATTATAAAGTAGCAAAGCCAAAAATTAGAAGCTAGCTTAGTAAAATCTGTACTTTATCTTAGAAAATTAATGATTGACACACTTATGAATATGTTAACTGTATTCAATAAGGTACTCTGTTTTCACAGTACATGGGCATTGTGTACAATAATTTGGTTATGTCTTTTTATGGTCATTACTATACAAAAAAAAACAAAAAAAAAACTACAACGGTCCTCGTTCTTACGTCATTGACAAGCGACGCTGCGTCCCAACAGGAAGCGTCTTCAATTCAGTTGGCTTTCAGAGCTAAAGTGAGTTGAAGAACAACAAAATGTTCAATGACAGCGAGCTGGCGACGCTGCGGAACAGATTCAAGAGAGATGCGGAGCTGCTCATGCAGACGACGACGTCGGCCGTCGATGGCGAAAAGAGTAAGCTTAAAAATGCTACGCCGGCTAACTACGTTAGCTTATTGAAGTAGTTCAGTTTGTTGGAACGTTGGAACTGGAAGACGGTAACCAGTTCACCCCTCCGTCTGTTCCAGCTGTTCCCGTCAAATGTTTTGTCATTAGAGGAGTAGTTTTAGACATAGTATATGACACACTGCTAAAAGGAGAGCAGAATTTTAAAAAAGTTAAGAGGTGCATCATACAGGCATGTATATCTATATTAAAGTCTAATATTAGTCATTTTAACTTACTGCCTCTGTCAATGTGTATAGCTGACATGGAAGTCATTTAGTTTGTGGGTTTATGACAGTTTTTGTTTTTATACACCAGTTCCCGTCAATGCAATAAACCAGTAAACATGGCACAAAAGACAATAATTAGACACCTCTTGTATAGCAAAGTTCTTTATTCATCACAAAGTAATGTCTGACCTAACAATAGGGAGCGTTTCAGGAAAGTTACATACGTCTCTCAAAGTGGCTGGCTGCATTTGCAATGCTATAATAAGCATCTCTAATCATTTTGGGATTATTCTGTTTTTGCAAGCAGTGCAATCTCGGCCACAGTTCCTTGTAAAGGTTTCCATGCTCAGATTGTGTCACTCCTGACGACCACAAATTTGCGTGTGTGTTATTGCGATTTAACATGACAGATCAATGCAAATTTATGTTTAAATGTGAAGTAGAAGGAAAATGATATGGCCCACTCAGTACTTTGTAAAACTATTATTTGCTTTTTTTTTTTTTTTTTTTTTTGCTCTCTGTTTAAAGTAGCTCAAGTTCAGTTGACTGAATAGTGAGCCTCTGTGTTAATCTTCAAACCTTTCTTTACATTTACCTATGGAATTGGTCTGGACAGTAGTCGGACCATTGAAGCAAATGATTTTGTTTGACCTGAAAATGGCACTTCCTACGGCTTTCTTTGAACAGTGCTTTTCTTTTAATAGTTGTCCTATCAGGTGGACGATCGTATCGGGGAAAATTGTTCAGTAACTTAATCATCCCTAAACATGGTTTATATGGGCTTTCAGAAGTCAGTTGCAAAGCAATTCACTTAAGGGTATCAAAGTAAATCAGTTCTTGTACTAATACAGACTAGTCTTTTTAGATTTTTATTTGTAAAAACAATGCTTCCCCTTTAATTTTGCAGTAATTCTGTGTTGGTCTGAAATAAAACTCCAGTAAAATACACCGAGGTTTGTTGTCTACAAGATGTGAAAACATGTATGAGGTAGAAAAATGCTTGCTACATAAACTGACCATTCTCAGTTCATCTGACTACCACAATCATTATCTCAAATTTCAGAATTAGTCCATCTGTCACAGTCTTTTACCAAATTTTTACATTAAAAACACGCCTTCAATTAAATTCTGACCCTTCACTAGATTGCAGAATGGATGTCACTACTGAATATTACTTCTTTCTTTTCCAGTATTTTTTTTTTAATTTTTAATTTTTATTTTTTAGGAAAGTGGGCAATTTTCTAGCTTTGAAGCTATCACTGGCATAAATCCAGCAATTCATAATTGTTTTAATTATAATCAGGATCTTTGTCAGCTCTGATATATGATCTAGAAACTGCTCTCATATATTCCTGTGGGTCATTGACAAGATGTTTTTTTTGAATGGCTACATATTTTTTTCTAAACTTTAAACCTTAGTGCAGCTTCTTTTCTAGGCCAGTGAGTTCATTGGGAACTCTGCACAGAGGAGTCTAGCCACTTCAGCAGCCAAAAACAGGCTGATTAAACAGAGACGTTTAATCAGCCAGTAAATTATAGAGATTAATAGCTTTCCAAAAGGCAAGATTATCTTCAAGAAACCTATCGGTTTCACCTCAAAAGCTGCTTAAATCTGACAGGAGATTTGCACATTCTGTTAAGCCAAGATAAAGCTCATATTTGCTTGTAAAAGCTATACTATAAGGTAAGATTCTGTTTCTCATAGTTTTCCAGTATTTCCTTTTGAGTTTTCATTGATACTAATACTTTTTTTTTTTTTAATTTTACTTCCTTTATTTAACTAGGTATACCCCATTGAGACCTAGATCTCCTTTTCAAGAGGGATCTGGGCAGAAATCTGCAACACACAACAACCTGGTCAAACGTACACCAAAAAAAAAAAAAAATATATATATATATATATATATATATATATATATATATATATATATATATATATATATATATATATATATACTTTTTGAAAGTTCTGAAGTTCCAGTATACAGCTCTGGTTTGAGGTTTACATCCACTCATCAATTTTAATGTCATATTTTGAGCTTTTACTTTTTATTATTATAAACATTAAACATATGATGGCTTTTACATTGCACAGGGATTGATTGCACTGCTTGCAAAAACAGCCAATTACATAAAGTAGATTTTATGTAATTGAGGTTACACCCTCAAAGATTGACATACACCGTCACTAATATTTGTTTAAATGATCCATAACAAATCACAGAGAACCTACAGGCTTCTCTGTAGCCATCAGAACGTTTCTGTCAGAATTCTGGTTTTATATTTGACCAACTACCAATGATGATCAGTTAAATTGGTGTGTGCACTGGTACATACCTGGCTTTAAATGTGTAGTCTATAGATTTTCAATGGGGTTGGGTGAGAAACCACTCCGGAAACTGAGTGTTAGCCTTATGGTCCATGTTTATCCTTCCCCAAAAGAGTTTTGATGTGTGTTTGGGATCCTTGTCTTGATCATCAGAACCAAACTTGGACCAAACCCATCTATATCTGATTGAAGATGTATTATTATGGTTTTGATGTATTATTATGCATTGCACATTATTCCACCCATAATGTGCAATGCACCAGTCCTGCTATCAGTGATCAAACCTCACTCCATCATACTACCACCACCGTGCATGACGGTGTGTGCAGTGTTTTTTAGGTCGACAAGTCTCAACACGACTTCTCCAAGCAATCGTTCTGTTTCTGAGGATGAGAGTTTGGGTCAGATGGCTGAAACTTGGTCACAAAATTAGATTTGCCCACAGAACAATCATTTTAACTAATTTTGGAATGAATAAAGAGGGTTAAATGTAATCTTAAAACTTTTCAGGATTTGGGGCTCATGCTTACAATAGTGGTCTGTGCCTGGAAACAGCCAGTTTAAGTGAGTTTTACCAATTCTGCCAGGAATTACAGAATTACAACAGATGCTTGATGATTATAAAAATCAGCCACTTCTTAAACAACATTTGGGCAAATGTTAGTGTTTGTAAGTATGTATTTGTAGGAATAGTTTTGACCCAAGGTAGATTAGAGCCACAAAGGTAAATCCACATTAAGTTAAAACTTAAGCACCCAATTCTTTTTTGTTTGTTTGTTTTTTAATTCTGTATTGCATGGAAGTCTTCTTAGAACATAATTACTGTCAGATGTGTTGAGTCGCTACACTTTTCCAACTTTTGACGTGTGTCACCTTTCAGGTCAGGAGGAAAAAGATCTGAAGCCCCTTCCTCGCATCAACAAGCACTCCATTTTCTGGATTGTGGCGTCGGTAGCTGTGACGTACTATGCAGATTTCCTGCACGTCATTATGGAGAACGATGATGTCAAAAGGTAAAACCGATTTCCCAAAAATACTTTAGCATAAGTCGAAACTAGATTTAGTAGGCATAAAATTTCACACATTAGCATTGTGAATTTTAAGATATTTTTAGCCAAATCAGAGCAGAAGAATGAAGACATTAAGTTATCGTAACTATGGAGACAGTGTAGCTTTAAAGTGGTGTAGATAAGTGACAAAAAAAAGTACACCCCTTTCCAGATATACTACTTTACATCCTAAAGCATAAATAAAAACAATCAGTGTTCTTATAATTACTGTGCATTTGTAATACTAAATAAAAAAGGACATGATCAGGTCAAAGAGGTCTAATATTAGGGTCATTTATTCCCTAAATTTAATAACATGGAATATAATGGTTTCACAGTATAGATTGCACAGAAAAGTAAACATTTACACGTCATGATCATGATCAAAGAGGATCAGTTACACAAGGTAATTAACTCATTCAGCATAAGTTCATGTACTGCCGGGTTATTTGCTATTAGAAGAGACAATATGCTTTGTGTCTTGTTTGTAGCTCATGACCCTTCAACTTTACATTCCCTCAAAATATATTCATGTCTCATTTTTGCCAAAGTCTGACTCAGATCATCTCTTGCACTTTGGCATACTGATTATAATTAAGTAATTAATAGGAGTGTAATTGAGAATTATCCATTAAATCTGGTGAAGCTGAGATTAAACACAGAATAAAATTGCTAAAAAAAAAAGTTGTTACAGGAGGCTAATGTCTTCAGGGTATTTGAAATGCTGTGGCTGGACCTTTAATGAACTGGGTGCAAAATTGCAACAAAATTAAAGTCACGAGACAATTTGTCTTAGTTTTAGCCTTAGTTTTCTCAAGTTAGATTCATAATTTGGTAACTGACAGTTAATCTAAAAAATGTATACACCTCTGTCAAACTGAGTAGGACAAAAATTAAGATAAGATAAATCATTTTAGAAAACTTCTGCTTTCATTTTGATCTTGTGCAATTCGGCAGAAAAAAATAAATCTACTTGAAGAGAAATGTACAAAACGTTAAAGCTGCAGCAACCTGGTTGGATTGCCATGGAAACCTTCCATTATCTACTGAATTCATTTAGATATTTGATGTTTTCAAGTAGGGCTGTTGTAAACGAATATTTTAGTAATCGAGTAATCTATCGATTATTCTTACGATTAATCGAGTAATCGGATTTAAAAAAATTATAAAATGAAATATTGGTAAATCTGGCATAATACCGGTGTTACTATCAGATATCAGTATCAGTCCAATTTTTCACATTTGAGCATCCCTAACAGTTGCTTTTTTGTAGTTTAGAAAACTAACCTGTAACAATAATAGCTCACTTTCTAAGTTAACCAGAAGAAAAGTTATAGAAAAATCTGAAATTATATTGAATTTAATAACAAAGAGGCAGGCTCACAAATATGCTTATAAAAAATGTCTACAATCCAGCTTTTAGTTTATGTATTCATCTTCAGTGAGTTTAATAGATTAATTAAACTCACCTTGCCACCTAACCTGTCACGCTTTGGGTTTGAAAATACGGGAAATGCCGCCTGGAGTGGGAGGAGAGGGCGAATGAACGAACATGGGGTGGAGGGGAGGAAATAGACCAGCGGACTGACGAACCGTTAGACCGGGGGACGAACACGGGGGGAAGCAATACGGGATATTTACGACACCTTCACTGGTCACACTCAGAAACTCATCTACCAGCCATGTACGATGCGCTCCGCCACCCGTTTCTTCAGACCGGGATATGAAATTTATTGTGCGGTTCGTCGGTAAAGCTACATTTACACGGTAAGCATCAGCTACTCAGCCGCCCGCCCTGTTCAGGCTATCCGCTCACCTCAGCGCTCTTCCCGCCGTTAGCTTTCAACCAGCAGCCCCGGAGGAGAAATGCTGCCGTACTCCAGGCATTCCCCAGTCATTTTAAGGATGCTTATTGGTTCCCCAAAAACGATAAAAAGTCGGGCATTATCATCAATCAATAAAATCCCCACGGGCCAATCTTGAAGATTGGACTTTATGCCGCTGAGACTTAGCTTTTGTCAACAACTCAGAGGCGGAAGTGAGAGCTCCGCGCAACGCAAATGAAGTCCCGGCCGGAACACGGTGCGCTAACTAATAAAACATAAATTAACGAAGCTTCGAGGCAGGTAAATTTTCCTCGAGGAATTTTAGTAATCGAGGTACTCGAATCATTCGAGGAATCGTTTCAGCCCTATTTTCAAGTTCACATTGTCAGGATTTACAGTTAATCTGATTAATTTGAAATAAGGTTAAGTGAACAATGGTGGATTTTTAAATTTTTTTTATAAATGCTCATTTACATTTTTTTTTTAGTTTTTTCATCTAAAATCATAGTTTTCAGAAAAGTTCCAAAGGATCTCATTGTACAAAGGTGTCAAGTCAAGTGTCAGTCTGTCAAGCAAAGCATTGTGCGTATAACAATGGCACAAAGAAGACAGTCATTAAAAGTTTGGATAAAAATGGGACAGTTACATTACAGAAACTGGATGTTCTTCCAGAAGTGATAAAAAGACGAGACACGAGCTTGTCAAGCAGAATGCCAAAAAAGGCAACAGCAACACTGAAAGATCCGAGGGAAGAGGTCAGGTTGCAAAACAGCAGGAAGAAAAAACCTTAAACAAAACAAAAAAACACCCAGGACTGGCTGAAATTTCACAAAACCTGGTGACAGAATGTGTTCTAGTCTGATTAAACCAAAGTTGAACTTTTGGGTCACAGTTGACAAAAGCACACGAAACATATTTGCTCTCCACTCCGAATCATTAGGTTAAACTTTCCATCTCCTAAACATGGACGCACAAAGGGTGATGCTAAATCCTATGGTTTGAAAATGGTATGTGACTCAAGTTCATATGTGTGTGAAGGCAGACAAGGGAATACATCTGGCAGTATAATGTATGTTTGGTACAAATGCAATGCTGTGTATCAGCAAAAGAAGGTGAAGTCCCACCGTGCTCTGGACTTTTAATCAACACCTCTACATGTGAGTGTAGCACCTGTTTTATCTTCTTTACTTTGGCTTCCTGCTCTTTTTAGAATTGACTTTAAAATGTTACTGCTTGTTTTTAAAGCTCAACTTTACTTATCTGAACTTTTTAGTCTTCCTGTACACGGGAGAACCCTGAGGTCATCAAACCGACTTTTATTAGACGTCCCAAAAACTAGGCTAAGGCATTGAGGTGACTGGGCCTTTTCAGTGGCAGCACCCCGACTCTGCGACAATCTCCCTCTACACCTTTGCTCCACCTCTGACCCCAAAGCTCAAGACTCATCTCTCCAGACAGGCTTTTAATACCATGTAGCGTTGTGGCATTTTTCCTTATTTTTATTGCTGCTTTTGTGTTTTTGGTAACACTTTATTTGACTTGGTGTGCATAAGACTGACATAGCACCTGTCATGAACATGAAGAAGTCTTTATAAATGTTTGACAGTTGTCATGAAGTGTCATTTGGTAAATGACACTTTTAATGCAAAGTTGCTCTAAAAGTTACATTGAAAGTCCATTAAAAGTGCCAACTTTGCATTAACTTGTCATTGAAGTCACAGACATTCATAAAGACTCTTTCATGTTCATGACAGGTGTCAGTCTTCTGCACACCCCATCACATAAAGTGTTGCCGTGTTTTGTTGTTTGTTTTTTTTCTTGTGAGAAATCTTAGAGAAAGTTTAAGAGGTCACCCGTAGCGGGCTGTGGACTAATCGGATCTTATATGTTTTGAAAACTTTTGCGAAGAGTAGATAGACCGATGCAACATACTAATAGACTTCTACCAAAGAAGACTGAACAAAAGGTTGCTTCAAAAATGTATTTTATGGGTGTGTACACTAATGCGCAGGATAAAATTACCACATTGTGTCTTTATTTTCTGCTGTGATAAGTAGTTTAAAAGGAGGAAGGATTGTGGATTTGTATTCTTTATATTGTACGTAAATATCAAGTTCAGACATTCACATTTTAAGAAAGGAGCTCTGATCAAATAGTGCTTAGTCATTGTCAAACATTAGTTTTTTTCACTCAGGAACTTCTTGAACAGTGGATTCAGTACAAAAGAAACCACTGATATGTGATACTGCAGGGAGACCGTGATGTGATACCCTATTCTGTTTCTATTGAACCTGTACAGCTGATGGAATAAATGCACCTTCCCTTGTTTTTTCAGCTGGTGGTTTAACGTCGGTCTGATACTCCTTGGGATCTGCTTGTCTTTGGCTATGTTTTGCATTGTGTACCTGGAGTGGTTCAAAGGCATTCAGCACTATGACCAGGAGTACCCTGCCATTCCTCCCATTACCACTGCGGCCTTTATCGCTGCATCGTGCAGGTAAAACACACAGGAAGAGAGAGAAAAACGCACGTGTATGTTAGCTAAAGCTGTATTTTGTTCTAAAACATCTAAAATTCAAGGACAGGTTTTTGCTTCTGCAATATGGAAGAATTTTCCCACCCAAAGTAGCTATGTTTCCCCTTTAAATGACCTTATCATTTTTTTTAGTAGTAGGAAATATAAAAATTTTATTACAAAAGATTTTGCTGCCCAGTCTATCGATAAGACATACCACTATATTTAAAAAAATTCTAAAGAATACTAAAATGCTTAAAGTCTTGTTAGTACTTTAAGCATTTTCAAGACAGTAATAGGTTTGCATTTAAAAAACAAGGGTGATACAGTTGCTCAACATTAGTTTAACTTGATTAAGAGGCCAGTATATTCTGTTAACTTGCTATTTTCTTTGTAATGACTGTATGTTTATAAAGGTAAATCTAAATCTCAACAAACTAACAAACCTTTTCCAACAACAAGTTTTTTTGGTATAATTTTCTCCCACAATTACTTCCACAGTATGATGCAGGACTAAATCAGATTGCCAGGGTAGAAATGTACAGAGTGACATTAATAGGGAGGTAGTACTTTGAAGGCAAACTCGGAACCAAGAGTGAAGGATGATTAAAAAAAAAGAATATCCCCTTCGTTTTCTTTCCGTCACGTTGCAGGATTTACTCCTTTTTCAGTTTTAAGATTTTCAAAGTCAAAAGTCAAAGTCAGCTTTATTGGTTAACGTAGATCCAAGTTGACATTTCCATCCTCACGGACCCACGGTGCAGCATGCTGAAACAGCATCTGAAAGCAAGCACCATAACAACAACAAACAAGCAATAAAATAAGATGTAAAATAACCAGAAGTAACAATGTGGTAGATGAATAAAGTATGGTCCCTGATGTGTTTATGTTTTAAGTGATAGGATCTGTGTGTAGAAGGGAGGTTATTGATTTTTTTGTTGTTTTTTTTTTGTGTATACTAGATTTAACTCGGCAATGTCATTTAATATCCATGAACATCAGTGTTTTACAGAGTTTACATTCTAATAAATCAATAAAATCAGCCAACTTTTGAGGGAGTATTTGATTTTAAAGAGGCGCTGACTTCTGCTTTCAGCCTCTACCCTTTGATTCAAACCTTTTAAAAATTTTAACCTGTAAATCTGTTCCAGTGTTTGTGTTTCAGGATGAAAAGTAAAAGAACATAGAGAACACACAAAAATTACATGATACATTTAGATATTTAATGTGGGGGAAAAAAGAGGGCAAAAACAGGCGTAGTTGGGCAAAACTTGACACACCACCAGCTGACGATGCTGCTGGTGTGTCTTGAGAGTCCGTCAGCTTCTCGGGAAATTACAGTATTATGCAAGACCAGTGCAAAAATATTTTTAGTCCAAAAATGTTCAGTTAATGACCTCAGCAATCAAAGGCAAAACTTCTTGATTTTTGGGGCAAATTCTCAAGGATTGAGCGTAAGACAGATGGATACAACTAGAACAACAACAACATCCTTTGCATGAATGAAAAAGGGCTGCATTGTCACTCTGTGGTCCAAAATTAGGACTGCGTGGTTTTAGAAAATTGTGTTATGGCGATGATGATGTTCAGAATTGTCATGATATCAGTTGTGATATATTCCTGTTATTTTCTTTCCTCTCTTTCTCAGCACTTTGGGCAATGTCATTTGTGTTCGGTGTGAGCGTCTGCTTCTGTGAGACTTGGCCCAACTGGCTAAACGCTGGATTAGCATGTAAAATGCTAGTTCGTTACTTCACTCTAAACAGTGTGATATGAACATTGCACATTCTGATATTGGAGTGACCATACGTTGTCAATGTATTGACAACTCTATCCAAAATCCTCTTTTATCATGAAGGTACATTTTGAATTTGATTTCTAAATCAATATTTCAGAGTTTGGAGGAAGAATGAAAAGGCACAGAATCAAGTCATGATTAATTTGCGAGCCATTTTAGCTGGTGTTGGTGGTCTGTTGTGCTTTTTTTTTTTTCCCAAGTCCAAGGTCAGCACCGCCATTTACTAGAGAATACTTGAGCTTTACGGAGATGCGGATGTTCTTTCCTCGCAGGACTTGGAACGTCACCACAGTGACAAACGTACCGATAGTTTAATAATCGTGGTATCATCTTGGTATCACTGTGCTTATTTGGCAAGGAAATTGGCCCGACTTAAACTTTATAGAAAAATTACGCAGCATTGCCAAGAGGAAGAGGAGAAACGCTAGAGCCAACAATGCAGACAAGCTGAAGAGTACATTTAAAGCAAACTGGGTTTCCTTAACGCCTCAGTGGAGCCACTGGCTCCATGCCACACAACACTGATGATTTGATTCAGCAGTATTTAGCACATATATTACACAGTGTGTAGAAATAGTTACCAGTAGTTCTTAGTTGTTGTTTTTTTTGTTTTGTTTTTCTTTTTTTCTTTTTTTTTGACTTAAAGCAATATTTTTATTTTAAAATAAACTGAACTTTCAGGCGTCCTCATTAAATAGTGAGAAATAATTATTGAAATAAATCACTGTGTATGCAGTAATACTATATGGGGAGAAACTTTTTATTTGCAAAACTGAACTACATAAACTTTTATGTATTGTAACATATTGAGGTGAACCGGTAATTTTACTTTATGGTTAGATTTTAGATTTTCCATAGCTGCAGTTATTCATCACATAGATAAATTACAGATAATTCATTACATTTTATTTTGCTATTTAATTTTAGTTACTAATTGGCTACATTTTCCAGTTACATTGCATAATATAATAGTGTTTAGTTCATCCAAATATTAATATCTGCATGCTCTGCAATGACGGCCTGTGAAAAGCTCACTTAGCCACTCAGTGGCAGATCTGTTAAGTTTGATTACATGTGTTGTTTTGTTTTGTTTTTTTCTTGCAGCTTTAATATTGCACTGTGGCCAGTGTGGTCCTTCTTCACTCCACTAATCCTCTTCACACAGTTCATGGGCGTCGTCATGTTCATCTCTTTGCTTGGATGAATGATGAAAGGTGAGAACGATAAAACTTTGTGGTCATTTTTGACTTTGTTTTTGGTATTTGCTCACTGTATTAATATTGTCATTAATTTGTTGAAGATGTCGAGCATTACATAAAGGGTTTTATAGAAAAAAAGCTTTTATTTGCAATTTTACGTTGGTGTTGTTGACAAGTTTAAGACCGCACACAAGACCATTTAAAAGTCTTTGGCTATCCTTCTTTTTTGGTTTATACCTTGTAAAAATAAGTAAATTAAAAAAAAAGTTGGTGGAAAAACTTTATTTTGAACAGTCACACAAATCTAGAAACTATTTACAACAGCTCACCTGAAATGAGGAGGGAAAATACAGAAAAGTTCAAGTAGTTCTATGTTTAAAATAGCAAAATTTAATAATGATGTTATTAGTCTTTCATGATTAGGAAAGCTGTGTCCACTGGAGAACTATTTTTATGAAGGCAAATGTCTCGTGCCAACATCTGTCCCTTCATTAGTGTAAAATTGCAAACAGTTTAGATTTCTGAATATCTAGAAAGCAAAATGTGAAACTGGACTAACTTCAGAAAGCGGTGTAGCGAAGCCACGTGGGTTTGGGATTAGGAAGCAAATGTGAATCAGGTGGCGGTAATGAATCTGGAAACTATTACATAAGGAGGAAAACGTATATCAGCTCAGCCTAAAAACACAACTAGGTTCTTTGGAGTCAAACTCGTGATCTCAGATGGACTGACAGACAGAGGACAACTGTTCTGTGGTCAAACGAGTTCATGTTTCAGCTTTCTTCTTGAAAATCACACACACTTTTGCTGTTTGGTGCCAAACATGCATCAGTGCAGACAAAGGGTCATAATTGTATTTTGGAGATAAACCTTAAGGTTATGTCTGGTGGAATGGGACAATTCTTATTTATTTATTTATTTGCATTACAATGGTCACAGTGTGCGTTTCTGACTGATATCCTTTCAGTTCATATTGGTCTTCTGTTGAAAGTGGTGCAAAATGAGACCAGAGTTGAACACCGAGGACTGCAAACTGTTCAGCTACCGCTCGGATCTTATAAAGTGTAAATAATTTACACTTTATATGTAATAAATTTGCTGGTAGCATAAAACTTCTTTTCCACCCTAGCTTTAAAAAGGAATGCAGCTGTCAGACGGTCTAATTAAAGCATTGCTGTTCTCCAATTCATTGTGAACCTTCTTCACCTGTAAAATGTGATGCCATCCTTTCTGTTCCATCTTTTTTAGGGCAAAACACCAGAAATGAGAAAGGCAAGGCGTTCTCCCCAGGGTTCTCCGCTTCTCTAAATCTCTCACCAACTCAGTTTATCTACACGCAAAAGACTGATCCAAACTCACTGTTTTAAAGTGGCATTGTTATTGTGATGTTCCTTTGTATCCTTCTGCTTTTTATGTTTGCAGCACACATTTGTAGTGTATTCGAACATTTAAAATGCCGAGATACTTGATTCTAGAAAACGAAAGGTGTTTGTTTTTAGGTTAAGACATCTGCTGACACTTTATTGTGTTTTCTACTGTTTTAATGTTTTTTTTAAATAAACTCTTGCAACCATTTTGAAGGAATGTGTGAACTTGACTCAGCTTTAAATGAATATAAATTTAAATGTGTTAACTGGACCCAATTCCTTTGGGATACATGTTCTCCAACAAAACACTTCTGTCATGTGCAAAGTGATTTTTGGACCTCAGATAAGCCTGTCACAATAATAAATTAATTGAATGGTAAATAAAAGGAGCTCAATAATTTCCATTCTGATTTTGTTTGAACTGCAGTTTTGTTTGCAGAAACACCATTATCCATTTTATTTGTGGTTTCGGTTGTGTGTGGTTTTCATTTCCACTTTATTTATTGTTTTTGGTTGTCATGTTTTATTCTTCAGCTTCCACTGTAAAATGTTCTCCGCCCCAGGGTTAATAATAAAAGTTTATTGGTCTTTTAGAGGGCAAACTAGCACTATTGTGCCATTATCAATATATATTTCTTGAGAAAGTAAAACAATATTATCGTTTATTGCAATAATTACTGGGGGAATTTGTCGTCCAATAAAAATTTATCATGACAGGTTTAATCTCAGACCTGTTAAAAATGTCAGTTCTGTCTCGGCCTTTGAAAAGCAGTTTAGATCAATATTTCACTTGAACCTTCTCGTCATCACCTCCACCTGAAACGGCAGCTGCTGCGTCCGAAACGTTGCACAAAGGAGACCTACTTTCTTCTGAGCGTGAATCTCAAATTTAGGAATCCGTTGATTCTCAGTAGGGTGGAAGTAGCGGAACACAGGAAGACATTTTATTCGACATCGTTTGAGTCCCATTCTGGCCGTCCAACTAAATTTCAGAGACCAGTCAGTGTGTTTTGGCCCATTTTCTCTTGGCTGTGCCTTCAGGCACTTGACACTTTGCACTTTTGTACACTCCTGGAGAAGGAGGAGGGCGGGGAGGCGGTCAGCACCGGAGGATAATGAGGTCCTGGCGGCTTATCATAATAGCTCTTCATCTCCATTCCTACTCAAAAACACACAATTTGCCTAAATTACTTTTTTTTTTTTTTTTTTTTTTTTTTTTAAATAGGATCTCCCCCAAAACAGATGCATGCAGAGCACATGTCAAAATGCAAGACCCCCGGGCAAAACAAACTCCATCCAGCCTCAGCTAGAATCCAGATGGCCACATAAATAGAACCCATAAATATTTATTTATTAATCTAATCAAATTAGGTTTTATTTGAATAGTGAGAAGATGTTTAATATTTTGCTTTCAAAATGCAGAGAAAACTGTAGTAACCCAACTGTTTTATGGATAGTTTTACATTCTGCAACAACCGGCCTTTAGAGGGTGTTTATTATCTTGATGTGGCCCAAAATGAAAATTAATTTCACACCCCTGATGTAGGAACACTGTGTAACTGACAGATTTTTGTTCAGATCAAAGGCCCTTGTGAAAACATAACGTTTTGGGTAGCGGTATTATCAGAACCAGATTTGTCTGAGTTTTACAGACAATTTTTTTTTTTTTTTTTTTTTTGCAAATTCTAATTTTCAGGATAGCCCAGGTAGATTGGAAGTACACCAGACCTGTGTCAAATCTTTGCACACAGATGCTCGGTTGGATTTAGGTGTGGGCTTTGACTGGACCAGTAAACATCAAATATGCTTCAATATAAAGCAGTAGTAGCTCTGACTCTGATGTTCAGAGCCGCTGCCTTTATATTGTCAGCGATTGCTTCTGTTTTAAACACCATTAAAACGATACAGGAAGAGGAAGGGTGGCTGCTGATTGCGTTCCCACATAATGGTAACTTCACCAAGCAGAAGACATCGAGCAAAAGGCCAAACATGCATCCGAACCTTGCGGCCTAAACGTCACCGAGTTGTTTGTCTTGATTGGCCTGAAGCGCCCCCCCCCCCAAAAAAAAAAAAAAAAAAGATTCAATCAGTGTTTCCAACTTAATCTGTCCCTCTCCACTGCCTGCTGATGAGGAACGGATCTTCTCTCTGTCGACATGTTGATCATCAGTGATCAAGTCAATACTCAAACGGATGACTTTAATCTGCAGCGCGGTAACACAAAGTTCATCCCACTGAAGTTTTTTTCTTTTTGGGGGTGGGGGTAAGTGTTTTGCCACAAATCTTGCTTTCTTCTCCACCACGTTGTTCAGCGACTCATTCAGGACGTCCCGGTGCGGCGTCTATTTTATCTGTTTGACCCACGAAGACGGGAGCTGGAATGATAATGGGATCACTTGCTGTAGATCAGCGAGGTTGTCGACTGCATCGCGTTGGGAACCAATCACGTCAGTGAGACCCGCGATTTAACGATGTTCAGCAGGACCCAGAAACATCTAGTGATTGTCTTTACCCCCCACATACCTCCGGGGAGCCGCCTCCCTTTGTATAATTTTGTCTTGGTTTAGAATATCACTGTAACCTCAATTTTTTTTTTTTTTTTTGCGTTTCATCTTGAGCCTACTTTATGTTCTTTTTTCATAAATGGAGCATATTTACACAAAAGTTCATTAAAACAACAAAACACTTTTTTTAAAAAAATGACACGACATAAAGACTGCATTTACTTTTTTGATGTCAAATAAAATATCCTGAAAATGTTTCAATTTGAATTCATAATGAAAAAATTATTAGCGTTGCTTTAAAAAAACATTTATTTAATTCTTTTGCAGAGGGATTTTTTTTATTTTTTTTTCTTGCTAAAAGTGTTCGAGATTTGCAGCTTGTCTTTTCTTTCCCAATATGAAAGCTGATCGTCGTCCGAGTTCACGTTGGATCCTTTATTTATGTGTTATAATTGTTACGTTTTTATTATTATTATTATTATTATTATTATTATTATTGCCTTAGTTGTATAATGAGAAAATATTAACAGCATATTTTATGCATTTAAATAATGAAAAAGGAATGAGAAACCCTGAGGGTACGTAAAAACTTAACCAAGTTTCTTTTTTTTTCTTTTTAAGTAATACTAAAAACTCCCACCAGGTATCATCCGTTTTATTTATCAGTATGCCAGCAGGTTACTGTAAAAGTATGCGTTTATATTGGCAAGATTTCTCAAAATCCCATCTATCACCCATCTGCCCTCCTCTCAGTTTTTCTGGACAGTCCCACCTTTGTTACGCAAATTTCTCGCAGACTCCTCCGCTTTTAACCAGTCTGTGTTCCGATCATCTATTAAATCTCAGTGACTACACAACAAGCCATTGTGAATTAAACAATAGATGTTTATTACTTTTTTTCCCCCTTTTTGTTTTTCATCAGTGATCTGCCTCTAGAATGTATCATCTACTGTCGGTAGACGGAGCGTGAACTGGTCACCTTGTCTTTCAGCTCAACACCTGGACGGCTGCCAGCGAGAAGGTGTCCGCCAGTTGGACCGAGGCGCAGGATTTGGGCGAAACTTGTTTTTCTGCTCTGTGGGTTAACTTTACGCTTTAGGTCTTAGCTTTTCCTAGACAATGAATGGCTGGCATGGCTGTCACAGGGAGATCAACCAGCTTCTTAGAAACACGTGGGTGTTTCCACAAGGCGGACGCCTGGGATCACCCATGAACGTAATTAAAACCCTCATTTGATGTGACTCAGCGGGCTTATTAGACGCGCAGATATTTGCGTTTCAGGGTTAGGCCCACGAGGCGACACTGGCATCTATCAAGTCAATCCAGGACGAGGCTGGACACTGGAGCTTGTGCGTAACCACTGAGCCGGACCTCGAAGATCGAGTTCATGCTTGGCACTCTTTGTATCCGTCTGAGTCAGCGCCCTGTGGAAACCGGTAGCGCACCTGGCCTCCCTCTGATGCACTTATAGCGCACGAAAACTTTGGCTTTTTCCTCGCACCGTTGCAGTTTGTTTTTTTTGCACATTAACCCAGGTGGCGGAACACGGCGGCCTCAACATCATGTCCCTGAACAAGTTCAGCCAGAGCTCCTCTTCCTCTTCATCCTCCAGCTCCATACGGGACAAGAAGGTCTTCGCCAAGCTCAAGCTCAATCTGTCGGGGGACTACCCGAGGAAGAACGCGGAGCTGCTCAGCGCTCAGTATGGGATAAACCTGCTGCTGGCCGGGGTGGCGCTGATACTGGCCATCGCGCACCGAGACTCCTCCGTTGAGGAGAAGGACCTGCTCTCCTTCACCACCGGCCTCATGATACTGCAGCTGATCTGGATGCTGTGGTACATCCTGGTGCGGCGCAGCCAGAGGAACACACGAACCGAGAGGGATGTCAATGCCACGACATGCTGGATAAGAGGTGAGCTTGGTAGAGGAGGCAGTCAGATGATGCATAGAAAGCGGCCCGTTAGAAGAACTGCAGGAGAGAACACGCGGTGTCTATTTTTAAAGATTGATGTGATTGAAGAAGTATTCACACCCTTTTAACTTTTTTCACATTTTGTCTGGTTACAATAACAGATTTCAATGCATTTTATTGAGGTTTCATGTGACAGATGAACGTCAGGCTAGAACTGCAAACAAAAATCTGGAAAGTGTGGCCTGCATATTCAGCTTCACTGCAATACCCCCTAAATAAGATCCTATAGGCAACTTCAACAAGTCGCATTTAATAGTAAACAGTGTTAACCTGTGTGGAAATTGCTCGAGTGTCTTAAAGACCAGAAACCTCTAAGTTAAATAAAAAAATTATAAAAGCACATGTGTGGAAGAAGACGCTGTGTTTCAGATTGGACGAAAATTCTACTCTTTTCCTTTATTTCTTTTCTTTTCTTACATCAACCTTGATCACACCATCCCCCACGGTGAAATATGATAATGGCCCCATCATGCTGCCAGGAAGCTGGCAACAGTAGATGGCGAAAATAGATAATATAATTTCATGCCTCACTTTGAACCAAAACTAAAACACACAAACAAAAATCATAACTATGTGCTACTTTCTGTCAAATCAATTTCCAGGAAACACTGAACCGTTTCATGCTTATGGCTATTTTTCTGTAAATGACAAACATGGTGGAATTTGTTTCTTTTTCTTTTTTTTTCTTGGCAGGTGGTTTAACTCTTCTTGCCGTCCTCTCGTTGATCATGGACGCCTTGAAAATCGGATACTATGTTGGATATCGGCTGTGCTTGTCGGCATCGCACGTAGTCTATCCCGTCATCCACGCCATTCACACCGTAGCGCAGGTGAGTTCACAAACCTGCTTTAATATCAGCGACGTGGTAATCTTTCACCAGCCAGGTCCTTATTATCTGTGTGCTACCAAAGAACCCTGGATAAAGAAGTGCCCTTTGTTGCAGAAACACTGTAATCCTCTCCTTTTCCATGTTATTTGAGTGTAACCTCATATGGCAAAGCAAATCTGTGTGGTAAAGAGACTTAAACACTCAGTTTAAGATTAGGAATCATTTTTTAACATATAACAGTGGTATTTGTGCCAAATGCTGGAACTGTGAACTTGTTTTGATTTTTTTTACAAGCCTTTTAAGACGTTTACTTTTGTTTGATTTTTTTTTCTCTTTTTTCTACTTTTTAGGTAAATTTTCTCTGGTTTCACATCAAGGATGTGATCAAGAGCTTTGAGACATTTGAAAGGTATAATAAAACTCTAGTGTTTTATTATTTGAGAGTCATGTTAAACGAATGGAAACACACATCCCACTTTTTAGACTTTTTGTACCATGTATCTAAAAAATACTTTTTTTTCTTCTTTTTTTAAGGATTAAAAGTTTAAAAAACAAAAAAAAAAGAATAATTACTCAACCTTACAGTGCAAGACACCAACTATTTCCACACGCTATTCGACGATTATTATATTTATGTCTAGGTTCGGAGTGATTCACGCGGTCTTCACCAACCTCCTCCTGTGGTGCAACGGCGTGATGTCAGAGACAGAGCATTTTATGAACAACCACGTCAGAAGGACCTTGGAACTGGAATTTAAAAATATCACCGAAGGTAAGGGGCCAGAGGGTCGATTGCTGCCTTGTACCTCAGAAGAAAAGTCCACTTGTCCACTTGAGAGCTCGCTTCAATGGATGAAAGAAAACTAAAAGAGAAGGGGGTCTGAGAGGGGAAGGGAGGGAAGCTTAGCCTCCCAGTAGGTCTTGTTTGTGTCGAACATCTCTCTATTAGGTTTCACCGCGGAGCACAGATTTGCTGGTCCTGGCTCCCCCCCTTAATCGCCCTTTCCGCACACTTCAGACACCGCTGGCCTCTTTGGCAACCCCCCGCTTGACCCTAGACATCTTTATCCCAAGGCTGCTTAGTCCCAAGGGTGCTGCAATTACAGTAACTGATACATCTAAGCCTGGGGTTGGGGGGTTCAGTTGCTCCTCCTCATATCCGGCTGGCTGTGAGGGTGGCTGCACCCTGACTGTTCCCCTTTTAATTAAAAGGTGCAGCTCCATGGTGGTGGCCTCTCATGGGCTGCAGGGGGGCGGTGGGGGACCGGGTGGGGGCACACGGCAGGGTTTTGTTAAGGTGTGCCCCTGGGGGCAACCAATAACCACAGTGGGCTTTACACGCAGTGGGTAAGTATAAAACATACATTCAACTGCAGGTGCGTTCAGGTACCGGGGGAAATTTCAAATCAGTAAAATATTACCTGCTATGGCTGAACACTGAAAAGCAACAAAAACAGATCAGGTGAAGAGCTTTGATTTATTGCTGTTAGGAAAATTATTTAATATTATATACCTAAGAATGAGTTCAGTTCCAGAGACAAGTTGAAATGAGCATCAATGCCTTTGGAGGTAAAGAAGAAGCTTGCAAATCTCTGAACCTCATCACTAAATGTGAAGCATGGAGGTGGCAGGATTATGCTGTGGGACTCTTGCTAAAGGGGGAATTTGTTCCCTTCATAAAACAGATGACATCAAGAACATGATGTGGAAATATTGAAGCAACATTTCAAGACATCAGCCACACTCAATGTTTTGGAGCGATCGTCACAAAGACATCTCTGTACCAAAATATTTGACCAAAGTCACACAATTTAATTTTAATAATACTAAGAAATGCATGTAAAGTTTTTTTTTTCTTGTTCCCCCAACTTTCTGGCTTCATATTACTTTTAAATATTGCAGGTCTTTCTAATTTCAACAAGTATTTTTTATGCCATATTATGGCCAAAGGTCTTGCATGTTGTTTCATCAAATGACAAAGTGTCTTATAAAAAGAAAGGTCTTCAGACTTTTACAACCTCCTACAAAAGGACGCAGGAAGTCGTATTTTTGAGGTGTTGCCTTAAAATGCACGAATGCACTATTTAACTCAAATCTTGTGAATCAGAACTTTATGATTTCATCTGAACATTTTTTAAACCACTTAAAGAAAAATGAAAAGGTAACTTTTGAAATTAGTGGAAAGAAATCCTCTAAAAGTGTCTCTTATGTTATTATTCTGTCATTTTGCAATCATTTTGCTCATCCTGACTAATCTAAAATGTAAAAGAAACTGATGTAACGTCAAAGCGGAAACATCTTTTCACACCGTCTATGTAAATATATCATTTTACCAGTTGTTTTGTAGCATAAAGCCCTGACATAAAAGGTACACATTTGTTCATCTTAATTAACATACGCCTTATACGACTTCATAAGGATACCTATTCTTATGTCATGATTCAACACTCATTTGACTGTGGATGTACATGCAGATTTGGGTTGTTTTAATATTGAATGAAAGCTAAGGATTTATGTACATTTTAGGTCTGATAGGTCTACATCATAACATGCCACTAAAAGTTTCTTCACTGGTGTTAAACACTATATTATTGGCAGATGATGGGTAAACTGTGTACAAAAGTTTAAAAATGACAACATGGGTTTGATTTAACATTTTATTTAAGAAAAGAGGGACAGATCTTTAAACATATTTGATTCCTTTTTGACTGTCAAAACAACAGTCTGTTGTCCACAGAAGAACAGAGTCCATGAAGTTAAGCTTTGTACTGTATGAAGTAGGGAAACGGTACAAGTTGTGGTAACCCCAGTTTGACTCTGGTTGGCGTCACTTTGATTCCTTGTGATGTTTTCCTCTCATTCTGGCGCATAATGAAGCCGCTTCTTGACAGTTTTGCTGCAGTCCTCAAGAGTCAGCTTTCGGTCAAACTGCAGAGCAACAGCTGAAAAAAATAAAAGTGAGGAAGGTGCCGGTTAGAAATATGATAAACATTTGAAAAGTTCTGAAACACAATGAAAGATTAAACAGTGTACTGGTTACAGGTCTGAGAACAAATACAAACCATATAGTTCCCCATGTACACTTACTGTTAAATTAATATCTTAATCTTTCATTAATATTTATCTTAATGTTTACATATACAACTGCATTTACCCATCAAGCTGCAGTATAGTGTAGGATTTATGATAGATATTAAATCAATATTTAAAATAAAGGGCTGTTTATCAGAAAACCTAAGGATAAAACTCAGGGAGGATCAGGTTTATTTAACACACCAGAGACAAATAAATCGAACAAAAGGTGATTTATAGTGTAGTTGGAAAAATTATAATTTATACAGAATAAACTTCGATCAAATAGCTGGTTCAATCTTCCATCAACTACAAATATTTCCAAATAAGTTGATTAAATTCCTTAAAAAGTGTCTATATGCTAATAAAGATCCCACACAAGTAACAATAGTCCAGTTCAATTTAACCAGTTACCAATCCAAGGATCAACAGACTGAATCAGTCATTAGCAGGTTTAGTTCAGTGTTTCACCTGCCTTACATGTTAAGTGTTTCCCTTCTGCCTCACCTGGATTGAATCTGTGGATGATTAACAACCTTCTGCACTTCTTGATGGCTGCAGACGGTCATGTAATCATCCAACTCAGCTGTTCTGGTACAGAGGCTCATTTAACCACGACCCTAAGCATATCATAATAAAAAGTTAAAAACAAGTGATTACTATCACAACAATTTAAAGCCCACCTGGACCAGCCAGCCTTACACTTCCTTGTCCACCACATGTTCTCCCAGACCAAACAATAGGCCCCGCCCTATTTTAAAAACTCAAATCCCACAAAATCTCGCAAGATTTCATACTTAGGCCTGGAGTGGTGGGTAAGATGAAAATAATACAAAAGGAGACATGACCTCAATTATTAAAAATATCCGTTTTGCCCCAAAATAACCAGGATTACTATGGGCACAAAACAATGCCCTTATTTTTCAATAAACACATTTAAGATCAAAGTAATATTGAAAAACTTACCATAAAAGTGCTCAGCGGAGAATTCAATTCAGAAGCCGGTAGCAAACAAGCCAGCAGCAAAGTGGCTTTTTGGTTGGGACAAACCACAAGTGTAAAATTGGGGAGGTGGACTGTACAACTCCTAGTACAGACTTGTAGATGTTTTTGTGTCAACACATTATGCACAGTAGTAATAATATTTACAGACAAGTAAGAAAATGTACAGAAAGGAATCACAACCCACTGTTCTCAACATGTAGTGCTTAATTTGAAACATGATTAACCCCCACCTAGTAATAAAATGTTCTGACCCAGAGCTCAAGGAGGGGGAGGGAAGAGGGGATGAGAGGGGGTAAGGGGGGGAAGGTTGGGAGGAGCGGCTGGGTGGGGGGGTTTCAAGTCGCTTAAATATCTGATTATAGACTGAGAAAGTCTACCGCCTGTTGAGAAAGGTCTATTTAATGTTAAAGTTACTTTCCCTCAATGGAATATATACTAGTCAGTCCCAGTGACCGTTTCACTCACGGTTTAGCCGATGTGTTTCCTGGGTAAAGATCAACCAAAAAACGCAGACCAACCTCCCCGCCCCTCGCTCAACAGTTTCTGGTAGCACAGGCGATAAACGTCAGGGGCCTGGTGATTCGTTAGGGGTCCGGTAATTAGCCCCGCCCCCCGGCCCAACGCTGACTTGTTCCGCTAGTGAATCTGGGTACAGAAAGGAATCACAACTCAGTGTTGTCAACACATAGTGCTTAAGTTAAAACGTGATTAACCCTCACCTAAAAGGGGTTGTGCTGTGGTGGCGCAGGGGTTAAGCACAAACCACAATCAAGGACTCAGTCCTCAACACAGCTGTCACAGGTTCAATTCCTGACCTTGGCAACCTTTGCTGCATTACCCACCTTCCTGTCAATTAACTATCAAATAAAGGCCACTAGCCAAAACAATCTTTTAAAATGTGAAAAATGAAAAACCCTCACTTAAAATTAAAGTTGTTTCACCTGATTGAGGGGTAGATGGGCCCAGGTGGGGGGAAAGAGGTGTGTGTGTGTTTTTGGCGGGTGGAGGGAAGGGGGTTGGGCGTTTGAATGGCAGGCGGTGGTGAGGGGTGCAAAAAACACCTTACATTGATTGAACACTTTGATTACTAGTTTTTCCACAAACCTTATCCTCAAGGCAAACTGACCCGCATGCTTTCAGTTCAGCAAAACCTTGTTAATCAAATGTTAATTAAAATCATGTGTGCTGAATTAGGGAAATGCCTAAAACTTGCAGGGCAGTGTGCCTGGTGCCGGTGCTGAAAAACACTGGATTCGATGTGGCATTTCAATCAATGAATGTTAATTGGCTAGAATTGAATGGTTGTTTGATGGTTGATCCAGCTTCTGTCGTTGACCTGAACCATACATGCAGCCTTTGTGATCATAATTCAACATTGAATTAACATTGTGTGCTATCTGGGTAGTTCTTCCCCAAACCTTGACATCAATCAAACTGACCTGCGTTTTTTCAGTTCAGCAAAACCCCGTTAATCAGACGTCAATTAATATCATGTGTGTTGAATTAGGGAAATGCCTAAAACTTGTAGGGGCTGGAGGACCAGTGGTGAAACACACTGGATTCGACGTTGACATTTCATTTATTTGATGTCAACCACAAAACAACATTGATTCAATGTCACAGTTTCAACATTAGTTAATTGGCTAGAATCGAATGGTTGTTTTATAGTTGATCCACCATCAGTTGTCGACCTCAACCAAACATGCAACCTTTGTGATGATAATTCAACATTGAATTAACATATTTTCCAACAAGCCAACAGCGAAGTGGCTGTGTGTTTGGGACATCCCACTCATGTAAATGGTGCGGGTGGACCGCTCCACTCCTTGTAGTAAGTTATAGATGTTTTTGTGTCAATATATCACACACACACACAGTCAGTGAGAATTGTTATGAACAAGTAAGAAAATGTACAGAAAGGAATCAGCACCCACTATCCTCTACAGTGCTTAATTTAAATGTGATAACCCCCGCTCAGTAATAAAATACTCTGACCCAGAGCGCTGATGAGGAGGAGAGGAGGGGAAGGGGTGCGGCAATACAGCTGACATTGATTCAATATTGATCAGATGTTGATTAGACATTAGCATTTCAGTCATTAGATTTCAACGACAAAACAACATTGATTCAATGACACAGTTTCAACACTGGTTACTTGGCTAGAGGTGGATGGTTGTTTGATGGTTGATCCACCGTCATTTGTCGTCTTCAACCAAAAATCAACCATTAATCAGACTTCGGCATTTCAGACATCAGATTTCAACCACCAAACAACATTGATTCAATGTCACAGTTTCAACATTAGTTAATTGGCTAGAATCGAATGGTTGTTTTATAGTTGATCCACCATCAGTTGTCGACCTCAACCAAACATGCAACCTTTGTGATGATAATTCAACATTGAATTAACATATTTTCCAACAAGCCAACAGCAAAGCAGCTGTGTGTTTGGGACATCCCACTCATGTAAATGGTGCGGGTGGACCGCTCCACTCCTTGTAGTAAGTTATAGATGTTTTTGTGTCAATATATCACACACACACAGTCAGTGAGAATTGTTATGAACAAGTAAAAAAATGTACAGAAAGGAATCACCACCGACTATCCTCTGCAGTGGTTAATTTAAATGTGATAACCCCCGCTCAGTAATAAAATACTCTGACCCAAAGCGCTGATGAGGCGGAGAGGAGGGGAAGGGGTGCGGCAATACAGCTGACATTGATTCAATATTGATCAGATGTTGATCAGACATTAGCATTTCAGTCATTAGATTTCAACGACAAAACAACATTGATTCAATGACACAGTTTCAACACTGGTTACTTGGCTAGAGGTGGATGGTTGTTTGATGGTTGATCCACCATCATTTGTCGTCTTCAACCAAAAATCAACCATTAATCAGACTTCGGCATTTCAGACATCAGATTCCAACCACAAAACAACATTGAGTCAATGTCACAGTTTCAACGGTTTGATTGGATGGTTGTTTGATGGTTGATCCACCGTCATTTGTCGACTTCAACCAAAAATCAACGATTCTAACTATTTTTCAACGTTGATTTAACATCATGTGCTATCTGGGATTTAACAAAAACCTACTGATTGTAAAAGTAAAAAAAATACAGCAGCTACAGTTAACTTTACTGCATTGCTTTATAAGTAGGATTGAATGAAATATATCTATGCTGGGATTGAATTAACTTTCTTCCTATGAATTGGAACTACAAAAATAAACTGAATTGGATTAAATATTATATCTAGTATTACTATTCTGTTATTGTTAGGCATTTTGAACTCTTTGCTAAGAGTGAACATTTGCGTTGTGCAAATAACTTCCTCACATATTCTTAATATCCCTTACATTAGAGTTGCTTTTAGAGACCAGTGTTTGTCTCTCCGTATACGAGACTGTATATTGTAAGATGTCTTGAACTAAAACATCTAATTTGCACATCAAAATAGCAACAATTGCTGCATATTATTTAACCTTATGTTATATTTAGGCCTAATGAGTTTGTTGGAATCTTATTAAATTACAAAACTTCTGTTCAGATGAGTTTCTCTGCATCCACCTGATTAATATTGCAATGTTATTGTAAGTGTGATAATATTACTTAATTACTCCCGCATACATACTGTTATCTTCTTTAACAAGTCTCCTTTGTTTTAGATTTCTTAATGTTTACAGATTCTTTCTTCCCGTCACTAAACTTACAGTGCTTTATTCTTTCCAAAAATGCCGACACTTTGTTAAACCTTTTGGTTTCTCCCATTGTTATGTCTCAATAGACGGGTGTGTTTTAATAATGGTTGGCATAACAACAATATTTTGTTGTGTAACTCGTAATTTGTCTCTCATGCCTTTGTACGCATTCTTGTTTGACCTGTTTTCCAGGGGAGCTGGAGCCGGAGCCGGAGCTGCAATGCAACTGCACAACGAGCACATGCGCCCTGTTCTCCCAGAGCTTCACGTACCTCTTCCCGTTCAACATCGAGTACCACATCTTTGTCTCCGTGCTGCTTTTCGTCATGTGGAAAAACATTGGACGCACCATCGACGTGTCCTCAAACAGAAAAAGTCTGGTCACTAAAACACAGGGGTTGATTTTGGGCCCCATTCTAGGTCTCCTCGCACTGGTCAGCACTATCGGAATACTGGTGGTCTACATTACGCGGTTAGAGGGCCCCCGGGAAGTTCACCAGTCAGCCATTTCTATGTTCTACATTTACGGCATTGTCATGCTGGTGGTCATGTGTTCTGCTGGCGCTCTGGGTTTGCTCATCTACCGCGCAAACCACATGCCTCTCGACGCATCAAAGAACCCTTCGAGACAGCTGGACACGGAGCTGCTGTTCGGGTCGGCCCTGGGCTCCTGGTTCCTGTCCTGGTGCAGCATCGTGTCAGTACTGAGCAGCAACAGTGACCCTCCCCACCGCTGGACCAACCTAATCTACTCCCTGCTCATTGTTCTGGAAAAGTACGTCCAGAACCTCTTCATCATCGAGTCCCTGTATCGCCGGCAGGAGAGCGTGGAGAGGGCGGACCCGGAGTTGCCCACCAATACGGAGGTTTCCTCGGTGACTGCGTCTCTGCCTCCCTTAAACGGGATTGACAACCAGGCATACGAGTCTCCAGGCGGGGGCTCCGGCCCCACGGAGAACGAGCAGGAGGAGAACGGGCAGGAGAACGGGCAGGTGTACGGATCCCAGCGGAAGCAGTCGAATGTGCCGCTGCCCGTTGACTCTCACGTTGCGGAATCCTCGAACATGAAGAGGCTCATCCTGAAGAACATTGCTGTTTTACTGTTATTGTGCAATGTTTCGGTAAGTTTTTCTACACACCATCAAAACCATGGAAACAGGATTCACAACCCAGCTTGTAAACTAACTCAAACAAGCTTTCGAGACATAGTGATAATCTACTGCCTAAAATTTGTGGCACTTTTTTGGGGGGGGGGTTATGCAATGAATTAAGGAACTAGTGTTTTCATACTAAATGACTGTCTCCCTTCATTTTAAAAACAATATTGTCTTAGTTCAGTCTCTTACTTTAAAGAAAAACTTTTAGAAACCTTGCAGCTGGAAAATCCTAAATTTATACAAGATATTATGTGCACATAGCATTTCCTCCAGAGTTACTAACTCTCTGGTGAAGTACTCAACTATTTGAGTTTCATACTTTTCAAAAGTGCTCACAAAGCAAATGTTTTCACATTTTGTTTTGCTACAACCACAAACAATGCATTTCCTATGTGAAATTGACAAAAAAGTAAACACTAAATTCACTTTTTTGTTTCTTTACACACAGCTTTGAAATGTGTTTTTTGTACTTTGTCTCCTGAGTCCATACTTTGCATTGGAAGGTGGTTTACCAATCACAGCTGCAGTTGTCTTGGAATATGTCTCTAACAGCTTTGTAGATCTAGAAAAAGATGTTTTCTCATCATTTTCTTTCTCGCAAATAGATCAATCTAAGTTAGACTGGATAGAAAGCACCTATGAACGTAATACTTTAATGCTGTGCCAAAGATTTTCAGTGGGATTGTACATTTAAGGTTTTGTTCAGTTGGAAGACAAAACCAAGTCTTTAGGATTTCCTCGTTGTTAACTCTGTCCATTTTCCCTTCAACTCTGTACGACTGCTCTTCCTCTGCTGAGGATTAGCAACCCCAGATCATGATGCTGCCACTGCCATTTCGTTTGGCAAAATGAAATGGCATTTTCATTTTGCCAAACGAAAATGAAAATCAGTCTGCTGACTTTTCCGTATCCTTTATGTGGCTTGTGGCAAACTGCAAACTAGGTATCTTGTGGCTTTCTTCCAACAATTGTTTTTGTGCACGCAGCTGATAGACAGAACATCCCACCTAAGTTTTGGATTGCTGCAGCTCCTCCCGAGCTTCCATGGACCTTTTGACTGCTACTTTGATTAAAGCTCACTTTAGCCAGGTTTGTCAGTGTAGGGTAGGCCAGGATTTGTTGGGTTTTCAGTCTCGCTGTCCTCGCTTTCAGGTGATGGATTGAACTCTGCTCTGTGAGATGTTTAAAGCCTGGAGTATTTAACCGAGCTTTTTCAGCTCCTCCACAACTTTCTCCCTGACGTGTCCTGTGTCCCTTTGTTTTTTTATGAAGGTGTTTGTTAACTACTGTTGTCTAGCAAACCTCTGAGGTCCTTACAGAATATGCATAGGCAGAATCTGTTCACTGATTAGGTTGGCTTAGAAGCCAAGGGGTTGTACTGGATTTTATTTAGGAGTATCAAAGTAAAGGAGGCTGAGTACATGTGTACAGCCAACATTGATTCAGTTTTATTTGTTCTAAACTTTGAAAGTGCTCTGTCACTTTCTTCTACTTTCCAATAAAAAACTCCTTTGTGATTCGCTAACAAAATATTGAAACACTGACATTTGAAGCTCTAATGACAAAATGTGAAAGGGTTTTTATTCAGCCGGACAGACATATAAGCCGGACGGAATTAATAAGCGTAAAGTATCATTCCAGTGAGTCACGTTTCCCCTTGTTTCATGTTTTAAAATTATTTTTCAAAAACCACATCTTTTCTTCTTTCAGCTGTGGATCCTTCCCGCCTTCGGCTGCAGGCCACAGTACGACAACGGCCTGGAAGAGGAGACGTTTGGCTTCAGCACGTGGACCAATGTTCTCAATTTTGTCATTCCTCTCAACCTCTTCTACCGCATGCACTCCGTGGCCTCCCTGTTCGAGGTGTTTCGCCGAGTCTGATGGAAGAGCCGGCGAGCAGTGGCCGACAAGATGCGCCGGAACCCTCGCCAGCAACCAGCGGCGCAGTTCAGCTGTTCAGGAGGCCGTCAGGGTCACTTTTGCTGCAGACTTGAAAGAAAAACTAAACTTTGGAGAGATGAACCATATAGCCTGTGCTCCTTGAAGAATGACAGAAAGTGTTTTATGCATACTTATGAGGAGAATATAGGTATTTTTGCTAAATTTATAGGGACTCTTTAGTACTTTATAATCTGTTCTGATAATTGTTTCAACTGGGGTACAATCCATTGTGGAACTGAATGCTTAATCTGAAATGCACATTATATATTCTCATAATCGTGACTAAATTCAGACTGTAGAAAACTGACCGAGTCACAATATCCTGAAGTTAACAGTGCAGCCACTTCATGCAACGTAAATGGATAACGTTCTCACTTATCCATGTTTAAAGTTTAGATAGAGATATAAAACAGAATGCATAGCAGAATTGCAAGTTTGCAGTTACAATCTTATCACAACATTTTTTGCATTTTGTTATTAGTTGGACATAAGTTCTCAGCTCGTTCGTCTCTCAGCCACCAGTCGCCGTACGCTCTGAATCTGTAGTCCGTTCATCTGATTGGAAGATGTACTTCAAATTGTTACTCTAAAATGTTGTCCTTTGTGAACCAGATAAAATTCACAATGTTATCACACGTCAGGATAACATTGTCTTTAATGTCACACCAGAAAATATTGTTACTGCCATTACCAGCCACCACAGATGAGTGGTGTCGCTAATGGAAATGCAATAAAAACAATCACAGTCTGGGACAAAACTTTGCACTAAAGGCATTACTATGAAATTTTGCTGAAAGTTTTATTCAGGTGTCCGATTGAGTTCTCAGTCTGGTGCTATCCTTTCGGGTTCTCTATGTGCCAAGTTGTGGGAAACAAACAAACAACAACAACAAAAATGATTCTCGCATATTACTGTAGTCCTGTATGTACTGCTACTCTGATCAAAATTTCTCAGCTGCTCTATTTTTTGCCTATTTGATTAATTTGTGCTTTCAAGAGATTACATCAATATATATGTATATATTCTGTGCATACAATAAAAAAAATATTTTTCTTTTTCAAACTTAAGACTTATATTTTCCTTTCTTTTTTTTGTCTTACGAAGGATCAATGCCACTTGAACACTTTCATTTCACTTTGCAACCACAAACTTACGTTCATTTTATTGGGATTTTAAACAACAAATATAGCATGATTGTGAAGTGGAGGAAAATTGTACACGCAAAATGGTGTGTGTGTGTGTGACAGAAGCTAACACTCCTCATCACCCTGAACACACTGTACACACGGTAAAACATGGTGGTAACAGCTTTATGCTGTGGGAATGCTCTTCTTCAGCAGTGACAGGGAAGTTGGCAAGAGTTGGTGGCAAGACGGATGAACCGGAACACAGGGAAATCACTGAAGAGAAATGGTTAGAGACTGTAAATAATGGTGGAAGTTCACCTTCCAACACACACACACGCACACACGCATACAACCCGAGCTGCATTAGATGGGTTTAGTTTAGAGAACATTATCGTGTTGGGATTGAAATCTGTTTACGGACGTTTCCCATCAGTTGAGCGTTTGTTAGTGAGGCAGTGAGATGTACATCCGGCTTGCAGCACCCATTCACACCACTGGGTGGAGCCAGACTGGTTTGAAGCACAACGGCCACTTTTATTTCTTAAGCTTGTGCTTTTCACTAAATGCGTGTGTGAGGAGGAGGGAGGAGGGGGGAGGACCGACAAAATCTTTGACAAATACAAATCTAGTTTTAAGCGACTTCCAAAAAGCAAAACAAATATTTCCCTTTTCATATTGAATTTTTAAATTGCGATATTCTGTACTCTTTTTTTCTTGTGTTTTTGAAAATGAAGTCAGTCCATTGCAGCTTTGGCGACGAAAAACAAAGGTTCCCTCACAACACTTGAATGTGTGCATAACGCCCTTGTGACGTTTGCGAAGTGCAGAGGTATCCTATAGATGCCGATGGGACGCTGTTTTGCCTCCTGACGTGGCCTGATCCCCGCAGATTATGGGTCAGGCTCCTCCAAGAGAATTTGGCACCGGGCGTCAAGGGGATTATTCCAGCATAGTGTCTGAACGATCTGACAGGCACGCAGACACTTCTAAAAATAACCGTGACGTTTCAGAGGCGGAAGCAGTGCGGCTGTTGCCGCTGCACTGACACACGGCGACGCGGCGCTCCTCGCTCTCCGTGCCCGATGAGTGCGAGTGTGTGACTCACCTGCTTTGAAAAGAAAAGTCCCTGAAGAGGGTGAGCTTTGACCTCCCAGTCAGGGATTGTTAGAGGGGGATAAACAAACACCTGCAGCAGGGCCGAGCGCAAATCGTGACACCGCACCTCGTACTGGCACTTCCGGTGGCAGGTCTGACACCTGCCACAAGTGCCACTGCGTTCGGCTGACTTCGGCTGACCTCGGCACCTCTTACTGGCACTTCCGCTGACACCTGCCACAAGTGCCACTGCTTTCGGGACTAGCTGCCAGAGTTGCCACTGTGTTCGGGTGACTTCGGCTGACTTCGGCTGACCTCGGCACCTCTTACTGGCACTTCCGCTGACACCTGCCACAAGTGCCACTGCTTTCGGGACTAGCTGCCAGAGTTGCCACTGCGTTCGGCTGACTTCGGCTGACCTCGGCACCTCTTACTGGCACTTCCGGTGACACCTGCCACAAGTGCCACTGCTTTCGGGACTAGCTGCCAGAGTTGCCACTGCGTTCGGCTGACTTCGGCTGACCTCGGCACCTCTTACTGGCACTTCCGGTGACACCTGCCATTAGTGCCACTGTTTTCGGGTCTAGCTCTCAGTGTTGCTACTGACTTAGGCAAATGGACTACATATCCCATGATGCTTTATTACTAGTAGAAGAAGAACTTAAACACAGACGAAGAAGACAGAATTTAATAATTTTTTTTTCGCATAAATACTTATGTTAGCTGAATTCCTACACGTTTATTATATCATGTATGATTCGTTCATCCTATTTATTCACTAAAGTTCATCTGAATAATCCAGCCGACTCCTTCCGTCTTTGAATTAATCAAATACACAGAAGGTATCAGGGATGCCATTGGTTTCGGCACCTTTGTAACAGCTGAGTCTCGCCTCCACTAGAGCTGCTGTTAGATGTCCAGGATGTTTCAGAGCTGTCACAACTGTTTCCGATGTTTTGGGGGATGGCAATGACAGTTTTTTGAAAACGTGTTACTTATAATGCGTGTTTATAAAAAAAAATTCAATGGTAATTGTATATTTATCCATTTAACACTTTGAATATTTTTGACTGAGTTTAATTCAATCAAGATGGCCAATTGAATATACTATAAAGTGTCACTATTACAGTGGAACCTGTCACTATGTTCAAAGACACATCTGGTTAATCACACATCACTGATAGTTAATAGGACTTTTTACTTAATCAAAATGACATTCAACCCTTGCCCATGTTTATATCGCAGAACAGTGGCTGAGATAGTGCAACAGGAAGCCAAATGTTGCAACTGGATAATAGTAATAATAATCAGACTCTGTATAACGTATATTGTAGAAATTAATAAAGTTTGAAAAATAAATTTAAGCTTAATGATCATAATTTCTCATGGAGGAATAATAAGTTATTTGATCCTGATGTAGTAAATTCACACGTTGACTAAACATGAATTTTACAGTAGACTTCAAATTGCTGTTTAAAGTATTTACATACAATGGCTAATAAATATTGACAAATCAATTACTATGCATATACTTTGTGACATAAACTTGAAAAAATGTTGAAACATATCTGCCAAATAAAATAATATGTAAACAGCACAATTTTCTTTGAAAAAATCATTTGCATCTTAAGTATAAACTAAAGTAATTTTTATTTCCAAAAATATGTAACATTCTTGTTCTTAATGCTGCTTAAGATTCACACATTGTCAAATTTTTTGAGGTGTAAATAATTTGTGTTTTGACTTATCAATATTCAATATTGGTGTAAAAAAATTGAAGTTGTTTTAACTTGAAAGTGAAAATCCTCCTGCTGCCTTGAAAATGCTGTTGAAATGCATTTTTTAGCTCAGATTTTAGTCATTCTCTCATCTTTGAATAAGAAAACTTTGAAGACAATGAACCGAACCAGAAAAAAACACAGAGAAGCAACCTTCATTTATGCCACACAAATCTGTAATAAACTTGACAAATAATGAAAAATAGCGGGGATTAAATGTAATAAATAAAAACAAGTAATAACTATTTAAAAATGATTAACTGGCATTTTTGGAAAATTATGATAACATGTTTCTTTTTTTTAAAAATGCATTATCTTAACAAAAAACACTGAAAGTTATAGTGGCTGCCTGGTCTATTAGATAATAGACCAGGCAGCCACTATAACTTATGACATCCTGTGCACTGTCATGGAACCAGGCTGAACATAATGTCACTCTGGAATTGTCAATATCTCATGTTGCCACTGTCAGAAATGTTAACTAATAAGTCAATATTAGTGAACTTACCCGGTTTAATAATCAATAGCATTATATTAAGGTCATTGTATGAAAATAATTATAATCCGGAACTGACAGGAGCTTGTCAGCACTGACATACCATGGCAACCGAGTGTCAGTTGTAGTGGTAGGTACCTACTGGTAGCTATTATCACCTGTTGCAGAAGAGGTCCCATCTGAAAGCGCAGGAGTTGTCTTTCTCTGTTTAAGTCTGAACACCGGCTGTATATTTAAATATGTATGAGAATTATGTTGTAATTAAGATATATTTTATTTCTATTTGTTTGATCTAAAGTTATTCATATGCTACATTCTGTCTGAAACAGATAGAGAATGAGGTTAGCAGCCTGTGGCACCCATGGCCACCTTACTTGTGTCACCTTACCCAGTGGTAAGGTGGCACAAGTGGCACCTTACCCAGAAGCCCGTGGCACAAGTGACAGCTTATGGCAACTGTCAACATGTTTTCACTGAGGCTGTTTATTGGAAACTGAAATTTGAGACTGTATAAAAAATAGACCAGGGCATATTTGCTTTTTTTAAGGGAACAGAATACTTAACAAGAAATGCAATACTTTGTGCCAGATCCACCATTATTTTCATTAATTATAAATTCATTCATATTAATTCTGACACAGAAGCTGTCACCAAAGAATATTATATTTCTATTCTATTGTTTTCCCCACTAAGCATATTTAAATATGCTGAAGTATGTATAATACAATTAAAAATACTTTAAAAATACAACTGTTTATAAATATGGCTGCATGTATAAGGTTTCCAGTAACAAAACAGCGTGTTATGAAAGATTAAATGTTCAAATACGTCATTGTGCCTGTTAAACATATAACGCTGAGTGGAGCGGTCGAACGCTATAAGATGGCCGCCCTAAATCTCGTGAGCAAAAATAGGCGAGAGGGGTCCGTGAGGCGTGGGAGGTGCCAGTATGAGGTCGTGGCAACCCTTGGAAGGTGCCGAAGTCAGCCGAAGTCAGCCGAACGCAGTGGCAACACTGACAGCTAGACCCGAAAGCAGTGGCACTTGTGGCAGGTGTCAGCGGAAGTGCCAGTAAGAGGTGCCGAGGTCAGCCGAAGTCAGCCGAAGTCACCCGAACACAGTGGCAACTCTGGCAGCTAGTCCCGAAAGCAGTGGCACTTGTGGCAGGTGTCAGCGGAAGTGCCAGTAAGAGGTGCCGAGGTCAGCCGAAGTCAGCCGAAGTCACCCGAACACAGTGGCAACTCTGGCAGCTAGTCCCGAAAGCAGTGGCACTTGTGGCAGGTGTCAGCGGAAGTGCCAGTAAGAGGTGCCGAGGTCAGCCGAAGTCAGCCGAACGCAGTGGCAACTCTGGCAGCTAGTCCCGAAAGCAGTGGCACTTGTGGCAGGTGTCAGCGGAAGTGCCAGTAAGAGGTGCCGAGGTCAGCCGAAGTCAGCCGAAGTCACCCGAACACAGTGGCAACTCTGGCAGCTAGTCCCGAAAGCAGTGGCACTTGTGGCAGGTGTCAGCGGAAGTGCCAGTAAGAGGTGCCGAGGTCAGCCGAAGTCAGCCGAACGCAGCGGCAGCACTGGCAGCTAATCCCGAACGCAGTGGCACTTGTGGCAGGTGTCAGACCTGCCACCGGAAGTGCCAGTACGAGGTGCCGAGGTCAGCCGAAGTCAGCCGAACGCAGTGGCAACTCTGGCAGCTAGTCCCGAAGGCAGTGGCACTTGTGGCAGGTGTCAGCGGAAGTGCCAGTAAGAGGTGCCGAGGTCAGCCGAAGTCAGCCGAACGCAGTGGCACTTGTGGCAGGTGTCAGACCTGCCACCGGAAGTGCCAGTACGAGGTGCGGTGTCACGATTTGCGCCTGCTGTCTCTCAACACCTGGGATCAGGAATAGTCCGAGAAATATGTTCCAGCACGCTGAAGTGTCGAAATGGCAGCCTATATATAAATATTTTTTTTAAGAAATGAAGGATAGATTTAAAAAAAAATAATTATAATGCTAAAAATATGTTTGAACGTAAGCTGCTTCGTATGCTCCCAAACTACATCCTGATCCTCTTTGCTGTGGGCTGCCTGCGTTTCAGCACCACGGACAGAGTCTGTGTTGGTTGAGTGCAGCGCCTATTCCAATCATTTGACCTTTTTTCACATTCTCTCGATAAGGATAAATGTTTTTTTTTTTAATGATTATTATTTATTATTCTTACAAATAAAAATTTGTTTCAACCTGGGAATAGTTTGCTGTGCGCCATTTGTTTCTCCCCCAGACACTGTTTTACATATTGGTCAAAAAAAAAAAAAAAAAAAAAAAAAAAAAAAAAGTTACATTTTGGTCTCATATTACCAGCGCGCGTGTGTATTTGCCGTGCCCTCTGTGGGGCTTGTGGGAACGTTCTCATGACAGACAGATTCTCCCACCTGAGTTTCGGATCTCTGCGCCAGAGTCGTCTCCTTTACCTGCCTGTCAAGATGAAGTAGATAGTCGTATCTTGGTCGGTTTGCAGTCGTGGCAAACTCTCTCCAACAGAGCTATGTGGAAATATCTAAACTAAAGCTTGTGACACCGTTAACACCCCGCTTTAAACATCTCCACAAATTTATCCCGCCGACATGTTTGACGCGTTTCTCAGTCTGCGGTCTATTTGCTTACTAATGTTACCCAACAAACATCTTAAGTCTACAGAGAACACCTGAAGTTTTACTTGGATTTTAAACCACCTCAGGGTGATTCTGTTTACTACTTACGTGGACCGGATTTGATTTAGGTGTAGCAGAGCAAACGGGGCTGGATGCAAATGAGCGCCGAACTTTGCCGCATTGCTTTATAATGTTTTGTCGCATAAAATTAAAATAACATCTGTTGGATTTTGTTGTTTCAAAGCATCTCAAGTATGAGAAAGTTGAGGGGGTGTGAATACTTGCTGCTTCTCTGTCGTATTTATTTATTTTTCGTTCACTGCATGGCGTTAAAGATAAAGCAGGCAAGAAGAAAAAAAGGAAATCGTTCTTCTTCTTCTTTTGTTGTGAAGCCTTTAATTACGCACTTTGGAGTGTCCCAACGGGACATCCTGTTGGTCCTCAGTGCGCAATTGTGCGTTATTGCCACGCACAAGGAAGGCGTAATGGTGCATGCGCCAAGACCTGATTAGATGTTCGTGTGAGCGTGCGTCGATGTGTGTGAGAGTAACGCTCCTCAACGTGCTCAGAATATCTTGGACTGACGGATCCAGAGGGGCAGCCCGGTCACACGACCGGAGCGCCCGGGTTTTTCCCCAATATGCATCCCCCCCTGCTCGCCGCGTTTGGGTCCTTCAGCGCGCCGTGTGCGTCGTTTGGTTTAATTCCGAAGCTCCCTGCTCTTTCTTTCCCTCTATTCTGCGCTGCGCATGAAGGTGGCTGCCCAGCGGGTCATCGCGGACAGTCCGGCGACTGGCTGAAAGCTGAGCCCGCCCGCACGCACGGAGATACGGACTGCAGTTTTACTTGAAGAGAGGAGGTGTGTAGGAGGGGTGGGGGAATGGAGAACCCGGCCAGGTATCTCTCTTCGGTGCAGGGGATCGATTCCGTGCCGGCGCCCCTCGGAGAGATCATGTGGAACAGCACTGAAACGGAGGCGACAAACGACGGCGGGAAGGATATGGTGGTGCGCACGGTGACCGGCTGCCTGCTGTCCTTGCTCATCCTTTGGACTCTGCTGGGGAACATCCTGGTGTGCTCCGCGGTGCTGCGCTTTCGGCACCTGCGGACCAAAGTCACCAACATCTTCATCGTGTCCCTGGCTCTGTCGGATTTATTCGTGGCCGTGCTGGTGATGCCCTGGAAGGCTGTGGCGGAAGTGGCCGGATACTGGCCGTTTGGCACTTTTTGCAACGTCTGGGTCGCCTTCGACATCATGTGTTCCACCGCGTCCATCCTCAACCTCTGCATCATCAGCGTGGATCGGTACTGGGCCATCTCCAGCCCCTTTCGATACGAGAGGAAAATGACCCAGCGGGTCGCCTTTGTCATGATCAGCATCACCTGGACACTCTCCGTGCTGATTTCATTCATACCGGTCCAGCTGAACTGGCACAAAGCCACCGCCGACGGGTTGGCCGGAGCGCACAACTCCTCCGCGAGTCGGCAACTGGAGGAGAACTGCGACTCCAGCCTGAGCCGCGAATACGCAATCTCCTCCTCGCTCATAAGTTTCTATATTCCCGTGGCGATCATGATTGTAACGTACACCAGGATATATCGGATTGCTCAGATCCAGATCAGAAGGATAGCGTCTCTGGAGAGAGCGGCGGAGCACGCGCAAAGCTGCCGGAGCAACAGGATAGAGTGCCAACACCACAACACGCTGAAGACTTCGATCAAACGGGAGACCAAAGTGTTTAAAACTCTTTCGGTGATCATGGGCGTCTTTGTGTGCTGCTGGTTGCCCTTTTTCGTGTTGAACTGCATGGTCCCGTTCTGCAACAAGCCGGCTGCGGACCGAGACGCGGGCCTGCCGTGCGTCAGCGAGACGACCTTTGACGTCTTCGTGTGGTTTGGTTGGGCCAACTCCTCCCTCAACCCCATCATCTACGCCTTCAACAACGAGTTCAGGAAGGCCTTCGCCAGCCTCCTGGGCTGCCGCTACTTCTGCTCCAGCACGCCCGTGGAGACGGTGAACATCAGCAACGAGCTGGTCTCCTACAACCAGGACACGATCATCCACAAGGAGATCGCCAACGCGTACGTCAACATGATCCCCAATGTGGTCGAGTGTATGGAGCACGAGGAGACGTTCGACAGGATCTCGCAGTTTTCTCACAACAACGACAACGTCACAGACTCCGTTTGCGACTTGGAGGACTGCGAAGCGGACATCAGTCTGGACAGGTTGTCACCTTTCACCCCAAACGGATTACACTGACTCCACACGGTGCGTCAATGGGTGTGTTGGTGATTCTCAGAGCCGGCCCAAAGTTATCCGGGGGCCCTGGGCAGAATTTGATTCAGAGGCCCACTTCTGATTAAGCTCAACAGCTGTCAGCAACTAAAGCGCCACAGTTTTTTTTATTGTCCATGCTCGATCATTAATTAAATTCTGCATTTGAACATCTTGGTTTGCAGCGAGACAGTCGGCCAACAAACAAACAAACAAACAAACAAACAAACAAACAAACAAACAAACAAACAAATTCTTAAAGGGATAGTTCAGATTTTTATCAAATGGAGGGTAAATAATCAGAGCTGGGCCAAGAGAATCAAAGGACAGCCTCAGATTCAAAATGTTTGTAGAGATTTATGGGAACACAAAGATGTGAACCTTCAAACTGTTTGAATTAATTCATTATAAAGGTAAAAAGCAAACACACTGTGGAACAACTGTGCTCAGGCAGTCTGGTCAAAGCAACTACAGTGCCTTGCAGAAGCACTCCCAACCCTTAAACATTTTATTTTTTACATTTTGTCACATTAGAGACAAATTTAATTGGTGTTTTATGTGATCGACCAAGACAAAAATATTTAAATGCAAAAAAAAAAAAAAAAAATCCACCAGACGTCACCCAAATAGCAAAGAGAGTCCACCTATTTGTAATTTAATCTCAGTAAAAGTCCTGGTTTTCACATAGACCAATGAACGCAGCTGTCAAATCAGGTATAAAGCTGCAGAGAAGCTTAGCGTTATGTTATAAAACAGAACAGCAAGCTTTGAACGTCTTAGGTCTTAATCTGAAAATGGAAAATGCATCACACAGCTGCAAAACCCACCAAAATACCAGTACACCTAAATAAAAAGCCATTAGCCGCCACACAGTGCTTCTAAAGAACTATTGCCTTAAATTATGCAGAGATTAGCCCTGTGTTATAGAAAAGGCTAACTTGTTTAATCTCTATGTTACTTTGCTGAAAACTATGCCCGTAAATGTTATGTGGGCTAATCATTTAAAATCATTCAACTGACCTTTTCTGTCTCAATAAAAACACATTTCTTCAAGTCATGACAAAACAAAATCCATATATAATAAATTTCTACAAGTAAAAAAAACACCCTGTTTCTGTCAGTAGGTGTGACAGCTCTAGAGAAATGTTCCTTTTGTGGGAATGAGGGCAAAATTGAAGTATTAAAATATCTGAAGCCTAACCTAAATTCACAAGCTAAGAAAGGAAAGCATAGATCGGAGAAGCATCCAATGGCAACTTTGGAGGAGCTTCAGAGATCTACAGCTACTGGGAGAGAATGTCTCGACAGCAGATCTATCCGTCAGCTGGCACACAAATAGGGTAATCCTAAAAAAATAAAAAAAACTTTGTAAAAGACATGAAACTGGGGTGGAGGCTTGCCTTTCAGCAAGACAGTGACCTTAAACAGACAGCCAGAAGAATGGTTTAGATCAGTGTTTCTCAACCCTGGTCCTCACCACCCCCCTGTCCTGCATGTTTTCGGTATTTCCCTTCTGCCACACACCTGAATTGTATCTCTGGGTGATTAACAGGCTTCTGCAATACTTGATGGTCATGCAATCATTTGAATCAGCTGTTCTGGAACAGAGGCACATCTAAAACATGCAGAGCAGGGGGGCGCTGAGGACCAAGGTTGAGAAACACTGGTTTAGATGAAAGGGTGTTTATGCTTTTAAGCGATCAGAGATCAAAGTTGACACCGAAATCCAATTCAGAAAATAAGACCTGACAATTTGTGCTCACTGATGCTTGCCATGCAGTCCGACTGAGCTTCAGCTGCTTTGCTATTCCAAGAAGTATCTCCATCTCCAGATGGGCAAAGATGGTAGAGAAACAGACATGGTGGTGCAATCGTACCTAAAGCTGGATGCACACAGTATTGACTTAAGGGACCTGAATACAAATCCACACATCTACACATTTTAGACTTATATACAAAAAGTATAGCCATGCAACATTTCCCAACCACTTCACACTTTGTAATGGTACATCACATAAAATCCCAATAAATGGCGTTGATGCTGGTGATTTTGATGTTAAGAAATCTGGAAAGATTCAAGAGGTATGTAAACTTTTGCAAGGGACAAAAGCAAGGCAGTGTAGATTTTTTTTTTTATAACTCCACATTTGTCAACTTCCCCTTTGGTCCTAAGTGTTATTTAGGAGCCCTGAGGCCGACTGGAGTGGCAGCTAAGCTCCAGCATTTCCTGCCTTGGGCCGGCTCTGATGCTTCCATCATCGTTAATTTTCCCAGAAGCCCCTCTCCATTGGAGTGGGGGACAACATAGGGGTTCCCTGAGCTACTGTGGTGGGGTCTGACGACCTTTCCGTAGACACGGTAGACCACCCCGCTATGGCTTTACATCATATATAAAACGTGACGTTGTTGTCCTGTTCTGAAAACAAAACAAAACAAAACAAAAAAAAAACGTGACGTGTAGATGTTTATTTACTTGGCAATTAAAGTCCGTGTTCCTTCGTTCAAAGGTTCAGTGTTGCTGAAACTGTTGCTAACTAAAAAGGCTTTACTCGGTGCGCCAGTGTCTATAACGTCCGTCTACTCCGAGGATCCACAAAGGAGACTTTCCACCTCTTTACTAACCATCAAGCGTACTCAGCGCCCACCTTTCCATTGAGCGTGAAAACTGAGGCCAGCCTTACGAGACAGTGTGACTGGAACAGTCCAATGCAGTCAATTTAGCGCCTTACAGCCTGGTGAACAAAGAGATTTGAGACATGCAAGGAATGTGTCCTGTAGAGTTTAAGTTACGTGATGCCAAAATGCATTATTGAAGCGTTTCGCCACACCGACCTCCCAGGTGACTCTCTCTTTAGCACATGCGCTCAGGACATGTGGACACTTTTAATCTGAGCTGCCACAGGCTTTTTAATAGAGAGGCAAAAGCACAAAATCTAACGTGAAGGATATACGCAGAGGAAGCCTGCATGTGCTGGAATCTCTAACTCACATCTTAAAGTAACAATTGTTTTAACACATTGCTATTGTCAGAATTATTTTCTATGATGTTTAATTTCACACAGAGGCCAAAATATTTGTGTAACGCTTCAGCTGTGTGAGCCAGACACAACTCTGTCTGATCAGACTCGAAGATGAAAAGAAAAAGAGAAAAAGAAAAGAAAAAGTCTCCCAGACATTACTTGAAACCAATCGGACAGCACAGCTGGATATCACATCCACATCCTGATGACCTGATCTGAATGTATTTACTGTCCTTTTCAATGGTGAAAGTGTGTCATAATTTGTCTAATAAAATAAAAGGCTGTCATTCAGAGTGGAGTACAGCACATGAGTATCTTCCTGAAGTATTGTTTTCCATAAACACGAAACTATTGGTTTATATATAAACATCTCTGGAAAAAGTTAAGAGACCATTTAAAATGATCAGTGTCTCTGATTTTACCCTTTATAGGTTTATGTTTGAGTAAAATGAACATTGTTCTCTTATTCTATGAGCTGCTGACAACATGTCCCCAAAATCCCAAGCAAAACTTTAGTATTTATTTACAGAAAATGAGAAATGGTCAAAATAACGAAAAAGATGCAGCGCGTTCAGACATCAGATAATGCAAAGAAAACAAGTTAATATTCATTTAGAAACAGCAATATTACTGTTTTACCTCAGGAAGAGTTCAGAGATCAACATTTGGTGGAATAACCAGGAGGTTTTAATGGGGTTCAATGCAGTGGGAACTTTATTTTTTCCATAGCTGTAAGTACATATAAGGTCAATGCGTTACGTTAAATTCAAAAATTTCAAATTTCATATTCCAGCGGTATTTCCTTGTTCTTATATCTAAATCAAGTAGACTGACCTTCAACAAGCCCCATCCTACCACACAGTACAGTCTGTTCTATTGCTATCATTATATTCAACATCAGAGGAAAGAACAAAAAAAAAAGAAAATGCAGTTGCTCAGCAGTCAGAGATGGAAGATGCTTTTGTTATAAGTGTGCAGCTTAAATTACTGTAGCTGCTCTGTTCTGTTTTATTTTAAGTAATACAAGCAGAACACACCATTTTATTGGGGAAAAAATTTTGATTGGATGTAAAAATCCAAACTTTAATATGGTGAGATTTACATCAGGTAAAATTGTGAAAGTGAACATTGAAATTGTCACCGTTTGCTTTAGCTTAACTGTCTGTGCCGTCGTCCATCTTGGTTCAGCAGTCATGAAATTCTGGCTCAAACCTGTGACTCTCTGGAAAACTTCAGAATCCACGTTGAAATCTGTCAAAAGCTGATCAGCTCAGTTCTAGTTGCTCTCTTAATGCCACCACAAAGCAGAATTAGCATTTGTTTTTCCTTTGTGCAGTTTTTGCAAAGCATTGTATTTGTGAAACCCTGCTATAGAAATCTCTGCTAGTGGAGAATGTGGAGCCTGACGTCTAGTGCAAATATGGTGCAGAGATTCTGAACAAAGCAGCCCTAAATTTCCTGCTTTCCCATCCTCCTTGTGCTTATTTAAGCCAAGATGTTTTACGCTCAAAGTTTTTGCAAAATCATGCAGAAAACAAGCCACACAGACAGAGAAACCACAGGGTACCGACACCTAATTACTGCAACTGCAAATCTGTGCATTCAGGCACCGAGCTCATCTTACAGTTCTGCAAACCCTCAGGAGGTCCCATTTACTGCAGCATGTTCCTGTTTAGCAAGAAAACAGGACAAATAATTATCAAAATAATTTCACTCTTTAAAACTTTTCTCTCGGTTGATTTTTTTAAACTGATAAATTGGGAGATGTACAGCTTTTGTCTTGCAGTTTTCAAGTGTTTTTTGAAAACTTTGTGACACTCTTTCCCTTTCTCAAACACACACACAGCGCTTCTCACTGTCCGTACTTCTTTTGTATACATACAGTAGGTAACTCTTTCTAATTCCTGAGGCAGAACCCAGATAAATAATAGAGCGTTGGAGCTTTATAAACTTCATACAAGCTAGTAGGACAACACTTCCTCCTTTCTCTAAGGCATTTCACAAGGTTGGAGTACAAAAAGATGGATCTTTAACCACTCTTCTTTGCACAGTCTCTCTAGATCCATGGTTGTAAAACCTCAACGCAATCTCCATTGGTTAAACTTGTGCTGCCTGTAGTGGTACTTAGAATGTTGATATTATATATCTGATGTAGAAACAAACATATAAACTGTGAAGTGGAGAGTGGAAAAACCAGAAACAAACAATGTTGGCTGCTTATGTGAATTCTTGGTATTTTTAAGCACTTGTTGCAACACATTCTCTAAAAGAGGCTGAGTATCACCATGTGTAAAAGACTGAATGAGTAAGAAAATAAACTGTCCTTTAAACTGTGGCTATGTTTTATATGCAAGGTGGCCAGTGCTATTGCCACACACCATAAAAGGTTTCCCAGAAATGTAGAACAGAAACAGAACTTCAGCATTTTACAGGCTCTGCTCCACATTTACTGGCATATGAGGAGCTTCACAAGATCTCGTCATCGATTGCACCAGAACTACATTGAGTGTTTGTTGCTGAAAACCTCAGTGTGCGTTTCTTCTGACCGAAGTTCAGCATTCCAGATAAAGTTCCAGCCCTGCACGTTTACATTTGCAACATGAAGACAGTCAAAACTATTTTTTTTCCTGCCTTCTCTCTCAAATAGTTTGTTGGCATGAAGATAGAATCTGCGGATTGTTATGGAAAAGTGGTGCCCCCCCCCCCCACCCACAAAACGACACTTTTTGTTGCATTTCTCTAACATTTAAGTTTGGAGATCATTATGTTATCACCTTTACCAATAAACGTTGGTTCTCAACTGACTTTTTTCCCCCCACAGTTGACTTTTTCCACTATTGCAATTTGGGCAAATGAAGATGTACACACAAACACCTTACATCAGTGGTTGGAATTTGTCTTTCCCATTTTGAGGAATGGCTAGAAAGATCAGGACAGGTCTTCTGTGTCAAATAATCAAATAATGTTTTTACACTAACTGGACAGAGTTATAAAAAAAGAGTTATACGTTTAAAAAACAAAGTCAAGCATGTAAAATGTAAAAGTGTTAATGAAAAAGCTTCAGTTACATTTGTCATATTTTAAATGTCATGGACGCCAATAATTCTTGCTTCTGTGATTTAATTTGAAGAAATGTGATTGAATTAAAGGTTAGACTTTTCTAAAAAAAAAAAAAAAAAATCAGAATGAGGTTATGTCCGCTATAAAAGATTAATTTATTTGAAAGAATTTCACTCATCTTTGTCAAGGATGCTGAAAAATAGAGTTTTAAATGCCACTTTCTATGTCCTTTGATAGCATACTTAGAATTTAATTCATTTTTTATCTATCAGCCATTTTAAATAATGTAGTTTTAAAGAATTTTAAAGAGAGAGAGAGATTAAAAGAGCCTGTGATGAAGATGTGCTTAGTGTTTGCCAAGCAGCTTGTCGAGCTCCATGTAAGAAAACTTAACTTTTCAAACTGAGAATCCTAATTTTATCACTCATGTATAACAACTGAGCAAGAGCAATGCAATTCAGTCTCTGATGAGTAAATGGACCTTGACTCAATGACAAAAGGTAATTTTCCCTGATCATTGACAAAATGGCATTAAGAGGAGCTGAAGCCCTGAGGAGGTTATCCTCCATTTTCACCCCCATTCTTTAACCAATCAGTGTTTCTCTGAAGACGATGATGAGGGCTCGGGGGGTGGGGGAGGTGGGGATGTTCAGCTGAGCCCGTTGTTTCTGTCAGACCTGGCAAGTGGACGGATTCTCAGCAAAAGGCACAACTAAACAGCAGAGCACAGGGGAACAATTTTCATTTCATAGCTTTCTACATGTGTGGTTCTGCAGTTTCCAATACTTTGAAGATGATTTCAATTCCCCTCCAATCTTTTGAAATGTTGCCAGATTATAATTATAAATCTGATCATTTTGTTGAGATAGCTTGTGGTACAACATAGTGAACTGTTGTGCAGGTAATTTGTACTTTGGTACTTTTTTAAAAACCGAGTAGAGCTTTATGTGTCCCTCTGGCATTTTAATGCCATTGACTCACATTTGAAATGCATTTTTGACCTCGTTACCATTGCAATTTGACTGCTGTTTGTGGAATTTATGTCACTGAAATACCTTTAAAATCTTTGTAATCTTTCTGATGACAAAGACTCGATTACATCCCCGCCCCGCCCCCAACAAAAAAATGAATAAATCTATTGGCTTTTGGCAAACAGTCCATCACAATTTCCACTCAAATTTGCCATACACCTTACAGGGAAAACTTTAATAATGGCATTAATGAAAAACAGATTTGAAAAAAATAAATATTTTGTTCCATAATGTTTCTCTGAAAAGGATTTTTTAAGGTTTAGAAAAAGTTTAATTATGAACAACTTTCAACACAAAAAACAAAACAAAAAAAATCACATTTCTTCAAACCGAATGGTAAATAATCCACTTTTCATGATTCTTCCACAATAAAGAGTAACTTGCGTTGTCATAGCAAGCATTTGATGGGTTAAAATTGAAAATAATTCACAGCAAATTGTTATGTATGGTGAGGACATAAAAAAGGATTAAAAACAGGGTGATCAATGTTGTTTTTATGGCAATTTGGAAAAGATGATATTTTGTGTCCAAGTTAAACTATGAAGGGCATAAAAGGACCCCAGAAGAGGAGCCTCACGTTTTATCAATATGTTTCTCCGAATGAAACCGAGACTGAAAAGAGAGCAGTAAAATTCTTGTTTGTAATTTTCATGTTCTGTCTCAGTTTTCCCTCCCAACAATTGGCTGAATGAATGGATGAATGAAAAACAGCAGCCCTCCCTGTAGGCATGTGTGAGTGTGAGTGTGTGGGCTGTGCCCTTGCACTGGGGAGCAGCTATAAGAGCTTGTCTGACCTCCATATTTGGCAGTGACAGGAGAGCTGGAGAGGATGAGGAGGAAGGCTTAGGGGGGTTACACCATCCGTCAAGACACATTCATCAAAATCTCTCTCTCTCTCTCTCTCTCTCTCTCTCTCTCTCTCTCTCTCTCTCTCTCACTCACTCACACACACACACACGCACAGATGGAAAAGCATACAAAGCAAAGATTGTTTACGTTCTCTCTTTTTATCTTAAAAAAAAATCAGTCATACGAAATGAAAGGGACCAATTGACATTTAGTTTTCTTTGACCTTTTAAAAATAGTCAGTGCCTCAATTTATTGGCACCATTAAAATCTTTCACTGTTGTGAAAAAAGCCCTTCAATTATTTTTTTAGACCTTCTCAGACCTCTAAAGAGCTTGGGAAGACCATTCAGAGCATAATTTAGTGATAGTAAAGAAAAACCTCACAGAGATCTGGACAGGCAGCAAAACACCAGGGGACAAAAGGATAAATCACAGGGGTTAATGCGGAGTAGGTCGCAGAACGAACCATTAGAGAACAATGAAGAAAGAGAGCTATACATACTGAGGATTGGGATTGATATAAGAAACAAAGGGATTAATCAGAGGCAAGTACAGAGACATCTGGGAGAGGCAGACAGAGGAAACTAGACAGATTTGCATTTTCTGCAAAAATCCAATGTGAATGTTGACTGAAAATTGCAGGAACATTTGAAGTAAACTGCAGAAGACGTGTAGAAATAAAAGAAATAGGCAGAAGCAGCAGAATAAAGGAGAAGGAGAAGGAGAGTTTGAACTAGATTTCAAACCATAGCCCTATCCCTAAATCTAATTCTGACCCTCATCCCATCTCATCATAGGTTTAGACTGGGAACCGTCAGAGCTAGCGTGCCCGTGTTTGTTTTTTGAAGACGTTCTTGAGCACAATGCGAAAGGGATCTTTAAAAGATATGAAACTGCTGAAATAAACACAAGTAATTGAATGATATGACTACATATGACTACATTTCAAAGTTTGAATGGTGTCTCTAGCTGAAAATAAAAAAGATCAAAATTTCTAACAGAATTTTTCAGCATTTATGGGGCGTTCCATTCATAACAACGGGGCTCAAGAAGATCACAAAAGAGCTGAATGTTTCAGAAACCGCAGAAGATGTCAGAACCAAAAGGCAGAGCCAGAATGTCCTGACTGAGCGAAACATTGGGAAAGTTGAATGGTTGAAATAGAGTGGAGGAACTCAAGACCGTGAATGTCTACAGCATGCACAGTAATAATTAGAAGATGGAAAACAGCAGAGAAGGGAGGCAGCAGCTGCACCAAGCCTCTAAGATGCTCGACTTCAACCTTTTAAAGCTTATCTGTGTTAGAATGGCCCAGTCAAAGTACAAACTATTTGAAAACTTTGAAAATTGCTGTCTGTGAAGACTCTACATTCAATCTGACTGCTCTCAAGCTATTTTCCACAGATTTCTAGATGTTTACAGCTGGTGGAGGAGGCACAGTCCCAAAGACTTGCAGCTGCAAATGGATTCCTCAGAGTGTTGACTCAGGGGCCTGAACAAAAATACACATCGCACTTCTTACATCTTTATTTGTAAAAAAAAAAAAAAAAAGAAAGAAAAAAAACATCAAACCCACGCGTCATTTTCTTTCCATCTTCTTATAATATCCCACATTGTATTGGTTTCTCGTCGAAATCCTAATCAAATATAATAAAACATTGTTACTGTAATATAGCACAATTTGAAGAAGTTCAAAAGGGTGTCAATATATTTGTAAGCGACTGTAATTTTCTCTTTCTTTTAGGTTTGTGTTATTGCTGATTGAAGTTATTAATTCTGCATGTACTTGCTTATAATAATCAATCACAGGTCGGGGTGTAGGTCTGAGGTCAGGAGTTAACTGCTTGTCTCTTGGTGAACAAATGAGTTTGCATACCTGGTTCTACACATGGACCCATTTCTCAGCTGCCATTAATTCAAAAGAGCGAGACAGCTAGCACTGACCTCAGAGTTAAGTGGAACAGCGCAAAATGATTCATCTAGCGATCGCACTGCAAACGTGAGGGGAAAAAAATCCAGAAAACAAAAAAGTGCCACCCTGTTTTCGATTTGCCGCTTCACCCATGATGCCATGAGTGAGCTTCGGACTTCGCTAATCAGAGTGATGATTGTAATTTTCTGAAAGCAATTGCCAGCTTAGGGTTTTTTTTTCTTTTTTCTCACTCCATCATTCAAACACCCCTTCCTGCTCTTAACCGTTTCAAACTCACTGACCTTCCTAATTGTTTCGGTTTTCGCACTGAAGAAAAGAAAATTAACCTTTCGCATAAATTCTCTTTCATATTGGGTTTTTTGAGAATAACCTCCCCCTTTTTAGTACATGAACATATTGTATCTCTATATTAGAACATTCTAACGAGGACTGCACAATGTTCACAAAGCAGATAGATGCAGTTCCACTGCGTACAACTGGGAGGACGACATTGATCAGATTACCTCCTTGTGTTCTTGGCTCTTTCCTTTTTTGTTGGATCATAACACTGCTTATCCCTTTTACACGTTTTAGCATCTCTGTGACTAAAAATATACATACAGTATGGATGTGAAGAGCTGGAAATATTAATCTAACACGGGCCAAGCATTTTCACATGTGGCACAGTCATGCATTGCACTAAAATATTGTTGATTCTTCTTCATGGGTAGTCTATGAAGCAGACATGGCAGCTGTTTAGGATTTTGGATCCCCTGTTTACGGAAATAATTCACAAATGAACTCTGCAGAGGAATGAACTCTTCCCCTATCTTAAGGGGAAGATTCATAAAATAAAGGCAAACACAGATTAAACTGATGCATAGAATCATAAGAGTCTTTTCAAAACGTCATCCGTGTCTTAAAAAATTAAAATTCAACTTTCAAAGCACAGAAATCTATCATGGCTTTGACACAGATTTAAAAAATATCTGGAGAAAAAAGATTTTTTTTGTGCTTGTGTGTTTTAGCATTTGGTAAATGTAGATATTTAAATTAAGGAATCTGGCTCCACTTACATATGCATGCCAGCAGCTGACTGGGGGGGCGGCTCTATCGCTTCCCATTATGCAAAAATGGCTCTGCTGCACCACAAGACGGCCAGTTTAAATATTACTGTGACCAACCGATACCCAACATTTAAAGCCAGAAACGGAAACACAGACTGCTCTCCAAAAAAATATGTACACATTTTTATTTATAATTTAAGAATTTGCTTAAAGCCTCATATTTTTGCGCTAGCAAACACAGTGAATGAACCAAAATCAAGCTCAAGACTGAGCTACAAAAATATTTCAACACGGAAGCAGAAATTTGGAAATAAAAATAATTCAACAAGCCTTAAACAAAACAGGTGATCCAAAATATAACCAAACACCTCAAAAATGACAGAAATCGTTACAATGTACGACTCCAAATACCAATGTAGCTAACGAAATGTTAGAAAACCATTAAATTTCCTGCTAAATTGAAAGCTTCTCCACTCTCTCATCATCGGATCACGCAGTCGACTGAAATCTGATGTTTTTGTCTGTTTGGTCTAAGCATCCAACAGCGAACACGTTGGACGGCACAGCAAACAAAGGTTTCAACCTCAGCTGTTCTCAGGTTTGTCACAGCAGGGAAAAAGCAAAAAAGCCAGGTAAACTTCCTGTCCCCTACAACACACACACACACACATCCCTGGAGAATACAGGCGCATCTATTCACCTCTCTGCATGGAGATAATTCAGCCATAAATATTTCAACAGTAGTAATTGTAAGGAACAAATAGTAATCTGTTGCCTCTTGCCCAGAGCAGCGTTGTGGTCTTGCCATTTTTGAACAGCCATGAAAAGCAGGAGCAGGTTGAGTTGTTAGCCAGTAAGTTAATTCAATATACAAGATTAAACTGCTAATAATGGTTAAAAATAAAATAAAATAAAAAAAAAGGCCTGCTCCCACACTGAAATTGAGAAAAATATTTTCTTGGTAAAAAAAATAAAAATAAATAAATAAAAACATCAGTGAGTCATCTGCTTTTTATGATGAGCGATTTGTAGCAGAGCACAAGCACGGCACAGTCTCCCGTGTGCTGACCCGCTACCAGGTTCTTGGGTCAGGGGTGGTTCTCTAATGGCTGAGTGGTGAGTCTCCTGGGTCTGTGGTTCTGTCTGCTGGGAGACTCACTTGACTCCACTTGAATGTCAAAACTTGTCATGCACAGAGGGACATAAAACACATCTGAGCTCTGTGTACGTACGTCTCGTTACAAAAACATTCATAGCATTTATAACATTCATAGTTAGTTTCCTGTTGTCATATTACAGCAAAGGACTTCAGTGTGTTTTATGTCAGAGAGACCTGCACAAAGTGTAAGGAAAATAACATTCAGGCATTTTCTTTTATAACAGGTCAGCTAAACTGTGAGCATAATTATGAAATGTATGCTCCTATTTGCTTCATCCATCTTCCCATTACTTGTACCTGCTAAACAAAAAAAAACAAACAAACATCCACAGGGCATGATGCTGCCTCCATCATGTTTAGTGTGTGCAAATGGCTTATGCATAACTTCTTCTACCTGCTCCCAACAATACCTTTCCACTTGTCACTTTTACACAGTGAGCTGCATAACAGTTGTCTTTTTAACAGATGTTTCCCAGATGAGCTGTGGATTCCTGCAGCTCCTCCAGAGTTGTGAATATGAACGTCAAATTTCTGATTAATGCTTTCTTTGCTTGACCCATCAACTAAAACTGTACACAAAATTGACACCATTAGCATCTGACTCATGAAGTTGATACTTTAAAATCACCTGGCTGTAAAAAAACCCCCAACAAAAACAAAACAAAACAAAGATGTGTAATTACTTCTTTTTTTTTAAATGCACTCTACTTCAGGGTGTGTACTTTTTTTATTTGCAGATAAATGTGGTGCGAATCTGATTTTAACACACCGTGCTTGTACTTTCAGTATTTAGATATCCCCACTGGCTATCAGGGGAGCAGTAATCGTAGAGTTAATGTTATGTAAAGCTATTGCTGCAAATCAAGACTAGGTCTTAGTAGCTGCACTGATACATTTAAAGAGTTTCCCCTGGAAACATTTCAGGCAATTTGTAGCACAGATTTGATTTGTAATGAGAGGCGATGAGGTGAGAGTTTGAGAGCTGTTAGACAATGATTAAAAAAAATAAAAAATCATGTTTGCTCCTCTCTGGTTGATGAAGAGAAGACAGTCGTGCACGTAATCTGATGGCTCAACAGCTTAGACGCATCAAACGGATGGATGTACAACCAATCGATACGGACAGAGTCCTTTGTGTCTGTCCCGGCGTTCCTCGCTATCGTCAATCAAACTTAGCCAAAGACCTGGAGAGAGGAAGTCAGGAAACTGAAGGTCGCGTCCAGCTGACACAACTTTTCCAGTGAGAAGGCCAGAAGCTGCAAAGTCCTATCTGCATCACAGATAGTCTGCAGCCAATTATTGCACTAATTTGGTGCTCGAGTTCATTCACTTAATTCAATTAAACATACATTGTCTCATTGGCGTCAGCCTGAAAAGTAATGTTTTCAATTTAAAGACGACGCGCTCCACAGCCTAGGATGAATTATTTTATAATCCTACAGACTGCTGGTGGTTATCTACTGTACTAAGAGGCTTGGCTCATCTTGGAGAGGTCAATAGTCTATGACAGAAACACACACTCACACCTCGGGGTAATTCAGTGTGGGCTATTAACCCAACAGGCCTTTAGACGGTGAGCTGAAGCCAGAGTGCATACAGATAATACACATGGAAACTCCACAACCATCAGCCCCGACCAGGAACCGGTTCTGTAAACTGGGGCTACGCCACTGCTATGTTTGACACAGAGTGACATCCTTTAGAGAAACCCTCTGAATGAGGTAGTTCATGATTGTGAATGACAGTGTAAGCATTTTTGCTAGTCTGATTGCTCTTGCAGGTGGGCACAAAAATACCCAACCTACATTTTGAGATTTTCAGCATTATGTCACAAGCCCTTTCACATGTTAAGGGGTACGTTTCTCTTTCTTTAGTTCTGTTATACATGCCCTGAAGACAGCTTGAAGCTGAAAATTGTCTGCATAGGTCTATAGATTGATCCATGCAGTGATTTTTTTATTTTTTTAGCTGTACTGCTTTTATATTTTCAGAATATCCTTGAATAGTTTATTTTTTTGTTACATTCATGGTAAAAAACTATCTTAAAGGGGTCTTCTCTATATTTACGATGACTTTACGTGTGTTTTCTTGTGTGTTCTTTCTTCTGAAGCCATATGTAAGACAGCGAGGCTTGTTGTGTCAAAGATCTGTGGTGAACAAAATGTCATGGGATCGAAAAAAAAAATTCCACTTGACATCCCTCCATCATTGTTCTGTCATGAAACGTAGAAACCACAAAGGTTACCCCCGTTTGCCTGCATCCTTGAGGAATTCAAAGAAAAGCAACACACACTTTTCATCCTGAAGCGGTCTGAGGTCGGCCTTCCTGTTTAACAAAACGACACGACGCTTCCTGTCACACAGGTCACCCCCCCACCCCTTTAGGTCACTCGCACAAATACAACGCCAACCATGAAGGAGATTATGACAAAAGTGAAGACAAGTGGAGCCACAAAGCACAATTATTCATTCTCGTTAAAGTTATTACCCAGGAGCAGACAGACCCCAGGTGTCAGAGTTTCTTTTTTTTGTGTGATTTCCATGTCTGATTATAGGAAGAGCTCATCGAAAAGCTGATAACTATGACTGGGGGGGGGAGTGGGAGGGGGCTCCTGGCTTCATTCTCTCTTGTGTATCTCTTTAGGCGGCTGGCCAAGGCTTGGAGTCTTTGTTTGACAGTTTCGAGTGCTTCAGGTATGGGCATCTGGCTGTACTTTCCATGGTGGATATTGGGTCTCATGGTTGCTCTTATAGCCAAGCATCACTGATGCTGAGTTGTATATCAGCTTCTGGGTTTCTGTTATGGTGTTGGTAGGGATCGTTCTCAATGCTGCATTCACATCTTCAATGAGACTTTCTGATGGTACTTCACTCAGCTACTGTAGTTGGCGTCGGGGTTGTCTGGTGTTCATTCGGGCCATGATTCTCTCTCTCAGGTCAGCTGCTGCCTCGTTCAGCTTTGATGGTTCGTTCATTACTGGGGCTACATACCCAGTCTCTGGGGTAGTTGTAGTTAACTCGCCCCTGTACTGACATCCAGGCTCCTCCCCCTTGCCGTAGCATTTGTGTTGTACCTCGTCAATCTCAAGTTGTGATAGCAGTTGCCGTTTGCGGATGTTGGAACACTGAGCTACTAGTTGTTTAGCAGTCATTGTAGACTGGGGATGTCGAACTAACCATTTTTCCCTCATTCTTTGCATGTAACCCCTCTGACTAGGGTTACTTGAGTAGTAGCATTCCAAAAGATCCATGTTTTCACCTCTCGCCCACTTTCGTCTTGTTCCAGTAGCCCATTTGTCATCAAGGTGCTCTGGTTCCCCAGCACATGACGCAGACCTTGTTTGGCCGGGCGATGTCTGAGCTGGCATGGTATGCATATCAATGTCTCTCATGGTATGAGGTAGGCTATATAGTTCCAAGGGTCTTGCCTCAGGACTCACACTGCATAGCTCAATTTCACTGTTGTAACTTTTTGCCCCAGCCTGGATTCGAACCCGGGTCTCCCGGGTGGAAACATACAAAGCAAGCTGACTTATGGGATCCAGATGCATGAAAAATAAGTCAGCCTAAAAAATTATTGCATTTTAAGCGCATTTAATGAAATATCATTATAGATAGTTGTAAAGACAGAACACTGATTCACCGTCAGCTTTTAAGCTGAACTTTCTGATTTAAGTTTGAAACTTATACTGCCCTCATTTTTTTGAAAACTTAATCTTATACTTCATCTACGTACCCCACGTTTACTGAACAGAACTTCATTAAGGATATTATTATTTGCATATGAATTGTAACGTTACCCCGCTAACCCGTCTATGTCTTTATGTATTTAAATGAAATGCTTAATAGATAGAAGTAACTCATCTATTGTATTTGCAACAAAAGATATGAGTCAACAAAATGTGATAACCACATGTACGAAATACATTTGAATAGATTTATTTATTTTTTTTTTCTAATTTGACAGGGTGTACTTTCTTACTTTCTAATATGAAGACCACACTATTGATCGACCTGCTCTACCGCGACAAAATTGAGACAAGTGAAGTTTGAACTTTTGCATCTGGGGTTACAAAAGTTCAATCTCGGATGAGCGTAGAGGAGGAAAATGCTCTCATCTTGTTTGGTACCTGGACAGCGGCCCGTCCGTCACCAGGGCAAGACTCCATCCAACAGCGGAAGAGAGACATATTGTTTATATATTCTGTTTCTCACAGTTGATGTAAGTAAGCCTGTGATAAATACTTCTCCGTGTTTTTAGGTGGGGAAACTTGATGCGGTGTGTTAAATTCTTGTACCGCTGTGTCTGCTTCTGCCTGTCCCGGGTCATTGAAAGGGGCAGCTGTTGCAGTGGGGTTTGTTTACCAGTAGCCGCTGTCTCTTTGCGTGACGTCTAAACAGGACGCAGTCACAGCAACTGACGGCACCGCCCGCACACAGAGCCGTACACGACCTGAAATCGTCTGCGGTCTAATAAGCGGACGGATAAATCCAGCGGAAGAGACAGATTTCACATTCATGTGGTAGCTGGATCTTTTTAATTGCTGCTGACGCGTTGCTGTTCGTAGGTGTGGCCTCACTTCCACAGCGACGCTGCTGGAAGCCGGATGTGGTCCGTGGGGATAATGCTCCGTTTGAAACCTACACGTTTCTCGCTCCGGGGAAACAATTTGTCTGTCCTCTGTAGCGCCGTCTTACAGATATTTTCGATGACAAATAAGTAAGTGACAAATCCCCGTGGTGCTGCTAATAAGGTGACCCCCCCCCCCCCTTACCAAAAACGTCTCAGCTAGTGCCGATATTTTTTCTTTCCACACGATATTATGCTTCTGTTTATTACGCAGGCGGGTTCCTGCAGAGGGCAACTGTCTTGAAGAATATCAGAATATCACATCGTAGCAGATATTTAAAGTTTGGTTGGCAGAAGGAATAGTTGCTTTGTAATGCAGACTCAAGCATTAATAAATAAGACAAAGTGGGGGCTTTAAAAGCAGCACTACTGAGATTTATCAAAACCTTTCTGTTTGAGATGAGTAAAATCGAACGTTTTAGAAAAACAAAACTTCTAATTTTAAACAATTTAAAGGAGAAACAAAGAGAAGAAATGCTAAATCTTTTGAAGAAAGGTTGATTACTTCCTGTCTACCTGGGGAATAAATATGACGTGACACTGAGGCCCATTTCCCTAAGTCACTGTTCAACAAAACAAGAGAACCTGCCATTCAAACTAGGCAGATGCATGTTTATCTTCATGAGTCAGAACATTGCTTTAGAAAATAGCTGGTCACTGAAACTGTCACAATAGTGATGAATTTCAAAACAGCTGGAGCCGTGACAGATAAAGCTGTAAAGAGAGACAGAAATCCCAGAAGCTCATTGTTGGAGAACAGCAGCAATTTTATATTTTTTTATCATAACACAATGACGTTAAAGATTGTAAGAAAACAGTTTTTTTTTTGTTGTTTGTTTTTTTTCCATTTCCCAACCACCGGTAAGGTAGGGCGACCAACACACCTTACCTCACATCATGCTGTATTCGTAGTTTCATTAAGTAGCTTTCTCCCTTTGTACATCTCGGCCACATAGACGCCGGTTGTCTTAAACATTGGGCTGAACAATAAGCGTTGAGCATTTAGAGTAGAGTAGAGCTGCGTGCTGTGGACTAAATGTCCTATTTAAAGATTTCCTCAAGTTAATTCTGCCTCACCGGTCGCTGCAGAGCCATAACAAGAAAGGTCTTTTCTTTTAACCCTGAAGATGTGCTGACCCAAGCAGCTCCTCAAGCTCTCCGGGAGTCTTTTGTCTGTAAAAATGGGCTCTAACTACAACCTGGAACCCGTTCAATAAAAACCTCGAGGAAGAAAATCAAACTCACTTGAGTAAAAGTGAAACATTTTTGCAAAGCTGGACATTTTATAGTCAAATAATTGATTTTTATGTCGATTTAAATGTATTACTCGTCTTGAGAGCGATTGAATTTTTGCATGTTAAGGATGACTTTGCTGCTTTGAAGAGATGAGAAAAAACCCATTAGACATCAGACCGTTGTGGGCGATAAAGTGTGGGAATGGAAAAAAAGTTTAAAAAAAACACTCTTGAAGGAGTCACTTATAATATCCTTAAACCACGTTAAGCTCCTGGTGTCGTGTCAAACTTGCTTTGCTGTGGTCAGTGACTCTGATGTTTCAACGTCTTTCAGTTTGTGAGCCTTGGTGTTTTTTTTTTGTATATTTTTATATAAAGTCAGTATAAATCTTCTGTTGTGAAATGAAAATGTTGTTGATTTTGTTACAAGATAGTTAACCAAGTAGTAGCTTGTTTGTTGCAACATTGTCTCTCTAATTACTAAGAAAAGAAAGAAAACTTGAGCACCTAATTTATTTTTCTGTGGAAAAAATGATTAAGGTATTCCTGCCAGTGATGAAGTGTATTCAAATCTTTCACTGAAACTAAAAGTTTCTGTCTTACTTCATCAAAATATCTTCTCTTCTCTTTGCCTTGTTAAATGTCAACCAAAGTCCTCAAACCATTAAATACCCCGAACAGACAACACAACAAACATGTTACTATTAATGTTTTCAACAATAAGCATCTTTCAACTTTAGATCGACAGTCGACAGGAATGCAGGAATGTGGCACAAAGCAGGGCACATCCTTCACAGTAATGAGGAAAAAAATCAGACCTTGCTGAGCCTGCAAGCGTGGCAAGACTTTCCCTGAACTCATGACACCGGGTCAGCAGGATTTCTGTCCGGCAAAGGATGACCGACAGCTCTCTGCAGCTGACCCCACGAGAAAGAACAAAAAGACGACGGCCATTAACCTCTGACTTCCCCTGAAGTGAGCGGTGAATTGAAGAGATATTGCATATATATTCCATGAATAAGTAGCACAGGTAAGACAGAGGAAAGCCTCTGCTCTATCAAGACAAGCCAGAATGTCAAGCAACCTTTTGAGTTATAGAATATGTAGCCTCTGGGTTTCCAGTTCGAGCATATGTCGCTTTTATGTTCGCGTAAAGTGTTTTAAAAAGCTTTTAAAACACTAATATCAAATTTCATAGTAATTATTGTCCCTCAGCAATGCAGGATGTTTAAGTCAGAGGAAAAAGAGTTTATTCATATTTAAGGTGACATCAGGAACTCAGACAAAAGAAATAAAGACTTGAGCTTTAAGCTGATTGCTGTTAAACATTAAAAGGTCCCGTCTTTGAAGCGGCTCTTTACTGAGGTGGAAATTACAATAAAAATAGAAATATTCAGTTAAGTCTTTTGGCCAACAGGCAGCAAATGTATCTGATAGAGGAAGAAAACGGCAGCAAAATCAGATTATAATGATCTTACATCTGTAAAAAGTGAAAAAGCAACAATTCTGCTTTTCTTTTTTACATTAAAATCTACTAAAAGAGAAATTTCCTCACATTTCAGGGACAGATATACACATCTTTGCACAGTAACACAGCTGATGTGAAAACTGACTTAATACACTGATTGTGACCCAATTAAGTTTGTTTAAAGAATTTGTTTTTTTAATATTAGATACAAATACCAATTATTTTGACAATCCTTTTCTGATCTGCCTTCTGTCCGATGCTTCCTTATATATTATGAATTTTTCTCTCATGAGCTGCAACCCACAGACAGATGAGAACATGAAAAATTGTAAGAAAAAATTATGCTATGTACCTTCTAATAATAAGCATGTAATAAAATTCAGGTCTGTTTCATCTTAAGAAGTTATTAATGATTAAGAAACTTTTAGAAAATCACATATTAGCTCCAAGAAAATGGAAACTTAGTAGATATTCAGATTTTCCTCAAGTGTCCCTCACTCATGCACCCTGTGGTTTCCAGTAGATGGATATTCATCTGTGCTTCATCTGCTCTTTGCAGACGCGGATGAACATCTTAAGCTACTCTAAAGGCGCATTCTCAAAATGGTTAAATAATTCACCGGGGCCATTTCACATCTCTCATTCCTGCTTGTCTGGAAAAATACCATAAAAAAATACATTTATAGAACAAATTGCCCACAGCGAAACGCCATGAAGGAAAAGTAAATCAAAAGTCTGAAATGCCACTTTGACAAACAAGCCTACTGTGTGGTACAAACGGGAACATTTCGCCATAAAACAGCTTAACATTTGGTGAGGAAGTGTAATTCAGCCAATCTTTTCTCAAGGCACCAGCAACAGAAATGTAATCACGGTTAATATGTTCTCTGTCTTCTGCTCTTTTCTTGGTGGTTTTGCTGAGTTTATGTTTGGCTCTTTGCTGCTGTTTACAAGTTTGACATAAAAATAGCACCATTACACCATTACCTTCACACGTCATTTCATGTACAAACCAAAGGGCCATCTAAGCAAACACTGACCACCAAACGACTATCAAAATGCACACGTCATGTTAAATCCCTGGATTCAAATACATTAAAAGCTTGTGCAAATTCATAACAGAACAATCTGATCCTATACCTTAAAAAACACATGGGGAAGGAAGGAGGTCCCAGGATGTCTGTGGGATTTATTGGATGCCTGCACCGCTTGTAATATGAGACTTAGCTTGACAGAGCATCAAGCCAATTCCTCAGAACAAACAGAAAACGGCCCATTATGAAGAGATGTTTCTCCATGCGCAGCCGAGAGCTTACAGTGGAAGGAAAGAGGACACACACTCGCCCCCAGCATCCCGAGAAGCTGTCACATTGATGCACTACACTCAGACAAAATGTTCAGAGCGCACGATTCCCTCGGCTTTCGAGCTATGTGCTACTGAAGTGTAAAAAAAAATTAGAGGGTGCCTTCTTTTAGGAGGAAGCAATCATCAAGAGGTTGTTACATGTGCAAACTTTCTCCGGAGGCAGCATCAGATGGAGCCGTTTTTTTGATCCAGGGAGCTGAAATGCCTCTGTCGCCGAGTCCTGCTTGTGTGTTAACGTGTGTGTTTGAGTTTCAGAAGGACGGTAAGCCGGGGATTTAGGGCACGGTTTTCTGGGTTGCAACTAAATGCCACCTGTCTGTCCCAAAAAATAAAAAATAAATAAATAAACTACAGACAGACGATTTAAAAACGTTGGTCTAAAACAGAAAAATCTGAGTTTTTACGTTTACAGACAAAGTCTCTCTCTTTCCCTCTTCCTCGGCGCTCTTAAAAAATGAACAACAACCCAAATCTGACTGAGTTATAGGTCAACACATTCTTAATCAAAGGAAAAGATACTGAGAGATGTAGGAGAAGCACATCTTTCTAAAAACTTGCATGAAGTTACGTGACAGTGTGCGGCTTATTTCACCTCTTTATTAGTCAGCCTGGAGCTTCTTCAGGCTAAAAGTGAAGCTTCTGTATTTCACATTTAGTCCTGCTGCAAATAATGATTTCTGAGTCGTATTTTAGAGCGCGCCCGATATTTGCCTTTAGGCGTGGAGTTGATATATGTCTAAAACGAACTTTTGGATTGATTTAAAATGATTTTTAAAAACAGAAAACCAAGCCATGTGCTGCAGTTTGCCTCATTATTCGGTGAAAATTGCATCAGTTATAAAAGCGAAACTCTTGGGCATAATTTTCTTCACTGAAAACTAAACGTAAGGTATTCCTTGTGTTGTGCAATAGAAGTCTAGTTTTGGCTAAATAGTTGCTAAGGGCAATTAAAACTAAATCTAATCATTTAAATCAAAATCACTAAGTGGGGGCACCACCTGATCGAGACCATCAAGAATAAATAATAGCCAAGTGTTTCATTCTAAGTTATTATTTATGAATATCTACCTGATAAGCTTTATAAATAACTGATGAGGCCATAAGTCCAGCGCTGGCGTTATCTGAACAGAAAGATGCTTCACATCATGTAATAAACACAGACACATACAGAATTCAACCTTATATAATAGTTTTTGGATAGTCACGAGAGGTGATCAATCTTCTTAAATCTCGACTTTTGATCATTTATGATCTGTCCAACATTTTGCTCTAAGATTTCCAGAAGATTCTCTGAAAGTTGTGAGCAGCGCATCGCGATGACGGATACGTTTCTCCTTCTGATCGCTCCAGCTCAGCCACTATAAACAGAACCACTCATGTCAGGCAGGTGTTTTCTTGATGGGTGATAAAGTCCATCACTTCGCGAGTAATTTTGCCCATTTTCACACGAATCCGGCCGCACTGCAGCTTAAGACCTGAACAATGCAAGCAGAATCATGTCCAAAACAGCCCAGAGCCACCAGGTCCAGTTACAGTGAGGTGAAAGGTATAATGTTACGTTTGTGTATGTCACGTAATGTTTGTTTGCTCACTGAAAGTAAAAAAAAAAGAATTAAACAGTGACTCATTTGAGCTGTTCCCCTTTTCACACATTATTAATGACGCCAGTGTTTTTAGATCTGAACTCTTGAACGTGCATTCATTCCTTTTTTATTTTTTAATGAGGGTCTTATCCACCGTTAGCCTCTCTGTCATTTACTTTTCTCTCTAAATAGGATGCAGAGTTCTTCCTGGCAGTCTGAGCACATCCTGCACTGACATCCTTGAGTCACCTTTAGAGGAACTGCATCACTCCATGTGCATTTTGCTCGTGTTCACCTCCGCCTCCGACTATTTGTCTGTCCATGTCCCACTGATCTAAATGCCTGAATGCACAGTGAATTAAAAGTGTCCACTTTTTCTATCTTCTTGCACCCAGGTGCACAGATCCGCTCAGCAAACATGAGCCTGACCTCGATAGTTAAGGAAAAACACCAGACACCCAGATCTGCAATGCAAATTGTCACCACACGATCCTCTGGAATGACTGTGAAGGGCGACCAGTGTAGCCAATTAAAATTTAATTCTCACTTCATACTTTCTCATCCCATGCAGCCGCACCTTAGCAAACCAAGCTATTTCATGGCAAATGCACACTTTGCAGTAAATCACTCAGAGAAGAGATGGATCACTTCCACCCGCCATTTTAATGCTTGGCCGTTTTCCAGGATTATGGGAAAGTTAATGTTCTCTTACCAACCGGTGAATGTCAAGGTGAGCACAGGCGCACGCTTTACAGCCCCTCTTTTGGATTCAGGGAAATATTTAACGGATTGGAAGAGGAGGAGAGCCTTCTGTGATTCGCAGCGCAACACTTTGTGCGGCGAGCCGGGGAGCACAAACGTCTCTGGACTGTCAGTTACTGATTTTCACCTTTTCATTTTCCTTTTTTTTGTTTTCAAGACATCCACTACTGCAGAGAGACATCCAAAGCACTCAGCATCCATCAGTCAAATGTTTGTGCACTTCTCCTCTCCCAGTTTGACTTTTCATCACTCAACTGGGTGATGCTCTGCAGCTGAACTGTTTTTCTTTAATCTTTCTTTTTTCCTTTTGTTTCTTTTTTACCACTAAAACCTCACCCCATGCTTTTGCTCCACACAAGTAAAATCCCGCCCATTGTGTACCAAACAAATAATGTAACTCTATGATTCATTTGCTAGTGGGTAATATTTTAAGCTTAATTTTGTATAACTCAGTGGAAGATGGAGTTAGTGGAAGGTTAACATCTTTTTTAAATGACACAATAAACTAAAGTGGTTCCAACAAGAATGAATGACTCCCTGTTCACGCTCCACTTTCCTTTGTAGCTGATGGTAGATTTATTTCATTGCAAGATATATGTAAAAAAAAAAAAAAAAAAGAGCACAAGACATGCAACCAAAAGTTCACTATTAATATTAAACTGAACCCAGACATTTATACCAAAGACCCCAAAGCTAAAAACAGTGATGTCAAAGCCTCTGGCTGCAATTTATTCAAAAGTTCAAAGTCAGTTCATAATTTCTTCAAAATATTTCGGGCCACAAAAATGTCTTTTGGTGCTCATGGTTCACCTGTCCTGGTTGGACAGGAAGTTAAAAGGCTTGTATGTATTCTGTCATTTGGCTCACTCACTGAGAAAAAAGCAAACAAATTGCTGCTCCATCTGCTTTGCTGAGAGTGGTGGTTTTTATTACTATTATTTATTTAACGACACGACATGAGATCATCAACAAAAGCTGTCCAGGGCCATAAAGCTGGGACAATGAAATCCTCTGCTTCCCAAATGTAAGACTTTTTTGCCTCTTGGCTGCGCAGATGTTGTGTAAAAGAAGACAGAACAACAGATTTGGCTCCTGTTTGGTTTTCAGAGAGAAGTTTGAGACGGCAGAGGCTTCTCTCTGTGGGCTTCTACGTGAGATTTAGTGACAGCATTTGCCTTCGTGCCTCAGTGCAGTGGAACAACGTGGGATTTGAATTTGAAGTTGTCTTGGTTTCAGATGAAAATCCCTGCTTAGCTCGTGGGCTCTGTTAGCCTGAGTTTTGTCTTAAACAAAAACTGTTAAGTACAAGGAAGAGATTCTTATATCTGAGTGTAAATTTGTTTTAACTTTAGATAAACATGGTGAGGGGAAAACCAGATATTCTGACAAATGAGGAAAATGTAAAACCAAAACTGCTATTAAAAAAAAGTGCAATCATTGTCATTTGCTATTTGTTAATTTTTCATCATTCTAATTATAGTGTAAACAACAATATGTGCTTTTAATTTCTACAAAAATAACTCCAATTCAAACTGGACATTGCTTTTAAAAGCAGTAAAATTGCATGATAATAACTATTAGATTTAATGTGGAACTGATCACTATCAGTGAGTATCTGAACTATTACCATCGGCCTAAAAGGTTTTTATGTTTAGTACTTTATTCTTTGCTGTCTCATTTTGGTGTAAGTTCACTACTTAAGCATGTTGTCCAACTCTTGTATGAATTAATTACCTTAAACTCTAAAATTGTTTTATGCAGCCTCTCAGGATGATTATACTCTCACACAAGTTAGACTGATATATATTTACTGGTATTTACTTACCATGAAACATTTTACTCTTAGACTTTTTGAAATATTGTATTGTTTAAAACACTACGCTTTTTTTTTAGCTGCAGCTAAGTTTTTAGTTTTTCTTTAGCTTTTGTTAGGTAAAAAAAGACAAAGATTAATTATAAATAATTTTTTTTTAAAAAGGCAGCGCCTGATTGATTTGCATAGTGCGATTATTTCTCCCGGGTCAAATTTGCAGGTTTTACTTCCACCTGGTGTTTGATGACTGATATTCCTCTCGATTACTTCCAGTTTGTGTCGCTCTACAGAATACAAACAGAGTTTTAAAAAACTCAGTTTTCACATCTCTCAATTCAAAGAGATTTTTTTTTTACCGCCTACATAAGGAGGATTTAAAAAAAAACAAAAAAAACTTGTGAATCTTCCACATAAAAACAACATAAAACTGTTTAAACGTTACACAAAAGCATCTTTTCTTCCTGAACCCGGGGTACGCCTACAAGTTGTACATCTGTTTGCAGACGTCCTGATCCTGTGTCTGTTCTAAACTTTGAAAATTGATCCATACATTCAGCCAGAGGAGGAGGACTACCTCCCTCTTCTTCACTGTCTCAGACAGCAGAACCTTATCGCTCCCCAGCAGCCATGTGGGTCAGCCTTACTCACTCGATCTTTTCGGTCGACTTAAATGCCACCCGATCGTTGTGGCAGACTTTGGGAAATAATATGCTTCTGCCAGTGTAATTCGAGTGGACCGTCCAGCGCAGCCTGCTACCAGTAATCCTGTAAGGCTGCAGGACGCGGAGAGGAAATGATGACCGCAGACTCGGTGCTCTGGATCCTCTTGCTCTCCTTAAACCTGTGGCCCACTTTCAGCTAGCAAGAGAAAAATGCACACTGCCAAAACTTTGATCGACGTACTGTCCGCTTAACGTAATGAAAAGCAAAGGCGAAAATAACGCGTGATGGATTTTGTAACCGTTTTCGCCAGCACGCCGTAAATTACTGTACATATCTGAAGTTTATTTGTGCTGATGAACCCGACGAGGTCTGGGGTTGCTGAGTCGATGAATTCATCAAAGGCACCTGCTCGTAAATGGATGCACACAGACATGTTTGGCTTAGAAGGCTGCAGAAAACAATGTATGACAGAACACACCAGAGGAAAAAAACAAAAAAAACAAAAACAGCATCAGCGATAAATAAAGCAAAAAAAAAAAAAAAAAGTATTTTTCTCTTTTTTTTTTTTCAAATTTAGCTGCATCCGTAGAGCGAAACGTGAATCCACCTCAACAATAAACTGCTGAACCTCTTCCCTCATGGGGAAAAAGAGGAGGAAGGCTGACAGCCGTGGCAGGTTGCTGAAAACTCAAACCACAGAGAGCCGAGGAACAGGGACAATGTGGCCTGACGTCCCAGTGACTCAGTCTGTTAGTGCAGCGGCTGAAAGCATTTGTGGTTTTAGTGCCGCGTTTGTGGCTCTTTGTTGTTTGTTTGTTTGTTTGTTTTACTGGCCCTTGTATGTGGCACTCTGGCACAGGTCAGAGGTCACAGCATGTCTTTTATTCATGGACAAGATTATTAAACCAATGCCATTTTTACTATTACCTGCTGCAATACATCGTCTCCACAATTCAAAAACAACATTGGTCAACAACCAAAAAAAAAAAATTGTCTGGGGTTTTCTCAACTGTTTTGGGGTCATTTTGATGAGCTGGATCCAAAAATCATATTGGTTTTGCTCAACCAGACGGATGTCACTTTTGGATTCAGCCGTGCAGAACAGTCTTAATTCAGTTGAAAAAAAGATTAACAACTTCCAAAAAATATTCTTCTGTAACCCAGTGTAATGTAGTTCTTGTAGTGTGAGAAAATGGAAAAAAATGGTGCTTTCTTCATCGCTTCTTTCCTTTCCTCCTCATGTTTCCTTCTTTCTCTTCCCCGTGTCTTATTTTTAGTCTGAATATCCTTTCTTCTACCTGTCCCTCAGTTTCTCTTCCCTTCTTTCCTTCCTCCTGTCCTCTTTTCATGGCTTCGTCCTGTCCGTCTTCTCTGTGTCCTTCTTTCCTTCCTTTCTTTTGTGTAATTTACTTCCCTTCATTCTTTGTGTCTTTCCATCTTTTGTTCTTCCTCTTCTTTCTGATCCTATTGCTGTTTTTCTTCCTTTCTCTGTTTTTTTCCAGTATCTGTAAAACCTGCTGCTGTCTTATAACAACACATTGTAACCTGTTGTACTGGAACCCAACAAACATCTGATTTGATGCCCGCAGCTGATCTAATGCTGACTGCAATCCTGTAGCTACACAAGAAAGGCTTTTTCAGCAATTACCATCAACCACTTCCTTAACTGCCTTCCCAGACTCACCGACATTTACTCTCCTTTAACAGTGGCGATGCTGTAAAGGACGTAGTGTTGTGGCATGATTGAGAGACGGATCGCGCTTCAGCTAATTAGACGGTGGGGGAAACAGGATCCGTTAAGTGTTTACATACGTTGCACTTGCTCTCATGGGTCTGTGCTCCCATTCTCACGCTTGACTTGAAGCCCAAGCGCGCATGCAAACTCACTCACGTTCACGCACGAAGACGGTGTCATGTTAGGTCGCCACGTAGCAGCAGCAGTGTCTGGGGGTTGCCACCAGCAGGCAGATGTTTTCCTAGTTGCAGCTCATATCGCAGGTAGGAAACACAAAGAGGCTCTCACAGGTTTTCAGTCTTTGGGAAAAAGCTTGTGAGAAATAAAGTAAAACAAAAAAATTTATAACCAGCGAGTGTCTTAAGTGGCTGTAAAGCTTTGGAAGATGTTCAGGCTTTGAGGAGGGGCCAAGAGGAATGAAACGCTCACAGCGTAAGGTCAAGCAGAAGAAAACCAACAAGGAATAAACATACTAAAGGAACTGCTATCAAAGCGCTCGATGCCGAGAAGCCTTTAGAGACGCGGAAAAGTGAAAGGGAATAAAGTCCAAAAGGAGTCAGACATGAAAGAGGCCGAAAGGGATTCCAACAAAAATAAAATAGTGGCTTGGAAAGCAAGAATATCCTGAGATGGCAAAAATAAAAATAGAAAAGAAAAGCAGGTCTGTGAACATCACATCAGAGTCCCTGAGTGGGACAGAGACAACATCAGATGTTGAAAAGAGGAAAACCTGTCCCTGCTTTTGTGGCTCAATTGTTTTCTTTTCTAGACTGTTACTAACACACAAGACCATATTAACATTGGTGAGTATATAAGCAGTATGATTGTGTTTGTAAGTGTTTATATTAGGATGGTTTATACAACAAGATGTTCAGTCACAAAGAGTCATAGAATTAGAACAGTAAATTAGCTAAAGTCTCATGTCACACAAAGGTTTTGGACTAACTTTAGTTTCTTATTTAATAATAGACTGCTAACAACAACAACAACAACAACAACAGTGGGAGATGAGTTCCTCAGTTTTCTTCATTTTTTCCGTTCTCACCGGTTTCATTTGTTCAGTGGATGCTTGGAGCCGAACCCAGCAGCCAAGAGGTGATTGATCTCATTCTGTGTATTACTGCAGATCTTTGTATGAAAAGCTGACATAAATGTTACATTTTCACATTTTACGACTAGTAAGTCTAACATGCTGTTGTAAAGGAAAGAATGTGGTCGCATTGGAAATCCTCAAAGAAGCAAAGTGTATCGACTTACTCCTGGACTCACACCGCCGAGGGTTCAACTTTCACACTCTTGCTTAGTTTGTTGCAGACTTTCTGTGTATCCAGGAAGAGAGAGCTCCTTCACAGCATCTATAATATGTTTTTACACATCAGGCTTAGCCACGGATTAGTTGGTATTAACGCAGAAAACTTCAAAGTGTCTGTAAAAGCTCCTGCATGCTTATAACTCATTGACGATCCAGTCTGACTCGTTTGTGGATTGTTACAAGTAAAATGTAAAGACGTAGCTGCCAAGTTGACAAAAACAAAACAAAACAAAACAAAAAAAAACAAAGTAGGTTTTGAATTTAGTGATTTTGGGGTTCAAAACCGCAATTAACTTTTCGACCTAAGAAATTTTTATCCGAGGTAGCGCTCACTGGGAGTGTAAGCTTAGCCGTAATCCAGGAAATAAATTTTAAAAATAATTGAGCAGAGCACAACTGTAAAACGTCTCCTGACTCACTGCAACTAGCAGCAACAAGCTCCTGCACAACGTTTGGTCTTCAATACATCTCCCGTTTATTCCTGCGAATAAACAAAATCACTGGCATAAGCGTACTTCCAGACTCAGTAGGTGAGACTTTGAAAATCTGCAAAGTGATACAGAAATAGACTTCTCTTGTTCTGCAAAGAATGTTCCCGGCAGCTCAACAAAGTGCTAAAATCATGAGGTTATTTCCTGGTAGAGGAGCAAAGACTTCCATCTCGACTTATCACACACTCCTCATATGAAGATCCAGCCTAAAACATGTCCTCCTTGTAGCCTCGTATTAACTGATGATCGTCGGCAGTCGATTATTTCTTTACTATATTAGATAAATAAAAGAGTTTCCTTTCTTAAGCCTGCAGCTTTTTCCTTATCCTCATGTCAGCTGTCTGTATAAAATGATTTGAAAGCTTTGTGGAAGCTCTTTGCTGAGACAAAGTAATATCACTTTCCATTTGTCAGAGGAATGCTTTGCACTACTGAGCAGCCAATCTCTGTTGCAGCAGAGATGAAAGAAGCAAAGCGTATTCATCTAAACTACGGGACGTTTCTCCACAATTTATAAAAGTCTTGGTGTAGCAGTTGCCAGAAGAAAGTCACTGGCCCCTCTGCATTATGCTAGGTGTAATATTTGGTGCAGACGGGTTTGTGCTGTATGACTATTTTTGTAGGAGTTTCCTTAAGCCCCTGATTTCATAAGAAAAGAACTTAATGCAGCAACACAACGTAATGATTTGTGGAGGATTTGCACCCGAGTGCAGAGAGGAGGACCGCAGTCGGATGCTAAGGTGAAGGTTTATTTAAAAGAAAATGTACAAATTGGAGGAATAAACGTCTGAGAAGCATCTGACTGGAGAGAGCAGAGGCAACGGCGACAGCCTCCACAGGCATTGAAGATTCAATAAAAGAGGGATCTAACAAGGAGGTAATGGAAGCGAGAGGCTTTTAACAGCGGGGAGGTGATTACTGGTACAAGACGAGACTAATAACCAGAGTGCAGTCCGGCCGGGTGGGAACCTGAACTGAGGCGGTGAAGAAAAATGACAAACGTAAAAATGAACACTGAAGCGTCAGAAGAGGAGACAGAAGGACTTTACTAAACGGGAAGCTAAAGTCTGGTACCAACATAAGGATCCAAACCCAAACACAAGAAAGAACGAAGAATATTCACAAAAATGTAAACTAGTAGTGCGGTAAGCAAAACAAATTTTAAACAATCACAACAACTTAACTTGACTACAGGATAGGACTCCATCACTGTCATGCTATTTTATTGGAAAGAGATACCAGTAAGTCCTCCAAAAACCAGCCTAACAGTAGGAACTGGAAAGACTTGTAAAGAACTCAAAGGCGACATCTTGACGAAACTGAGATGCTACAGTAGCCATTTCAAAATATTTCTCCTTTTCCGTTCTACATGTTCACTCCAGTCCAGTTACAGTATCGATCGGTTTAGGAAAGTTCCCAATTATTTTTTATAAAATTTCATTACAATAACCCCAACTAAAAATTTTTATCCATGATTTTTTTGTTTTATCCTTCCAGATAAAGTTTGCTTCTTTGAAGTTGTGTTGGCTATGCATTATTAGCCTGCTTGAAGCAATGAGACAATGTGAGATATTTAATTCACGCTTTTTCCTGCACAACTGAAATGGATTGTTTATGAATGACCCTGGCGATTATTTGTTGTTTTCCTCACTGTGTTTGGCATGTGTCTCTGAAGGGTTTGATATGACTTCATGTGGCAGCAACATGTTTACCCACTAAATTTCTTACTGTTCGATTTTTATTACAGGAAAGAGAATAATGGATATGTTTACTGAAAGTTTATAAAAGTTAGTGTAATGCCAATTGTCAAATGTTTTTTCATCTGTCATGAGACCCAAAACATGACTATAAGTACCTGATATAATGGGCTGTGTGGACAGGATTTAGTATGACTGTCACTTGACATGCCGCTCTGGCAAGACTGAATGTCGTCTGGTAAATAGCAGGGAGCCACTTAATTTCACAGCTGAATGTTTTCAGACGTCACAAGCAGGGACTCCAACCAGTGCAACTAAAAGGAGCCTGCAGGGTAACAAAAGTTGAAAAAAAGGTTCACTTTATTCTAGCCTTGTAGGGCGGATGAGATAACGTGCAGGGGTGACGGGGGGAGAAAAAGTGGATGCACACGCACACAAGAAAAAAAAAGAGGTTCAACTTGTCCAGCTCAGTAATTGCGTGTTTCATTGAATGACTTCAAATTCTCGGCGATACCCACAGTGCATGATGCAATTGTCTATCTTTGAACACGACTGGCCCAGAAAACAACCCTAATTCGCTTCATTTTATACGCTGAGGTAAAGGAAGGAACTGCTGAATTAACACTGGGGTGACGAAATTGTGCGGCACAGTCTGCCGGGGAAAGAAAAGAAACCTTAATGGAAATAAAGGCCAGAATAAATGAGGGAAAGCTGAGGTTTGAAAGTCAGATCAGAAACACTTCGATAGATAGAAGACTATAAGAGATGGACGTGACTTGTTGGGAGAATCCATGCTGAGATGAAAACATACAGGTGAAACAGGTGCAGGCAAATTTATTGGTAAGTGGAAAATCCATTAGAATAAAGTCTAGTCAATATTTAGTTAGTGGAGTAAGAAACTAACATTGAAAACCTTTGAAAAACTCCAACCTTTAAATTATATATGTGAAAATGTGGAAAAGCTTCTAGTAACTAATTCATATCTGCAGGATCTGAAAATGTATTTTCCAACTAAATAATAATGGATTTGATCAAAGTTTTGATTTTTTTTTTTTTTTGCAAATCTTTGAGTGTGAGATTTGTGCTACTACAATAAAAAATGTAAGAATTTTTACACATTTTTAATAGGATTAATATCAGGGAAAAGAACAATCAAAATTAGCCTCCCCACTGTTGCTACCGGGTCTAAAACGTGACCCAGAAGGTATTTATGATATAAAATATTCCAATGTGTCAATATGTGTAAATGTCGAAATGACATTAAAAGTCTGAACCACAGTGCCCTCTGGGAAAGTGTGTAAAAGGTCTTAGAATTGTTTCCTTAATTTAAAACAATCCCCCTGAGAGGCATCGTGATTTTGTTTTAACAGAGGCGGTTCGGGTTTCAGAGGGGCGCTGTTAAAGGCCACGGCTGTTCGCCCAATCGATCAATACACACTGCTGCTTTTATGACAACAACACAAACACACACAAATCATCAGAACACAGCTAATAGAGGTCTTAAAGCTACTGGCATGACTTTTCTGTAAAATCAATCTAACTCACATTGGATCTAGTTTATGCCCTATAGAGCTACACTTCACGGCCAGTTTTTGTGTTTGGATTGCTATTTAGTTGTAAACAATTATTTATTGAAGATAAAACAAAACCTCCGCACACAAATGCCTCTGGTCTCATCAAAGGGTACCTTAACATAGATCTTCTGCGTATGAATACACTCTAAAAACATTTGAAAGTGGTTTAACTTGAAAATGAAAGTCCACCTGCTGCCTCAAAAATGCAAATTAAGTCAACGAGAAAATTGTATTGGATTGTAATCTTGAATTGTGAGTTTTAACTTAAAGCTGCCATTTAAACCAATGAATTATTTCACAACATGCAAGAAAAAACAAACTTCCCTGACCTAGTTAAAGAGCCACCTTTCTCTATTTTCCTCTATTATTCCAGTTAAAGTAACTACTTATCTTACTTTAGAATAATTTTAATTCTTGTTTCAAATTGCACGAACAAAATTTCTGATCTGGTAGTGAATTTTATTGAACATCACAATTAATTCTGCTCAAAAACATTTAGTGTAAACAGAACATTCTCCTCAAGATTTGCATTAAAGTGAACGTTTGCTTAATAAAACACAAGAGTCAGATCAACGTAACGCACTTCCATCTCAGGATACAAAAACTAGCCGCTAAGCATTCTGTGAAATAGTTCCCACTCCTGTCAGTTTTTTTAAGCGCTAACCTGAAAATTTGAGTTTATTCAACTCTTGGAGGTTTGACAAAATTAATAAAAAAGTTAACACAACTTAAGTTCACATTTCACAAACTCACACATTTAGGTTCAAAATCTAAAACTCGCTAAATTTATTTGACTTAAAGAGTGGACGATAGCAGACACAACTAAGTTTGGCTCAAATGTTTCACAGTGTATAACTACGGAAGAGGATTGGGGCAACTGAAAAAAAAAAAAAACAGTTCTGATTTTAATCTCAGAATTCTGACTTTAATCTGAGATTAAAGTCAGAATTCTGAGATTCACAGGAAATGTGAGTTAATTTGTGAAAATACAAAGTTCACACCTGCTCTGCAGCTTCTCATCAGCAACAAACTAACAGGTTATTCAAAGTTTTTAAATCCAGGCTGCATTTACCCAGATATAGTTCAAAATCCTAAATGATCAAAGATATATACAAACCTGAACTGGGGTAAAGCTACATTGATCAGAGATTCGTTGAAACCAGTTAAGAGATCCATAACACCTGTTCTCTATTTTTTTAATTATTTTTGTAAAAGGAGAACTGTAACTCTTTTTTGTTTGCTTTTTGTTGTTGTTGTGTGGAGCTGGGGTAGTAAAAACTATATGCACAAGTTAAACCAGGAGTGAATTACTAAATTATTCTACACTATTTAGATCTGTGATTTGTGAACGTGAAAATGTAATGAAACAACATGAATTAAAACGTGTAATTATCCTTATAATGCATCATCATCATTGTCTCATGAACCGGGTATTATTTCTATACCCTCACTAATTAATGGCAGCTGATCAGCTCAATTTGTGGTGTCAATGGCCCAAATACATGCGCATTTCTGCAGCAGCAGGTGCAGCATGTGTGTCACTGATCCAGTGAACCAGCATGCAGTTATTCCCACTCTGATGGTTTTCTGAGGGGAACATGACGAATCATCAATACAAATATACAGATATTTTCAATTTTACACCAAAAGAACGTCGAGGAGGTAGTTGAAGCGATCAGAAAAGGAAAATTCCCATGTGCGTATCATCTCTGACCTGGACATTGATGGCGATGTGTCTCACTTTCCGGGAGATGACTATGTTGAAAAGATATGGACTAGAGTGTGTTTTGTGCATGATGAAAATGCTATCTGCTGTGATAAATTAATTATAGACCCAGAAATTAATTCAATTAAAAATTTTTACCGAATCCCAACACTAGTTAAAATAACTTATGAGTGGATTTTTTTTTTTTTTTTTTTTTTGCCTTGTCAGCCGAAATAACAGACAAAGTCTAGCACAACCTCAGGTCTGAACAGATCGTCCTCACTGTGTAGAATAGTGGTGACCACATAATGCTATGGGAACTCTGACCAGAAATGATGAAAACATGAAAATACATGGCAACACTGCTAATAAACTTATTAAAATATGGAAAAAGACTCAATGCTGTGGCACAGGTTCAGCTTCCAGCAAGACCATAGAACAAGCAGGCGGAGCCACAATGAAATGGTTTGGGTCAACGCATACTTCTGTTGAAAGGGCCTAGACAAAGTTCCGACCTGTATCCAATTACTAAATCTGTGACAAGACTTGAAATACGGCTCAGAGACGCGCTGCATCGCTAACAAAAAAACTAAACAATTTCCCAAAGCAAAGCAGGGAAAATGAAACAGAAACAGCCACAAATTTTACTGAAATGTAATGATGTTGATTCATGGGGTCTTCATGAAAAATCACATTCCTCTTTTTATTATTTGCCACCACGTTTTGGTTTATTTAGCAAAATCTCTGTAAAGCATATTGAAATTAATGTCAAAAAGTTGAAGTGGCAAGGCACTGCGAAGTGACGTGTGTGTTATCCAGACAAACAAAAGTTAAAACCAGAAGCGCGGGGTGACTACATGATTATATACAGTGATATGAATTTAATGTTTGACTCTGACAGAACCGAGACCTTGAAAACAGCAGAATAAACATCGCATCTATTCGAAATTCACAGGAAAAATGCAATGGAGCAATTTTATTGCGCTTCATCTTGCTGAGGTCGGGATAGCTTTTTCCAGAACATTACTCTGAGGAAGGAACACTTGATCACTGTCATTAAATGCACAAACGTAGCATATGACGCCTCGCTGCTTGAGGGCCCATAGATTTTGTTGATGAATCCTGTCCTCTCTCTTCTCTTATCCCCCAAGTTCTTATCAAGCCAATTTGATGACAGGTTTTGCTTCGAGGAGAGAAATTAATCGGCAAAAAGTTGTCAGGAAAATGTTGAGAGGCAGAGTTTCCCAAACGGAAGAAGGGAAACACCTAAAACACGCAGCGGGCCGTGAGCGAAACGCTGGGCTGAGGTGTCAGAGATATCGATCAAATACACAACTTGTTTGGGTGTTTTTGTTAATGTCTTGCTTTTTATGTTTCACTCAAGTGCAGCTCAGGAACATGTTATGGCGATGCCTTTTGGTTTATTCCTTACAAAGAAAGTTAAGCTCTTGACTGCCAGAAGTACCAGCCGGCTACAGGAACAATTAACATGCAAATCGTATGCCTGGAGAAAAGAAATGTAGGCGGATTTCTTAAGCTGTGAACCTCCGAAGCTTCTCGAAAGAAAGGTGAAGAGTCTTCAAGGATCAAAAAGAACAGTCAGATCAAATGTGGACCCTGAATTATTCTGCAATAACAAGCTCCTTCTGTCGCTGGCCTTCAAGAAATTGGGTGGGATTTTTGACTCCTCTCTCACTGAACACAATCAGCCGGCAGGTTGTACAGAAATGCCTACATTTCCTCCCGTATGCCTGTCCATGTTTCCTTGTCAAACGTGGAAAGGAAAATATCTTCACTAATGATTTCTAGAGAGAGAAACTCCCTAAATAACTTGGAGCACTAGCCGTGAACCCGTCTGATCGGGTCAATGAAAATGCATCATACTTGATTCAAGTTTAAGTTTTTAAAACCGCATGAAAAATGTTGCGACTTCTGGCCCCCCAGCAGCCGTTCTGGAGACTTGAGGGCCGCCAAGAGTTGTTAATCTTTTCATTTATGAAATAACAGATGTATAATTCAGTTCAGGTTTTATCTGATGCTTCTAAAGATTTACTATCTATTCATGATTTACTATTTAATTCTAAAGATACAAACATCTGTAGCAAGTAGTACATGTTGTTTTATAATGTTATTACTCTTTAAGTTATATATATATATATATATATATATATATATATATATATATATATATATATGGTAACACTTTATTTGAAGAGGGGTGAATAAGACTGTCATAACACTTTCATTAACATGACATAACACCTGTCATAAACATGAATAAGCCTTCATGAATAGTTATGACTGTTGTCATAAAGCGTCATTCGGTAAATTATGACACTTTTAATACAAAGTTGACATTATTCAAAATGTCTTTGTTATGACAACTTGACATTAACCAAGAAATCATTACTGTTTAAACTTTACCTTTAATAACATAAAGTTATCTAATTTTTAAAGTGCAATCAGTAATACTTTTATAACAAATTTATAACAGTAATGATTTATTGATTTATTATATATTACATGTTTACAGGTTTTTATTATTTTTTTTGTTTGCGTTTTTTAAAAGTTTAAATTAATACAAAAAAGAGAACTGCTTAAAGATGTTTTTTTACTTTTTCCATTTGACAGAAGCATATTCCATAAATGCTCACGTTGAACAAATAAATAAGATTTTATGTTGAGAAAGTGCTTTTAGGATGATGGCAGTAAAATCATTCTCACATCTGTCAGGGATCCTCTGCATCTGGTAGATGATTTAAATATATACTTTTGTTCATGTTGTCCATTTTAATTGCTATGATGTCAGTTTTTCCTTTGTTATAAAGAAATGCTTTTCAGATAACTGCTGCCTAATTTTTTTCGAATGAGGGAGACAAGAATCCTGCAATTTCCTTTCATGAGATAAATGAAAAAATAATTAATTTTAATATCTTTCCCTTTCAACAAAATGGATTTCCATATCTGTCATCATATGGACCTTTTGTGAAGTTACTGGATCAGGAAATTAATCCTTGACCAGATTTGTTTATAAAGGGGGAACAGCTTGGAAAACCTGTTTGACTTCTAAACGAAGAGCCTGCTGTTGTGCTGGCCAAAGAAAAATCTGCAAGCAGTCGGTTGTTTATGCCAGTCATTTGCGTATTTAAATGTCAAGCAGTGGTGCAGTGACATGGTGGTCTGTACGGTCACACAACTCCAAGAGTTTTTAGGTTGCGTTGCAAAAGCGGAGCTGTTAGGCCAACGGCGATGTTCATACCGCACTGCGCCACCCATTTCTTGAGACCGGGATGGTAATCTCAAGCTAAAATTGTAAAGAAGAAGTTGTTCTTAATGTTTTGTCTGTTGAAATAAAGGCTTAACTAAATGGCTTTATTTAGTTAAGGCTAAATAAAGTCTTAACTAAATAAAGCCATCTGAACCAGATTTTCCAGTTCGTCTGTACAGCATTTTGTGAAAACTACCAGTCACTTAGAACAGGGAGAATGTCACATGCATAAAAATTATTCCATGTACCAGTCAATTTACATATCAGTGATTCTTGAGAATAGGGACAAAATGGGTTTTAATTTTCCCATATTTTTTTTTAATTATTTCTCAACCTTATGTATGCAAATATGACAAATAATGTTTAGAAAATATGAAGATGCTAAGGTACAGGCTCCCAGTTGCGAATTTTTTTTTAAAAATTACATTTTTAATCGACCTGACCCAAAACTTTGTCATCACCATCTGACAAAAATAAATCTAAAATGATTTTTAAAATACCCCATTAGTGATATTTTTACTCAATTTACAGACAAATGCTTCTCAAGAAATAAAATAAATATTATTTAAAACAAAAAACAAGAAAAAGTCCATCTGATGGAGTTGACAGTGCATGACGGAGTTGACACAGAACTGAAGGTGGTGACAAACTAGTGAGTAAAATGAAAAACTTGGTACATGTGAAGTAATGCAATTCATGTAAAATACATTAAAATGAATTAGTTGCACAATTAAGTGAGATTTGACAACAATTTCACTGAAAGAGTCAGAAAAACTCTGACGGAGTTGACATCTGACGGAGTTGACGAAATGCCAAACTACCTCAATTTATATGATGTTATTCTGAAGGAGGTCATATTGTAGCTCGTCAGGTCCATGAAATCTTTACATTATACCAAAATTAAGCTTTTATTTCACAAAATTTCATCAAAGTTTTGTAAATTGTCAGTTATGGAGTTGACACATCATGGTTGTGACAAACAACTTAGGAATAAAACAGAAGAAAAAACTAAAGAATAACTTAAGCTAACCGGAGCTAACTAGCCCTCCTAGCAAAGGAAGAGAAAAGACAACGTCATGGGGTCCTCAGAAGTTCTGGTGCCCCCCAATAATGCCTGATTTTTTTTACATTCTTTTCATTTCTGACGGTGTTGACAAAAACTAAGGACAAATTTCAACGGAGTTGGAAAATATCTAAAAATTATTTTTAATTCAATTTATCGATACTTTTATAATTATTTATATGTCTACTTATACTTAATTGTCATAATATATAATTTTAGTATTTATTTAATTGTTTTAAACTATAAGAATGTGTTGAGTTCTGCTCCTGGACAAGGGCTTTTACAGGCATCATCCACCGACTACAATGTTTAAAATAAAAAAATATTCAGCAATAAAAAGAAAAATATACATTGTTGTGCTCACATGACCCAGGTTAGTTTAGTTAGATATTTGAAAAAAATATATCTTGTGTATATTTTATTCAAATTTCATGCTTTATCCATAGGACCTGTTTTGTCCCTATTCTCAAGAATCACTGATATACGTAAGTATATTATTGTTGTGTTTTGTGACTTAATTTTTTTATGTCTATGTTGACCATGAGTGCATACATACAGAAAAAAAAATCAATGAAGGGTTTTGGATGCTGTAGTGCAAAAGAGATGTCATCTTTGATGAGAAAGTCAATAAAAGCAGATAAAACTAATATGTATTTTACATTGTTCTTTTGTCTTCTAAGAGATGCATCTATCATTTCCCATTAGTCACAAACATTTTGGTTGAATGAAAATAACAATTCTAAATCTGCCTGTGGTGGGAATCATTTTGAGCTCAATTGTACATTTCTACCCTCTTATTATTAGTTTTATTCACCAGAAAACTAAAATCAATAAACAGAACAACCTGCAGCCATAAAGACAACAGGAACAGTAGGTCACAAAATGTAAACACTTGTAAACATGTCAAGTTTTTATGAGACGCAACTTGATATAAAAGGACTAGTTTACAGGAAAATTTCATGACTCATATCTTCTCCTCTTTTTTAAGTTAATAGCTGAAAAAAATTGAGAAGCACTCAATGAAATAGTAAAGCTACAAAAAAAGAAAAACGGTTGTATCTATTAGCATTCTGACACACTAAGCTAATTCACTTAGGTAGCAAGCCAGCTGCCTGACCAGAATTCTGTGCCTTATGGCTCTCTATGCTGCAATGAGGTAATTATTATAAGGTGCTCAAAATAACCAAACAAAGATTGATGTTAAGAGTGACTTTCAGACAACTGCATTTCACCATTTGCTGATGAGAAGAGCAGCTCCTCTTCAACTGCTTTTCATAGTAAAAGTATGAAAAATAGCACTGTGCTACACAGATTAGGGTTGCCACCCGTCCCGTAAAATACGGAATCGTCCCGTATTTGGCTGTTAAATATTGCATCCCGTATTGAACTGATACGGGACCCGATTCTTTCCTTATTTCTATAAATGTCCTATAGACACGCCTATCACATACATATCAACATTAAATGCAACAATAATGACCAAAATAAAACACTGGTGGCGAGAGCTAAAGGACCCCAGAACGCTACGGACCGACGCTGTTGTCACGGCGCTATCAACCAGGGTCTTTTTAAAACGTCCTTGACCCGATACTCCACCGTCCTTAGAAGCAAAATCTCTCGTAAATATACATACGTGAGTGGAAATAATGTCTGTGAGGACGAATAAAGACAATTTTAAAAAATGTGTCAATCGTGGACACATTTTGATTACCAGACAGAATGAATCAGGATAGGAACTGTAGACGCGTTAGAGCCTAAAAAACCAGAAATCAGCATCTCTTCATCCCTCAATCATCTCCTGAGGCTGATATGGTAGAACATTTAATTATTGATTAAGTTTTTTATTATGGTTTTAGTTGGCTATATTGGTTTGATTATTTGCTTATTAATAATATCAGCCAAAAATAATACTAATGGTCATTTAAAGAACAAATCATACAAATAGACATCAATATTTCCTACTTTTGTCATGATTTATGGTGTGGTGAGGCAGGACGCAGGCAGACCCAGGTTGAAGTGATGATGATGATGATGATGATAATTTAATGAAATAAACCAAAAGAACAGAATCCAAACAGGTTGCACAGGGAGCAATGGGGAAGACAGAGATGCACACACGAAGACATTACTCAAGGATCCGACAAGAGACAAAGACAACAGGTGGGACTAAATATACTGGGAGGGTAATCAAAGAAACGAGACACAGCTGGGAACAAACAGGAAAGACAGGGGAACAGACAAACACAGAAAAACCTCAAAATAAATACACAGAAAACACAGATCACCGCAACTTTAAAAGGTTTGTTAATGCTTTCTGTATGCTTTATTTTGAAATGCTGATATATTTTAGGAATTCAGTGTTCAATGGTCATTTAATGAATTAATGCACCAGACACAGACCTGCAGCCCAGGGGTGGTTCTAGATGGGGGCCAATGGGGTATCTAAGAAATTATACTAAATAAATGTCTTATGTTAATACTCAGTGATGGATTTTTTTAACCTTCACAATTTTACATTATAATATATATATATATATATATATATATGAGCTGCTCAGTGCCTGAGCACTTATCTGTGCGTCTGCCAGTGCTGATGATCCATCTGCCGGTTGCTCCATGTTCTCCTGCCAGTGTACCCAGCCTCCATCTCTGCATCTTCATGGTTCCATGCGGCCAATTGGCCGCCCACCTCCGGTCCAGTCTGCACTATTGCAAGCGTCCGGACTGGCCACAACTCCTTGACAATGACTCTGTGCGGGCCATGTTCCACCCACTATCTTTGTTATCAGTTGTCACTTTGACCCCAACACTGTATTCATTCTGTCCTTCTGTGGCCTTTTCATAGATGAAGATGTACCCATTGCTGCAAATGTCAGCTCTACAGTTTATATTTGCCAGTGATACCAGCTCATCCTCTTCCTTAAACACCAGCTCTCCACATATCAGATATGTGTAAAGGCTGCTGGTGTCAGACGTTAATGCCTGCTTCCAGCAAATGACTGAGGACAGATGGTATATCTGACTTCCAGTTTTTACAGGAACTTCAAGGGCTGGGTCAGGTACCACAGGATGTCTGATATCGTCTGGACTGTCTGGCCATGGCAGTATCAGCGTTATCACATCAGTACCATTTAAAAAACAATCACTCTTTATGTTGGACTTGCAGGTGCCACAATTTTCTGAAATTCTATTCCAGTATCTTCCTAGAAGAGTACATGTAGTGTCACCTTGTTACTTTGGAAGAGGAATGACAGGACCAAGGCTATGAATAATTTGTGAACACTTCTGACATCGTTCATAACAGTCAGCTGTGTACAGCTTACAGTCTGTGGTGATGTCAGACTGGGTCAGATAGTGTGACATGTAAAACATCAGGACTCCTGGCTTGTCTTGAGGTTTTACATCCCTGATCTGCAGAGTTTCAAGGAGTTCATTCTGAATGCAGAATGAACTCTGGATGTAGATGGTACATCTACCTGGATGGTACATTGCTTCAAAGAAAAACCTTGCAAACAATGGTGTCTCTGCAAAAGATCAGCAATCTCCTCAGGAAACTGAGCCACAAACCTTCTGTGGTTTGTGGCTCAGTTTCCTCAGTTTCCTGAGCCACAAACCACAGAAGCATCATGAGCTTGACACAAAGCATCAAGTTCATGACGCTTTGCGTGGTGGAATTCATCCAACAATTGAAAAATGAGTTGGAAAATTTGCAGAAGTACAAATTTTCCAACTCAGTCAAGATTGACATCCATGTGGACAAAATCATCTGTGTCATTTTGATTTCCATCTTCAGAGTTTTCTTCTTCTGAAGAAGATTCCTCTGACGAAGAAAACTCATAAACATCTCCAAAATGTTCCCACATATTTCAAGCATTTGAGCTTCCCGAACGAACTTCCTCATCCTTAGAGGACACATCCAGTTCTTCAACATCCCTGCTGTAAATATGGTCAGGGTAACTTTGAGTGTCATTGTCTGAGTTTTCTTCATCAGAAAACCGTTCTTCTGATGAAGAATACTCTGAGATTTCATCAAAATGTGACTCAGCAGTTCCAGCATTTCCTTCTTTAGAGGAAACATCATTGTTTGTAGCGACCCTGGTCTCAAAACTGTCTGTGGAATTTTGAATTCCATCCTTAGAGTTTTCATCAACTGAAGATTCTTCCTTCGTTGAAGAGTCAATAAAGATTATTTCAAAATTCATCAGACTTTCCTCACCGTCACAGCTTGCTTGAACAGCCAGGTCCGCGTGTTCATGGGGAACATAAACACTTTCAAAAGCATTAAGGTCTTCAAAAGTGTTTTCAGTGTTTACTTCAGTATCCCCAGTGCAAGCTTCCAAGTGCAGCTCTGTTTTGATTCCAGTAACACTTTCCAAATCAACTGTGTCCTCAGACGTCAAATCCTCCTCGATGGTTACTTCCTCAACTTCAGAGGAAGCTTCCATGTCTTCCGGCATAATCTCCTCAAAACAAAAGTATTTCCATCTATTGTCCTCTTTGCTTTCCACTAAAAGTTCTTCGTCTTGTACCGAATCATCTATGTGTTTTAAGTTTTTTTCGACGACATCCTCAAAACAAACTTTCATCAGAAGGGCTCTGTTCTAGAATTTCTTCATCCTTAGTCCTGTATCCCAGGAGGTTTTCAACTCCCTTCGTCACGAGATAGCCGACACCCCAACCGATCGTAAGAATCATTTTTACTGCACTGGAAATACTTTCTAAAATCACTCTCTGAAATCGTCTCTCTCGAAGTGTTCTACCTCCAACGAAGTTGAAAAGCAAACTGAGGATTCTTGAATTCCAAATGATGATCATAATCTTTTGAACTTTTATGACATCATTGATGAGAACATCAATGACATGATGATGTCAAACAACCATGTGTCAGGTTCTTGTTTGTTTTAGTTGAAATGGAAACACAATGAGTTATGTATGATGTAAGACTACTGTCAATTAAAAATCCATTCGTAGACATCTAAATTCGTGAATGTAAGTCAATAAATGTGCATAAATTTAGGTTTTGTATTTGTCCTGTTTTCCAACTCATACATACGTGTGGAAATCAAAGATTTTACCTATGAGAATACCCATAAACAAATAAACAAATAAATTAATACAACTGTTTTTGATAGGTTTTATAGAGAGAGTCAGTATTTTTCCAGAAGTTCGACACCCATCAGTCACATTTAGAAAGTGGCTCTAAGCCATCTGCTTGATCTGTTTTGAACTGAGTGAGGAGGATCCTCTTAAACTTATCATGTCTTGCCTTAATTGCTCGCTCTGTTCATAAGGAAAACATTTAATATCTAATAATTACATTATTATTATTTTACATTTGAACTCAGTGACAAGGATGATTCACCAAGCAGATCATCAGTCAAAGAATTTTATGTTTAATCTCACCTTATTAATTTATTTTTTTTACCTTTTCTCATTCTAACACCCCCCATCTCAGCCTTTTTACTGTGTGTTTATGAATTGCCCCTTTGTGAGATCTTCTGTTTACTCTTTACCACTGCAGCATAAAGTGGGCAGGGTTCACCCTGGACAGGTCGCCAGTCTGTTGCAGGGCAACGCAGAGACAGACAGGACAGCTAGGGACTATTTAGAGAATCCGATTAATCTGACAGTCATGTTATTGGACTGTGGGAGGAAGCCAGAGTACCCAGGAAGAACATGCAGACTCCATGCAGAAAGACCTCAGGTCGGGAATCAAACCCAGAACCTTCTTGCTGCAAGGCAACAGCTCTACCAACTGCGCCACTGTGCAGCCGTGTTATTAAGCATGTTGCAATAAAAAAAAAAACATAATTAAAATAGCAGCAACCGTTCAGTCCTTTGTAGGACTTGAGTTAATGTTAGATTTAAATTAAGACCAGATCAGTTTTTGGTCTCTTGAACAGAAAAATGTTTTTACTCTCTTACCATAAAACTAGGGTTTGATTTCCTTTCACGCCTCAGTGAAAAAAATGTCATGTAAATTCCATCTTCAAACGATATTTACTTTGAAAATTAGTGACGTGTTAAATTCTTGTTAAATAACATAGACCTAAATGTTGATCAGTATGTCAACTAACCCAAAGCAAAGGGGGAATTTGTTGTTTAAACATTATATACATTTATAGTTTTCCTCACCCAGGATGCTGGATCAAACCCAGGATCTGGAACCGGGTTAGTATAACCCAATTTAATTTTTTTTTTTTTTCTTTTAACCCAACAATTTGTTTGTTTTTTTGCTACAATTCGGCACGAGAAATATTTGTTGCCACGAGTATTTCAGCCGTTTGCACACTCAGCGATCAGAACTGCACACGACTAAAGCCACAGATTGTGTGTCTGATGGTGTTATAAAAGAACTAATTTTCCCATTGAATCGTTATCATTTTGGGCACGTTGCATGTTGCAAGGATTTAGAGTGGAGACAAAAGATAATCCGGCGTAATAACCGTGAGAGCTTCCAGTCAGGTGGTGTCCCAGTATGCAAATAATGCTCATCTGGATCAAGTAAATCATTTCAGATTAAAAAAAATAAAATAAAATAAAATAAAAAATAAGTAACTCCCAACCCCGAGTATCGGTATGTATGGAAGTGTAAGGTTTTAATTATTCATTTTTGGGATTAGGGGGAATAAAATGTAAGAGAAAGACTTTCAGCCAGCCAGTCTATTTGTGGAGCTGGAGGGTAGGACGTGGCGCCGCTCCACTTTAACCTTCTGTTCTTTTAGGCTGCTGCAATCAGCAGCTGTACAGATGGCGCACTGGCACACTGACATTAGAAACTTTTTCAGGAGATGAACGGTGTTATTCTCTCAAACACCGACAGACACGCTCTGACCTACATTTTATTCGTCTGTCACTGAGAAGCAATAAAATCCAAGAGCTGGTAACTGATGGACTTTATTCTTTATTTGTAATTAATTTATGTCTGTTTGTCTGTGTACAGACATGTCAGATGTGGAGGGGGGGGGATGCCATTTTGAGTCTTAATAGTATTCCAGATAAACATTGCAACATATTGCAGTGGCAGAAAATCTTTCTCACGCTACATCCTTATAACTTGGCATCCTTTTAGGAGCCATTTAAAAAGTACTTTTGACACATAAAGCATTTTGCTGCTATTGTTCTGAAACCTGAGGTTGCACTGACTGAAGGTTAGCAAAATTGAATTTTTAAGAAAATAACCAATATCTTGCAACTATGAGGCAAAAATAGCACCTCGCATTTATCTTGACAAAAATAAATATAATCTTCACAGCTAAAAAAATAAATAAATAAATAAATAAATAAATAAAACGTTTCCTGTCAGGACACAATTCAACATCTGCTGATTGCTCAGGCCAAGAACACAAGCAATCATTAAATCCCACCCGTCCATCTGGAGGTGCCGTCTTCATCAAGCTGGTGCGTCCTCTGAGCAATACGCCTGTTAGAAGTAAATGGACAATATCCGGGGGTGTTTTTTTTTCTTCTTCTTTTTTTAAAGAATTCAATTCCAGAAAAACCGGGCGGTATCTATGACCGATATCTCTGTTACATAGCTCACTTTTCTGCCTTTTGATGTCAAAACCTGAAGTTCTCTGGTTTCATCATCCGGCAAAGGAAAATGTTTGTTTTTTTATCTTTGTTTTTATTTCCCATTTGTCCTTCAGAACATTTTATTTTGATTTAGCATGTCTGCACAGGGACACCTGAACCGCGTGTTGAGAACTCAGCACAGATCTCCAGGTATTTTAACAATAACAAAAGCATTAAAAAGGAAAACAAGAGGACAGTTCAGACTGATCACCGAGCTTATTGACGCATTGATGGTGGATCAAAACTGGATGAACACGATCCAAAGAATATTTTAGGTTACAAGTGCTACCTGCCTGATTCAGTTATGCACAAGTCACAAAGAGTGGAGGCTTAATGACTACAGCGCCTTGACAAAAGAAGAAGAAGAAGTTATAAACATTCATGAAAACCAATCAAGGAAAAGCGTTGAACAATAATACAAACAGATTCACGCACTGCTTGGTATCTGCATCATCACTCATTTCAGCATCTTGCTGTCATCCTTCCTCATGGATCATAAGTTATGTTCTAGCTCAACCATACTGCAAATGCAATGATGTTTCCCATGTCTGTGCCGTCTTCCTCCTGTGAAAAATGTTCAGAACGGATGACGGTACAATGGACCCTTCTAAAAGACACCTGTCCAACTGAGTGTTCACTACAGCCACCAAAAGATCTGCTAGTAGCCCACCTTGTTTACAATTGTGGGTAAAACCTTTAATTTGTTGGGCCTCTGAAGAATCTGTTACCTGTTCGAGCAGAACAACAACGGGCAACTCTTTGTTTTCCTTGCTTGCTGACTTTCCCCCTGAGTGACAAACAAATCTGCCTATAGACCATCTGTCTGCCTTTATGACTCCTTGTGGTGCTGCTTATGTTTTTTCGTTGTTGGTTTTTTTTTTTTTAGAAAACTTTTTAAAAAACTTTAAAAACTTTTTTCTGCTTGTCTTAAAATTTGTTCGGTTACTGAAAAGGAAATTCAGATCCTACCTCAAAAACTTGTGAGTAATAAAATCCTGACTGTTTAAAAACACCAGAGGACAAAAACTTCACAAAGCACCATTAATAATACATATGTTTATTTATAAACCAATGAAATGTTTTGTAAAGGTAACACTTTTTATCTTCATAAGCGAAGAGCAGCAGTGTGCTTAGAAAACGACAATTTCTTCAGTTTCTCAGAGAAATGTGTGGATGAGGGTTTTGCAAATCGTCGGAACCAGAAGTTCGACAAACAACTTGTCGGGCTAAATAATCTCATAACAAAACAGTTTAGCGGTGAAGACCCTGTAATCTGTAGCACAGTAAACAGACGTGAAGGCTAATGCGTATTCTTAAATCCTGCAGCATAAATTAGGGGTTGCGAGGTCATGGCCCAAATATTTCTGGATTTACGAAACAAATACTCTGATGTTCCATTTCAGCACAAACTTCTGAGCTTTGTCTGTGTAATCCTCTTCTTCTTTCTTGCACAGTCAGTAGGATCCAACTGCATGAAAAAAGAAGGTTTTCCCTGCAGCTGCAAACCACCTGTTGAGAGAAAGAGAAAAAGAAACCCAGCATAATGACACACTTCCTGAGAAATCTCTTTAAATCTTCAAATGCCTGTTTTCACTTTGACCTGCTGTTCAGAGCTTTGGCTTCAAATGCTTTGTAATCCTGCTACGGATCCGATGCTTTAGCTCGAAGATACAACTCTCCTAAAAGTAGAACTTTATATGAGTTCAGGGGGGATTTTAAAGTATTTAGATTTTCTTTTCTTTTTTTTTTTTTAGCAAATTATTTTTTAGATAACTTTTTTGCTTGTTCAAGAGCAAAAATATGTTGAAGCAGTTCTACTCGTAGGTTTAATTTTTTGTGCACTCTACCCACCTTTTGGTAATACTTCAAAATACTCTTTCTCACTAAAATTTGGAGTGGATTTGGGGCTGACAGCTTTTCGTCGCTTCATCCAGAAGCACTCGATTTATTTTTTTTAATTCATTTATTTATTTATTTATTTTTAACTAACTCCAATGCCTATTTTGTGACATGCTGAAGCTCTCGGACAAGCCTGGCTAATTAAAAATGATTACGAAATGCAAATCAGAGCCACTTAGTGCAACCATGGAAAAGTGGGGAAACCACCATTAAATAAGAGGAGATCAAAGATATAAAGTGTGAGAGTCAGAGCAGTGGTGACAGCTCACCTACGGTTTACGCAAAATCAGTTCAGTCTGGAAGACTCTAGTCACACCTGCCTCATCAATCAGCGCCCGCCTCTCTGCAACCTGGACCTATCGGCGCGGACCAAGCCTCGCTCCAGCCAATCATCGTTTGGGCTTCAGTTGAAAAGGACCTTCACCCATAGCCTCCTCTGCTCACCAGCTGCGATCAACCCACCTCCACCCCATCTCCACCTTCTGCTCCCGGCTCTCAGGCCTCATCTTCCTCCGACCGCCACCACCAGTACAGGCCCCGGGGGGTCTACATTCCTATGCTGCATCAGGAATGTTCATCGAGCTCATCGAAGTCCAGCTCGATGTCCCCGGCCGGGGCCTGAATGCCAAAGGATTTTTTATTTTCATGTTCATTTTGTCATTAAACTCTTCTAATCGCCTTCTTTCTCTGTTTGAGTCTCTCCAGTTTGAACTGTATTTATGACCCTGTCGTTATCTAGGTTTTTTTTTTTCTAAACTAATATATTGAAGGATTTTCTCGGCGTTATGTGCCCATTACTCAGTGATTTGTGAAAGCACCAGCTGTCGGAACAATATCACATGACGTTACAAAACAGGTGAACAACCTGCAGCGTTTCACGGCAGCCTGAGGTTACAGAGTTTAATCACACAGCATTTAGTTGCGGAGGGGAGGGACTTTACTTTATTAATCATTTCTTGTCCTACTTGCTTTGAATCAAGCGATTAGTTAAGAGCAAACTTAATGAGCCGTCAGCTTCCATTAATAATCGAGCACGTTCACCGGCGCAGTGTGAATCCGGAGCTCTCTTTGTAGAAACTCTGCACCGGAATCAAAATCAGGTGTCTCCTCTTCCTGTTCCGGCTTCCAAAGGTCACCGTACAAATTGCTCTGGGATGAATTACATCCTTCTCACATTACGTGCAATAAATCACCTTCATTCAAATTCACTGACATTACGACTCGCCTACGTGGGAGAGTGAGATTATTTAAAAGTCAGTTCGAGTCGCTCTAATGAGACGTCTGCGTTGTTTTGTGTGCGCCACTTCCGCTTTGTCGCCGCGATGAGATTCCAAGATGTGTTTTGAATACATTCATTATAACCTTGGCACAGATACAGTATTAATGATGACCTGGTTTTCCTTTTCCTGCTTTGCTACCTTGAATTCAACATTTTGGTGCCATCGCGATGGTGGGGGATGGAGTGGATCTAAAAACGTTTTGCACTCAAGGAAAAACATAAAGACGTGTCATCTCATTATTTCACCATTATGTATGCCCCTTCTTTTTTGCTTAAAGAAGTTTTTGGATGGGAGGTGAAATGTCAGTGAACACGACAAAGGTGGATTTCTTCAAGCCTAAACTGACTGCAAAATAAGATGTGGAGGTTAAAGTTCACTGGAGAGAGATAGCAGAAGATTGCTTCGTTTGTTTTAAATGAAAAGGAGATTCTTAAACAGACTCATGGCCCCCGTATAACACAGCCTTTGAAAATGTTCCCATTTCATCAAGTTTCCTGCATGCAAAAATGTGAAATGCATTATATTTGAAATTCATGATAGATCAGGACAACAGGGTCTATGACTGCAAAGAAAAAAAGTAAAACAAAAAACAAAACAAAAAACAAAAAAACAGCCATCAGTCGTCCCATTTCCCAGCAAACGTGTAGAAGAAAGTTTTTTTTGCTAAGATAAGTGTTTCATGTGTTAATACTAAACTTTTTTTTAGTGGTAATTGCAAAAAACAAAATAAAGAACAAACAAGAGTCTCCAAAAATAATGAATACAAATCCAAGTAGAATTATATTTGTAAAAAAAACAAAACAAAAAAAAAAACAATAACTGTAACCTGAGTATCATCATCATGTGTTTGTTTGCTTCGGTCTATCACAAATCGTCCACATAAAAACACATGGTGCATCTACAACTGCACCATGAATAAATCTGCAAAGATTTATCAGATATGAATATTTTTTTCTGCAAGGCGTTGCACAGGAAAATATTACCATGGTGCCAAATGAAAAACTTTGCCTTAGAGCCATGGGAAATCAAACCAAACGCATGGTAGAAGTACTCCAAAACTCTCTGCTCTTGTTTGAAAGCTCACATGCATGCAGACTCTGGGAGGCTGATGTTTTTTTTGTTTTTTTTTCCTGCGGTGCAACAGAAACCATCTTCTTTGGGATATTGTGATGGCATATGCTCTTCTCATCTCGCCTGTCATCTCTGATCATATTCGGACTACAGCTGGATTCTGCTAAAACACTTTATGCATCCGACTCTGCTTTGTAATTCAGAAACTAAGAAAATACAGAATCCCCACAGGATAAACGTGCTACATAGCGCAGCATGCGAAAAGACTGTTGGTAAAGAAAAATAATGTGGAGTTACAGACTTTCCCATGTTGTGAAAGACTGAGGTTTGGAAGTGGGTGCATCCCTGTACGGAGAGGTGCAGCTGTGAGGAACGGGCTCGGTACGATGATTCTCCCCCCCCCCCCCTCCTCCTGGTTCCACCATGGTAATGATGGTTTGCTGCCTGGCTGCTCTGCCCTTGCTGCACTGTACAAGGTCAGTCAGGCATGAACTGGAGAGCACCGCCCGCCATCAACAAGATGCACCCGTGGAGAGCTGGGATGGTGGTAAGTGATGCTTATCTCATCATTATTTGTGTGTTCGTGTCACTGCAGGGGAGAGAGAGAGAGAGAGAGAGAGAGAGAGAGATGCCTTCAGGGATTCAGTCTGTCTGTTGTAGCTTATTAGAAGGTGAATCCTTATGTGTCGGAGGCTTTCACCTCTGCAGAAAGCATTGGCTTAGTGGAACAACTGGAATGTTGTGGAGTTTTATATTGTTACCTGTAACACAGAGTTTCGTTAAAGTTGCCCCAGTCTGGAGAGTGAAGCCACTAATGGAGGCCTGTTAACAGCCAACAACAAGCCTGGATTTTCATTTCTTGCTGATAATGTATTCATGTCAGCTTCTGTCAGCCCCTGTTAGTAATTATTGCATGATAGTTTCATCTCTCTGGCATCATTTCTGCCTAACACGGTCGCAGCAGCAATTTATTTATTTACTTAAAGATGTCGAAAAATATGGAAGTTTTGTTCTGTTTTTTTTTTTTTTCGTCTTGAAATGAATTTGAATTGTTTAAAAACCACACAAAAGGTTTGATTTAGTAAATCCTCCTACCTAAAGCCAGCCTTCAGGGGAAATGTTTAGTATTTATTTATCGCCTTTGAAAGCTTTTAATCAAACCACCAATGATGTCCAGGGAGGATGGCTTTTACTGTAAATATATGACTGCAATAAAATTACAGCAAGGATTCTTCAGACAGGAAGAAACGGTGCACTGCAAAAAACACAAAAACATTTCCAGGTGTTTTTGTTGACCCTGAAATGCAAATATTGTCGTGCACAAGAAATAAGACAAAAATAACTTAAAACCTAACTTAAAGATACGATTTTTGAGTTTCCCCTCCATCTGGTCACTGGTCTTGGTCAGTCGAGTTGGAATGACCACCTTATTCTTCTGTCAGGACATACCAGTAAAATAAACCAAAAGAAAAAAAGTTTCAATCAAAATGAATCAGAGCTGAAAGATTTTCAAATACACCAGCCGAGCGGAGTCTTCTTCTTTTTGTCTTGTTATTAAACACCCGCATTTTCAGACAGCTGCCCTGTCTCAATATTTGCTTGTAGCTGTCCAAAGTGCTGAATATCACAGCACCACTGAGACCAGAGGAGAAAGCAGGTGCTTCAGGGCACAAAAGGCTTCATAATGGAGCCGCCGTAAGACGAGCCCCAAAGCCAAACCTCTGTTTTCATTAGGAGCAGATGACGGCAGAGATCTTGGATCTTATGTCATCAAAAACACAGCCGAAATTCTCAAATCTTCATAAAAAAATTTAAAAAAAAAGCTCCCCTAAACCTCTTCTACTGGGTAGCAGGGTTCAAACAATCAGCTCTCTGGTCAGTTAAGCAGAGAAAACTCGGAGGAGTTTCACTATTTAGACGCTCAAATTTTCCTCAGGATGCCGATGTGGGAGGTTGGCAAGGCAAGAGGTCAATGTTGCTTTGCCAAACTGACTATTCTTTCTCATTAAATGCCAGTAGAACAATTTTTAAAATGGTGCAGTATGTGCTTACATATACAGTAATTTACAATCATTTCCATTTACATACATGCCACCCACAAGAAAGGATATGTCGTGTTTTCCCAAATGCGTAAGTAACACACGTCTTCCGTTTGTAACATAGAGGAGCAGTGAAGTCATTGCCAACTTACACAAATGTAATCCATATTTTGTCACATTATGTGCAGAAAATAAAACGTGGTTTACTATGTTGTTGGCTTTGTAGCAAAGCCCAGTGAACATGATGAAAAAGTTGATGCTTTCCTGCAGGAAGACATAAGTGATGTTTTACTTGAACGGCCACCGATTTCTGCCTGATGATTACCTGCAAGGATGTCACAGCTGAGGTGCTGAGTCAGAATATATGGAGGAAAAGGAAAAAAAAAAAAAAAACACATTGAATTTATCAGTAAAGTGACAGAGCTCCAGAGTGGAGAGCCTGCTGCTAACGCAAAGCACCGGGAGTCCAGAGATAAACTCTGACGCAGAGTCAGAAAATCACATCTGACCTTAACCCGTTAATCAGCAGTGACTCAGAGACTCGTTTGCTCTGAGTCAGAAAACAACCGTAACGAAAAGGAAAACTTTCCTCAAATCTTAAAAGATTTACAGTTCACGATAGGCCTGGATGTGAAGTGGAAGGAAAATCAGAAGAATGTTTTCTACTTCTACAAACAGAACCAGAAACGTCGTGTTCATCCCCCCTTTACACCACATTAGCGATAAATAAATCCGGTGCAATCCAACGCGGTCGATGTGATAGTAGTTTAAATTCAGCATAAATAAATCTGTTCTGTGACGGCCTCAATAAACAAACCTTTCAAGAGAACAAAAGGAATATCATTTTGGAAATATTAATTAATGGTTTAATTAGAAAACAATATTCCATCCCCTTGACCATCCGTGCATTTTAGTCTGAGGCATGAAGGAAAAGTGTCACCACCGTCATCTATTAAACACTGTTATATATCATGAAGGGGCTCCTTTTTTTTTCCTTCAGCAGGAACAGAGAAACGGATCAGAGTTAATGGAAATAAATACATGTTAATCCTGAAATAACATTTTAGGAAAAACATCCAGAAGTTGTACGCCATCCGTTGTAGTGCATGAATAAGCTTTATCAATAAAAAAAAAAAAAAAAAAAGAAGAAATCACATTTTATTTGTATAGCACATTTCAGCAGCAAGGCATTTCAAAGGGCTTTACATCATAACAAAAACAAAAATACAAAGTCATGCAACATTTAGCAGAGCCACGTTGTTTTTAAAAGTTGGTACGAGGAGAAGAGCTTTCAACCAGTCCAGGCAGCAGGAAATGACAAAAACCTCTTTGAAGGACCAGTGGGAAGACAGAAGGGAAACTGTGTTCGAACAGACCAGAATATTTTGACAACTAATGGCTTTATGCGTTGATATAAGATTTATTTAATAGTGAAGTTTTTTATTTTTGATGGAAGCTGGAGCTGAGAGGGCGTTTTCCTGTGTGATTCCAGGATAAGAAACAGGAGAAGAAAAAAACACAGAAAGAAAATCAAAGACGAGTCAATATAAGATTGCGGAAGCATAATCCTGTCAGATTAGTGCTGAATCTGTTAGGGATGAAAACGCTTCATGTCGGTATTTCATTTCAACTAAGAAAGAAAGCAATTGACTGTAGACGGAAACTGAATTTTATCTGATCAGGTGAAACTGAAACAGGAGAAACTTCACAAACCATTGAAGTGACGGTAAAAGTACAGCTGGATTTAGGCCTGAAGAGATGTTTTAGAGTGCAGACAAAACCAGGGATCGTTTTATCAATCTGCATAAAAAAATAAAAAAAGAGTGTAAATGTTTCATAGAGGATTTTCATAATTTAATAATGCAATATTCTAGAGCTGAGAAGTGGATGTTTTAAATCTAATTCATGCTTTTCATCCATTCAAAAAGCAAAAGCAATGGTTCTTCTTTTTAACCGGTTTCAGAACTGCTTTGATGATGACCTTTTAGTGAACCTAATTTGAAAATATCATTCCCCCCGGCCCCCTCAGGTGTGGTGGAAGGGGAAGGGACTTTCTGATAAGTAAACCCCACCCAGCAGAGTCATCTGTTGTATTTACCAAGCATCACCAGCTTTTTGGGGGAAACCAGTTTATCCCACCTCCTGAGAGAATCTGTTAAGAACATGAGCATGAGAGCGGTAATTAAAGAAGCGCAGCATTACTCCACAGCGCATCTGCAGCATTTTTCACTGCAGATCGACAGCATCATCATTACGTCCTCACCAGGAATCTTCGGTGAATTTCTCCCTCAATTACCAACCGACTAATGTGTCTGCTGAGGACAGGACTCTTCAAGAGTAGGGATGCTGGAGGAGAGATAAGAGAGACAAACCCAATTACTATTCGCATCACTTCTGCCTGTGTGCCAGCGTGGGAAACATGAACTGCGGCCGCTGAATAAATCGTTGAGCACAACCAACTGTGGGAGCAAACTGTGAACGCAATCCAATGCCACGCTTGTCTGCTTCTGTTCAGATCAGCTCCTCCGCTGGTTCTGGCCAGCTGGTGGTTAGTAGCCCGGACCCCCTTTAAGAGCTGGAGACCCACCAGAAAACTTAATTTTTTTTTTTTCCACAGCGTTCCTCCTTGTTACTTGATGTCTTCATTGGAAAGTTAACTCCCCAGAGAACGCTTTTCCACAGACACCAATTTTGTCCACAACCTTCACATCCAGTATAGAAAACGACCAAATATGAACCCAAAAGTTTGTTTTCTTGATTTTATTTCAAGGTACCAGTATAAAATTGGGCTGAACGCGTTTCAGATTTTCCTTCCATTTCATAAATACTTTGCGCTGGTTTGTCATGGAAAATCCCAATGCAACCCGCTGAAGTAATCAGGCTGTAAAGTGACAGAATGTGCCTTAGGAATACCTGAGGCTCAGCGACTTTCCTTCCTGGCTAATGGGAACCAAACATACGACGACGACGAGTTTCAGTCGAAACAGGCAGCAATTCAAGTGTTTTTGTATCCCTCAAAACTTGGCTTTCGAACTTCTCGCAGCCAAACCGATGGGGGGGTCAAATAAATGAATAGAAATAAATAAGTTTTCCTCTCATAATGTCAAAAACGCACGCAACTTTTCTAATAGTGTTTCTGCTGTGACGCGACGATAAACGACATGCATCATCGACCATGTTGATGGGATTGTTACCGTGACATTTAAGACGGTCTTCACTGCGGCCCCCTTTCTATGAAATGTATCGGATGTATTTTTTTTATATTTCGCATTATCCAGAGGGCGTTTATAAAATTTATGTTTGCTATATCGCTGTTTGATTAAAATGCAACTAAAAAAAAAACTAAAAAAAAAAAACACAATTGCATTGAGATGCTGTTGTTGACCTACATCTTGACCAATCTAAATTTTAGTTTTTTTGTTGTTTTTTTTAAGTTTTCCAAATCAGTTTAAAAATCAAACATTGACTGTTTCTCAGGAAAACAAAAAATTTATTCGATTTCAGATTGGAGAGCAAATTTATGAAAATGAAAATTCAGACACTTCTTTCTTTAAACAGCCTGACGTTCTTGGTTCCTCCCTTTCTGTAGATCATTCTCACACATTTTCCTTCATGTTTTCCTTTGGAAGTGAATATGCAGCGTCTCCAAATGCACTTGTGTATGTAAGTTAGATAATTTGGATGACCTTGTGAATCTTTATCAATAAGCAGAAACGGATCATTTGGTCTACCTCATTTATTAAGATGTAGAAATAGTTTTGTAATACTGTAGTTTTCTTGAATATCCTACAAAACATACAAACAGGATACATTTCAATTTCATTAAGAAAAAACAGTCAAATAAATATATAAAAACAACATTTCCCTCATATCTTGCCCTGTTTTTTTCGTAGTTGGTGTCTCAGAAGGAGCTCTCCGTCTTTCTGACGTCTGGCGCCTTCTCGCTCTCGGGCTTCATGGACAGGACCAGCTCCAACTCCTGGCCAGGTGAAAGCTCTGGCACTTTGTTGATTTTAGCGAAGCTCTGGCTGATGTCCATGAAAGTTTTGTTTTTGGTTTCAGGGAGGACAACGCAGAGGTAGATGGATCCCAGGGTGCAGACCACCACGAACACCAGGAAGGCAAATGACTGCAGCTTCTCCTGCAGAAACAGAAAATGATGCACCAATGAGAGCAGATCATTTTTAGATTATTTTAGCTCATGAACAACTGCATGAAATCAGTTACACTTAAGATGAACCAACTAAATGCGATATGTAGTACAGATTATTATTATTATTATTATTATTAGGTTTTGCATTTCTTTAAACCACTTCCTTAATTACCATCCACAAAGACAGATCCTGAAACTGCTAGGCATTTTGTGCTCTTTTAAACTCCACAAAGTTTATGGTGGTCTATCATGTACATCAATTTAGTGTTCTGATGTTTCAAGCTTTGGAAAACCTAAAAAGAATCACAAATTCACATTTGAAATGACATCAGATTCATACAGCAGTATTAGGAGGCTCAAAGATGCTTTACAAGGAAATCAGTCATTCCCATTCACACACACTTTCACACACTGATGATGGATCTCAGCCACAGATGCTGGTGGCTGTCTGTCACAGGCGAAGCACCCACGTACCAATGGCATCGGCCCTTCTGACCAGCAGGCAAGGCGGACGATGTGCCTTGCCCAAGGACACAACGACAGAGAGGGAATGCAAGACCAACTCCTACTACGATGAAATTTTCATTTCAAATTACATTTTTTTGCCGACCTGTCCAGAGTGTACCCTACGTCTCATCTGAAATGTCTCCCTGGAGACAGGCACCAGCACCCCTCCTGACCCCACGGGGACAAGGGCGTAAGAAAATGGATGGATTTTTTTGACGATTGTTAAACAATGCATGAAGGCAAGAGGAGAGTCAGTGGTTTTTATTCTAACAGTGGGTCTTAGTGAAGTTGTACCACATGTGTTTTGTGGATCTGGAGAATGCTTATGACCGTCTTTTTAGGAATACTGTGGAGGATCCGTGCGGCTGCTTTCCGGTCCAAGTGTACCCAAAGCAGCAGGACCCGTGTGTGCAAAGCTAAATTTGTTCCCCGTGTGTGTTGGACTCCAACTGACTGAAATAAGCTTCCTCTGCAAGACAGCTGGACCCAGTTACCTTGCAGAGGAAGAGGATGTCAATCATCCCAGGAGGAGCTTGAAGCAGCTCTTCGACATCTTAAGGAGTCGTTTCATGTGTTTCAGGCATCTCATCGCGTTGCCTACTCGGGAACCCCCTTTCGAGGTTTTCCACACACTGGAAGGAAACCCTGGGGTAGACCCGGAGCTCGCTGGAGGCACTTTATGAAACTTCTGGCCTGAGCATGGGGTGGGATGAACTGGGCAGTGTTGCTCCAACAAGTGAAAGGCAATATACTGACAGATGAAACACACAAACGCTTCACATAAACAAGCACACCAGAAAAAGACCAACTCTTACATTTTTGACATACCAGAGCAACATTAATCCAAATAATGTTTCACAATTATTTTTAATAATCATGATTAAAAAAAAGTCAGGTGTATTTTCATCTACAGATGTGTTTAAATAATCAAACTACCCAAGCTAACCTTGTCCAGTGTGTTTTGCCAATAACACAGATTAGTGACAGATTTAAAATTTACACAGTGACTGATTGCCCAGAGAGAGATTTAGAAACAGAGAGAGGATTTTATGAGTGTGTGTTTGGATGAGAGGTTTTAGGAGGGAAAGAGGGGGGGAATGCCACAGGGATTTTAGATGAGACAGAGCAACTTGACTGCCTCTCAGCAGTGTTTCGCCAAGCTGTAATCCCTTTTCTCATACAGCGACAGAACCTCAAATGGTGCAATCAACCTGATAATAGAGACCCGATGTCCGCAGAACCCTAGAACCTACTTACTGCTTTTTTTTTTAAATTAATACAATTTCTGTCCAGTTTTTTCTTTTTCCAGTGTAGTTACTGACAACAAAAAGGTGACTTGTAAAGGGCCTGATCCAGCTGTCCTCAAGGAGGACTCGTCGTGCAAACGGACCACTTTCCTGTCCGTGATGGTCATCATAATTTGAAAGCCCGGCAGATGGAGGGGAATTAGGCCAACGTTTTGGGTAAACCTTTGATCTGTTGCAGTGAGACAGCTGGGTTCAATTTAAGGCACACGCAGAAAATAATTAACCAAGGATGTAAGTATCCATCAGATGCTACACTTATACATCTCTCTGTGTAATCAGCTGTGATGTGACTTGATGAGGAGTTTCACCAGGATGTTTTCGCCAGAAGTCCAGATTCGATTGTTAGGATTAGGCATTAGCAGATTTACGACGGTTTTGAAACGTCACAGTGACAAAAACCGTAACATTGTCAGTCCTGTGGTCAAAGGTTTCTTTGACCTTTTTGCCATGAGAAAATAAAGCAAGGCTGCTTAAGTGTCAACATAACACAGATCTTGATTTTTAAAAATGCTTTGTGCTGATTTTTATTTTTTGGTGTTTTGCTTTTCCCAGTTTGTTTGTTTCGTATGCACAATGTCCTTGTTGAGCAATAAAACAGAACAGCAGAAACCAGCTAATATTCTGCAGAACAGGCATAACTACTTCAGATCATTAAGAAATATTAGCACTGCTAAGCACCTTTTCACGTTTTGTCACGTTACCAAAAATGTTGGTACCTTCTTGTGGATATGTTGTGACGAACTACCAAAAAGTACATAATTGTGAAGTGGAAAAAAATTGCTCAACTTATTCGTTATTTTAAGATTCATGTCAAAAACTACACATTTATTACTTTTAACGTAGCCAGCTGATAATTACATTGGTAGCTGGGAACTAAACTTAGCGCTCACTTAAGTCAGACATTCAAGTATTTTTTTCGATTACCACCAGTTCTACCCAACCGTCGTCTTTTTCTGGTAACCCACAGGAAGTGAAACAACGATGTGTTACCAGTACCATCAGAACCAGGACAACTCATGTCTTGTATCCACTAAGCTCAACAAAACCCTTATTATAAAAGTCTTTGGAAGAAGATCAGGCTTTCAGGCAACAACGTGGCAAAACAAATCAGGACAGAATAAAGGAGATCACACAAGTAAGGAGGAGTGTAAGGAGACTAACAGAAGGCAGAACTTAAAGCTTCTCTACAGACATCCACCTAATGATGACGTTTAAAAATGACCTTGTCTGCTACGTGTCCATGCCTGAAAATTTACAGTCACAAGTTTCTGGGGCAACAGTGACTCATCCTGGGTGGATGGGAGCTCTGAGCTGCAGTGGAAGACAGGATGGAGTTGTGTGTGTATGTGTGTGTGTCTCTTGTCTATTTCCATCCACAGCCCTGAACACTGTCTCAAACAAACAGATTAGAGGGAAATACACAAGATTAAAACAACAGACAGGACCATTCACTATGTTTATGGATTATCAACTAATTACTTCAAACTGCAGACATGACAACGAATTAAACATTTCGTCCTTGGATCGTAGTTATGGTGGTTCTTACTCCTCACAAACTCATAAATCTTACAAAATACCCATGAAATCTTGAATAGCTCCTTGGTGTAAGAGCATTTCATTACAGTCTAATGTGGAGGTGATTTATTAAAGTCTTCATTTTGTCTGATTTTAGAAGGTAATTGTTCATTTGATGCCATTAATTAACTGGAGCTTTTTTCTCTCCTCCATTTGTACCGTGAACCAACCTTTTCACTAAACCTTGAAGTTTTTAAGTCCAGACTCTCTCACCCATTTCAGCTAACCAGCCGGCATTTAGACAACATTTACAACAATATATAAAGAGAACATGCTGCTTGTTTTCTAATGTGTTCCCATGACTATCAGTTTCTATGCTAATACTGTGTTTCTGTGTCATGAGGTCAAATTTCCTCTGTTGTTAAAGTAGCTCAGAAATGATCCATTTCAGTCTTTTTTGTTCGCTATACTTAAAACTCTCAATGTGAAGCTGCTTCTGTCCTCTAATAGGATTACGTGTGTGTATTCTTTGTTGTTGTTTTTTTAAAGTGCAAACATGATTTTTTTTTTTTTCTGTGAAAGATGCTCAGGCAGCTCAACTGTGACATCAATCCTCATTTCTACAGTGAGAAGCACACAGAACTAAATGTCTGCCATTTAAACATGGCAAACCTTCAAAATGCTTAGAAAAATGTCCATATGTTCACCTGACTTAACATATCTGTGTTGACTGTATCCATTTTGAATGGGAACACGTTTGGGCCCGTCCCAACTTAATCCTGCCCAGAAATTGACTTTTTTATTACATTTTACAAATAAAACTTTAGAAGGTGTCTTCTTCAATTTTTTACCTATTATTTACAATTCTTGAGTTTGTCAATATTGCTAAAATTCATATTAAATAATAATATATCCAAACACGTTGATAAAATTAATTGCCTCACGGTCGCCTGTATTTTTATTGCAGTAAAAAGTCACAGACTGCGTTGAGTTTAATCCGTTTGTATACAGTGTTACCGCTGACATGCGTTTCTCTCATTTGATAAAAATGTACTTCTGTTTTATTTTTTACAGTCCTAAATAACAGCAGCGCGTTTCCCTGTGAGGTGTTTGTAGAGTCGACTAGTTAATTTTCATGATTGATGCCTGGCCGCCTGCGCGCTGAACTGTAATTTGAAACGCTTTCAAAGCCACACATTTAGCTCGGTTCTGGTCCAGTAATCCACCGCAGCATAACGGGCCATCACCTCCATCTTGAGGAAAAGAGAAAAGCGCTCCGCCTGCCTGGTGTTTATTTTCTAATTTATGTAACGTGTGCAGAAATCGCCCCGTTGTTTCTGGCCTCTTCCTTCCAAACCAATGTTTGTGTCTGCAGAATGAAACAAAGAGGCATGATTAAATAAAAGCTCAAAGATCTCTGTGGGACCTTTGAATTAAACTTTCAGCGTGACAAAACGCGCCGAGTCGCTTGGTGCAATAACATCAAAACCTGCCCCAGTGAGCAGGAAATAAGGTCTGCTGCTGCAGTTCTGCAGATATTGTTGATTTATCGTAACCGGAAAAAAGCTGAAAGGGAAGTAAACCATGAAATGATGTTCACCTCGGAAGAAAACACTGCATTTAGATTAATGCCCTTACAGTTATTATGTTAGTCTCGCTCAACTGTGTTTGGATATATTCAATTTACATAAAGGGATAATTGTTGTTCTTTTTTTTAATGGCAGAGCATTTAAAGTACAGGTGAACTGATTTTATTTTCAATTGTGTATATATATACACACACACACACACACACATATATATATATATATACATACATACACATACATATATATTGGAAACAAGCAATGCTTTGAAAATCTGTCTTGTTTTTGTCCTTGTCAGCCTAACATGTTTCAGATCATAAAATAATGGTTAAAATCAGGTAAAAATAACCTCAATAATAATAATAATAATAATAATAATAAAAAAACAGGTTTTTAATTTTGATTTGGATATTTTGCAAAAAACAAAATCAGTCTCTAAGGGTTCATATAGCTCTATATAATAGAGACTGATAGGAAAAACAACTGATTTTCATCACCATGTTTCACCTAAGAAGTTTGAACGATGATAAAACAAAACAAAAAAAGGATTAAATAAATCTTTGAGGGAGCAATAAAGAAGTTAAGCTTCAAATTGTTAATGCCAGCGGCTCCAAGATGAGGATGTGGGTGTCCTTCATCTAACTTTGAGGAACGGCCTCACTAGCAAAAAAAACACATTGCCATTGTTTTAGAAGTAACTCCAGAAATGGCAAGTAGGAGTTTAAACTGATAAAAAGCATCAAAAGATGACCAAAGATGAAAAAGTTCAATACAAATGCGAAACAAAACCTCCTCAACCTGCGTGCCACTCATATTTCTGTCAGTTTTTCTACGTACTTCAGAGATGCTTCGCTTCATCCCTGGTCTAAACTTTGTGACGCCTCCGTGGCGTTCTGTCATGTCAGTATAAGGACGTGACAGTGCAAGAGCGTGTCGTCTGAACAGGGGTCAGAGCTGGTTTCAGGTGCGAGTCAGGGACCGGTGAGTCACCGCTGTGATCTGGATGCCCGCTCTGTGCCTTGCAGTAGAAGCAGGTCCTGAACGAGGCAGACAGCAAAACGAATACTGCAATAACAGCGGCGGAGGCAGCCTAAAAATAACCTTCTGTCGCTTCTCGTCTCTCACACTTGTCCACACCTCACCCACTTTGGTCAGCCTTATCTCCCGGGTCCTTCTCTTTGCCTCTGTGACTTTTACTCTTGCAGGTCGTTGCTCACACGTACTCAAGTAAACCGTACCGAACAACCGTCAAAGTCAAAGTTATCTGTCTCCCTTGGGAGAAATGTGACGTTCAATGTGACAAACACATTGAACTCTTTAGAGACATAAAGATTTTTACACACAAGATTTGAATGTATAGGTTTGAATTTCGTATTTTTCAAAATTATAAATTGATGCTCAAATAAATACATATGACCTGCGCTGATATTTGGATGAATGCCACTTAGCACGGTGCAGATAAACCACACGCTTTTGGTGGTCATTGTGCGTCTGGTATAATTCAGGTTGGGTTGAGCACCCTGTTCATCAGCTTCTCTGTGTTTTGCATATATTTTGCTCCGTAGGTTGTCTGTGAAAACTGGAGGACGCGTCAAATTACCGTTAGACCAACCCAAAAAGGGACGGAAATACAAAATTACTTTTGAAAATGTACATTTGTGCTCATAAATGTGTTTTTCCAATGAGAAGCAGGGAGCTAACCTGTCACTACATGACTACATATAATTACTGAGGGTGAAGAGCACAGCTGTTGTAGGTCTGAACCCTTCAGTTTTATCAGTCTTTTGAAAACAGGAAGGATTCAAATACAAAATACAAAAGTCTCAATCAACCCTCCTCTCTAAAAACCCAGAATGTGAATTTGTTTCTTACCCTGTGTTTTTCGGCTATTTTAAGTTCACTTCACTCTTTACCTTCAGCACACGACACTCAGGGCTGAAAAGACAAAATTAGGTTTATCTTGAGGGTCTGAAGAGAAAACAGGCAAACAGCCTTTGACAGAAGGTCAAAGCATCGGTAGAATGTCCAGGATGTCATGAGGAAAGTTTCACTCTCACCTTCAGGTTCAGCTTAGACTCCCCCCCCCAACACATAGGTTTTTTTTTTATTAAAATGTCCTTCCAGTTAAAAGGGAGAGGGAGTTTATGTTTGTGCATAAAAATCTTTTGACCCTCCAAAAGCTACGTTCTGTTTGCCATTCACAAACTTCTTTAACCAACAGTTTAATTAATTAGCATACAACTAGTTTAATTCTCTTTAGATATGAGAGACGGCTGTGTGTGAATATAAAAGAAAAAAAAATGACAAAAGTTCTTTGGTGACAAAACCACACCATGTTCAAAGCAACCTAAAATCCCTTTCTTCCTCGTTCTGATGGCTGCCAAATCTCAGCAAGTCGTCTTCATCACGTTCTCTGGCTGCTTTGAGTTTCAGATGATTTGCTATTTGTGACAACAAATAATTAAACGGGTTTACCTAATAAAGTTTAGACAAAGCTCATTTGTCTAAACTTTACCATGTATTCCACGAGATCGTCGTTTTGAATCCATCAGGAAGCAAAGGGAGGACATGATTGATGTCGGGATGCTGGCGCTCTGATTGGTGCATCACTAGTTCTAATGCAATATAAATCATATAAATCAATGGAAATTGGTATTTAAAAAAAATTCATTTTCTCAACAGCTACATCAGATTTACTGCTAAACAAACTCAATGGTAGATTACTAAATAGCTTAATCTTTATGTCTGTCTCCATAAATCCATGTTGGTCTTATGCTCGTCTTCGTAATCGTGGCTGAAACACTCAGTGTTTGTAATTTACCTCAGTGAGGAGTGAAATGAATCCATATGGCTGAGAGCTCTGAGCTTTTCTTTTTTTAAATCCTAAGATATTTTCAGGGTAAATAAGTAAATTGTATTTGCAAAGCTAAATTCACAAATGCTTCACAAGTCACAAAAAAAAAAACAGATCAAAGATAAATTTCACATGACTTAAAAGCCTGTCTGGGACAGAAATGCAAATTGAGAGCCATTTAAACAGAGAATAAAATGGCTCTCCAACATGGCAACCTCACTGTCAACATTTTTGATAGCAGTAGAAATCTTTACTGTTGAAAAAAATCATTGAGCTATTTGCAGATGTTCAAACTAAAAAGGAATGAACACCGCAAAATCAAAATCAAAATATGAATAAAAAACCCCAAAATAAAAGCCGTAATGAAAACTCCTGAGCTGGAATTGCAACTCATTTAACGAACTATTCAAAATTAGATTAGCAAGAGGGAGACTGACGCATTGAAAAACATCCACGTCAAAGATCAACTCAACCGGGAAGAAACTTCCACAAGAACATGCGAAGCAGGTTCACAGACGTCTGCTAGGAATTTCAATCAGGCTAAAATTTCTGCGTCCGTCCAGAATGATGGATAAAGCCGACTTCAGATTTGACTTTCAGACAAACCTTTGCCAACTTAAAGAAAAACACAAAAAAACCACCCCAGTACGAATCAACATCTGGATGATGCTCAGATTAAGGTCAAGGCATGTGCGAGGACTACACTTACAAGAATGTGAAATATAAATATTAACTAAAACACAAACTGCTATTTTTAATGGATCTATTTTAAATCGGAGAATATAGGGACAGGGCAACAGCAAAGGAGGAGAACGCAGAGTCATTTTAATGACGGCTTGAAAAATGTAAAAGAGGTGAAGGGAGCAGGACACAGTTGAATCTGCTTAATGAAAAGCTGCCTTGGAGAAGGAATGTCAGTCTGCTGCGCAGCAACAAAAGGTAGAGGGTATGACATGAAGCTGGAGGAGGAAGAGGAAGAGGCTGACTAATGAGTATGTATGAAGTAGAGTGAATAATTATATTTGGTTTTCAAATAAAACGACCTTATTCATCCTATTCTCCAACTCAATAACAACTTTGATGCGTGTCGCATTGCGCAATTACATTCACGAGCAGATGGTTATGGCGTTTTAATAGGTTATTTATGGGTCAAAGAATGAATAAAAAGGTTAAAATGTAGCATATTAAGAGACAATTTATCCGACGGTTCAGTCTTTTGGATTATCTGTGAAGCTATAGAGCCTATATATTTATAGCCTTCTCCCTGAGATCAAGCAGACACGACACCAATCCATGAAGGATGATTAACGTAGCTTCAAAGCGCGTCACAGCCGCATGGATCCAGCTTGTGAACTTGCGATGGAGAACATGCTCACTCAGGACCCCTGGCAAAACATTAAAGATCGCTTTAAACATCAAAGGTAAACGTTGAAGGAAGCGAGAGACCAGAAGGAAACTGAGAATATCCACAAACATTGTGAGGAGCTTTGTTACCTGGTCTGTCTTACAGACGCTGACGTTTATTTCAGGATAGATCCTCTCCTTACGTTTCCAACACAGATCAGGAGCAGTGGATGCTCCAGGCTGCTAGTTACTAATCATTCTTGCTGTCTCAAAAGTAGCAAACAAGAGCAATATGTTTTTTTTTTTCTCCAGGCAGCAAATGGGTCCTCTGAATCTCCATGTACCCAATTATATAGATCATTTTTTATTTTGTAATATTTTTCCTGAGCTTCATGATTATAAGGTATTAATTTTTTGTTCATTTCTGTTTTGTTTTACTTTTCCTCTAAAGAGTAGTTTGTCATTTGCTCTTTCCTTGTTCAGTTAACTGTCTATGTTTATTCCAAAATACATTAAATTAAAAGGAAAAGTATTATCAATGGTTTTCTAAAATTAGTTTAGTAGTTAGAGCTTCGAAAAATAGACGAGGCACGAACTATGAACATGCCCCCCCCAAAAAATGGGTGTAAAAGTGCATCCCATAAGCACACAACATGTATCTTCTAAATGTGTCTTCAATGCTTCTAGGCCCAGTTTCCAGGCTCAGCAGAATTACTTGAGGTCCAGCGTGCTGAAATGTTACTGAAACCGTAAACCAAGCCGCCGCCTGCTCCTCCGTCAATTACTTTGTTTTTACAAGCTTACTGCAGCAAGTGTTTAAGGAAGAAATTAGTTAATAACTCATAAACACTTGCAAGTTTATTTTCCGTCACCTTGGACACGCTGGAAAAATTTTCTCGGCACACAACTGAGGAGCTGTAATCGGTCTTTGCAGGGGAAATTATCTGACCTCCTGTGGGCACGAGTCAGGTTTGGCAGAGGCGGCATCACTCTGCGCCGCTGTGATGGCTCTTTCACAGCTCTGTGAAACAGAAAACTACACACGGGTGGTACATCAATGGGGATTCCCCCCCACCACCGCTGCTTTTTCTACACTTACCCCCTCAGGCTTAATTCCTCTCCACTGCGATTGTAACACTTGTTGGAAGCTCCCCAACCTCTGCTGAGTTAAGCAGCGTCCACTCACTCTGTGCAGCATCTTTGGATGCCACAGGCATACGGACAAATTTAATTCCCCGGCAGGGCAGTGAGCCCTCTGAGCCTGGAGTAAAGAAAGGACTAAACCACTGGCATTCTTCTTCCTGGATTTGGTGCAATGGTAGGAATATCATCTCCTCCCAGTGCTGCTGTGTTGACGTCTTTATTTGTGCTGCTTGACAATAGCAAGCTAACACTGAGCCATACACGTTAACCCTTCGCTTCATTCAAAGTTAAGAGATCACATAAAATTATCAGTTTCTCTGATTTTACTTTTTATAGGTATATGTTTGTGTAAAATGAACATTGTTCTTTTATTCTATGGACTACTGACAACATGTCTCTGAAATTCCAAGCAAAAAATTTTGTATTTATTTGCAGAAAATGAGAAATGGTCAAAAAGATGCAGTGCTTTCAGACCTGAAATAATGCAAAGAAAACAAGTTCATATTCATTTAGTGTTAGGTAAATTGTATTATCAACTATTTGTTATACTGTTTTATATGTTCTTAGTTTATGTATTCTTATTTGTTTTAGTCATACCTTTTAAGAAATGTTTCTGTGTTGTTAATCACTCTGATTTCCTTTCTCAGAGGGCCTCTCTGGAGAAGAGCAGTGACAGCAGCTCTTCACAGAACGCCCTGCTTTTGACCTCTTAGATAGCTATAAAACCATCGCCGTGAAGATTCACAACTTGTCCTGTTTGATCCTGGGTCAGGAACTAGATAAGCTAGTGCGAGATAGATTGTGTTGTTAGTTAGTGATAATCTTGGCGCTGTGACTGTGTGATGAAGTGTCTTTCCCCCTCCCTTTAGAGTTACAGCGCTCTCTGTGATTAGGGATCCTAAAGACAATAAAGAAATGTGCTTCAGAGCGGTAGGAGATTTGTAACTGAAAGCACATCTCTGTCTGTTCTCCTCGCGAGTAATGAGAATCTAACTTTCTCTTGTCTTTCCTGTGTTATTTGCTGTGTTTAATAGGTGTCAACTCTGACATTTAGAAACAACAATACTAATGTTTTAACTCAGAAATCTATATTTGGTGGAATAACCAGGAGGTTTTCAGTCTGGTTCAGTGCAGTAGACTCTGTATAAAGAGCTGTATATAAACCTAAGGCGAAATGACAGGTGGTCCAGCACTCTTACCGTAATTTCTGGACTGTAATCTTCTACTTTTTCCCCCCAAGCTTTGAACAGTTGCAATTCAGTGGAATATATGCAATTCAGTGGCTAATATATGGCTTTTTGCCAACATGTTCTGATTTGAAAGGCTGCACTGCTGTGTGTCGAAGCCCAAGAGCAAAAGGAAAGTGAAGCTGTTCAATTCCCACAACAAAGAAGACACTTTTGGTGGTTTTAGTGAGTAAGAAAGTACAATTTTATGTAACTTTTACAGATAAAATCACAAAGTGCTTCAACAAGCGCGTAGGAAAAGCACATGAAACATAACGATGAATGAAGTTTGTTTGATGCACTCATTGATTGCAGGAGGAAAATAGCAATCAGTGACATTTCCCATTTATGTTTTTTAAAAGCAGCTGTGTTACAAGTGTTTGGAAAAAGTATTTGGAGTTTTTATTTCATTAAAAGTAAGGAAAAAAAGTTAAATTTAAATACCTTATGTTACAACACAGACACCTACGACTTATAGACAAACGCAGTCATTATATGTATTTCTTTTTCTTTTTTCTTTTCAAAGTCAGAGTGTGGGGCTTATGTTCAGGTGCGCCTCACAGTCCTTAAATTACGCTACTTCTTTTGGTTTTACTGGGAAGCTAATATCTGTTTCCTAATCTATAGGTCACCATCTACAGAGGTCATGAACTACTTGGTTGGCCATGGATTTGCGGTCAGAGCAGGATATTGTTCTTGCTTCCCTCTTGCTGTTGATCAATCGGTTGGTAATTTAGTGAACTGAAGCTCTGAATTAAGGTCAAGAGGCATTTCAATCTTTGCAGTTTCTCATTTCATAGCCATTTTTGTTGTTCTTACGTACAACCACCTCTTGTCTTGGATGATATTTCAAGTTGGGCACAAAGCAGGTATTGTTCCAGTTAGAAATGTTTTTAGTCCAAACTAGTGTAATCCAGAAAGTAGACTCTCCCCAAATCCACGGACAGAGTTTTGGGAAGGTCTCTAAGGCAGATGAAGAACTGAAATTTGTGTAAAATAATACTTTTTACATTTTTTTGCGACATGAATACTACTCATAGATAGTGAAGGGATTACATAATTGTTTGCGCAGGAAGACATATTTGAAAGATAACGTTTTTAATGGCCTGGGTGAGTAACAGGGAAGTTATGTTTAAAAAAGTGGCTCTTTCTACTTTTTGCCTTACTTAATCTAAAGCAAGTGTAGCTTTAGACTAATATCTAATAGATGTGTAAAACCAATTCTAAGTGCCAAAAATAAAATCACTCTCAAAACAAAAGTATTATCTTCCAAATTTAACACAAGCATCTATGGATTTTTTCCCCCAGTTTTGCTACCCGCTGATGTACCAGAGTGTTTCACTTTTTTGTGTTTTGATTTTGCAGGGGAGAAAAAAAGTCCACAATAAAATGCAAGTAAAAGACGTTCCTGTCATTGCAAGCACACACACACACACACACACACATGCAGGAATCCTCAAGTGAGAAAGCACACCAGCTCGTTCTACCTTGTAGAGCCCTTTGAGGTGTGACCGATACCTAAGCCTGCCTAAATCCTTTAGATGATATTTAATTTGATCTGGACGTGTCAATGCGGCTCACGGATCGCCGTTTTATTCTCAATTTTCTTCCGAGGATAAATTGTAAAATGAAGTGTCTGTCCAAATTTTCCGCCAGTGACGGTGTGGAATTAACGAGGCTTAGCTCTCGTCGGAGACTCGCCCACCTGCTTCTGGAGGATATTGATTTGGATTAAAAGGTTAAATGTTCACCTGGGCCACGGATCCGATTCTGCGACGAGTCCCGCTGCACGCCGGGCCTCGCTCGAGGGAATGTCAGTTCAGGACATTCGACTCCACAAACTCAAGAGAAGATTACCGAGAGTATCTAATCTCTTTACAGCTGTCTGTCCTGACAGTCTGGCCCGGATCTGAGAAAAGCAATACAGCGGCTGAGCTTATCGCTACAGACGATGAATGAGCCGAGAAATAAATCTAATTTCCGCGGCCCAGAGGTTGTCTAAATCTACTTGTTTTATTCTTCGCTCGCCGTCGAGCCGAGTGTGAGATAAGACAGCAAGAAATAGACTACAGCGTGCTCTAGCTAAAGCAGTTTTCTGTATCTGCTGATAAGAAAATTAAACTACGGAGGGGCTCTTTCGCTGTAGTTGATTTAAGTTCCAGGTTCTTTAGACCGAATGGGAACCGGTGCTTTTGTAAATATACTCCAATAAAAGCTCTCTCTATATATATCTGTGCCTCACTGGCTACTTACTGTATTTATCCTGCCTACCAAATATGTAGGATAGTTAAATTAAATTGCCAAAAACAATGTTTCATCCGTTATATTTAAAATGAAGCCCAAAATTATTCAAAGATCTGAACAATTCAGATTTAACTGGAGCAGAAGCTGTGAAAATAGTGCAAAATGCAGAGAGATGATTTATCGGCAATAACTGGTTACGTAGACATGCAGCCTGCAGCAGCAGCCGGTTTTTGTCTTAAACCAAGGTCTTTGCTCACAACTTGGCACATCTTAACAGGCTCGTTGGGGGAATGTGGAGTGCTTCAAAGAGGACCATAAATCATAAAAAAAAGGATAAATGGGAAGCAGTGACCTTTGCTGCAATCTCACATCATTAAAATTTTAAGTTACTAAACCGAGACCAAAAGTCTTGCCTTCTTCCCATGCAAAATAAAATGAAGCTTTATTTTCCTGAGGATTGTCTAGTGATGTCTGCTGAACTATCATCGTCTCCAAGCCTTTAAAACACTCAACATTCAACCCACAGTTCTTCAGAGAACATTTAAAACCTCGGGTAAAATTAAATGATTTAGATGGATTTTTAGGATTGAACATTCTGCTGTTTCTGTCCAAATTTAATTTCACAAAACAATTCAAGCAGACGCCTTCTTGCTGTGTCTCCATTTTTCTTCTAAAAAAGACCGAGGTGGTAAAAAGTTTAAAGCAAACCCATCGCTTTTAATCCTGAGCCGGTTAATAAGGAAGTGTAACAATCATTGGTTTGATTTTGTTTTTCTAAATCTTCTTAGAAATTAAATGTTATGTTTTCAATAACCGTAAGTTGGGAAACACCACAATTAATGGACGACAAGGTTTGAAAACATCAGTCTGTGTGTAATTAATCTTTAAGAAATGCTTCATTTAGTGATGAAGTTAATGAAATACATAAACTTTTCAATAAGACATTTATCGAGTGGGAATTATTGAATTGTGGCCTTTGGCAGGTTTAATTTTATCATTCACTGAGATATGAAACCACAAAGGTCTAGTTAGAAGAAATATTGAGCTGAATATAACAATTCAGATGCTGATATAAATCTTATTAACTCATAATCATAAAACTTGGAGTAGAGTAGTTAGGAACATGTGAGGCAAAGCATTTCTGCAACAGGCCAGAAGAACATCCTTAATCTATATTTTTCTTGTGTAGCGCATTCTGAGTGCAAAGTTATCTTTTTATTTGAGCAACATGTTCCTCCTGACTGGAAATAACATTAACTTTCCCCGTGTGCAGAGAGATAAAGACTGGGGTGATGTCAAGGAGGCTTTCCAGCCTCATGGACATGTTTATTGCTATTTTTAAAGCAAAATCACAGACAAAATATAAACCCAGTATGTGCATAGCACAGTAAAAATAGCAGGTCTCCTGTCTAAGTATTAATCACCCTGCCATGTTTCACCTTTCACCTATAAACACTGTGCAGACGAAACAGCAAATCAGCAACATAAAACACAACAGTGTCCTTATTTTTTCTTAAAAAAACATCTCAGGTCAAACATTACAGCATAAATAGCGTCACAGTGACTCTTATTTCAAAACTGGGCGATGATTCGGCCATTACTGATGCTAACATCCAGTAAAAATAACGACACTAATGATTTTACGACATATCTTAAACTCCTCTGACGTCTGACTTTTAAAATGTAATTATCTTCCCTGAGCTGTAATATTTATTTTATTCCATAACTTATTCCAGCACCTTAAGTCTGATGCTTTCTTCCATGTGATTTGTGGCCTCTGATGTTTTCTCATTAAAAAGGCAAATAAAGTTTGTCCCTTAATCCTGGGTGGGAAATAAAAGCAAACGCCTTACTGAACCCTTGGGCTTGTTTGCTTTACCAGCTGTGCCAGTTAAGGCAGCAATTACCACGGTCGCAATAATGGAGAGTTAATGTTTGTCTTTTCTAAGCTCTGGCCAGGTCTTATATTAAACAGCAAAAAAAAAAAAAGAGTTGTAACTGTCTTTTAATGAAGGGTATTCAGAAAGACATCTTTCTCTAATTGTGCTCAAGAAATTCAGTGCTAAGAAATCTTGTATTTTTGGATATTTTTGGATAGACACAATACCGAGAGCATCTACTGTGATGTCCAGAGTAAAGTCCTGGCTGTCAAAACCCTTCACATTCAGCTGCAGATAATTTCAAGAACTGAAGGAATGAGAAACTCAGTATATTGATTCATTAGCAGATGTTTTTGAAATTATTTAGCAAATTGTTTGTACCTGGTGTGTTTGTAGTTCATAGGTACGTCAATAACAGCTACTGTCACACAACGAAACCTTAAAATATGTATCTGAACATGATTTTTTTTTTTTATAATACATGCCCCATTTCCATGATTTCCTCTGAATACTAATGTCTGGGTTGCCATCAGCGGGTGGATGATCCAGACCCTGGTCTTTATTCTTCTAATGTATGCTCCATGTGGTTTTGGTACATGCTCAACCTTCCTCCTCTGCTTTCCACTCACTTCTTCTATTGTTCTTATGCAAAGCAGCCGATGGTCCAGGTGCTCCCTTGCAGAGCCTTTAGTGTTCAATAAAGTGTTGTGCTTGAGTGTGGAACTCCACTCAAACAAAGCTGTCTCTTTCAGCCAAACGCCATGCAAAACTAATGATAAGGGACTTTGTGTAGCATTTTGAGGCACAGGCAGAAGCGAGGTGAGGATGGTGATACCAGTTCAACCAGCACTTCTAAAACAACAACCTCTGTATTTTCCAGAGAATGTAGATCTTTACCGTGACTTTCAGTAGGCTGTCACAGTTTCCAAATCCTTAACAGTGACAGCCTACTAAAGGCTCAAAAGATTAAAAAACAACTTTTCTACACTCCATTTATGTAATTTTCCTATACATTTAGCCTTCTTGTTATCTGTTGAAAGTCTTGCTCTCTCTCTCTTTTTCTCCTGCAGCTAAATGAACCATAGAGATGTTTCTACATTTCCTTTTAATTGGCTTACACCTACTGAACCTTCTCTGTATTGATTTTTAAACACCTGAAACGGAGCCGACACAGACTCTTTACTAAAGTTACTCTGCACTATCTGGTGGTGATTTGTTATGGTGTGTTTATTAATCAGTGAAAGATTGGACTTTTTTTAGTTTCAACCTGGAACTCAAATTCTCCTTTCGGACCCACGTGTATTGAGACAAGATAAGTACAGTGGAAAAATTTTATATTTCAGTATGAAATATTTCAAATGTTGTGATTGAAGTTGTTATAAGGTTTGCAATTTAACATAACTAATTTCAGATTAACACTTCACATCCATTCATCAATCCACACACTTTCTTACTGAAAAGTAACTGCAATATATAAATATATATATAGTGTGTGTGTGTGTGTGTAAACTTCACTCCATGGATACATTTTAGTGACTTTTGGGCATTGACTTCAGTCGATTACTGTTCCTTCTCTTGCAACAGTTATTTTTTTTAGCATTATTCAAATCTCTGCCAACACCATAAATTATATACAGTGAGTGCATCTTTTTGTTTAGACAGCAGATCTTACTTGAATGAAGGGGAATAAGAGGCCCACAGCAAAGTTGGACAACCAATTCACAGTGCCAGCGATCATGAAAGCAGCAGGCCTGTAGGATTGTTCAAACAGTTCCCCAGTCAGGATAAATGGGATGCCACCTGAAAGAGAGAGAGAGAGAGAGAGAGAGAAAGATATATGAACCATTAGTTACAACAAAGTGCTGACAGCAACTAACAGAAACAAATGGTTTCAGTTTGAAAAACAAACAAACGCCCTTTAGGTGCTTCATAACTTTTTATTGTTTGCTCTCGCTGCAGGATGCAGATCAAAAATTGGTGCAGATTAAGAATTTGTTCTATATTTTCTAGCATCTGTAAAGGTTCTGCAGCAATTTATGCTGTGGGACTGAATTTTCATTGAATTCACACATGAAACCCAAACAGATGCATAATTAGTTTATGTTGAAAACACTTAGACCAAGACTAATTCAGTAAAAAAAAAAAAAAAAAAAAAAAAAACTTAAGTTGTAAAAACAGTTCAGAACATAAAATAAAACACAAACCAAAACACAAATGCAGTTTCACTATATTAACTATGAGCAAAACATTTATTTCCAAAGTCTATTTTTTTTTTTTTTTTTTTTTTTTTTTTTTTTTGCAGTTGTGTTCCTGTAGTAGCAATAATCTGAAGGAAAGCACTGGTTTTGGTTTTATTTGAGCAGATGCTTCCCCCTGAGGAAAGGTCAAGTCAGTGTTTTCATTAAGAAAAGTGAACGTTGTTTAGCACATTTCCAGCTATAACTATTAAATAATAGTCATCAGGATTCTGAATATTTGATGCCAATATGCAAAGTTACTATAGTAACAGGGATTCATTTGTATTATATGGAGTGATGTGACAAAGTGTCAACAAATGACAAAGTTGTATTAGTGAAATAGTTTTCGTTCAATAGAAAGCGCGTTACGGTAACTTAACCAGGTCAGAAAGCTTTGAAAGATGAGGTTGTGAGTTTAATATCTGGTGTCTATAAGCTTTTTCTTTGGCTAAAATATGACTCAACTTAAAATGTATAACCCCTTTGAAATATATAGGATGACCTGTATATTTCCATTATTCTGCCTTTATTGGGGCAAAAGTAACACGAGCAGTCAACCTTTTGTTTCTTTCTCGTGCGATAAAAGACGTTCAGAACTTTATCTCCTAGGAACAGATTGCAAAACTTCAAAAGACTAGAATAGTTCAAATGTTTCCTATGCTACATCTTATACAAAGCTGTTGGGATACTGTCCATCTTCAAGGAAAAACAAACAACAGGGGAAGATAAAAAAAAAGAAACTAACAAGCTGCACAGTTCAAAAGGAGAGCTGGCAACACCTACTCAGGTCTTTGACTGCAGCGTCATATCCATAAAAAAGTCATTACACCATTTCTTTGATACTTCCTCACTGACTGTTTCTTTGTTCCTTCATTTTTCACATTTATCTTTGAAATATTTTAGTACTCAATTTACTTTATGTTTGGTATCGGGTAGGGTTAGGGTTAGCCCTAATCCTACAACTTGTTCCTCAAGGATTGCCAACCCTAATCCTTCATAATCATAATCAGGTCACAACCTAACTCAAAGCTAAAACCCACACTGATGTATTCGAGAGCATCAATGAACAAAGACAAAGACAGAAACTTAGTGGTGACGTTTAAAAAAAGGGTTTGGGTTATAAAACAACACTCCAAGCTTCGATCGGTCCATCCTCCCAACGACTACAAACGTAGCAGAGGCATGGCTGTCCACCTACAGTGACAACGAGGAGAAACCCATCATAACACAGTAGCGATGAAGAGATCCACTGCTGAGGTGGGTCGCTGTGTCAACAGGGGCGACTAATAGCTGCTCTCCAAAAGTCATCATGTGGATTCTTAACTCAAGGCCGTGGCAGAGCTTCACCCGCCGGTGACCCTAATCATAGCCGGCGCTACAATCTTCAAAACGAGACGAGGGCAGATTTATTGGTAGGATTGTCCGAGTGGAGGATTAGAGCTAAATGCAACTTTAAAACTTTAACAGAACTAGAAGCTAGTTTCCATCCAATGTGACTGTGTTTGAGCTATTTTAAGAAGACTGGATTAAAAAAAATAAAATAAAATCTTGGCAATGATAAAAAAGCCCAAAAAGGCCTAGCAGCTGTAATTGCTGCTTAGTCTATTTCAGAAATAATCTCTTTACATGTTTTGAGGCAGTACAACAGGAAAAAAATTGTAAGTCACCTTTTCACATTTTTTCACATCATTATTTTTTCTTTATATATCAGGATTGTATGTTATCTGGTGGGTTTGAAATAAGGCTGGAGGAATTTTGATGTAAGTGATGATGGTGTTTGGTGCAAAGCATTCTAACGCATGCTACATGGCCACACACACGTTTGCTTCTAGTTGATCCTAAATCAAAATGTATTAATGTGTGTGTACTCACACAACAATGTTTTATTGGCATTAAATATAATATAAACTGCCAGACTTGTCTGTCAATGTTAAAGAAGCTTACAAAAAAAATACAATAAAAATGTATGATTTTAATCCTATCAGCAGATAATTTGTTGTCCTTTGTAGCTAAAGATACAAAAACCACAAAGGCATTTTCAGCTGAACACAAGGAGCTGACATAAAGGCTCAGCATCTCCTTGGAAATAACTGCTTGTGAGGAAAAAACCCCACCCCATTCTTTGAACAAGATGATGTTTATTAATAGAATAGCATTGAAATAGCCTTTATGGTGCCACCGTGGGGAAATTCAGGTGCAACAGCAGCATCAAGGGATGTTGATTCTGCTTTGTTTAATGGGGTTAATCCATGGTAAACAAAACACCAAAAAATGTTTTCAAAAAATTATATGTAAAAAAAACAAGATTAACAATAATAATACACTGTACAAGACGATATAAAAAAATACTGTGCAGTTATCAGAATGGACAAATTGTCTCACTAACCAAGAGATGTGCAACTGAGCAGGATGACTGTCTTTAAATTGTACGTAATCTGAACGTGAACAACATAAAAACAGCAGTTTTTTTTTGTTTTGTTTTTTACAATACAGCATATCGGTGCAGTACAGAAAAACAAACTTGCAGAAATCTTTTTAAAAATCGGTCAAAACAGTGCAAATGCCAGCAGAGATGCAAGGGGTTGGAGACGATGGGGCTTGCTGATTAAAACCGAGCGTGTGCTCATTCATGCAGTCGACACAAAAGAATGGTCAGCATGTCAAACACCCATCACCTGATTTCAGCACTTATTGATACCTTTCGGTTTTGTATAACAGAGTTAGTCCATGGTGATCCAAGTAAATATATAGGCCTATCGGGGTATGTTCTGGTTGGCACTGTTAGAATGCAAATGACTGAATGAAGACTGGTTTTCAGACAACCCCAAATAGTACAGAACAATAAAAGGTAACCAAGGGGGAAAAGGAAACATGACGAGAGAAACAGGAGGCTTAGAAGCGACACGCAGGAAACAAACACACCACGGTTTTCCTGCTAATGTTTGTCCCTTGGATAATAGCAGGGATTATTCACAGCAGCAAGTAAAGAGAGCTCAATATTTGTTTTCAACAGATTCTTTGACAGTGCTTCTAAATCTATATGAAGCCAATAGCGGCGCTGGCGGCTGACATTCTTCCATACAGGAGACAAAGAGGCGCTTCTGTTCAGAAACTTGCATCCTGAAGTTGTTGCACACGTCTCAGTGAAAAGCCACAGCATTAATGCAATGTGGCGAAATCTTATTGGTCAGTGAGAATGTTTGTTACCATGGAGACTAAACATGGGCTGGTGGACTGACCTTGTACATTCGAAAGACAAGTTGCTGTGCTGCTCCCCACACAGGTACCATGTTGATGTTCTGCATCTGAAAACAAGAAGCTACTCCACTAATACTCCTGATACGGGAATTTTTTAATAAATATTTCAATAGATATTAAATGCAAATTGAATTGTTTTGGGAAAAAAAAGAGTAATACTTTATTTGAAGGGGTGTTCAGACTGACATGATACTGTCATAAACATGACGGAGTCTTCATGAATGTCTGACTGTTGTCATGAAGTGTCATTCAGTAAATAATGACACTTTTAGTGCAAGGTCGACACTTTTAATTGACTTTTAATGTAAGTTTTAGTGCAACTTTGCATAAAAAATGTAATTACCTAACGTGACACTGATGCTAACGTGACACTTTTAATGCACTTTTAATACAACCATTAATGGAGTTTTGCATTAAAAGTGTCATTATTTACAGAATGACACTTCATGACACTACAGTCATAAACATTCATAAAGACGCCTTCATGTTCATCACGGGAGTTATGTCACGTTTATGCCAGTGTAATACCATAAAGTGTTACCAAAATAAAAGTTGTAAGGTATGAAACTCAAATAAAATCAGGCAAAAAGTTTCAGCTAAAGTCAGCTCAGAACTGATAGAACAAACTTTGTTGTCAAACATTCATTGCCGAGGGTTGCAACTAAACAAATGCAGATTTACCGTAAAGCGCTACCTTGAAGGTTTAAGTTCTACAGACATTTTAAAGAATGACGAAAAAAATGCACTCCACAAAACTAATTAGTTTAAGATAAATGTTATTTACAAGTTAAGTGCTGCTGAGCTGCTTTCCTGTAGATTTCTTTATAATTTCCTTGCTAGACTTGATAGATTTAATCACAACAACCTCTTTCAAACACACTTTGTGTCCCTAAATCTTAAAAGCCTAAGTTTTTTTAATTTCCTCTATTGGTCATGAAAATCAAATTTAAACACGGTTTGTTTTGTTGCCTGAAATTCTTGGTCAACGTTTTCCTTTTTAACTAAATGATACCGTTACAAACAACTGACTATAGAAACTAATTCGTCCTGGTAACAGTGCATAAGACCTTTCAGGTTCAAAGTAAATCCCACCTCTATGAGCCATAAAGGCTCCAAGCAGAACAGACAGACTAGAAACGGCTCGTATGTGTGACGGGTTTTTCTTCTGTTTCGGCTTGACCTCTTTAGACGCCACATTTTCACACCGACGGTGCCAAAACCGTCATCTGTTCTGCCGCAAGCTGGGACCTGCAGACAGCTGGCGAGCAAGGAGGAAGTGACCACCAGTAACTACGTTTTTTTTATTGTTTGTTTTTTGTAATTGATTTTGACACAGGTTTTACCAGCTCACCTGCATAATTCAACTCTGCATTCTTCCAATGAGGACAGGAAATGATTTTAACATATAATAGTGAATTTATTAGAAAACTTCAACGCATCAAATACTACAAAAGTTCTAACAGTGAGAAATGATGAGGCCAAATTATTTTGCAGTTTCTTTAACGACGAGAACATTTACTTCTGTGAGCTTCACCTCATGTTACAATGTCATTTCTTCATCAGACACACTTTGACTCATTCATGCATGTTTGCCAAATGTTTGAGTTTTTCATGGCAGCCAGTTGGTGCCACATATTTACCCCCACACAGACTAGCGGCAGCAGCAATTAGCAAACGCTGAGGTTGTCATATAAAGTGCAAGGCTCCAAAGACCGTTTGTAAACGGCATCAATGAATACATCCCAATTACATAATAGAAGATTTATCAGAGCTGAACTTTGACCTCCAATCCTTTAAATATCCCCACCATATTAATGGCTCATTGGGCAGTGTGACAAACATCTGGACGCTACAGAGATGATTACAGCACATGTATACTGATTCGGATTGCATCTATGATAATGTCACACTGATTTAGAAGAAACATTAAAAAAAAGAAATAAAAGTAAACTTTCTGGGGCTGTAAGGGAAATTTGTTCATTTAGCTTTTCTAGAAACTCTTGCCGGGTGAGAATGGTGGTGGTGCCATGTCTTGGTTCATTTTAGGTTTATTAAAACATTATTTCTCAGTATTGCTATTTTTACAAGTGTCATAAAGCAGAAAAAAAAGCAAAACTTAAGTTGTTGGTTTGTTATTAAAGGTCTCTAGGAATAGAAGGACTAGAGTTTTTATGTTTAAAGTTTAAAATTTTAGCAAAAAAAAAATGGGAAAATGAAACTAATAAATTTGCACTCTGGTGGTTTGATGTATGAGTTAGTACCTGTCACATATTGGACACCATTTACAGATATACAGCTTTACACAAATAACACATCACCTTTCAAATCATCTGTTACTGTAGCTTATGGAAATTGAAGGCCATGGATTTCTTTGGACATGTCTGCAAACGTCAGACATGCAGTGCTGCAACTTACAGACATTACATTTACCATGCAGACACACTACTGCTGATGATTTGTGCATGTACTGTTCAAATGCAAAAGTAATGAAGTCATAATTACTTTACTACTTTACACGTAGGGACACTTGGAGACTACAGAGCGTTAAATATGCATCCTCAGATGGTCAAGTGATTAGTAAGTATGGGGGGAGCAATCAATCATGGCTTTCTCTTTCATAGAAAGCTTGTGTGTTATTTCTTCACATTTAGAAAAGAAAAGAACAATGTCAGATATACAGGAATCAAGGCGAGATAAGAAGGTGTGACAAAAGCCTAAACATTACCTCAAAATCAGGATCCTGTTGCTTTCCAGTGTGACTTAAATTATATTCCATATTCTGGCTTTGAGTTATTTCTGTTTTTATTTAGCACAATGTTGGTTGTGTTTTCTTGGAGTCCTAGCTATCCCATTTTTGTCAGATATATCCCTGTGCCTACTTGCATTATTTCTAAGGCCGTGTGTCCGTTTTCAATTTTGCCAAATCTCCTTTGTCTTTCTTCTCTCCCAGCTGCCATTTTATTTTCTCTTGATTATGACTCACTTGATCCTGGCTCCACTAATCACCTCTCCAGCTTTTATTAGCCTGTCATTTCCTGTTGATCATAGTCAGATTCTTTTGTGATAACTCTCCCCGTCCAGTCCGTTCCTTTTCGATCCCTGTTACAAAAGCCTGAGGTTTTCCATGTCTTTGCTGTTTTTGAATTTTCTTGTTTGGTATTTTTTTACTTCTCTTTAACTAAATCATCAACCACGCCATGATCCTTGTACTGTTCTGTCTGCGTTTTCGTCCAAATCCATCTCAACCACTCATCACGCGTATTTTGCTGGAGAACCTGTTTTTTGACATGAGTGACAGAAACTGTCTTTAAGATTCCTTAATAGTTGAAGTAACATTCAGCACATTGCAAGAACTTTTCAAAAACTTTTTGTGATACTGGAGAGAACAGCGCTCCAGAACGTTTTAAAGGACAATCGTCTCTTTAAAACCCACAATGTCTTACACCTACAGCTACACCTTTCCTTCATTTAATATGCAAGGATCTATGAATATCAAATCACTTGCTTCTATCTGCACAGCTTTTCAAATCTGCTCACCTTCAGACATCCTTGAATTGTTTAAAATGACCCTGTGCTATTCAATTGTGTAGCAGAATGTTGTAATGTTGCAGTAACTCCATACACTTCCTGTGGACACAGGTGGGCACTAACTAGTTACATTTACTCAAGTAACTTTTAAGGAAAAAGTTAGCAGCCTTACTACACCATACTTTTTACTTCTACTTGAGTTAACAGAGTCACTGGTGGTTTGTCGTGATATACTTAACATGAAAAGGGGCCCCTTAATTATATTCCACTCAAGGCCCCATGCCACCTTTTTCCAGCCCTGCATAATGAGCTAGAGCCACTGCGCTGCACATCTCTCTGCTGGATGAGGAGATGTAATTTATGTATCATGAGCAGGGACAAGGTTTCTGTTTCGTGACTGCTGAGTTTTTAATAAGGCCAGTTGTTTGTTTTTCTAGGCCGGGCTTTATGAGGCGGGACTTTCTGATCTCTGCTCTTCACTGTCAGCTGGCCTTGCAGCTCTCACTCATATGTTTACAGGTTCACTCCACTCCACAGCTGACTGGAGCAGAGGACATGTAGACGAGACATTTGGTACGGCGTTGTATATAAAAAGAGTATGCAGCGTGATTACAGGGCGAGATTAGTCACGCAGGTCAAACATCTGACAACTGAAACATCTCTCTGCCTGGATTTCTAACTATACAAACAGACAGTAGTTAAAAGAGTCGTGGCAAAAGCACAGGAGGTGGAATAGCAACTCTGCTGTGGAGAGTACAATGTCTTCTCCCATCACCTGTTTGGGGAAGCATCGTTTACATAAAAATCTCTACAAGCTGATGAAAGCCTCGCTCAGTTCTTGGGATTGCTCTGTTAGCTGCTGGATATGATGAAGGCTGTTTTACAAAGTGATGAAGTTTACAGAAAACCCTTAGCAGCCTCTTCATGAAGCTGCCATACAACTAAGAAGTGTCTTCAGTCAGAGATTTACTCAGTATGACAGGAGATCCTGCACACAGCACACAGTCAGTATGATTGTTTTTAATTTGCCTTATTCTTCACAGTACAAAACTAAGACATGCCTTAGCTTTTACAACCACTGAATCAAACTGTTTTCCCCACTCCAGTTTTGTAGATATAATTTATACCTACATATGGCGATATAGATAATTACACATCTAAATCACTTTCATTGTTCTACTTGAAACAAAGGATGTGATGTTTGATGTAAAAGGTTATTAATGTCAATAGCAACTTTTCTTTAATGTTTGAAAAATGTTTTCTCATCAAAACAGCTATCTTTTATCAAGATAATGTATTCGTATAGAAAATTGCTTGTAGTTTTTATTGAAGAAAATCCCATTAAAGTGCATGTGTCAAAGAATAATTCCTTAATCACATAAATCTAACATTTTACTTGCATCTGTGCTCGCATTGCATCCTTTGTAATTTCTCAGTTTCACAATCAGTATTTAATATATAAATCTGTATCGCACACAGTGAAGCTTAAGATTAGCGAGGATTGTTTTTCTTTCAGATTCTTTAATTAGTATTATCTGTCCCGGGGTTTCTTCCCAGGGACACATGCTCAGAAAATCAATGTGGAGAGGCACCAAGGAGGCATCGCAATCAGACGGCCAAACCAGCCTGGATAACCTTTTTGAATGCAGAAGAGCCACAGCTTTGCACTAAACTCCCCTGAATAATGAAACTCTTCACCATATGTCCTAAAATGAAGAGAAAGAGCATTTCAATCGTCATTATCTTGGTCGTGATCCATGCCATACGACCAAACATGAGGATCTCAAGGGAGGCAGACTAGAAAACTGAGAGTTTTGCTTTTTGACTCAGTTTTTCCTCTACAACAGTGGAGCGGAGCAGGAGTGGCAAAGCTGCAGAACAGGCCCCTGTCTGCCCCATCAACCTCCCCCTCATTCTCCCATCGTTGCACAGATGCTTAACTGAGAGTTAAAATAACAATTTTGCCTTAACCAAATCAGATGGTAATCCAAAACTATTTGCATAATCAGATGTAAATCATTTGAGGGGTGCAGAGTCTATTCCACTCTCATTTAAAATAAAAAAATAATAATAAAAATAATGCCTGCCTCACAACATTATATTTCACCTCTCCCGAAATGAGAATCTAATTGTTTTGTTCCTGGCGTCCGCTTGTCAGGAAGTGTTTCCACAACAACTCCAATATCTCTCTATACCAACTAAGTCATCCATTCACACTGTTGGTCATCCAACTCGTTTATTACCAAATTCCCTGGTGAGAGGTGATTCATCTTGTTCAATTGTTTTCTGTCCTATCCACACAAGCCTATCTGTCAGCGCTCTCTATCTGTTTGTCTTTGTCCTGACAACATCACCTCTGCATGAGAGATGAATGTGTAACACCATCCAGATAAAACGAGACCAAAATGTTAAAACGCATACCTTCCTATTAAAAAGAAAAAAAGTTCTCATCTATTTCACGCTCATGATTAATGCGCATAAACTGCTGCGACCTCGGAGAGTTGCGTTATGATGGATTAATCCTGCATTTTTCTTTCTTGCACAGACTAAGCCTTTAACCGTACTGCAATAAAAAAAAAAAAACTGTAATTTACAAAATGGTAACATCAACTCTGAGTTTGTCACCTCGTAACAGTTTTCAAACTGACCCATAAAAATTTTACAATTTTAATCTCCCCAGAGTTAAAAATTATTTCTGCGGCCAGCACATCGATCTGCTGCAGCAGTGATTTATAAAACGGCTCCTCAAGGCTTCCGTAAGAAGCATCCTCAATATTTTTCTAGATTTTGTTGCCAAACAGGTGTAACTCACTCCAAGCGGATGAGTGAGTTCAGTGCTTAACAAGAAGGGATGATAATGCATCGAACTTATCTGAGAGGATATTAGCTGTTGGTGAGAGAGAAATGTAGGTAAATTAAAAGTATACCTTGTTCTTGGTGAATGCATAGTAGGGATCTGAAGCATACACAACTTTCCCATGTGCGTTGACATGCATGTGTGTGACACATATGACCTGTAGTACAGCCATGATTAGATGCAGTTTATAAAACAGATCTAGTTTGACAATAAAATATTTGGATCGAGGAAACCTGCTTGGTCCTGTGACTCAACTGATAGGTCTTGACCCCTGATGACCTAAGTTTCAAATCTCCACTAGGATATGTTTCCTTATTTTAATTGTACGCAGTTCTTTAAATGTCCTGTGAGTGTAAATATATATTTGCCCATTTCTCCATAACAACTGGAACTATCGAGTTATTTTCACAATTTACCGTCTGTTAAAAGAGCGCCCCTGCTATGGCGGGGGTGAAGTTAGCATGATAACCTGATATTGGCTGAAAAGCGCAACGTCTCTCCTTTCAGAAACTGTTGAAACTTTTCAGATAACTCAAAGTCAATTGTCATCAGTCGGCTTCAGGTTCGGCCATCTTGATTTTGGCTCCATTTGGCAGCACATTCTTTTCAAGCACCATTGTTCTCTAAAATGCCACAAAATTGTGTGATTGTTGGGTTAAGGCACAGAAAGAAAAAAAAAATTAGAAACCCTATTTTCTGTTTTAAAGCTTTAATTTAACAGTGATTCTCAATTTGATGACTCGACATAAAATAAACGCTGATAATCAGCTAAATATTTTAGTGTTTCGCCACATTCAGGTGTCGAATACTTCCCTGGGAAACAGATATAGAAGAGAAGCAAATGGAAAATGGCTGGACTTGCCAATACCTGCCTTTCATTGGTTAGCACTGAGTCATTATCTTTGGTTGAGACTTAATTTCCATCCGGACAATGAGAGGTTCAGCATGATTTGACAAACAACAACAATATCCCTTTCATCACTAGAGAACGAGTGTCTGTAGTGACTGCCTCAGCTGCTTCTCAATAATCAGCCTCTGGCTGCTTCTCGCCGGCCTGCATAAAAGAACGCCATTTACATTTTATCGCAAAAATACGTATCAGGGGAATAAAAAATACACAGGTGGGCGACTCTGGAGACACACTTGGTTGTATGTGGGTGAATATTTTTTAAAACTGACTGGATGTTTGGCTGCTGAACATGGCTGGGGAAGGATCATGTAGATTCCTAACAAACTGATGTGTCTCAACCTTTGTGGTCAGTTCATCAGGCAAACAGGGGACTAAACTATTCAGTCAGACGCAACTGAAACTTAATTAATAAAAAGGTCAGCATACAAATGAAGCAGCAAAATATTATCGTGGCCTTTGCTTGCTTCAATTTGGGAAAGGTTGCTGTTGAAGTGTCTGGTCTTTAGCGATGTGTTCTGACCTCCGTGGCAAAGGAGGATAATATGCAGCAATACCCCTTCAATTGAAAAATAATGTCTGTCTGCTTCCAAAGACGTGTTGTGTGCATTTTTTTTTTGTGAGATATGCACTAATGGTTAGAGTTCCCCTATGATAATTCAAATTTGAAGACTTTTCTTCACATTCACTGTTTCTGTTGTGTCCCAGCTAGGTTGTAAACTGGACCTGAAAACGCAAACAGAACTGACAAGAACAAAACCCGAAAAATCGAGATGGCAATGTAGACGGTTTATTGAAAACCGAATTTAAAATCAAACAAGTTGTTCATAAGCTGATCAGAAGATGAAGATCATAGGTCCCAAAAACAAAATACGGGACATTAAAAAAATACTCTGATACTAAATTAAATTAATATCCATTACGAGTTAGTAACCAGCAGTGTCATCTTCATCCGCTCCAATTGTTGCACATTTTGGCAGAGCTGCACCCAGACCAATAATGCTGCTGTCTGTTAGCATATAACGCTAACACTGGCTGACTTTTACACTGAGCTTCTGAAGTCACCAGTGTCAACCTAGCTTAATGCTAATTAAATCTTTTTATCTTCGTCATAGCTGAAGATTTTAAAAAAAGAGTCAGTTTTCTCCTCTGAAAAGAAGTCTGTTCTGATTATACAGCTGCGTACTTTGCTGTCTGAACACAGGTAGCCAGCTCACCATCTGCCGTGCTTTTTATTTCTTTACATTCTAAAGAAGAGGAGCGCACAGATCCCCCTGTAGCTCAACGGAGCGGATATGTAAGGTCGGGAAAAAAAGCAAGTAATCTTGTTTTTGCAAAGGTAAAGATGTTTACATTCAGAGATGAAATCCTTAAATCGTTTCAAAATAATCCAGCTAATAACTACACCGCAAAATATGTATCTAAAAACATGCAGAGTGCATTGTGTTGGGCTCTACGTGTGATTCAGGGAGAACTAGCAAAGTGAATCACAAAACATCTGACACATCAGTGGAAAGGAGAACTACAACAAAAATACATTTACAACACCCAGATGATAATGTGCCATTTATTTTTTACATGTTTGTCTTTCAATGCAGAACTTGGAGGGAGAAATGGTCATAGACTAACTAGCAACCAATTAAATGGCAAATCTCGCCGTTGTCTAATTTGACCTACTCATGTCAATAATCATTTTTGTTCAAGAGCAAAAAATTTTTTTTTCAAATCTCTCATAAAAATCAGGTTCTGAATTTTTTCTTTACTTATTCCCAAAAGGAAAACATACTTTGACCTCGTTGCTGGTTGCGCTTTAAGTTCAACCCTCTCTTCTGAAAAGCAGTGGGAGCTCCTATTAATAGGATACACTTTTCTAGCATTAAATTAGATTTTCTTTCTCAGCTAACTTCCTTCCTAATATGAAAGTGTGCTCATAAGAGACTTATCTTTGTTAAAATAATGTGTAATTAATGACTAATTCCTTACATGAATCTAATGAACAATAAGACATATTTTCCTGATGCAAAATCAAGTAGCATGCTTGAGCATCACATCAAATCTTAATGTTACTCCCAAAATGTTTATTTGTGTGTGGGTGAAGGTAAAAACCTCCATTTATGTTTAAAAATGAAAAACACAGTAAAAAGGACTACATGTGGCCAAAAAGGATCATTCAATTGTGTAAACCACTTTGCTGCTTGCTGTTCCATCAAGGAAATAAAATGAAAACGACCAGCGTTGTCTGAAGATTTGTATCTATTTTAAGGATGGAAAACTTAGAAAGAGGTTGTAAAAGTGTGATTACAGTTTACCTGCCGCATTCGCAGAGCCTAATATTTTTTTCATTCCACGAGAATAAGACCCTGCACCACTGCAGGATTTTCATCTAAGGGAAGAAATTGCAGGGATCATATAGAATGTGATGTGATAAAAAGAATAGGCCGAATAGAGATCGTTACAATGGAGGTTATTATGTTTCAATTCCAGCTCTGCTGTCTGTTATCTTCACTGGAATCAGAAAGAGCCGAATACGATTCAGCAGCCGAGGAAGTTTGAATTTATTTTAAACAAGAAACCTCCTGTTTGGCTGAATTTCTTTTAACAGCAAGGGTGAAGATATCTGCTGTATTTCTGCTGTTTGAGATTAAATATATATTCCTGCAGTGGCTGAGAGATTGCAGATAAAAAATTTAACTTGTGCATTGTTATTCAGAACTGTCCAAAACGTCGAGCCTCCCAGATAATGTTGAAACAGCTGCTGTGTTCTTTGTGTGCATATATAATACCTAATATATAGTCTAAACATTAAATTATAAATTATATTTCCATAATTTTCCACCTGTAATATACTGACAATGAAATATAATCTGACTTGCACATATAGAGAACTGAAACTAGCTACCAAATGCACAGCACAATGCCGTGTAGTTTTAAAATGCATATAAAATTAGATTGAGCATTCACACGTTCCCATGTTTCACAGTATCACACCTCCAACACACTTCATTTGTGTCTTTTCTTTTCTTTCTCTTGCAGATAAAGACAATCTGATGCATTAATCCAAACAGTCAGCAATTTGATCAACAAAGAGCAAATGCAGTGGTAATGCTAAGAGAAACCTCAAGTTGAAATGTGACAGAGCAAGCAAGTAAAGAACTTGACTATTTTAACTAAGATAGGTCCAAGACTGTAACCTTGCAAACCAAATCAGTGCAGTAGAGTCTAATAATCAGCTCATCCTGTTTGAACAGTAAATGAATGTGAGTAATGTCTTGAATATGTCAATTGTTTGTTGTGAAGCAGGTCCACTAAACCATTTTTAGTGATTTTGAAGTGAGAATAACGAAAAAGAAACAAGAGTAAAAATGAAAAATTGCAGTCAAGACGGCAAATTGATCTTACTTTAAATAAAACCGCAGGTGACAGAAAAGAACATGACAGATATTTAGGCAAAACATCACAAGTCATTTGTGCCTCGTAGTAATTTGGCTTCTGCAGAGAGTTGCAACATTTTCCACTGTTTTAAAACCATCAGGAGCTCCGAAAGGAGGAGGAAGGTGCTGAAGTCAGCTGCTGTGCGGCCTGAAGACGGAGTGAAAACCCCAGTGGGCCCTGTGGCTAACGTCTTTTGACACCTGAACACTTGGAAGTGCACAGGTCCTCACAGCATCAGTGTGTCTATTCGTAGGTAATGAGGAACCGGCCCCGAGTGGCGGTCCAGCTCGCAGCAGTCGCTCGAGATAATAGGTGTCTCCACAGTTAGCAGAAACAAACTGTTTCACAAACCAAGTATAGAATAACTTCTGTAGCAGTTTATTTAGGGAGAACGTGACTCAAAATGGTTCAGGTGCAACTATAAGAGCACAGTATCCCACAATAAATGCTACTTTTCTGTTTATTCTCAAAAAGATCAATTGTTGATGGTACAATTTTATTCCCCCCCCACCCCTAACAATAGTTAAGATTAATGAAACATGTTTGTCTGTCTCTCCATGTGCTGTGGTTTCTTCCTGTGAGTTTTCCAACAAGAGGTAAATATAAATCGTCCAGTTAGCAATGCTTCCAGGTCCACTTGACAGCTTACTCAATTTCATCATTCCTACTCTACAGAAATCTCTCTTGAGCCAACCATGTGAAGACCAGATTTTTGTGACAGTGTCAAATGTTTGCAACAGCAACACAAACTTCTATTTTATAAGTTGTGCCACATAAACTGTCAGGAGAGTAAACCAGGAGCCACAAAAGTAGGAAGAAAAACCACTAAGCTGCTTTTACAAAATTTCTGTGTGACCAATATGTAATATCAACACATTGACCAGACAAGAAATTATGGCAAATAACCAGTGAAGTGAATAAAACAGATTATTTCTTCATCATAGCAACTGTTACTAGGTCTGTGATATTAGGCACCAGGTGAATGCCTTGAAATCAAACCCAATGTACTTGAAGCAATAAGATATTTGTGAACTAATGACTTTGTACTTTGGGTTCCAGCAGCTCTTGAGTTGAAAATGGCCAAATTATGATTTTGACAACAGGCAAATTATGATGGCTGGATTACTGGGTCAAAGTATCCCCAAAGTTACACCTTTTTTGGGAACTTTCTGGTCTGCAGTGGGGGGGAGAGAGGGTAGGGGCGTTCTTCAAAACTAACCCAAGGAAGGATAAGAGCAAGAGAGTCATTCAAGGTTAACTTATGAATATGGTCTGATAGGTCACCCTCAGACCAAATAGGTCACCATACACTGAGAGCTACTGCAGGTCAGTGCACTGATGAAATGACCGCATTCCCATTCATGGAAACGGTATTCCCTGATAGCTGTGGTATCTTTCAGCATGGTGATGCTCCTGCCACAAAGCGAGAATGGCCCAGGAATGCTTTGGTAAGCACAACCATTTTGAGGTGCTAACTTGTCCTCTGAAATCCCCCAGATCTCAGTCAAATTCAGCTCGTCAGGGACGTGTTGCAGAAACGAGTCCTATCCACGTAATCCCAACTTGTAAAACGTCAAGGATCTGCTCTTAACACGTTGGTGCCAGATACATCAGAACCCCTTTAGAGGTCTAGTGGAGTCCAATCCTCTATGGGTCACGATTCTGTTTTTTTTTTTTTTTGTTCCAACAAAAGGCAGATCAAAGTTTTATTGGTTAAGTGGTCATATTGTGATGCCTCATCATTGTATGACTGCATGCTTGTTGATAAAGTCCCAAAAGCTTGCAGAAGTTGAAAAGTATGTCAAATTTCAGTAACACTTTATTTGAAGGGGAGTGAATAAGACTGTCATGACACTTTCATAAACATGACATAACATGTCATGAACATGAATAAGCCTTTATGAATATTTATGACTGTTGTCATAAAGCGTCATTCAGTAAATTATGACACTTTTAATACAAAGTTGACATTATTCAAAATGTCTTTGTTATGACAGCTTGACATTAACCAATAAATCATTACTGTTTAAACTTTACCTTTAATAACATAAAGTTACCTAATTTTTTAAAGTGCAATCAGTAATACTTTTATAACAAATTTATATCAGTAATGATTTTCAGGTCTACGCTACAGGAGAGACGTCGGTCCTGTCCTGAACGCAGCATAATGTTTGATCATGTTTGGACAAAAAAACACTGCCAGATAGTCCAGAAATGGACAAGCATTTATGTCTTATTTTGTGTGCAAACAGTAAAAAAATAAAATAAAATGAAATAAAGAAAAAAGATCTTCTGTGCCTCATTGATGTTCCTCATATATGAACATGTTGCATATAAGCAATATCAAATGAATATATTTATATATTTTAATACGGCATTTATTTTTTATATAGATTTTTTAAAATATTAATGATTGGGGTGGGGTTTATTTATAAAGACATAAGTGCTGTCCAATGGGCACACATCAACCAACCAATCACATGTCAATGAAGAACTGTGATGTCATTGTTTTTCATCCAATGACTGAGAATCCACGTGGGTCTGCTCAAGCGCCTTTGCATATGCTAGGCTATTCGTATGCTAAGTAGAGTCGTTAACACCTCCACTCCCCCCTCCTGGGATTCTGCAATTGACAGATTTCGACTCCCGTGAGTCGTGAGACAATGAATATGCAGATTGTCGATTGCTGTCGGTATCTGTCGCTCACAAGCTGCGTTCGCGTCAGAATCCAGGGTCAAAAATCCCACTTTTCATCTTACAGCTCCAATTTGAAACAGTTCTCAGTCAACTAACATGTTGTCTGAAATAAAGCTTAAAAATGAAAGGACTGCCAATGAGCTCACATACAGACATACAGCATTTCCTCATTGCTCACCTGAAGAAAAAATCCTGCTGTTCGTTCTGAATAAAATATGCAAAGTCTGTTCCTAAAAGCACTTTGTAAATCTCTCTCTCATCCCCAAACATAAGGCTACTGAAAGACTTCTAGATCAGCTGTGCTTACTTCACATTTGTCACGTTAACAAAAAGCATTGTTCAGTTTAAAGTTCTCAAAAAATTTGAGCTCCAGCCATGAATGTATTTATGCACAACACTGTGTCAGCAATGACCCATCCTTAGTTTGCCTAACCTCACCCGCAGTGTCAGCTGGGACAAAGTGTGGTGGACCGTAATTTGTTTTCCAAATTCAACGCACGTTCATAATCAGTCTGGCACGCAAAACAAGCCTCGCCTTTTTTTATTCCACCGCCATCAATTCACACCTCTTAAAGCCTCCTTTGGTGCAGAGGCTCCAACAAAACACAAAGCACTTTTTACCTCAATCTACAGAATAAACTGAATATTAGGAAGGCATGTTTCCATTCCATGTTTTCAGAATTACATGTGGAGTGTTTAAGCGTCATACAGAAACCGCTTTAGAAAAACAACGTCTAGAAAGAAATTTGAAGGACAGACAAGGAGATGCTGGTCCCAAACTACTGAACACTTCCTTACACATTTACAAATGTGTCAGTCTCTTATGACTCACATAAAAATTGCGTCAAAAAGTATGTTTTTCGCTTTTACACAAGAGGGATACAATGGCCTTTCCAGCTCCATCACAGAGATGCTTTCAAGAAATGCCATATAGGCATCACAGAGAGAAGACAGTCATTATCATGTTCAGATACATTTAACCTTAAATCCTGGGTCTCTTTTTGAGAGTTCTGCTAGAAAATGACAGGTCAAGAATGAATTGAAAATAACTGAACTACAAGGTTTCTCTGAATTGTTATAGCATCACAATGCAGCTAACACTCCACACAATATAAACAAAATCAATACTGATGCTATGGAGTGAAAGTAAATGAATGTGGCACACAACAGAAAGTAAGAAATAAAAAATGGCACTCCATCTATATGTCGCCATAGAAAGTTATTCCATCTAATTAGAATTGTTTTGGGAGATGGGAAAAATCCCCAAAACATATTTACCCACTCAAAGCAAAAGGAGGTGTTCAAGACATGGACTCCAGTAATCTGTCCTGTCTCAGTGCTTCATGGATGAACTAACTGCTCCAGCTGACAACAAGCTCCGCGACGCTTCCCCTGCAGCCTGCAGTTTTCATCTCACATGTCTGTGTCAGATGTTGGGGGACCAGCACACCATGGTGAGGAGAAGAGCACCTGGAAAAATACATTACTGCAGAAAAGCACACACTGCTGGAATGCTACCATACAGCAAGAACAATAAAAGAGGCCATATGTAGATATGCTCCCCCTATCAGAATGCAAGCTGTCAGCTTGTTCAGCCTGCAGAATGCAAAACAGGGCAGCGGGATGTTGTTCTTGTCTCCCATCTTGTTAGTTTGTTGGATGTGGTCTTATTAGCTTCCATGTACAGATCGTTTACACTGGTTGTGGGACAGCTTGGGGGAGGTGGTGTCTTAACCCAATGTTTTTATTGTTTTTGACAACAGGGGCAAACTCCACAGTCGTGACAGCAAGAGAATGAGCTGCTTAATGAGATAACTGTGTCAGACTGCTACAGGAGGAACAAAGAAGGTCAATAAATCTAAAGAAAATCATGTTTTTTGTTTTGTTTTGTTTTAAATAGCATCTTAGGTTTAGGCATGAAACATAAATGTCAGATTGATTTTGTTAGCAAAACTCTCTCTAAACAAAATATTTAGGTTATAAGGCATTTAGAAACCTGGCACAAAGAAAAGACACAAGAATACGTCTGCTGAACAATTTGTTTCTACACAAAAAAACTTCAAAGTCTCCACATCTTCTCAGCATTTTCTCCATCGCCTCCGTGGCGATAGTCTCAGGAGGTTAAACAATGATTCCCAAATGCAGCCGAAAGCCATTTAAGGACCCAATTAAATTTGGCCAGATAAATCTGCACCAAGCCAACCTGTCAACGCCTGTGTTTGGCAAAGAAATACACGCCTCAGCAGACTGCAGTTCCACTTGTCAATCATCTGAACAGCCTAAAATTCAGGTTAGCACATGAAATTTGGCACATATGTGTTAATACTTTTGAAAAGGACCCAAGGAGATCTTCTTTTTTTGAGTGGCGCTTAACAACTGGGGCTGCACAATTTTAGAAAAATATTGAATTGTGATATTATTGCTGGAAGTTGTGAATCCGATAGCAATTAAAATTTACCCTGTTTACGTAGTGACACCATCAATGGACTCTAGGATTTCAGCCACCAAGAAAATAAACCAGGTTTGGACATTCAGAGAAGTTAAACTCCATTCAAGTCAAGATATGTTAAAAATATGCAAAAATAAATGACTGACCATTGATATATAGCAACCTACCAAATATTGTAACTACCAAATAACTCTTTGAAACAAAAATATGCCTTCAAATTGGCTAATTATACTCAGTCTTGACTTCCTGTTCCATTATGTGTTTGCTCTCTCTCATTCTACAAAACCTTTCCATACAGTTTTTAATGCTTCTTTGAAAGGAAAAGGCTTTTTGTCTTCCCATCACAGATCCAGTAACTTTTCATAATGTTGCATGTGTTCTCTTTTTCGTTTCCCATTCACATTTCTCGTTTTTTCATAATCTACACAAACTGCTTTCATACATACTGTTGGAGAATAGCGAGACGACGTATAATGAAATCAAATCCAGAACTTGAATTTGTAATAGATATACCACGTATCAAGTACAGATGTGCACAGTTTGATTGTTTTGTAGTATAATTTTAGAACACCCAAGTGCAGAAGAAAGTAAAATGAAGTTCTCATCAAGCTGGATGTTGTTCCCTTTGGCAGCAGACCTATTAAAGCCTGCAAAAAGCCAGGAAGAAACTCCCAAAGGAATCTGATTTTTTTTTTATAGGGCATTTCTGCAAACACAAACTTTCACAGCGTCAGCACAACATCCGCTACACGCTCACATCGGGGGTGGTACGGCGGTGCATGACGAGACATAGAGGACCACAACAACCAAGTGCCGCGCATCTCTTTAGTTTTATTGCTTGAAAAGCAGCGTTTCAGAAGCGCTATTAAAATAACCAACAGCAGGTTTGCGGCATTTAATTTTGAACGGTTTGTTTTAAGGTTTCACTTTAAAGGAAGCTGTATTCACTGGGCGTGATTTCTTCTGTGGCACTAGAGATTAAAACTTAATGCTGTTGCCCTTTGTAGAACAAAATAGTGAGAACCTTTTATAGTGACCCTATCTACAGTTCTGTGAAAAAGGATTCGATATAAGTGGCACTCGCAGTCAAGGTAAATTAATATTTATTCATCTTGATTAAGCTATGCAAACCAACCAGGCTCTTCTATGTGAAAAAGTGATTTCCCTCCCAAACCTATTACCTGGCCACATGTTTTTTATTTCACGGATGAGTAATTTTGGCCCACTTTTACTTCAACCTTCTTATAATTTAGCCACATTAAAGGGTTTTCAGCTATAAACCACCTCTCATTTTGATGCTGTAAATACTTTGTCAGAGCAGCACATGAACGTGATAATGGGGAGTTTATGTTTAAATCAAATCAAATCAAAAAAAAAAAAACACTTTTAGAAATGGCTTAATTCCATCTCTAAATAGAGGATAGCGCAGCATAAAATTCACTGAATGTGATACAGAATATCAGCAACTGGACTCTGCTCTGTAACATTTCTGTAAACCCCAGGAAGAAAATGCATACTTAGTGGAAATATCAATTTCCAACAAAAGAAAAAGCAGCGAGCTTCAAGTAGCAAAGAGAAAATGTAAAGATGGGTTCAGTAGAAAACCCCACATGTGGCATAACGCAGCCACAAATCTGTGAGCATATCGAAGTAGGTCATAGATAACAGATGGGTTCATTATAGAAAAGCAGAATTTAAAAAAAAAAAAAAAACTCTTTGAAAATCAGTGAAAGAGAGTTGGAGACAGAGAGCGATGTATAGATAGGTAAGAACTTTAAAAAAAAAAAGTTGTGACCATACCCTTTGTTGTACTTAAGAAACAAATCCACACTTTTTTCTCACAGAAAGAAACTAACTTCATGTTTCAGAGCATTAGTGAAATATCTGGGCCACAGTTCCCAAGCTGGAGCCAATTCAGAGGTGAGGGTGGCTCCTCATTTATCCACTCAAACGCTCGGAGCACAACTGGGGCTTTCCCTCTTGTGAATACGTCTCCTCTTCTCTCCCAGTGAGAAGTTTTACTCATTTCAAGGGGCTATAAATTATCTGTGCGCTACACAGCAATCTTTCTCAATGATCACCACAGTAGTGCACTTTAGCAACACTCTGGCGACCACAAAGTTTTTCCAGAGTACAGCGGCGGCGTTGTGCTGCCTGCAGCTGAAGGTTTTGCAAGACATTTTACCTTTCTGAGCTTCCTCTCTTTCCCTTATTTGACTAAAGGACATGATCTAATGAGCTTCACCTCCAAATCCATATGTAATGAACAGGAAGACTCTTCCCTCTCATTCTACAGGCACTTTGCTGGACAAACGTTCCCAGGAGACATGAATATTTCAGTGAAGGCTTCACCTTGACACAAAAAGTCAACCTCTCACCAAGACCCTCATGCTCTCATATTCTTGTATCTGCAGCGTCATGCATATACAACGCAGTACAGGTCCTGTTTAGTATGCAAATATAGGATCAACATCTTTCACTGCGGCATGCTAGTTAGCTGATTATTCAGGATCACAGATGGGAAAGCCCTACTGATTAACCAACAGCACAGAATAACTGTAGAAAAAAAATGAAATCGGCCCACTCGTTCAGATCTGCACAAAACTTATGCAGTTTATTACGTCAGAGCAGTTTGAAGGAAAGAGGTGGTTTTACCTGGTCCCGAGCAAAAGCCTGCGATGACGGCCAGTATGCAGATGTAACTGAGGTACGGCATCCATGAAACACTGTCCTGGAACAACACAATGTACATGCTTAATGTCGAATAAGATCCTCTGATGCAATGCAGAAAACATCATGCTTTGGGGAAACTTCCCCCTAGTAAGAACAGGGAAACTCAAGAGTCAATGTGAAGGTGATTGGACATAAACCCAAGCTGATCCTGGAAGAAAACCAGTTTTGAGGCAGCAAATGGTTTCAACTGAAGCAGTGATTAATGGTCCAGCAGATCAATGACCCCAAAACAAGCATCTGTTTGAAACACATTGGTGTGGTATAATGGCCTAGTCAAAGTCTAGATTCTCATCTAATTGGAAATGTGTGGCAAGACTTTAAATTGATGTTCACAGATACTCTATCGATCTTGACCTATATCAAAGAAAAATGTGCAAAGCTGGTACAAACAAACCCCAAAATGCTTAATTGCCAAAGAAAGGAAGTTCTGGAAAATATTGACTCAGATGGGCTGACCAGAACCTCACTTTTAATAACTCAGATAATTTGAATAATTACATTTGGATATACAGATTTATATGTCAATGGTTCTGTAAGCTTGGTTTTGTCATCGTCCTTTGTGGTGATCATCAGTATTCTCTAACAAAGCCTCAAATTATATTATGTAAATTTTACTTTGCTTCACAGCTATCATCTTCTTTTTGTGGGTATCACATAAAATTCCAATAAAAAAATTATTGAAGTCAATGGTTTTAATGTGACAAATTGTGAAATTTCTTAAGGAAAAAACACACACACACACACACACACACACACACACACACACACACACGCACACACGCGCACACACACACCCACACACACATATATATATATATATATATATATATATATATATATGTGTGTGTGTGTGTGTGTGTGTGTGTGGGTGTGTTTTTAAGGATCTGTACAAACTCCAGGTTTTTCACAGAGGGAAACCTTGTTTCCATTAGCATCTTGATGGTAACAATAAGAATTGCGTGTTTGCTGTAATTATACTTCAGATACAATTTAGCTTGCAGAGTAGGAAAATCGGCTCACCTGAAAGTTGAGGAAAATTGTCAGCAGGCTGAAGAATACAGCCATGGAGGAGAAACCAAATATAAGGAGGGGTCTTCTCCCAATCTGCTCAATCACCAGACCCTAAAGATGAGACACAAACAGAAAATAAGGTAATATTTATTAATAACTCATGTAAAATCTAAGGCTAATCTCAGTTTCAAATGCTTTAAAGATAGTTATTATGCCATTTTTCCATTTTTAAAAAGGCAAAATTAAGACTGAAAATCAGTTAAACATATAAAATGCAGTTTGCTTTATATAAAAAAAGAAGTTGAACTTTAACAGTTGTTTTGTTAATTCAATGCAAATCAAACAAGTGTCTGCAGTCTATGCACCTGACTCGGTAGGAATCAATCTAAAAAGCAGCTTTGATATTTCTAACACACAAAGAGGTATCATTATTTAGTTTCATTGAGGTTTAGTTTTATTCTTCATGGCTGCAGGAAAAGTCTAAACCATGTGTCGAGAATAGCACCAGGTTTTCAGATGAATCTACAATAAAAGACACCTGGTAACAGGTCATGAACTTGACCAGGGGTAAACTAGAATGGACAGATTTAACTTTCATTCAGACATTATCCAACATATGTTTGTGTTGCAACATGAAGAACAAGGCGAGTCGTAATGAACCAATTACCCGATTCAGTTATGCACAAGCCATTACGGCATGTCATCTGCTGCAGCTATGGACTTTGCACAGTGTAAATTTGTTAGAGTGGATTTATATATCATATGTATTAGGGATGTGCCGATCAAGTTTTTTCCTCCCGATACCGATACCGATCACCCATGAGGGCCGATACACCGATACCGATCACCGATACCGATCACATAATTATTATTATCATAAACACTACTGGTTACATTATGTGGAAAAAGGAACCATGAATTCACCTTAATTTAGACAAAAACTTTTTAATAACTTTTTCCAAGAAGAAAACTAAACAAAACAGGCATTGTGCAAATTGTACTGCTATTGATAATACTATCTTTAACAGACTGATAACATATGAAGGCTCTGAAGAGGCTAAATAATACAAAGAGCCAAAATAAAACCTCTCAACATTGCCAAGAAGTTCAAGTATAAAACTTAACATTCAAAGGCAAAAACAGGTTCCATTACAATAAACAATCCAGAGTTACTGAATGAAAACTTCCTGTTAGCATGGCGGCTAGCTGACTGCTAGCTCTGATTGGCTGTTTCTGACTGAGCGGAGTAATTATGCAGAACGGGGAGGAGATCGATTATTTTTTCAGAGATTATCTGTCTCATGTTAGGACAGCGAAAGTTTTAATACATATGTAAAATTTATTTTTTAAGTTAGATGCTGCAGCTTTAAGCAGGTTCGGTGTGAGAGTCACTACCAGGTGGAGCAGAAGCGGCGCTCAGTCTGTCAAATATTACTACCTGTAGCGTAGCAGCGGTTCAACAGGAGAGCAGAACCAGCGTCTTACATCGCAGCACGAAGACAAATAATTTTGCTGGTTATTTGTTTAGCTTTCTGACCGTCATGCTAATCCAGGTGTTTGTAGCTGTGCGCTGCTTTACCTGCTATCTGATTGCTCCGTATGTCTTTTTTACTGCAGTGAGCCTCGATGTAGCCAATCTCCGTCAAGTATGGCTTTGTTTTTATTCCATACTAGATTCGTCGTGTTGATGCATTTTGACCTGCTTCAATTTTCCGCAGCAACACGCAAACTTCCCCATTCATTCAGTGCGTTATAGTTCCACATCGCTTAGGATTTGTTGCTGCGCGTTTGCGCAGAGTGAAAGAAAGAGGAGACCAGCTGCACAGGCAGGTTGGAAATGAGAAGCAGGTGATCGGTATCGGTAAAAGAGACAATGATCGCCGATCACCGATCATGCACTTTTTCACGAAAATCGGCCCGATTGTGATCGGTGACCGATCGATCGGCACACCTCTAATATGTATGACTGCTGTGGTGGTATGTAAAGACTGAGGCAAAGACAGCAGATGATGAGAGGGCAACAAGTGAGGAAATCAATCAAGTGAAACACAACAAAACGAACTAGAAATTGATTCGGACCAGAAGATTAAGCTCTGAAGATGACAATTATCTCTGTCGCCACTTGTTTTGGCCTTTATTTCCATGTTTTTCTCCATCGTGGCTTGTAGATCATCACAGACTCTATCTCACATCAGAAAATTGGCCACTGGTGGTGGAAAAACAGTCTGAAACTCAAACCTTGGTTCTGCCTTTTACATTAACAGTACTAATAGGATGTACACCAAGCCAAAACGTTAGTTGATGTTTTTTGTTGTTTTTTGCATGCTTTTTTTAAACTTTGTGTTATTTCAAAATCTGTATATTGCAACTGCAATAATAGTACAGTTATCACAACTAAAACGTATCTCTGTCCTTTAAGTTGTTTCTCAAGGGTAAGAAGGCTTCTGAGTGACAGTGGAGCTAATTTCTGGTATCATTATAAACGACACATTTACTGCCTTCATGTGTGATTTTTTTTTTTTCTTCCTGCCCAATTTTCTGTGGATTTACTCGAACACCACACTGTCTCTGTCTCATCAATAATTCTGAGGCCACTTCAGTCATCACCTGGCCTCCTCTCAGGATTTCAGATCAAGCAGTGGGCATGAGGTCGGGGGCTTTGGCAGAGCAGAGGCTACGGCTTCTGGCCTTGTTTCATTTCTGCCTGCGAGACTTTAAGAATTTATAGCAGCACTTCAATAGTTCTGAACCTGAGGGATTTCATGAGATTGAAGAGGGGGGAAAAAAAAGAAGTCATTGCTCTTTGTATAGAATGTATCCTTCTTCCACTGGGATGGATCAGTTTGAGTGGAGGGTTTTTTTTTTCATTTTTTTGGGGGAGGGGGAGGGCATTGCTGATTCATTTTCTCCATGTTTTCCTAACACTTTTCCTGCTGGCATGCCCCAGACTGCGCCTCTGTTCAATTTGGGTTTCCTCTACATGCGGTGGGATTTACTCAATTTCCTGAATGTGTATATTTGTGCATCTGTGCTCATCCCGGTGGGCATTGTCCCCGCAGACACGAGACGTTTCTCTCCCAGACACTACCCACACCGCGGCACCACGCGTTCTCGCACAAACATCAACCGCCAGCTAACACACAGCTCATTAGGGGTCCCGGAAGATTTGTGAGAATGGATATTTATGAGGCTGAACACGTGTAGGTCTGTGAGAGAGAGAGAGAGAGACAGAGAGAGAGAGAGAGAGACAGAGAGAGAGAGAGAGTTTGATTAGGGAGGGGATAGAAGTTTGTCTATTGTGGACCTGAATAATTTATCACGAGCTTCATACGACACGGTGGGGACAAAAAAAAAAAACCCCACAGTCATCATGTGAATTTCTGCTTCATTTAGTGTTCAATCCTCCATGTACATGAAGCCGGTTGAACATTTGAGACTTGTGTTTGCATGTATTACCATTGATTATTGTGTTTCCTAAAAGCTCTGTAACAGAAGTGGCTTCCTCCGCTACTAAAACCCAGCTGGAGAGATGATGACAAACACAATGTTCTTTTAGTTCTGCTCTGTTTTACCAACAAAAACAAGACAATTACAGACACACTCCTCACCGGGGCTCCGGGTTTTAGGTACGTCGAATCAGCTCCTCCCCAGCTGATTCAACGGCAACATTATTTTGTGAGCAGAAGTAGGTCGGTATGAGTTTCTCATCATATGATAACTTTGCGTAGAAAAAGAACTATGGCATAACACAAAAAATGTATAAGCAAAATGTCAAACAGGATTTCATTGCCTCTGCTTTAATTGCGACAGAAACAATAGTTGCATAGTTCCTGCTAAACTAATATAAATATTGCAATCCTAAAAATGTTGTTTATGACATTTACTCAGTGGTATTTTGTCATTGGTATTCAGTCATTCTGTATTTTAAGTCGAGTTAATTGCAGGTGTGCAATTAATCAAAAACGATTGGTGCAAACGGCAAACAGCTTTTATACCCTTTCAGCTTTCAAGTGTTGTTAGCAATAGTAGGAAGATCATTACTTTTGTGTTTCAACACCCTTGTGAAACTGTGGTATTCTACTTAATGTTATCTTACAAAGTGAATCATATATCCACCCATTTGCTTTGATCAAGATATTCAGAGATACTCCCTCCATCAAGCAGCACACTATGTCAAAGTCAAAAATTTGCTACATTGAAGTACTGAACTAAAACAGAGTTTGCACTTGCAAGTTTTGCGGAGTAGTCTTTTAAATGAGGGCTAATATGGAAAATATATTTTTTTAGCTTTATCTATCTATGACGTTACTCCATCATCAAAGACATAGCTAGAGTGTTTCTTTAATTCTATCATGCATAGTCCTTTAATCTCTGATGGCTGTGCTTAAACACTTGCTCATAAAAAACCTCACAAAGCATGCTTACCCCATTCAGCTCCTCTAAACTAGCGGCAGCAGGAATTAGCAAACACGTGGTGGAAATGCCATCTGCTGAGGTTATTATACAAACACTAAGAGCACTCATAAAGGACATAATGAAATGTACCGATGTGATGAGGAACTGAAGGCGAAGTGTTGAAAAAGTGAGAGCTTCTTTTAAAGAGACAGAGGCTAATTTAGAGGCATCATATAATGAAGTTAAGTTTCTTTAAAGTTATGTTGGATATATGCAATATTTTTATAATAATTGAAGGTAACATAGTTACTCGATTGAGCCATAAAATGACACTTTGTTCCTGGAAAACCAGGAAAATCAACTATATACGGATAAGCAGGTAAGATCTCAGAGAAAACTAGGAACCAATCAGTGATAAAAGACTTATTGGTGCATCCCTGCCTACAAATCAGTGCTCTATCCTACTTCTTGACAGACAACAGTCTGGTGAGTTCAGGCCTCTCGGTTGGAGGGATTAAAATGTGCGGTCACAATTCATCACATCAGGAAGCAGATGAGTCATTTTAAGAAAACTGGCTGCAGCTTGAGGGAGCTCCAGCCTTCCATTTACTCCAGAACCTTCCCCTTTAGGATTTCAGTCAAAAATCTAGCTTACCAGTGCAGTTGTGGCCATTTTTACACTCAAGTTGCATCACAGGCCAAATGTATAACTAAGTAGCTTTTTTACTTTATTGCTAAATTAATCAGCTTGTCGTCGTGTTATGTCCCACTAGGCCCTGCGGCATCAGCAGAACAAACAACAGATTATTCAAAACTTCCTTTCCTGCAACATGAATATTATTATCCTACTCTTCTTCTCTCACTCTCTTTTTAATCAACTCAAATTTTAGTAAAATCCTCAGTAAAATTCTTTCACTTATAAGCATTTGTTTCTGAATCACCGATTGTCCGTCACATAACGTGCGTCACGACCACAACGAGGTCAGTTTTCGCATTCCATGATCTCCTGTTAGTCTTTAAACTCTGACTTGCCAGCGGGCTCCAGATTGTGACGACATGGCCGGATGTGTGTGAATTAATGTGGAGTGGCACAAAATCCTCCGCTCTGGTTTATTATCCAGTCGAATAGTGACAAGCGTGCTGCATAGAAAGGGCTTTTGCCCAGTGGGGTACTAGAAAAGAGAGCAGGAGGTCAGTGGATAACATGTTGCATTTAAAGGTTCACAACTGTGTCAGTATTCTTTTTTTTCCTTGCTTCGCTGTACAGCGCTTTGCAAAAGTATTTATTAAGCTGGAACAAGTCGTTGTTGGATCCACACAAAGCAGTAATAGTAGCAGTTTTGGAAGAGACATGACAAAAGGTATTAAATGTTTTTTTGCAAATAAAAATCAGAAAAGTGTGATTTATATTTAGCTCCTCTGAGTCGATCTTTATGTCGCAATTAAAATCTGCAACCAGTTTAGGGCTCCAGCTATCAGCTTCCTACACGGGGACAACAATCTTTGCTCATTCTTTGTTTGCAAAAATCGGTCAGTAATTTTCAAGGATTGCTGCAGATTGCTACTTATATGGACTTGGGTGTTTACTTTGACTGGGCCACTCAAAAGCATGAGTATGTTTTACTTAAACTGTTGCAGTATCTTTAGAGCAGTGACATCCGAAATCAGTTCTCAAATGATGGTTCATTTGTAGACTTCTGCAGAATATTGACAAGGTGAGGAGGTAGTTGGACCATTTGGCTCAGGTGTGTTGGAGCAGGAGGATGCCAGGCCTTGAAGACTGGAGCTGGACTCTTATAGAGTCACTGTCCTGCTGGGAGGTTGATCTCTCGTCTCAAGTCTTCTGCAATCTCTACAGGTTTTCTTCCCAGATTATTCTGCTTCATTATCACCATCTACAAATCAAATTTAACCAGTTTCCAATGTCCACACGAAAGAAAAACATCAGCTTCCTGCTCTTTGTGAGAAGTGCCATCCTACTGCTGAGGCCATTTCTGTGATCAGATTCTCACACTTGAATTTTGGTTTCCTGTAGGTCCACCAGATCTACCCTGGACTTCTGGCAGCTTCTTTCATTATTGATCTTCTTCCAAGACCAGTCGTTTCAGGTGAACTGCAATGTCCTGGTGGCATACTCTGCGTATTTTCAGCTGATGAATTGAACAGTGCCAGATGTTCAAAGCTTGGGATTTTTTTTTTTCAAAACCCAGTCTGGCTTTAAACTTCTCACCAACTTTATCCCTGCTGTGTTCCTTTATTCATTATTCTTTTATTCACTAAAATTAACTAAGAAATCTCTTAAGACAGTAATGTACAGCTTGGTTTAGGTTGGGACTGAATTACAGACTTTGCTTTTTTAAAAGGTAAATGGTTACACTGGGTTTATATGAAGGATATTAAAGTACGGGATTGAATAGAAATGTGTTAAAACTTTTGATTTTTAAAAACTGCTTAGACTTTCCCTGTCACCTAACTTTGGGTACTTTGAGCTGATCCATCAGATCAGATTTGAATAAATGTATTCAAACCTGTGGCTATAAAATGGAAAAATGGGACATGATTAGTTTTATAAGTTGCTGCAGGGTTATTAAAGGAGCTAAGATCCAAATTTCAAACCATAATATGAAAACGATTAACAATATGTGACAGATCCAATAAACTTGATACATGAGACAGGAAGAGCATATAAAGCAAGATAAAATGAAATTGTAGAAGATAAATTTATCTGAAATACTGTTTTTTTTTAATTCACATTGTAATGTCTAGTGATGTTCACAAGATTTAAAAACTCAAAAGGTTGGTTCGTCTTCTTGTCCAGATGCCCAGCAGCAAACTATTTTTTTGCTGTTGAGCTAAAATACTCAACCTTTGCAACAAGTAAGTTTTAACCGTTTCTTTTGTAAGTCCTTCTTACGGATGAAAAACTAATGTTCCACCTCATTTTGTCCTCCAACCAGAACATATTCAAATGATCAGAGAGTTAAGAAATACAGCATGGAAAGCTGTATTTCTTTCAGAGTACAGAAATCTGTTGTGGGGATGGGGAAAAAAAAAAAGTTCCTGAGCGCAAAGCGTGGCGACAAGATAAATGTGTCCTCAATCAGCCTCGAGCCACTGGCTAAAAGAATTAGGCCTCTGTGTTATGACATATTTATACCCCAGGAAAACACGGAGTAATGGATTACTAATAAGAGGTTTCTAGAAACTCTGATCAGCTTTTCAAGTAAATAATAAATCATAAAGTGCTTCTGTTACATTTATTTTATGGAAGGGAGGGAATTGTTGTCGGAACAGTCACAGCTGAATGCAAGCTTTTCTAAATCTGCACTGCACTAAATCCCAGCAAATTTCTCCACAGCCACATAAACATGTTCATATCATAGGTCAGTCAGATTAACAAAAACAAAAGCAATACAATTGTCTTCAATCTCATCTGCAAAATTCAAATGGAAAACAACTATTCAAATAGAAATCTTATATTTAAGGCATTTTGGTCCACAAATCAATGCCCATGCAACAGAAATGCTGGTGCCTCAAAATGCTATTTGATATCTTTAACAATCTGAAAAGATAAGGTGGTAAAATAGCTTGAAGGGGAAAAAATGTGTATTTCTGGCAGAAGGACAAACATTGCCTACTCATATCCTGAGAATAGTTTCCTCTTGTTGGGCCAATACTGACTTTTAAAAAGTTTGTTTTTTAATCAGCCTTTCCACGAACCAAATCTTATGACAAATTTGTATAGTTTAAGCTTTTGGAGCAAAAAACTTAGAAGCCATGATGAAAAAGAACACAAACGCAATGTAAAGATCTAAAGCCTTTGCTTCTGTACAGCAAAGCTGTCAAAGTACCAAATATAAATTTTATAGGAGGGCAAAGGGCAAAAGAAAAAGAGCAATACCCCTGTAATCAAAGCTCACTCAAGGACACAAGAAGAAAGCAAGATAAATATACTGCAGCTAAAAGGCTTTGCTCTATTTTCAAAGACTGTCTGGTGGAGAACAAAAGGAAGCAGCCATATATTATTGTACATGATGGGGGAATACCAGAAAAAGATGGCGTGTTCTGGGTCAGCCCATATGGAGCCAGAGTATTCCCAAAGCTCATTAAATCCAAACTGGAGGATGCCAACAGACTGCTCATGTTTCCTTACAGACTCTTGGCACAGTCACATCAGGGCCAAAATAAGTCACCTGCTTCAGGAAAGCTTTCCATTTGCCCACAATTTATCAATTTTTAAAAATTTAAAAACATGTTAAATGTGTGAAAGAAGTGTTTGTTGTGAATTTTGGCAGGTTCCTGTTATGGAAAGCCCCAGTTTCGGGAATCCAGCAAAAGCTACAGACGTATTCATTTCCAAAATCAAAAATGCACACACTGAATATTGCTATCTAAATTAAACAAAGCAGCATCTTGAAACCAGGTGAGAGCTTCTTACTAATGAACCACCTGAAGCCACGATTCAAATCATTCTCACCGAAGCTGCAGGAGGTTCAAGAGTTTCTCAAACAGACGCGACTTGAGTCAAAGAAACATGCTGCGTGTGTTTTATGAGGGACTGACATTACAACATGATGTAAAGCTAAAAAAAAAAATCACAAATTTATTAACGGGGACTACTGTAATAAGTAAAATTTCTAATTTTAATTATTTCTGTCTAGTGAATCATCATTTTTAGCAACATAAAAAGGGCTGTACAGATCAAAAGTCAGCCGACCTGCTCTTGAAACCAAGTTACCGTAGGCCTGAGTGACTCAGCTCAGGTTTGATCTTTCAAAGATCAAAGACTGTATCTAGTGTGCAAACGTTCGCAAGACTCAAAGAAATTCTGAGGATCCCACACGAGGAGTAATATACCTATTTAATGAGGGCAGATGACAGGGAACATTTCCCACTGCTTTTCGTTAAGTGCTTCTGTTTGAAGAAAGAAACACTTGCCTTTGGAGGGAAAAGTGCCAAAAGAAATCTGTTATACAATGCCCAACCCGTCCGAGGCCCATAGAGGATAAAATGATGTCTAATTTAGAACCATATGACTCACTTTCATTAGACCTAAATTACATAAGACGTTTTGTTTGTTGATTTAATTTATTGGTAAGTGGCTCCTCATGTTTAAAGGAGCGACTTGGTTAGATCTAGAGAGACTCTAGTAAGGCTCAGTTTAATCCAAAGTCAGGTGTCAGATTTAGCATTTGGCATAGTAGGGCTGTTTATTAAAAATCATATGTAAGAATCTCCTTTCACCAACCATAGTAGTCCTCAGTTGATGGGACAGCTGAGATCCACATAATAAAAGTACTTTGTACCATGTACTTAATTATTTTGCACTACATATTATAAAAGCATTTAAACCTTGTGAGAATGAGTATTTGAGGTACTTGTTAGCTGTCATCTGTGAAGGATGTAAAATTAGCCGCATTTTGCACTTAAATCTGTAGCTCTTACCAACGGCCATTAATGTCACTCTGAAGTAAATTTATAAATAAAACCCAGACATAAACTCTGTGCACTCTCTTCCTCTGATCAAATGAAGGTTAAATTGGATAAAAGCATGAGATAAACTAATGTGATATAGGATAGGGTGTCATGTGGGTTGAGCTGCAAAGAGTAAAGCAAAGAAAAGCTGTGCATATAATTACCATACACTAAACTGTAAAGAAGTGCAATGAGGCGTTGCCATTGTTCTGAAGTCCAATTTATTATATATAATTTATTATATAGCTATAGCTAAGCAGGTTCTGAAGTTGAATAGCTTCTTTGTTGTCAAATGTTTGAGAAGATTCTCTTTAGTTAGATTTAAAAAAAGAGAGAGAGAGAAAAAAAAGAAAGGCTTTTTATTTGCAGAAATCTGCACCTGGTGGTTTGGTTGTTTGGAGTCATTTAGCCACATATTTAAAAAAAATTTCTTCTGCGGACTTATCGCGTTATCTTTGTTTGATTAGAACAAGCAGAACCCTCCCCAACATGTGCACATTAAATGATTCGGTGAGTTTATACACTTGGAATAAAAACACGCTGTTCCATCCCTATAGAGAATATAAGCCTGTAAATACCTAAACTCATATTGATGTGTTGAGTTTGTAAACGTCAGTATTTGCCCAAGATTATTTGTACAGCAGTGATGCTAATTGTTAAGAATGGGATTTTCTAAAGAGATTAGCACATTAACCTTTTCAAACATTTAAAAATGTCACCTGTGTTTTGACAACATAGATAACAACATGAACAACATGTAGTTGTATGAAGATGTGCTTAAATAAAAAAGACTATTTTCCTTTTATTGAATTCCTGTATCCGTCATCCAAACTGTGCAGAGGAGGGCATAATAACAACCTTGGGTTTCTGTAATTATGTGATTATATATTTCGATTGTGACATTAGTAACACTGACATCAATTAACATTAATTACTTCTTCACTCTGACATCTTTGACGCCTCATTTATTAACCTTAATATGTGTCATTGTCTAACCAGAGCACAGAGAATACCAAAGCGGATTTCTTCAGAGTGTAAGTGCAGTTTTGAAAATGAAATGATCATATTTGAAGTAGCTTGTGTCTAACTGCTGCATATCTAACACTAGCACACTGGAGTATTCACTGGAGATGAATAGAAATACACAAGAATCACCTCATTTCCACCTGAGTCAACTTCTTTTCATCTTGATATTTCAATTTCAGTGCCATAAAAGGAACTGCGTTGAGTTTAAACAAGTAAAGGCGTCAGGTGTACTTACTGAGAAGATGGCGGCCAGAGTCTCCGTAGCGCCCGTGCTCAGTGTGACGTAGGGGAGCAAGTGCTCTGCAAACCCCGCTTCCCGTAGGATCCCATTAGTGTAGTACCAGATCTGCAAGAAAACAAATCAAGTTTTACTGATAGTTTTATTTATTCATCAATAAAGTGTTTAATGTTTTAAAAAAAAATCCTGATGGGATTTGCTACCACAATCTCTGTCATGTTAGTCTTAGAGCTTAGAGAATTATTCTCTGTTATGATTTTTATCACCCTTGAACTAAGTGAGAAGAAAATGGCATAAAAACCAGGACTGGGAATGAGATTAGATCTTGCAAAGACAGATTGCTCAGATGGAGCTCTTGACATCAAAACATCCAGTAACACGATTAACACCGAGATCAATGAGGTTCGAAATTAAGATAAGATGTCTGAATAGTTAAAAGCTCAAATCCCGCAGTTAGAAGATCAAGTGGATGATCAAAAGTGATCATCCTCAAAACTTTTGTTTTTGTGACCTTTTTGGTGAGTTGTTGATGCCCTCCTGCATCAACGACAAAATATCCTATTTTTAAAAAATAATTTTTGTCTCTACGCTTTCATCATTTGTCCAAACCAGCATTACAAATGATGTCAGTAATGTTTTTTGGAATTAGAAGCACAAACAGGATCGAATACTGATATTGTAGAGAACATCAAGTAGCTGGGACACAGTTAAATTATTCCAGTTTGTAGGATTTACTGGAATTACCGCACATTTATGAATAAGATATCGTGTTTCCAATAAAACCCCCATCAGGAATCTAAATTACATTCCTGTCTCTGCTGAAAGGAAATGTGTGTATATTAGGTCATCTTCTTATCCTTGACTTTTTAAATCAGTTTCATCATCTCTTGCTTAAATGGAAATTACTGACATTTCCACCAGCATGTCAAATATAGAGATCTGATCCTGAAATATTCAGTTAAGCACCGTCAGTTTCCACTCCCACAGATACTCGTCCTTCCAGCCATTTCATCCTCGATGAGAGCAATTTGGAGAGACACAGAGAGGGACTAAACTGCACCGTTCCAGATTGAACTGGATCTTATGTCCCTGGATTGGGAGGCACATCATCCTTTTACTGGCAGGTTTAACAAGGTTTTTGGTCTCAAATTTTAGCCACATGCGGCTTCTAAGGAAGGTGGAGCTTTTTCACATTTAGCTATGGCTAACTCCGACTCTATTGTGTGTCTATTACACACAGTGGTACGCAATAAAATATGTGGTGGTAACATGAGAAAGTGCAAAGGTTCTTGGAGAGTAAAAACTTCTAAAGGGAGCAGCAATTACAACACACTTATATACCAAAGTCTCTGAATTTCAATCAAGATCAAACATTTAACATCTTAAACAGCACATGTTGCAGCAGCAGTTCCTTTCCAGATGATTAAGTTGCTTTGTGAGTTAGATGAAATCAGAACATGCTGCTGCTTTGCTCAGACCGCAAACTAAGTACACGTCTCTCCTGCAGGAGGATTGTTTCCTTATTGAACGTATTGTAGATGGAAAACGGTGAGCAGCTGTGACGGTTGTATCAGGACAAGCTTCTGCACATTTTTAAAAATGTGTAATAAAGAGTTATTGATGTGATATGGAAGTAGCCGGCCTTCATCAGGCAAAAGCCTTTACTGAATATCACCTGATGAAGGTCTAGTGCTGAAAGACTTAGTGCTGAAATGCTGCAGCAATAAATGTTCATTGCCAGCATGTAGGAGTTTACTTGTTAAAGAGATAAATGTACAGTTATCTTTCAATTCTTTGGGAAACATTCATTACCACTGGACAGCACTGGATCGATAGAAAGCTCAAATTGGATAAAATTATAAATGACTTGAATTCTGATTTATAATGATCAAACCTGGAGAGAGCACGTCCTTTAGTCAGAGGGAAAAACTGCTCCTCATCTTTCACCCTCTCATTAAAGGAGACAAACAACTCTTTCCCAAATACACATTTTCATTTATTGACAAAGCTAAAAATAAATTGAATCTTCTTCATTCGTGTTACAATTCTCCGCCAAATTTCAGCTGATTGGGTTTGCGTTTTTACACGGTCTTCCTGATGGACTTTCACAGAAAATCCATTACCATAACCTATTTTATCTTGGTATAGAGCAGAGAAAGGACATATTTTGGAGGAAATCTCTCATCTGCAGTCACAACTGTGAATGTAGATTTCCCAAGGGAAGGTATGAAAAAACGGCGTGCCGCTACACCTGATCCACCCCCTGACGAGAGGTTTCTGATGTTTTTGTCACTTCTAGGACATAAATCGGGCAGCACATCTGAGCAGCTGAGTAGAAAATCGACTGTCATGTCATTCTTTTTGTCCACTTCAGCATCTCTGGTGAATTATTAAATTATTTGGAATGCCTGTAGAAATATTGGCGCGAATGCGTTTGCTTTTACCAGGCTGATTGTAACTCAGATATGTTAGACGGTCACAAAGCCAACAGCTTAACTCCTATTATTGTCCAAAGATCCTTTGAATGCTGCTAAAAGTGCAACAACAGAGCAAATAACCCCTTAAGAAGGAAACACAATAAAGTTTTCATGAAGTAAAAATACATTATATTAGTCAAAATATTAGGTCACCTTTCCAAATCATTAAATTCTAGCGTTTCAGTTACTTCCATGGGTAAATATATATAAAATTGAGCAACCTGGCATGAAGAAAGTCCCTTTAAATGTTTGTGAAAGATAAATCAGCCTCAGCAGATTCCAGGGAACCATGATAGGATGTTTCCTGTGCAACGAGTCTCGTCATCATATTTCCTTGTTACCAAACACTCCACAGTAAACTGAGATATTGAGGCTAATGGTGTGCAGGGGTTGCCAACATTCTGCAGAGTCAATAGCTGCAGACCTTCAAAGCTTGTGTGAACTTCCTCGGATTAGCTCAAGAACGTTGTAAAGACGCCTGCATTTAATCGGTTATGATGGCCAACCAGCTGCATCCACCAAGATGCGTGGTGGATGCACGTAGAGTCACCAAGCGCTGGACTCTAGAGCAGAGGAAACATGTTGATACCAGACAGGCCTCTCTGTCTGGTAATACAGTGACCGGGTCTGGGTTCGGCAGTGGCCAGAAGAACAGCACTGATCTGATTGTGTTGTGTCAAACGTAAGGTTTGGTGCCATACTGTTTAACAGCAGTCCGGCTCAGCCTGGTGAAAGAAACTTAAAACTTCCTCACACCGAGACATTTTGGCTAAATTCCTGCATGTGAGAGCAGTTAGCTCACCAGTTGGCAAAGCAAGGTCCATAAAGACCTGGATGAAGAATCTTAGTTTGGAAAAACCTGATTGGCCTAAACTCATCCTAAACTCAATACAATAACTTTGGGGTAAATTAGACCAGAAACTATGAGTCAGGCCTTCTCGTCCAACATCAGTGCCTGACCTCATAAATGTGTTTCTTGGAAAATAAAAAAAAAAGGTTAAAAACACACATATATGCACTGTTAAAACTTATGGAAAATCTTTTCAGAGGAGCTGAAGCTATTATAGCTGCAAAGGACTGGCTGACATCCTACTAAACCCTATGGATTAGGATTATGTCCCTCAAACTCATGAAAGTGAAGGCAGATGGGTGAATACTTTTGGTAATATAGTGAATCATTTCTCTTGTCATCCTGTCAGTGGACTGAGTTTTAAAGCTTCCTAACATGGTGTGACAAAGTATCTTCTAGAGGGATGTCCGGATAGAAGAAACACTTTTTTTTTTTTTTTTTTGGTAGATTACACAAATGTATTAATCTCTTTAAATAGCATGCAGTTTTAATTCTCTATGAAAAATTGAGAATATGGTGCACGGAAGCACCTAAATAATGGATACAAAACAGCATTAAACGGAAAACCTGATGAAACACGGGGGACACATCTTACAGCGTTGAGTCCGCAGAGCTGATAGCAAGCCATGGTGATGATGATGGTGATGAGCTGCCAGCGAACAGCTGGGCTCCTCAGCAGCTGTAACACAGAGACAGTGTTCAGGTTGTCCTGAGCCCGTGCCTCCGCGTGGACCTCCTCCAGCTCCTGGGACACATCCGTCTTCCCCAAAAACTTCTGAAAAGCTGACACACACGCACATACGCAGTGTCATAAATACTGACTGAACGAGAACCATCAATCACAGCCGTCATGCTGGGATTAAAGACAAACGGGAATGAGTCGCACAGCAAGCGGGAACATCGTATATCCTCACAAACGGAGCTGCTTGTTAGAACTTGAACGTCTAATTGGAATGCATCAAATGTAAATGTGTCTTCTGCGGCTTCGGCATTCAAACATTCAAACATTGAGGAAATAATTATTTTTGCAAGTTTGTGGCGTCCACGTGACACAGCTTTTAGACTTAGTCCGTAAGGTTATTCCATCGCAAAATTTAAGTCTACTGATGGGTGAATGAGCAACCCAACACGTTACAGGAACACAAAATTCAATGTTCTGAATCTTCTACTACAGCATATATAAAAATAAATCAAAATCCACACCGATTCTCTTTCTATTTTTAACCGTTAAGCATGAAGATAAACTCAGGATTAAAAATCTATTTTATTGTCCTGGATATGAGAGACAAAACAACAATGAAACCACACACATGCATACATACTGGAATAAGCAATAATAAATTGGTAGAGCAGACAGTTTCTTGAGCTATTTACTATCCAAATAAATACATTTGCTGCATGAAGTCATCATGGGAGTTTGACTTTGGATCACAGGATGAGCACATTCCTACTGAAAGCCAGAAAACTTTGCAGGATTGTTTTAATCCAGTCACACTGGAGAGCTTCCAAGCATGAACGGCCTGCCTAAAGTCATCTTCTCAATTGGTTTAATATCCCGACTGTGACTAGGCCACTCCAAAATTGTTATTGCTTTCTTTTTTTAGACATTACGAGGAAGACTTGTTGTTATGCTTAAGATCATTGTCATGCTGCAAAGCCAACGTTTGCTTCCCTGTCTGGTGTTTCCAGCAGAGAGAGTTTAATGGTTTAATCCATTTTAATGGAACGTGGCGTTAGTTTTAAGTCAAATGTAAACAGGCAGAGACCCTTCAAATGATTCCTCCTGTGTATCATCAGTCCACAAAAGTATGATCTCAAGATGTTTTTATATTGAATGTGAGACCAATCTTTTAGTTCTTTTTGGTTAGCAGTGTTGGCATGCAATTTTACAATCTACTTAGTTTTGTTTTTTTTTGTCTGATGTGCATATGATTATAATTTGAAACATTTATGTGATGAAACAAACTTAAAGACATTTGCAAGGGGAAAAGTTGCTTTTTCACCACTATATGTATCGGACAACAAAATGGATTCTGCACTCCAAAGTGTGTGATCGAAATAGTCCAAAGTTTCCAGTAGAAACCAAAGGAAAGAAGACGAAAGTGAAGTTATTCTTTTGCTTTCGTTTAACTTTGAATGTGAACGTCATCTTTTAATGTAGCTGGAGCTAAGCATGTCCCAGATGTGGCAACTACAATTAGAGAGACGTCATTAGTCCATCTTTAACTGCAGTGGGTTCAACAAGCTCATCTTTTAGTACGAGTCCCAAACCAAACCCCTACTGCACCCTGTCGGGGTTTGACCCATATATGTCATTCTGCATGAGACCACCTCCAGTATATTTTGCTCCACATCCATCTACTCAAGTTAGTCTCACTGAAATACTGAAATATACGTGTTTGCTTTCAGGTATTGATTTTGTTTCAATTTGGTCCTTTGCTATTGGGAACTTTCTCTCCTTTATCAATTATTTTTGCTTTTCCAATCAAAGTGTACACAGGTGATTTCACGCGTGATAAACTGTTTTAATGATGTTGCACCAGTGGAAAAGATGCTTATTTACTTGCTTTAACTTTTCCTGTGCGTTCTCCCTTGAACATAAATAGTGAAGTAGCAAAATAACCATAATTAAATCCACTTGAGTAAATGAAAGGATTTAACGGACGGCTTTGACATTCATCAATATGGTCCATTAGTCTATGCAGTGCTTCTCTTTATCTTACACAGAATCACAGTCTGATGACCTGCGGGAGGTAAACCAGGATTCAGCATCCTGTGGAAGGACGTTTTAGCCACGGATAAAGCCACTGATCAATTGGGAGACAATCTTTCCTCCTAATCAATAGTGTGATAAAATGTGTCCAGGGTCAGAGTACAGGCTGCTCAGGGAAACGATGGAAATGAAAGGTTGATTTATTACCTTTGACTGAGCTCACGTTGTTCATTCAGTAGCACTGGATCATGTCATGAAGCAGGACAACACGCCATGGACATTTCTACAGCACGTGTGGTTTGGACATTTCCTGACTGACACGGTGATTCACCTGCAGATGTGATTCATGTGGATGAGTGTCGCCTACAGAGCTGATGTTTAGTGTCAGCAGTTGTTCCATTTTGTGAATCTCCTCTTCCCTTTAGGTCTCACACAGAAATACGGCACAAACGTGTGAAGTAATAATTACTATCCCTTAAACTATTTTTGTGCATAATCGTTGAGTGATTTAATTTAGTCAGGAAAATATCTTGATTCTTTGGCCAAATCCACAGTTATAATAAATTGAGCCAAAAATGAGCTGCTTTCCTGGATAAGAGTGTGTCTCTTACAGAGTTCAAATTCGCTGCTTCCAAACGAAGTAAATTAGCACAATGCTAAGTCGGAAAGACATCAGAGATTATTTTCGCCACTTTCAAGTTCAGCTGATTGTGATCAGCTGTGGATCAGTGGGAAGAGTAACCAATCTTCTAACCAGAAGACTGTAAGTTCAATTTCAGCTTCCATCATGTGAAAGTGTCTCTGGGTGGGACACTAAACGCCACGTTGCCAACTCATCTGCACACAGATGTATGGACAAGAGGGCTGGTGTGTCCAGATAGATGAGTGTGGCATCCCTCAACACTCAGCCCAAGCTCAGACTGTGTAAGGTTGAGAGGATCTGTTCATTAAAAAATGTCTGTGAATATCAATGAACTCAAAAAAGAAAAGAAAAAAGAAAAATAGGCCATAAATTCCTCCACAAACACATGACTAATAATGTCAAAAGGGGGAAAAAAAGGCAAAGCTGTTGAGCCCATGTTCGATTACTCTGTTCTTAAAAACCCTCATTTACCCATTCATTTATATATTTATATGGAGCAGGAAATAACAGATCATTGTGTAATTACATAAAAACGCAGCAGGATTTCTTTAAAGTGTTAATATCCCGAGGCTACATTTCACTTCAGTCATGTTCTGCACTGAAATGCCTCTTCTAAAATATCCTCAACACTAAATTAGGTTTTACTGTGGTGTAAATGACTCGATCCGCTTCCTGCAGCGATTAGTGGAATTTAAATGCTGGGTTATGTTGCAATCCTCGTGTAAAAATTCCCTTTATTTATTCATTTATTTATTTATTTTCAGATTGGTCAAATCACACATTGAAGAAATTCACATCATCAGTGGCTGCCCTCATTTTGGAGAATATGGTTGGAATATTTTATCCAACCATTATCACACAGTTCCAGCAGGAGGAATAAGCACAAGTAAAAAGCTATAAATCTATTGTTGGATCTAAATTGTGATCTCCAAGTCTAAATCCATCTGCACGTTTTATAGCCAATCTGTGGAAAATGATTTTTTTTTTATCTGTGCCCACAGATTTCTGAATGAAATTGGAAATTACTCCTTCTTTTAGAGCAGAGGAAACAGCTGATTTAAACCGCGACTGCTTAAAGTAATTGATTGTCTGCAGCCTGTTTACGTCTTTCATGGAGTGTTTCCCATTTCTCTTTCTGGACATTTGTAAGTTTCACTGTTATTTGTTTTTCTACTAATATGTTTTCAAGCGTTTTAGATTATCAGATAGGCTGTCAGCAATGTAAGTTATAAATAGAATTATGGGGCTGGAAATAAAATGTAATGATGTTAGATTTATGGCAGCAAACCAGCAAAATGCAAAGAACTTTGCACAGTTTTTCAACCAAACTAACCGACTGAGTTCAAATGCTGTTGGATGCAGCTAATGTTAGCTAAAAGATTACTAGCTGATAACAATACAGCACCTAGAGCTTGTTAACAAGTAGCCTATAGGCTACTGATGATGTTGCCTATGTTCAAAATTGGGTAGATCTGGTTACATTCCCTTGAGTAACTTTTTTTGGGGGGAAAAAAGTACTTATTAGAGTAGCTTCACAGCACTGTACCTTTTTCTTTTATTTGAGTAATATTATTGTTGCTTCGACTCTTTTTGTTGTTGCTACGATTCATTTTGCCCCCACCAAAATAAGCCGATGCACTGAATATGGGACTGCAAATCGGTCAAACCCTTCTGGGTTAAACCAGTGGATTTGCTGAGTAACTGGTTGGATGTAGTGGTCCCATTGACACTTGCCCTGCAATGCCTGGTAGGAGATAGAACCCAAATAACAAATAAAAATGGGTCGGGCGGTTAAGTGGAGGGGCCAATGGTTCCCTGGCCCCCCTGTTCTGGCGAAGCTGTCCAGATCATTTCCTGTTCAGACTTGTGGGAATAATGTATTTACTGCCCACAGAGTCTATTGTTTTTCATTGTGCATGCTGACTGTGCTATTATTACCCCTAGCAACAGTTGCCATGCTGCTGACAATGATGTCATCAGCATGATTTAAATGATGTCTGTGTCATGAGGCCCTGCTAAGGATGACTTTGTGATGTCATAGAATCCATGACATCACCAACTGATCAGTTAATTCTCCAGTCAGTTCACACAGAAATCATTTGGACATTTTAGCTCAGCTCAACACAGATGAGTAACGAAAGCTCACAGCTCACTTTTTTTTTTGGAAAAACATGAAAAAAAGGTTCACCAACAAAGTCCATCCTGGTCAAACAGAAACAAACTTTCTCAGCGAACTTCTTTGAAAAGTGATAGAAAAATCTGCAGACAGACCAACTCTGCATCTTGTCAGAGAAACATTTTTGGAAGAACACCATGAGGTTTTGATCTTACTTTTGAGAGAAACAGGAGAATTAAATGTGGATTTTCTCTCAGAGGTGTCAGAAGAGCTGAGGGAACGGATTTTCCAAAGCCTCACCAGAGATGCTTTCCACTTTGCTTCTGGACTGCATTTAATTGGACTTCTTGATTACCCAGGAGGACATTAAGTTATTGTGGAAAAATTCAAACATCACCTGGAGAAAATGTTTACATCTACAAAACGAAAGATCAGAAAGACTTTTTTTCCTAGTGAGGACTTGTACTCAGATGAAAACTGCCTGAGTGAGGATTATACTCAGGTAGGCATGGACCCTGAACAATTTTTGAGGGACGCGAAAGAGATGGGTTTCAAACGTGGAACCGAAGAGGACAGAAGAAATATGGTAGAAAAAATTCTTTGGCGATTGATTTATAAGTCCAGACCTAGATATGCCGCTTACAAAATTAAACACACCGTACATGTCCAGAAAAAGCTTGCTACTAAACTCTGGGAAGAAGTAAAGGACATAGATTTTATCTTTTTTGACAAGATGGAAAGAAAACTCTTCAGATATATCTTTCAACTTCTCTCAGGCAAAGATGATTTAGTTAGAGAATTGCTTAAGATGATAAAAAGTGACAACCCAATAGTTACTTACAAGGTTATACAGTGTTTCAAAAGGACCCTGACACATCCTAGGAAAATTAATCTTCCACAAGACTGTCTCAGAAAGGCATGGAAGTACATTCAACATGCTTTCTGTTGTGGAGATAATTCAGACGATGCTCAGACTCAAGAACCCTCTAAGAGTGGAACAAATGTTGAGTTTTGACTAGTCTTAGTTTGGCCTCTGAGTTTGGGACACTCAGAGGAGGTCGGTCCAGACTCAGACCTGCCTCTGAGTAGTAGTAGTAGTGAGGACCGATGTTCTGACTATCAGTGCTACCTCGTCAGATTTTCCTGCCGTAGCACGGGTAGATAGCTAAATTTATCTGTCAGTGCTATGCGTCCCAAACTGCTACCATCATGTTTACAAACAGAAAACTATAGCGGGTTGTGTTAATGTTAAATACATTGGATAACATTATTTGAATGACAGGACTGAAGTGGAAGCTTAGGAGTTATGCTTAGCTTAGCATTGGAAAAATTTATATATACAACAAAGCCACAATATATTACCCGTTTAAAATGAAAAGCTATAGATGTATGCACTAATGCTTTTATTAGAATATCTTACCTTTTAAAATTATTTTAAATACAGAGGAGTTTGTAAGAATAAAACAGTATCAGACAGGGGAAACAGGGTTTTATTGGAATTAAATTAAACAGAGACAATTACAGATAACCGTAACTCTTTTTTGCACATTGATACGTCGTATGACAGACTTTATTAAATGCAGCGCAGCTACAATGTGTCCACCGAACTGTGCAGATCACTGTGCACCTGGAATGATAGGATATGATTCATGTACACTAATGTTACATGGCTATTACACAGCTTCAGTCCTACATAGCATCGCTACCAACATCTATTTAGCAAAGTTTAATAATAGAGTGTAATTAAACTAAAATATTTTAAAGTATAGGGACCAAATAGCCACAAAACAACGTATTTTGTCCTGATTAATCACCAAACAATGACTTGTTTATAGTAACGACATTGCAGACGGCAAACTAAAGCCATTTATAAATATATTTACAAGCTGCTGTCATGTAAACTAAAAACATGACAGGTCAAGACCGGCCTCAGGATCAGGACCAGCCTCCGTGACAGGACCGGCCTCTGAGTGAGGACCGTCCACCCAGTCATGACCGTCCTCAGAGTCAGGACCGGCCTCAGTCAGGACCGGCCTCCGAGTGAGGACCGTCCACCGAGTGAGGACCGTCCACCGAGTCATGACCGGCGTCCGAGTGAGGACCGTCCACCGAGTCAGGACCGGCCTCAGAGTCAGGACCGGCCTCCGAGTGAGGACCGTCCACCGAGTGAGGACCGTCCACCGAGTCATGACCGGCGTCCGAGTGAGGACCGTCCACCGAGTCAGGACCGGCCTCAGAGTCAGGACCGGCCTCCGAGTGAGGACCGTCCACCGAGTGAGGACCGTCCACCGAGTCATGACCGGCCTCAGAGTCAGGACCGTCCACCGAGTCATGACCGGCCTCAGAGTCATGACCGGCTTCCTTAGCATACTGCAGTACTTCTCAAATAGTGGGGAGCGCTCCCCCGGGGGGGGGGGTATGGCGAAGTGTCAGAGGGGACGCGAGAAGCAGGACTTTATAATTGTCTTTATTCATGTTAACTGATAAACAAGCCTCTGGTTACTAGGTGGCAGCAGTGCCACCTCCGGTCACTAGGTGGCAGCAGTGTTCAAACTAATCAACTGCCTGCCTGTTCAAGCCAGTAGAAGTAGCCACAGCACTGTTGTAAATGGAGCAGAAGAAAAAACAACAAAAAAACAAAGCGAAGGATACAAGCGCGGATGTTTTGAAATATATCTATCTAGAAAAGAGATGGAGAAGTTTGACAGTGAAAAGAAAAACGGCAGCAGAGGTCAGTGGCCAGGATAAGAGATTCTTATTTTTAAAATTCAAGAATACAGTATTAATACTACGAGAACCCAGTCGTATCAGCAGAGTAATTTAAATATTGGCAGAGTAAAGACGCAATATTGCTGGAAAGTCGTTAAATTAAAAAGCTTCGATGGAGTGATATGTAACAATTGTAAGCAATTGTTTCAAAGACCTGGGGCTGAAAATTTGCTTCTGATGTGCTAAAACATTTAGTACTTAGTCATTTGTTAAACCAGGACCAACTTTTACCTCATAAGACCCTCAGTATTCCGCAATTTAGTGGACTATGGTGAAAAGCTATCATAAAATTAGTCTTTATTCTCGTCCAACTTTACTCGTATTTAAAACACAAATCAAAAATTCAGAGCCCGGCACTTATACTCACTCCATCATATAAGCAAGTAACTGTAGCTGCAGAAAAAGGCCAAGAAATTGACAAAACCTTTTTATTGTTAATGCAAAAATGTTATACACTTTTCATCTCTTCTCAACTGACAAGCTGAACTTTTAGCAATATTGCTGCAAATTTTTCCATAAATGTTAAGGACTATATGCCATGTGGAAAACTAAACTGAAGAAGCTGACAAGTAATCAATGCTTACAGTTCTATTTTTTTTTTACCATATTAAGTCTAAAAATGCAAATCCCAGTGAATCATTTGCACTTTTTCAAACCGAGTAGTCTTGATTAAATGTTAGTGATTCAGTCAAACTGATTCTGTAAATTATTTTGAGGCTTACAATAATAAAACAGCGGTTTTGATAATAAGGTCATACAATGTTAGAGCCAGTGGTTTGTACAATAAATTATTAAATATGAACAGATCCGCAATAGTATTTAAATTCTGGGGAGGGAAGGGCACTGAACAGGGGGGGGCGAAAAAATTATGATCCCTGGGGGGGCATGACAGAAAATAATTGAGAAACACTGGCTTAGGGGGGGATTTAATGCCATATTGTTTATTGAACTCTGAAGTCGATTTGAAGTAGACTTGATACTTGATAGGACGGTTACTTTAAACATCTCCCTGGGTTATATGCAAATCTTCTGGTTAAAATTACACAAATTATAAACATGTGAGCACAGAATACCAATCCAAAAGCAAATTGCTTACAGTGAAAAATCTTTTTATTTATGAATGATGTTTTTTTTCCCCTCTCAGCAAATCTGGAGAGACGCCGTTTGGTTATCGACTGGCATTATTTATTATTTGCCAACCCGTTTAAATATTTTCACAGGAAATTTCCAGAAATTGTGACCCAGCAGATATTCCTGCAAAATGTTGCATGTTGCTTTTCCTTCAGGATGTTAGCTTAACATGCCTAACAAAATTTTAGGGAAAAAAAAAGTTGTTCCATAGTATTTTATCACATTAAAACAGTCGGATTTACCATATATTAACATAAAAAAAATTGCTGTTTACAATTGTGCAATTTCTAAACTTTGGGGAAAAGCAGAAATAAAGACTTATTTCTTATTGAGGCAGAGCTGACTAGGTTTTTGGCAGCCATTTTCACATCAGCACTGGAGAGAAGAAGAGTGTATAAAGGCACCTCTCCCTGCGTTTTTGATCCTTTCGCCCCTAAAGGTGAATCCCTGAGGCTGTGGGGAAAGACTCAGGTGGACGAAGATTAAGGACACAACCAAGAATAGAAAATCTTTGAGAACAGAGGGGACCAAAAAAGCAGGTTCATTGGGATGCGATGGTTTGATGGCAGACGGTGTGGAGCCTGACCACACAAGATACAGAGCTGCCAACATGAAACCAGGCTCAAGTTCTCCTGGGATGTGTGGTCCAGTAATTGGAAAGTACAAGGACGGTGAGTGTGTGTGTTTAGAGTCTGACTGAATGCACCAGTAAATGCATGTAAAGAAATAAACTACTGCAATGAGTTAAGAATGGAACAATGTATATTTCTGACTAAAAAACTATATTTTGTGGGGATTTTATGTCAGAAAAACACAGGTGTGATGTGACCAGCTTCGATTTTCATTGTGTTGCATTATTTCTGTACATATCAAGACTGTAAGAGTATAAAATGACTGTAACACACACTTTGATGCAGTAGATGTAGATGGTCCTGTAAAGAAAACCTATAGAGGAAATAAACTGTAATCTCTCTTTAAAGGGAGAGTTTTAACCTAAGAATGTTCTTTAATAAGTGGTGAAAATAAAAAACAGGCTTATGGAAAATCTGTCTTTAATGGGATGATAATCACACAAATACCGATGTAATTGCTCTTCCCTGCTGAGAGAAAACATGGTAAGCTACTTATCTCCAGAGTCACGTTGGGGCTGTCCATGTCAATGACTTGATATTGATGTTTGTTGGGCATGTCGCTTTTTTATTTTCCCCTCAGAAGAGGACAGCCAGGCTCCATGCTGAATTCATAAGGTGAACTGATGTCACTCAGCAGAGGTTCCAAATAATCCTACAGACTTAATGACCTTCTAATTATCCTGTATTGTAATTTAAACACATAATGAGAAGGTGGAGAAAAGTTAAACGATTTAGGCAGTCGGAATAAACTGATTTATGCATTAAGGTGGCGATTGTTTTCAATCAACACCAGCAGCTGGTTAGAATAACAAAGATATTCAAAGTTTCGGGTAACTAATTTTTTTTCACAGGTGTAATGAGTCTGTACTTTGAGATATCAGCAACAGATTAAGAATGCAGAGTAATATATTAAATATTCACAAATCTAACACAATTAGTATAAAAAGCAGAGCTTCACAATGTACAAAAATATCTTCAGATCCTGAAATTCACAGTTGTGTTTATGTGGAGAAATCAGAAGTCCAGAAAACCGAGTGCAGAGCGATGAGAACGGAAACGGAGTGACGGAAGTGACGGAGCTTTGAGAGGAATCAATTAGGGCGGAAGGTAATGGTTTGATGGTCTCATGTTTAGCAGCATTTTAGCCTACAGCGCTGCAAAACATTCAAACTGAATCAAAAACGAGTAAAAAATGTAAACACTTTTGCATTGGTAAAACCAAAATACCAGGAAAAGCAAGTACTGTGAAATTAATTGCGTAAAAACAGCAATGCCAATTTCCTTGACTGTCTTAAATGTAGATTTGTACTCATGTTTAAACTAAAAGCATTTACTCGGTAGTCAGGACCACTGCAGCTATGTGGCCTGACAGCAAAACAACTTGGACAGCAAGAGAACATGGTGTTCTCGCACTCTGTGATGATAATGGGACACCACGGAGTCCGTCAACAATATCTGTGAGCATTGACAACAAGTCCCTCATCCACGGCGCAGAAACACATGCCAACTACAGCATGGGAGTCCAGGCTAGTGCCAGCAAAATGTTGGCCGGTAAGGATGAAGGGTGTCAAACTAGATGTCCTTAAAGTAGATAGTCATTTCCAGTGATTCATTTTTTATGAGAAAAAATAAATCGCAACACAGAAGCAAGCATGTAGATTAAGAAAACATTGAAGTGTGAGTGTTAAGAAAGAAAACTGAAGCATTTCAGTGGGAGCCATCTTCATATACGGTGTTTCTGGAATTATTTAGTTCTCATTCCAAATTCTTTTTTTTTTTTCTAAAGGACAAAGAGCACATTCCTTCAATTCAAATACGCTGAAATAACTCCAGGCTGGAATAATTTATTTGGTGAAGGAAGCAATGAAACACAAATAGCACAATGAGAGAGGGCGGTATAAATAAACATGCTCCACTGAGTTGCAACCTATCTCTTTAATTCCAAAGGAGAAACGTTTTAGACCATTCAAAGGATTACTTTTTCAGAGAAAAAGTTATTAATCAACAATTCCCTCCTTATTTCTACTTTTTTAAATAAAAGTCTTGATTGTCTGTTCCAAAGCAGATCTGCAGCAACAGAATTTGACTCCAGCCCAAAGCAGCCCACACGACGTACTAATTAGACCCAACATGCTTTACTTTCGGTATTGAAGGTTTAGATTTATTTCTAGTAAATTCTAGGACTCGTTTTTGTAACACAGAGATGTCATTTTTTTCTAAGTCAAAGTCAGATGTTTTGCATTTTTCCCAGAGTTGATAAATGTAATGAACATTTTCTTATCAATAACATCGAGTGGACCTCTAACCTGCATCGATATTAGTTATACTGTTTCCAAAGCTGTACCTTTGACCTTAGGCCTAAATTCAAGCTTTTGGTTTTCATTGTTTCTTGCTGGTTTTTCCCGTAGTTACTCTGCCGTAGTTCAGAGTAACTACAGCAGAGTTATTTATGTTTAAAAACTCTGAGTTAATTGACTGGCCTGCAAACATGACAAATAGACAATCATACCCTAAGAAAATAAAACAGATTAAAGTATGTTAATGGTGAATTTCAAAATAAATTAAACTTTGCCGTTTTTTTGTTTTTGTTTTTTTTTTACTCTGTAACGACTAAGTGAACTGCTTATTCCTCTCTTTGTATTGTCCACTTCTTCATTACCAGGTTGAGAACTGAGAAACATTTTCTAAATCCACATTTAAAATCTTTATTTTTGATCCAATTCTTCCTCAATTCCAAATAGTTAAGATTTTCAAAATGAAGGAATAAATGAGCACATAATGAATGAGTGTAGCAAGTAAATAAAGATGGCAGTAATTGCACTTGATAAACTGCAAAACTAGTGAAATAATTCAACTTACCATTTTTCCTTATGTTAATTCTGAACCTTCAAGATAAGTTTTCTCTCCCTGAAAAAAAACGTATTATGTTGAAATGACACAATCGCAATGTTCAAAGTTGCGAAGGCGATCCATGCGAGAGTTTCCATTTATAATGTATGGACACGGACATCAAAGAAGGCAAATAACCCAGGAGACAAAACTGATCAAAGTCCCGTCTCCCCTGTATGCTCCTGCAGCACATGAGCTGCGAGAAGAAATCACGTGACCGCTTCACTTCAGCACTTTGATAAGTACACGTTTAGAAAGCTGGAAATACGGACAGAGAGAAAGATGGACTTTGACATTTAGAACTAAAGCAAAAGTATATAAAACCTAAAACAGATCTCAAGTGCTTAAAAGTAAGAGGAAGTTGCATCAGAAAGCACCGTGAACATTTAATTTGTTTCTGGCGAGGTTGCAGTAGAGCAAAAAAAAATGTTCGATTTAACGGAGGATCATGGTCAGACCAAATTAATTTTGATGCGAATGAGATGAGGCTGCATCTTAATTTAGTCTATATTTAGCTATGGGCGTCGCAATAGTTGTGTGTAAAGGGGGATGTGACCCCGTTACATTTTTGAAAAATATTTGTTTGTACCCTCGTGCCATAAGATCTGAACAAATAAACAAAAGAAATATTATTTAAAACAAAAAACAACAAAAAGTCCATCTGACGGAGTTGACACAGGACTGAAGGGCCTTGCGTTCCAAAAATAACCCATGATAGGCGAAATCCGTAGTTACATTTATTTTTTACAAATAAATACTCTACATTGAAACCAAAGAACAAAACCTGTTTTCAGGTCAGCAGATGTGCGTGTGCATCAATCGGGCCTTAATGTGATCCGGAGTCATATCATTAAAGCATCTCCTCCAAGCTCCTTTGCAAGATTCACAGCTGTATCTACGGCAAAGCGATGGATCTCGTCAAACGAGCCTCCGGTCGGGTTTTGCGATGCCTCTGGCCACAGTTTTTTCCAGCAGGCATTTAAAGTTTCAGTTTTCATCTCCTGAATTTGTACCAATCCTGACGTTATTGGCACACAAGTAGAGAAGAAGTGCGGAGACTGTTTAGCCAATCAGGACACAGAACACAATGCACAGACTGCACAAAAAATTTGCGAAGCAGCGAGACCCTGAAAGGTGAACTGCGCTACAGTAAGGGTTCACTGTATAGTAAAAGTCATATTTACACAGGTAAACATGGTGTAGCTTGAAATAAAGTCAAGTCAGAAAGGTTACAGCTTACTTAACCCTTTTATGTAGAAATGGGGTCCAACCGACATCACACATGTAGAACTTGTATAATTTTCCACAGTCCTCTACGTTTGCCTCAGTCCTCGCACGCACAAGGGTTAAGTCTCTCTATAGCCATGACCTCAACCCAGTTATGAATGTATGTGGTATTTTTAAAAGTGGTGCAAAGTAATCAACCAGTACAAATGAACTCTACTACTTCCGATGTTTGGTGAAATATACAGCCATATTTTAAGCCAGATGCTTGAATGTAGTAATGTTGCAAATCATATCTGTTGAACTATTAGAGGAGGTGCAAGTGGAACCGTGTTCATAATTTTGACCCTGACTGCATCGGAGAAAATCAATAAATATCGTTTTCACCTAATTTTAGAATTTAAAATTCACCGACTAAATGTAAACTTCTGACTGACACTGCATGCTTTTCACACTTTCATGTGTTTGCTAAACTAAATTTTTGCTATGGTTCAAATGTATGTGTAAAGTGTGAGTCTCTTTTTGCAAAGAATAAAATTATAAATCTTTCAAATGCATGAGCCAGCTGTGGTGGTGGGTGGGAGGTGGGAGGTGGGTCGAGATTAGGTATAGAAAAAATATAATATGACTGGGTTTATAAAACAAAATCACAACTTGGCTGAAATGAATAGTAATAAAAGTTTTACAGTGAAAGGTCATTTGTGTCCGAATAGTTCCAGAAAATATAGAGAACCTAAAATACAAAATTCCCAGCCAGACTTCAGGAGTCACACAGAGCTGTATGAAGAAAAAATGCATTATTCAGTGCAGTCAAAGATATATGTGAAAGTGAATATTTCACTCTTTTGTCTTCCATTGGTTTTAGAAATAAGGTTGAGAAAAGATCATTTTAGTACATTAAAACATAATGAGATTGCGATACCTGCTGCTCCCCTCGATGTAATGCTTGTGTGCATCATGCAAATCTACTTGACAGAGCGTTCTCTACCTCTCTCTGCTCCTGCCTCGTCCTTCTTCTCCATCAGCAGGTAGCGGGGACTCTCGGGGAGGAAGGGTAGGACACACAGCTGCAGAACTGCTGGAAACGCCAGGAAGGAGAACAGGTAGTTCCACCTGGACTCCTGCAGTCAGAACATGAACAGAACAGCCACATCAAAGCCTCGGACACGGGAGAGCGACAACACACAGACATGTTGCAGAACAGCTGTATGTTGCAGCTGTCATATAACACTCCATCGAATGAGTGCGTGCATGGTGGGCTTTGATTAAAAGACAGAGTTAGTTACGGTGTTTCTACTGCATATGTCCTTTAGAATATGCAAAAAAAAGTAATAAAAATGGCTGCATAAAATATGTATTTAAAAGTGTGTGCATTTACATCGTAGATGTGAAAAGTGAGTGTGGGTTGAATGGTTTTCTGCTTTTGCAATTAAGACCAGAGAGCTTTTTAGATGTGGAAGGCCAGCGATAAAAGCCTGCGTATCCATGGAAAAGTCAAGAATGTCAAGAAAATAAAAGGAATAAATGGTAAGACTTAAATATCTAAGCAAATCATGGCCAAAGTTTTACACATTTGTCTTTATATCACATGGAGGTTTGCATTTTTTTTTCCAGTAACATCATTCATTCTATCTAAAATGTCTAGAGCAGTGTAATTCTGACTTATAGCAACATTGTTGTTATACTAAAGTTAAATTATCATCTTGTCTGTCTTGCATTAAAATGTTGGTATGAAATTTACCAAAGTGCTAAAGACATATTGCAGCAACAAACCAGAAACAACCTGACATAATCTCATGCAGCACAATGCATAGGCCCTGTCTGCACTGATGAAGATTTACTCGCTGGGTGGCATACTGGATGCTTGAAACAGAGCTACTCTCATCACATTTCTGATTAATGACCAACTTTGCAAATGAAATATTCAAACTGGAAGCTCAACAACAGCACATACTTTAAACATGTTAAAGGGTATATTGTTCGACAAAACACACTTTCCTGTTGTTCAAACCCACAGAATACATATATTGCAATAGGTGAATAATGCAGACCCTATTAAAAGTACTCAGTACCCTTTTTTATTGCTTTTATTAGTCATGATCAACAACAAAATTAGGCATTTCTGACTGAAAATAACCTTTCAATGTCAACATAAAAAATTGTTTCTCCAAAATATTGACAATTGCAAATGTTAAACTAAATTCCATCAGAAACGTAATATACATGAGACATATAGTTAAAACCTGCTTTCAGAAGGTACTTGTAGTCTGATAAATGAGCCTCGTCAGAACGCATGTCCTAATTCACTGAACGGGACACCGTCCTGCCATTTCAAACCCAAGGTCAATTTAAAATGATCACAGCTGTACAACCAGAAATTGTGTGTGACAAAGTAGTGGTAACCACTACATCACCGTATTGCCTGCTAGATACATACCAGCCTGTTGCCTTCTTTCCAGCACTAATCTGAAAAAAAGTTAAGTACTTTTACATTTTTTGCCCCCTCTCTAACCATCTCAAAAAAATTTATAGACTGGTACTCTTCTCAAACTAATACATAATTCTAAAAACTAAAGTAATGAATGAGAAAATGTGCAAATACAAGTAACAAAATACGAAAAGAAGCTTAAGACATGGAAAAATATGTCTGTATCCAGCACAGCCATTAATTATGTTCCTCAATTATGGCCATCTGAGTTATTTGGTGGAAAATAAAAAAAAGATACTTTATTGTCTGACTGAGAAAGTTGGACTGTCTCTACTGATAATAACACAGCTCCTACCAGTTATTTTGTGCACTTAACTACTGGTGAATGGTATTTATGTTGGCAGATTAAAGAAATGCTTCAGATGCCAAGGAACAGACCATTTTATACCAGCAGGAGGTGAAGTGGCTGATTAAATATTTGCTGCCCTGCAAGCATTGATTTCAGTGTTAAGTTTCACGGTCAGACATACAGTATGTGATGAATGCATACTTTTTGGTATCCAGTGGTACTTTATAACAGTAGCAGGCTTCATGTGTCCACTTAATGATTATCAACTCTAGTCATAAAGTATTCCCTCAAAGTATCAGCTGAGACCAGGACTGAGCATTGCTTTGCCTTGAGATGAGCTGATTTGTGTTTTCTAAGAGATGCGTGGTTCTTAAATCTTTATTCAAAATTCCAAGATTAGGATTCAAGGCCCTCTGGTGAGAATAAGCTGAATGGACTGAAATGATTTCTTGCAATCATGGCTTCTTTTAAAACGATTTAAAACCCAGCACCCAGCTGGCTTTGACAGGGCTAATGAATCCGTCAGGTGGAACACATCTGTTGCGTATCCAATTATTTTAGCTAAAGCGCACTTTTCCTTCGTACTGGGTCAGTCGTAATCAAATTAACTTTGCAGCATCTAACTGCGTAATGAGTCTGCTTTGTGACAAACTCCTCAAAGTTTTACCCCACAGAAAGGAGATAAAGTCTTCCACTCACCCTTACAGTGGCTGTACAGCATTGCACAAGTCATTTCCTTCTGTGTACTAGAAAGTAGGTGAAAATAATCTTTCCCTTCACGCGGAATTCTATACGACATGAAATGTAAAAACTTCAATTAATATCTATACGGATGGCTCGTCTATTTTCCCTTAAGCCTGCTTGTTACCTGGGAGATAAATATCTCTGCTGAGCTGTGTTTCTTTAACAACAGCTGGAGAGCACAACTATACGGCAGAACGTCTGCAAAGTGAGAGCCTGGTTAGTAAATGTCTTTGGATGATCTTACGTGTGCATCTGCTGGGATCAGAAGAAAAGCCCATCATCCGTCGGCCCGCAGCTGTTTGTAATGAATGTCACCTTCTCTATAAGCCTATTTTGCTGATGGCCTGTCAGGGGAACAAGCTGACAGCTGGACCTTGCAGATGTGTGATGCGATCCCATTCTTGGAATCACAAAAGCAGCACAATTTATATTTGGAAGCAAATATGCTAGGACTCACGCCTTACAGGAGGCGGATGACATCTTGTTATTGTTAATTACAGAGATGATATCTGTTGGAATTTTAAATTGTTTTTGTCATCTGGAGCATGTCTGTTTAATACGAAGTCACCATCGACACCAAGGAGAGTAGAAGCAAGAGCAACATGTCTACGAAAAAAAATCTGATAAGGAAGATAACTGACCTACTTTTATCATAAGTGTGTCAAAAGGTTTATGTTTTATCAAAGGTATGGTATGTTTTGAGTATTTTCAATGTGTTTTATGTAACAGGTTTGTTTCCTGGTCCACACATAAAAATAACTTTAACCTTTGAACCTTATTTGGGCTCCCCAAAGCACTTTATGTCTTCATCAATCACAGAAGAAACACCCTACAATTATGAACTGAGTGGAACTAAGAACAAATGTGTCCTTTTTTTAGTGTAATTGTATAATCGGAGAATGGTAGGGATGGTTACAGTGGATTTTCTTTCTTTTAATGCCAGGCAATGGATGGAAGGCACCTATTACACTACACCTCAAAATAACTGCCACTTCCTTTTGCCATTAATGCGGCTTGAACCGCTGCGTGCACCTCCACAATACATATATCAAAACATGCGGATAGATCTCGGCATGCAAACTACTACTTCTGTTGGCATTTCGAGAAACCATGGTGACGTAATTAGCAAAACACGAGCCAAGTTCAAATCAAAACAAATTCTGACACTGATTCAAAACAGAGATAGAATTTTGTCTGCCCCTGGGTGCATTCACACTGCAGCCTGAAGTGGCTCAATTCCGATTTTTTTGCCGGGGCTGGCTGTTCACACTGCCAGTAAATGTGACCTGTATGCGTTCTGCATACAGGTCGCATACAGGTCAACCTGTATGCAGGTCTGGAAAAACGGGTCGTTTTCCCGTTTACGACACTTTCAGGTCGTAAACGGGAAAACGATCTGAAAGAGTCCCGCATGCGCAGTAGAGGGCGCAATAGCGTCAGCGTTCTCAGTTTTCTGCCAACCGCCATAAAAAGACGAAGTGCTCAGTCCTTGCGGAGGAAAACATTGAGGTTAACAGTGGAGCTTAGTTTACATATTTGAAGTTGTTCGGCCGGAGCAGCATATTAACAACTTAATTCTCATATAGTCCGTCATGGTTGTTGTTTTTCTTCCCACTTGCGCTCATCAGGACGCAGAATAATGAGATTTGTTGAGAAACAGTGACGTTCAGTTCGGATGAATGCGACCTGGACATTAGGTCGCATTTGAATCGGATACGTATCGGATATGGGTCAGATTCGAAAAAGAATTCGACCTGTGTGTTCACACTGCCATGAAAAGATCGGATACAGGTCGCATTATGTCAAAAAAATCGGAAATGAGTCACTTCAGGCTGCATTGTGAACGCACCCTGTGTCTCGCTCACACATGACAGTTTTCAGAGAGGACTAGTTACCATAGCAACAGAACACTGAGGAGGGCAGATATGTTGAGAACTACAGAGATGAATCAACACACAGTTCCTACAGAGGAGGGCAGAGCTTCTAGTTAGAACTAGAGACACCATCATGGCGGAACACTTACTACAGACAAGTATGTTTTATAATTTACTGCCAAGGACAAAAACTATATGTATTTTCACTTTTCAGCAATATTCACCAACTGCACAATTCTTAAGTAGTAAGTAGTGTAAGATAAGTAGTATTTAAAAAGAGCACAAGAAATCTGTTTTTTGAACAACGTGTTTGTTGTTAATCTGTTGCTAAGAGATGAGCGCGTTTTCTGGTAACCAAGTGCCACGAAGTAAACGTGATTTTTACTGCCACAAAGTATAAATCAGATTTTTACTTTTGTGTTAAATGTCTGTTTTATAACAGACATTTATTACACAATGATAAAAAGAAAACATATTTTCACTTTTCTCAAAAATTCACCAACAGCACAATTCTTCTTACGTACAAAGTAACATAAGAAAAGTAGTATTTCAAAAGAGCAGAATAAATCTTATGTTTTTTTAACAGTTTTTTGAATAACACTATTTGTTGTTAATCTGTTGCTAAGAGATGAGCGCGTTTTCTGGTAACCAAGTGCCACGAAGTAAACGTGATTTTTACTTTTGCAAAATTTACTAACTGTAAATTTCTTGTGTCTAAGCAGATAAGCAGTATTTCAAAAGACCTTATGTTTTATAAACAATAATTAATTTGGTTTTAAGCGATGAGCATTTTTTTTCTGGTAACGATCTGCCATGAAGTATAAATCAGAATTTTACTTTTGTGTTGAATATCTGTTTTATAATATATCTATCACCAATGACAAAAACCAAACATTTTCACTTTTCTCCTAAATTCACCAACATGCACAATTCTTAAGTACAAAGTCACATAAGATCAGTAGTATTTCAAAAGAGCAGAAGAAATCTTGTGTTTTTTTGAACAATAACCATATTTGTTGTTAATCTGTTGCTAAGAGTTGAGCGCGTTTTCTGGTAACCAAGTGCCACGAAGTAAACATCTAATTTTTACTGTTGCAAAATTTACCAAATGTAAATTTCTTGTGTCTAAGCAGATATGCAGTATTTCAAACTAGCTTATGTTTTATAAAAAAATAATTAATTTGGTGTTAAGAGATTAGCGTTTTTCTCTGGTAACCAACTGCCACGAAGTATAAATCAGATTTTACTTTTGTGTTGAATGTCTGTTTTATAATATATTCACCGCCAAAGACAAAAAAATATAAAAATCACTTTTCTGAAAACTTCAACTGCACAATTCTTATTAAGTAATGTAAGTTAAGTAGTATTTTATAAGAGCAGAAGAAATATTGTATTTTTTCAACAATAACAATATTTGTTGTTAATCTGTTGCTAAGAGATGAGATTTTTCTGGTAATCAAGTGCCACAAAATGAACACCTGAGCATAATTTTTGCAAAAGTAAAAATTAGAAGGCAGTGCATTAACATTAGCACAACCACTAGCAGTGTGTTGCCTGCTAGTGGGGGCCAGTGCACTGCCCCTTTTCCCTAAAATAAGCTTAGCTGTTTTGCTTATTTATTAGCCATGTTTAGTACAGTGAATGGAAGACAATGTAAGACAACATGCTAGTTATACCCCACATGCTCTATATTTCAACAAGGTTATTGTCAACACAAAAATTAGAAAAATTAAAAAAGAAAAACTTTGTTCAGTATTCTAGTTCCATGAATCAGATTTCAGATCTTTGCAGTCAAGCTTGCTGCAAAGACGATGGATACTGCAGACAATCAATCTCCCAGGACATACACTAGTGTTGTAGAAAGCTTCCAGAGGTCTTAACCCAATCACGTCTCACCAGCAGCACTTCTGCACGTCAAAAACTGAGCGATTCATCTCCACTGACAATGTGAGTTTGACAAGAGGACAAGAATGTGTGTGAACACACATACCAATCGTCAGGAAATGTAGCTTAGCAAAGCCCTTGTTCCATGTCCGACACGATCCATGTTTCCACAGCCAACAATATAAAGTTCGGTCACACAAAAAGTGAATCTCACCCTGTTCAATGTATTTCATTGATCTTATGTAAAACCAAGAGTACTAACTATCTAGCATGAACAAGAATAACAGTTCCCTGATAGGCTAAAGCAATCCATCGACCTTTTTTATCAATTTGCACAACTCTCTGAAGCTACAGACTGATGTAATGGAGAACACAGAGTATAAATAAAGCTCATTAAGGCAGCTAAATTGAACCTTTGTCTTTGTCTGAGGCATGCTGACAGCCTCGGAATCCCATGGGCCATTAGTGACCGACTGGCTAAAGGCCTGCTCCTGCAAAACCTAAATAAACATACTTCTCTACTGGGAAAAGGTCAGACGCTGAGCACCAAGGTTACATTAATTATCATTTGTCACAGCTTATCACAATTTGGCAGTCGACAACAAATGACATCTTGGACCAGCTCCCATTAACAGAAGCCGTCATGGAGAGGAAGCCTGATGGAGTCCGCGTTCAGAGGCCAGCCCAGCATGTTGATGCATTTACCACATATCATCTCTCCCGTGAGTTCGAAATGACATGGAGTAAAAAGCATGTCGCAGAATACACAGCGGCTTTGGAGAGACACGTGGCAACCATAATATATTTAGGAAGGTAGTTTAAAATGTGACATGGGTCAAATCAATATATATAGATTAAGAATCTAGTCTGTAATGGTTCAGTCGTTCGGTTTCCATTTCCTGATCTCATGTGAGGCAGGAAGCAGTTTACACTGCCTACCTGTGCCTGCTTATTGTTCTTCTGCCTCTCAGCTGGATTCTGCTCTATTGAGGTTCGGTTTTGTTCTGTCTTTTTCCCGTTAGACTGTACGTTCATTTCTGTTTCTGGACACAGATTCGGACCTTTGTCCTCAATTCATCCCATCCCTGATCTCTGTGTGTCTGAGAATTTCCTGCATTCCTACCATGTCTGACAGGATACTGTATTGGACATGTGGTGCAGAGAAACATTCCTGTAAGAACTGTAAGTCTCGCATATTCAGATACTGAAAAGCTGATTCACCATCTAGGGTTGCTTCTGCATGTTTATGTGAGAAGTCTCTAATTCCAAAATGTGTGAGTTTATATTTTTTTAAAACAAATCTTGGTATTGCTGTCACGGTAACAAATTTTGCTGAGCGATAAATTGTCCCAGAATTTAATGCAATAAATTATTTTGAGACCAATATCAAGTAATATAATGGTAATGGCAAATTAATGTTAATACACCCTGTCAGAGATCAATAAACCTCTAACAAACATGTAGCATTTAAACTGGAAGACATTTTAAATATCCAAAACAATCAAATGAACAAATAAAATGTTACATTACAGAGACACGAGTCTCTATAAACAAAACTGTCCTTCAAAAAAGGATCTAGTAAAGACCAATGCACGAGATTTAAGTATTTTATCATCCAGTCTTTGGTAGAAAGAGCAAGAGACACGAGAAAAACAAACCATTCTGTAAATGGATATTATTGAGTTTGTTTTCATTTGTCATGCAATCAACTGATTTATTGCCTATTATACGACAGACTTAGTTCATGGTTGAGTGACAGAGTCCTCTGTCCCAAACTTTAAAGTGTCTTTGATTTGATTAACTTATACTCAGACCTTGAATAAACCTATTAAGGTGAGAAAAAAAACCTAATTTTGCAAGAGATCAAAATTTGTTTGACTTTAACCATGTACTTTGCTTATCATATAAACTCTTTGTGCACATGTGGCAAGAGGCCTGGTGGTGCACTGTTGACTTGCAGCCAGAAGGATGTGGGTTTAAATCCTGGCTTGAGGGTTTTCTGGATGCGCTGATTTTCTCAGGCTACTCTGACTGTCACACAGTCCTAACCCAAGACTGTTAGGTTAATTGGTCTCACTAACTTGCCTTTAGCAATATAATGAATATGTGCTTTCAATACAGATTCCTGTGAGTCTCCGTGTTACATTGCAATGGATCCAGAGACTGTTGGTCACCCCCTTAACAGGCAAGGATAAGCGGCTAAAGATAACAGATGGATGACATAAAAAAGCCTAAATCAAACCACATAGTTTCAGGGAAAAAAACATACCTTAAAAAGCACAACCTCGGTCAAAAATGTGGCAGCTATTCTTTCTCAGAGAAAAGATCCACACCAAAATAAATTATTTAAAAATCATTATGCTCTGCTGAATGACCCTAACCCCCAAGGCGCAGCCAAGGAAGATAAAGCACAAGAAGCTAAGAACAAAGGGGTTATTCACAACCATCAGCCTTCTTTATGGGCACAGGACCATTGACATAATGTAAAAAGGTGTTTTGCAAAAGATTCACTGGCTTGAAAAGGTGTTTGTCACTCCTATTTTAAATGCTTGAATGGGTTCAAATGCTCTGCTGGAAGCATGCATTACATATATCTGTGGCATAAGGTTGGTTAGACACCATACAAAACATGAAGCAGAAAGAAAGGCTTATGTTGCCACTTTCAATTTTCACAAAAAATACATCAACTTCAGAAACATAAAACGGAGACCTGATGTCTAAATATTTGTTCACAATCTTAATGACGGCAATATTTTTGATCAGACAGTTCACACCATGTTCTAATGTTTTGTTAACGAACAATTAAGAGTCAAAAACCCTTTATTTAGATTAAAACCAGGCAGGGTAAAAAGTAGTGGAGACAATAATACTCAACACACAGCTAGCCAAGAGTCTGGCATTATACAGGTACATTGCAGTAAATTGAAATGTGCTTGTTTGTAAGATTAAATGTAGCTTTAGAAAATAATAATTTCACTTTTCATCAAGGGTACATTTCTGTACAAATTGTGTTTTTTTTATTGGTCTGATGTAACATTTCAATCTTAAATGTCATCTTTTAATTTGCGCCAGGTAGAAAATTCTTATACTTAATATAAATAATGGCTTCAAAGTCTGTGTGTAATTAATCAGAGTAGTACAAATTAACTTCTCAATAATATTCAACAGTGTCCTTGATAGGACGCACTACTATGTTTTAATATGGCTGTATAAAAGTCTTCACTGGGTCAGAAGTATGTAAACTTCTGACAGTGCTGGTCAGAAGTTTACATACAGTCGTCATGCCAACATTATCAATTATTTTGGGCTTTCAGTGATGCATTTAAAAATTTGTTTCTTTTTTCAGAGTGCAATGATGACAACAACTTCACTAAATGTTAAAAGGAAGAGTAGATGCACATGTTTGAATTTATAGTACGTTCTTATTTCTTCTAATCGAAAACTCCAAATATATCTTGGATGAGCAGAAGAAAAAAGATGTACATATGGATACATGTATGGATCCAAGTCCAAAACATTTTAAATGTAAATTTCTAAAAATCATGAAAAACAAAGCCTTCTGAACTCTTTAGCTTGTTCATTTTAATTTTACTGCATTTTTTTTTTTTTGCAACCATAACTGATCGCAACTGAACATCAACAAGTGCCAACAGATATAATTGCTCTAAATACGGTTAATTGATTTCAGAAGACATATTCCATAATTCATTTTTGTTTTAATACGGTGCCAAAAGTAACTGGTAATCTAAAGTTTCCAAAGTGTGCCAAGAGGAGAGCTGTTGATTATTAGCACTCTGTTCTCATGACATAACTGATTGGCTTTCAAAGCTCATGTGCCTTGGGCTCATGTCTGTTTCTGGGCCTGAAAGATAAACTAAGAATGCAGCACACAAATAATTGAGTGGGGATATGATGGATCCCTGTCATGACAATCTTTCAGTGGCAAGCGGAATCAACACCGACCATACCCAATGTTTTTGCTACAATAGCCAATAAGGTGTGAAGGGACAGAGTAACACTTCCTCTGGGTTAACAAGGTGTGACTGACAATTCCTGGTGCTATCTAAACGAAATAAGACAGACAGATAGACCCAGACGCGTACTGTGAAGTGAAGGGTAAAAGTTTTTTTTTTTTTTTTTTAACAGAGGTGCCTGCTGGGTTTTGTTGGCAGCTAGCCTGGGAAAGTGAAGAAAAATAATTAAGTGTGAGCAGAGATGGGCTTTCTCTCTCTCTTTCCGTCTCTCTCCAGCACCAGCTCGGGCTTGAATGTCAAACCAAACTAGAACGATCTGCTGAGAGGCCGCGGAGTTGAAAAAGTCAGACCAGAGCTGTGAGCCCTCATCAGTTAGAAAGACCTTGGCATTTAAACCTTTGTGGCCGACTCTTACATTAATGTCGCAACGAAGATGTGGAGGGGTAGCCGGCTGACACGAGAGCCCAGATCATGCGAGTTGTTCGGGTGGCCTCATACGGTACCTCATTAGGCATAATGCCGGGGGCCAAAAGTGGATGTTAAGAGGCAAAGGAAATCGATACGAGTATTCTACCTACAAATAACACACACAAGTTCCATTAAGAACGTTCAAAAGTCAAACTAAATGCATTTTAAAATAGAAAATAAAACATTACATATTACATATAATTTTTTCCTTTTCTTTAATCGAATAATTTTGTTGTCTTAAATTGTTCAAAGCACAGAATAACTCGAATATGAATCCCCAGTATCATGTGGGTCATCCAAGACAGGGTGTAATTTCATTTCCTTTCAATTGCACCTTCTAATGACTATTTGTAGGTGATGAATTATTAAAGCTGATGCTAAAAATAGCCACAGCAAGGTGAGGAGTGGTCGTGCATAATGTTAACTCTTCTGGTATCGTGGGAAAAACTTCCTGGTGCTGCACAATTTATGACCGGTGCGCTTTCCCTACTGCAATTCAATGTAAGAGATTAGGGAGATGAGGAAAGCAGGCCATTGCAATGTAAATAGGTAAAGGTGATTTCTTAGCTAAGCAGATATCTGGCTCAGCACAAAAGTGGCTGACGATTATTAAATATAGTTCTTGTAGAACAACTAACTGTACTATAAAACCAACCTGGTTGGTTTCAATGTTAAACCAACCATTAATTTTGACAAATGTTAGGTATCAAGCTGTTTTTGTGTCTTTACTATTCACTCAGACCTTTTTGACTAGCAAACGAATGGCCTTTCACATCACTTTCAGGTTTACAGTGATGTGAAAAAGTGCTTTTTGTGGTTACAGATATCTTTTGAATTTGATTTTGTTGTGGAACTTAAATATTTCAGTTAAATTTTCAGGTTAAACAAACTTTAACATCAGGCGATAACTTAAGTAAATGTAAAATTGATTTCATTTACAGTCGTGGGGTGACAGTGGATCATTAAGAGCATTTGTCTTAAGAGTGCAAAAAGCTGTAGGTTCAATCCTGGCTTCCTCCTTTTACATGTTGATGGGTGAACATGGCTGCACTGTAAGGTGATTTGATTAAAGAAAATCTACAAAGTTGAGTTAATTTATTTACTTTTCTTTATTACACCAATTCCTTATTTTCTAAGTTTTGCATGTTAACAGTAAGGAGTGGGGTTGTTCTTAGTGTGGGAGCTAATTGGTAGTAAAGTCCAATTACTACCAATTAGCAGTGCAATTTGGGTATTTTCCCAAATTGTTTAAAGAATAGCTATTCTTTAAACATGTGTAGCTGCTACGTGTATAGCAGCATCTAGATTGAAGAACATATTTTATTATATCTAAGACTTAATCATTTAATTCCTTAAAGTACAAAAGATTAAATTAATTACTACCCGCCTTACCAATGTTTTTAATTTAAAAAAGAGCCTTTGTAGCTACATCTCTCTTGAAACAGGAAGTTATTAGTACCATGGATGAAAATAATTTGAAACCACAGACTCTGATGAACTGTTGTTGAACGTAGGACGTGTTCTGCTTTCTTGAAACCAAACACCTTTTTCATGGGTATATGCTGACTGATTTGCTGCGAGGCAACCGCAGCTGCTGTTCATCTGGTAGGAAAATCTTGTCTTTTACTTTTATGTGCCCTCTGTCAGAGCTAAACATCTGCCGATGTCTGCAGACGACTTTGTGTCAGTAACTGATCTCCCACAACAATTACCCAAAGTTGCAACAATATTTTACTATGTTTGAGCTAAATGCTTTAGAGAAAGTATGCAGCGCCACTCCTTTGGCACCAGAGATGCATTCAGTATTACTAATTTTTAGGGACCACCTAAACATCTCCTGCTCAGCCGTGTGTGTTTATTTCAACCCAGCAGAACTAAGAGATTTGGAGCAAATGACAAAATCCTGAAAGTGTCATGTTTTGCTGGTGCACAAAACAGCATCCGTGTGGAAGGTTGTATGAATAATTTTCCTTTCACATAAGCTGAATGTTTGCTGAAATTAATTTTTACATGAACACCGGACCATGCCTTCAAGCTTTTAACATTTTCTTATTCACACCTTGCCGTACACCCTTTTCGGTAATCAATTGTGTCACCAGCCACCCTCAGCATTGTTTTCTACTTAACTTATTCAATAGACTTCAAGGGAAATCCTTCAGACTCTGTAGCAGACATTAGGAGAATGCAACAAAATATATAAGGAGCAGTCAGTGAGCTGTCAAAGCAGACCTGGAAATTAAACAAATCAACACAAAAAAATAAGAATTCATTACTAAACTAAAAAAAAAAATCTATTTCTCACAGTGGAAGAGGCAATATGGGTAATGTTTCTCTCAGCTATAATTTGTCATGGTTTAGGTCAGGCCATCCTGGAGGGAAAATCATTAACTGGTAAAAGCAGTCTGGAAAAACTGATTATCTGTCAGAGCGATCAAGCTTTATTGTGTTATTAATTGTTGAAGAGCTTATATAATAGACTGAGAGAAAAAAAAAAAAAACAGCAGCCACCTGCAAATTAATGCACAGACAGGCGTGTAAATGATCCAGCAGATTCAATAGGGATAGATATGCTGCTGTGCAGCTGGAATCCAGATGATGCGCTGTTTAAAAGGTGTTCACACTTTGCCCACTCTGCTGTTATACCGTGACATGTTACTAAAGCAGACCATGAAAGGAGCTTCTCCACCTGGATTTGGAAATTACATCAGCTCCTTATCCAATCAGAGAACACCGCAGTCGTATGTACCACTGCACTTCAAGGATTATGTGATTTCTATGCCTTTTCTTTAATTTTCCAACTTCATCAAAGCAATCACAATCAGTCATCAATGACAAATTGTAAAAATCCACTGCATACACATGAGGGCATATTATATTTGTTTGCTCACCGACCTGACCCAGGAGCTCGGGCAGACCCAACACTTGTCCTGTGAACACGCCCAAGCAGATCAGGATGGAGTTGAACTGGCCAATGGACCCTCTGATGTGTTTAGGGGAAATCTCTCCCAGGTACATGGGGAGGACACTAAGTGATATACCTAGAGGAAAAAAAATAAAGGTCACATAATAGAATCAAGTGAAAAGGGGAGTAAAAACAAGTAAGAAGACAAAAAAAGATCAAATAATCTGCAGGAGGGAATTACCCCATGACGTATTGGTCTCTGTTGTGTTTAGAAAACTCAGTAAAACTCTGCTCTAAGCCTTGTGGGTTCTTGACAAGAGCGCTAATAAACTTGCACTGGCACAAGCAGTCAGTTTGGTCTGATTACATTTGATATGATGTCATTTTAAATCAGGTTGTTTTGTCCAAAAAAGTTTTGTTTTGTGTCTAAGTTCATTTGTTCGGATGGTGCTTAGTATGTCACTTGGTCTGAGTCTATTCGGTCTACATCTGTTTGGTCTGAATCATGTCTGAGAAAAACATACAGCATAAAAGTATGCTGTACTAACAGTTTCTATCAAACGACACACATAAGATCTACAACTTTTAGAAAATCAATACATGTAGTAAAGCCGATAACTTTCAAAATGTCAATTTATTAAGAGAATTAAAGCAATTCCATACGAGATAGTCAAGTTTGCAGTTTTAGTTGAGTAAGAAAAAAAAAGGTTCATTGATTGTCCACTTGAAGTGCTATTTTTGTATTTCGTTTATTTTGTTTTTATTGCAGCTTGAAGTATATATTTTATTTTGTTTTGGTGATAAGAGCATCCGAGCATATAGTTCCCATCCTGTTGACAGTATGAATATATAATGAATGGTTGTTGCCAAGGCTGTACTGGAGTCATTCTCTGAATAAGTGCTGTGTTATTTTTTTTTTATTTCCCTCTGTGGTTTTGGTGTGGCTATCGGAACAGAAGGCAATTAGAGCTTCTCTGCTCTCTGATCACCACCAAATTCATATTTGATAACCAAGTTATTTTACACATCTGCCTACCTTTATTGCTTTTGCCTCTTGATGAACTCCAAACACTTTCTTTACCAATATAATATTTACCTTAATTTCTTCATCTTATTTTTGTTTGTTTGTTTGTTTTGTTTATGCAGACAAGCAGCCTTAGTCTTTGGAAAGATCAAACTTTAAACCTGATTTTTTTTGGGTTTTTTATAGGTTGGAGCATTTTGAAAGAAACAGGAAAGTGTCTCTCTCCAGATGTGTTTGGTCTCTCAAGTTCATACAGTCTGCTGCGATAAAAGGCCGAGCCGTTAGGTGTTATTTGGAGGGGTATCAAAATTATTATTTAAATTATTTGGAGGGCTATCAAAAGGTTTACACAGTTAATTAAACCTTTTTTCCCCCCACTTTTGGTGTGCAACAAATGCTGCAGCTTTTGCTTATTTTGGTGAAACAAGTTCAACAAAACGTGCTTCCTTTAATTGCACACTGACCCGAGTTCACGCCCATGACGATCCGGCCGATGATGAGCATCTCAAAAGATCTTGACATCTCACCCAGCGACAGCAACAAAGCGGCCGTCACAGCAAAGCAGTTATTCAGCAGCAAGGTTCCTTTTCTGGAAAACAGAAAGACAACGTAGACGTGACTCTATACGAAAAAGGAAAGAGGAAAAGATCAGCGGTGCAGACATGATGGCAATGAGAGCTGAATGAAATTCTAATCCAGTTATTCAAACCCTTTGTCGAAACGTCGGCAGCGCTTTAATTGTGATAAAAGAAGGAGAACGGTGAGCACGTCTGACTTCTGTCAAAACATTTCCGCAAGGCACTCCAAAGCCAGAACAATCAGGAGTGATGAGACTCGAGACAGCCAAAAGAAAAAAAGAAAAAAGAATGACTTCACTTTTTTGTGGCTTTAGATGTTCATAAAAGGGATGAAAACCATTGGATGTGAAGGATTCTTCAAGGCCAGGGAAGCAGAAAAATGTTTTAATGTAGGAGGCCCCTTGTGTCAAGTGGATGGAGAACACTTCATGGAGGATTCATTTAAATTGATTTTTGTTTTTTCACAGACCAAGAAAAAACTGAAAGTTAAACCACTCATTTCTGAACAGATGCTCGAATGTGTCAGTGTGTGTTGTCATAATCAACCTAATCATCAGCCAGAGGAATGATCAGATTAATAACAGTGTCGGTAGAGATCTCCACAAACTGTGCATTCAGGCAGCTCTTGCAGACATGTCACAAAATCTACTTTGTCAAAGGGTTTTCCAGCTAAAAGGGCCCACAAAAAAATAGTTAAAGCAAAAAGAACTTCAGACAGGCTTTTCAAATTTAACTTCATTTTCCATGTTCTACAAAACAAGCACAAACTGTCATAGTATGCCCCTCCCTTCACACCTAAAATGAAATTGAAATTTCCCTTTGAAATATCTCGGAGACTTCAAATTTAATCCAGCAGGTGACTCTTTTTGCCCTTTGGGCGACCTGACATCATTACAGAGTAATCTTGAACTAAACCTACCCGAAGAAGCTGTATTATACTTTAATCTGTCAGCTAGTGCGGACATGGAGTTATTTATTTTTGGCATGACTGAGAAGAGATCAAAGTCAGATTTTCTGAGGTGGCGAATGAGGTCTAAAAAAATGGTTTAAAAAAAAAAAAAAAGCAGCGTATCTTTAGATGAAAGGATTTGTACCAATGCAAAATCTCTAAGGAATGTTTCTAGGCCAAGAAGAATTATTGTGGTAAAAAGAGGTCCAACTTGCACTAAAATGGTTTAATCTAGTTATATTCAACAAATTAGAATATGCTTCTGATGAGGCTCCGTAGGCAGAGTAAAAGTACCAATAACCTTTTATTTTTTCCTGTTCCACATTTCTATATTATTGACTTTGAATAGGATGTAATGTTCTAATCTGAAATGTCATTTTTTGCATCAAACGAAATTAAAATCATCATAATTATTACAAATGAATGCTAGGCTTAAGTCAGTCAGTGCATAAGAGACTGCTGTATTTTTGTTTTTGACCAGTTTAATTGCGGATGCACGGTCAGTGATGGTAAGTGTCATGCTCCAGTCCAGATCACAAGTATTGGATCCTAGTATTACTCACTGACCAGTGCAACAGCTGGTTACCATGGAGACGGTGCACAGACCATGGAAGGACTTTGCTTAACAACATTACTGACATTAGAAACTGAAGTTTGATTCATTGTATGAGAATTGAAAGCAAATTATCTTATTTATTTCTTGCCACTTTACAACATTTTGTCCTTCCGCAATTGCATTAAATTATTGGCATGGTTAAAAGTAAAAAAAATAATAATAATAATAATAACAAATTGAATAAATATTATTCTCCTAATGTACGTCACCTAGGGCTATTTATTGGTATTTTTGATAGTTTTCCTGACTCCTGACTGTCTCCAGCCCACTGACATATGCATACACCAAACTCAATCATACCGTTCTTATACATCAGGGGTCCCCAAACTACGGCTCGCGGGCCGGATCCGGCCCGCCTCTACATATAGTCCGGCCCCCTGAACAATACAAGAGAGCATTCAGATTTTTCTTTTTTTTTCATTTATTGTATTTTCCGGTTTATATGTGGATTTTTCTTCAACCACCAGGGGGCTCTTTAGCAGGAAGTGTGTCCTGTAAACTGTGGGTGTTTTGTTTTGCATGGCGCATTGCTGCCATCTGTTGGACTTTTAGGGAACTGCTTGACTTTTATGTTATTTAATCAGTACGGTTGTTTGCTAGCGGTAGAGCAGATGAACACACGTGTCTGTTCTGAACGCCGCATTCCAGGTCGAGTTCTTCGAAGCAATGCCTGTAAGTAGCAGCTTATAGCCTACTTCAAAACGAGCCTTTATGTTAACATATGAGAAATTAATATGTTATAGCTAAATTCCCTCAATGGAATATATACTAGTTAGTCCCAGTGACCGTTTCACTCATGGGGAAAGTTATGTGGCCCTCACAGGAAAAAGTTTGGGGACCACTGTTATACACATTCAAGATTTAACAAAGGTTTGTTCATTTATGATTCATAACCTCATTTATAAAACATCCAATTCCGAAAAACTTCAGAATTGGAACTTTGAAAATTGGTTTTCTTCAAAACGCCCTCCGAGAACACCTCTGAATGTCAACAAAATGAAACAGGCTTTATGGATATGTATGAATTCATCTGCATGCACACAAGACTGTTTTGTGAAGACATTAACATTTTAAGAATCAAATTTGAAACCCAAACTTGGAGACAAGACTAAACAAGCTGAAAGAAGAAAAAGAAACAAATTTTGTTGCAAGGTTTAAACAGAGGAGTTTCATTGCCTAATGTCAAGGGTCAAAGGGTCAAAGAAGAAAATGCTCATTTTAACTGCTGCTGCAGAAATGCACGTCGTCTCACGGGCAGCCTCATTTACATGATAGCAGAACTGCAGAACAAACAACAAGCAACGCTGTCTTCATGTCATGTCTTCATTATGACAAAGAGTGTAAAAAAAAAAGAAGAAAAAAAAAAGCCATTAACCTCAGTTTTACTTGAAAACTTTTAATGAATTCCTTGGTCACTTTTACAGAGTTGCTGTCTGTTTGATCTCTGCATGCGTCTCCCGATGCTTTCATATATTCACTTTGACATCTGTATGTCAGCCTCTCCGGGATAACCAACTGGGACCCTAATGTCTAGCAGAGAATACAAAAGGAAAAGTGAGTGCCTTCAATCGACTCAACAGAAATCCAGAGGAAGAGAGTCAAGGTGAATCTTAAGAGTGTTGTAGTGGACTCGAATGGAAAGAAAGAATCAAAGTATGAGATTCATGATTCTTCCTCTGCTTTGACAATGTCATCCTAATAACTAGTGGTTAATAGATTCTTGTGAATCAAAATTAGTTTGGAGGAACAGGAGGTGATTATGTTAAGCTCAAGTCTGTCCCTGAAGGGCACAGGGCGCAGAGCTCTGCACACAGAGGATGTAAAACTACCTGACTTGTCCGAACCCTGAGAAACTCATTACTCTAACTGTGAGACTGGATCTCAGCAGGCAGAATAAGTTGTCAGAGCACCACTGCTAGATCAAAAGCAACTCCTTTCTTTTCTTTTTTTTTTGCATTCCCCCCTAAACTTGAGTAGTACATCGCTGGAAGGATAACAAGTCACAAAAAAATCTTTTTCACATAATAGCTGTAGTCTTGGGCTGGAGACATCAGGGAGAAGAACAAGTGTGGGCATAGCAACTTCTTGGAGACCTGCACTTAATAGGACAAGCTGTCTGTCCAACTGAGTGTGAGCGGAAAATGAAGAGAACAAAACTCACCAATGTTGCAGTTGTAGGAGGAAAGAAATATGCTGGGATTTTTTTTTACAACTTGCATAATATGATTATACATTACAACTGATGACTGTAAAACATATGATTAATATATATATTTTTTTATAAAATTTTCTACACATTTTCCACAAAACATGCTCTTTGTTTCATAAAGCTGGTCAAATCAGCTGCTAAATGTATTTATATGATATTAACCTGAATTTCTCCGTTTTCTCTTTTTCATCACACAAAATACTCTTTGTATGAGATCTATTGCATATTTGTCTTAATTTACTCTGCCCCCCTAAATTTAATCCAGTGCAGCCAATGATCTTCAGAAGTCACCTAATTATAGAGCATTTAGTCAACAACCAGCATCATGAAAACCAAGAACATGGCAGTCAGGTTGAAGAAAAGTCTAAAGCTAGGAAATAAAAATACATCCTTTAGCAGTTTAGCGAGGAAGTAAAACTGTTGTGCTCAGATGTTACATTTTCTAAATACCGACATGAAGGGGGGTAAATATTTATGGATCACCTATTTAATTCTAAATCATTAAATTGAACAGTCATCATTTTGTAGAAATCAGATTTCACTTTTGTCAAAAAAAAAAGCCATGACTGATTTGTAAATCAAATAAAAATGATAAAACAACCACGGCGGTGAAGATCTTTCATTTTTCACTGGATGCTCGACTTTGTGCTACCTTGTCTCATAAAATCCAAAAATACTGAAACTTGATGGTGCAATGTGACATGTAATGTGAGTTTTGCAGGGATCCTGCTGTGAATTTGTTGCTGTGAGGCGAGTCTGGAATCACACGAGGCGACACCGTGAGCAGAAAACACTTTTTACGTGCCGACGTCTGACGCAAGCCTTTAACATGCCGGTATGTAGTAACTACTCTGCAATCCTTTGAACCACTCTGGAGTCTGATGAATGGTAATTCCGCCTCATCGGTTATGCAATTAATCATTTAACAGGCTTGTTTTTCGCAAACTCTCTAACCAACCTACAGTCTGACCCTGGGGTGAATTCACTGGGAAGTCCATTACTGGGAAAACTGACATGTGTTGAATGTGTTTCCTTTAAGTGGATGAATGTTTTAACGGCTAAATGATGAAAAACAAATGATTAGAAAATGGATTCTTGGCATTTTACCAAGACAGTTATCGGTTGTTAACTCTGCCATGATAGATTTAAACGAGTATCAATCGGCTGGCAACATTTAAAATTCAACAGACGCTCCCCACTAGTGATGCTCAATTAAATGAAGTGCATTTACCAAACGGCATGTTGCTGCAACTTATTACCTTAATTCCTGCAAATGCCTTAGAGACTCATCTTGTTTTTCACGTCTTATTGAATAACTGATACAACAATCATGCCCTGAAATATAAAACTCTGACCAAATGATCTTGTGTTACTCACCGCCCAGCTACTTTAATAATCAAAGAGACCGACAGAGTTCCAAGAAGGCCTCCGATGGCGAATATGGACACAGTTACAGACCACAAAAGAGTCGATGTTTCTGGAGGAATAGGTTCCCCATATCTCTCCATCCAGGTCTTATTGTAGAAATCTTTAATGTACTGCAAAACACAAGAAAACAGATTCAGCTATGGTTCAGACAAGTCATAAAAAATATACATCTTTAAAATAACTGTTATTCAAAATAACACTGATAGCTGCAAATGTTATGCATTTTGCTGTAAATTAGTAGGTTTTTAATTCGGACTCTATGATCCATGTTTACATTTTTATTTATAGCAGAAGGAACGTTCAATGAGATACAACTGCAAATTGAATTTTTAAATGTTACATGATGACAATAGTTTCATGTGTCTTCTTTCTACAACCATCCCTCTAGTTCCTATATCCACTTATCCTTCCAGATAAGTTGGGTTGTGGAAGTGCTGGTGCTTATCTCCAGCAGTCACTGGGGGAAGAGTTGGCCTGCATCCCTGACAGGTCACCAGCCCATGACATGGCAACACAGAGACACACAGAAAAAACAATGGTCAGACTTGAGAGCACTTTAGAGTGACCCATTAACCTCATAGTCATCCTTTTGGACTGTGGAAGAAATTCAAAGTACCCAGAGTGGCAGTGGTACCATCTGCATCACTGCACTCAACCTTTTACATGAAGCTGTGAATTTTAAATAAAAAAGTTTAGCTGTATTGTTATCCATTTTTGCACCTCCCTTCACGGGGGTTGCCACTTCATAACACCCAGCCCCACTCCACAGCTGTGTGCGCACAGACTTGGCAGGTGTTTTACACTGAACAGGATTCTAACCAGGAACAAGTTTAGCTGTGTGTAATTTTAAAGTGATTTATAAATATCCGCTGAGTTGGCGGATTAGCTAAACGTAAATGCACCGGGCTGATCTGGAAAGCAAAGGTCACCTCTGATGCCTCCGCACAACTGACAATCGTTTCAGAAAATTACTCCTTTCTCATGCAGAACTGATGAGACACGGTGGCCGGGTCTCATTGGGAGAACTGAATCGGGTTGGACCTACTTCATAATCAGGTGCTAAGGTCATGTAGTTATTTGCAAATAATTCTGACAGACTCAATCAGCTGACTGGGCATCGGAAACAAAGACACTTTAGGGCTACTTTTGCCAAAGAGCAAAAGATGGTTGATATTGTAACCGATTGCTGCATCCTACAGATGCACACATTTTCTGTTTGAATTGTTTTGAATCGCTAATGTTAGCTAAAACTTGGGTCCTTCTAATATGTTATCCGTACAGTCAGAGATTTATTTCCTTTTCAAAATATTTAATATAAGACCATTTTATTAGAAGTAAGTGAAATGAAATAGATAAATAGCAAATGATGCCTTATTATGCCTACTGCCTACTTACAGGCAGAGTTTCCATTCCTATGCAGCCCAATGTTTAAACACACAGTGTTATGTTAGAAATCTGTTTCTAATCACATTTTTCTCCTCTGATAGCCATAGCTGCAGATCATTGATCACAACCCCTCCAAACAGCTCAGGTTTTTCAGAAAAGATTTACATTGATTAAGAAGGAAAAAAGCTTATTTAGATTTGTACCACTCATAAACTTCCATCTCTGTGTAATGTTCAAAGTTTATCCTTTCAATCCACTTCGCTGCACACAAGTTAAAATTAAAAAAAAGCATTTCAGGCCAAGAAGATGGGGACTAATTATATATTTAGTTTGAGATGTCTTAACAGAATATTTCTTAAGATTTAATGCATATTTGACTCTTGATTAAAAAAAATTCCTTCAATTATTTTAAGAAAGACCAGCTGCTGGAGATGGGCCTGCTGTGCATAAAGACGACTGAATGTTGGTTTATGCATGCGTGCTGTGGTCTGACATGCTGTTTGAAAAGGTTATTGTTGCTTTGGCAGATTGTTACTAAAAAGGCTAATCAAGATCTTTTGTGAGGTTTGGTATGTGTGCATAGAGAGGCTCTCTGCTACAGGCGTTTTATTGTAATAAATTCCACCACTACCTTTTTCCAGTCACCCTTTTCCAGCCGAGAAACCGATGAGAACAGACAGTAGGCTCCCTCTGTGAACATTAGAACCCGGTGTGGTGGGAGAACATAAACTAAAAAGGGGGCTTCATGTATTTTCCATGAGTTTTATAAAGACAGCGGAAGCACAGTGGTCCCCCTGCAGTGGTCGACAGAAGTCAGCAATACATTAATGATCAGCTCTTGTTCCTGGTGGGCAAACAATGAGCAACTGCTTGACACGCTAAAAAGACGGAGGCTTTCTTGCATCTGCAGAACAACAGAACCTGCTTTAGTAGCTCAATGTTTTTCAGAGCAAAGAGCAAATTAAATGTTACAAAGAATTTAAAAAATAAGCACAACAAAATGTCAAAAGATGCTAAGGAAAAGTGTATTTGAATAGAAATGTCCTTTTTTTAATAAGTCCACTTGCTCAAGACAACATGAAAACTAAGGAAGCTCAATTCCACAGTTGAGGTGCATCAGTCTTAAAATAGAAATACCTTCGAACTTCATACAAACCGGATTCCAAAAAAGTTGGGACACTAAACAAATTGTGAATAAAAACTGAATGCAATGATGTGGAGATGGCACATGTCAATATTTTATTCGTAATAGAACATAGATGGCAGATCAAAAGTTTAATCTGAGTAAATGTAACATTTTAAAGGAAAAATATGTTGATTCAAAATTTCAGTGTCTACAAATCCCAAAAAAGTTGGGACAAGTAATAATCAGTGGCTGGAAAAAGGAAATTGAACATATAACAAACAGCTGGAAGACCAATTAACACTAATTAGGTCAATTGACAACATGATTGGGTATAAAAAGAGCGTCTTAGAGTGTCAGTGTCTCTCTGAAGCCAAGATGGTAAGAGGATCACTAATTCCACCATTGTTGCGCAGAAAGATAGTGCAGCAATACCAGAATGGTGTTACCCAGCGTAAAATAGCAAAGACTTTTAAGTTATCATCATCAACCGTGCATAACATCATCAAAAGATTCAGAGAATTTGGCACAATAGCTGTGCGTAAGGGCCCAGGTCGTAAAACTCTAGTGGATGCTTGTGATCTCCGGGCCCTTAAACGTCACTGCACCTCAAACAGGAATGTCACTGTCAAGGAAATAACAGCACGGGCTCAGGAATTTTCCAGAAAGCATCGTCAGTGAACACAATCCACCGTGCCATCCGCCGCCGCCAGCTTAAACTCTACAGTGTAAAGAAGAAGCCATTTCTAAGAAAGCTCCACAAGCTCAGCTGTTTGCACTGGGCCAGGAGTCATTTAAAATGGAGTGAGGCAAAATGGACGACTGTTCTGTGGTCAGATGAGTCACGATTTGAAGTTCTTTATGGAACACTGGGACTCCATGTCATCCGGACCAGAGATGACATGGTCTGGATAACCCAAGTTGCTATCAACGCTCTGTTCAGAAGCCTGCATCAGTGATGTATGGGGTTGCATGAGTGCTGGTGGTCTGGGCAGCTTGCATGTCTGGAAAGGCAGCATTAAAGCAGAGAACTATGTTCAGGTTCTAGAACAACATATGCTCCCATCTAGACGTCATCCCTTTCAGGGAAGACCTTGCATTTTTCCAACAAGATAATGCCAGACCACATTCTGCAGCAATCACAACATCATGGCTACGTAGGAGAAGGATCTGGGTACTGAAATGGCCAGCCTACAGTCCAGATCTTTCACCTATAGAGAACATTTGGCGCATCATAAAGAGGAAGGTGCGACAAAGAAGGCCCAAGATGATTGAACAGTTAGAAGCCTGTATTAGACATGAATGGGAGAGCATTCCTATTTCTAAACTTGAGAAACTGGTCTCCCCTGTCCCCACACGCCTGAGTGTTGTAAGAAGAAGGGGAGATGCCACACAGTGGTAAAAATGGCCTTGTCCCAACTTTTTTGGGATTTGTTGACGTCATGAAATTTTGAAACAACATATTTTTCCCTTAAAATGATACATTCTCTCAGTTTAAACTTTTGATCTGTGATTTGTGTTCTATTGTGAATAAAATATTGACATTTGCCATCTCCACATCATTGCATTCAGTTTTTATTCACAATTTGTTTAGTGTCCCAACTTTTTTGGAATCCGGTTTGTATCTGGTCCTTTGAGGTATGAGTTGGCATGTGGGAATAACCAAACCCATAAGAAAAGTCTTTAATAATAATGTGGAAGATTGATTTTTTTTTTTTTTTTTTTTGACAAATACTATTTTGGAAAAATTCAATTGCAAACATTTAGCTTTTCCAAAGTACGACAAGTGATCTGAAAGACCAATGTAAATAAAGAAGATTAGACCTTTGCTTGTAAGCTGAGAAACTCATCAACTAGACTGGTGGCACAGGGTCATTTGTCTGAATGACCCTATAAGTGGTTGACAGTAGCAGTAGAGTTGTGCACAGTGGTGCAGTTTGTAGCTCCAGTGCATTGTTGGAAGAAGGTGCAAGGTTGAAATACTTGCTCAGACCAAGCTGCATGCTCTTGATGTACTTCATCTTCCTCCAAGGTCCAAGGTTGACTGGGCTCCCAACTAGTAGTTTTGGTAGTGAGTTAGAGGGTGTGTCCATGCATTGCTGGGTGTCTCTGTGTTGTGAGGTCATATCTGGAGAGCCATCCAGGGTGTAGCAGTCTTTCAGCAAAGATCACAGAGGTAGACACTGGCAAAAACTCCAATTATTTCTTTTGTCCCTTGCAGTACACATGGCCACTCTGCTGCATATGTTGAAGCAATGTGTTTGAAAAAGAAAATCCTCAGGAGAATTACCAGCTCTCCCCTCCTATGAAAGTTCTTGAAGACTATTATTTTAAAGTGAGATATTCTTATCAGCAATTTCCTTGTATGGGAGAGTATGTTGATGAAGAGCTGCAGGTATTCCTCTCTAACCGAAGAAGACAATCATATCAAGCACATCTGCTCCTCTTTTACAGCAATCAGTCTGCTAATTAGACTGATAAGTGGGTTCAGGTTTCCTCTTTCACATCTTCACTCAGAATTTTGATGCTAATTAATTTCTTTACAATGATTTCATATGAATCTGCTCAGTCTACATTGTCTGAAAATGTGCCAACTGTTACCAATAAAATCAAAAGTCACAAAGATTCGCAGCAAAGTATTCGTGGAAATGTTTTGACAACGACTGCATGTTTTGCTACCTTTCTCTGTATTCTTAATCAGATCGCCGGTTTCCACTCAATAGGTGCCCGCCCCAGCAGTGCTTTGTTTTTGTGACAGATGGTCTTTTTTTTCTCCGTTATATTGTTATACTTTGGACTTATTTTCCCTTTTCCCATTTGTCTGTATTTTTTATAATTTTGCAGGTTGATAATGCATCAGAAACCCTCACCAATGTAAAAAGAAAAACTGTTGTTTTTAATATTCTGGGTATATCTCCCAAGTTTCAGTTGATTTTTCTAACTTTTGCCAAACTTCGACTTCGTGTTGTCATGTTAAAGCATGTAGTTGGTTTCGCTCCACTCTTTCATCTCTTTTATGTGCCGATGGGATTTTTGAGCAATTCATCAAAGTGCTGCAGAGGACAGAATGAAAGCACAGTGAACTATTGAACTATTTTGATTTGTTAGAAGCCACAAGTTTGATATTACCACCAGGAGCAAATGGAGGGTGATACAAACCCTGAGAACACCATGTAACGTCACAGCACTGATTCTCAAGATTAAACTTTTAATAATCATACATAGTAGGCAGGCTTTCTTACCTTTTCTAATTCAACCCCCACAGTCTACTATGTTGAACCCATCAATCACAGTTTGCATGATAATATGTAGTTTAATCAACTTATACAGATAAGATCTAATTAAGTGAACATCACTCTTCAATGAACACAGAGTTCATTTTTGACTCCACTGAAGAGCTGATGGAGGTTAAAAGCACCACTTCTAAATCAGCAGATGAAAGCAGCATGTACAGTATTATGAAACAAACGCCTAAATATGTATGAGACATCATAGTGGAAACTGAAAAGTTTATGGAATTACAGAGCAGATATTACAGTGGGACCAATTGCCTAAAGGTGTGTTGCTTCACAAATTTGCTACACATCAACCTGTTGAGGTATGGACTCCACTAAGACGCCTAAAGGTGTAGAGAGTAATACCTGGCAGCAACATCGTGGTGCCAGATGAAGATACTTTGGGTTATGCAAGTCCATGAATCAGATTTGTTTGTCCATTTCTATCCCACAAATGCTTGGCTGGCTTGAAATGGATTTGAAGGACAAGTTAACCAACTGTTTTATTCTTCAAATAAATCATTATTGCTTTTGGTAGGATGCTATAGAGACCAGAACCGTCAAGCAAAGCTGTGTCTGTGAAACATGGTCTGCAACAATACCCAAGTAGGTACCACCTGTTTGGCTGTTATGTCACAATAGCAGTCTAGGTTGCTCTGCAGAACATTGGCCAAGCCTAAACAATGCCAAATGCTGTGGACCCTACTGTTCTCCAGGAAAGCAAACTACTCTGTCACCCAGGCGATGTAAAACCAAATTTAATACATCAGGCCATGCAACTGTCCTATTGGACAAAGGAACCTGCCAAGGACATCCTCTGGCAGCATGTGCACTTTTAATGGTGCATGACCATGTATTCCCATATACAACAAACGGTGATCCACAGTGTATTCTCACACTTCTTTCTTCCGTCAGAAAAAGCATTAACTTCTTCGCAGTGTGAGCAACACTAGGTTTCTTTCTGTTGGTGTGAATTTCACAGGTGATCATTGATGCAGCTCCCCAGCTGCATCAATGATCCTTGGCTGTTGCTTCACACTATTTCCTTGAACATCTTTTAATAGACCATTACAGACTGGAAGCATCCCACAAGGGCTGCAGTTTGAGAGATGCTCTGACCCAGGAGTCTTTGTGTTATCATTTGGCCTTGTCAAACTCACTGACATCCTTATAGTCCCGAAACATTACTGTCTATTTGCCTTTCGTTTTAAAAGGAGTGGGAAGAAAATAACACCTCAGCATCGTCTTAGAAAGCATTTTGACATTGTAGCGTAGCACAATTTGATCACCACATGAATTACTGTCAATGTGTCCCCAGTGTAAGAACCACAGCTCTCCCTACTTTCTGATTCATTTGGTTAAAAATTACCTGACCACTTCTAAGACATTGTGGCCCATTGAAATTGTTTTCCTGGAGGTTCCATTGATCTGAAGATATATTAAAAAAAATTTCACTGAGAAAGTAATGTGCTTATGATGAAGCAAAAATCTGTGTTATACACATCCTCTGTCATGATGTTATACAGGACTGATGTATTTTACCAACTGTGTAAAGACTTTAGGTATAGTTTTGTTTGTTCTCAGATTTTCATATGTTGCAATTTGTATTTACAATGAAAAAGTAACTGGTTTAAAAAAGAGATTGCACATAAAAAATTTTAATGTATTTTGCTGTTAGCCAATACAAAAATGTTACGTGTATATTATACATAAACTGCACATATTTTAAACTATTACACAGTGCTGTCTTGTGCCAAATACATTTTAGTACAAGACAGCACTGAATAGCTTTAGCACCACATCTTTTCTCATTACAAACAAAAGCCATGCATGTAGACGTATATTTTGTATACTTTCACAACCAGTATCACAATGACCAGTACAGAAAAATGGTTACCGTCTTTATTAATAAGTGAGACATCATGCTGTAGTTCTGCAGTTATAACAGACTGAAAAGCCACAACGGAGGGTTCACACTCATGTGCTTCAAGAAGGCACGAAAAAAAAACACAAAGTAATTTTGAGTTATGCGCAGCGTTGATTTTGTCTGTGTGGGCAACCAAAGAGCCGATGGCTGCAATCTCTGAATACTAATTAAATGACCTGTGGGGAATCTAATTACCTTTGAACAAACACAAGGCTAAATTAGAAAGTCTAACCTCTGAACATGCAAGGTTTGTTTCTATTTCTTGGACTGGAACAGAAAAGCTCCTGAAAATTGGATTCACCAAAAATGAGAGAAAAAAAAAGACTATGCAAATATTGTTCCACTCGAAGCAATTTCTAAATATATTCATAAGTCACTGTATGAAAGGTACCTGCCTTAAATTGAAAAAGTTGGTTTGAGGTAAATAAGAAAGTACATTTTTGGAGTGTTATTTGTTTAATCTGGGATTAACCTTCTGATGCACTGTTTCAAAGACTGCCATGTGTTCTCATTTACTGAAAAAAATGTGTTTATGAGCTATATTGTACTAATTAGGTGGACTGAACTCATCTTTAACTTTCTTTCCTTAGTCTGACTCAGCATTGAGAGCTGAGTTAATAAAGATAGATTATACTATTCCTACCTATTGTTTATGTTTCCAGAGGAGAGACAGTCTCACAACGAACTGAATAACTTATCACTGGTTGCAGACAAAAGCTCAGCCCAAAGTTACTCACATTTCCTATTGCAAAAGAATGCATTACGTCTAATATTCTAATGGTGATAACATATTATGAATTAGTTGTTTATTTTAAAAACTTACTAAGTTCTGCTGGAGCAAAATGAAGTCATTCACATAAGCGATCATCATTTGAAAGGCACTGATGTGCATCTAAAAAGTCTGCGTCATTAGAGCTTCAGGGTTATAAATTGCATTGAGAAATGGTTTAACGATCTCGGGACCTGCATCAGCTGCAGGGTAAAAGAATATTTCAACTCTACCACATGTCATGATGAAGGTCTTTTTAACAGTCTTGATCAAAAATATGGGAAAATGCGCTTTGTGGAGCATCAGTATCACTCCAAAATCTGCACTGCATTGATATTTGTTACCATCATCTATGACAGTTTTCACCAGAACTGTCACTGAGTAAACAATAATCTTAAGACATATGGAGCGAAATTTCATCAATTCTTCAATGCAGCTCCCCTCTGTTTAGCTGTGCATCATAAATGGTGTTCAGCATGTGCTGTGTTTCAGCTAAGTTTTTATAGGCGGCTGAAATAAACATTTAAGTTCCATTTCTTTCAGCACTATGTTAATCTTCATTCAGCTGAAGCGTTGGCAACGCCTGACTCTGAATCCAAAGTCAGATCTTGATTAACATTTATTGATTTCTAGCAGTGCTAACAAGATAAGAAATGAGAAAACAAGGTAAATCTTCCGATAGCAATGGGATATCCAAAGGCTAGCTAGTAGTTTAGCTTTACTCACCGAAGCAGGTGCGTTGACCACAGAGAGGTTATACCCGTAAAGAAAAGATGAACCCAGGGCCCCGAAGAAGGCTGCGCTGAACAGGCAGGTTGTGAGAGGCTGCTTCTAAGAGAGAAGACAGAAGAGACGAAATTCAGATTTTCATGCTGGCCAAACAGACAAAAGATTTATCAAAGAAAGTCAAGTCAATGTCAAGACCAAACTCACTACAGGAAGTGTTCTTTAGACAATCAGGTCAGAAAACTGGGTTTTGTCTTTTGAGGATTTCGTCTGTTTCAGTTTTGCCATGTTGAAACCTCTAATTTGAGTTATTTGAGATTCAGTGTGGTTGGCAAACACACATTAGTGCATAATTGTGAAACTGAAGGATCGTGACACAGGGATTTTGAATTTTTCTACCAATAAAAATCTAAAATCTGACATATTTGACCTGCCTTATACTAAAATCCCTATAAAAAAATCCAGTGCAACCAATGACCTTCAGAAGTCAAAACACAGATAACAATTAGTGCTTAAAATTATTTCCTGTTCGGCCTCTCAGTTCACTGCCATCTTCACCATTTCTCACAGCTGAACAGAAAAAGCATAATCAGATTCCCTCCACAACACTTTTCTACTGCCGCCACCAACATCATATCAGCTTCTGGTTGGTTTCATGATTGCACTCCTCGTCAGGGATCACAGCTGTAAGCTTGTAGTTGCATTTTACCACTAAGGGTACCAGTACGTTTTGAGGAAACACACACCAACTTTATTTGTGGGTGAGTATCAGTTTGTCTTATTTCATCCTTTTGCTGATTGAAATTTAATACATAGGACATGGTTTGTAATTAGAAACAATCCAGCACAACCAATATCCTTCTGAAGTCACATAATTAGTAGAAAAAAAGAGTCCCCAGGGAGAAAGTTGAGAAGAGGTTTGAAGTTGGGTTCGGTTATAACAACATTCGAAGCTCAACTCTAAAAGCAATGTTTAATACATTTATTCAATACAACTGCAGACCAGCCAAAACATGGCTCAACACACAAACAGAAATGAAGAAGCAGCCAAAAGGTTGGTGATAACTCTTCAGATCCACAGCACAGGTCAAACAAAATACGTAAGGGACAGATAAAATATTTAGCAGAAGGTTATCTAATCAGATTATTCAAAAAATGTTGTTTTGACTCGCATGCAAAACACTGACTTGTGGTTGCTAAACCAAAACAACTGCCTCCGACATTGGAGCAAAAGGTAGTTTGACAAACTGATAACTCATGAGGCTCAATTTAAATGTACTACAGTAATTTGTGTTACTCTATCACGTATATTCCCTATACATTCAACTGAAATTTGTGGTAATAAAGTGATGACATGATTAAGCGTCAAGAAGAATAAATGCCTTTATAAGCCACGGTAAAAACCACCTGAACATGAACTCTATTAATGCTGCTGGTTTATTAATGCTACACACCAGCAGCCCTGAGTTTCTGATGTGATCAAGATGCAATGTTAGATGACTCATGTTTCAGTTTTAGAAGTGAGAATGAACTCTTATTTTAGACACAAGTGTAATCCTGTACATTATAGCTCACAAAAACCTCTCAATATTCAATACAGGAAATCAGAGTATTGTCCCACACTCCTAGACATGTTGGATGTTGCAAATCTTAAACATCTTAAGATTTATTTAACATATAACTTTTAAAAGATAAAAATGTATCGCCACTCAGACAACCAAAGCACTAAGGAAGTCAAAGTTTTAATGTTTCTCCTAATGGAGGGTGCAGAAGGAAATGCCACGGCATCATTAGGCCATGTTGCGCTGGAGAATATGAATGTACTGAGCAGATTCATGATGCATTTACATTATCACATATTCAGAATGCAAGAATGGCATTTAGGGAGTAAGACCGTGAAGATGGTGAGGAGTATTAATGAGCGTCGTGACTCATACTTTATCGCCGATGTGTTAGTTATGGCTAACAGTTATGGCTCAAAAAGGCTCGAGGGATATTTAAATGTTTTAAATCTTCCAGGAACTTCTTCTGAAAAGTATAATACCTTAAATAAAACTGTGAAACTGACAGAAATATAACCCTCTGAAGCCTGATATAGGTGCTGTTAGGGTTAGGGTTAGAGTTGGACATACTCTCTGTGTGCGTTTTTAGGAGGGGGTGACCCCAGAAACTAGCAGCATCAGAACCGTCCACCCACGGTCACACTGTTATTATTGACTCTTCCCATAAGTTTGATTTATTGATAATATGAACACATGAAAATGAAAACGTGTGCTTTATTGGTCCTATACACATGGAACAATATAACACACAACCTGTTGGTGCCTCTCTTTTAATGACCGAAAAGAACACAATGGTGACTGAACCAACTTGAAACTGACAAAGGCAATAAATAAAAATGTATTGAACATTAACGAATGAAAATCAGACATTGCTTTTGAAATGTGGTTCAACAGAATCATTAAAAAAAAACAACAACACAAAAAAACTAATGAAACAGACCTGGACAAAAATGATGGTCCTTCTTGAAAAAAATGCCAAACAATGTGACCACAGGTATGATTCAAGTTTAAAGTTGACAATTCATCAGTGGGCTGTTTGGTGACGAGGTGTAGCCAACCATCCTGGTTGTGAAAACTGATGTAAATTGATGACAAATTCAAGAGAAGGATAGTGAGTGTTAACCCAAGACCCAAAAACAGCTTCCAAAGAAAGTAAATGTAAATTTCAAGGTTAAGGTGCGTCAGTGCCAGATTGCACCATCTATCGTCATTAAGCCAAAGCGAACTTTGTGGAAGACATCCAAGGAAAAAAGAACTGGACCTTGACTGGCCACAATTCATAGTTACGAGCCACGAAGAATGTCCTTTTGACATATAAGACAAAACTCAGGTTATTGGGGAAGGAGATGAAACATGCCATTTGGAGAAAGCAACCTGAGACAACTGGAGCCCACGAGGAAGTGGGCCAAAATATATGTGGATGGCTGCAGAAGTCTCATTGACAGCCACAGAAAATGGATTACAGTGACTGCCTCAAAAGTTTATGCAACAAAATATAAAGTTGAAGTTACCATCTTTTTTGTTCAAGCCTGTTTCAATAGATTTTTAAAAACGATTCAGTTTCATAAGAAATGCCTGATTGTCATTGGTTAGTTTTTGGAGAAAATAAAAAAAAAACATATATTATTACTTTTGTTGGTTTCAAGATATTTCAGTGACCACAGTGGGCTTTTTGGGGTACTAACAATTTTGTCCACATTTCTTTAAATCATACACAAATTTGAAAAAAAGATTTTAAAGAAACAAAACGGAGAGTTAATGAGAAATCTGCAAGTGTAATTTTCTTAAAATCTTATGTGGTCGTACAGCTGCATACCATTACGCTCTTTTCTCCATGCCACAATAGACATTAATATTCCAAGAAACAATTTCAGTATTTCCATACATGAGTTTCTGTTTATGGTTTGATCTGACCATTTTCCATCAGGGGCTCAGAAATCTAAATGGCAAAGGAGAAGTTGATGGTATGCAATTTTCCTTTAAGCCAATTGTCTTGAAACAGACATTTCTATTTGCATTGTCAGACTCAGTGGCAGGGCAGAAGAAATTATATGTTTTTTAGAGCAGGACTGACCAAGAGCCTCACTGTGCATTGTGCTACTTTACATGAACAGCTGCTGTGGCTGTGATTACTGCCAGTACAGCCCATTCTTTACCCACTTATTACCACTGCAAGTGGGATTCCACATTGTTAGTTCCTAGAACAATCCTTTACACATGGGGTCGCTGTGCAGATATTCAGTACTGTGGAGAGGGTAGTTTATAAGTAAAGCTGATTTTATAACACTCTTGCACTGTTTTGTTTCAAAGGTCACAATTGTCTAAATTGTGTCAGTATGTTTAACTTCTTAGCAAATAGATTCTTAGCATATGCCCTTCACGATAACAAATTTAGCTGGACGATAAATTGTTCCAGAAGTTATTGCGATAATCAATAATATTGTTGTTTTGAGACCATTTTCAAGTGATGTAACGATAATGACAAAATAATAGTGAAAGAGCACATTCTCAAAGATCAGTAAACTTTAAATTTAAATGAACATTTAACACTGGGACTGGGAGACATTTTAAATATCCAAAATAAATAATCAAAACAACAAATAAAATGAATTTTGAAATCTTTGTAAACAAAATTGTGCTTCAAATAAGGGGTGGTTGAGATTAAAGCACCAAAGACTTTTATCCTCCAGTTTTTGGTAGAAATAGAAAAAAAAAGAGATACAATAAATTATGGCAATGGAAATAATTGAGTTTGTTTTAATTCATCATGCAATAAATTACATGATTCTGGTAGGAAGAGCTTTGATTTGTCTCTCACCACAGGTCTGGGCCAGTTCATCATTTCTATTTCCATACATTTTGTCTCAGAAAGGCTCTCAGTTTAAATTTCAATCCTATAATTCATGGCAGTGTTTATTAGAATGCTGCGCCATCGGAGTAATTACAAGGTCATTGAGTTCTTAACAGTATTAAAGGAAGGGTCTGGATTCTGCACAGACAGGCCAAAGGGGTGGTGAAACTGAGCCTGCTAGAATGAAGTATGGTAATTAGAGATGTGGGAAATGGGTGCACACTGCAAAGCAAACACAACACAATGACATACTCTATGCACTGTTGGGCACTGAAAATAAATTAAACCGAAGAGCACATGCGCACATGGAATAAACAATGGCTTATGGATAGTTTGACACATAAACTACCTATATTTTAACTTAAAAGGTCATTAAATAACCCTCATAAAGTAACATTTTTAATATTTTATACCTTTTTAATCAAACCAGAATTTTTAAATAAGGATAATGTGTTGTATGTTGTGCATGTTTTATTGCATTTTATCCTCATACACTCTGATCAGGCATAACATTATGACCAGAACGAGTCTGATTTCTCTGGTTTCATACACTCATACACACAGCAAACTGTTCTGCAGTGTGTATTCTGACACTTCTCCAGCAGAACTGGCAGTATGTTCAGCAGCAATTTCAACTACAGTAGTTTGTTGGTTAGCTCAAACCTTCTCCTCGCTCCTCATATCAAATAGCCTTGACCCCCCCATGACCCTTTCACCAGTTCACAGTTTCTTCTTTGGACATCCACCTGCCACAGTTTGTTAAACCCACTCAAATCGTTGTGCCTGACGATTTTTCCTGAATCTAACACTTTGATGACATGATGTCAACTTCCTGCCTAATATATGCCACCTTCGAACAGGTGGGATGAGAAGAGATGATGATCGTTATTCGCTTCACCAGTCAGTGGTTATGTTACTCCTGATCAGTGTATTTATTCATCGGTTTCATTAATCATTTATCAGGCGCTTCATCGACCTCCCTGCTACGCTCACTGTCTGTGCTCATGTTGTTTTGCCCCTGTTCTCTCCGTGTTAACCGGTTCGCCTTCCCATTGGGTTTATCCCAGTTTGGAATTGTGTTTCCTGGGGTCAGGAAGATGACCATTGAGATGTAACTCATTTATCTTGCTTTTTGTGCTTGGGTTTTTTCAAAAAATATACATCCTTCTTCAGAACAACTATGTAGCTTTTCAGTGGACTGGGCTCTGACAGCAGTCCTTTGGCAAAATGAATCTAATTTAATCCAATGGAAGTAAAGCCCACTCCATATTTATAGGCTTTCGCTTAAGATTTGAATAAAGCCTTCAAATGAATTAATATTTTACTGCAGTAGCAGCATATGGCATTAAAAATGCAGAGAAATTTGGTCTTTTGTTCAAGTACGTTGTTATTCGCCAGGTGAGGAAGACGTGGGTTTTTGTGCATTAATAATGTCTGACCTTAACAATTTCTGTAACTGGATAATTTTTTTAATACATATTGAATTTGCTTCAAGACTGTCTGGATGTTACGAGAGATCTAAGTTGTATTCCATGGCTGTCAGGATTTGTGATGCCCATTTCGCTTGTACTCTCTCTTTAAATTGGTAAAAAAAAATAACCCTTTTCATGTAAAGTGGACAGTTTTTCAAAGGCCATTTTCTACAGTAGGTGAGTGTTGGTGTTAGACTTGTCGCTACATTGGATTTTAATGTGTTATTATATGATGTCAACTGCAGACATGACCTTCAACAACAAGTTACAAGTAGTTCATCAAGTTAATGGATGACATCAGTTCACTACAATGGCAGTTTGCAGTTTTGAAAAATGTATTTATTGGCCTATAAAGCGGTCAGTGGCCTAGAACTGAAACACGTTTCTGATTTGTTTGTCAAATATGAAGTATCCTCCTTACACCTTTAGAAACCTCAGGACTGAAATTAAACAAGGTGAAGTGGCATTAAGTTTTGATAGACCTTATCTCTGGAACAAACTCACTAAAAATCTGAGCTGTACGGAGATGTTCCTCTAAATCAAGACTTAAAACGCCTTTGTTTACAGCAATCAAACAATCTGACAACTGGACAGTTAGATAATATGAGACTGAAAGTTAGATTTTGATTTAAAATGGGCATTTAAATATTTATTTTAATATATAATACTTTTATACAATGCTTTTAATGGTTTGACATTTGACTCTGTTTCGAGAAAGGTCTTCTCTTTGCCTTTGGTGTCCTTCAGGGCGACTTGGATTGATTGCCCTCTGTAATAATGGAGCTAATAAATAAAGTTGCCTTGAATCCGTAGTAAGTGGCTCGGTGGATGGATAAAATACCAAAAATTGAACTGTGAGATACTTACAGAGTGCAACCAATGGAGTTGAAAGCTTAATTTTAATTAAAATATTGTGAACCAAGTTAACTTAAAGGGTGTTCGCATTCATCTGATCAGGTTTCATGAATGATTTCTATTTCTCATGTTTTTCTCTCAAATGTGTCCATCTTGTTCAGATGGATTGCACAAAACAAATAACACATCAAACTTCTTATTTATCTTGGTCTCATCTTTTTAAGCTACAAAAACCTGACATTTTAACACGGTGTGTAAACTTTTCAGATCCAAAGCAGCTTAACAGCTCCACTCAGCAACATCCTTGGAGAAATTTATGAGCGACTGGGTTGGAGTTGTAAATGAAAAAAATCACAGGATGTGCTCCTAGATCAAAGCTTTAATACTTATAGATGTCACAAGTTTTGGAGGCTAAGATGAAGAGAGCCCTTATGAATAGCAACAGTATTAATGAACAAACACAGATGGTCATAAAGAGAATAATAAACATGTCTCCTGGAAGTGTGATTTAATTTGCCTGAAGCAGAAATGCATTTTACCATAGCAACAATATAATCTCATTTGAATATTAATACAAGTTATCATAAAAATGATCATTTTTATGACAGTGGGGCAAATCTGTTCAACCTTTAAAGAGCAAAATCGGGGCAAAAATATGGGTCCAAAGTATCAAAAGTGCAGTACAACACAGAAACATACAAATGTCACACACAGCGCATGTTAGAGTAGGTTGGCGACACACCTGAAAGATAACAGCAACAGTGACCTACATAGCGCTATAGGTGCCATGCTTGGAGTCCATCAATAATCGAGCAGTGGGACATAATTCTTTGGAAAAAGAAATGACCATTTCAGGTCATTTGGCGCTTATCGGAAAAAATAACTTCCACCTGTATCAGGCTCACCTTTTCAGGGGTTTTCTGTGAGTCGTTCATTTTGTGGTCAGCCTGGCTGTCCTGCTTGTCCATGATGGAGTTTCAGCAACCTAAAACGAGAAGGTCACAATACATCATATGAGAAACGTCGCTGCTGGGGAACACCCACGGTGGCGCTGGGGTCATTTCACAACAACGATTGGAGAAGTAAGATTTGTTTTTTTTCTCTCTTTTTTTTTATGCAAGCTGCTGATGGAAACATCTGCTGCAAAGGAAGTGACTGTGCGTGCAGAAGCTTGCAGAAAGCGGCTCAGGATTATGGAATCCTGAGTTAGTGCCCTCCATGAAAAGTTTTAATGAGATTCAAATAAGAGATAAAACCCAATCAGACTACAGCATGAATCACTGCCTGTTTCTAACCTTCAAATAAGAGAAAATTAAAGATTTTGTCAGCAACACGGTGAGGAAAATCCACGGATGTCCAACGCATTGGATAACAGAGTGACTCTGCCCCCTACTGGATTTAAGTGCACCAACACTCCAACGCTGAACAGTGGAAGATGGCCTATCCGAATTTACAAGTTGATCTCAGTGATTAACTATGTTGGCAAAAGAATATTTCTTTCTTTAATTTAATTCCAAGAACCAAATTAACAAATCATATAGATTCAGTACACACAGAGTAAGATATTTTAAGCGTTCGTTTCAATAAAAAGGGATTTTTAATACAGAAATGCTGCTCTAATGGAAGATAAAACACTTCTGACTTTCAGGTCAGATTCACACAAGACAGACAGCTGCAGCTCATTTCCTGGTTTGTCTGTGGCTTTTCAAGAACAAAGTCCTGCTGCTGTCAGACTTTGAGGATCTTCTCAACAGTTCTGGGGGCTTTGATTTGTAACCATGTAGGGCACACATGTCAAACCGAAGGCCGAGGGGCCAAATCCAAAGCTTTTTATGTGGCCCTCTAGACTCTAATGTGACACATAAAAGAACTGTCAAAACAAAGGAGATGCTTTTCAAAGCAGCTTTTATCTATTTACTGCTTCCCGTTTCTTGCAAATTATTATGGAAATTCACACAAAACCAACGAATCCCTGCACTTTTTTGCGCCAATACATAATTATGATTTTATTGCAGATTTTTGGATCTAAGTGACTTTTTACTTTTCTTACTTCTACTAAGCAGCTCCTTAATATTTACTTGATGTCAAGTTATATAATGATAGGGAAAGTAATAAAAAACACAAATATTTCTAAATTAGTACCAGAAACGCTTTGATTTTTATTGCAAAAAAATAAAATTAAAAAAAAATCACAAAATCCTTTAGGGACTGGATATTTAATTTTAAGAATTTATTTATGTTTTAACAGTTTTGGGTTTGAATGCCTCTGTAAATTCCAACAGAAATAAATTTGTAACACCCAATTTATTTCTTATACTTGTTGCGGAGGAAATTAATTCAAAACATTCCTTAAAATCTGCATTTAGGAATCACTTGTTACTCCTGGAATCCTGGAAACCAAATTGTATTTAGACACACTCATTCACATCCCTGATGAAATTATATTACATAACAAGTGAGACTTTGAACTTCGGCCACGACCAGAAACCCTCTGCTGCAAAACCAGAGCAGTTAAAAGCTCATGATACATGAGCAGCAATAAGTGTTAATTGTTTGATGAAAAACAATGTTGATAATGTAAGACTAGCCTACATTTCAAGAAGAATACCAGCCATAAGTGAAACGCTGAAACAACCTGAGACAACATGCGTCAGTTGGCTAATGTTTGCTTAACATGAAGCGGAAACCATCAAAAGTCAGGAGTGTTGACGTTAGCATTCCCCCTAACCCAGTAATCACTCCGTCATCATGATGCTGCTGGAAAGAAAATCCACGTGCTTTAAAACACAAGTGCAAGGTGACCAATTTCCTGTACACTTTACATGATTTTAATGTTTTATATTAACCTGATGATTTTTTTTTTTTTTTAGCTAAAACCTGCTGTATCCCATTCCAGTTTACATGCAGTCGTCATGGATCTTAATGCAGTTTTTACGTTGGGATGTTTTTGTTTCTGAGGAATGATTTAATAGGCAACTTCAGTGGTTGGGCTAACAAGGTTCAATTTAACATTAAATCTACAGAGGTCCAGAATTATACATACAAAGTGAAATATTAATAAATATCACCAGTCTAATAGTCCTAAAGATACCACACATTAAGCCATCAACACGGTCCTGGAGTGATTTTTGACTAAAGGATATGTCGACATATTGAAAATGTATTTCAAAGGAAAACTCAAATGAATGTGATATTTATGTCCATGTTGAATTTATCCAAACTTTAGATTAGAGCTGTAGTTTTTCCCTTTAAATAAAAATGTCAGACAACTGTACACAATTATTCAAGATACATCTATACGAGAGCTGCATTGCAGGAGAGTTTCAGTCTCTTTAAAGATGTACTAATTTGAGAAAAATAATATGCTCACCATAGCTTAAGCTGTACATGTACTACAATGAAATCTCTTGAATCAACTCTTAAAAAAAAAAAAAGAAAGAAGAAGAAACATCCTTTCAACTCGCTGGAAGCAAAGCTGCAGCAAACCTAATTTCTCTACATCTACATTTCTAAAGGCCACCTTTTCATTCTCTTTCAAGACAAAGTAAGTGATTTTTTTCTCCTCTCAGGGTCTCCATCGACTGGGTTTACATTCAATCTAAATACTTGCAAATGAAAGGGCTCCCGCATTGACTGATGGAGTAAACAAACGACAGAGAGTGATTCAAAGTTGCTCTCAACTTGTGTAACAGGGTGAGCAGAAACATGCAGGAGTATGAAAATTCATAGAGCAATTAAATTGGAATTTAGTGCCACCCAAAAAAAAATCACATTGACATTGTGTCAGTGTTTACATAATATATAAACTAGAACCACAACAGATCTAAATGACGTTAATACTGTAAATTCATCGTCTGTTCCTATGTCTTACAAAAAACACCACCACCTTCTAAATGTGTATTAAGTTTATATATATAAAAACACATTTCATTCACTGACTTCACACTATAAAAACACACTTCCTTTGTATGCATAACAACAGACCGGAAACTAAAAGTAAAAATATGCATACAGACATTGTGCAGCAGAAAATGACATAACGTCTACAGAACAAGAGTTAGAATAATTTACCAAACTGGATCACCTCTACATAAAGTTCCCAGCCCAGTAGAGTGACTGCAAAAGTTGAGATCCGCCAGGTTTTCTGTACAAATTAGAGACACAAGCAGGTGCAGCGGGTGTATTTACCCGCTTACATACTGTGCAGCCAGAGCAACAACTGAAAGGACTGCCCACACATTACCTATAAACGTGATAACGCTGAGAAATTATTAACTCTGGGAATGTTCGTCCCTTTTTGTGGGCTCGTAATCACAGTCAAGTCAGCTGCATGCCAGATAAGGGCAAAACTAAAAGCAGCATTTCCATCAGTTTACTGTTTATGAACAAATCTCTATCCTATCTTGTATAACAAACGCCACAATGCGAATAAGTGTTCACATGAAATGAAAGTCAAAGCTAAATGGGATTTTTATGAGATATTACATTTTAAAAATCATTGGTGTATGCTCACCTTTCATCATAAAAAAATACATTGAACTCATTTAATCATAGAGTTCACACCGTTAGGACATATGTGAATAAAATTGTAGAGATGTTCCTGGTTGTAAGTTATTTAATTTGTTTGTTTTTTTTGGATGTTTTCTGATATATAAAAAAAATAAGTTATACTTGTTTTGATCTGATATTCTACCGTGTTTGCCGTTAATCAGCAACGACCAAAGAAATTTCTAAGCAAATTTACAGGAAGAGTATGTTTTTGTGTGCGACTCCAAAACACTTACAGAAATTAGGATTGCAGTGAATTGTGGTTCTTAAAAAGCATAGACTCAAGATAGTGAAAACAAATGCACACACTTTTCAAAAACTTGTAGGAGAAAAACCCCCACTGGGAACACAGGGAGCCAGAGCAGAACAAAAACCATAAATCCAAGGAAAAAGCCAGCAGGGAACACAGGGAAGAAACTGGGAAAATAACAAGAGGAACCAGCAAAGAGTTTGAGCAGGAGATGGGTTAAAATACTGTGAGGTAGATTAAAGTCTATAGACAAAGCAAAATGGAAAGGATAATTAGCGTTTCGCTTGCAAGTGATACTAAACCAACATTTCTCCTTTGTCCGAGACTCAAACTTGAAGAAAAAACATGATAAATTCTCTTTAATGCATGCAAACACTGGGGTTGGAAATGAGAACAATAGCTGAATCAAGAATCTCTATAATTAAGCCCTTAGTGCAGATGTCCGTGGTCTCTTACCTTGCAAAACATGTGCCAAGAGCATTTTGTCACAAAGGGGGAAAAAAACTGTGAGGGCTTAAAGGATGAACACACAAATGCCATGCTGGTAGAAAGACTCCTGTTTAGTCTGCAGGAATAATGAAGTCAGATCAGTCACTATATCAGGAGCACGAATAATGGCCCCTTCATTAACACAACCAGTCAAAGTCCAGAGAAGACTCCAGGAGTGATGGCTTGCAGGTCGGAGCAGAGAAACAGCAACAGGATTACACGTCAAGACAACCTGCACACCGTCGTCCCACCGAAACATGTTAGAAAATCAGCAGAACAATCCGTCTGCACGAGTGGAGCTGTTACAGAAAAGCAGCAGAACAACTAGAAAAAAAAACTTTCTCCTCTGGCAACTTTTCTCTGATCAATGGCTGCTTTCTTCTCTGTCCATCCCACAAAGATTAGGTTCTCTGACACACAGCCAAACATGTGAACCCCAATTCTCCACTGTGAACACAGTAGGAGAGAGAAAGGTCAGCATCATGCACTGTATGTAGTGTGAGGTTCTGAGTCGTCGTTGTCTGTCTTGTAAAGAGCTCTGTGTAATGAGAGGCAGCTCCTCTGGGACGTCTCTGGAGTCTAGGTAACACCAGTCTTGGGTTACACTCAGTGTGAGGGAAAGACTTTGAGAGAGAAGGTGGCTCGCGTGATCTAATTCTGCTTTATTTTATACAAGGCATTAAGAAAATATTCACGTCCTTAAAGCTCCCATACATTTTGTCACGTTACATTAAATTTCAATTTATTTTAAAGAATCTAAGATGAGCCAGAAGTAGCCTAAAATTGCTAAGTGGAAGGAAAAAAACAACTCGATAGATCTAAATAAAATGTGCCACCGCAACTGCAAAATCTACTGAGGGATGGTCACCTACTTGCACCAGACAAGCAGCCAAGAGATGGAGGATCTGTTGACTAGACAACTCTTAGTCCTCAAATCTGGACTCTGGAGAAGTGGGAAGAATATAAATGCTATAAAAAAAAAAAAGTCCTGTTTGCAGTTTTCCCACAAAAAAAAGTAAACATCTGACAGAAGATGTTTTCACTAACTTTGCCTGCCTCAGTGTTTTTTGTTCTAAGACCGCAAACACTGAATTTCTTTCCACAGCGCATGTCTTTAATGACAGACATCGTTAAACATTAACTTCCCTTGGACGGCCAGGGCGCCCCTGACTCCTACAATTCACTAGAAACAACGTTTTAGTAAATTGTAGGACAAACTCCGAAGCTCCGACGAAGGCATTTGACAACAGACTCGTTGACTGTGGAACAAAACTAGATTTGAATAAAAGATAATGTAAAAAAATAAAATAAAAAGGTATAAAAGAATGAAAAAGGAAGCTTATACCTTCCGCTGCCTGGACTCTCCCTGTCCCGTAGAAACCCCAAACAAAAACCACTGTAGGCATCTAATTAAGAAGGCAGCATTATCACATGAGAACTAGCTGGCTAACTTAATTTACTGACTCTGGATTTGAAGCAAATGCGATTGGAGACACGGACTAACCAGAGTGCAGCTAAGGGAGCCCACCTACGTAACATTTAAGTCAATCACTTCCCCTGCTACCACTATGCAGGCCACTGCTACTAGCATAATTGAGGGCTTAAAAATCAATTAATAAGCACAGACCACTGTCTAATTCCTGATAAATAGTTGCAATGTAAGCATGACGGTTTAATTGTAACTATAATTTGATTTCAGCAGACTTTATACTTGAGCAGCACGAATATAAATATTCCACTTGCCTTTTATATGTTTGCAGGATGCTGCAGGACTCCCAGGACGGCATCTTCTGGACACAAGTCCGCGGTGTTAAGAGTCAACTCTGTTATTTCAGAGAGCTGTGGGAACATCCGGGTTCTACCACCCAAAAGTGATGCTCACGCGCTGAGCTTCCTCAGATTGTTTTACTGGGCCTCCTCTGGCAGCAAACTGTGCAAAAATATTATTAAGATAAATACTACAACCCTTTCGCAAACTTATAGATGCTGTCCACCATGAGCAACAAAGTACTACTGCGCTAAAGAGAAAAAAAAGTAAAGAGAGCGGCACTCGTGTTTTCATTTGGTATCAAAAGGTTTGTTTCGTCAAAGAACATAGTGACAAGCTCTAAGTCAGAGATAACACAATTTGCCAGGGTCATAATTTAGCATTTTTGGGGGATATTTTAACTGTTCTGTTTTGGAAAATTATCTTTTCTTGTTCCGCAGCTCATTTTTTTCTGTACTGATTTCTGATTGTTATCACCAGTTCACTGTCGTCTTGCAGCTGAGCTTACAGTCCGAAAACATGATTGCTACTAAGTTAATTGGTCTCTATAAAAAAGAAATACCCTTACGTGTGTATTTGTGTGTGAGGTTGTCTGTACTGTCTGTGTCCAGGTTGCACCTCCACAGACAGGCACCTGCAACCCTGCAAAGATGAACAGGTAAAAACTTATTCTCATTTTTTCCAGCTGAAATTTGTTTTTCAAACTGCATAATGCACAAAAAATAAGTTGTCTACCATACTTCCGTGAGGCATATCGTGCATTAAACATTACTCTGTACCTGTTGACCAGTTTGCCAGCGTCCTGATTTGAATCTGTGTGGAGGGAGCTTAAAATTAGAATAGTTTAATAAAATGTAAGGAAAGAAAATTGATCAGTATTAAGATTTTATCTTAATATTATAGTAGATGTGTGTCACGTTTTTCTTCAGTGACAAATTTCTTGGTTGAACTGAAATAAGTTTGAGCATAAAACTTTGGAAATCTTGGCTGTTCTTGCTTATTCTTGCCTGTATTTTAATATTTATTGCACCAGCTAGTGAAAACTCTCTAGGCTGAATCCTGTGACAAAGTTAAAGTTGCCTGAGTATTTCTAAAGCTTACAGCAGCATTTGTTGAGTTTCGACAGCAGAAATCTGTCAAGATACTAAGACCTTTACATTATGTTCTTGTTTTAAAAATCCACAATTCTACAAAAAAAAAATCCCAAACTAATGGATCATTTTTTGGTAACACTTTATTTGAAGGGGGTTGAATAAGACTGACATGACACTGTCATAAACATGACATAACACCTGTCATGAACATGAATAAGCCTTCATGAATATTTATGACTGTTGTCATAAACGTCATTCGGTAAATTATGACACTTTTAATACAAAGTTGACATTATTCAAAATGTCTTTGTTATGACAACTTGACATTAACCAAGAAATCATTACTGATATAAATTTGTTATAAAAGTATTATTGATTACACTTTAAAAATTAGGTAACTTCATGTTATTAAAGGTAAAGTTTAAACAGTAATGATTTCCTGGTTAATGCCAAGTTGTCATAACAAAGACATTTTGAATAATGTCAACTTTGTATTAAAAGTGTCATAATTTACCGAATGACGCTTTATGACAACAGTCATAAATATTCATGAAGGCTTATTCATGTTCATGACAGGAGTTATGTCAGTCTTATTCAACCCCCTTCAAATAAAGTGTTACCCATTTTTTTAAATGCATTTCCTTCCACAATTACAAATCAAAGATCAGAGTCTAAAATTACTTTGATCCTGTATTGTGCATGAATATAAAACTCTAGACTAAATGAAAATTATGTATCCAGTTTACAGCACACAGCAGCAATCGTGTTGAAAGACAGTTTGCTTCCACGAACATCTTATCACATTGTACAATTTAGACGGGGGTGGCAATTTATGCTGCAATGATAAAATATTTGTCTACTGTGCACCTTTCACTGTGCTTACTACTGCATTTAGAATGACAGCGGTGTAAATACAGTCATCAGTAATCACCGGGTTAAATGTCAATGGTAGGTGATGTAAATGTGAGGTAATCTTCCGTTTCCTCTCGATCGGATAGGGATTGTGCCAATACACGTTCATGAAGCTTTTGAAATCGACTGAGCCATTAAATCCTTGCATCTATATAGTTTTATCAAGCAGCTCAGGTAAATAAAGATAAAGGATGTCATTGATACGATATTGAATGTTCAGAGTGCTGCTGAATAAGACAGCCCCACCCCCCCCAAAAAAAATCTGTTTTCTAGCAAAAGTAAAACTGGAGTGAAAGCAATAACAAAATATTCAGACATCGTTATTCGTATATCAAAACATGGAAGCACTCATTTTGCATTCCTGAAACATCTGCACACATCTGGGTTTACAAATGACTCCAGTTCAAACGTTTGCAGAAGTTTCTCCTGCTGGGTCTGGTTAATTACAATGAAACTAGCATGAGGAATGTTCGGCTAAAGCAGTTACAGAAAATGTTTTAGGTAAATTTAAGAAGTTAAACTCGCATAGATACTTTGAAGACATTTCAAGAGTTTAGTTCCGCTACATTTTGATGATCGACTTGCAGCTAACCAGTTTCTCAAAAACAAGTTACACAATTTGATTTTGTAAAAAGGATTCTTTTTACACAATTACATTTTTTACACAATTACAGAATCCTTTTAAGAAGAAAAGGATTCTTAATACAGATCTGGAGGAAGCAAGCTGCAGAATCTAAAGATGTTGGGGCAGAGGGTCATACTGGAAAGTTGAATGGAAGAAAAACACTAGAAAATGCGTTTTGAGAGGATTCAAAACCAAATTCATTTCAAAGGCATGTACTTCAGGAGCCACCTCAGAGGATCATAGATTATTTTTGAAGTAAAGTTTTCACAAATGGCTCATAGCGTCAAGACAAAAGGGATCATCTGCAGTTAGCAAAATGCTATGGCATGAAGAACATGTGCATGTTGTCTGCATTAAAGTGTTAAGAGTAACGCGTGAGAAGATGAGTGCATAAAAAGTTACCTTTTATTATCATAATTAATGAACCAACTTCCTCTTTAGACACCGATTCATAAAGACAAAAAAAAAAAAAGCAAGACAAGCTAAACACTAACAAGACCTAACAGAAAAGACAGCATTCTGATTGTATTCCTTGTTCTCTCATTTCCTTAATGCTTCCGATCCCAAAGATCATCAAGTCAAAGTCTGAATGTTGACAAAAAGTAAAATAAAAAATTTGTTTTAAAAAAAAAATTGCACATCTGCTGCAGGGACCAATTCATTTCAGGAATGTAACCAAAATGTTTTATTTCATTGAAACATGTTCTGTTCTGGTAAAAAGCTCATTGTTCCTCCTTAAAGGGCCCAATGCACAGAAAAGCATTTTAGTAAACTATGGAATGATTACAAACATGTTTGCGTCCATGTAGAGCTGTAAAAGCACTCATGGTTACATTTCATAATTCAACATTTCACCTGCATGTAGACTTGCGTTAATTGTGTTAAAGCTGTTTTCTGGACGCCATCACTAGCATAACCATTTACAAATCAGATGTTACAGACAGCATAGACCAAAGTTTTGATGCTTCACAGTACATTAAGGAGAGAGAAAAAAAAAAGAAAAGCTTGATTTCTACAGTAGTCCTTGTCCCTGGAGATGTGAATGTTTTGCTTTCAGCTCAGTATTTAATTGTCCACTGCTTGACAGTGGCATCGTGGGAGGTGGTGACTAGAGTGTGAGCGTCGATCCAGGCCAGGCTGCTGACATGGTGCAAACGGTGAGCATCTGCAGACATCAGTGCAAGAAAAACTCATTACAAAAAAGGCCAGCGTAACAAAGAAACATGCCGTCACAGTTTAGTAAATCTTTTTTAAATTCAGTTTGATAAGTAACGGCAATAGCAGCATCTTGATCCTGTGGGTTCCACAGAAAATCCTAAAGTTTGTGGTGTTACAGCTCTATAATAAAGACTTAATAAAAAATAAATAAAAGATTTTTTTTAAGTCAGCGTCCCATTATTGGCACTTGAACCAGTGCCAATAATATGGCAAAAAAAACAAAAACAAAACAAAAAAACCAAATTAGTTTTCTCAATGAGAAAATTGTGAGTCATTTTATTTACCCTTTGGTCAATTCAGTTTATTCTCGACTCGTCTTTGTATTACTTTTAGGTTTAGTTTTATAAATGCACACTGGTCTGTTTTGTTCGTTTTAAAAGGTGCTTAATGAATAAAGTGGCCTGCTGCAAGCCAGACTACAAATGTTTGCTTTATAAAAGTTATTTTTAAAGCTGTGAAAGTTTCTATAGACGCCTAATAAATGTTCCTTCAGTGACTACACACAGCTTCATAGATGCATGGAGAAACGTGTGGACCTGCAGAATTTACTCTCCGGGTTATTTTGCTTGCCAAGCACTCCTTGTGCTATTCACAGGCTGGAGCTGCAAATCATCAAGGTAACATGACGCTATGCTATCATTTGTCATGCAAACTCCATTTTTGATGCCAATTAATTCGCCTTTACACCTTTGACAAAGTTGTTGCAAGCAATACGATCAATTGTCTGACCATAAAGATCAGCTTTGTACTTGCAGACCATCTGAATACAAATTTGCGATTTAAACCAGCAGATTAAGACAAGGCCAATAATGTGGCACAACTAAATCACTAAAACACACCTTGTAAAAAGTGCAGCAAGAAATCTGAGCAGAGTAATCATTTGAATTTTTATTTGCTTTGCAGTAAAATGCGCAACAATGGTTCCATTTAGGGAGCTGCTCGTTTAATCCTTTAATGCAAAGCTAAACAGCAAATGTTCATAGGTGTGCAAATAACTAGAAAAGCCTCCAAACTAAAATAAGTGTGCAGCTTAATGTTAGCAAATATATACATTAAAACAGTAATAAAAAATACTGCATGCATGCGTGAGACTAGAATGCTTAGGTTTGCAGGTTTCTCACTAACCGGGAAGTTTGATCCTTGTGTCTGCATCACCAACGGTCCAGATGTAAACCATCATGTCCATCCCACCAGTTGCAAAGTGCTCATTGTCAGGTGACCAGGCCAGACTCACTGGTTTGGCATGATGGCCATAAAACTCATTTTTTACCTGGATGGAGAAAAAAAAATAAAAAAAAGCAGCATTAAAATTAATATCCCATACTGAAAGACCAACTCAGCTTTGCGGGATAAGACCAGTTTTACCGAGTAGCCGTCTGCCACAGAGTAGGCCGTAGCGACCTTCTTATCGTCGATGACAGCCAAGTAGGCGCCGTCACTGGAGTAGGCCATGTCGGTTATGGACCCTTTATTCTCGAGAGTTTTACCCTCGTCCTTCAGCGTGTTGCCTTGAATCGAATAGAGGTGGACTTTTCCATCCTGAAGACAGAAAACATTTTACAAAGTAATGACAAGATCTGATAAAAATGGTACGGTGATTAAATCCACACAAGTCTAAAAGCATTCTCAGAAGCAGCAAAGCATCTTTTCTAAGATGATTTCACTCACGTTTCCACCAACAGCAGCAGTGGTGCCACCAGGATGGATGACCCCAACCTCTGCTTCATAGCCAAGATTGTCCAATGTGAAGACTTTCTTCTTGTCCTTCAGCAAGACCAGCTAAGAAGAAAAAAAAATTTAATCACACTAGTCTTAAAGGTAACAATGAGTTTGAAGGTAACCACAGCCAAAAGCAGAGGACATTACCTGACCGATGCACACAGCCAGAGTGAACCCTCCTGATGCGGAGACACTCTTAGGCTGGGAGTCCATCTTCACCACATCAGAGGCACTGCAAAGCCAGCAGACGGGATTGTTAGAGGGAAACCGCTACACCCAACACTGTAACATTGGCGTACAAACACGATTCAAACAAGAAATGCGTTTCCCTTAAATGCATGCTACTGTCTGTATATGAAGATGCTAAAAACTGCAGGGGACCTTGTAAAAAACTAAATTTTAGAATAACTTAAGGAAAAACAGTCCATACCTGTACTCCTTCTTGCTGAGGTTTGTGTAGCGGAGCGTATCATCCATGCTGCACGTCACCAGGTCATTGGCTTCATCCACCTGCATCTTGCTCACCTGGTTACTGTGGCCTTTCCCTGAGAAACTGTCATTCTCACCAGTTTCTGCATCCCAGTAATGTGAAACGGGAGTTAAAGAAATCACATACTGATGTATAAAAGCAATCCAACAACTCAAACAGGAAACGTATGGGTAGATTAGTTAAACCAGATTAGTTTTAAAATTAAATTCACAGCACGCTCATGTCAGCATATAATTAGCAAGACGTCCACCAAGTGGAAGAACTGAAAGATGAAATGGAAAGGCAAGGTGGAGATTAACTGCAGTAGTGAAAAGCAGACTTTCTAGTGAGAAAAATGAACCGGTCTGAGCCAACATGAGTTACATCTTCATGATGAATGTCAGTCTGAACACATCCAGTTGTACACAATTGGTTCCTCTTAAAAAAAAATATATATATATATAACGTTCAAATTCATATGGCTTTGGAACATGAAATAAAAACTAAGAATTAACAGCAGCTCTTAAATGTACAGTTTAGTGCTTTAAGAAACCTCTTCAAACAACTTGTTACCAAAGACTCAAACTTGTTCAGTCCAGTGAATTAGAACTTTTAAAGAAAAGTATGATTTCATGTTAACGTTTCACCATGAAGATTCATTCACAAGTTCATGTGAAAAGCTGGATGTCCAGATGAATCAGTCAAAAACTACACCATGTGAACGCTGCCAGCACATTTCTTAAAAACTACAATTGCAAACACTTGGAATACCTCGTATTAAACCAACTGCATTTCAAGATCTTACACCGAGATTAAAGTAAAATCTTTTATGACGCTGCAGAAACTCCCAATTTTGTTTACCGGAGTCACTTTCGCATTAACGGACTATGTAAGGATATTGATGTGTCCATCATGACTCCCAGAGTAGATGTATGATCGACCGTCGCCTTTATGAACCGTCAGACACTGGATGGACTTTGTGTGACCCTGCAAATTGAGATCCATTTTAGAGCATACACCAAATTAACTTGGCACAAATTTACCCTGGAAGGCCACTCCAGAGTTTATGGAAAAGCCATGCACACATTTCAGACTGGATCAGGTAGCAAAGTCCTTAAATTTGTTAAATTAGTTTTAACCACTCTGTGCAACAATTACACAACTTAGATCTAGAGATCTATTAAAATCAACAACTATTGGCAACATGGAGAAAACTCTTAGCCTATTTGCTACCACTTACTGAATTGGCACTAGGAAAAAAGAAATATTTTGAGAACCTCACCATCTAGACAACATTCATAAACTCTGCAGTCTGACCTTGATGGTGCGGATGGGCCGGTCAGGGTTGTTCTTGTCCAGGTAGTTGATGTATCCCGACAGAGAGATGCTGAGGAGGTGGTCCTTCTGCCACAAGCAGCCCAGCTGCTGGTCACCCACGTCGGAGCCCATGTTGAAGGTGGTGACGGCCGTTCCTGCGCCAACATCCCAGAGCTTCACGGTCTTATCCCCCGAGGCAGAGATCAGCTGGGAGCTGTCAGGGCTCCAGCTGAGCTGCACGACACGAAGTAGAGGTTGAGAAAAGACTATTTTTATTAAAAACAATGTTCCTGTGATCCGTCACTAGGAAAGCACATTCGTTGGGGCAGAGGGAATAATTGACTTTGAAGAGAAAGAGGGGCAGTTTAAGGAAACATGTTCCATAATTTGACTAGGAAATGAGCTATTCATGTTTCAAACACTTTGTGTTCAGCCTGGCAGGCCTGGAACATAAGCTCTGACACATAATCAAATTAATGCAAGTCAGGTGACAAGTTTAAAGTACAAACATCGTGTTTCTCATTTTGTGTTGCTACAGTAGTTTGGTTCAAAATCTCAAGTACTTACAGCATAGATTCCTCCTTTGTGAGCTTTCTCTCCACCCAGTGAGCCGACGCGTTCACCAGTTGTTCCATCGTAGACAAATATCTGCAGGTCAACAAGAAGTCAAAACATCCTTTTATTTTATTTTTTTTAAATCAAGTTTGAATTTTGTACAAGTTATTCTATGAAGAACTCAGTTACAATTTAAGCTAGTTTAGAACAAAGAAAGTTCAGATTAATATTTATATCAAGATAATTCATTAACAGCTAAACCATTTATTACTGCAAGCAAGTAAAGCCTGAATGGAGGCCACATGGCTGGGAACTAACGTAGTTTTGTCTCCTTCTGGGCAGTAAAAATGTGATGAGTTATGTGAATCAGAAAAACAAAAACTGGGGTCATTTTAAAAGAAAAATAATCAGAACCACAATTGATAAACTCTGGAATTTAACTTTTCTTGATGCCAGCCATCACAGACTACTTAACTAAATCAGTGTGGCAGCAAATCCCTCAGGTTTAAAACTACACATTAAAAAAAGAACACACAGAACTGCTTAGATTAAGAGTGGTTGAATTCTCCAGATGCTTTTTAATTCTCCTTAGTCATTTCAGAAAACATCTTTGGCTCGACTCGCTCACTGGCCTGACCACTTCTTTAAAACTGCTGTCACACGTCTAAACTTCCTTCCTCAGTTTTATATGAACAAACATGAGTAATTTTCACTTTAATTTTAAACTTTCAATTCTCTAACTATTCCCACAAGTTTATCATTTGCACAAAGGTATAAGTACTGGTTTAAGTTTCATAAAGCAGTCATGTTTCAAGTCAATTAAAATGTATTCTCTGCAAGATTTTACAGTTTGGCAAAATATCTAAAGTTTAGTCATTTGATTAGACTGACTGCAGTACACTTCATGAAGCTTTTCTACAAGGGGAAAAAAACCCTTACCCCAACAGTCTTGTACTTTGATTAAATGATAATCTCAGATTCAGTATTATGATTTGCCTTTGTGTAATTGCACGCCCACGGTCTGCATTTTGCCACCGACCTGACCATCAGCTCCAGCTGTGACTAACCGACTTCCATCTGGAGAGAAACGAATGCAGTTGACGAACTGGCTGTGGTCCTGCAGTCACAGGGGAGACCGGAGTGGGAAGAAAAGAAAAGAAAAAAAGACTCGTTACTTAAATAACAAGTTGAACAAGGTTTAATGCACAAAAATATTTTGAAAATATAAAAAAAGAAATTCTAAAAATTGTGCTGTTTAAAATGGGCTACATTACTTTGACCTTATGTACATAATTAATACTTGGGCATTGAACTTTCTAAGGAATAAACCACAGAAAGTGGACAAAAGTAAAAAATTTTCCTTCGAGTCCCCTTTATAAAAGCCCACTAACATTTTAAAAGTTCCGACTAGAGATGCACTAGTAAAACTGATGGTTGAAATTAGTCATTCATTTTGATCTTCCTTGATTAGTAACTAGATTGTTAATCATTTGAAATTCCCCATCTACTTTTGATCTGTGAACACACCATATATGCACACATAAACACTACAGAGTTGTGCTGACAAAATATATTCTGTCATCCTCACTGAAAGAGAAGCAAACATTTTTTTCCCCCTCAACATCAGTGAGTCATTTCAAATTAAGTCAGAGGAAGCAGAGAGATACAATTTTTAAAAAAGGAACCCATTTCCTTAAACACCTAGACGAGTCTGCTTTTTAGTTCTAGCTACACTTTTTTTCAGAAGGCCAAATAGATTTACACACCGCAAAAACACAAAATCTTGCCAAATATTCTTGGTCTAGTTTCTAGCGCAAATATCTTATTAAATTTGAAATAAGATAACTTACAAGTAACTTTCCAGCAAGATATAGAGGCTTGTTTTAAGTAAGTAAATCCTTAATAGTGACGAAAAACTATTAGATCTATTGGCAGATAGATTAACTTATAACATGAGAAAAATGTCTCGTTATATCGACACTTGCTGTCAATCTGTGTCATTTATGGCTACAGACATTACAGTAATTAGTTGGAGTGTTTTTGCAGAGTCAGGAACAGCTATGCAATCTCATATGCGGTTGCCGGCAAGCATCATTCAAAACAATATGCATTTGTAAAATTGCACAAAGCCGTCTTCCTCATAGCAAGCAGGAAGTCGGTTCTCCCTTATTTAACTTCACGTTTGCTGGTGAAAACTGGGGTTTCATATGACAGAATAGAAAACTGAGGCTGGTATGAAAGTAATTGTGAGGAAGACCATCCCAATCCAAAGTAGCTTCCTGTGGTTGGCATTTACACCGATAAGAAAACCCTGGGAGGAGCACGACTGGAAGACCAATTACCTGCATAATCTGAATTCAGTACAGTTTAAGCAAATGACGCAAATATAATTTGGGGAAAAATGCAATTTAGATTGCAAATTTAAGACAGGGAGTGTTTATTGTAGGAAAAGACGACAGAATGCTGAAACAAATGAGGCTTGAATTTATGAATTTGGCCAAACACGCCCCAAGCATTTGAGTGGGATGGAGGTTATATAATGTGGAAGCAGCAACACAAGGCAACACTGTTAAAAGCCAGCAGGGTGTGACAGCTTTGACATGAGTAAGCAGCACTAAATGACCAGCAGCTTAAAGTTAACAGATAAGAATGCAGGTTGAGGACGTTTCAGAAATTTGCCCATTTCTGGAGTTTAATGTAAAAAAAAAAAAAAAAAAAATTTACCCAAATGCTGTGTTTAGCACAAATATTCCTTTAAAAAAATGTAAATTCAAGTACTGAAGATTAAAAAAAAATAAATAAATAAAAAGCCATACCCTTAGTGTGAATTTAAACTTGAAGGGAGGTCCCTCAAAGAAAGAGCCGCAGGTGTCGTCGCTGGCAGTGGCAAGGCGATACGGGCGTTTCTGTCTTATGTCTACACTGTTGATTAATTTTGCATGGCCAGAAACCTCTCCGACTGATGAGCCCGAGTCCCACAAGAACACTGCACCAAACCTACAACAGGAGACAGAAGCACTCAGCTTTTCTGGCTTGTGGGACAGAGAGGTTATTTGGCTGGATGGTTTCCATATGTTACGCAACTGCATAACGGACATTTGGAGACATCTTTAACCATGTTTGATCGCATTATAAACGCACAGATACAAAACTTTTGACTCTTACTTCTCTCGTCCGTCGCCTACAACCGCAATCCTCTTGCTGTCCTCTGTCCAGGCGATGTCCTTGACTTTCCCTGAAATGGGGGTGTACTCGTACTTCAGCATGTGTTCCTTCTGGGTGGTGTCCCAGATACGGATCTTCCCTGATACATCTGAGAGGCCGGGAAAAGTTTTTTTGTTAAAAACAGCTAGTTCACAGTACAAAATAGATTTGTAGACAGAAGTGTCGAAAAGGGATCTATACCTCCAGATGCAATGTAGAAGCCACTGGGGGCGTACTTGGCGACAGTAACTTGATGAGCATGCTCAGTGTAAATGTCCGCAATTGCTGGATTCTTGAATAAAAACAAACATAATACCACATAGTTTAACAGAAAGTTGGACAGAAGATGCTTCTTGATAAAAAGGTCGATCTAACACACCGACAGAATGACAAGAACTTGCAATAAATGTGGTTTGATGAATAAACGAAACTGATGTTATTTTTATTTTATTGTAGCCTATTTAATTATTATTATTAGTGTGTAATTATTTAATTATTTACACACTGGGGTCAGTCTTGAGCAAAACCAAGTCAAAACAAAAGTTACACTTATTTTGGTTAAACCAGTGTGCAAGAGCACCATGGGAAAGGAGAGTGATCAAACAGAGCAGGATTTTAGAGTACAACTTGTACTCCATTACAAGCAACTGCAGCATCGCGTTGTAGACGGAAAACAAACAAAGCATTATAGATACTTCTGATTTACTTCACAACGTACTGTGAACGGAAGTTTGTCACGAGTGAATTGTTAAAACAAACCCACATAATGCACAAACAGTGAACAAACCAGCATCATTTATTAGTAAGGCTCAACGAGAAAAGCAATTACCTCGATGTTTCGTATGACAACACACTTGCCGTTGGTGTAGAGGAAGTTGTTTCCTTTGGGATCGCCACCAATTACTTTCGCAACTCCCCTCTCCATCTGGGGGAGGCTGGCAAAAACATGCTCTGAAGAAAAAATAATAAGTGTTACAAGCTCACAAGAGATTGGTTGAGAACTTCCCCTTTGGGATATTCATTTTATATTTTGGGAACTGGATTTGGAAATGCTGACAGCATTTTGGAAATCTTGGACTTCAGGTAAGGATCTACCTCATCAAGTGAATACATGCAGAAACTAGTGTTTTAGTATCGCTAACCACCAACAGAACTGGCTAAAGGCAGTTTAAAATGTCTAGTTGGTCATTTTTAATATTAGTAAAACCCTTATGCACAGCAACTGCTGTCCCACATAGGTTTAACGACACTACTTCCATTATAAATAACAGTTCACTTCAAGAAAAAGATATTTTGATCCTATATTCTCTTCTCTACATGAAAACTCACATCTTAAGCTTACTGTAGTATCCGACTTCTCTAATAACTTAAAGATGAAGAATTATGGAGTAAATGCATAAAAGTATAAAGCTACTACAGCAAGAATAAGTTTTAGACGTATAGGAATACAAAAATCTGAGTGGTCTTAGTAAGATTCAATTGCATGTTTCAAGTTAGCACAGGGTTAAACCACAACACGAGAAAGAATATATTTTTGCATGCCTAAGCACGTTTATCATACTATCAGAACAAGAAATACCACTGTCATTAAAACTGCATTAATTTCTGATAAATTTTTGGTTGCTGCAACTCTAAATTAAAAGCTCGCAATGTCATAAATCAATAACCGGGCAGTGAAAGACCCATTGAGAATTATTGGATGTCAGCAACTGAGGACAGGCTGGTGCACCGATTATATTTTCGCAAGTCTCAATAACAATTTTAAATAAGTTTCTTTTGGTTCGCACCAGTAAAATGTGACATTTGTGTGTGAAACGGTGTGTGTTGAAGCAGCCACGTCTCGTCTGACAGCCCCTGTCTGAACATGTCACAACAACACGACGTGAGCTGAACTATTTCCTATTTGTTATGTTAAAGCTCAGCTAGCCGACGCTAACTTTCACTAAAACAAACCATTAGAGGCTGAAAACAGAGCCAGGATATTTTTCCAGGAAGCCACGACAGTCAGACGTGGCTTTCACTTTAACAAGTGAAAGCCGTTTCATTTTCACCTGGAAAAACTTAAATGTCAAAAAGAAAACAAGAATGGGCGAGGCTAGCTAGCTAGCTGGGAACTACCTGGACGTCTAGCCGACACTGCACTCCAAATTTTGCTTCAAAGCAGTATTTTTCGCTCTGTTTAACTCAGCTTTTGTCATAAGGCGGCGCAGACTTACTCAGTTCAAACGGCATTGTTCCTGTTGGCCTTAAGCTTATCGTTAGTCTTTCCAATGAATGAATCTGTGGAGACAGAGACGCTCCTCCGGCTGTGTGCAATGCCCTGCCTAATCACACAAACACGGAAGCGGCCCCAGCTCTCGCTCTGCCTGGCTTTGCCCATATATGGTAAACTTAGATCATGCGCTGCAGCTGTCAGCCAGTAGCGGTGCGCTGCAGCGATTTGGATAAATTTCACCTAAATATGGTATTTTAGGCTCCAGGGCAATTTATGACCAACGTTGATAAAGCAAAGGTGAAAGGTTATTCTCAATAGCAGCTTCCTGCGTCTTAATTTCTGTTTACAGAACATGTTTGCTGTAGGACACATTTATTTAATATGTATTATAGCAAACAAAGAAACCAACTCCTTTGAGAATCCAAGAGAGCAGAAAAACTCTAACTACAAATTAATGATAAAAACCCGATTAAATTCATACACAACATAGTATGCGACAGAATTTTCCCGTCACAAATGATTACCCAGAGCTATGGAATATTGACATTGGATTACTGCGGGAAAAAAACTAATTAATTATCTAAATTTGCCAATAACAAAGAGCTCAACAATTGTCCTAGAGTTATATGCCTCAACTTCATTTTCAGGAGAGGGTTTTTAAAATCTATTATGTCATTCTGTCAGTAGAAAGCATCACCAGCCTGGAATAGGACTGGTAATCCCCCTGACCTATATGGGTTAGGATAATTTCAGTGAGGATCAACGGAAGCAAATATATTGTTACAATGATGATATAAAATTTGAAGACAGTTTTGCTGTGACATATTCATCTTAAAAGATAGATAATAATAATCTTCTTTGTTAGGTCATCGAGCTCAATATGAAAAATAATATGTCTCTTTTTTTCACCTGCTTTCAGCTATATGCAATTTGACAGAAGCCACGTGGGGGACACAGCAAACATGTGCAAGAAGTATTTAATCAAATGAGACCAAAACTTAAGTGTTTTGGTCTCCATGTGAGGTGAAAAACCTTGCACATCTCCTGAACACTCCATTCAAGATGGAGGCAACATCATGGTGTGAGGATGATTTTCTTTCAGGACAAAAATGGAAGCTGATCAGACCAACTCATCCATCTTCTGAGCTCTTTGAGTCTTCTGACTTAAGACTGAGGCCATTGATCGTTCTGCAGGACAGAAGCCCTAAATGTACAATCAGATCAACAATTGAATGATGTTGATCTGAGGTGCCCAAGTCCTGTTTGTCTACCATCCTGCAACTTGTAGATTCTTCTCTTCTCCAAAACACCTGAATCAATATGACTGAATTCCCTCACCAGAGCCATACAGACCCATTAGTTTAAGGTGGATTTGACAAGATGAATCAAAAACACTTGACAGATCCAGATAGACTTTGTCACTTCTGATGTAGATCAATGCATGTTCATGTGTGAGAACATCCTAGCATATATATTGGTTACGTATAATCTCAGGGCTTAGGTTTTATGTTCTCAGGTTGGCTCCCTAATATCTTCTCTATCAGAATGTCTTGGTCCTGGCTGGCAAATTTCCCAGTCGAGAAGGAAATATTTGTATCCAGCTTCCATAAAAGTAACTAGTTTAAAGTTCTGCTCATTGTATTGTATCTGCACAATATTTTATTTCTATAGCAAACAAAAACACTGTACCGTATGCATAAACACTGGACAAATCTGCACATATATTCACACATATAAATGAATTATGCACACACATGGATTGACATGTTACGTGTAAGCATAAGACTATCAAAATGCACACACATCTTCCATGCCATGCAAATAGGACAACACACACAGGAAGCTACAGAAAAATATAATATTAGGACGATCTTAAAATTACAGATGTTTATCTCTCAGACACACACAAGGGTTAAAACTGTATCCAGAGACAGAATTGATATATTTTAAAAATAAATATTTTTACAATGTGTGTGTGTGTGTGTGTGTGTGTGTGTGTGTGTGTGTGTGTGTGTGTGTGTGTGTGTGTGTTGTACATACAATTTAATGAGAAATAATTTAGTGTGATTGTGAGAAACTAATTAATTAATTAATCAATAAATAAATAAATAAATAAATAAATAACAATAATAATAATAATAACAATAATAATAATAATAATAATAATAATAATAATAATAATAATAATAATAATAATAATAATAATAATAATAATAATAACTTTCTTCAACTTTATCTTATTTGTCCTAAAATACGTCATTCAGTGCGTGTCCTGAAGGGGGAGGTGTTGTCTCGAGGTTTGGGGCATTGTATCAGTAATCTGCCACAGAAGAAGTCGTCCAGCTTCTCTAGGAACTATGGCGGCCGCCTTTAGAGGAACGGTAGTAGCTCTGGCCAAGGTGAGTGCTGAGAGGATGTTGACAGTATAACAGGGTTATTACACCTGTTAGAACCGAGAAGTGAGGTTAGTCAAACTCAGGCAAAGGGGTTTATTTCAGCTGTCACAGAAACGGCAGGAAACTTCAACTTGTGGCATGTGTGTCTAATCAAGAGCCCCCCTCGGAGAATTGAGACACACGATAGCAAAGTTTAACAACAGCAACAACAAAAAAAAAACGATTTCTTCTTGTTTTGGTGGTCAATAGAGCAGAGTTATCTTCCTGTATTGTATCTGTTAGTTATTAAAAGTATCTCAGCCGTTCTGGGATATCATGCTAGTCTTATTTATTTGCTAATTGTTATCATGTAACTGGAAAATATCAAAGTAACGGATCAATCTAATTTTCAACAGTCGAAGGTTTTCTTACCTGTTTCAAGGTTGGACTTCAAAGTCACACCCACGACCACACCCTTCATCCCTCCTAGCATCCAGCTAACCCACCCACCCACTCGTGACTTTTTTGGATGATGATCTTTAATCACACAGGCATCACTGTAATATTTATTTTATTACTTTATCTCTAAATGGAGCTGCATCTCATAAATGACTTAAAACAGTAACGTTTGTGTAATTAGCACATTTCCTTACATATGACACGTCAGAATCAGATTTATTGGCCAAGATTGTGTGCAAAAGCAAAGAAGTAATTATTATTATTATTATTATTATTATTATTATTATTATTTTGTGGGAGAAGATGATCCCCAGTTTCACCTTCACTTGTATGTAGTTGTTAGTACTGTAATATGAAACAACAACGTTTTTATATGCAAACAGAGAATTTGTGCAAGTATCCTGCAATCATATGTAAATCATTATTTACATCTTGCGGTTTCTGAACAAGATCAAGTCAGATAAGAGCTTCATATCTTTAAAATGAAACGCGGAAAGATTAGAATTGTTGGAGTTGCTCACTTTGGAAAAAACCCTCCTGGGGTTTGAGTGATTTATTGTAGGAGAAAAACAATGGAAAATCACAGCGTTTCCCCCTTTTTTTATGTTTTGAAATTTTTGTAACTGCTGCTGTAACTTTGTGCTTGTTGACATTTCTTAGGGCCTGGGAGGCACCCGCTTACATCAGCTGGTCTCTAGACCTCTAAGTGTTCCTGCAAATCTTTGTGGACCCGAAACCCCACCAGCCCGCGCTGATAGTACCTTCAAAGTCACTATGATTCCAGGTGACGGAGTGGGACCTGAGCTGATGACTGCAGTCAAGGATGTCTTTAAGGTACAGCATTGAAGTAATGGCCTCCTCTTTCCTGTTTCCATAGAACCTGCAGTCAGAGTCAGTGATATTAACATCGAGACAGTTTGACAGTTTCATAGGTTCATATTGGTGTTTCTTTAATATAAATTTTATTTGTCCTTATCTTTAGGCAGGTGACATCCCTGTGGAATTCGATGAGTTCTTTATGAGTGAAGTGCAGAACAGGGCATCTGACGAAAGATTGGATAAATTATTGGAGTCGATGAAAAGCAACAAAGTGGCTATTAAAGGTAGGGTCTCTTTTTCTGCGGCTCTTCAGTCACTAAGAATATGTGATTTGAAATGTGTAATAAAGTGGGTTCATATGGGTCTGATAGAGTATGAAATGTCATCCACATATATTTTAAGTCTGGATAAGTGTAGAAAATCAGTTTGTATACTTTAAAAAAAAATTGTCCATCCATCCATTTTCTTTACACCCTTGTCCTTAGTGGGGTCGGGAGGGTTGCTGGTGCCTATCTCCAGCTAACGTACCGGGCGAGAGGCGGGGTCACCCTGGACAGGTCGCCAGTCTATCACAGGGCAACACAGAGAGACAGACAGGACAAACAGCCATGCACACACACACACACACACACACACACCTAGGGAGAATTTAGACAGACCAATTAACCTAACAGTCATGTTTTTGGACTGTGGGAGGAAGCCGGAGTACCCGGAGAAAACCCACGTATGCACAGGGAGAACATGCAAACTCCATGCAGAAAGACCGGGACCGAACCCGCAAGGCAACAGCTCTGCCAACTGCGCCACTGTGCAGCCCTCCATCCAATCATACTTGTTCCAAGCTTTTGCCATGAATAAAACAAAGAATAGAGTTGGCATCCAAATCATGTTCACTTTTTGTTGAAACGCAACAGATTTTAAATTGTTTCTCTTTCATTTCACAGGGGAGTGTAATAAATATGTTTGAACTCTGACAATATGTTCTGTTACCTCTACCTAAGGGTATTGTTGTTCTTTTAACTCTCGTCTTTGCAAAAGCTTCTTCAAGATCCAGATCCACTCGGTTGTCTTTGAAGCATCCTGTAGTCTCTGATCCAGCAGCAGCAGGCGCTGTTGTAACACTTAACACATTGCCTCAGACATATTGTGATCCACTTGAGCAGAAGTAAGAAGTAAGGCAGGGACATTTAAACCAGCTGTAAGATCAGCATTCTCCTTCAGCTGCCACTGCACCGTCTGGCGGCTAATGGTTTACATGTAACTGGATGTTTGGACTTTTCATGATGTTCATATCATTTTTATTGGACTGCCAGCATTTTGTCTGAGGCTGTGATTAAACAGAGCAGCTAAAACAGTGACACCTTGGTCAACATAACAGAAGCCTTTTTCAAGTATAAAGCGCTCTGAACTACAAATAGCATAAATCTAATAAACACTGCTTACAACATATTCTGCTCTAAAATATTGTCTGAATCCATGTGTGTGATTGAGTTTCACAAAATAATCATGATGCAAAATATTCATACTGTTACACAGCAAAAGTGAATTTTAGCTGAACTTTATTAGGTTTTTATTGCTTTAGATTTTTTTTTTTGCACTACTAGCCTTTAGTAGATAGTAATTGACCAGGATTGTGATTATGATTTTAAACAGATATGTTTTTTTTTGTCATGTCCATCCATCCAAATATCTGCTGTAACTTTATACTGCATAATAAACTTTAGCATATCTGCTTTTTATGTTTGTTTGTTTTTTGTCAACTAGGAAAGATTCACTCACCAATGGAGAACAAAGGGGAGTTGGCATCTTTTGAAATGAAACTAAGGTAATTACCTAGAAACCCTTAAAAAAAAAAAAAAAGTGTATCTGCTGCGTTTAAACGTCACCGTACATCTCGGTTGTTTCCCCAGGCGCACACTGGACCTGTTTGCTAACGTGGTCCATGTGAACAGCCTGCCCGGCTACAGCACTCGCCATAACAACCTGGACCTGGTCATCATTCGTGAGCAGACCGAGGGGGAGTACAGCTCCCTGGAGCACGAGGTAAACAGTTCCCGTTAAGTCTACTGCCGCCAGATAACCTGAAAAGTTCCAACAGAAAAGCCGCATCTAATATCTGCCATAAAATTTTTTTGATTCCTCTATTTGAATGTTGTAGTTTTCTTTTCTCTTTCTCCCACTGAAACCATCACCGTGTAACTCTTCGTAGAGTGTGCCCGGCGTGATCGAATGTTTGAAGATCATCACCAGAGAGAAGTCACGACGCATCGCCAAGTTTGCCTTTGACTACGCCACTAAGACGGGTCGGAGCAAGGTCACAGCAGTTCACAAAGCAAACATCATGTGAGGGCTTCTTTAGGACAAATTGCTCAAAAGATTTGAATTTGGTTTCTTTTGTCTGTTGATTTTTAAAACTTGATCAATTGCGGTGATAATTTGTGTCACAATTACAGCAATGTCCATCCTTCTCTGTTGTGTCATTGCAGGAAACTAGGCGATGGGCTGTTTCTGCAGAGTTGTGCAGAGGTGGCGGAGCTGTACCCCAAAATCAAATATGAGAACATAATCATCGATAACTGTTGCATGCAGGTATTTACAGCCGTGTTTTTATTGTGTGTTATTTCTCTCTACCTCGCCACACTACAGTATCGCCATGGTGTTTGGTATTTTCTTTCGTTTTTTGTTTTTTTTCAACTTTAATTTAAGATTTACTTGTTTCATTCTTCCAGCTGGTTCAAAACCCCTACCAGTTTGACGTACTGGTCATGCCCAACCTTTACGGAAATATCATCGATAACCTGGCAGCAGGACTGGTTGGGGGAGCCGGAGTCGTTCCAGGGGAAAGTTACAGTGCAGAATATGCTGTTTTTGAAACTGTGAGTTTCTGTGATTAAATCAAGTCCTTCTGTTTGAATCAAAGTTCGGTGAGTCTGTGACGCGTCTGTCGCGTACACCGTGAGGGCAGAAACTAAACATGCGAGAGTTAAAGCAACAAATTAACCTGTGTTGTTTTTAGATGAATTAAATTCCATTATCAACGTCAACACATTCCACATTCTTGAATAAACAGCTTTCTAAATAATAGATTCGTTATATTTGAATAAACAATATTAAATCTGGTTTAATGAACCCAGTGGTGAACCACAAGGTTCTATGCTGGGCCCTAAAGGTTAAAAGTGTAAATGCATGAGCCTACAGCTGTCGACTTATAGTTTATCTGCTTGTTATCAAACTTTTATTTTCTACTCATTTGCTTTGACTCTTCAAATCCTGAATCAAAAATAATGATCACACTATTCATTCTTGCTTAAGGGTCAAAATTAGTTTGATGAAAGGGGAAACGTTTTCATTGGTTGCTTCATTTCCTGCCTTTTTTTCCCCCCCCTCCAGGGAGCTCGCCACCCTTTTGCGCAAGCAGTGGGCAGGAACATTGCCAACCCTACAGCAATGCTCCTCAGTGCTGCTAACATGCTGAAGCACCTCAAGTGAGTTTCCTAATCTATTTATGAACAGCCACAGAACATGCTGTTTCCTGGCCTGCCTTTTAACTTTGACTGTATTCTGCTCCAGTCTGGAGTACCACTCCCAAATGGTGTCAGAAGCTGTCAAGAAAGTCATCAAACAGGGAAAGGTAACATAGTTATGTCTGTGGTACTCGCTGAGTTTGAAGACTTCATGCTTATTAATGAAACTCACGCTCTTTAAATAACATACTTTTATGCTCCAATTTGCAGGACAGTAACTGAAAATATTATCTTTCCATGCATCCTGTGCATATGTGCATGTAGTATACTATAAGAATCAAATTCCAGTTTGTGTTTTTATTGAGCAAGTCTGAACTGAACAGTTTTTTTTGTTGTGGTGTAACATTAGCAGTTCTTGGCCTGCAAATTTAACAACTTGACTAATAACTTGTGTGTTGGAGAGCCTTTGATTCACTGATGTCAGTGTCAGCCCTGCTGCATTTCTATTATCCTCTATTTTTATATTTCTTTAGAGTTTGAAACTAACATTTTTACTCTCTGCCATCCATAATTATCAACCTCATTCAGGTCATATTTTCTGTCCATGATCTACAGGTTTAAGATACAAAGTAAAGTGCAAACAAAACACCCACGATGATCCAATAACACATAACAAAGTAATGAATAATAAAACACATACCACTGAATTAAAAAAATGTAGGTGGTGATAATTCAGTTTGTTTTTCTAGCGGTGTAATTTAGATTTAAATATATTTGCTTGTTAGACTTGTTTTATAATGACTCTAATATGTGTAAATCTAAATTAATCTCCACAAAAATTTTGCCACTCGGGAAAACAAACTGTAATCATCTCCAAATATTGAGCTTCATTTCCTGAAACAGAAACTAAGATGTTACCAGACAAATTGGTTGCATGTTATTTGAAAAGAATCAGGCCAAGAATTTTACCCTGGGGTTTACCTGGATTAATTAAAAAACAAAAAGAAGATCTGTTCAATAAAACATCCTCCAGCAATAATGTGAACAAAACTTGGATTGGCATTCATTTAAATTCACCGAGTGCCTTTCGAAAGGGTTAGGGTTAACCCAACTTTCTCTAAAACATTACAAAAGGTTGGTGAAATACTTCTTCTTGGCCCAATATTTTAGCCACCCCAGATTTGGTCGTTAGTGTGTGCTGAATGCGAGAAGCATGCCACTGTGACGGGTGCAGCATGTTGATCCTGAATCCCGACAGCGTTGCTCGTGTTTGATGTGTTAATTGCAGCCGTGCAACCTCCTCCAACACCAGATCCCACCACCCATTCCGCTGTTTGTCATTAAAACTATTGGCAAATATCAAAATCCTTAAAAAAGCTGACCTCATGTCACCCGTTTGCTCCACCGCTTCTTTTCCTGTCACTCCCGTCCGCCGCTGCACCCCGCTGACCTTTGTGTGTCTGTCGTTTGCATACGTGTGTTTTGTGCACATCCCAGGTTCGAACACGAGACCTCGGCGGGTACTCTACCACTGGCGACTTTGTGCAAGCAGTAGTGGAGAACCTGCGACACCGACCCACCGAATAAGATCCCACCTGCCGCACCTCTTCCTCATGTTGCCTTAAACGTGGACCTTGATCCTAACATGACCTGAAGGCATGTTAAGACTGAAAACCCCTCCCCGCTTCCATATTTGTGTCCCATATGTGTTACTCTGCTTTGACATTAGTGGCCTTCAATGTTTATGTTTAATGTATGTGTGACTGAGCCGATGTAAAAGCAGTGATTTGTGACAAAATACACAGTTGATGCAGATTTCCATCCCATATTTTTTGTCTTCTGTTTCCTCTCCCTGCCTGCAGTCCCTTTACCTCCATAATCACCCTCAACATTAGCATTTCCATTATTTTGGGTTATATTAATAGGTAAACTTATGTTACAGTTTAATCTAGTCAGTTCCTTGCAGTTTTCCCAAATGGACATAATCTTAGCTGCTACATGAAGGTTGTCTCTTTATTGTTTTCCCAAACCCGACGTAGAAAAGTGTTTTCATTTCCAGACTTTATTCCAGTTTCTGAAGGGTTAAAATAAAGTTGTTTTTTTTGCCACATCATAACTATATTTTAACATTTTGACTTTCAGTATTTTGTTTTTTTGGCACAAACACATTCCATAAATAAAATTACAATTTTAGAGTTTTTAGTTTTTTGTCTCTAATATATGGTGGTTTAAACATTGATATTTTTGTTTGTTTTTACAAACAGTATTAAAGCATCAGTTTACACTAAATGTTTCAAAAAACCCCGATTAATTAGAATTAAAAGTAGAATTCAACTTTGATGTTGCACATGTCACAAGTACAAAGCAACAAAATGGCAAGAAAGATTTTGAAATGAAACGGATCTACTACGTTTGTTCAGATGCCATCAAAAGGAATCAAATGTTATGTTATCCAAGCATTTTCTTCAAATACTTTGCACTCAGATGTTCTAAATATTGTTAAAAACTGTTTTAAAAAATTCTGCAATTTGGCATATAAAAAGTATGGAGTTTTGAAATGGAAAATGAATAGGAACCCTTTAAGTGTCGCTACATTCATGGTAACATGTGACATGTTTGTGCCTTTGTAGACTTTTCACTTTACGTTTATTCATTATATTGTAGCTTAGAAAGGCAAAACTTCCAGTCGGTAATGAAGAACACATGACTTAGTAAAAAAGCAACAACCAAATAAAGTCCTAATTGATGTAAGGGAGATGGACCTTTTGCAAAAATCCATAAACTATCCATGTGTCTATTTCTTCTGTCACGAGCTACATTTAAATCTTTTTAAATTATCTGCTGCACAGATCCATGTTTACAGAAAGTTATTTTAAAATTGTTATGAACTACAAAACTTTGTGAAGCACCTGGATCATCTTATTACATGTAATGTAATATAATTACATTATATTGTATATAATTATATATATATTGTACACACACACACACACACACACACACACATATATATATATATATATATATATATATGTATATATATATATATATGTATATATATATATATATATATATATATATATATATATATATATATATATATATATATATATATGTATATATGTATGTATATATGGCTACATGCATTACTCATAATGCGCTGTGTTCACTATTTTTATTCGGGCTATTGGTGCATCCAACATTTCTGCTATGATGTAATTTTGTCAGATGAAAGCACCATAGGCTGAAGAAAAAGCACCGAATTACTGTCACAATCCATGGAGACGGCATTCTTTCATGTATGACTGCCTTGAGATTTTATTTGTCAGCGTTCATCATTCTCTGTACAAAAGGCACCTCTCTGGCAAGTGATATTTTAACGTTCTTAACTGCTCCCATGAATAACCTTGACTTGTCAACATGTTAACATATAACAGAAATGTAAAAGAACGAAGAGATATTATGGCATTTCTCCATCAGCACTAGACTGGCCATGTTTTGTTTTGTTTTTTGTTTTGTTTTTTTTTCCTAAACAGAACTCGCAGAAGAAAATATATATGTATGCACATTCTTATTTTCCGAGTGACACATTTCAAGTTTATACCCGCCGGCTTGTTTTGGTGACTGCAGCTTACAACAGAAGAAAACCCCACATTCAGTTCCTCTGGATGGCAAAGTATCACTAAGAATGATTTTAAATGCAGAAATGTTTTGTCAAGGCTTACAGAATCATGGGAAACTGCTGACTTCACTGTAAAACAGCAGAGTCATTGAAACCACAGGTAGGGTAAGTCACAAAAGTCCCTCGATAAAGCAGCAAACCACTCATGGTCAGCTGTCTCCAGCTATGTCAATGGCAAGTTAAGTGGAAGGGGGGGAAAAAAAGGTTTGCAAGAAACGCACTGCAAAGTAGCTCAGATCAGGGAGATGTACACTACAAATATCTAAACCAACAGGAACACTTGAAAGGCATTGCTCTGTTTCACAGCTTTGATAGACAGACACGTTTCCAACTTATCATCAAATTGAAGAGCGGACGTTTTCCCTCGCAGCGACATTTACTCACTGGTCCTGTTCGGCTTGTTCTGTGAGTACAGTTACTGTATCAAAGGCTCTCCGACATGCAGGCCACGACACTGCAATGTGGACATGTGCTGCAGCAGCAGCTGTGCACATGGTAACACGCTGTCCTTATGTTTGCGACAGGTGCGCACCGGAGACCTGGGGGGCTACGCGACATGCGATGAATTCACCCGGGCTGTCATTGCTAGCCTGCCAGTCTCAGCTTTGTAAATGCAAATCTGTCCGCTGCTGACACACACACACACACACACACACATTTTCTTTTTTCTTTGCCTTCTGTCATGGACTGTGCACTGTCTCGGCAACACAGAAAATCTGCACCAATATGTTCACAAAATATTGTTTAAAGTGACATTTTGAAGAAAAACAACAGTTGCAAACATGTATCATCTTCGCCAACCTTTTGCTTTCTTGACACTATAAAATTCTGCCTAATTGCTTTATTTCAGGTCACTGGGCAGCAGTCAAAACGTGATGGATTTATACTTCTGATTATTTATTAACGTCGCATTTTAGCATATCGCTTCATTTATGGCGAGATGTGAATAAAAAATGAGACGTAACAGCAAGAGTGTGAAGCAGTCCCATGACTCTTAATGGAAACCCGATGCAGTATTTAGTGGTATTGAAGGTTCATCACAGCTGTGGGTGGTTTTGGTCAGCATGTGTTTCCTCAGAGAAACTAGAACTTACTTATTCGTCGTTTCCAGACACATGCCGATCAGGTGGAGCTGGAAAGTCTGCCGTGTAGGAGTCATATGAGAATCTCTGTGTTAGTCACATGTGAATTGTGGCTAATGTTGCTGTCGCCCGGCAGGATTGCAGAAGTAAGTTATCAGACAACAAGAGCTGGAGAGATTCGCACGGATTATGCTTGTAGTGTACTGCAAACATGTTGATCGCCGATTTTCTGAATGTCTTCAATAGTTCATTGAACCGTTTTACCTACTGAAATAATAAGACTAACCCAAAATCAACTTAGATACTTAGATAATCAGCTTATAAAGACTTCTTCCTTAAATATATCTTTTTTATTTTTATTTTTTTGGTATGTTTTATCACCCGGAATTGAATCCCGAAAGCTTTTAATAGGAGATGCATAAAAAATAGATTCATACAAATGTTTTTTTTGTTTTTTTTTTGCCATGGTTTTATTCATATACACATAGAATATTAGACAATTAGACAACATTTTACTTACTCTTTAGTATTCATTCATCTAAAGCATTAAAGCAGAACAACACAAGTGAAAAGTTTGGCTCTCAAACACATTGTATTCAAAGGCCTGTAATATAAACTATATAAATTTAACTATATTTATGTATACTTTTTATGTTACTAAAGGTAAAAGTTTGAGGGGGAAAAAATAACATTCCAGAGCAAAAGTTATCAACCCCAATAATCTGATACAAAATAGTGATATATATCTCAAAAGTGTAATATCCCTCATACAATTATAGGCTTTTGTGAGATAAAGACATTTTTGATCATAATAAATTAATTGCTTTTATTGTGTCATATATGTTGGAAAATTTAACTGACAAAGAGGGAAATGTAAAAACAAAAAAACAAAAAAAAAACATCTGGCTTCCTGGTTGCAAAAGTGTGCATGCCCTATTAATTAAAATAAAGCACCTCTGATTCAAATTTTGTCTCGTTTGGTTGAGTAAATCAGAGGGCTGTGTCTATCAAATTGTTGCTCTCACTCTCCCAATGTTGTCGATTTATTGCTCAGATTTTCTGTCAGATTTAGTTGTGGACTTCTGCAGTTTCTTGGGTTATGATTTGTTGATGTGAATGTATGCTTGCACTTAAATAAAATACATATCTTTACTTTAGCGCACTCTTGAAAGTTTTGGCTCAAAAATGACTGAGTTGACAAAAACCTGCTCCATTTCAAGAAAAGTGGCCCAAAGAATGTTGATTTCACTGCCTTGTTTGTTGTTTGGTGACATTTACTGGAAATGATGATTGCAGTTTAAAAAAAAAAAAAGATCCTGGCAGTTTAATAGTTTATTCAACAAACAGCCTGGCACCTCCTCCTTCTGCTGGACACCAGCTGTTGGGGAATGACATCTTAATCTTCAACCAACATTTGCAGCAGCAAGTCAGAAATGTTGGGTCATGCTGTCTTGAACAGCAGTTCTCACCGGGGGTTGAGCTCAAGACTCAACCCCCGGTGAGAGAGGAGCCCATCTTCTCCTCTCCCAAATTCTGGAGCTGTTCCCCAAATAACCCCAGAGCACGCTCAGCCATCCTGGACGATAGAGTTCAGGCCCTAAGAGCGGATAGATATCTGTTTGCTACTGCTTGCAGAAACGTTTGTTGATGTCTTTCTGGACTGAGATTGCCTCAGGTGATGACACGCCTTGTTGTTCCATTACAGGAGATGCCGCCCCCACATCATTATACTACCTCCACCAAAAGCTGTTGCAAAAAGTATGCAACCGACATACAAACCACAAACACGTACTCCTTACAAATGTGTCATCATTTAAGGGGAAATAAACATCAGAATATAGGATTAATTTAATTTCATGTATATGTAAATATAATCTCAAATTATAATTACTGATATCCTTCCGCATGAATAAATACAGGAAAAAATCTTGCTACATGTGCAATAAATGTTCTGGGACATGCCCCTGCTGAGCGCTGCAGTATGCTGCGTCCAAAATGAAGCTCTACCAGCAGGGGGCGCTGCCTGGTATGGAGAAACAGATTGGAGAGGAGTCGGGGCCTGGCCTGGGAATATTTTTTTTTTTTTTGCTCTCCTTCCCATTCTTCCTATGCAGACAGACACACAACATGGCGGACTAGAGTAGTCGACCGACGCGCCCGGATACAGCAGATAAACTGTGGGGGTTTTACCATCCAAGGAGACAAACAAAGGAACCTCCGACCGGACAGCAGATCCTGGAGAATTGGTGTGCTTTTCAGGGGGAGCCATCTTTATCTGGATTTAGCAGGAAAAACTGACTGCGAAGTGTTGGCAGTGTGTCCCAGGTTGCGCTTCCCCCCCAACCCCGCTCACACTCCTCTCTGTTCCCGGGGTGTGGAGACAGGGGCCGGGTTGGAAAAACGTGGAAAGAGAAGGAGCGGATAAAATCCCCCACCCCCCTCTCTTTTGGCCATCTTTTCTCCCGGAACGGGTTCCCCATCTGTGCGCCGCAGGAGTTGTGGTGAGTTAACTTGTTTTTGTTGCGCCAAAAAAAAAAAAAAAGAAAAAGAAAAAAAAAAGCCGAATCCCCACTTGTTACAATGTCGCTGTGTAGCGCATGTTTCCTCTCGCTGTAACACTGTATCACCCACAAACAAGCACTTTGTGCCCCCCCACCCTCCTCCTTTTGGGCTCACAGAGAGCTCCTTATATATCTGGAAATGGACAAGAAGCGGGCTTGAGTTTAATGGTTGTAAACCATGAACATTTCAGAAGTAGCTCGGAGGCAGGGAGGGATTTTTTTTTTTTTTTTTTTTTGAGCAAAGGGGGCTCTCAGAAAGGGGGGCTTAACTCTTGAGTGCGACAAGCTATATAGGAAAAGAGGCAGAAGTGGGGTTGTTGTGCCAACACGGATGCGGTTGCGGTGGCACGGGAACAAAGAGGAGGTGTGTGTGTGTGTGTGTGTGTGTGTGTGTGTGTGTGTGTGTGTGTGTGTGTGTGTGTGTGTGGCGGGGGAGGGGGGGGTCTCTGGACTGGCTCACTGGAAAGTCCGCTGTATTGATCAATGCTTTGTTATCACACATTTAGAAATGGAGGGTGAGGGAGGGGAGCTTAGCTGGGGGTCCGTGGGTGGAGGAGCTGTGGGTCTTCTTCGTCGGGTTAGGTCGTCACTAACATTCAAATGTGTTCTCCATCAAATCACTGCCGCTTCTTCCGATGCTGGCTGAAACACTCCACCTCCCCCCTCCCACCCCTCTTCTTACAGCCTCTCCCAAAAGTTTTAGTAATGATTAATACGCTCAGAGTACTGGGTGTAACCGAGCAAATCATATCAGTTTTATTTTTATGAATTACTTTGCTTTCAGTTTGCAGAAGCTCCGAGTACAGATTATTAGGGAGAAGGGAAAAAAAAAAAAAACAGTCACCAGTAATGGCAAGTAAAACTTTTTTTTGCCTCGCAAAAGTATTCATGCCCCTTGAACATGTCCACGTTTTTGTCACGTTAAAAGCACACGCGTCACTGTATTTAATGTGGATTTTGCGTGGTAGACCAATATAAAGAAAATGAATACATGCTGTGCATCTGTGTTCAGCTAAATCAAATCCAGCTGTTCAGTGAAGGCCTCGGAGGTTTAGACCAAGTTTAGAAAGTTGTGGGGAGCTTTAAGGAAACCTTAAGTTGCGACTGCAAATCTAACTAAACCTGCCCATCCACGTAAACTGGCAAGAAACAACTGGAGACGCCGTAGACGGCACAACTATCAACGTTTCAGGACCTCACCAAGAAGGTTTGTTTGCAGTTTCCCACAAGCCAAGTAGGTAGGGACAACAAAAACACGTCAAAGAGTGTTTGTCTGCTCTGGTCTCGCAGAACGCTGAAATGAACTCTGCACCCCGATGAGGCCGTCTTCATGGTAGACATGGTGGTGGCAGCATCATGCTGTGTGCATGCTGCTTTCCTTCAGAAGTTACAGTGAAACTGGGTTATCGTGGAACAAAGTCAGTTTGACGATGCAAAACATTTGAGAGAGGAACGGAGTTCCAGCTTACAGTGAGGAAAACGATCCTGAATGTACAGCTCGAGCTCCACCTAAATGGCTTGGATCGCAACATACTCAAATGTTTGAAAGGTTCAGTCAAAGTCCAGACCTTGCTGAGGAATCTCTCGGCAGGACTGGATAAAAATCTCAGTGTGGAGCAGTGAAGCGCTAGCACAGATGTAGATTTAAAATGACATGTAGCTGGAAATGCAAAAAACCAAGTGGTTCTAAAAAGTATTCAGCTAGGAGTCTGATTACAAATGAATGGCATGTTTTGTCAGATTTTTATTTGTCTAAAATAGTCGAAAACCATTTATTTCCCTTGCACTTCGACTCTAAAATACGCTCTCCTTTTTTGTGGTGGTTTATCTCATAACATCTCAGTGGAATAAATTCAAGTAGATGTAAATAACGAGACGATATGTGTAAAAGTTCAAGCCGATGGTGCGGAAGTTCCCAGCAGAATCGTTGCATCGTTGCCAGGAGGAATCCCTGACTTGTCATATCTGCCGCCCGGTTCGGTTCAACGCACTGCAGCTCATTTATGCGATTCCTCGCTCTGCCTGCTTCTCCACACCAGCCTCACGGAGGTCATGTCGTCTTTGCAGCGTCCAGTCGCAAAACACGCACCCGCGCACCCTCCCGACCTGTGTGACTCCATTTTTCAGACCCTTATCTTGACCTCTGCTCATCAGGCCCGAACACGTTCGCCGCTTTCCCAAAGAAGCTGTTGCGCCACCTCCGCTTGTCATGCAGCACCTTGTCATCGGCGCTAAAATTGCAGAAGGGAGAGAAGTGCGCCTTGCCCGTATGACACAGGAAAACAGGGCTGTCATCATCTACTCGGCTATTTTAAGGAAACCTGAGTTATTTCTGACTTAGGAAGCTGAAAGCCTTTCAGCGGAGGACTGACTGATCCCCCACATCACACTTTACAATTGTCCTAGTTTCTAAAAATAAGAAGTGTAGCTCGGAAAAAGACTGCCTCGTGGGATTTCTGCGGGAGATTTCAGTTCGTAGATTACTTCGGTGTTGTGAAATGTCACGATTTCAGGTTTGTGAAATATTATGAGCTGGCTCTTTGGGTGGGGCTGGAGGGATGTTTTTGTTTCCGCCAATAGGCCAACAGGTTTTTTAGTATGAAGCAGCGCTGCAGTTCTGCTTTTTACACAGGTACACAGAAATGAATGTGATTGATGGACGATGAACAGAATCAAATGCGTGGCAGGAATTTATCCAGGATGATTCAGCTTTGCTCTGAATATGCAAATCTTCATACTTTTGATGTGCCGGGAGTTTCATGTGATCTAGTAAAAGCAAAAGTTTCGTCCTTCTTTCTTCTCATCAGGGATTTGTTTAGACTTTTACTGTGTACTGACTATAAAGGAAAACTAGTTGCGTTACTCCTCACCTCTTAACCCAAGCAGTTCACAGTTGGTGCCAGACTTCACTTGATTTCAACCATTTTAGAGCCATAGTTGGAGAATTTTTCTATTTTCCTATGTCGTGAGTGTTATCTCAATCAAAATGGTCCGATAAGCATTTACTGTAATGGAGCGTTCTGTGTTTTAAGTCTCCATTTCCAAGTAGGAGACACTGGGTTATGAAACGCTGTCAAGACATGTTTTTTAAAGTTGAGCTTCTGATGCTTGTCTTTTTGATTAGTTTTCCTTATCTTCCTGAGGAAAAGGAGGAGACGTATGCAGTGGGATGTTCACATCTGACATCATCACCATCAATTTTGGGTGATTTTCCCCTTTTTGTACAAAACCTAGGCTTGAATTGCTGAATTACTGCAGCAAACCCAAGTTAAACAGCGTCTTCTGCTCTCTGTTTAACTGTTAATTAAAATGTTGCTCATTGCTTTTATTAATCTTAACAAATACTTGTTTTTGTCCGTTCTGAACCTGTAACATAACGTTTTTCATCCAGATTTTCTTCCTTTTTCTTAATCACATCTTCAACTTCCAATTGTGATTTTTAGGTGACATGTGTAAGCTGCAAAAGGGCAGAAGTGATTAGGCAGCAACAAGTTATTCAGGCCTTTTACTGAGTCAGTGTGTAGCTTTTGATTCCTTTAGAAACCGTCTCACACGAGGAGAACAATGCCAGGAATCGGTTCCAAATTATGAATGAGAGGTTCATTGAGCAGGAGGCATTGTTTTTAAATGTAGAGTTCAGATGCAGTGAGTCACAGGGGCTGCGATAACGTTTGGAATATGCTGAAGAAAACTTAAAACAGCGGTCTTACTCCACCATCTTTTTTATTTATTGCTGCAAAGAAATAAATGTTGAAGATAGTATGAACTTTAATCATAGTAAAACTGTACCATTACCACTTCGTGTTGCAATAAACACTGAACTGTACTCACATTAAATTAGTATCCATTTATCTATTCAATGCTTCCCCCAGAAAACTTTCTAAGCCCGGTCATCATTCATCCAGCGGCTCACCATGTTTTTGAGTTAAAAATTGTTTAAAGTTGAGAGGAAATTTGAAAATATCACTTGATAATTGTTAAAAGTTTGGAAGATTAATTCCTGAACATCAACTATAAATCCTTAAAAATGCAAACCTTTAAAAAGACTTTAAAAAATAAGCAGTGCTTAGCCTGGTGGAGACACAAGTAAAGCCTGGTGGGCCGCCAGGCTTGTAATGCACTGGAGGAAGCCCTGCTATTGACAGGGATGGCCATATCAAGAGTATATTCACGTGTAACACATTTGGTCTGCTTTAATAAAGGGAGCAGAGTGTGTTTCCCCTTTTGTGCAACCGGACCAAGACCCACATTTTGAGATGCTCTCAGTCCGCTTCTAAACAGGCTCTGGTACGGTTCGCTTCTGGTGTGAACGCAGAGCGGCATCAATCCAAACCAACTGCAAGATATGTACGCCTGCTTGGACCCCACGGTCCACTGCTGGTGAGCCCTTCAGTGATGCTAACGCTACAATTTCATATAGTGATTGTGCTGAAATCATCCCTTACCCGTCGTTTTCTACTTAGCGATGCTTTGGCCAGCATGTTGCGGGTCAGAGGATGCAGAGCACCTAGTCTCATTCAGCTTGCAGCCGCTTTTGCAGACGCCATTTGAAAATTAGAAATATTTCATTGCGAAACCAGTGTTCATTTGAAACATTGTAAAACTACAGTCAAAGTGATATTTCATTTATATTATTAACAGCAAAAGTTTGCAGAAAACATAAATGCAGCCAGCAGGACTTCCAGAGTTTGTTTTTCTGTGTCTGTGCTCTGTCCCGCACCCATTATTTCTATCCAATGGGAGAAATGATCATTACCCACATAGCTTCATTTACAAATTATAGTCCACATGCAGAATGTTTCACAATGTGAAAGCAAACTGCACCAAATGGGAAAAAAAAAATTAAATTTGCTTTGGGCCGGACCAAACAAGTGGACCAAAGGACCTTCCTGGTGAGAAGACAATGCAAATAATTGAGTCCAGGACAAAACTCATTTACTAAAACCTCTTTTTGGTTTCAGTAAAACTAAAAAGAGGTTTTAGTAAATGAGAACAAATGAAATCAAAAGTCTAATGAATTTCGGCTACATTGACTCTGCAGGCAAAAGTGGCCCAAATCTGGCTTTCTAGGCCACGTGTGACCCACTATACATACACTGGAGGAGGCAGGAAGTGGCATAATCGAGTGTAAACAGTGGACGAAATGAGCCTGGAAGACATTGGGACTGCTTCTCTATTTAATCGTTTCGAACGATGCTACGTACAAGCTAATTACAGCAGGAGTCCGGTGGTGTTTGCATCATAACGTAAACATCCACACAAAGAAAATCGGATCTCGGCCAAAGACAAAACCAGAGCATGAGGTTCTGCAGTGTGAAACCAGGCAAAGAGCTTTTCACTCTCGTAAACGGTGAAAGGGAGACTCTACTGGTTCCCACAGCCTTCTGTCTGTGTCACGATCTGACTGACGCATGATTAACCGGGAATACTTTGCAATATGCCGGAATTCAAATGATCAACGAGTCCTATCAAAGCAAAGAGAAAATACGCGACATGGTTATCCTGCAGAAATTTCTGTTGTAGCTTAGGCTAACTCTGACTCTACACAGGGAAAGCTGTTAGAAATGCTACCAACGCTAAGCACACCAGTAGTGGTTAGCGTTAGCATAACATGCTAAAGATTGCGTAAAATGTGAACTCTGGCATGCTTTCATGTTTGTTGTGAAATCTGAAAATCCTGTTTAACAGTAAAGCTGTGTGATGACTTTCACATAGTGTGACACCGCCTCCGGTCCTTTGACAGGCTTTGTAAGAGTCCCATCTAATTAAGATAAAAGATCACTGTAAACCAGAGCCTCACAGCAGTTATTATTTCTATTTTTAACGGGTCCTGTAGGGAAAAAAAAAGATTTTCTATTGATATGATGGACTTTTATTATGTTTTACGGTGTGCACAAAGAGAAAAATGAGGAAGAAGTGATGTGTAGTTTGTCTTGACATTCATATGGAAAACTGTTCCATAACATGAAGGGTTTTACTGTATTTATCGATTTTCAGAGACAGATCTATAACACTGAGTCTTAGTTCTCTGTGAGTATTTTATTGTCAGAGATCAAATTTTCAGCTTGTCCAGAAAGTAGAAAAAGATATTTAGTCATTTCTATTTCTGAAAGAGGAATTCAAATCCTCATCGGCAGGTCAAAGCTTCACAAAATCAAAAATTAATCTTTGACCTGTGCATCTTTAGCCATTTTTTTAAAATTACCTTGTACATTTAAAGAAAACTGCCCATGGATTCCCAACAGGTTTGAGTTAATATAACGATTCTGAACAGAGAAGAAGCCAAGACAACACAGGCACCTAAAGTTGCCATGTTGGGTCTGCATTCGGAGAGCCGTGTGTTTCTCAACCCGCACATTTTGTTCATTGAATGAAGTAAAATGAGATCTGACATCCGGTTTGAGCTGCATCTAGAAATCAGTTCTGGTGCTTGAGTTTCAAAGGGCAGAGGTGATTGTGAATCAAGTTTCATTGTGGCCCGGGAGCCATCCTTTTGGCTTGGAAACCCAGCTGAAGGTCACAGTGGCTTTTGTGGGGAGGCCATGGGTTTGCGCCTTTAGATCCTCTCTGTGTCCAATGTGGGAAAGCTTGAGAGGCCCCTGGCATCTCCTGTGAGAAACCCCACAAAGCGGCAGACACGGAGCAGAGCTTCAATGACTCACCAGTCTCGCTCATTAAAACAAGTGAGTTTTCTTGATCCATTCATGCAGCCTGACGGGCCAAGAATCATCATCACAGGCTTAATAAGGGACAGCGCGGTCACTCTCGCCCTTGTAATTAGCCGGAATGGCAGCCCCACGCTTTTCGTCATCTTTTTTATCAACTCTGCCAGCTTGTGAATGAAGCCAGCGGGAACACAAACCGCACCAGCAGGGAGTAGTATCCCTCAGAAAGGGAAGTCCAGAGGATTGTGGCTGTTGTATGTGGCACCAGGGACATATAATCTGTGGTCTGTTTCGGAGCAGGAGTCCTCGCAGGCCTGAGTTAGGCGTACTTCGGTCTCCTGTGAAGAGAAGCATTCACAGCGATCCTGTTGCCTTAGACCCCTCTCCCCCCCTCCCGCCCTCTCTCAGTGAAGACATAGAAACAGTATTAATATGCCATGAATGGAGACAGACAGACAGGCATTATCCAGCGCTGCAGCAGCTAGTGGAGCAGGATGCCTTGTAAGAAAGCCAGAGGAAATATTTCTCTGCATGAATGATAAGTCCCTTTGATAAGAACTGCTTGTGTCATATCGGTGTGGCCGGGAGGCTCAGAGTCCATCCAGCCTCCATCTCCTGTCTCCTGAGGACTTTCAGTACATTGTACTTTGTCTTCCAAGTGATCTTAATGTAGATCGAAAACCCTCAAATTTTCAATCGCAAGATTTTGCAAAGCGTCGACTTCGACCAGTTTCTGATTTCTGTTTGAGATGATGCAATAAGAAGATACGAGGATAGTCTTAAACACTATGTTCTAATCTTCCTGCTGTAAGCAGTGAAAAGTTATTAATTTTATGAGCAGGGGTAACATCAGATTGCTTTTCTGTCTGCAATAATATTTCTCTCTGAGCCTGTTTAAACAGAAGATATGGCTCAAAATCCAGTTTCCGTTTAACTTTTTTCATGTTTGAACTTGATCTTACTTTTTTTTTTATCCCTGAACTACGATAAAAAGGGTAGAGTAAAAAAAAATTCTGCTTCCTTTTGTGACAACATCTGTACTGAAGAGTATTGTTGTTTCTGAAGTCTGGTAGTGCATGGTGTGCTGTTTGGGGAAAAAATGAGTCGTGTTGGGCTGTATTTTTCTCTGTCTGCTGAATGTAGTTCAAAACATGACCGAATGTAATCATGAGCAACAAAAAGTTTTGTCTCCAGAGATCCATACAACACTTTAGCACTCTAATCCCTTCAAATATCAATTTGAACCAAATTTCACGTACTTGGGTTATTTACTGCATTGAAGATTTTGTCACAAAGGGGTCTAAGGTCACAAATAAATCCACAGTAACCAAAACCACCAAATTTTGAGTTCAGTCGCCGTATCAAAAAGCATCCTGCGCTGCAATGTCCTGGCCTTTTTGTTGTCATGGAGATGTAATTGGACTTCCTTTATATTCGTCCTTTAAGTGTCCCTTTTACTGCATGAATGAAATGGGAAGGGAAGAGCCAGGCCCTTTCACAACTGTGTGATTGCGCTAAAAAGAGCCTAAGGAGGATTTTCATTAGCCAGCAGAGCTCATTAAGCACAAAACCTCCACAGCAGCGAGAACCTGCCGCAGACCGTCCTCTGTGTTAGAAATGAAATTGCCATGATACAGGAAATCTAAGTTTTTCACTACTTTGAGAAGATGTGAACTGTGTTATCTCACATGGATCACAATATGCAAAAAACAGAAATTCTTCTGGAGAATTTATGAATAATGCATATTTTATGATCCCCATAGGAACAATTGTAGGATTACAGAAACACGGAGACGGGTAAATTTGCACATAAGTCTTTACCGACCGTTTCGGAACAAGTTTTAATTTAAAAGGTCGATACGGACATAGCAAGAAAAAAGAAATTCAAAGCTCGCATGTTTCCTGACTGACAGGCGGTGGAGGAATTTTTTTCAGGAGAAAAAAAACAAGTTAAGCATTTTAAGCTCGTTGTGCGATTCGGTAAATTCGTGTCGGGCCATTAAACTCCCTCACACAACACGAAATAAGCCTATAAACATCTACTTCTTACAACTGAGAAAACCTTAAAATAAACTAATCATTAATCATTTTTACTTTGTGTTGACATCAAACTGTAAAGAAACTGTAACTGAAGTAAGCAGAAAATTAGACAAAGATGCATCTCTGCATTTTAAATGGCGAACAATTATTATTTTTTTTTGTTTATTTTTATTTTTGCAAACAAAAGGGTTTGATGAATGGCACTCCCTTTAGCAGATGTCTAAAATTAATAATGCTGATGGCAGAGATGGAGGAAAACAGCTTGCATTATATAAATCACTCTGCTAGTGACCGGAATCAGTTGATTTTCAGATTAGTTTGACTTATTTTGTCCTTTCGGAAACTCGTCCAGCCGGACACCACTGACCGAGCTCTAACTTGCTAATGCTGCTTTCCCTTAATAACTAAAAATAATAATAATATAAAACAAACTGTACTTTCTTTGTTGTAAATGTAAATGTCTTAAAACTAGGACTAAAGAGCCGTCACTCTCTTGACATTTATATGTTGTAAAATCATATAGATGGAAGTATCTGTACAAATAAAACCCTGAAGAGAATTACAGAACAGTTCATTTGCTTCTTTACAAAGCAAATGACAGCTTAATAACTTTTTTATTTTTATTTTACAGCTCAGCATGTAAAATGCAACATACCCCGAGACATATTTTTTTTCTTTAAGATTATTTAAAAATAAATATTTCCATGTTGATATGCTGTCATGATTGAAAATTAGTACACCCGGGGGAGGATTGTGTGTTTTTCAAGCACAGTTTGAAAGACACATGAATGTTTAAAATAACTTTATAAAATATTTTTTAAAAATGTAACGCATTTCAAATTTTAAAGCAATTTAACTTCCGGTGAGCAACAAATAATTTCTTCTTAATGTGGCTGACGTCACCGCAGGCGCCAGTGACGAGAACGCCATCGGTCAGTATTTTGATTAAACCTCAGACGTTCAGCTTGATGTTTTTGACTGTTAAAGTCAAACTGAACACTTTGGTGATAAAAGATTTAAAAAGATCTCAAAGCCAACAAGTGGAGGAAAGTCAAGATGGCTCCCAAACGTCTGTCATCCTCAGAGCAGACCGCAAGATGTTAAAAGAAGTCTTTGAAAACCCATCAATGTTATCAAGAACACTACAGCAGGATCTTGCTACTGTAAAGGGAAAAGTACATTCCTTTGCTGTCAGACATGGGACATGTACAAGAAGGAAACGTTGCCCTAAAAAAAAGAGCATGAAGGTCAGATATCCTACAGCTGAACGGGAAGCAAACCTCCCTCAGGTCGATGTCACAAACTGATCCTCGGTGATTACAAGAAGAAGTTTGTGGATGTTATTTCAGCCAAAGGTTTGGGGATGGCAAAGTTTTGTCTCAATTGAAAACCATAATTTTTGTTTATCTTGCTTAGAAGGTAAAATGAGCTTATTATTGGTGTTTAAGTGAAATCAAATCATTTTCTTCTCCAGTGACACAAGATAAGTTTAGACATAAATAAGTGATCGTTAAGAGCTGTATCAATAAAACGATGAACTGAATATTAGGGTGTCTGAATAATGTTTATATCTGTAAAGCTCAAATTTGCTCTTGTGAGTTTTAAATTGTTAAATTATTCATACACTTACAGTTACTACAAAAGGGATTTTTCAGTACTTACTGTAATCAGTGTCTCCCATGTTGACCTGGTTGTCAGCATTGCTTGTTAGCGCTTATGTGCTCAGTGATCGGAAAGAAAAAAAAAAAAAAAGATTGGATTTGTAATTTATGAGTGTCCAGTCACCGATCTGAGCCGGTCAAGCATAAAATCAGCCAGTTCCAGCTGATATCTCTGCATGCGTGTCTCACTCCAGGCCATGAAGCTCCAAGCTGGACTCATTCATATATGCCTTTTTGTTTTTTTCAATGAAACATTTTCACAGCAGGACGGAAAGATGCAAAGACTGAATTTTAAAAATTGGCGCAAGAATGACAAAAAAAAAAAAAAAATTCAGCAGTTCTCGTATCAGCAGGATTTATCTGAAAATACTGAAAAATGCGTAAAAAGTGGCACCTCAGGCAACAACAGCTCTAAGGTATCCAGATGGACACACTGTCCTTGAAATTATTCCCTTCAACAGACTTGAAAAATCAGTTTTTTTCTTTCTTATCCATTAAAGCCGTTGAACGTTTGCAGCTTAATAAGGAATATCATTTAATGGATAAATGAAGATAATCTTGTAAATCCTTGCTGCGGTATTCAATCAGCTTCCTCTGTTAAATAACTTGTAGTAGTATCTCTTTTGCATTATGTATTCTTTAGGAACTGAAAATCTAAATCGGTCAAAATCAGAATTAGCAGGTCAAACCTCTTTCGGTCCTCTTTGCTGCCTCTGCGTAGTGCTGCGCATGAAATCTGCTGCAGAAGTCTCTCCATTATCTTCACATGGGTAACAGCGGACAAATCCCCTGTAGTGACTTAGTTTTTGGCCTTGCAAAATGCTTTAAAATAATAATAATGATGATAATAATAATAATAATAATAATTAATAATAAATTAAGAACAAAGCCCTGAAAGTTGCATGGAGCTGATGTAGTTAAATAAATGCAGACAGTCCTGTTATTGTAAAATGTTGTTCTCTTTTATTATCTTTCTACCGTCCACGATACCATTAGTTACGCATTAACTATGGATTAAAAAGAGTAACTCAGTGGATAAGTATACAAACATCCATTTAATCAATGCTTTTATTTACCGTCCACCCTTGGTGTGAATCGCACAAACACCAAGAGCGCACCAGAACCTAAAAGTGTCCCAGATAGAAGCACTTCCCGACCAATCCCCGATAAATAAATGATGCCCTCCATCAACGTATAAGACGGCTGAAAAAAGATTGCCTGCATTTACGCTCACGCAAACTGGAATACGACATCTTCTAAAGAGACCACAGCACATCAAGATTCATCTCTGGGGAGAGATACTCTCGGCGCTGCACAAGCTTCCAGATGGGAGGGGGAAACAAAAAAGGACAAAAAAAAACAGGAGCCCTCCCGGGTCCGAGCAGCATCTGGGACGTAGAAGTTAGCAACAGGATTGGCGCATACCTTTTAACACCAACGCATCTCTCTGCCTCGGGACCAGAAACAATGAGTCATGGTCCCTTATGAAAAGGTGACTGAAAAAAAATCTTGCTGGTGACAACACCCATCTGAGTTTATCCTGACACTCTATAATACTAATTTGATGAGAGGTCAGTTTGTATTGACGGACAGTAAGGGTTGAGCTTTAGTACATTATTTGTTTTTCAGGGACAGTGTCTCCTCTACAGGGCTCTTCTTTCTTTCTTTCTTTCTTTCTTTCTTTCTTTCTTTCTTTCTTTCTTTCTTTCTTTCTTTCTTTCTTTCTTTCTTTCTTTCTTTCTTTCTTTCTTTCTTTCTTTCTTTCTTTCTTTCTTTCTTTCTTTCTTTCTTTCTTTCTTTCTTTCTTTCTTTCTTTCTTTCTTTCTTTCTTTCTTTCTTTCTTTCTTTCTTTGCGAAGTTTTATACATTTTGCAGATGAATTTTAAGCTAAAAAGAATCAATAAAAAGGGCGTCAGCACAGAGCAGATTTACAGTGGTATTCATTCATATCCATGTTATAAGACTGAGTTTAGTGGACATGCTGATGAAGTATTCAACCAGTTTTGCTAAATCTACTTTAACTTTAAAAATAATAATCAGACTAACATTTGGGATACCTGTACAGTGATGAAAAAAAAAACAGATTCTCAATTTAATTTTATATCAATAATGGAACAAGTTTATTTCAATATAAGATCCACGGTGTCCTACAGATTTATATACATTTAGAAGGCTATAATTAATATTTTAAACTCAAACAAAAAATTTAGGAATAATACATTTTTAATTGGAGGATAGAAATGCATCCCCTGTTGCCACATTTATCTGGCACCCTTCAATATGTCTGTAGAAAGTGGTTGAAACTGATTTAAATGGTTCCTGTAATTAAAGTTCTTATGGATAGTAATAGCGCTTTAAAATGAAAGCACTATTAACACAGCATCTCATAGCTGTGAATATTTGAGTTGGATTGTTTTTTGTGAAATAACTTGGTTTCTTTGTGCAAAGCAAATTAATGTAACCATCCAAAATAAAACTAGGATGACTGGAAAACGTACACATTGTTTTCCTATTGTTTATGTAAGAAGGCCTCCCTAAAAACAAGTTTCATATTAAGCATAAGATCCGCCGTCCAAAGCTGCCGTTCTTGAATTCCTGATCCAGAGTTTCAAATGAGGGGTTGAATTGTTTTCTGGATGCAGACAGTTGTCAGCTAAGTGGAGGCATGAGTTAGTGATGGAGAATTGGAGAGCAGCAATTTGATTTGTAGGTTAATAGCATCCTCATTGACCACACAACTTGCTCAGCAGGCCCAATTGGTAGCTCCAAACAGAGAGGGGGGGGGAGGACAAAACAAAACAAAGTGTAAGCACCACCGTGAATGAGCTCAGTTCCAAAACGGCAGAGCCTCAGATTCTGGCAGCGTTGGAGCTTTTAGCGCCCAGTTCATCCTCTCTGCCCACTGATGCCATAATCCTGGATGTAAAGCGTCGGGGTTTGTTTGTGTGTGGCGGCCCTGCGGCGTTTGGCTCAGCTCAGTGTCGAAAAAGCTGTTTTTAAGTATCACTGTAAGCAAGAGCAGGCAGGCTGAATTATTCCAGGGTCAAGACCGATTAGATCCAGGGATTATTGCAGTGCAGTTAGCCTCTGGGATGAAAAAAAAAAAAAAAGACTTGACAGTTTCCTAAACTGTTCAAGTCTCTCTGTCCTCCGCTAGCTGAGCCGCATATGAGCGTTGAATGGTTGAATAGATCCTCTGTTATAGCAGGAATCTTAGTGTGACACTAATTCTGGTTTTGGGCATGCTCTGAGCAAATAAAGCTCAGCAATGGGTAAATATTAATGGAGTAAGGATGAAACATGAGCAGGAATTAAGATCACAACGATGCTGTTTTTAGATATATCGGTTCTTGTAGTTTGCAGATTCTGGTGTTTGGTGAAGGGAACTTTCTTCTGTGCCAAGCTGTTGCTAATGTGGAATAAAATCTGTAGCTTTTCATCTTGACAAGCTTTCAGTAAAAAAAAAAAAAAAAAAGTAGCTTTAATGTTTTGTTGTTTCTGTTGGTTTCCAGGACCAAGTTGTGCGAATGAGTGACTGATGCCAACTTCGCTTCTTCAGGTAAGCTAAAGCTAACCCTGAGATCTCATATGTTTTTTCTTTCTTCTTAAAATTATCTTGCTTTGGGGTTTGTATGTAAGATGTGAAATATTTCCTTGTGAAACATATTTTATCATCAAAATTTTGTTTTGATTTTAATGCATTTTCAGTCACCATTAAAATATTTTTCGAACAGTTTTTTTTCTCTCTCTCCTTAAAATTTAAGGTATTACTAACATTTGAAAACAAACGGCTGCATGATTGGCGTTTGTAGCAGTAAACAGTAGGGTTGCTGTTTTAAAAAATTTTAAAAGCAATTAATGAAGTCAGCTGTAATAATCAGTTAATTACTGTCAGAAAGGCCCCGGTATTAAAAGTCTTTAAAAGGTCAAAGTTTTCCAAACGTATACACAAACAGCAACCGGATGGAAATAAACATTTTGTTATTAATATCTGCCCAGTTTACTTAACAGCTCTATGCTGATGTTAATGCTGATATGTTGCACTTCTGTGACATCATTTGCATTTCAAAGTGCTTAGTTTTGAGCTGCAAATTTGTAGTAGAAAAAAAATGAAGTGTTTTTTCATGAACTGGGAAAGTGTTTTGTTTGTAGAAGATATTGTCATTAGTTGGAAAAAAATGCTGCACTCTGTGTATGTTTCCCATAGAATGTAGAAACATTTCGGAAGTCTGAGATTTTCCGAATGCTGCCATCATTTCCGAATCAGGCATATTCCAGGTTGGAATCTCAAAAAGATTAAAAAGAACAGCTTTGCTCTGAATCGTTCAGCGTGGCGTGTTTGAACAGCTAGCATTCCTCTGCAGAGAATATAGCTTCCCTTAGCTTCTTAAACTTTTCCCTTTAACCACTTCTAAACACTTTAACAAATTTCTCACTGAAGTGTATTTTGTACAAACCACTAATGATAAAGCATGATGAGATTTACTAGTTTTGGGCAGTCGGACATAATCAAACTTATAATTGTCTGATTTCTGCCACCACCTGATTTCTCACTACATCTTTGTTTTTACTGATCGACCCGTGTCTCTTTTGTGTGCCCTCCCTGCAGGGCAGAATGGGTGTGTGTCCCCTGCTCCTGCTTCTTGCTGTAGCCCTCGGGGCCACAGCCCAGGATCCACAAATCACCACAGGTATGAACGCCACCCACCGAAAGCACAGTTACATGGTGTGTTTGATGGCTCACACTTACACACTCCGTCCTTTTGTTTTGTTTTATGCTCTTCCAGCTCCTCCTGCCACACCAGCACCCACCACCCAACAATCCAACTCGAACGCAACAACCATCCAAGGAACCACTACAGTCGAACCACCAACAACAAATTCAGCAGTAGAAGAAAGCACCGCAACAGAAACACCTGAAAACAATGATAAAAACTATGATACCTCCTCCAAAGACACACCGACAGCAGGTCCTAATAATTCTTCAATATCTGATGAGTTGAATTCGACTGAGCCTCCTACCAAACCAGCATTGTCCGCCATAACAACCATCACAACCATCACAACCAAAATCCCAGACGGTAAGTGCTTGATACCAATAATATTTCGAAAACACTCGCATCACTGTTTCCAACACACACACACACACACACACACACACACACACACACACACACACACACACACACACATTTTGGGTTGATCTATGCATCCAACTTTGTGATACAAGGATCGGCTATAGTGGAAACTAGGGATCGGCCTTATGAATGGCATATTTTGTAGATATTTTGAAGGAGTTATTGTGATGTAGTTAAACATTTCTTTTTAACTGTGGACCTGTTACAGCTTACAGCTTGAGCTTCACACACATTACTATAGAAATAAAATGTACTTAACAAAAGGACTGGAAACCTTATAGTCCTAACTAATACACAATAATAGTCCACAGTCATGTTTTGTAGCATAAAGCAAGAAGAAGTTAGAAATGAATCAAACAGACCAGTGGCAATCCCAGTTTTGGATATTTGTGAGCAAAGTCAATTAGTTTACTCTTACAAGATAGATAATCCTTAATGCAGACTTCTTTCTTTTGCTGCTTGCTATATGATAAAACATTTGCATCACTCATCTCTAGCATATAATCTGTACAACGAGCCTGTTAAAGGATTTAAAGAGAGGGAGTATTGTGTAAAATCGACGCACAGGGCAACCTTCCCTTATAACTCCCCCAATCAGCTCCTGCAGGCTAGCGGCAGCAGCAATTAGAAAACACCTGGAAGTAGCTCATCATACGAGCTACTTCTCAGCGCAGCACTCTTGTTAACAGCATAATGAGAAGCATTGTTTTGACGACGTGCTGAAGGCAGAATGTCAGAAGCTTCTTAATGAGGCTCAATTTCAAGGCGTCAAATTTCTTTTAAGTCATGTTTGATATTCACAGCATTTAACAACTGAAGGGAACATAGTAACTTGACTGTGGTATAAAATTTCACTATGTGGCTGTAAAATACCATCCATCTAAGACAAAAACTCTACAGGGTTACCATGGTGGGACGTTTGAAGTGCATCTGAACAATCTGAAGCGCACCATGACAGAATAGACAACTGGATTATCATTTTATTTTTTATTTTTTGGCATCATGAAGTGATTGGTACCCAGCTGCCAGAACCATCTTCTGTCTGGAGTTTTTTTTTTTTTTTTAAATAATAGAGGCATGTTTTTTCCCCCCTTTATGTCACAGCTCACAGATGTGTTTCATCCTTGAGAACAGCAGAGATGTCAAACACATTTCATGCACTGTTCTCCAAATCAGTCCTCTGCAGAGCCTCTCCGTGCCTCCAGTGGTTCCGCAATGCCTGCTTAATTTGTGAAAGTTCACATTTGAAATCAAGTCTGATCAACTTGAATGATGATTTAAAATTGACTAGAGGCAGTTTAAAGATGGGTTAAGTAAACGAGACTTTAAATATTTAAGCAGATCTTTAAAGGCTTTTTTTAAAACTAAAAGCAGATTGTGTACGCTCATTGCTTGTGACATGTCCGACTGTATGTTGCTGCTAATTTGTTTGATTATGTGACTACCATATTTTTCGGACTATAAGCCGCTACTTTTCCCCCACGTTTTGAACCATGCAGCTCATAGCCCGGTGTGGCTTTTCTGTGGATTTTTCTTCAACCACCAGGGGGCTCTTTAGCAGGAAGTGAATCACTGGAAGTCAAAATTGGAAATCAAAGAAGAAAGTGCTAGTTTTAATTTAGAGCAAGCACATGCTAGCAGCGGGCATGACAGAAAAATGTTTTCAAACTTATATGATGCAGCTTTTAAGTTGAAGGCTATTGATCTGGCAGTACAGGAAATAGGGCCGCTGCACGTAAGCTAGGCGTGAACAAACTATGGATCAACGTTGGAGACGGAGGGCGCCCTGATAAATCCAGCAGATTTATCAGGACGCTGCCCTCTGCTGCCCTCTGCTGGGTCCTTATGGAAAACCAAGAGCAGCAGAGATACTAGCGGCTTATATATGTAGGTTTCCTTTTTATTTTTTATTTTCTCAAAAAATTTGTAGGTGCGGCTTATAGTATGATAAATACAGTAATTTTTATTCATTGTTTTGTTGAAATCAGACCAAGTGATTAATCACGTCTTGGTAGTTGTTGGACTTTATCTTCAGGTGATTTTACCACATCTGAATGGAGCGCCTGAGCACACCCGGGTTTTAAAAGTTGATCCTGTTTCGGCTGGATTTGGTTGAAGATTCTGATATAAACCTTTTAGTTTTTAAAAAGCCCTTAATTATTAATGTTGTGTTTATATTGCTCAGATGCATTTTAATGTCTGAAAGCCTTTCTCAAAAAAGGTTTTCACAAGCACATGAGGTTAGAGAAATTTCATATAAAAAATCCTGAGTGGTTTCTGTGTTATTCATGCAGTATGGCGCTGCCAAGAGCAAGTGAGTGAGGCTCTGTGGTCAACATTCAACCTTTAATATTTTAGATAGGTGAACATTTTTCTGCTTTTAGCCTCCGTTGTTTCCGTTCCGGAAATATCCTTATGTGATATGGCTTCATTTGATCATTCACCCACAGGAAAGCCACATTAACAGAGCCGTACTCGCCCACAGGAGAGCAGTCAACGGCACAGCTTTACAAATGCATTTGTTTCTCCCAAGTTTTCTAAACTTTGTCATTGCCACCACAATATAACTATGCAATTAGGATTATTTTTTTTTTTGCAGTTGTAGCACATGACTGTGACATGAAAGGAAAGTTCATGCATCTCAAAACCATTTATTAAATAAAAATCAGCAAAGTGTGATGCATATTTGTACTCTACCCCTTTTTACTCGATATCCAATCATTAAAATCTAGTGCAAACAATTGAATTCACAACAGTCGAATTTGCACGGAGTCTCCCCATTTGCAAATTCTCAGCTAAGCGGTTAGCGAACATTATCCAAGGAACAGCAGAGGGTCAGGGACTAATTGGTGTATATAGTAATGACCATACGAGTTGTAATAAATTCCCACTTTTCTCTGTTTTCGTTATCTCATCTGTTTTCTGTGAGCTTTAGCATCATCCGCTCTGTCCTCCATGTGATGTGCTGCTTCGTCCAACTAGGCTGAACAAACCCAAACATACAGCCAGAGCTACAATGCAGTTGTTTATGTCGAAGTATATTAGACTGGCACCGTCAAAGTTTTGTTCTTTTGTTTTTTCGTTTTGTTTTTTAGTGAGGAAAATTCTCAAAAACAACTTCAAGATCTAGATGTACAAATCTGGTGGCGACATACCTCACCAACATACACCTGCAATTGTAACAACAGGCGTGGTTATCCCAAAAGTATTTGCCGTTTGGTTTTAAAATAGCCATTTTTATCCCATTTCACACCTGTTCACTGTTTTGTGTTGGTCTAACACACAAAATCCGAATTAAAAAAAAAGAGCAAAATTTCACGGTTGTAGTGCAACAAAAAAGGTAAAATGTTGGAGTGTTTAAATCAAGCTAGCAGTTGATGGAGCTGAGATATCTGCACAGTTTTGACTCGAGTGTTGTAAACTTGAGGAAAATGTTTAAAGGTTTTTAGTGACGATGCTTGATAGAAGATGTGACTCGCCCACCCTACTCTTTCACATTAATTATTAATGCTCAATCTATGAAAAGTTCCCAAATCACCCAATTGATTCAGGGCATACAATAGCACCTAGTTTAGTTTAAATTCTTGTGTAAATGAATGATTTTTATTTTTTATTTTTTTGCGACACTGAGCCTGGGAACTTATCCAAGGATTTCATCAGCATCAACTAATTGGCATTATCCAGTCGGTTTGAATAAGACGTATGTGACTCGACTATATAATACCCCTATTATATAACGTGATCGCTTTCCTTTCCGTAGGTATTATGTAATTGCTCCATTGTCTCTCTCTGGACATCCTTGAGCCTGGAGTGGAGCGCAGCGCAGCCAGCCGCTCTAAATGCCATTAGATCCGTCAAGGCTGTGTCAGTTCCCCATGACACTCGCAGCCCTTTGTTCTCACGCTCTCCTCAATGCACATATTGTCCGACGGCGAACACTGAAACGTCCTGCGAATTGTGCGTTAAAAAAAAAAAGCACCGTTTCTGCCTCTGCTGTTCCTAAATGCTTGTCCCAGAAAAGGCAGATGGCGTGAAGTCGAGTGATGCTTTCTGTTCAACAGCTCGAGTGCTAAGGAACTTTGTCAAAGTCAGCCGATGATCTCCTTCCGACGACGTGTCGTTTTTCCAGGAGTAGAGCTGAAATGATTTATTGCGATTATTTGATTGTTGAAATAATTGTCAACTAATTTAGTAATCGATTGTTAACTGGAGTATGCAGATTAAAAAAAAAGACAATTTGCTGATAAATAAACAACATATTCAAAGTAGCAATACTCACCCAGTTTAAATTCACTAAAGGAATGCTATGTTATTGAATTTTAGTTTGGTTTTTTTGTCTGATTTATAAATTAATTGTCAGAATAATCAATGGATTAATGGATTAAAAATGGTGGTTAGTTGCGGCCCTGGCTTGGAAAATCTTTTCTTCTGCTTTGCGTCTTACTGAATCACCAACAGCATACAGAAAGCAGGTGGGTTTTTTACACCAATCAGATCTCATCTTTTGTTCTAGTTGTAGGTGCAAAAGGTCAAAAGGAAGACCACAGTTCTGCCTCCAGCTCCTGCGCGTGGTAGAAATGTGTACGAATAGGTGACCCATTGTAATCTGACGGAGGGGCAGAATGAAGGACACATATATGCTGTGATGTTGAATCTGTAATCATTCTTTAGCACCAACCTCAAACTAAACAGAATACATTTTTGATTTTGATATGCAGAAAGGCTTTTATACCAAAACTTTGAAGTAATTGAAATTACATTGACAGCTCCTGGTATCTGCTGTCATCGTGGATACAGGTTCCTCCTGAGGTGAATGGTTCACCTTCTTGGTTAAAATGTGATTTATCTGTTTACTCTGAGAGAAACCGGGTCATTTCTCAACTTGTTTGGTGTTTCTTTTTTTTTTTTCTAAAGCCAGTAATATATTGACATAATTGATATCCCAATAAGGTTTTTTTTTTGTTACAGAGATACCAAAGAGTCTCTAAACGATACATGATACGCATTTGCAGATAACAAAATCCCATCAAATACTTCATTGTCAATGCCAGCTTCCATTCTTTGTAACTTCAAAGTGCTGTACTGTCGTGCTCTACATTTCGTCAGTATTGCACCAACATCATTGTTGGTGACAGTCTATGGTTTTTGACAGCCACTGGTATTTTCTCCCTACTGGAGTTTTAGCAACAATATACTTCCTGCAGCAGAAGAATTAAGCCAATTAAGAGACTGACTAATGTTCAAACAATGTGTTGCCCAATACTGGTGCTATTTTATTACATGTTTGTAAAGATTACTTTAAATGTCGTTGCCCTGCTACTAATTGTTTTGACTGCGAACGTATTGCTGAAGTTTTCTCTGTATTTTAGAGAATTCTGTAATTCATCTTGTAACACATCATACATGGACAAAACCTAAAGAGAAATAGTTCTCCTGCTGTATTAACTTAAGTCTTTGCTTTAAAGATTTGAACATTTTAGTGAACCGAGCAGCTTTCAACAACCAACACAGTCTCTCTGTCACTGCTGACATCATTTCAATCACCAAATTAAATGTGTACGGCCTTTTTTCCACACATGGTTACAGCCGACACGATCACTGACGGTACAAGTACAACATGTATGAAGAATTAAATTCTGTCAGACTCAGGGATGCTGATACCAATCATTTAAAAAGATCTGGATCCAAGCCCGTACCTGAGATTGAATTGGGACGTACCTAATAGACATCGATACCAGTAATGGAGCAGAAGGATTCGGGCCAGTCTTGCAAAAGGCAGACGGCATAACACAGACTTGCAATGCGATATGCAAGTCTTTTAAATCTCTCGAAAGCTAAAAGGACACTGAGAGCGTGAAGGTGTTCAATCTGTAGGACTGGACTTAATGGTGAACTCGCAGGTTGTGGAACTGAACTCGGGATGCTGAAATATTTTCTTTCAGGTAAATATTAACTCAATTAGCGTCATCTCAGGTTTTCTAATTGAAGAAATGGAACGTCCAGAGACATGTTGGCCTGCAAGATCGTCTGCATAAGGATGGCTAATAAACTTATTATTACTATTAGCTGACATGATCCACATAAGATTTTATATAAAAAACAAACTGGGTAAAAAAATTACCACATTTCATCACAATGTGTTTTTATTCAAACACAAAAAAATATTAATTAATGCCTGCTGCTATTAAAAATGATAAAAAGGGCACAAGCATAGTATTGGTAACATTTATTTATTCTTTTTTTGGTACAAAACTTAAGATAATAAAATAATGAACACTCATTGAATTTAATAATATAAAGCACTTGATGAATGGAGCATCAACTTCAAGGTTTGCCCCAGAAACTCGTTAAGCCTGGTGGTTGGGCGCTACGGCAGTCATTCTTCCAGCGGCTCGTTGTGTTTTTCAGTTAAATGTTTAAAGTTGACAGGAAATTTGAAAATATCTCTTGATAATTATATTATATCTTTTAAGAGAGGAAGATTAATACCTGAACACCAACAATAAAGTCCTAAAAAATGCAAACAGTTCTGAAATACTTAAGTAAAAAAGCAATGCTTTGCCTGGTGGGATCACAAGTAAAGCCTGGTGGCCCGCCAGGCTTGTAAAACACTGGGGGAAACCCTGAACTGTTTGCCATTGGCCTCATATTATATTTAAACAGTGCAGTAGACATGCTCTTTGTAGATTGGCTGCTATAGTGTCAATACAGTGCTACCTGAAGAAGAGTGGTGCTTGGCAATCCTTTGGGATGAACTCCTCGACTCTCTGGAATCTTTGCTTGCAAGGATGCAGGACTTTGAAGTAGATGGCGATTAATAACCAGGTGGTTCCAAGTCCAGTCCTCTAGATCTGCTATCTTGTAGCTTGTAGATGCATCCCTTCGTCAGTACACCATGACTCTAATGAAAAACCCGCATTTGCAGAGCTGAAAGACATTCTGATTGGGGAATATTTCCTTTTGATTCAAATGTATCGAAGCAGGAACGCCCCTCAAAGTTTTGTGATAGCAATTCTTGAAGATGGGATTTTGCTGGTGTTTCCTGCCTTTTTATTCCCCAGCTCTAGTATTGTGCAACTAATATAATATCACTCTGTTTTTAAAACTTTTTCTGTCTCAGATATAGATGACAAATCAGTAATCGCTGTGATGGTGGCCCTGTCATCGCTACTGGTCATCATCTTCATCATCATTATCCTCTACATGCTCAGGTCAGTGAAAGTCTGTTTCTTTCTTTTTTGGGTGGTGGTGGTGGGGGGGTGTTAGCAACTAGAAATGCTGCTGTTACCATGACAATGCCTGATTGACCTACTGCGACACAAGCAGACAAAATTTGTTGCTCTTTTTAAATAATGGATTAAAAAAAAACACTAATTGATTCTATGCTTTGATTTTGACAGATTTAAGAAGCACAAGCAAGCAGCAAGCCATTCCAATGCCTTCAGATTGACCAACGGCAGATCAGATGACACAGGTGAAACGTCCACATGAACATACAGGCTCCGTGTGAACGTAGCTGTTTGGAGTCGTATTCACCAGCAGCTGGATCAAAGTTGTTGATCTGGATTTTAACCCTCATTTGATTTTGTTCCCTCAACTGATAACATTTCTAAGCCTTTTAAGAAGCTTTTTTTTTTTTTTTTTTGCTGTGATTACCTAATCAACAGGGCGACCATAGACTCCTTTTTTTTTTTTTCTGTATTGTTGCCTCACATCGCCCTCTGCTGGGCGTTTTTACAAGCTGCCGCTGAAATGTCTGAGCCAGGTTTCCATGTGGGACGTTGTGTTCTCGTGTTCTTCCACATTATCTCATGTCTTTATCTCGTGTCTCCTCCCAATCCTCCCACCCTCACCCCTCCTCTTTTCACTCTCACCTCCTTCCTTCCCGGCCCTCGGAGCAGAACTCCAGAGCGTGCCGCTATTGGCTCGGTCTCCCAGCACAAACAGGAAGTACCCACCCATTCCCGTAGACAAACTTGAGGAAGAAATGAACCGTCGCATGGCTGATGACAACAAGCTCTTCAGGGAGGAGTTCAATGTACGGCACACTCAAGCAAACATCCTCTGATAACACGCCGCAGTCTGGAGCTTAAAGTAGTTTTTCCACAACTGAAAGTTTTTTGTTTTAGCTTCTCCTGATGAAATTATAAAAACATAAATTGTGATATGCTGAAGCATTGCTGTTAATCGAAAGCCATTTATTACCTGGTTACAAGCAGAGATGAGACTTTCAGAAACCATCAATTTTTTACTAATTGAACTAAATCTGTTAAATCTGAGTGGGGAAAAAAAATCCTACAACAATATTTTAAACTCATCTTTACTCAAAAGAAAGAAGTACACAGATTTTTAGGAGATTGTGGATTTATAGAATATTCCTCTACAGCTTAATAGCCGTCAGATACATAATGTATGTTGACAAAAAAAAAAAATCATCAGGAATCATCTTAAGATGTGAGACTGATGTCTGGTTTTCATCATATGCTTGTTTTTGTTTAGGCGCTGCCAGTCTGTCCCATTCAGGCATCATGTGACGCAGCTTCCAAAGAGGAGAATAAAGAAAAGAACCGATACATCAACATCCTGCCATGTAAGGACCACAGAATGCTGAGTCAGACTTTGACAGCGTTTATATTGAACCACAGTCAGGAGTTCAAGTTGGTTTGAGGTTCCTGACCAAGAGTTAGAAATATTTTGGAGCGTCTTGATTTAACACCCAGAACAAATGATTATTTGAGCTGTTTTTCTTTCTTTTGCCTCTACTCGTTCATAATCCTTCGTCCGTTTCAGATGATCACTCCAGGGTTCATCTCTCCTCTCTGGAAGGAGTCCCTGACTCTGACTTTATCAACGCTTCTTTTATAAATGTTTGTATTTGTTTGACATTTTTACCATAAGAAATGATTCCTCTTTCATCACATACTGCACTACATCCCTAATCTCTCTGTTTTTTGGTCTCCTTCTGTCGCAGGGGTACCAGGAGAAGAATAAATTTATTGCAGCCCAAGGTGAGGTTGGTCGCAGAAACTGTGCCGTAGTTCGGTGATAAACTTGAAAGATTTTTTTATGCTGATTTCTGTGTTTCTCCTCGTCTTCTAGGGCCGAAGGAGGAAACGGTAAATGACTTTTGGAGGATGATTTGGGAGCAGAATACAGCCACCATTGTCATGGTTACCAATCTAAAGGAGAGAAAAGAGGTAGGAGAGGAAGAAAATGGCAGCCTTTATAATAAAAAAATTCAAATAATCAAACTTTGATTTAAATATACAAACAGTTAAAATTGCAGATAAGAAGTAACTTTTAGCATTTTTAAATAATGTGAAGGTGGGAGGAAAGAATGAATAATTTTTTCTTTAAATCTATGTTTGAAGCGCAAACCGCTTGGTGTGAGTTTGATTTTAAATCGTTTTCTGTTTTGTTTTTAGTGTAAGTGTGCGCAGTACTGGCCGGACCAGGGCTGCTGGACTTACGGGAACATCCGCGTGTCTGTTGACGACGCCGTGGTTCTGGTGGACTACACTGTCCGCAAGTTCTGCATCCAACAGGTACCACAACACTTTCATCAGAAACCTTTACAGCGATTGGTGCCACGTTGGACATGATGTGACGTGTTTCAGGTTGTTTCTGATTTGGACACATTTATTGTCACTAATGTCAGTGACACTCCATCTAATGTTGGACATTTTACTAGCATTTTTTATTTTTTTTTTTGTTATGTTTAATTACATTTTGATTCAAAGCCTCTTCATCTGCTGAAACTGCTAAATTAAACGGGGTTGTACAACATTAGGATATATTGTAGAGGCGATAATTTTGGCACATTTTTAATTACCTTACCAGTTATGACATAGACCTACTTTCTTCTTGTACTCTGTGACCTTTCACCTTATCTGCTTTTCCATGAAGAGATGCATGTCCACCACTCAGTTTTGGGTTCTGCTGAAGATCTGTTTATTTATTTATTTATTTATTTATTTTAATCTTGTGGTAAAAATGTTTCTAACAGTGTTTTTGGTAGTGAGGAGAAATACTATCTCTACTACCTCATTCACCTTTTCTAGAGAGTCAAACATTTGACTATGTTGTCACTGAGTGGTTACACTTAGTGACATATTTCTGTTAAAATTGTCTTTTTACACAGGAAACAATCTATTTTTTTCATTCTGCAGTGCCAGACGAACACATCATCCACATTTAGTAAAGCCTAGTAAAGCTGAATGTCCTGTTTTTGTCAGAAAAGATTGTCCAAAAATATTTGCATGCCTTAAAAAGTTGAAAGGCTGGTAATAATTTATTTGGTTTTTGACTCAAACTTATATTTGCTCTTTATTACAGCAATTGACTTTGGTTTAATGACAGAAATGTGTGTGTGTGTGTGTGTGTGCGTGTGTGTGTGTGTTTACTTCATCTTGTATGTTCAAAACACACTAGAGGACTTTGAGTTTGTGGTTTGCTCTCTGATCTGAGGTCTTCTGTATCCCAGGTGGGCGACGTGTCGGGGAAGAAACCTCAGAGACTCGTCACTCAGTTCCACTTCACCAGCTGGCCGGATTTCGGGGTTCCCTTCACTCCGATCGGCATGCTGAAGTTCCTCAAGAAAGTCAAGAACTGCAATCCTCCTTATGCAGGCCCCATTGTTGTTCACTGCAGGTAAGTGCATGGCTTAGTTTTGTGTTTTTTAGTTTTTTTAAGTGAATCATTAGATTGATTCATACCACTTACAAGATGGCATGCCTGTCTGACAGTGCGGGTGTAGGAAGGACAGGTACCTTTATAGTCATTGATGCCATGTTGGACATGATGAATGCAGAGAGGAAGGTAGACGTGTTCGGCTTTGTCACCCGGATAAGAGCCCAGCGCAGTCAGATGGTCCAGACTGATGTGAGTTTAGTGTCGCCGCTTGCTTCATACAGCGAGTGTTTCGTAAAGCGGCATCAGTCATGAGCCATCTCTCTCCCTCTCACTCCCCCACAGATGCAGTACGTTTTCATCTTCCAAGCGTTGTTAGAGCACTACCTGTTTGGAGACACGGAACTAGAGGTGACCTCGCTAGAGTGCCACTTAGCTAAACTCGGCGCTAACTCACCCGGAGCCGGCTGCAGCGGTCTGGAGGCCGAATTTAAGGTCTGCATGTGTGCTGTGATTCTTCGCCTGTCAGTTAAACTACATCCTCCTGCAGAAAATGTGTTTGCATCAAATAAAGAAGTGTGTTTGTAATGAGCATTTTCGCAATCTCCAGAAACTAACATCCATCAAGATTCAGAATGACAAGATGAGAACGGGGAACCTGCCTGATAACATGAAGAAGAACAGAGTGCTGCAGATCATTCCATGTGAGTGAAGCAGCTTCTGCTTTGTGGTGTGGGGGATTTTTAATTCTGTTACAGTGAGCAATTAATCGCATAATAAATTAAAACGAGCTCAATAATTTCTGGGTGCATCGTAATCCCTATTATTTATGGTTTTAGAGTGTGTGGATTTTTCCCTCTGTTTTATTTGTCGTGTTTTATTTTGGATGTTTAAAATATCTTCCAGTTTCGGTGTGAAGTGGTCTTTGCAAAAGTGAAGTTTGTTGGTGTTTGAGACAGTGAACTCACATTATTATTTCATCATTGATATGACACACTTGAAAATGGTCAGAAAAACAACATGATCGTTTATCGTGATAACTACAATTTATCATCCAGCTAAATCGTAACAGGCCTACTTGCGCCTAAACCCAGTCATGAAATCTTTCCAGCTTTTTCGCTTAGGATAAAAATACACCTGTGCTCTTTTGTTGACAGATGAGTTTAACAGAGTAATCATTCCAGTCAAACGAGGAGAGGAGAACACGGACTACGTCAACGCCTCCTTCATTGATGTGAGCGTGTCAGAAAAGCTTGTTTTGCGTCTTTAGAGTTTGAACTTATCCTTCCCACTCCGGACATTTTTAATTCCCTTTTGTTTCTCTCTGGTCAATCACAGGGTTACCGTCAGAAAGACGCCTACATAGCGAGTCAGGGGCCCCTCACGCACACAATAGAAGACTTCTGGAGGATGATCTGGGAGTGGAGGAGCTGCTCCATCGTGATGCTCACTGAGCTGGAAGAGAGAGGACAGGTGTGTGTGTGCGTGTGTAAGAACTGCAATCTGCATCTAGGTATTAATTGGGGTTTTCATCAGGATAATGGTTCAGTAATGGGTTCAGGAGCAAAGGGAGAGATTTGAGGTGCTGACTTGACCTCCAAATTTCCCATTTCAAACGGGTGTTTGTGTGACATGCTGGACAAACGAGTCCAATCTATGGATGTGCAACATTGAAGCTTAAAGGATTTGCTGCCAACGCGTTGGTGCCAAATGCCGCTGCTTGCCTTTGGTCTGGTGAAATCAGTGCCTCAGAAGGCCAGGGCTGTTTCGACTTATTGACGCTATTAGGCAGGTGGTCATAATATTATGGCTGATCAGTGCATGTCTCAGATTAGGCTATCATTTAAACAGATTTAGACTGCATAGATAGTAGAGGTGCAAGTAATCAATTAATGACTTGAGATCAATCGAAAGTTGATTTATTGACTGATTAACAATTAATTAAGCAGCCATTTTCTTAAAAACTGGAGTTTTCTCTTTTATGAAGAAAAAACTCCAGTTCGTCATCTTTTCATAACATAACAGGGAACATTTTTCATAATACACTAATTTTAAAAAAAAATCATTAAAGTTTAATATTTTGTACTATTATTTTACGGCACATTATTAATTATTTCTAAGCGGATGTTGCCAGTTAATCGATTGGAACTAATTTGAACCTAATAAATTATAAATAGAAAATTATTTGCAAGTCGATTAATTGTTTGCATCCTTAATACATGCAGTTAAAATTACAAAACATGCCTAAATATTTAAGCTACCAGGACGTTTTTGTGAATTTCATGATGTTTGCATCTCCACTGTGTCCTGCAGGACAAGTGCGCTCAGTACTGGCCCAGTGACGGGATGGTGTCCCACGGGGACATCATCATTGAGCTTAAAAGGGAGGAGGAGAACGAGAGCTACACGGTGCGCGACCTCCTGGTCACCAACAGCAGGGTAAGGAAGGATGCCAAAATGCCAAAAAGAAGACTTCTTCCTTGCTAACTTTGAATGGCTGCATTCAGCTAGCATCTTAAACTCTGTTTGAACTGGAGGTAGTTCAACAGTGTCTTGGCCTTGTAGTATGTGGGAAAGGATTTTTGTTTGTTTTTTTTTTTTCAGTCCGTTTTTGTCAATCATGTCCAGGAGAACAAGGCTCGACTTGTGCGCCAGTTTCATTTCCACGGCTGGCCAGAGGTGGGCATCCCTGCGGACGGTAAAGGCATGATCAACATAATTGCTGCGGTGCAGAAACAGCAGCAGCAGTCTGGCAACCATCCCATCACTGTGCACTGCAGGTATGAAGATAAAACACACAAGCGCATGTATTTTATTCTCTTATTTTAGGAACTTTGGAGAAATGGTTCTGAAATCTAAACCGCTAGCAGCAATGATTCTGTGTGCCACGATAAAGCCTGTGGTCTTAGAAGTCATTTTTTTTATTACTTATCACAGAGAGGCTAGTCAAGCTGCTATCTTTGACCCGTGATGTTTGTTTGCAGCGCCGGTGCGGGCCGGACAGGGACTTTCTGTGCTCTCAGTACGGTTCTGGAGAGGGTGAAAGCAGAGGGTATCCTGGATGTCTTCCAGACCGTGAAGAGCCTCAGACTGCAGAGACCGCACATGGTGCAGACACTGGTAGGAGCCTGTCAATCATTCATATACCTCAATCCCACAGAGAGCCTCTGGAGTACCGTCAGGAGGAAGATGAGAGACACCAGACTGACGATGAAGATGAGATGAGTGCTGCTGTTAAAGCAACCTGGACTTCCTTAACAGAGAAGCAGGCTGAACGAGTACATGGGATTACTCCTGGAGATCCCAATTTCTGTTTTTATAATCATTTTAATATTCAGTTCAGTTCATCTGTTGCCTTTACCCACTTATATCAGTGTTTTACCTGCAAAGTCATAACCATCAAAATTAAGAGAAATAAACTTGAAATCTATCCCTATGTAATTACACCTTTACCAAACCAAGGGTCACGTTTTAATCAAATTACTGGAATTATTTCCAGTTAAGACGCTTTTTACATATTGTGTACACATATTTGCATGCACTACCGTTTTTGTGCGCAAACAAGCTCAGGAACATCACATTATGTATCGTAAACCTTTTTAAATGCAGCCTGTGTCGGTGCGTGCGGCTGACGTTTCCTCTCCCACCGTCTCCTCAGGAGCAGTACGAGTTCTGCTACAAAGTGGTCCAGGAATACATCGACGCTTTTTCTGACTACGCCAACTTCAAGTAGGGCCTTGCAATGGACGGATCAACAGATGGATATCCACATACACTTATTACAAGTATAAGCGTGTACCAGAACACACACACACACACACACACACACACACACAAAATGTCTTGCAGCAACTGCATTTTCCCCAATCTCGTGGATGATGAAGACGGACTGATTGCGCAATCAGCGGATCGGAGTTACCACCCGCCTGAAAAGGGAACCGACGTCTACGCCCGAAGGACAGGGCAGCGCAGATGGACACAAAATTACTGAGATGCCTTCTTGAATCTTTTGTAAGGATGTTAATGACAAACCGTCACCCTTTTCTTGCTTTACATAGTCACACCCTCCCCCTCCCCAACCAACAAACATGTATATATACTTACTGTGTTGCATTTTATCACTTTGTTTTCAGACACAGTTTTGAGTTTGGCTGCATTTTTCAAGTGGCACCTGTAATGTATTTTATTGGTATATACAGATATATAAAAATATAAATATATATGAATACAAACCAAATGTTTTTGGTGGCTAATGTGCAACATCAAGCGTCAAGATAATGATGTTTGGATTTATTTTAATTTTTTTTTTTAAGTTTTATTTTTTAGGGACAAAGACTTAAGAATATTTTTGACTTCGCCTGAGCCTCACTGTAGCGACAGGTAGCAGAAGTTTCATCATCTCCCAGTAAAACCCTGACCTGTTTTCCACTCCCACATGTTGCTACACACACACACACACACACACACACCTACACACACGCGCACACACACACACACACACCTACACACACACACACACACACACACACACGCACACACACACACACACAGGGTAATAGCCATTTCTCTGCACCTGCCTGCACCATCTTATTTGGCAAATTGAAACCTCCACGACTTTTTTTCCTTTTTTTTTTTTTTCTTTCGAGGGGTGTGAAGCTGATTCGCTATTGCAGATCTGAGTTTCTTTGACGTAGCTCATAATCTCAGGTTTTTCACGCACACAAAAGCACCCATCGACTGTCGTGAGAATTTTGTGTGCGTTTGTGTGTTTTACGCTGAAGTATAAGCTGGCCGAACAGATCCACTGTGTTTTCCCGTTACTGTCTGCTTTGTGCCAAAGTCCTTCACTCACTCTTGTAGCTCTGAAGTCTGAGAAGCTTAACCGACCTCCTGTTGACTCTCAGAACAAACTATCCGGCGGCGGTGAGACGCATCCATCCGGAATCTAGTCTGGCTATTGTAAAGCTTTGACCTGCCGATACCGATTCTAGCCGAGTTCCTGCAAGAACTGTGACAGAAGAACATCGTTGAAGACATTTTTCTAGCCTTCCTGCAGTGAACAGTCAATAATTAGAAGAGGCAAAGTCACACTCATGGGAGAGCAGTTACTGTAAAACTACTTCAAAACTAAGGCAAAACGATTACAGAGTTAGCAGAATTTAGCATCTTGTGTTGGCGATTAGGATTTTGTTACTAAAACAGCGCTCTACACTTGTGTCGCTTATGATGTAGACACCCTACCTTCAGTCTGAGATTTGAAAGCTCAGAAGAATAAAACAGATTTTTTTCTCTTTACGTTTTTCTCGTAGCCTGAATGAGCCGCAGACATTTTCTGAAAACTTCACAGGAAGTACTGTCTCCTACTTTTGTGTGTCTTCTGACTTCACTGGAGCTAAACATAGCAAAGTTCAGCTCTCCTTCCTTCATTTGCTGTGTCTACACCGAAGAGTGGTGTTGTTACAAGATAGGTGTGACGCCTTTACCAATCAAGGAAGGTCAGAGTTTTGAGTTTCCGACCGCCCGGTCACCAGGTTCTCTAATTAATAAGTTGAACAAGTGATGTGATCTATGGTCTAAAATGCGTTGAGCATCAACACCATGTTTGTGAATGAGCCAAGCCACAAACGCAACCACAACGTTATCGTGTTATTGGACTCAGTAAGTTTTACACATTTAGCTTCGTTCTTTTTTTCTTTTATCTTCAGAAACATTCATTCTGCACTTATCACTTCTTTGGTGGATAATTCCCATTTATTTCTTACGTTTGCTCAGATTTTAAGATTCCCTTTTTTTTGTTTATTTGTTTGTTTTTAAATATTATTTCACCTGAGCTGTAGTGACTTTACAACCAAGTTGTTGAGGCTCTTCCCTTTGCGATTGCAATGCAAGTCAAATGATGTCAAATCAACCGTGAGGATGCTCCTAATTTCACTCGAGTTCGCTTTGGAAATGGCCGACATGAGCATTGTTTGAATTAACTGGTTGTACAAATCAGAGTTTCTCTTCCTCTCTGACTGAACTGGAGGTACTGAGATAATATTCCTCAATGGGAGTCTTTATTATAATTATTATTATAGATCTGTTTCACACCAAACAGTCTTCGTCGTGCACAATCTACATAACGTGAACCCCTCTGATGTTCTTTGACCTTTGTGAAAGGAATTAGCACAATCATATTATCTTCCTGCGATTGGAAAGTGCACGCCTAATTCTGAGAACGGCTGAATGCGTCATGTTGTTTTCTTGAGCGCTCCCGCAATATTTGCACTAAAATGTAAAAGCCCTTTTAAATTGACGAATCAAACGAGAGGTAGGGGAGAAAGAGAGAGAGAGAAAATGTGGTCTCGGCGTTCGAAGACGGAGGCCGTCTTTAAATTTTTCCGACGCTCCTTCAGGTCTCAGAGCTCCCCTCTTAAGAGCCATATGTGGATCCAAAAGTAGCAGATAGTTTGACCGTTCACTGAAACTGTGCATCCTCGTACATTCTTTGTGTTAAAGCTGTAAAAAGTGCCCGCACTCCGTCTCTTAAGTGCCGTGCTCCTCCTTCGTTTGTGCTGCCGTTTACTTGGGGCTGTTATTTGATAGAAAAGTGGATGTTTTTTGATTTTTTTTCTTGTATCTGTGCTTAAGTTACACGGGTTTGTCGCATCGTTTGGAAGCCAATCGTGACACTGTGCCAACCCACATATGATCGAACATTAAAACTGAATTAAAAAGTGCCTCGATGGTAGGTTTATAAAGAAGGTAGTTGAATCTCCAGGCTTTACCCTCACAAGTGGAAGCAGTGATTTTTATTCCCACTCACCCCCCTCTTCTCTACATGCACCTCCCCAGCCATCGCCTGTCCAGCCGATGGGGAATCCGTTGTGAGGCATATCGACAGGGAGCCACAATCCAAGACTGTGTCCAGTGTCCATCACTCTTCTTCACATTCCCTTCAGTCGCTTCCCTTTGTACGAGTAGACGAGACTAATACCTAGATGCTTTCGTGGTAGATTTAATTTTAATTGTTCTGGCTTCATTTCCATATCTGTTGAATATGGGTCCATGACGGCTAATCAGTTGTGGGTTTCTATGAGTAAATATGTATAGTTTTTTTTTTTTTTTTTCCCCTGTAAGAAATATAGTTGCTTCTTTTATCACAATAAAATGGTTTTGATATGTCCGACGTGGGCGTTTTGGGAGCCTCGACGGAGTCAAAGAGAAGCAGCCGAGAGCATATAGTCCACCTTCTCGTCCCCCCTCGTGTGTCTGTTATCTAGCTATTCCCCTCTGATCCACTTATTCCTCCAACTTTGTCTTTGGGACAGTTTAAATGGTCCACTTTCACCCTTCTTTTGTACATAATGTAAGGTTATTTATATGTCAGTGTTGTCTGCTGCCTCGCTTGTTTGATTTCTCTTGTTCCCTCAACCCTTTTTTTTTTTTTTAGGTGTTAACTGAACTGTATCGGGACCATTTTGAAATGTTAGACGTTTTTGGCCATTTTTAATTTGGTATAAATGTCTTAAGCAAATTTTGTTTTGTTTTTTTCTCAAGTTTGTTTCTAGTGTTTTTGTTATTCATATATGTACATATATAATTATATATATGATAAAATTATATATAATTATATAATGCCAAATGGCCTTTATAAGCAAGATACTGTTCAAACCTAATAAAGTGCTTGAAATTTTAACATTTGTTCTGAGTTTATTGCCCAAAATATATGTATTCCTCTTTAAATGAATGTGTTGACAAATTGCTTGTAGCTTGGCAAATTTACTTAACGAATTAGACATTAGTTTTTATAATGAGACGTGATTTATCCAGACTACAAATGTATGGACGCAGGTGATTATTTTTTGTTCATCTGAATTATATTTGCAATGTTGCATCAAAGGGGGAACCGTTTTTTTAAAAAAAAGTTTATAATCCTATTTTATGCTACCATTCTTTTGTGTGTTGTAAATATGATTAGATGCTTTTGTGTAGAACAATTGGTGTTTTATTCCTAATTAGGATTTTTGAATTAAAGTAGCTTTTTTTTGTTCTTGGTTTAAAGAGAAAAGTATGTGCCAACTTCAGTGTAAGCTAGTATAATTTCAGCTCTGAATCCCATGACTAGAATGTGGATCTTCAGTAATACACGTTCTAGCCTCTAGAGGTCAGCGTTGCATAGGTTTCAAATGATCAGGTTAATTACTGCGCAGCACATGAAAATCAGAACCAGCTTTATTCATTACGTTTGTGCACACCGAGTTTGGTTCCGCTTTGCTTTCAGTGAAGACACTTAGAAACGGACTCTGTGATGGTTGGATTTTATGTATCCATCTGTAGTGCCGACCTAAAAGTAAAAGTCTAATCGGGATGTGAACCTGTCTTATTTCATGAATGAACCAAACCACAAAGTGAATAGTGGCCATGTAGCAGATAGCCAGCAGCACTTTCTGAGTCGACGACATCTACATAACATGATAGATAAAAAGTTTTTTTTAACTGCTTTATCTAATTATCCTTTGAAGGAAAATGATGGAAAAATGAGGAAGAGGGTTTGAGCTAATTCTAACATTTTAGAAAAATGCCATCAAGTATAATCAAGCTTTGTCCATATTTGTGTTTTATTATTATTTTTTTAGAAGACCAGGGATTGCACTTAACCATTTCTTTACCGGGTTACACAGAATCACTTTGCATCAAGAGCCTTAAGTGATTCTGCTAAAAAGTAAATATAACCCTGAGCAGGAATCCATCTTGTTTGTTCCCCTTGCCATCACACAGCCCTGACTTTTTCCATCATTGAGAGGTCAGTAGGGTCAGAGGGATCATGTGTGATGAGACTTTGTGGGAGAATAATAATAAAAAAAAGAGTAAACACTTGAAATTGGTTACTTCCTGGCTTTATGTCATCTTGTGGAAATAGTAAGCCATGTTAAATTACATCAGTGTTCGCGAACCAATCCGTCAATGGATTAATCCTAATGTTCCGTGGAGTAATCTGTGTAGCAAAACAATTTGGATTTATTTTAAATCAGTGCTAACATATACAAAAAATCTAAGAGAGCAAGTGATCAGTAAAATTGAGACTGAAATGTGTAATGAATTCCCCAAATGTAATGACTAAGTGAAGGGAACAAAATGAACAGGAACTAACAAAGATGAGCACCGTGGTAAAAATGAACACAAATTATAATCCGTCTCTGACTACAAAGGAAAATGTATGACGTTGATCTGAAAGTTCAAATTATTGTGATCTAAACTGATTAAAACCTGAATTTAGCCAAAACTGACTCAGTTTCTCAAGCATGTCTCTTTATGGTCTGCTTTTAAGTTGTAATACTTTCTATCAGTACACAGTAAAAATGCCAGTGTTGAATTAACATGCAAAAGTGTCCATATGTGTCCAAGTCAGCTGGTGTTAAATTCAACAATACAGAGTGTCACATTAACATTTACAACGGTGCTGGTGTTTAAATATATTAAAAGTAACACTAGTGTAGTGTTGATCACAAAACATAATGTGATGTTAAAAAGTAAATAATTGACCCACAAGATGTCGATGTCAATCAAATCCAGTGGAAAATATTCAAAACAATACACAGAAATGGAAAGTTTAACTTAAACCCATTTCAGTATTATAGACCAATGTTAATTTAACAAAAAAATGGGCGTCAATCTTTTAACACTTTCAAAAGTGTTACTTTAACACCTGCTGACTTGGATACATATAGACACTTTAGGGTGTTAATTCAACACTGGCAGGTTACCAACTGTGGACTGCTTATGGAAATAAGTTGGATTTGAAGAGAAAAGTGCTTAAGGAAAATTATTAAGTGAGCCCCTTCTCAAATACGTGTTTCCAGGAAGGAGCCGTCACGCGGGATTGCTCAGCCAATCAGACGCCAGCGAGGGTTAAAGCTGTGCTACATTAGCAATCCAGTGAAAAATTAATTTAACTTTTTTTCTAAAACTACTGTTTGTTCGAGAATTCTCTTAGTTTTTAAAGTATGAAATAGGACAAAACTTTTTCACGGTCGGTGCCGTTTTCACGTTCGACTTTAAAAAACAGAAATGTAATGATTCTGCTTAATAAAATGAATTTACATTCAAAGAAAATTAAACTCACAGCGAATCAACTAATTCAAAGCTGTCTTAACGTCTAAACTAGCTATAGACTCTAACGAGACATGTTTTCAGTCCCGTTTGAGACCAGCATTAGCAGGTGGCGCCTCACGTTTTCAGTCAAACATTTTCATCATAACAACCCAGCAAGATCAGACATGTAATCCCAGAAATTGTTTTAACTAGACCAGTGGTTCTGTAAGGACTTACGAATTTCCGAAATTGCTAATTCCAAAAGAATTAAATGGCACAGATTGATCTTTTTCTTCTTATTTCTTTAAAAAAAAAAAAACAGAATGTACCCAATATTGAATGAAAATCAAACATTGTATGGGTAAAGTTTGTGTGAGTCACATCCCTGGACGTTCAGGACTGTTTGCAGGGGATAATTGGATTTGGTCAGGTCTTGTGGACATATTGTCGTCAAGGACCCTTCATTTTAATTATAGGGGCATAGCAAGCCAAAGGGGTCAGTAATGGACCTGGCCAGGGTTTTGGAAATGGGGTATATATACTAAAGAGGAGGAAGAAGTTGGGGAGAAACATAAAAGTATCTGTGAAAGTTGTAGGATATTGAGAATCAAAGCACCGTTTTAGCTCCAGAACGACGTCGGACCCTCCGAGCGACTGTAGAAAAACATCGTTAGAGAACTTCGTGAGAGATACAGGTAAGGATATTTTCATTCTGGTTTATTGTGACTGAAATCTTTTGGTCAAGCTTATCTGATTTTATCTTTTAACTCAAATGTTAATTCCTAAAGTAAACTTGAGAGCTTGAGAACTCTGATGGTGTGTCAAAAAAAAAAAAAAAGATAAAATCAGAAAAATTGTTTAGCAAGTTCACAGCAAATACTGGTTGGTCCAAATATTACAATTGGCAGTATTATTATATCATATTTTGGGATTGATTTCTAACAATCTGGAGTTTGTAAGTGGAAAAACAAAAATCACTTGAACATATAGCTTTTAGATAAAACATTTTTAGTGTTAATAATTCATTTCTAATTTAATGATCCATTTTCTTTTAGGCGTCAGTGTCATGTCTCGACTCATTTTGCTGCTGGTGCTTCTGATGTGTGTTAGCGCTCAGCTCTCAGACGCTCAGCACTGGTCCCACGGCTGGTATCCTGGAGGAAAACGGGAGCTGGACTCATTTGGAGCATCAGAGGTTATAGATATTTATATATATATCTAACAAATTTGATAATGTAGTCATTCATTGAGACTATTTAACTTGTGGTTATACCATCTGCTTTTCTTTTTCTTTTTATTTTTGTTTTGTTTTTCTTCTTCAGATGTCGGAGGAAATTAAGTTGTGTGAGGCAGGGGAATGCAGTTATCTGAGACCCCAGAGGAGGAATACCCTGAGAAACATTGTTGTAAGTAAGCACAGATTATCAGTGATTTCCTTTAAATGTTAACAACATTGTATTTGATTTTATAAAAATGTAATTAGTTGTTTTTTCAGTAAAAAGACGAAGAAAAAAAAGTCCCTCAGTAACGCCTTGTTAATTTCCTCTCTTCACAGTTAGATGCGCTGGCCAGAGAGCTCCAGAAGAGAAAATAACTGCTTCCTGTCTCCACTACGCTTTTCTACCTGGCGACCATGTTCTCCTGTGTCTTCATCTTGGAACAATTCTGTGTAGTTTTGTCTGAAGTGGTTTTTCTCAGTGGCAACTCAACGTGAAAGGTATACTAGCCCAAAATAAAGTGTCTATTTTGATACTAACCTCTTTTGTGTGCTTATTTTTAAAGTACTCTGAACTCTGAAAATGTTTAAATGTGAGTGGAAAAGGTAGAGTTTTGGCGGGCTAGTAAATAAAAATGAGATAAATTACACACTCGCATGAGTCATTTTAGACAATTTTTTTTTTTTTTTGTGAAGATCTTTTTTTTCCAAACATTAGCACAGATTAACTGGAGTTTGATTGGGTCTTTCTAACAAATGAGTTTGCTTTAATGTAATTTTTTAAACACCGGCTGGTCTGAAGTCATCAGATGGCAGCCTCAGGTTTTCTCCAGGATTGCTTTAGCTCCATCCATCTTCCCACTAACTCCAACCCTTCTCGCTGCTGAAAATGCCACCTACCCTAACCCTACCCTACTGCCACAGGATATATGGTTAATTAACTAAAGAAGGAATAAAATTGTTTGATAGTTTTCAGATTGTTATTTTTAAAACACTTTGAAAAACGCACTGTACTGAAACCAAAAACGTTGACTTTTTTTGACTGGATATGACCCAATTTGAAAACGTTTTTTTTACAAAAAGACATTAATAAAGAAATGGGCGATTATTACAACTACATCCTTCCAAAAGGGTAATAATGCAAGCATAGGTTCAAAATCGAGGCCAAGATTTAAATATGCATCCAGTCCGCTCCTTGCCGGTTTAGTAAATCTGTTATTATTATTATTATTATTATTATTATTATTATTATTATTATTATTATTATTATTATTTATAAATCTCTTCAGAAGTGGGACTTGATGAAGAGGTGTGTTTTCCAAGGTAGGATATTGTCCAGCGGTTTTCAGCAGTTAGGCAACCCAATTTTTCTTTCTTTCTTTCTTTTTCTTTCTTTCTTTCTTTCTTTCTTTCTTTCTTTCTTTCTTTCTTTCTTTCTTTCTTTCTTTCTTTCTTTCTTTTTTGTGTGTGCTTTCTGTAGTCTGTGGTATGTTAATTTATGTTGTTTGCATTTCAATAATCAGATGCTAGAATAAATATAATACCTGACAAAAACACAATGACCGCTGAGTTTTCTGCCTGTTCTGACTCTTATCTGGGTTACTTCAACTGCGCATGTTCAAAGCAACAGGGGACAAAGATGGAGGCCTCAGCTGTCTGTGCTCTGCAGTCTGCGGAGTCAGACGCTAAAAATAACACTTCTGGTTCCCTTAGTGTGGCTTTTGTCACAGATTCTGAAACAGTAATAAACAGTAAAACTGATAGTACCATGGTTAAAGGTGAGTTGTGTCTGGAATGTAAACATTCAGCCGGCTTATGCCCTTACTTTCCTAGCCAACGTTAGCTTCCTCGGCGAGCTGACTAGCATTCGAGCTAGTTAGCTCCTTTATGCTAAAGAGGCTAACGTCCGCTGCAGGGAAGATTCAGTGTTTTAATGAGGCCTGTTGTTTAAGGGTGTTTGTTTCCCAATTAAATGACTGAATTTATTCAGAATTATTATTTTTTATTTCAGGGACAGATATTAAAAGTGGCTAATATCTTGTTTTGATTCTCTAAAGTGAATCAAAACAATGTTTTTGCAGTGACGAGGTAAACTCTATTCTCTTAAAAATGACTTAAATTTGATAGACTAAATGATATGGATAAGAGATAAGAGTATATCAGCTGGTTTTCTGTGAAGGCCAGAAAGTTGCTGTGGGTATGACAACAGGAGCAAAACTAATTCTAATCAGATTTTTATTTGAAAGTGTTTATATTCAAACGCTCTACACAGTGCAGGAACAGTAATTTTTATTTTTAAGTTAAACAACTCTTGTGCCTCACCTCCAGCAATATCAAAGCAGATTTCTACCCCACAGTTTAGTATGCTGTTGTACTAAGGTCAGTATATTTCAATGGGAGTTGCCAAAATTGGCATGTTAATCAGGATATCTGCTCACAAACGCTTTGTTGTTTTTTCAAGTTTTATCTTTTTAACAGACATCAGTTAGACTCTGATTATGTCTATTAATAGAATAGACCTAAATAGAATAGACATTCTATTAATAGACATAATCAGTCCAAAAAGCAAAAATGTAGGAAGTGCACACCTCTGGATGACTGGTGATCTGCAGCAATAGATGGGGGAGGGGGAACGGCATTACTCTGCTCTGTAGAGCTGGTCGCGCTGGCTCTCTCTCTCTCTCTGGCACCTTTTTAGAAGACTTGCTATGTTGTAGAAACAACATGGCAGAAAGTTTTTGTGGGTTTGATGTATTTGTTTTCAGTCTTGTTGAACCTTGACACCAGCCCATGGTTACTACTGACATTTTGAGAGGTTTTAGTTTTGAACATTTACCTGAAAAGTTCACCATTACAGCTTCAGTGACACAGTGTTCGCCTTGGCCACAGTATGTATTCGTCATGTTCTATAGGCCGTACACCATATCATTTAGTCTATCAAATTTAAGTTATTTTCAATATTTTTGGATGTTTGTTTTGAAATAGTCCTTTATGGAGAGCTTTTGCGCAATCACAGAAAGACTAGGAAAATAATCATGGATTTGTGACATCAAGGAATCGATGCACAATTCGTTAGACAATAATAGTGACACCATGTTTTATGCAACAAAAGCCGTTTATTTTTGAAATAAGACAAAAAAAATTATTTTGACCATGCTCATTATTAATTGGAGTTGTAAAGAAATGCTATTACAGTGACAGCAACAAATTAACATAAAATATGAGCAAATTGAGTGTGAAACAATTAGTTTCATGTGTTTTAAATCAAATGTTTTAGTGATCTTAATGAACTGATAATTATTGCATTTAATACTGAGTGGGAACAAATGATAGAAATTCAGATATCCTGTGATGATACCAATAAATTATTAGTTATTTTTGTTCTGTTTACAGTACAGTCACACAACTTACTGTAAGTAATCTTAATAGGTAAGTTTTGATTTTAGAGCAGTATTTGAATGTAGGGATAGATTTGCAGTCCAGATTTATGGATTTCTACAACAAATCACGCAAAGTAATTACTAATATAAATAAACCATATTTTGCTAGTAGTTTAGCCAAAGTGTTTAAAATGTTTCAAATTTAAAATGTTCACCTTATCTACGAAGAAATATCAAAAGTAGAAAATATTTTACAGAATTTTATGTGAAATTTATGGCGAGATAAAATTGACCAGAAGCCAAAGAAACAGGTGGATTCTCACAGAGTTAATTTAATTCGTCTACAAAATGTATTTTCTATGAAACATCTAAGGGGAGCGGTGGCATAACTTCAGAAAAAAATGTCTCATAAGGCATTGCTTGAGTTATTTGGTCATCATGATTAATTGTATTTAATTCATTTTTGTCATGTAGAACAAAAGAGTGACGAAGAGCTGCTAGAGGGTCTCCTCACTGACTATTATTGCCACATTTGCTCTTCTAACCTGATGTTTGAATCCAATCGGGTGGCCCATTATGAGGTGAGCAGCGACGTCCAAGTCGTGGATTTCTGGCCTGAATGCTGTTCTGACAGGTCATATGAGTGTGTTTGGTAATGTCTGCCATCTACTCCAACTGCAGGGAAAACAACACTCTCAGAAAGTCAAAACTTATCTGAATGCTATGAGAGCAGATCTGGGCAGAGGTTGCCAGGTTGGTACCTAATCCGTTTTTTTTTTTTTTTTAAATTGTCCTCTGGGGCCTGGGACAAAGTAAGGAGGATTTACATGAAACGGTTGCATGCAAAAGTGCTGATACTCCTCGAAGTTTTTTTTCTGCCAAACAACTTTGTTCTGCCTCACGACTGTTGGCTTTTTGCAACAGAACACGTCCCGCGATAGAAACCGTTTCTGTGAGCTGTGCTACGTGGTGTTCAGCTCGCACGTGGTCGCAAAGTCGCACTACGAAGGCAAAATCCATGCAAAAAATCTGCGTAAGCGAAGTCTTCTCATGCCAGGCAAGTAGTTTTTGATTGATTGAAAAGGAATCTGTTGAGGGTTTTTTTCCCCCATATGTATCGCCAACTAATATTGTTCATACTCTTTGTGTTCTCACAAATGTTCAAGTTCAGCCACAAATTAACCTGAACTTTGTTTCCCACTGAACCCGCAGTCAAGGACACCGCAGTGCGTAACTCGCCAGCCGTCACCCAGGATCCCGTTGGCTCCGACCAGAACTCGTCCCAGGAGGACGACCCGGAGTGTCGCCCCGATCCAACCCCGACCTCAAACAACCCGGCTCTCTCGAACACAGGGGTTGATCTCAAAGATCCCAACAAGTACTGCGCCCTATGTGTCGCCTCTTTTAACAACCCTCAGATGGCCTTGCAGCACTACAACGGACGCAAACACCAGAAAAAAATGGCCAGAGAGGAGCTCCTCAAAGCGCATGGAAACGATGCGCAGCAAGGTACTGCAAGACAACAGGTTTATGTCACAATACATAAAATCTACCCAACTTTAAATAAATTAACTTTAGCTTCTTCTTGGCCTTGTTTTCTTGAACTGCGGAGATACTTGTGTATCTACGGATCGCTCTTCTTTATTGTAAAGTGGTAGAAAAAAAAAACTACATTAAGATGGAAGAAATGAGATGAGCCTCAAAAACAACATACATAATTACATAATTAGATTTTTCCTGTTTGAGGTAGCAAGATGAAGTGAACCGTCTTCTATCTTGTCTTAAATTTGTGATATTCTTGTGATGTATGCCATTTGTTTTGTCTCCAGGGAGCTCTTTTATGTGCCAGATGTGTGGCGTGTCAACCAACTCCCTAAAGATGTACCAGGCTCACATGCAGGGAAACAAACACCAGATCAGGTGAGAGCGAGACTTTGTTTTTCCCATTTCAGCTCAATTCAGTTTTTCTATACAGCATAAATTCACAACAAATATTGCCTGAGTCAGATTCAAAGTCAACTAGTTATTAAATAATTCAGTCAAGTTTAGTTTATTACTCAAATTGGTAAAATAAAGAAAAAAAAAAAAGTTTTCCATCTTAGGAAAACCATCGGGCGGCACGAAATCGCTGACTTGCTGCATTCGCTAACGTCAGACGAAGACGCAGCGAAAGTTTATTGCGTTTGTTAACTTTGCTGAAATTATATTTGAGAAATTACGGTCAAATAAATTTTGGTCTTTCACAAAACATCTGGAAAAGTACGTTAGAATTTGTGGATGAAGCCAAGAGGTATCCACAACTCTGCAAGGAACTGTGTGGAAAGTAAAATCCAACCAGGAGCTGCAGATGTTTTCACACCAGTTTTGAATATCGTTGGCTCGACCTGACCACATCTACACGCCCCTCTACCGTCTCCAGTAGTTTGTTTGCGTTTTCAAACGGCGAAACTACTCCTTTTTGTCTGCTTAATGTTTGGTGCTTTGATAAACTGAATCAAATGAACACGATGCGTTTAATTTATATTCACGTGAAAGGAAATAAGCCCAACTTTTGTTTGTCTGTTGTTGGGTCAGGGAGAAGAAGTTGAGGATCCTTTTTAAATCCCAGCCAAAGGTCTACAGCACGTTCGCCGACGAACTGGCCGACTACATCCAAGTGCAAAAGGTCAGAGGAATCACCCCCAAGACCAGCGAGCTTCTCCCTGAAGAAAACACACAGAACGACGACGATTATGAAGAAGAAGAGGAGGTGCAGCACAAAGATCAGTGCGATTTGACTGCAGCGCCTGTTTTTCTGCCTGACTTCCCTCAAATTTCCCACCTTCCTCCTCAGCCTTATCCTGCGCCACGGTTTGCTTTCGCTCCAGCTCCATCCTGGCCTCCCATTGGCCGGCCCTACAGCTTTCCTCCTGCTCACCCAAGTTCCACACAGTTTACCGGCTGGCCCACAGACACTGGACGGCAAAGAAGACTCTCTACCTCCTCCACGTGCACCACATCGTCGTCCTCCTCTCCTCACAGCTCAGACGGAAGCGAAAGCGATGAATGCGAAAACAGGAATCCAGAAAAGAGAAGAACGAAAAGACACAGGGAAGATGAGGAGTCTGGCGCGGCGGAGAGCAGGACGAAGAGGCAGAGGATGGAGAGGAGTTATGACTCCGAGGACAGGAGGCGGGAGCAGTTTGGGGAGTCGGGGGAGGAGAGGAGCGGGAAGAAGCTTAAAGCTCACCGCAGGCAGACACGGAAACAGAAAGCATGTCAGCAGGAGGACTTTGAGCCGGACCAGGAAGGAAGCACGAGTGACAGATCACGTTCGCAGGCTAAAACCAGTGCTGAACCCTGCGAGAGTGGACACAGTAAGTCGACCAAGCCCAGGAAAGAGAAGAAGAAAGCTAAGGAAGTGGTTGACACAAGGACAGAGGAGGAGAAGCTGTGGGACGACTCGATTCTGGGTTGTTGAAACTAATAAATCACACCAACACTATTACTTTTCTCCGATTATGTTCACCTAAAATGTCACTTTATAACACCTAAATTCATCAAATCAAACAGCAGTGTAACTATTTATGTATTATTATTGGCAGCATTTTTACAAAGGAAAAAATAAGATCACTTCTGAAGGTCTAATGCTAGCTGGCTAGCCTTAAGTCTGGGGTTTTAAGGAAGTGTGTGTGTCTAGAGTGTTAATAATCACTCAGTTACTGAATATAGCTGAAAAGTTTATATTTCTATTATGTTTTGCTAACCATGCCATAGTAACCTTGAAATAAATTGTTTTGATTGTGATTTCCTCCCCCTCCCCCTTTTTTATCTAGAACTGACTGTAGTGCCTTCGGTGTCCTCCGGTTGGCGATATCGAGCTTCAGTCAGAGCCTCAGTGGAGGAACTAAAAGCTCATGGATGCCGAAAGCTTAGTCATTTCTTTCCTTTCGAGCTTCTCTTGAGTTTTCGCTCAAAGGTGCACAGACAGAAGGAACGACGTTCGGCCTGCGTTTGTAACGTTCACCGCTGAATATTTTCAAGGCAGTCCTGCCCTGTGGCGCTGCATAAAACATGTGAAAGAAGAGGAAGAAACTGGATGCTGAGGCAGTTTTGACTCCGCGTGCATCAGCGTGTGATGTGGATGGATTTGCACACATGCTTGGGGTCGTACAGGTGCGAGGTTTCAAATGAGAACAACTCTTCGCAAACCTCAGCGATGTGTTCAGAACGGCATGTGACGAGGTCAAATGAGGCAGCTCACACTGCGCAAGGCTAGAAGAGGATTTGTTGTTGCAGTAGAAAATATTTCTTTTTTTTTTTAACACAAAGATAAATTAGGTGTTCAGAGTAGTGCTTTAGTCCAACTTTAATCCACTGGTTTAACATAATTCCTGAAAAATGGGTTTTCAGGATATGTTACAGTTTATTTCAATAACTCAGTACGCTGCTTTTTCCATGTTGTCTCTTCGTCTTCTCCCACTACAGCTTTTCCTTCCAGCCAACTTTTCATTCATATTTTAAACAGCATCCTGAACAGCAAGCTTTTGTGACCCAACTTCCTCGTATTGTAGAGCAGGGCTGTCCAGCTCATCTTTATTTTGAGCCATATCGAGGTCATGAAGGACGAGTTATACCAGTTTTTTTTTTATAGATAAAACCCATTAAATTGTTAAAATATTAACAAATGGCTGTCTCTGCAGTTCAGTAAATTCTTAAAATATTGAGCTTTTTTTTTTTTTTTTCAAATTGATGTGATTTGGCAGTGTAGAGATAAAAACTACACTGATATATTTTTACCTCAACTTGTTAATGAAGATCCGTCTCTCTGCAGTCTAGAGGGCCACATGAAAAGCTTTCGATGGCCAGATTTGGCCGCCAGGCTTTGAGTTTACATGAAATAGGCCTGTGTGTAATGAATCTCTCCAATATGTAGGTTTCACTGTTAGATTACGGAAGTAAATGTCTGTCTCAATAAATCTGAATGTCACTGAAATGTTCTTATTTTTGTGATTGACGAGCTGGAACTTGTATCTTGTGTCGACTCGTTGCTCACAGGGTGATGCATTTCAATTTATGTATGTTAATTTTGATAATTACTGCTCCCAACTGATGGAAACTAAAGATTTTAACGATTTAATGCTGATTATGCAGTAAGGATATGTATACTACACTATCGTGTTTATTGCATCTGAGTGAGTTGTTCTCAAGAGATCAATTTAAAATAGGAATTCACACGACTCAGCTTCCTTTGCTTTAACTTATTAAAAAGATAAAATACACTCCGCTTAAGATGAACTATAAAAGTGTTTTTTAAGTGAAACTCCCTCAAATCCAAACTTTAAATGAATGTTCTCCCTTGTGAATGAGTACCGCTTAAAGCTACTGGTGACTTTATTCACAATAAGAAGTGTGAATAAAGCGACTTGGATATTTTTGCAGACACAGAAACTGTAAAACTCGACTGCATGGAGTAGAAAAGTGAACCTAGAGGTTCAGCTCTGCCGTCTTCTGCTCAAAGCTTGGCGACGGAGACCAACAAAGGCTTCAGAGCTCCACGGCGCGTTGAGCGCACCTCTGAAGGCCCCTGAGATCTCCTGTTTTCAAAGAATCCTGTGGTCTCGTTCCCTGTCTCGCTCTGAACTTCGACCCCCGTAGAACTGTAAGCTGCCCACATCCTCTCAGTTTAAGACCCCCGCCAGGCCGCCCCAACAGCACAGGCACTGCTGAGCTCGAAGGATCAGACGGCTTATTGGCAGAGTGTGATGTTCTGGCATTTGTTCTTGAATTGTTGCTTTTCAAAAACATTAAAAGGCTAAATGGCACTAAAGTCCAGTAATTCAATTCAATTCGGTTTATTTCTATGTTGCCAGTTCACGGCTTGTCGACTTGAACTTTACAAAAAAACAAGTAATTTCAGTTCAATCTTGCATCAACTGATGCTAGTCATTAAACAATGCTTCAAGTTCAGTTCATTTTCCAAATTACAGAGCAGGCACACAAAAAAGATACAGAGTGCAGGAGTTACTTTCTATGTTGATGAGAAGTAAAAAGACAACAGAGCAGCGAGAGCGTCGTGTTGCAGCGTTGCCCCTCCAGGAAGTGATCACGACCAAACAGCGTGACAGATTATTTGTCTCAAATGGATTTCCCCTCAGCAATATAAATTAATCGTCCAGATTCAGTTCTTTCCTAAATGTCTTCAGTAAATTGTGTTGATTGAACCTCCAGTCTTGTCCGATCCTAACCTGAAATGGGAAGCCCAAGCATCCTGTTTGTTTGTTTTCCTCACTTAAACCTGACAAAGAAATTGGAAAACATTCCAGCCCCCCTTTGGGAGTTGAAATATCAGGTTTATATGTGTTGAGTGGGCAATAACCACAAGCTGAAATGCTGCTGGTTCAGACTGAACCCCAGAAGCACTTTTTGACGACAGGCTAATTTCTAATCACTGCTGGTAAATCCCAATATCGGGTAAATCTGATATTTGTCAGAGGACGTGGCAGTTCCCATGGAAACGGTGCGCTGATGGGCCTTTCATCCTGCCCTCCATCCCACCTGACCACACACACTCCCCCAACAAAATCTGCAAAGCGTACGTGTGTAACTCACCTGTATCAAACTCCAGGCCTGTTAAAAGTTAAGAAGAAGTTAAGGGTGTTTTCTTTCTGCCACTCATAACTGATTAGTTTTAGTCTTTGAGCTTCTTCTGATGGTAATTCCCCCCAAATCAATTCTAAATATTCAGGTTGACCAGTAAAGTTGTCCTTTGATGGTTTGGGCTAACATGAACCGTGTGAGCGATCCAAAGTGTCCCACTACACCCCTTTAAATACGAGGACGTGCTGCACTGTAACGACTTCTGAGTAAAAACTGAGGCATTTCAGCAAGACATGAGGAGGCTGCTTTACTTTGGTGAAAGGATGAATAATGCGTCTCATGTAGATATTATTCATATAGATCACAAAGAAATGTAGTCAGTGCTGTGCAGAGAAATACCTCAGGGTTTCATATTTGGACACAAATGATGCAGCGATATCCTGCTTTTAGTACTGAGCTATATAAAGATGATCAGTAATAAAACCACACAGGCTGTTATTAGTTAACCTCCATTGTGGGATCACCTGAGATCAATTCCTCTGCGTTGCTGTTTATTCACCTTCGTTATCTTGCTACATAGGGAATTGAACTGTACTAAAATGTTTTGTCCAGTTAAAGATCTAAAAACCTAAATCATGGATGTGTTACGAGGCGGCAGCAGAGGCAGCTCTGGTGGTCTGGTTACCAGTCGAATTCTGGATTTTAATGCTGGAATGAAGGATTATTTGAAGTCAGTTTGGTTTTTGCAGCTGCTCTCTGTTACAGAAAAAGAAAAAGAAAAAAAAACATGAGCTTGTACGCGGTTTAAAATAGTTTCTTTAAACCAGATTTAAAGAGTCTCTACATGATATAAAAACGCTTTCACTTTGTCTCAGATGTTAATAATCTTTATTTGCCAAAAAAATAGAATAATCTTTTCACTAAATCATATCAGTTTTCTGTAAAAGCGTGCATTTTTTCGTCTTAGTCCCGCCCCTGTGGGCTTTACGCTTGTTTCGCATGGCATCAAGCGAAGAAATATAACAAATAAATGCACACAACGATTAAAAACTGCTTTATATTATGATTTTATTCTGATCACTAATAGATTGATAGCCCAGTTCCGTAAGTCGCTGTTCCCTCTCCATTTGGTGCACTGAGCTCCTGAAGCTGCACACAGGGCTCTGCTAGACTCTAGGTCACACACCTGGCTCCAGACCACAGCGCTGCAAGCTGCTGCTCTCTCAATACACATGTTTTTTTTTTTTGGGGGGGGGGGGGGTTATTGTTTGATATGCGGTATCATGCCTGCTCTTATCGTTATCACTTCTTTTCATCTGCTTGAAATGATCGTGGCGATGAGACACTCACTGCTCCAAGTGAGAGACTACAATAAAAATTTGATTCAATAAAATAACGAGCATCAGGTTTTATCGCAGATCGAAGTTGTTTTTTTATGTGTCAGCAAAACGTTGGCATGTTAAGTCTTAAAGTTATCGTGAAACTGCGCCAACTTAAACTCTGAACCATCAAAAAGTAAGCACATGTTTAGTGAATGCAATTTACACAGGTGTAAACTGGGTTTACACAGAAAGTGTTGTGTTGGGCCAATCCTCCCGGTGTGTGTTTGGGCTCCCCTGATAGGCCCTGTGTGTGTGTCACACCGGGGTGGTGACTTTGAGGCAGACTGGCCCATCAGCAGCACAGTTCCTCCCATCATCTCTGACTGACTGACAGGCAGATAGCAGGAACAGAAAGCGTCGGCAGCTGCCTTCATCGATCACTCTCATCTTTTACACACACACACTCTTGAACACGGTGGCGAATCGACAAAATGAACGCTCCGCTCCTGTTTCAGCTTCTACTGACAGCAGCTTCCATTTGGACATTTGGTAAGATCGTGACATTTTTTTATTGTTGTTCTTTTTTTTTTTTTTTTTTTTTTTGGATTGCAGTGTTGTACGCACTGTTTCTCCGTAGCAGACTCCGTAGTGCCTGTTGTTTAACTTTGCTCTCCTGCCTTGTGTTTGTGCTACAATTTGTTATGTGATTTTTTAAAAAATAGATTTTATATAAATATATATATGCAGTAAAGATCTGTGTGTTGTTACTCCTGTTGCGCTTACTGCAGGAGGCCTTCACAGAGGTCAGCTCCTCTTTTGAGTGGCATCATAATTATTTGTGTTCTGTATTCGGCAGCGAGTTGGATATTTTCTTAGACTGCTTGTTTGTTTTCTTGAATTTGTGCATTTTATGAATCTTTAATAGAAAATCATCATTCAAGCGACTCAACAGCAAGCAAACTTTAACTCGTCCTGCACTGTCAGCCGGTTATCTGTACATTGTAATATCAACGATTTCAACTGAAATATGTGGACATAAAAAACAAGAAAACGTAAGAAACAAAGTGTAAAAGGCTTCCTAGCTTATTGTGAATTTAGATTAAGTAAATCGTCCGATGGAGGCCTCTCGCTTAAATATTTTACACGTTCTACATTTCCATTTCCAAAAGTCCCCCTCTCCGAGTTTCACATTTTGTTTCAATTGCATTTTCAGTGTTTCCCTAAAATCGGCTGAGTTTGTGGTGTTTTCGTCTTTTCTGCATGAACTGTAGGGAAAATAACGAAGTGCTCCCTAAGCTTTACAGACAACAAACACTGGTTTTTGCAGACGGAGGCCCCAATATGCATTTTTAAAAATCTTTTCAGACTTTGTTTTGTCTTGCTCTACTCAACAATAAATAAATGAAATTATCTTAACTACTCTTAGCTAGACCTTTTTAGTTGTTGGTGTTTGACTTTCTTTATTATAATCTCAAACTTTGTGTTTTCGCTCTCTAGGTTTGTGCCAACCAGTTGTTTACCCTGCGATCAGCAGCACTGAGAGTATTGAATGTGACTGTGGTAAACTCAACTGTGACTCTGTCTACTGGTTCCGAACTGTTCCCAGCGAGGGCAAAGCAGAGTTTATTGGCAGATCCAACAACGCTGACCGTTTCAACTATGGGCCTTCATACGAGGCAGACAAACATCGCTTCAAGCTAAGCAAGAGGGGCAGCTCGACCTTTGTCCTGCGCATCATCAATGTGACTAAAGCGGACGCAGGGATTTACTCGTGCGCCACTGTAATGGCTGCTAGAGACATGCATTTTAATCCTGGGGTTGTTTTTCGGCCAGGAGGTTAGTATACTGAAGTTCTCTGTTTTGCTTCGGTAAGTCTTGAGTGTTTATTAATGCGTGTTAGGAAAAGTTTTAATGCAGTCTATGCCAGATTTTTATAGCCACAAGGGGTGTAGGTAAATGGATGACATCTTTTGCACTATAACAACAAAAATACAAATGAACTCACAAGTGGAAATAATTGTGCGCCAGGCAATGACGACCAATGAAGTTTGGATAAGATTCTCTCTCTTTTTTTTTTTTTTTTTTACAATTCAACTTCCACCTACTCCACTATTTAATAACTAGATATAAAAACTACAACCAATCCAAACATAAAGACTCAGTATATTCCCTTGTTTATTTCGTTCAAGATCAGAAGATGTTCTCCAGCCGACCTTTTTCTGTTTTCTTTGTTTGGCCATGCTGGACTCACGAACGCTCTCTTGCTGCTTTTCCTGTGAGACGTTAAGATGCCGTAGACATTGGTGGAGGATTTACGAAACTTATCTCAGATTCTGGCTGAACTCCAAAATGTTCATTCCTTGGAACTACAAATGTAAAATAATAATGGGTTGAAGATGTCAGCTTTTGGATGTGGCATATCTATTGGACATGATTGTTCATCAGCGCATTAATGTCTGCAGATAGAAATGCAAGAAATAAGGCTCAGCATGGTGAAAGGCGAGTCTCCAAAAGCGTGCATCATATAGCGAGAAAACTTTAGGGCCTTTAAGATTTATGAAAAGAGCAAACAGATCAAAAATACTGCAACCCTCCACATTTATTGACCGCTTGATGAAGATACGCTAAAAGCTTTTAAAACGCCACCCATAAAAATATAAAAAAATAAAAAATAGGTTTTTTAAAAGATCCACCAAAGGAGCAAATATACTTAACAACTATTTTTCAAATAAGTGTATCTGGACTGTTTTGTAAAGTGTTCTTCACTTTTTCAAAGTGTCAAGGAACGTTTCATGAAGAACTTCTTATTGGGTCGATGGCGGTTCAGGAGGTCGTCCCGTTGAGACGGGACGACCCGCCTTCTGCTGGTCGTCCCGTCTCAACGGGACGACCAGCAGAAGGCCCACCAGCCTTCTGCTGGTGGGCTGAGGGTCTGATGGCTCCGGTGCGTGGCAGCATGGCAGCCTGTCCCAGGGCAGCTGTGGCTACAATGTAGCTCACCACCATCATGAACAGAGCAAATGTAGTGTGAAGCGCTTCGGGGTCCTCTGGGCTTCATAAAGCGCTAGGCGAGAAGAAAAGACAGACAATGCATGACTTTCTCTTTTCTGGGGATCTAAACATTTTGCTCTCTGGATCTCACTTTCTCTTAAACGCTACTGAAAATGGGAAAGACCAGAGAGCATGACATTCAAGTAAGGAAGATGTGTAGGCCTCAACGAAAGTTTCAGGTGTATTATTTTTTATCTTATCCCTGCGCATAATTTCTAAATCACAAAACTGCTTGGACCGCAACAAATATTAACCACATATGGTATTAGGATGATGCAGCCTCTCTTGTCTAGTAATCGACCTCTTGTTCTTTAATACGACATGAAATAACTCAGGAGGGAAAGAAACTGCAACAAAGTTGTTTCGCTGCCAAAACGCTGATGCATCAAAGTTTCATCTTCCAAGAATAAAATTAAATAATTATTTTGATCTCAAAACTTTGCATCTATTCATCGTACGCAATGAACGCAAAGCTGAAATACCTTAAAAATCAAATGGTCATCTCACAGTTTAAAACTCTCACTTTGAATGAAGGGACAACAAACCTAGTTTTTCAAAGTGAGATGCTACAGCAAAAAAAAAAAGATTAATTTATACCCGGGATTTTTACGCATCGTCAACCGGCGGTGCTAAATAAATGTGGAGGTCCGCGTACGTAAGAATTTGCTGCAATGATTCATATAAAATGATCTTTTTGTTTTTTCTAACTTTACATGTGTGGCTCTTTTCGGCAGAGTCCCGTCCAACTTCGCCTCCAGTCACGAAGCCTAAACCCAAACCCAGCTGCCCCTGCTCTTCCAAGAACCAGCCTCAGGGTACGTGAGGTTTTTCAGCAGCTTCACCAGCCTGGATATAATGACGACACAAGATCATAACTCTCTCTGCTTGGAGGGTGCAAATGTTGTCAGAATGGAATCAAACCGAAGCAATAGAAGACGATGTAAACGACAGAACCTGAAGGCAGATTATACAAGAGTGCAGCTAAATTATGTGCAAAAGACTGACTGAATCCCAATCAGTGTAAAATGTAACGCTTGTTTTCTCCAGACGGCTGCGACTCCCTGATTTTCTGGCCGCTTGTCGGAGTCATTGCGGGCTTGGCTCTGGGTCTTCTCTGCACGCTGTATTATTTCAGCAGTAAGTGCTGCTTTATGCAGTTTCTTCTGTGGGATGAACATCCGCATCATCAAACATTTTATCATCAAATGTCGCATCTATTTTTTGTTTTTTTGTTTTCCACCTTCAAACTGTTTTTGACTGTTTTCCCAACAGGACTGCCCAAAAAGTGTCACCACCACTTTGTGAAGTAAGTCCAGATGTAGAATTGTTTCGGCTTCTTTCTATGAAAAATGTTTTTGTTTTTTTCATTCTGTTTAGACTTATCTCTATAAACTGATTTACTTTTGTTTTCTGTTATTAAGGAAGAGGCTGATGAACTGAAGAAATTCATTTTCTGCTTTTGCTGAACCTTAAGTAAGTATCCTGTGCATTAGGTAATTTATAATTGTTACATTTATTTAAAAACTAACAAAGCCTGCTCCTCTGACTGCAGGTGCAGCATTTGAGATGCCGGATCGCTTCACTGCAGCTCTTCATCGTCTGGAGACTGAGCAGCTTGAAGCACCCTGAAGATCTTCTTTGCTAAAAGCAATTACCTCTAAATGGAGAACATGTCCACAGCCTGAGGCAGGACGTTGTTGTATTATATTGTCAAATATTAAGAAATTCTTTTAGACAGATTATTTTCATGTGTCGCTGATTCATGTGTTTATCATTTAGTCATTTTACTTTGAACTAAAAAAAAGGTCACATGTTTATTTTCTCTGTATTGTTACATTTTTGACAAAATTTTTTCTTTCTGTTATTTTTAGTTAAAAAAAAAATCACCTGGATATTTTCTGCAAGCGTACGCTCATTTCCTGCGTCATTTTCACCCTTTTTGTATTTATTTGTTTGCGTCACGTCGTTTCAGAAGTGTTGCACGTTCACGGCTGGATCCCAGAGATGAAAACACGTTTTATCTGCAGTTGAAACAAATAAATTTCTGCTTTTCCACCTTATCGCAGAGAGACGAGAGTTTCTGTCATCGGTTCTGGATGGATGGAGGGTAACGATTCGACGCAGCGTTAGGAACCTAGTGACAAAGGACATATTCAGTTTTTGGAGGTTCTCAGAAGTCCTCTACTTCAAAACAGAAAAATAAAACGGAGCCGAGTAGTTGTGTGTACCCGTTTGGAGAGGTTTGGAAGTGGGCGTTGTACTTCCATTGTCAATATTGTGTTGAGCGGAAGTTGAGTAGGTGAGTGACAGGGTTCGGTTTTCTTCTTCTAGTTTTGATCTGTGACTTGCATCATATTCAGTTTCTGTTTTAGCTGCAGCCAATATGTGCGTGCTGGAGCTTTACTGTAAGTGTGGAGGGTCTAAGGTCATTTTATAGCACAATGTGTGTCTACTGCTACCTCAAACACACACACACGTCTAGTAACAACCCTCAGTCACATACACGTTCGCACCTGTGTGACTGGGGAGTGCAGAGGGCTCGGCGGAGCTGGTGGTGGTGATGCGGGTGTCGTTCAGGGGGGAATAGGGGGGGCTGCACAGCCCCTTTTCCTGTGTGCCGAAGACGCAGGAGACAAAGAGCCATGCTCTCAGGAGATGCTATCGCTCCGCTCAGCTTTGAGCTCCTCATCTCGTCTCTGAAACAAAGCGACCGCAAAGAATACCACACAGAACCACAAGCTCTGACAGCTTCACAGAGACTTAAGAGAAAGACACATAAGACTCTTTGGAAATGAAAAACACGCCAACGAAAGTTAGAATGAATAAAACAATGTGGAGGATTTTCTTAAGCCTTTTGGTTTTTTTAAAAAATAAATTATGTTATCATTAATAATGTGATGCAATATTTAGAAAAACTGTTTTGTGGTTTATTTTTGTTGTGGTACCATCAGATATTTGGTGAAAATCTGTAAACAGCGGCAACGTTTTTTTCGTGCATGCAGTCACATAAAGGCAGGAAAACATGGCAACAAGTTGAGTTTCAGAACAACTTTTATTGAGTGAGTGTAAAAAAAAATCATCCATTTCCCAAAAAAAAAAAAAAGAACAAATACCGTTTAAGAACATAAAATTAATGTATCAGGCAGCATTGGAGAGCATGACGAAGTCAGTAACCGTCATTCAAGCGGTCTCTTTGAACTGGCCATGGCCCAGTTTCCTGTGTCAAGTTAGGTTTTGTAAAATGTTCCATCATACTGTTCCATTTCATATCAAATGTATTAAAGCAGCACATTTAGAAACATCAGTGTGCACCCAAGTGCTTCACCAAGGGTAGAAAACAACGGCAGCAATAAAAATCAACAAGAACAATAAATAGAATAAAAAGTTGAGAACATCTATCAAACAGGTCTGAACTCAAATTGAAGGCAAGGGCAACGAAATTAAATTAGTTTTCAAGAGGGATTTTTAAAAACTGCGCAGACTCTGCAGTACAAATATCAGGTTGTTTCGCTGCAGCGACAGTAGCTTGATCTCTGCTGCGCTTTAATTTGACCATCGGTGTCTGGCTAGATGTCAGTGCTCTTTTTGGACTTCAAAACAAAAACAGCTAAATGATTAGATGCCAAAACATCTAAAACTTTAAAAGTAAGTAAAATAATCTCAAAATTAATATGAAAATGAACAGGTAGCCGATGCGTAAACCTGCTAAAACTGGGTGATATGATCAAGCCTTGGTAAATGTTAGAAGACAAGCGATGGATAGACGAATCTAAAATGGGGTGGGGAAAGGTAGGGAAACATAAAAATGATGAAAAAGAGATTAATTATTACACATAGTCTGTTTCTTGGCTTTTTTTTTTTTTTTTTAAGTCGGTGTTCCCTATTTAGGAATCCAGATCCTAATTTAGGGCGTATTAGTTTTTATTTTGTGAATAATTAATTTAAAGATTTTAGCCAGTTTTGCCAGTTCTGTTGCCCCGTAGAGGGGTCCAGTAGATCCGGTCTGTTTGGAAGACAGGATCGGTAATTTTAGGAATGATGTGTTGGGTCATCATAAAATCATAGACAAGAGTTTTCATGAGGTGCCGCATAAAGTATAGAAATTTTTTAAAATTTTTTCTCTGATTATGACACACAGCCTCTCCCGTACCTGTTGCCGGCAGAAATAAAAATATTGCAATTTTTATTTTATTTTTTTAACAAGAACAACAAATTTGACTGACGTAATATTTTAATGGATGTGTTTTGTAATAGTTTTGCTATAATCCATTTATCAAAAAAAAGTTTTCAGGAACATTGATATACAAATTAAACAACATAATATAATCGATATTTTGTATTATGTTAGTCACATTATGAATAATTGTTGCTTTCTTGTCTTAAACAAACCACGGAAATCTCATGCTGACCCAGATATGTTGTTGTGATGTGCTTTTTGAATATTTATTTTCTAATCTCTTCCACTAAATAACTGAAAGCCGATGGAAACTTTAAACTAGCAGTAGTATCATTAAACAGCTTTACAATCTTTTTTCTGATTACAAAATGTTTAATAATAATCTTGCCATAAAAGAGAGTTGAAATAAAAAAAAAATTAAAGTTAAAACTGTTTGACTTTTGAAATTTGTAACTGTGAAAGCAACAAATTAATTAACATAAACACTGCAGAAAAAAAATAATTATTCCAGCCGCCCGTTTAAAACCTCCAGGATGAATCTGCTATAAACTTCAAATTTAATGTTCAGCTTGTCATGACGGCCACACATAAATATATCTACATTTTCTACTTTTTTTAAAAAAAATGTCTTACTCAAGACTATCATCGACTTCCTAAAAAAAAAAGACAAACGTATTTTTTACACCATCTCCTCTCAAACTTCATGTAAGTGATGTCTCTCAAACTGCTTTTAGCTTTCTATTTCAACAAGTATTCATCATACATAATACAATATGATATGAACGTGTTAGCATTTCTTCTTGTACAAACAGATCATTTCTGGAAATGATCTGCACCGCCTGTTCAATTTCTATTCGAAATGTTTTCGTTTTTGAATCTCTCCTTTGAAATTTTACCTCGTGAATGAAGTGAAACGGACGAGAGTCTGGGCCTCAAATCTGTCAAACCTTCAGACGTGCTGAAGATCTGAGGCATATGCTCCACCTGTGACGTGTTGATCTAAACAACGTTTCTTCACATGTTTTGTATTTACAACCAAATTCCCAACATTCTACAATTTCAAACTTAAGCTTCTGTACGTCTAAAATGAGAGCATAATTTTGTTCCAAAACCTACCACAGTCTGAACAACCCTTACAGGAAGTCCTCAGTGAAACAGGAAAAAAAAAATGCCCTGACATTTTGGTGTGCCCGGCGTTCTGCACGTTTCCAGTTCCTCCCCTTCAGATCTCCCCAGTCCTTCTTCCTCCTCTTGATCTGCTTGCTTGGTCTCCACATCCCAGCTTCTCGTCTCCATCAAGCAGACGAACGACCTTCATTCTCTTCAGCTTTAATGTTGCACAAGCCGGTCCTCTGCTCGGGGAGCCGGTGTTTCTTTCTCACCGGCTTCCCCCTGGTCACCCGCAACGCGAAACGCTCACATCTGAGGGTTTCAGTTTGGAGACCCCCTGTGTGACTAAGACAGGGAAGCCCATGCAGGTGTGCCTCGATGGGTGAGTCACACCTGAAACAGAGACATGGAAAGGTGAGGTGGGCTAACTGAGCCCGTTCTGACTGGGTCTTCCCTCCGACAAAAGAGCATCAACAGAATCCCCTGCTTACTGAAAACGTTGCTAAGACTGAAACCAGACATCTTTCCATCTGGGTTCGATTTGAAATGGACGTAAAAGCAGCTTAATAAAACTGAATAGCTTCCAGTTTTATAGTGTTCGACCTCAGTTGCTACGAGGCAGCAGCAGTGGTAATAGCGAGATAATTTAATTTGTCTGTTTTGTCTGCTGTTTCATTCAAGGTCTTTTATCGCCTCCCACCAGTGGAACAGAAATCACCCACAGGTGAGAAAAAATGTCAGAACTAGTTGCTTATTACAAAGTCGGCGCGTTTATTTTCCATCACAGCACAGGAAATGTGACGGGCTTTCGAGTTGCGCCGTAGCAGCCATGTCTCCCCTCGCTGAAGAGTTTCACTTCCCCTCAATTGTTAGACCAGCTTTTGTCTGAACTGGTAGAAAATATTCACGCAGGCACTCAGAAAGTCTGCCGCCTGACTTCTGAGCGTGTTCGTTTTGACCCATTGCAACTTCGGACTTCCACATGTGCACGACACACTTTTCAGATTTTCAATTGTAAAAAAAAAATCACATTTTCAAGCCATTTGTTGCGTTTCACTGCACAGTTCTGCACAACTTTGTGTTGATCTGCTACAAATGTTCCCATTAAAATTCAGTGAATTCTGCAATGTGGAAAGTGTTCAAAGGGGTTTGAGTGCTTTTGCAAATTATTGTGTGAAGTGCTCCTGTGGCATAAAACTTTGGTCCAAATATTCAGATTATTTTCTGGATTAGTTTATTTTTATTAGCTTTATAGAATTCTTCAGTAAAGCCAGATCAAAAACACACATTACATCTTTAAAATACTGAATGGATCCTTCTTTTGTCTCGTTTTTTTTTTAAAGGGCACATCTGTGCAGCTGCAGCACAAGAACCTGACGTTTAGTCACGAGCGTTTCTCAAACTGCTGAATTTGTCTGGTTAAACATTTTCCACTTAACGCTGCTTCAGACTGCCAGACTCTAACCCCAAAGTCAACAGCATCGTCTAATCATGATATCCACTGTCAGTGAAGGTGGGTTTCATCAGGACGTTTGTGGTTCTGTAAGCTGTGAAGGTCCAAACACTAGTGACGGGTCTGTGGTCAAAAATACAGCAAGCCGCTTGTTCTTCAGCGTCGGTCCATCCTGCAGCACCAACGTGTCATTTCAGTGTTCAGACGTTCAGCAGGCGTTGCAGTTGTGACCCGGTTGCTGTTGCCATCTAGTGGTTTAAATTATACAATATACTGCTGCGACGCTTTCTTGATATAATAAATTATTGTTCATGCGTTTTGCACAGCTTGACGTGGGCAATGCTGCTTAACTTAGACACTGAAAATAAATCAGTATTATCATGTATTTGAAAACAGAAGACAGCACCGTACAGGTCCGTCTCAGCAAGTGCAAATATAATTGAAAAGTTAATTTGTTTCAGTAAATAAACTCAAAGGTTTGCTGCACACAGAATATTATATTTAACCTGTTGACCCCCCAAGAGGGGGGGTAAGATGAACTTCCACCTGACAAAAACATACAAAAATAAATCAATAATAGACTCACAGTTATCAGATTAAAGCAGATGAACGATCGTGGCTCGCGGGTAATGAAAACCCAGAATCAAGTTTCTAAGAAAACAAACCAATAAAGAAAGATTTTAAAGTAATGAATATTCCCAGTGTTTGGTATCCATACATACTAATATAAAGTTTAGTGGAAGGATTGCTGAAGTGCTTTAATGTTCATGTTTTCACTTTGCTTGACAGGCCAGCAAACTTGAATGACCTAAACCTCAGAGGTAATCTGAGAGTAATCTTTAGCATCGGTATGGGATGACGAAGGATTCTACCTTACGAAGTTTTAACATAGGAAAGATGGAGAAAGGACGCCAACAAAGGGAGAGAAAAAACCCCCCAAAACATACTGACACGAATTCTGAAAACTTCAACCAGCTTTACATGAAAACAGGGTGAATCATTTGATTTGGGCAGAAACTGTTTACAGTTATAGTTGCACTTTCTACTTCCCTTCCCTTCTACCCAGCCGCCTTCTTCTAGCCCACACACTGCTGTGTTAGTGTGCCAATAGGTTTTTTTTTTTTTTTTTTTGGATCAAAATGTGCTGTTTGATGCTCTGAACCAGGAGGCAGAGGAGCAAAATGCAGATCTGGTGGGCTCCACTTCAAAACGCCGTGCAGACCACGACCAAACTGCAGGAGGGCTCTGCAAGCTGCAATGATCCCATTCGACACAGAGGAGCAGAAGGTTACAGCTGGGGCGTGGTTTTCTGATATCACACTGAACTATCTGTCGTCAGCGTTCAGTAAATACCAAAGAGACGGCTTCGACGGTTATCATTGCCTGGAAAAGGTTAAAAATGGACCAAAAAGTGATACAAGTTCTGTTGCTTTTATTTCTTTGTCCACGTAAGTTCGTTTAATCTTATTTTTCTCATGATTTTTCATTGTTGTGCATGTGCATTGAATGACAGCAGAAGGAAATGATTATTGTTCTCATTTTACACAATTCAGAAATCCATTCTGCTGTTGAAACAGTAAGAGAGGGACAGTTAAAGAAAGTCAAGTGTACGCTTCCTTCGAAGGGGACGATTGTGTTCTGGTTTAGAGTGGTGGAGGACCAAGGCATGGAATTCATCGGCTCTTTCGCCCCTGCTGGTCAAGAAAAAACACCTGGACCCAACCACGGCAAGAACCTCATTGTAGAAAAGCAAAATAATGACTTTGTTTTAACGGTGAAGTCCTTCAACAAGAAAAGTGACAGTGGGATGTACACCTGTGCTGCTCTTGTCAGCGGAAATACGCTCTCGTTTGGACAAGTAACTCAGCTTCAAGGTAAGCTTTGCTTTATTACTCAACCCGATAGCTACATTTTGTGTGGAGTAACATTTATCAAATTCTGCTCTTTTTTCAGGACAAATTAGAACGACAACAAAACCACCAGTAATCCAGGTCTCCACCACCAGGCAGACGACAACAACTCCGACCAGCTGCCATTGTAGCAATAAGGACAAGTCAGGTACGCAGACCAAACTTTAAGTACAACACAATATCGTCTGCATAGTGACGAAGCTGCGCAGAGAAACAGGCGGTAAACCCAGCATTTATTTAGCAGGTCCTTCCCTGTTTTGTGCTCCGATCATACTGGGCCCACTGGCCGGAGGCTGCGGCCTTCTTCTTCTGCTCCTCATCATCACCATTTTATACTGCAACAGTAAGTCGGGCTGACGTTTTGCACCCATAATTCACCCAGTTGTGGTGGACATTTCATTTTGTTGTGCAAAAATGAAATAATTGGTGTGGAAGTTTAAATAACCGTCTTCATTTGTAATGCCTTCTAGAAATAAGGACTCGGAGATGCCCTCACCATTACAAAAGGAAGTGAGTTGCTCATTTTTTTTCATAATATTATATTGTCTTAGGGTTTTGAGGATGAAGCATTACGGGGGAAAGTTTTTACTTTTTTTTAGTTTTGTTCTCTCAACCATAAAGATTACGTTAAAGTAGTTGTTCTTACATTTTATCCCAAGCGATACGCTCATTTGAAAACTGGTTTTCAGAAATGCATTAACTATATATTTAAGTTGCTCTTCATAAGGCTGACTTTTAAAATGTTATTTGTAATATCTTATAACAAGTGTATGATTGATAGTCAGTCTTTTAGAGCATTTTAAGTTTGTTTACGAACAGGGCTACATGTACAATAAATTATGAACCGCCTACAAGATCCTTTGAAAAACTTTTTCCTTGGTGAAATTGTTGTATCAAATGCAAACTTTATTTTTAATTTTCAATCATTCACATTTCTCGTTAGGCCGAGGATGATGGCTCCTGAGAAACAACTGACCGATCGGTACGTCTGAAACGGATGTAGTGACTTCGTGTGCAGTTTTTCAAAGTGTAGCTATATTTCCCCCCTTATGTTTGTCACAAAAAAATGTTTTTAACAATAGCTTGTAAAATACAAAATTAATAATCTGATGTCAGACAAAAAAAAAAAAAAGTTTATGTGTGCCAGAAAACATTTAGTGACTGAAGCGGAGAGAGAGAGAGCTTTGGTTAATTATTAGTTATGTCAAACTTATTATTATTATTATGGACATGAAGTTTTTAACTGAGGTGCAGATTAATGTCAGAAAACAATTCGCTGCCGTGTTTGCATCTTTTTATTATGTCATGCGACAGTGAACTTGCCCAATCCTAATTGTTGCTGATGTAACTGAAGACGAAACTGAGAATATATTATTATTGTTTATATTACAAACTAACCTTGTTGTAACTGTATATACATATTTTTTTCTCCTCTTCTTTGCTCACATTTACAGTACTTCGATCTGAATTTCCTCTTGAACTGAGATCAAACTTTTCCGTCACACTTTAGCTTCCTGTTTGTGCTTCAAGCTTTTTATAACCACAGTTCGATTGTTCAGCTGAAATATAACGTGCTTCTGGGACGCGTGTTTTCTTTCATTCTAATACATCATTTGGTCAGCCAAACTAATAATAAAGAAGAACAAAATCTGAAATCTTAATTTTGCATGTTTTTTTTTTTTTTTATGTTTGCGTATTTAAAAAAAAAAATCCTCTACAGTTCAGGAAAAACAAGATTTCTTTCTCTTCCTTTTCTTTTTTTAATAATTCCAGTCAAACAAACTTTCCTCGCGTGTTGCGTTTTTCTTCTCTTTATTTTATAGTATTTTTCCACAGATGTAACAAACTCTTGAGAAGCTGTGAAATTACAATATTTGAGACAAAGACATTCGCTTTAAAACCCACTGGAGTGGAGAGGAAGCGGGCTGCTGCATCAACAGCATTCAGAAAACCCACACGTTAGGAGAAGAGAAAGCTACATTTAAGGAGATTCTGTTCCTTAAAGCTTTAATAACGCACGTGTCCGTTGGACCAGTTTTGGTTTTCGTTCCTGATTTTTATTTATTTTTTTGTCACTGGCATCGTTAAATGATGAGTCTTTTCATGTTGGCTTTAATTTCACGTTTTGGCACAAATGATGCCAAACGTAATGATTCTAAGGTTTGCATTTTCTTTAATATGATTTATTTGGTTAGAAAAAAAAAAAAGAAGCAACCCTCTGTAAATTATACAGTGTTTTTCTTAAAAGAGCAGAAAATCTTTCTTTTTCATTTTTACAGCATATGAATGATAGCACTTCACAAACCTTGTAAACATATCAGTTCACTAAGTACACTTGTGAATGCCACATTTTTTTTTTCATAACAAGAAACATACTAAAAGACCCTTCCTTCTCTAAACAGACATTTTGTTTGCAGAAACAGAAGAAACGTTTGCAAAAAGCTCCGAGATACAGAAAAAAGCTCGACTCGCCCCGGAAGTCCTCCACATAATTAAACATGTAAACGACGCACTGGTTAAAACACACACACACACGCACACACACACACACAGAGCTGTACACTAGTGTTCTCCAGAGCATCCAACCACAACTCGACAGGCAACTTGGCTTTTTACATCAAGATTGCGCGTACATCCCAACACAAAACACTCGCCCCTCAGTGCTCCCACTCAACCTAAGCTTACGCAAGTGTTGCGTCACGATGTTCAGGTGTCACGCCAGCTGAGATGCAGGACTTTAAGGTTAAAGGTTTCTTGCGTTTGTTTCCAAACAGTTTCTTCATTCTCTCTTGGTCTCGCCTCTCTCGTTCTCTCGACCCATTTTGATGTGAAAAGTCTTTTCAGTTCCGTTTCCCCCCACCCCAAGAAACCAAGAAGGTTGTTTTTTTGTTTTTTTTGACGTCTTTGAACAGAAAACTTAGAAATAAGTCGGTGCTTGCAGGTATGTTTGTGTGTGGGTTTTTTTTTTTTCTTTCTTTCTTTCTTTTTTGAGCAAGTGTTTTAGGCTGTGTCTAAGTCTGTCGGTCAACTACTATACATTCTTGATGAGCTAGAAAAATAGAATCAACATCCGAAAAGCAGCTCCCTCACTTATGCGTCCCTGTGGTCTGGCGGAGGAATTGCACCCACAACCTGTGAAAGGATGAGACAGGCGGTCAGCACGTGTTGGTCGTCGGGTGAAACCGTCTGCTTCGTGAAAGACGGGAGCACATCTCACCGAGTGAACTAGCTCTTGCCTCCCTTTGTCGTAGACGTGGGCACAACATCCGAGCTCAGCTGAGCCGAGAGCACGTCAGCGGCAGCAGGTTGGGTCTCCTGTTTCTGTGGGGAAGTTATTGTGAAACCATGAAAAACAAACAAAAAGGAGGGAACATGCAGAAACTTTACAAATGCTCTGCTTCACGGAGACTTTGCTTGATAACCCGCTTTCAGCTCCAAAACGCTCGCACGTCGCTTGCACCTGCTCTACCCTAGTGTCTCATGCGCTGAGCGAATAAGCACCATTGTTGGCATCCAGGCACAAACGTGCAACACGGTGCAGGCAGACGTGACGAATCTACACACCTGCTGCTGCAAATATTTGGCTTCAGATCGCCGTCGTCCAGGCGCAAGCGAAAAGTAAGATTTAAGACTGCAAGCTACAAAATGAAGTACTAAATCGTTTATGAAGAAAAGACGTGTAGAAAGCCACTTTTAAATCAACGGGAGTTAAAAATGCTTTGAGTTCTCGGCTACAGAATGTAAAAGCTACTGGCGAGATTCACCTCTGTTTACTATGTGAAAAATATTTACTAAAGTTGAAAAAAATTCTAGATTGTGGAGTTTATCACATTTGCTCTTAGCAAACATGCACCTTTCAAAAGCACAAAGGAATAATTAAACAAAAAAAAACTTTTTTTTTTCCTGTATTTATATTTTCTTACAAATAAAAAGATATTCCATATGTATTGGGTGTTTGGCATCTTAAGCACTCATAGTCCAGACATTTGTCATCAATTGCAATTAGAATAATAATTTAAAATAACTTTAACGTCTTCTTTAAAAAACAGCTGTTAACATCGCCTTTTTCCAGTGTCTCCCGCCATGTCTCCATGGTTACACTTATCCATTCCCAAAAAGGCCGGTGAACATTTTTGGTGATGTCATTGCAAGCAGCCTGAACATGATACTTTCTGTCCTCTTGTTTCTTTCGTTTTTTGTTGTTTTCAGGTGAAAGGAGCCGTGCAGAAGCGTGCTCTTATGCCTTTGTAGTAGCAACTACCTTCAGCTCAGTTTACCCTAGAGGCGCGCTGCAAAAGTCGGATGCCTTTTGCCCTGGCTTGTGGGCAGGACATGTGCAACTCTAAAATGCTTTGATTGAAAGAGGCTAGCGTGTGAAAAGGCGAGCCTTAAACCTGGGCTCCATGCTCTAGCTTACTTTAGACTTTGACTTTGACTTGCCCTTGCCCTGCAACAAAATTGACAGACTGGTTATGTTCACGCTGCTCCTAGTGGTCGTGACGCAGCAGCTGCCCACGAGTTTTCTCCAGTGAATAACATTAAATTAAACTGGGTCACCCTCCAGCAGTAGTTCTTAAAAGCATTCGGTATCATTTCTAAATGGTGTTGTGTTTTATGTTAATGACCACATTTCAGTTTTACCTTCGGCTTGTCTGTTTTGGATTTGGCCTTTATGGCGTCTGGGGTCAGAGTGTCGGCCAGGGAGTCCAGGGCAGGAGCAGCCATCGGCTGAAAACGTTAGAAAAAAACAAAACAAAACAAAACTTGAATTCAGTAACAAGCTTTAATTCAGACAAACAAGACTTGATGAAATTTACACACAAAAAAAACGTTCTAATGAAATCTATAGGGGGAAAAAGAAAGAAAGAAATCATGCGATCGGGTAGAGTTTAATTTTCCAGTGACCTTCTGTGGTTTTGCGTCCAGCACCGGAGGCTCCAGTTTTGTTGTGGCTGTGCTGACCGGAGCAGAGGCCTGGTCAGGTGTAGAGAAATCCCCAGACAGCAGGTCCAAGGCGGTTTGGTCATCCATGGACTTCTGCAGGGGAGAGCAGAGAGAGAGAGAGAGAGAAAAAAAAGATAGAGCAGGGAGTAAAAATCTTTCTGCATCCATCAACACGTGATGATTTATATTTTGTTATTAATAAAAATTCGTACCTCCTTGAGTTTTGCCGCTGCTTTATCCTTTGGTCGTTTCTTTAAAACAAACAAGACGTACATAAGATTCAAAGTGAACAATATTGCCCCACCTGAACCAACCAACAACATTTCAGCCTAGTAATATGGATTATTGCTTTGCAAACAATGGGAAAAATCAAACATTTTCAGTTGGCTACATGGAGGGAGTAATGTAAATAAAGCTGATATAACATATTTCTACTAAGGGAACCATTACTAATTTACCTACACAAAACCTCACTTAGAAAAAAAAAATCAAAACAAACCTATGATTGTGTCTTTACTGTGTTAACTTAAAAGAAGCCATCACTGAGCTGCAGTTTCAATCAGTTTTACCTCCAGGTCTTCCTTAGTTGGCCGAAACTCCGGAGGCAGAGTGTCGTCTCTTTCTCCCATCTTAATCAACTTCTCTTCGACGAGCTTCTTCTCCTGCACCGACAGAGCGGCCACACGTCAAAGAAGGCGATGCGACGCGGTGGCCCCGTCGTCTGAGAGTCTGAGGAGGACTTACCTTGACGACGTCCTTGGCGGGGACGGGGGCAGGCTGCGGAGCGGGGGCGATGTCCTTCAGCGTGTCGGACAGAGCGTCGAGGGCGTTGTCCGCTTCCGCCGGCAACTGAGTCCACGAGAGAAAGAAAAGGAAACAGAAAGATTGATTTCTAATTTCTGGATGTTGCGTGATCTAAATAAAAAAAGGCTTCGGCTCGCGGTGGATCTTTACCGGTATGTCGGCATCCGGTGCAACGCAAGGTGCAGATTTTACAGACGGAGCTGCAGAGGAGGCAACGAAATCTCCCGCCAAGGCATCCAGGGCGGCATTAGGCGACTGAGAACGATGGAGCGACACGGTCTTTACTAAGGAGAGCCAATTTCTGAGTTAAGCAGATGTGATTACGCTGCGCCGACGCGTACCTGTGCCGGAGGGGCTGATGGGAGGCCGACAGGAGCCTGGCTGACAGGAGCTGCAGAGGAGGATGTGAAATCTCCTGACAAAATGTCCAGAGCCTCTCCGGTTCCCATGGCGGGCTGGTGGAAAAAAGAAAACAGAAAAAATTAAGAAACAGACTCCAGAACCAGGTTAATAACAAAAAAATTACACCCGACTACTAGAAGGTAAAATGTTCTCGGTCTCACCTCCGGTTTGGGAGCGGGCAGTTTCTCAAGTTCTTCCTTGTTAAACCTGTAGTCTGGAGGCAGTGTGTCGTCTCTCTCCCCCACAAACACACCCTCCTCTTTCTTGATTTTGCCCACCTGCAAGAAGAATTTATTAGTCCCACCTCAAAAATGTGCACATCCTCAAAAGAAAACAAAAAAGAAAACACGTGTATCTGCGTGCTCTTTACCGAGACGATGTCTTCAGGTCGGGGTTTGGGGGGTTCGGGTTTTGGCTTGTCCTCTGGAAGTGTGTCGCTAAGAGCGCTGAGAGCATCCAGAGAGATGGAGTCCCCCTGAAGAGGAAGGAAAGAGAGAGGAAATTACACTTCCACACTGTAAAGTAGAAGAAAAATAAAACCGAAGAGGGAACAAAATAAAGGTTTGTACCGCCAGCGTTACCTTTGCTAGCTCTGGCTTCTTCTGGACAGCTTGGGGTTGTTGCTCCACTGGACAAACGGTCTTCTGCAAAAACACACAAAAGACGCACACTGTAGCATGTGTCCACTGGAGAACTTTGACAGGTTTTAGAAGAATGTTATAATTGAAAACTGTATCGTTGATTGTCGTAATCTTTGAAAGGAGACGCCACGTCTGAAAGGGGAGCAGATGAGGACCGCATTGCTGACCCACACCGTTCTGCTGTCTGAGAATATTTTATGGATGCAACAAATCTGGGTTCTCCATTTACAGTCTAAGAGTTTTACCTTTTACAATTACTTTGGTGTTAAAGGAGACTGAATTGGATGCTGCAGCTCCTGGTCTGACTGAGCCCAGTCAGACCAGGTTAGAGAGAAACCCCAGTGTTTCTCTCTAACCCTAAGAGAGAAACGTTCCAAATGTCCCAAATAAAGTTTAGATTGAGTCACAAAATCTACATGACCTGTTTTATTACTACATTAAAAATACACAATTTTAACAGATATATCCATAAAAACATTCTACATTTATGTATCACCAAGAAATAAATGAAAGTTGGAAGTCTGCTTATAGTTAAAAAACTGCTTGGTTTTCTGATACTTAGGGCCAAAGTTATGAAGCTACAGGGTGTAAATAGCTGCAGGATGCTGACCCCTGGTGCAGGGAAAGAGCAGCTGAAACACTAGTTATTCAATTTATGCTGCTCAGAGTAAAGCACTACATTTATGAAGCAGGCAATCATCTTTTCCTTACAGTAAGCTGAAACTAGACTCTAGACTGTAAAATAAATAATAGAAAACATCCTAAACTTAGCCTAGCATTTCAGTTAATTACCTAGCATAAAATAATTGCTTTATCTTAGCTTGTAGTGAGTTTACTGACAACTGAGGTCACATGAGCAGAGTTAAATAAATGTGTTAAAAAAAAAAGACGTCTCAGACAAAATATCTGTCACTCTCAGAAAAAAAAAAAAAAAACAAATGTTCAGAATGCAGTCCCGATGAAATGCAGAGTATAACGTACCGAGCCTTTAAGCTAATGAGTTTTCAAAGACAAAAATGTAACAGATTTTTAGGAAATACAAGACTGGGATCAAGAAATGCCAGTTTGTAAAAAACCTAGTGGGCCAATAAAACCCTCAAGGGGTCATCTCTAGTGAGCGCACAGGTAGTTTAGTTTAGTTTGTTTTTTTTACCTCAGGTGTTTTCTTTGTAGTGGGAGGAACAGGCGCGTGGACTCCGGACGCTTTAGATGGAGCGACAAAATCAAGACTTTCCAAAGCAGCCAAATTCTCCACCTTTGCCTACAAATGCAAAAAAAAAAAAAAAAAAAAACTATTTACAAACTGTTTAAAACAACATAGAATTTAAAATGTGACATTTTCCAAACCCATGTTTTGTTATTTCCCTCAGTTAATACAAGTATATAAGCAAATAATATAATACTGAAAAACAAAAACACACATCTGCCTCCAAGATAAGCCTAGAAATGTTCCTACATGCTAATCAGCTTATCTCTTTCACTTGCAGACAAATCATTTACAAAAAAAAAAGGCTAAATTTAACATCTGACCACGGAACAGGTGTGTCTGTGGTTTACCTGAGCTGGAGGAGCTGAGGGTTTTACAACAGGAGCCTGGACAGGAGCAGCTGAAGACGAGGTCGTTAAGTCTCCAGACAAAAAGTCCAGAGCGTCACCAGTCTCCATTTTGGGCTAAAGGACAGAGAGAAGGATCCAACACTTGATGCGACACCGATACATGATTAATATGAAGTAATTGAGCATCATCTGAAGCAGGCATTTCAATCTGAACTCCTTCAGATTGGATTTTGTGTCTAACCTCTGGTTTTGGAGCGGGCAACTTTTTGAGCTCTTCTTTGTTAAACCTATAACCCGGGGGAAGCGTGTCCTCCCTCTCTCCAACCCGCACACCCTTTTCCTGCTTTACTTTGCCTTCCTGGAAACATAAAAAGGGAAAAGATACATAAGCAACACATAGAACGTCCTGCGTGGCATCAAAAAGCTCAGGAGTATTCAGTTTTTTTTTACCGAGACGATGTTTTCAGGCTTGACTTTGGGAGGTTCTGGTTTCGGTTTGTCTTCTGGCAGCGTGTCAACGAGAGCGCTGAGAGCATCCAGAGACATTTCGCCGCCCTGAGGAGAGACAAGGAAATCTATGGATATTGATCCCATATCAAAAGGTTCTCCTGTGTAAATGTGAAGCAAGATGGGAAGTGAGAGATGAGAGACAAGGAGAGAGAGAGAGGAAAAAAGGATAACAGTTTCTGCCACTGCACCTGATCACTCTTTGGTTTGTCCACAGCGCCGGTTTTCCCTGCTGAAGGCTTCTTCCCAGAAACAGGAGGAACTCCAGAGGACTCCACTTTCTAAGAGACAAAACACATAACATTTATTTTAAAAAATAAATAAAAGAAGTTACGAACGAATGAGTTAATCTGGTGACACCTTTTGGTGAAACAGGTGTACTGTACCTGAGCGCTGCCAGCAGACACAGCAGCTTCCAGAGAGAGGTCTGTCTGCGCTTTCTTGACAGCAGGGGGCGCTTTCTGCAACAACAAGCGAAGAAGTGAAACAACATTGTAAACGGAGATGAACCAAGAAATGTAAGGAAGCTACTTTTATAATTTATTGAGACGTCTGCAGCAAAGTTTTTCTATTTAACCTTTTAGAGTTGTCACCCTCTGTGTCATGTTGACATGACCTACTTTCTTCAATATAGTGATGCTAATAATGAAGCGTATTTTTAAAATGAGACGCTACTAGCTTAAATTGCTTTACTTTTTTAAATTTTAAAATAATATTAAAACTGTTCTCTAATGGCAAGAATAGTACTCGAATGATGCTGAATAAAGCTCAAGGGAAAAACCGGAATTGCCTAAAATTGGTTTGACTGGTCAAAACTTTGTAAATATTGAGTCGGACATCTCTGAACCTGTGCGGGAGCAGCTGACGGTGTGACCACCGGGGCCTGGACTTTAGCTGCTGCTGCTGGGGCTGTGAAGTCTCCAGATAAAAAGTCCAAAGCTTCTCCTGTTCCCATAGTCGGCTACCAGAGGAGAAAGCAAAGAGTAAAAGAGTTTTAAAAATAAATATTGTTTCACCTCTTCCACTAGAAACTATTCATTTGTTTTAGAAGTAATGTACATGTGTCTCCATGTCCTACCTCAGGTTTAGGAGCAGGCAGATTTTTTATCTCCTCCTTCTTAAACCTGTAACCTGGAGGGAGCGTGTCCTCCCTCTCTCCTACACGAACACCCACCTCTGACTTGATGTTTGCCTCCTGTTAAAATTAGTTACGCATTCATGAGGGGGGAAAAAAAACTATAATAAGACATTTAAAAAAAACCTAATTGCTTTGGACTAAATTATTTCTGTTACAGATTTCAGCTGAGAGGCGATAAAATCAGGGACGTGCTGCTGTTTGAGCTCCTACCTTTACGACATCTTCAGGTCTGAGTTTGGGAGGTTCCGGTTTTGGTTCAGCTGGTCCCAACATGTCATCGAGGGCACTGAGAGCATCCCCAGGGATAGACTCGCCCTGATGGGACATCATGATGCAAAAGGTGAGCTGATCTGACTCATTTATTCACTGTATAGATACGGTTTTTTTTCAACCTCACGCCTCTCTCTCACCTTGTCGGACTTAACCGGGGTGCTGACCTTAGCGGGGCACACAGCTATAGGAGGAACGGTTTTCTACAACATCAGACAGACAGCAGAATAATATTAACAAGAAAAGACATTATAAACTGAAATTAAATGAGAAACCAAACACACAGCTTGTATCAGAGGAAGTCGTATCAATATTTTCATTCTACAAAAAGAAGAGCTAGGATCGCCCTAATGACTAAATTGTTTAAACCTTGTCCAGGCCTTTTAAACTCCAAAATCAAAATTATTTCAAGAAACGAAAAGTGGTTCGTTTCTTGAAACCACTTCCGACTTGATTGTTTGACAAATATATTTATTTCTGTATGTAGACAAAATAATAACTTAAAAAAAAAGTCTTACAACTTATAACAATAGTTAACCTTTCTGGTATTACAAGTTCGAAAAGTGATTCAAAAAAATCATTAAAAAAACCCTCCCGTTAATGTTAGAATCTAAAAGTTACCAAACGTAATCACAACTTTCACAAGTACAAAAATGAATGACAGATTTTGGTTCCAAACTTATGATTTAGATTTAGCCTTTAGAAGGTTTTTAGAAACAACTTCTGCTTTTCAAAAACAAAGGCAGCAATTTCACAATCAATGAAATTGCTGCTTGGTATGAAAGCAAACATGGTGATGTGTTATTTAAATTTTGAGCTTTTTGCTGCCGGGTACTTCAGGGAGAAAATACCGTGGAGGGACGAGAGGAAACTGCAGCGTCCAACGAGAAGTCATCTGAGGTTTTGTCCATCCTGGCTTTCTTATCAGCAGGAGGAGCAGCTGTAGGGGCTGCAGCAGCTTTCTGCAACACAAACCCAGAATAAAACCTCTAATCTTCTGCAATGATACCATAATTTGACATAGAGTTGAACTTTTCCACATTTGATCATATTTCAACTCCAAACGTCCATGGATTCGATTGGGATCAGATGAGAAACAAATGAAGCTATGCAGCCTAAATGTAAAATCTCCCTGAACCTCCCCAGAGTGAAACATGGCAGAAGAAGCATCAGGCTGTGGGAATGTTTTCTTTAGCAGGGACAGAAAAGTTAGTCTAAGGCGAACAGAGAACGGATGGAGCAAAAAAGGGGAACTATTGTTCACAAAAATTACATTTTCAAGATGTGCAAAGCTGGAAAACGTACACAAAAAAACTTGCAGCGGTAATTACATGAAAAAGTGGCTTCTCAAAGTCTTGGCTGCGAGAGGCTGAACATAACTGCAAGCCTTACTTTTCAACTTTGTTATTAAAAATTTTATTTTCCTTCCATTGTACAATTATGCACTACTTTGTGTTTCTATGTGACTTATTAGAATTTATAGCTTGAAATTATAAAATGTGAAGAACTTTATGGGAAACAAATTCTTCTGCTCTCCAACATAGATAAACATAAGATGCTCTTTTCATACGAGAGCACTGGGTTTTATGGAAAGGATGGACGAAAGCCAACAATAAAGAAAAACACTCACTTCCTGCTTCTTGGGCGCCGATGGAGCAGTGGATGTAAAACCCATCGAAAGGGAATCCAGCGCTTCGTCTGTGCTCAGCGGTTTCTGATGTTAAAACGAGAGCAGAAGCATCAGACATCACATCTTCATTCAGTAAAAAAATACCCAAATTAGTTTTCTACAACAACCACGCGATGCTCCACTAGATGGCACAGCATATCACGTCACAAGCTAAAGGAAAAATAATGCAAACCAGACTGTACGTACCCACACTGAGGGAAAAGTACAGACACACCCTTCCTCACATTCCACAAAGTGAAAAAAGAACTCACAATTAAATGGGTTTTTTTAATATGACACTTGGGACATTAACTCAAGCTGTTTTATCAACTCGGAGATAAACGCAAACTAAAAACCCAGGAATGTTATCAGGCTGGACGGAGATTACAGACGGACCAAAGAACTGTGACCTCTTATTACAGTGGGAGTAGGCCGATGCAGGAGTGGGTGTGCTGAGAGCGAGCAAATATTAAACTACAGCTGAGGTGCTGCAGCAAGCTTGTTCGGCGTACTGTATGTGCTTGTTCATGCACACATATTTATACGAGTGCTGCGTTCTGCTCGACATGAATCGACTAGTTCCGAAATGAGGAGGTAGATCCGACTCGGAGCCGTTTGCCAAGCCAACACCCAGCAGTGCAATGCAGCAGCAGAGGAACCTGCAGCTTATACAGTGGAAACAGTAGGCACATGCACGAGTGTGTGTGTGTGCGTGTGTGTGTGTGTGTGTGTGTGTGTGTGTGCGTGTGTGGCTTCTTTTGGTTTCATATGTAGGAAAATGTTTATTGGGAGCAAGTTTCAGATTTTTCTCTGGGTTTAATTATAGGGTTCAGAGTTCAGGAAGCCGTAGCTCCGACAGAGGGCAGTGCTGAAAGGGTTACTTACAGGAACATCTTTGGGTTTTGCATCTGTAGGGGCTGGAGGCTAAAAAAAAGGAGAAGACAAGGATACATGTTTCAATATTAGGACAAAAATAAAGAGGCAAAACAATTTAGACATTCAGAGTACAGCCTGGAGTCACAGTGATCCCCACCAGAAGATTTTAGACATAAAATCCCCTTTTACGGAGGTCTGGATTTTCAGAAGTCAACCATACAAACATATTTTTGTATATTCTTAGAATCTAATGTTTTGTGACCTGGATTTAACATTTGCTCAGTACCTTCTGCTGTTGTGTTTTATGTAAACGGTAGTTGTGACAATTAAATCAACCTAGTCAATGTTAAAAGTGCAGTACGATTGTTCCTGTCTAGATCGTCAGCCTCTTAAAAAGATACTAGAGAAATGGCAGGCAAAATGAATTATTTTGATGCAACTTTCTGATACTTCCAAATATTATAAACTAATCTATCAATATGAGTTGGGTGTTTTAGTTTTATATATATTACTCTATTGATGCCAAAAAAAACCTCCAAAACAATAAAGCCTTTTAGATTTTTTGTGACATATCCAATAATAGAAAGTACAAACATCTATTGGTGATGATGATGAATTTATTTCAGAAAAAAAAGCAAAACAAAAGTAACACATATTCCTAAGTGTAAATGCAACACCTTATTACCTTCCAGACACACACTATGACACGCAAATACACCTCTAATTTGGTGACTGTGTCTGAAAAGGGACAACAATAATAAAATAAAAAATATGTAAAGGTTAAATATTTACTTTTTTTTCTAGTATCCAAAACAAATTTGACTTGTGGCTGGCTGTGGCTCAAGAGGAAGGGGGCTCGTCCGGTAACCAGTGGTTTTTAGTTTTGTTTATAATAAACAGTGGCTGATAGAGTAAAGCATTATGAAATTCTCAGAACTGATAAAGCATAATAAGAGTGCGGGCCAATTATCATTTGCCTTTGATTTTGCAAAATATCATATAAAACATGTCTGTAAATTGGACATAAAAGATGTAATACAAAGGTTTCCTGCAGCAATTACTGACAATTGGTGAACAAATGGGGAGCTGTCTCCAATTTTAAAGGTAACGTCTTCCATATGCATTTTTGGTAAAAAATCAACTCAAGCTTTTTGTTTATTTTCTGTCCACAGTGGAGGCAGCTGCAGTAACAGAAAGCTGCTTTTAGCTTTAACATCTATTATTTTTCTGAGCTCCAAACTAACCAGCAGCATCTTTGTTTCCTTTAAGCAGCTAAAAAGCTTCTGAAAATCTAGAAGGTTCCTGTGATTCTGTTTCAGGTTTGAACTGGACAAATTTGTTCATGATTTCTTACCAAAAAACAAACGTCAAAAAAAAGTGATCAATGTGTAGAACATAATTGGGTGGCAATTAGTTTCTTACTTTGAGGCGTATCTTTCACTATGCTGTATGTTTTACTTTTACTTGGGTGATTTTATTATGAAATATCACTACTCTTGAGTAAAACTTCTAGATACTTGACCCACTTTGAGTGTCTTCACTGAATGAAGAACTAGATTGTTTTAACCAAACATTCACAGACACGCCTGCAGTTGTTACTGTTTGATAGGTTTAATGTTGAAAGAAATTGACTCGTAAAAACAATTATTTTTACCTGATTTTGTAATTACGTTATTTATATGAATCATTTTCATTTTGATCTTTAATATACCCACATTTTCACATAACTTTACATTTTGATCTGTCTGATGACATAATTTTAAATATTAATCGATCGCTCACTTACTCAGAACGAAATACTTCATTAGTCTTACTTGAGTAGTTTCTCAGTTTTACTTTTACATGAGTGAAAATATGTTGAAGTAGTGCCTCTTTTACTTGAGTACTTTGCCCACCTCTGGTGTAAAAATAATGTAATTCAGTCAATAAGTCGTTCAGTCCTATAAATCTGGCTAAGTTTGATTCATTAGTGTGAAAGCTTTTCAGCGAGCGTTCATGAAAGCAGACATGAAAGACGCATGCAGAGAAAAAAGCTGAAGCTGTAGAACGAACAAAGCCTTGGCAAGAAGCAGCAAACTGACCATATCTCCCCATCTGTATCCCGGAGGCAGCGTATCGTCTCTTTCTCCACACTTCACGACTTTTTCAAAGGTGACATGCTAAGGAACGTGCACCACACAATTACACGTAGCAGAGCCATGCAAGTTTGCGTCAATTATGTGTTTTTTTTTTTTTTAAATCAACAATTAACAGGATGATTAAATGCATGCAAAAGCAGTGCCTATGCTGTACCTCTACGACCTCCGGCCCTGTGTAAGCAGGCCGTGAGGGAGCAACAGAATCAGCCGAGGGCAGCATGCTGTTCAGGGTATTGAACGGATCCTCAGCAGGGGCCTGCACAGGCGACACATTCAGCATGCAACAAGCAAGCAACATGCTTCACAAAGCAAACACATGCCCATAGCGCTTCAAAGCGCCTTTACCTGTTTGGCTGCTGTCGCTTTTGCTGTCGTGGGAGGAACCTCCACCTGCACCTGCAATGTAGATTGGCATCAGCATCATAAAGAAAACGCATTCTTCGCCCAGACAGTCGATTGCAGTCTGAAGCATATGTTATCTTTCTGGATTGCAAGAAGAGAAATCTACAGACATATTGTTTTCTGGCAGCCTCCGTCGTAGTTCGGATTATGATCGTCTACCTTTGTTTGTGCTGCCTTAGTGTCTTCCTTCTTCGCTTGAGCTGAAACATTTCCAGTCACAGCTGCTGCAGCTGGCTTGGACGTTTTACCGGCGTCGGCTTTGACTGTTGTGGTTGTAGTTGTGCTCTAAAAATGCAAGAGACGCAACTAATTTACAGGTCAAGTTCATGTCCAGTGTGCACATGTAAACTGTGCAATAAACGTGATGAACACACAGGAGGCAGGACAGCGAGTCCCCGACATCCACAGAGAGGAAAAGTCTCCTCCAAGCTTTGTGAGGTCAAAAGACAAGAAAGGAAAGTGATGCAAGGGTAGAAGTAAAACAAAACGAAATGTACACCTCTGCTTGTTATTCAGTTCTTCAGAGTGACTGTGGTTTGCAGGTGAGTGTCATGTTATGGGAGAACAAGCATAGGCATGCTGAGCAAAGAGCTGGAGAACAAAGATTCAAGGTCACTCATACCGCCCCAGAAGATCAAAGTCAATGTTTAATGGAGGTCAAAGAAACTTAAAAAGAAAATTCCAACAACCATGTCTAAAGATGATGTTTCCAGTTAGAAAGACAGAAATCAAACCATGTAAAACTCTGCAACTCAAAGAAGCAGAAAGAAACGAAGAGAGAAAGGAAAGACGTCCTTAAAAGGCATGATGCATCCCAGCTGGTCCGTCCCGAACTGAAAGCGGAGTCTACCTGGGCTGCGTCTTTAGGTTTGGTCTCTGCTGTGGTGGCAGCCGTTCCAGCAGCAGGAGAATGGACTGAGGCTTTGACTTGAGAGCCCAGAGAAGCCTACATACATGTAGCCAAGTTACAACATGAAAACCCAAAGTTTTTAGAGTATCTTCAAGCAAATAAGCAAGTGCATAAGGAAGACCTTGAAGGTGTTAAGGAAAACGGATAAGAAAACTGAAAGAGTTAAATACAATGCCTTGCAGAAATGTTCCTACTTTTTGTCACCATGTAAACCCAAACTTTAATGTCTTTAATTAGATTTTTTTTCTTTTGATTGACTGACACAAAGAAGTGCATGAATATGAAACTGAAGAGAGAGAGTATGTTTTTCAAATACAGCAGAAGGTCTATCAATGCATCTGCGTCAAACTGTCTTTCCTAAACAGCCCAAGATTACTTGGATTAGATACATAGTGTCTGAGAAAGTCAGTTTCTAAATCTTCCCATTGATGCCCCAACATGATGTTGGTCTGGACTTTGACTAGGCCATTTTAGCACATGTAAATATGCTAATCTATACCGTTTCATCAAAGCTGTGGCTGTACACTTAGGGCCATGCTGCTGGAAGACGAACCTACACTTTAGCTTGTTTTTCTCTGGACTGAAAACCATCTCCAAGGCATGATGCTCTGTGGCTGTCATGTATCTAGGATGTTTCCTGCAAAGGATTCTATTTTGGTCTTCTTGACCAGAGCACCATCCTCCAAATGTTTGCTCTGTCCCCGACATGCCTCGGAGCAAACAGGACTTCCAAAGGTTTTCTTTCAACATCGGCTTCCTTCCTTAGTATATTAGTCCCAGCTGGTGACCTTAACACCAACCAGCTCACTGTTAGTCATCAGCCAATGTGTATAAAGGAAGATTGAGAAAGTTGTTCATGATGTAAGCCAGGGAGTGAAGAAGGAGTATGCACATCAAGTAGAAAGTTATGAGAATATGAGTTATGAAGTCCCACTTAAAAAGGAAACAGCGAGTGATAAGCTTCTGACTCCTGTGTGAGATCAGGACGTGCAGCCCAAACCATAAAGAGGAGTAAATGGTGAAGAGATGAAGCCAGTGAACAAGAAATTCCCGTTCCCCTTAATGAGCAGACCGAGTGTTCAGACCAAAAGGAGAAAGCGGTGCAGGACATTACACCAAACAGCCCAAAAGTGCCCTTGACTTTTACTTTGAAGCTCGGCATCCGTCTACCTCTGGTTTGGCTTTAGGCGAATCCTTTCCTGCAGTTCCAGCTTTAGCAGCTGCTCCTGCTGTCACATCACTCCCTGTGGCCCCGCCCACTGCCATGGTAACTACCCCGGGCTTTGTGGTCATGGTGGATCCTGAAGGTGCCTTCTGCAATGCACCACGTATGGGGAAGTGGATCAGAAAACTGCAACACTGCTGCCATTCTAATTTTAATTTGAAAAGTTTCAGTTTTCAATACAGAACCAAAGATCTGGTTCCTTCAAAACTTACTTTTGTGTAATATTTACTAGGTTAATGTGCAAGACAACAACCAGAATGTGGATAAAATGTCTCATGTACCCGTCTGTGCTATCTAGGGCATGTTGGGTAGATATCAGTAGCCAATTATCTGAAGTAAAAGCAGTCTTAGTATGGAGAGTCAGGGAATAGACTCAGAGTTAAGCTAACAGGGGCTTCCCACTGAAGCAGTAGTGTCCAAATTTTTACCAAAAGTGTTAATTTCAACAAGTTAAAAATACTAAATACAATACAAAAAAAGCAAATTTTTTAAGCTGAATAGAATTTTATAGCATTTTTGTCACCTAAATGATAAGGGTCTCACTTATTGACCTTATTAAAAAGGCAGGCATACAGTTACCTCCATTTCTAAGCCACAGGAAACCATTTTTACATTTAGCAAAAACATTTGCTAAAATAATAAAAGGTCTTCTTAGTGTGTTATATAGGACATAAAATAAGGATGGAATATGGATTACTGCACTCATTGAAAATATTGAGTGAATCATTTGAGATCAGGGGGCCACACAAAATGATTCTATGGTCCACAAAAAGCCCGTGGTCCACACTTTGGACACCCTTCCTCCAAAGGAACCAGAGTCATTTTCTGTTCGATACAACAGTAAAACTCGTCAGATTGGTGGAAGATCTCTGGCTACATGCTGGTGCCGGGAATCATGTCAGACAGATCCCAGTGGAAAATAACTCCAATAACAAATGGTCAGAGTTATAACTATTGATGCGGTTATTACAGTCAGATACTGGGAAGAACGAGAGGACAGAGGGCTAGAAGTGGTCACAGTCGGACAGAGATCAGGTGCCAGTCGCACTGCACGACTAACTGGAAAATCTCCATTTCTGCTTAATATTTACCATAGTTCAGCTTCGATTAGAGGAGTGCTAAAGTTGTGGTGGTGTGTGTTGGAAAACAACCAGAAGTTTTCTTTCGAGATGAAAGATTTTGGCTAAGACAGCCGATTATAACAAGCCTCCTGACATTCTCATTCTCCACTGACACACGAAGACATGAAGGGTTTACAATTAGAAATGCTAAGCGCTAATATGTGAAACTAAAGACAACTTCAACTCTCAGTTTAATATGAAATATAATTTTTGAAAAGAGGTGCTGAGGATAAAAACATTTCTACATATTCCTTCATATCAATAAATGATGAGCTGCCTTGCATTGCGTTACTCTTTAACTCAAATTGTCTGACGTGCTGCACTTTGGTCCGTTTTGTAAAAATAAAATCATCCTAAAAGTCAGAACAGGCAGACGCTCCTGAGCCTCAGGTTGATGGACAAGCAGTAGCACTTAAGCTCTGGGATTGTGTAAAACGTCTTCTGCGAGTAAAAACAATCAAGTCTGACATGCTTGGTCTGTCGCATCATATGGTGGGAACAATTTTCTTCAGCTCTGTAAGGAAGTTGTTCAGGAGAATAAATGGGAAAATGGACAGAGTTAAACACAGGTCAGACAGAAAATCTTAAGTGCAAAACACTGAACGGTAATTTTTTTAAATTTTTTTTTTAAATAAAATTAGTAATTCCTCAAAGAAGGGCTGTGAAAATCTAATCCTCTTGAGGTTTGTTTTGGTGTCACCCCTGACATGTTTAGAGTAAGAGAAAGGAAACATTTTCTAACTTTTCTCTTTAAATACGGCAAAGAGCGTCCGCTTTTTACTTAAAGATGTTGTCACAATTCAACACTACCGAGTTCTGGAGCAGGAAAGGAAACAGCAACACAGCTCAGATAAAGGGGTGAGAGTAGAGGAGGTCAGGGTCAGACAGACAGGAAGTCAACAAATGTTTTTTCTCCATTACAAAGGAATGCTAGATACCTCAAACTGTGCGGTGCTCCCAGTAGAGACCTGAGGTGCCGGTTTGGGTGTTGACTGGCTTGACTGCGACTGCAGAGAGGGGGAAAAAAAAAAAAAAACGGATAGAAAAAAAAAGTCACAGATGTGCAGAGAATGCAGGAAAACATCTTAATTATTTGAAGCATTCAGATTTCACAAGAGTTTCTGCATGGTGGAAAAACATGCAGAAACAAATCTGCACTGAGTCAAGATGCAGACAATTCATTTAATAATTCATTTTCAAAGCAGCAGAACTGCAGCATGGCAGTGTGATCATGAACCCAGTCAGAGATGGATGAGTCCAGTGCTACATTCCTGACTGCAGGGTGTGACTGCTGTTTGACAACAGAGTGCAAAGACACTGTATTGTTGTTGCCAATGGTCACCTTGGCAACAGTGAGCAGGCACAGCAATCCATTCTTCAGCTGAGGTGGCACAGTAAAATAAATGCTAATCTACTTAGTGTTTTAGCTTCAAGTGTCCCTCCTGAAACATGTATTTGAAGTGAAGACTGTATTACTTTAACGTGAGATGACTGCAGGCAAAACCTTTTGGGACCAGAATGAAGTTAAAACAGTTTCAAGACAAATAAAGAAATTCTTAGTCCTCAGTGAATGTAATCTGGACTTGGTCGCCACATTCTAAAATAACCCAGTCCGAGCCGTCAAAAGGTTAGATATAAAACCAGCTTATTGAGTCAAAAGCTAACACACATACGGCACCAGTCAGAAGATCACATCCACTCCTCCTGGGCATGTTTTTTTCTTTCTTCTCAGACTCAAGTTTGAATTTGAGTTTTCACCTCATCCAGACACAGTGAGAACGATAATTATTCGCTCAAATAGATACGTACATCGCCATATGCATAAACCCTCACCGATATTTGATTAGATGTCTCTTAGCAACAGGCTTTTGTAGCCAGAAACAAGCTTCTGTCACAAGAGGTCAGAGTTTAACTGGACTGGTTTATTCCTGGCCTCACCGGACCACTGAGGTCAGGAACTCCTCCAAAACCTCAGAGTTACCTTCACTGATTCCAAAACTACTTTTCAGGCTTATTTGGATCAATGACCTGTTGGAAGACCAGACTGTGTTCAAGTTTAAACTATAGTGACACAAACAGCCATCCTCAGATGAAATGACACTGGTTATCATGTTCAAGAATAATCCAGGAATTACCAAGGCTCAAGCCATTTACCCACTGGAAACTGATGGAATACCAGAGCCACTTTCCACAGTGAAGTGAGTTTCAACGTCAACGTACACCGAGAGGGTGATTGAAATATGCAGCGGTCAGGGTAAGCCACCCAAAACACACAGAATTTAACAAAAGCAATATATGTGAGGTTTGGGCTTTCAAACCGAAGAGCAACTGCTAAACATGGTGGTGGCAGCATTATGCTATGGGGCTGTTTTGCTGTGTATTTCACAGATTGAACCTACATGACACATTTAGATTTTGAAAATTTTGGAATCAATAAAGCAGACTGACATTAAGCTTCTGCAAAGGTTTTCTCAAAGCTCGGGACTTAATACAATAAAAATTAATTTCATTTAAGAATGAATTCCACATCTGCAACAAGAAACCAACTAATTTAATTAAATAAACTCAACTATTTCTGATAAGAGGTCTGGTAAAACGTAGGTTTTTGATGGTGATGACTACAAAAAGCTGATGATTTGACGGCAACTTGCTGAGGGAGGCTGGGAAAAAGACTTAGTGGAAGTTTATGTATTTAAACTCTGAATCAAAACTGATATGTTTTCCTGACCTAGTTGAAGTTGTATGCTGTATCATTCTATCCTGAAAGAAACAATTGTTCCAATAAATAATTTGAATTATAGTACCATTCGAGTTTCAAGGTGAGAATTGTACATAGGAATACATTGGGTAAGCAGGAAATCTCATGCAGAAGCATTTTACCTTTAGCTTCAGAATGTTTGGGAATAACTTTAATTGGACATTAAATTTTCCAGCTGAGACTACCTGTAAACTCCATTCGTTCACTGACGGCGTGAAATAACGACTGTAGGAAGTGCTTTCTGCGTTTCGCAGCGTCATGTGAGAAAAAGTGTGCAGGATAAATGGTTCGTGCATTCTGCATGTTGGAAGCATGCCACTGTTCAGGTGGAGCAGAGAGTTCAGCAGGACCCAGCCCAGTTCTTTTACATGACATGAATGAAGAGTGGAGAACCTCCACGCCTCTGGTGCTGGGTTGGGTCGCTGGTTCACATCCAGCCCGGCGCTTTGTGTGCTGTCGAAGCATTGTGTATTCAGACTTAACCTAGCCTGCCAGTCAACATACTCCACTTATTTGTTCATAACAGAGTTTATTAATACTGTCTTTGACTAACACATTTTTTTAAAAATGTTGATGTAGTACGTATTAAAAAGAAAAACATTACAACAATGCACAAAGTGTTGCACCAACTCTTAGTTATCTGCAATCTGCGACTCCTGATTAAGAAATCGTTGCACCTCAGGAGAGTTGGCTGTTGCCTTTCACACAAAAACGAGCCGCAACCCCATCTCTGAATGTGAACTGCACGTTGCTCATTTTGTTTCCACCCAGTGACAAATTGAGAGAGATGGCTCACTTAAATCCAAGAACGTCCATGTCTAAGCAGATGAAAGGGTGAAAATCCTCAACAATTCAAAGGAATAAAACAAAAAGGGAACTCCATACTTGTCAAGTTATGGTTGTGAAAACAACTAGAACTTCTCTATCCTGTATTTTTCATCAGACTGTTGGGAGATTGACTGTTTAGAACGAGAAGGAAGTAATATAAAGGAAGAAGTGAGGTCAGAAGCACCCAGGGCATCCCCCCCCTCCACCACAGAGGAAGTCACCCTGCCACATTAAACATCTACGTTCCTAAATTAATAGGAGATTTTCATTGTAGAACCATTGTAGAAAATGGTGCTGTTAATGTAAATCTATGTACAAATTGAATGTAGATTCAATTCTACGTATAGAATGCTGTAGTTTTGTAAGCATTTGTGTCAGAGCGGTCCACAAAGTGCACAATCAAAGCTAAGAATAGTGGTAATTTCTATGAGGGAGGTATGGCTCTCTGCCCAGGGTGCCATTCTCTCGAGGGTGGCACTAGAAAAAGCTGAATATCCTTCCATGCGGATTCAATTAAGATTTGACTGCTGACGTGTAGCGTTCAGAGTAAAATGACAAGGCTATTCGTAGCAACTGGCTAATGACGATGAAGCTGTAATCCGTTTCACAGGTTCTGATTTTTGCACTAAACAAAAGCCTCCAGTCTGCAATCCGTCATTTCTGAATCAAAATACATTCATTTAAAAGTTCAAAACTAGAGTAATCAGCCAGAAAGAGTTTGTTTTTTAACAGATGTTTATAGCAAGTTCAGGGCTTATTCAGAGCAGTAGGAAAGTAAATGGGAAAAGAGAAACGTGATGATACACAAAAATTATTTTCAATGTGTTTGAATAGAGAGCACTGTAAATTCAGGTAAGTTTACGAACGGGGCAAGTGGTAGTGGGGGGAGGGGAGGAATCAACAAGGAGTGTCATTTCTGGATGCTACTAGCTAAGGCCACAAACTTAAAATCCACAAAGGTGAAAACAAAATACATCTGGCTGTATCTGCAAAGTTAGTGTCCATGTACGATCAGCTTCAGAGCCAGCTTTAACAACATGGAGTACACCTTGATGGCGGCCTCCCCTTGAGGCCAAGTCTGCTTTCTGGAAGCGTTGCGCAAGTACTCCACCTCCTTCAGGCGCCATTTAGAAAAGACATGGACGGCAGCACTTAAGCAAACTGGCTTTGCAGCAGGCGGCCAACCAAACAAGCCCCGTGTTAAAAAATAAAAAAACAAGAAACTGCTGCATTCACATGTAGCATATGCTGATCTGCCAGAATGATGAGGAATTTGAAAAATGAATATCTGCACAAGACAAATAAGTAGGACTAAAACCTATAGGGCAGGGAGGAACTTATCTTTCTTTTTAAAGAACTAGAGGCATCAAGTTAAAAAGATTGACAAAAGAAGCTCACCTGTTGATTACAACCTAAATACTTTTCTGCTAGCTGTGACCTTTGACTGCTGCGTTCCTACATTCCTCATGGCTCTCCTACCGCAGCAGCTTAAAGACAAAAAGCTGTCCTTCCACAAGCACACATTGGTAACCGTTTATATGCAGGACACGGCCCTTCAGCAAAGTGCACATTCAATTTAAGCAGCTGCTGGTCTCTGATATTTTACACAATTAAATGCGACTAGCAAATGAAGTGGGTTGTGTTTGAATTTTGACTCTCCATTTCCTTTGGTCAGGTTCAACTCCAAGATTCACTCACAAACTTTTCTGAGTGTTTTTCTCCCCCAGAAAAGTTTAAACAGTGTCTTGCTTACGACCTGCTTAAACAATCCTCATCAAATCGTACCAGACCTGAACATTGATTTAGCAAGCCCAAAATGACACGAGGTTAGCATCGAATCCTGTCTTTCTGCACAACTGAACATGCCAAACTGGAGACTTATTGATGGGGCAGAGGAAAAGGATCCAACAACGAAGAGAAGGAGAGAAGGATGGGGCGAACGAAAAACGTCTGGAAGCGTTCACTGGCTGAGAAAAACTCAATAATTAAATGTAACGCACCAGAGGCGGTCAGGCTGTGCTTTTCCCCAGGCAGATTCAGTCGCTGCTTCATGTTTGTCAGAGGTAATCTTTGGTCAGGAGAGAGTAGAATTGACTGGGTGTGTCTGTCACATCGAGCTTCATTTGTCACCCGGTGACAGAATCGGTACACTGAACCGGGTTTGTTCAGATCCACCAAAGACTGCCACTTTTGACGTTGTGACTGATACAAACATAAAAGTAGTTTGGGTCCAGGAATAAAACAATATTGCTCCACATCATGAATAAAGTCAACAAATTGATAGAATGTGATAAATTCCAGGTTGTCTGTGTGATATCCAGTGTTTAAAACTTTTTTTATTAATGCAAATTTACACTGAGAGCAGCTGGTGGCATAATAAACTCAGATCTCTCTCACAGCTCATCTCCGGCCACGCTCTCCAGCCTAAAGTTTAGTTCTTCATTTAAGAGGAGCTCTCCTCCCACACCGCCACATGTCACCACTTCTTCCTGGGTGATCCAGAAAATAACATCAGGAATCCTCTCACTGAAACGCCACAGATCACTGACTCAAGCAAACGGCCGGATCGTCCTCCATCGCCTCTTTTACAATGAAGGATTTTCACCAACCCGACTTTAAGCTTAAATTATGAGCCAGTAGCAAAGCAGCACCGTGCAACCTTAGAATAATATTGAGCTAAAAGCTACTTTATGTACACAGTGTTAATAAGATTGATGCACTTCAGCTAGAAACTCTTGATGCACAAACCGTTAAAAAGAAAACAAGCCTGGAAATCAAAAAATAATTCTGCTTTGATTTGGAGGTCAAACAACCACAACTACCCGGTGCAGCAGAAGCTGAGTGGTAAAGTTGGCAGAGTCGTCACATGACCAGAGAGCAGGAAAAGAGGGCGCCTCATGAAACCTGCAGTCTTCAACATGCACAGGAAGCGACACTCTTGAGCTCTGCCCGTCATTCATTCTCGCACAGCAACAACTGCACAAATATTAGTAACCAGGGTACAGCGTCGTGTTACATTTTGTGTCATTTGTAAACAGGTAGCGCGACATGGATACTTCACCCATCTTCAGTGATAAAAGCTCGGCCCTCCTATGAAAGTTGATGACTAATGCTTTGCCCCACCCGCCACTACAAACAGGGCTGAAAACGACTCCTCGCTAGCTGCTAACTCTGCTTTTAAATAGCAGTGGCAGCTTGTGATGATGTGGATCCCCTAAACAGAGGGGATGACGTAATCTCCGAAAAGGAACGAGACCTTTCCCCCTCCACTGTGCACCTCAGTTTGAACTAAGGTGAACGAATGGGAATATTCTCACTTTAGAGAAGCTGACAAGAGCGAGCAGACAGCTGAGTAAACTCAGGAGTGATGCTGTAAATTAAAAAACCTGCCATACAAGACTCTGAGCGGATGCGATACTGTTCATACTTGCCATTGTCGAAGGGAATATAAGCCTGGAGAAACTCAGGAAAGCCTCTTGCGTTTACGTTACATTTTCTGTTTTATGCCCAGTTTTCCATCTTAATCTGGATTTAAGCAAAAGACGAAATACAGCAAGAGAGCTACTGAAGTTTTTCAGATGTATGTAGGCAGGTTAAAAGTTGGTAAAGAAGAGAGAGAGAGAGAGACCCAAGTGTGAAGAGGGCAACTCACCATGTTGCCCTTAGTTCACAGTGAAGAAGGTGGAAGAAATATGTAAATGTCTTTATGTTACATGTCAATTTTAATCATAACTACCCAACGTTTTACGACTGAACCACTTGCTGTTTTCCACAGAGGACATTTTTTTTACTGAAGTATCAAAAGAAACATCTATATGAGACTAGAACAACAACATAGGAGCGCATACAAATCCCTTTAGTCAGATTTGACAAACTTATATTGATGAGGATATGGATGCACTCATAACTATTTGATGAGAACAGAATAGTTTTCTGTTCCCCTTATTTTGTTTTTTAATCCAATTTTTAGTGTTACCTGAGACATAACAGCGCCAGCAGCAAGGAAACCTCGCCTTGACTCTTCCCAAAGTCAGTTTCTTTCTAATCTGACGCACAGAAACCGGCTGAACCAAGCTGATCGCTACATCAACTGTGGTCTGAGCCTCGACAATAGCTACAGGACAATCTGACAGGTATCAGTCTAACAGGAAGCCTCTACAGACAGACAGACTGCCATCAACAGCCACGCAGTAAGTTAGAGATACATACCATAGATCTGACTTTGCGTGTGTATCCTTTAGTTTGCTGGAGATTGTGTCAAGATTGCTCCACTTTCGCTGGTTCAGTTGCTCTGGAAGCGCTTTAGCTTACGGTATATGTCAAGCAGACACCCCCTGCACACTCACATGCAAACATATAAACACGCACAAACACACACACACACACACAGGCAACACACGCCCAGTGACACAAAACTTGCTGCTCCGCCCCTCCTAAAAAACCAGTACAAGTCTCCGCCTCTTTCCTCCCGCAGCCAGCAGAGCCGGCTCAGGCGGATTGGATGGTTGGACACACAGTGACCCACCCACTGGCTGCTCCCTGCATGACAAACTGAGTTAAACCAGCTTAACCCAGAAAAAATGTCTGGGGCGGGGAGAAACCTTAAAGTCTGATTTTATATTAAAAAAAAACAAAAAAAACAGAGCGTGATGGCTTCTACTTGAAGCGTTAAAGCGGAAGAACACGTGAAGGTTGAAGCAGTGATGAGGCAAACGTGGATGTGCAGAAGTAGTCCTGTTTGGTAGGCTGGGTGTGTCCGATACACTCACTGCTTAGGAATCTTAACAGACTTCAACAACAAAGATCTGAGCAGAGAGGAGAGGGAAAAAAATAAGTGAGAGAGCAGGAGGAGGGTTTTATCAAAGAGCGTCTAATCCAGGCAGGGAGCGGAGAACATGACAGAATGAAGACCTGAAAAAGTAAAGGTGGTCAGTCGTTCTGCACAAGTAGATCCAGGGTGGAGGAAAAAGAAAAAAACTCCTGGACAGACGCCAAAACTTATATAAAGTTTTAGAAAAACGAGGCAGAGTGATCCCTCTTCTCTTTGCGGACTCTCACGGTCTGAGCCGCAACAGAATTTACAAGCTGATAGCTTAGTGCGCAGATAACTTACTCCTTATCAACATGGGAAGCGTGTCAAACTGGTAAAGAAGGGCTGGGCTTTCTGAACAGCGCCCTCTTCTGCCTGAAAACTCTCACAGCACTTGGAGGAAAATAAAAGCTTGCACATGCATGATGCCAGCTCCTTAGTTTCCACTTCTACTTTCGTAGCTGTAAACGAACCATTTTGTGGTTGTGTGTGTGTTAGTTTAAGGTAGTGCATCATTTTCATGAGCTATAAATATAAATGCTCAGAATTTTTACGAAATACTTGAATTAATTTAATGTTATCGTCTGTTTCTGATTCGTGTTTAGGTCAGCTGATCAGAATGACTCAGTTTCTGTAATCACAATTACCATCACAGTTTCAATGTGTGTGCTGTTGGATTTGCAAAAGATTTGTATTTTATCATCTCATATTGTGACTTCATATCTTGCTAGTTGAAATTACTTTTGATATCCGCATTAGAGTTGCACCATATCAGGAGAAGATGCTGATTCTGATTAATTTGTGTTTCTCTGATGCTAGCTTTAGCATCTACAGACTACACATCAGATGTGAGCGCCAAGTTGATGTGGAGTCCATTAAACTGGCCAAATAAATTATTGATATACAGAATATAAAAGCATGACACTTAATATTTTATATCCTAAGAAATGTTTTGCCCAAACAATCCTTTCTGATTGCAAAAAAAAAAAAATGTTGCTCCAATATTTAACTATGTCCAACATCCAATGATGAAACGCCTCACAGACTGCATTACGTACTTGAGAAGTTCGGTGCTGAACGATCGGCAAAATGTCCGGCATCTGTATTGTGTGTGTCTGTGTTGCTGTGGGTGAACATGAGGCTGGTACACGTGTTGGTCTGCACAGACTTGTTGTTAAATCCTGTCATTTTAAAATGCTTTCCTCTCTTGCGTCTTCACAGAAGCAGCTTTCCTTTTCTCAGAAACGTATCTGACAAGAATGTGAGCTCACTTGCTCAAACATCACAAAGAACAACCTGATGATTAAGATTTCGGATTACCACCTTGAGCACAAACGAACCGCGATCAGGACTGTGATGTATTAATCATAGCCTTGTATTATTTTGCCTCGTGCCTGATCGACTCTGTCCTCACTCGTCTAAAAATACTTGTCGCGCACAAAGACATCTGAAGCTCTCTCGCTGTTGAGGACCCTTTCAGAGCAAATCTTTTCCAACAGCTCTGCCCCTGCTGACTCTACAAACACAACAGAGCCTCTGTGCTTTTCTCCGGGGTTTCCAACCTACAAACTTTCCTGTCTGTGAGACACAGAGATGACGTACCCACACAGCATTCACATGCCTAACGGAGTAAACCCTGGAAACGCTTGTTTGTTGTCAAGCAGTGACCTACCGCGGTACGGAGAGGTCAACCAGTCAGAACTGCGACTTGGAAACTGGACGTTTTCTCTCCTAAAGACGTCGACACGTCAGTCAGCATGTTAGCACTATTCTTAAAGGCAGCATTTACTATCTTGGAGGTTCAATAAATTTAGATTAGTGAGTAAGCTTGAAAAAACAGGAAGAGGCAAATACATGTCGCAAGTCCACCCTGCAAAAAAAAAAAAAAACAGTGAAAAGTGAGAGTCTTTAATTACAAAACATTTAAAGATTTTGATTGTGTGTGATTATGTGTTCAAGGAATACTGTAGTAATTCTGAGTGTTTATGAAATGAAATGTTTTATCAGATTTTTGTTCAACTGAGAAAACGTATCATCATGCTGTTGGTTGGTGACTCTATGCATTTTTTTAAGTAGTTATTTTTTATGCATTTGATGAACAAATTTTATATTTATTTTTTGACCTGCTGATCACCTGATCAGAGTTGATTAAAAACTATCCAATTCAAATATCTGAATGCATTTCTGATGATTAAGCAAAACCGAAGTGGACAGTCATTTTTCTGAAATTTACCATTTGGCTCAAATCTTTTTCTTTTTAAATCCAGGCAACACACTTTTATTCAACTCTGACCTTACTGTGTCAATATCCCCATGCATCAAAAGTCAGTCTGGTGGAAAGAGCATGGCACTGAACTGATTTAATGCATCAGCACAAATAGAAATAGTGACATTGTGTAACTCTTCTCCACTCATCCATCATTTACATCATTGTCACCCACACTCTCTCTGTCATCCACAGATATCCTCTGCCCTGCTGCCCGTCCATGAACTGCTGCTAAATTTAGCTGCTCACATATTTCAACATGGTCATTTAACTCATGCTTCACTCCACGCCAGAAACACACTAACAACAAAACTTAGACTCGTTTGCAACATTGTTGATCAGCTCTAGCACTTCGGCTTTTTACTCTTAACACTTTATAACCGCAAACGTCAACGTATTTCATGTGTTTACTTCAGTTTAATGATATTCAATGTATTTAAAGCATACAAACAGAATGGTTTTGATCAGTGGGCTTCAGTTCTAATTTGACTAAATTGATTCAATCTGATTTAATTTGAGTTATGTTGCAAAGTCAAATGGATGAAAGTTTCCGTCTTTTGATTTCAGACATACCTCAAAAAATTTACGAAGTTTATCCACTACTAAGGCCTGAAGGCACTCCACACATTTCAGATTTTTACTTATAAAACATAAAAAAAAAAAAAACATTTTCTTTTTCTTTCTATCTCACATTACGTATTACTTTGTGTTTATATATCAGATTATATCCCAATTAACTTACGTTGCAAGTTGCAACATCTGGATTTACTATCATATTATCCAGGAAGTGTGAGGCTGCAGGGTCTTTATTTCTCAACGCTGCTCTTCAGGACAAACATCACATGGCGAACATCGTCATGGTACATAAACAAACAGAGTTTGGTGCCAGAGGACGACACCTCTGGCATTTTCTCAGTATGCCTCAGCGGGTTTTATGTAACAACTGAGTCAAGAACAAGCCAGACGAACAGCGACAGGATACATCTGACAGCACGAGTCTGGAGGGGAGCAGTGAAAAACAGTGGCAGTTCTTAAGAACTTAAAGGAAATTAAAGGATTACATTTAGCTGACTTTGGCAGGACCAGATATGTTTGGGTTTATCATAACATTGTGTTTCACTCTCCTGGAACCGCACACATCCTCCGAGTTCAGTGTTGTGTTCCAGGCTGATTCATCCCGCCAGCGCTGGCGATTCTCATCTCCTTTCGGTCCATTTCTCCTTTTGCTTTATTTGTATTTTTGATGTTGCTTAGAACCGGCGGCCACACATTGCTTCACAGGTCATATTTGTGACTTTTGACTGTAAGCATAAGGACACGGTGTGATATGATGTCAGTTAAATGCACATGGCACCAGTTCCTGCTGCCAACCCAGCAGGGCTGCACTGAACTTCCGGTCAGTCTGCAAACTCTCTTCTGTGTAGAGTCTGTTACAGAGGGGAGGAGACTCAATGACAGCTGCTTTCAGTAACAATGAAGGAAGAATGGAGACCTTTTTTTTTTGCAAGATATCTGTGCAAAAAGAGAGAGTCAGACAGGTAACAGGAAGGATTAACAAACTTTAAAGTTGCTCTGTTTTATATATTTTTTTAGCTTTATTCACCGTTATAAAACAGCATCCGTTTTGGAAATAAGTTAAGGTAACAATCTCTTTGACACAGGAACCTGTAATATCTTCAGCTTCAGCAGAATGAATCAAACTGCAATTTTTTTTAAATCAAAATCTGATCAAATCAGTTTCAAATCTCTACAAGAAATTGGCCTTAAGAGTCTGATCTATACCTTCCTACTAAATAGATGCTAAAATAAAGTATATTACTTTAAACTAATTTCATATTACTCCAATGAAAATATTTTTATGCAAGTGTAACTGCAACAAAAGGCCAGCATTTGATAAGTAAAAATCAGCTGAAGACGTTAATATGCAATTGATGACCCTCATAACTGGCATTAGCATAGCAATCAGCTAGCTGAGCCAAATTCTTTCTGAACTATTTGAGTAAACAACTATTTGAGTAAACAACACTGAATAAACGACAACGTAATTTCCTAGAATAAATCTTACAGATGTCGTCTGCATGGTATTAAACAGCTCTGTTTATATGAGGTCTCATGAGAAAATCTGAAGCATTCTCAACAACAGTGTCACGCAACCGAGCTAATCAAAATGCTAAGATAACGACGCTGTGGCGCCCTGACAGAGTCAGGTCAGAATTTGGTAAACTAACGGCAAAATCTGCAGATCCTTAATTGTAAAAAGGCTTTGCTGTGCCCACCGACCTTTGTCTGACTTTCTCTTTCAGCTCTTTGGTACTGTGCAGTGTCTGTGCTGAAGTACACTGACTTCACTGTTGGCTCTGTGCTGTCCTCTGTATGCAGCAGGAGAAGCTGCAGCTGCACTACAACCAGGACGGACGTGGGTGATTGGAACAAGCTGGAAACATCCTGCTCCCCACATTAGATAAAAACAGAGCTAACACTGGCCAGACCCCGTTTCTGGGTTGTGAATTCCAGCGAAAAGCATCACTGCTCAGAATAAACCGACTAACATCCACACTACATTATTGGATGTGCATAACTGCAGATGTGCACTGCTTGTTCTTACAACTGAGGCTTTGGTCATGGGGTGCCCAAAGTGGGTCCTCGAGAACACCGGCATCCTACACATTTTAGTTCTCTCCCTGGTGGTCGTAGCAACCTTTTCATCATGTCAGTGTTCCTCTTAGGCCTTCTAATGAGCCACCATTTGAAGGGAGAGAACTGAAACATGCAGGATGCCGGTGTTTTCGAGGACCCACTTTGGGCACCACTGCTTTAGTCGGTAACTGGCCAGAGAACCCCAAAAAGAGCTTCACACCACATTCAGTCATTCACCCATTGGAGGTGATAAGCAACAATGGAAGAAGCTTGCCATGCACCGGCATCAACTGGACCTCTGACCACCACAGAAACAAACCAGGGACTCAAACCGCTGACCCAGCGGTTAACAAGACGAACTCCAACTTCCTGAGCCACGGTCACGACTTTACGGCAGCAAGTTACGCACAGATCTGTCTTCATGTCTTTGCTCATGCATGCCTCACTCTTCATTTTGACTTATATTTGCAAATGACAAACAGCTTTACTGTAAATTTGGCAAAATTATACTTCAGTTCATGCACTCCAAGACAACAAGGACAAAATGAAACATACGTGGCAGTGCAGAGCGCCTGCAAGTCTTTGCTTTCCTTAAAAATTTCTGGATTAATTTACAACATAGATATCAAGTGGGCATTTTGGTAAATAATATGGATCTATTATCATTACTGTGGGTTTATATTGTTCTAACTAGACTGACATGTGCATCATTCAGAGATGAACGACAAAAAAAAAAAGCTCGTAGTGGGATTGCGACTTCAGTTCAGTTAATTAGGTGCCGATCAATACAAATCAATTTAGCCCCAACCCGTGTGAACCGAACTTCACACAGATTATCTAGCTCTTATTAATTGTGATTAATTGTGAGCTTGCACATTGCTGCAGAGCATCAGGAGTACATATGACACCTGCAGGTGAGAATAGCTCTCCAGCACCAGGCTTGCAGTCTTCTGTTTGGATCAACTTCAGTGGAGGAGATCTGCACATATCTCCCATCTTCCACACTGATACGCTCTCTGCGCTCAGGCCTCTTCTGCTAATCCATTAGCAAACAAAATCCCCTAACAGCAAACGAGAGCGACCCTGATAACAGGCTGGTGACATCGACGCAGTCTGGGATAAATCACCACGGAGTCACCCTGGCTGTCAGGTTGAGAGCCCAAAGATAACGAGGCTGAGGTTGCAGGGTTCAACCTACATGCAGTTTTACAAGTCGAACACATTTAGGCTTATTGCGGATACACACCCACGTCAGATTGCTTCATCCGATGCTCTAGATAAGCACATGGGAATGCGTTTCAGGGTGGGAAACAGAAATCAAACCCCTTTTTGAAACGTTAGCCAAAACCAACCAACTAACTCTCTCTTTTTTTCCTAACAGCATTAGAATGGTTACTACATTTTCATGATAGTTTTTAATGTTTGTTTCTGCTTGAGTTGGACACTGCAGGCCTTGTCTCCGTCTTGGTTGAATATCTCACTCTGAGCAGCACACACACACACACACACACACACACACACACACACACACACACACACACACACGCACATACACTGAACTCAGAGGCAAACCGGGAGCCTTGCACATTCCTGAAGAGAGAGAGAGAGTGAAGTCTGACTCGGGTTGACTGTGAGTTTCCCCTATAAGTCCTTTTGTCCAACAAGCACCAGAAACCAGACGAAGAGCGCTAACAGCACTGTGAGCTCGTTAAATTAGAAATGTGCTGTTTGAAATTTTGTCCCCAAACAAACCACACGTGGACACATTTAGATTAGTTATAACGGCATAAGCACACAAACACACACGCATACAAAATAAAACACGTTTGGCACAGACCTCCTCCACAGACACATCCTGCAGGGCCTGGGCGTCCCGCGGGCCTCGGATCCAGCTCAATATCTGGCCCATGTTCGACCAATCTGTGCGTGTTGTGTGTGTGTGTGTGTGTTTGTCAGCCTGCGAGTCCTATCTGTCGGCTTGCAGCATGTTCCCAGCAGGCAGGCAGGAAGCGGCGAATGAAAAAAGAGATGGGAGGGGAGAGCGACTGGGAGGTGTGGTTAAGGAGCAGAGAGGGATCAGATGTTGGATAAAGTCGGAGAAGGCAGCGGTGTAACTGTCTCTGGGCTATAAGGGGACGTGAGCTGACCAGGGGCCGCATCAGATCATGTTTGGACGCACACACAAGGCCATACGCGCATAGAAAAAAAAAAAAACATTCATATCTTTATGCCATACAATTATTACACCAATGGCATTAACACATGTTCAAACTTCCTACAGGGATACAGTAAGAAAAGCTGTACGTTCCCGACACCCTCGTTGTATCACCCCGGAGAGTAAACAAAGAGAAGAAAAAGGCTGAGTGGAGAACTTTGACCCTTTTCTCTACCACCCTGATTTTACGTCTTAAAGATAAAAGCAGGAAGCGATAAAGGTTACACCCTGGATATAGTCGATGTTTAAGTGAGCAAAATAAAGTCCATGGGAAGAAAGGTTTTTTGTGCTGCGATGGGCAGCAGAGCAGAGCAGCGTGCTTTCAACAGCCAGGAATGTAGGGAGTGTTTTTCTGCGAACACACAAACAGGCTTGCAAAGGTTGAAGGCGAGAGAGAGAGTGAGCGTCCTGAATCTTACCCTACTCCTCTTGCTATATGCAAAACAAATAAAAGAAATATCACAACAAATGTGGGGGTTTTTGTTAGCTTATGTTTTTTTAGCTAACGTTACATTTACAATTTATAAATTATGCAAGAGTGTAAATTGCAATCTCTGTCATATATCTGCTGCTTTCGTTTCTCCACAACTTTACGTCTCTCTTTAAATAGTTAATGGGTGGGGTGAGCTGGTAAAAAAAAAAAAATCCTTTGATTGAACCACTGAGACACATTCAGTCCGACAACAGAGCCGTTTGGGCTTCTTCAGCCTTTTAGAAGCACACCTCAACCTAACTTCGAATTAATTTTCTTGACAACCAAACGGTTTCACAACCAGTTTCAACCAGCCTGGAACAACGCACTCGCTTGTGTCTCAATAGCTGAATCATTAAGGCTTCATAAGCAGCAAATCTGCCTCCCTCAAACACACACTACGGGTTTGATGGAAACGAATCAGCATTGTGACATAAAAACAACAGGGAGCGTCCACTGCTGCCTGCACACACACACACTCAGCAACACTCACATATGGGAGTGGGATGCATTTCAGGAACTTTACAAACATGTGGGATGACCTCATCCCTCACTCACCCTTTATTGCATCACCTAGTGTTGCTCTAGGGTTGAAAGTTGCTCTAAAAGTTGCATTGAAAAATGCCAACTTTGCATTAAATTGTCATTATTTACAAAATCATGCAAAGTTGGCACTTTTAATGGACTTTTAATGCAACTTTTAGAGCAACTTTGCATTAAAAGTGTCATTATTTACCGAATGACACTTCATGACAACCGTCATAAACATTCATAAAGACTTCTTTAATTTCATGACAGGTGTTATGTCATGTTTATGACAGTGTCATGTCAGTCTTAGGCACACCCCTTCAAATAAAGTGTTACCCAATCTGACAGTGAAGAATAATAAGCTTTTTTTTAAAGACGGATGACTACAGCAGAAGATATGAAATCCAGAGATAATTGATTCAAATGGACACACTGGCAATTAAAGTTCCAGTTAAAGCTTTAGGAAACCGCTCGATTACGTTTGTGATGGTACAGAAATGTTTTTCTCTTGGCTCAATCCCAAGTCACTGAGAAAACCATTATGGGTTTTTCTTTTACCAGTTTTCTCTAATTTGATTTTCCTAGTTTGCATATCTAGAGAAAATCACTTGAGATATATCTGCATTTATTACACAAATAAAAAGAGGGGATTATTCGGGTAGTAAAAAAACATACCGACATACCAAGTCAAGTTGCATGAGTGTGCCTTTTCTAAACCCTTTTCCTCCACACTCTGCCACTATAAAAGTCACGAAAGGTCTTCAGGCTCCTTTACTTGGGAACGTACTTCACATGCACTCATGGAAACGATCATACGTGAAACATGTAAGAACAGAGCAACAGTACAGGCTCTTCCACATAGCAAACCCTGGCACGGTCCCGGTCAGACCGGCACGCCTTCTGCTGCGTAAAACACCGCAGATAAATGAACCTGCTAGACAAGCTGGTGCACCATGGGAAATGAATGTTTTCTGCTGCAGATGCATCCCAAACAGGTATTTAGATAGAAATCAGCAGAGCTTTATCTGAAAGTTCAGTGAATACAGTTTCATTTCAACACCTGCACGGAAATGAATGTTTTGGATTTTTTTTCTTTTTTCAGCAGGCAACCTTAAAAAAATATAAATATAGTCACTGAGGTATAAATAAGAAACCAGAAGATGCCATCACTGTATCCTAGTATATAGTGCGGTATATGTAACTGGACTCTGCTGCTAATCTGTGGGTTCCTCTTTATATTTAGAGCCACTCACCCGCTGTAGTTCATACATTCACAAACTGAGCAATGCTTCCGTATGCTGTGAAAAAGTATTTGCACCCTTGCACATCTTTGTGTTTTCTATTTTTATGACGCTAACATGTCTCAAATCGTCAAAACAAACTTTAATATCAGACAAAGATATGAGCTGAAGAGATTAAAAAAAAAAAAAAAGCAAATAATGATTTCCATTATTTGGCCTGTGTGGAAAAACTAATTGGCTCCTAAACCTAATAAGCGGTTGAGCCACCATTGGCCAGGTTTAACGGGTTAATTTCTCGACTTATGTTGAATTTCTTTAGATTGACTGACATATTGAGGACGTGTAATTGAGTTTATTTAACCGAATTCGTGCCGTCAGTCGTTGATTCTACAGATCCTGAAGTAATCAGATGCAGGTGTGGCCAGTTGAAAAGTTTTCCAAAGAAGGTGGATAATAATTATAGGTAATTCATGATTTCAGGAGGGGGGGTTGGGGTGGTGGTGATACATTTCTATCATTGGGCCAGGTTAATGCAACCAAGAAAATGCAGCCATTTTCTTGGTTGCATTAAAAAAAACAGAATTTAAAAACTGTTCTCCGTATTTATATCTAAAAAAAACACACAAAAAAACACTTGTTTGATTATCTGAAATCTGTATGTGTGGAATAAAAAAAAGAAGCAGAAACGGAAGAAGTCTAAAAATAAAACAGGAAACTTAAATAATTAAACAAAAAGCACATCAGATTATTTAGAAAGCGATCATAGGACGCTCAGAGTGTGTCGGCACGGTGAAAGTGAATCCCACATCAAAATAAATGTGGTTTCTACATCTTACACTGCACACACTTAGTAAAAAGTTCATGAAACTCGTCTTAATCGTTCGCCCTTAAAGCGAATTCATGTGAAAACGTCAACAAGGACGTGGCAGCTGATGTCACTCTGCCTCCTTAAAATGGAGTTGTTCTGTCAGCCATAATCAAATCCAATATCACAAGCTGTCAGCATCACTTTGCTTCAAAACGGCTTCTCGGGCAGAGACTGCAACTACCTAATCCATTTATTGAATCGTCGTTGTGCTCGTTGTGGCGAAAGACTTTTAAGACCGAGAGCGCATCTCCATAAAACTGTGAGTCTGTTTCCAAAGTGTAATTGTCTCATTTTGTTTTGCTCTTGCAGTAAACGCTTCTCCTCTCCCTTTCAGCCCAGGCTGACACAGAACTCGTTTGATTGTGAATAATGACGCCTTCTTTATCAATGAAAGGCTTTTTGGTTTTGATCTGGGGTTGATCTGCACAGTTCAGACCCAAAACGGTCTCCTCTCTGCACGACACGAAGGCTGGACAATACCACAGTGTCTATTCTTTAACATCATTGTTTGGACAGATTATTGTGGCAACTCCAGGTATTTGGAAATTGTAGCCAAGAGTGAATCAGACTTGGTTTTCTGCGCTGATGTCTTTTGTTTTTCCCATGATGTCACACAATGAAACAGTGTCTTTGAGGAGTTGCTCAAAAGTACATAACCAGGTGTGCCTCTGTTTAATCGAAAAACTTTAAGCTAATCAGAAAGCTTCCTAAGCGTCCCCATCGTCATCGGGTTTTCCACAAATGATTTAATGGCAAATTAATCTTAGTGTAAACATCTGGATATAAGGAAGTAGTAAAAATACACCTTATTAGTCTTAGCAAGTAGAAATGATTTTGGTCATCCTAACTGACCTAAAACATGAGAAGTTTATTATAAGACACAGAGGAAAAAAAAAACGTAATAAAAGTTTGATTTTTTTCCAATAAAAGCATTCCAAAGCTTTGAACGTCTCCAGAAGAAAAATGAGCCAAGAAATAACTTTGTGCGAATCCATAGAGAGTCTTTATCTTGTCATCGGGTGACAGATAACCCAGGCTTACCTGACTGTGACTGTACACAGCAGAGGGAGACAAACACATACACTCACACACACTCACACACCCTTTCATGTTAATATAAAACAACAAGCACTAATCCACGGTGAGTTTCTCATAATTCAGTCTTTGTCTGCTGCTCCCACTTTTGGATTGTATTACTCTAGAGAACACAGCACAATGGTAAGCTATTTAAAACCCCCTTTTTTAAAACTGAAATAACACAAAAAACCAAAACCTTACCCTACCCACAGGGTAGACTTATTACATCCATATAACAGACAAAGTTAACAGCTACGCAGTCAGCAATTTTACTTCAGTACATTTCATTTTATTCACTCAGTTAAACTGAAATACCCCTCCCCCCCCAAAAAAAAAAACCCCTCTGAACTATGTTTCATGAGATTAATAAAACAGATTTCATCAATCTGGTGCAAATGAATGAGTTGTGTGTGTGAGACAGGAGAAGGAGGTGAAATCAGTACCTTGCCATAAGGAGACACTGCAGAGGAATACAATGAAGATTTGCTATTATGATGGACTTCAAGATGAGGAGCGGCCGCTCTTCCTTGCTATAAACACACACACACACACACACACACACCAGCTTGTTATTATGAGAACAAACGTTTTGGAGGCAGAATGATTATTATTGTTCAATCTGAATTCGGTGGAACCAGTGAACAGGATGCAGCCATTTCAACCTATTGTTTCAGTGGGTTACTCATGCTACTTTGCTTTGTGGACAAAATGGCAAAAAAAAAAAAGACATTAGTATTCATTTAAAATATGTCAGATTATGCATAATTTAAGTACTTATGTAATAAAAAAAAACATCCCCTCTTCAGAAAGTTACCTCAGTTTAAATAGTCACACACCTTCCTGTATAAATAATGTTTGATGACAGGATACAGCTGCTACAACACTGCATATAGTTTGAGTCAAGTTTCAAAGCAGAACCGAGACGTTTCCAGACTTGCCGGGCTGGGATTTCTGCATTAAAGCGCCGCTTCCAAAAGGAGTGCCAATTATTAATTAAAATTTACTGCCCTTAAAATCAGTGTTGCCAGAGGGATGGGGGAGGGGGGAGAGTAAAAATCAGCAGAGAGAGAAAGACAGCAACGCTGGTGTACTTACAAGAGTCATCCAGTACGCAGCGTACGCCATGAGGGAGCAAAGCTGAAGTCTGCACTTCTTTTCCTGCGCTCTCAGAAACAAATCCTGCTTTATGTCATGCCTCCCCTAAGACGTGCCACTCCCTGCAGACTGCACCTTGTCGCACACTGTCTGTTCTGCAACACTTCCTTTCTCTGACTCAATGGATGCAGAGAGTTTCACAACTTTCGAAGGAATTTCGGGCTCCCTATCAAAGCCACACGCAGCGACCTGTTTTCAGTATTTTACCGACCTACTCCACCCAGCGAACATATTTACTTTTTTTTTTTTTTTTTTTTTTTGGAAACGCAAAAATGAAAAGACAAAAGCCTTTTTGGTTATCATTAGCGCTCCAGAAGCCTTAGTCATCATGCCTCTAAGTGGACAGAAAGCAAGCTGGTTGTTAGTAGCTTTGAAATATTCAGTCACTCGTATCTCCTGCCTGGTCCAGAGGATGAATCAGGTCCAAACGTGCCAAAAAATAAAGAAAAGTCCTGTCTGTCATTGTGCAGGTTGCATTGTTTGGATCTTTATGAGTGCTTGTAATGAAAGCAAAGATGAAACGTACCTCCTTGGTGTTTTTCTGATGGCCGTGGCTTCTCCTCTTATGTGGCATCTTTGCAGACCAGGATGGATAAACTTTCTCCAGCTCCCTTTGCGACCCGACTTGTGTTTCGGAAATCACTGTGTGAGTGACCAAGACCCAGTTAAGCTGAGCTGCCCCTCCCGCTGGTGGGGGGGGAAACAATGAGGGTTTTAGGAACGCTTACAGAAGATGGCAAACCCAAAAATGATTCAGCATGATGGTGTGTGTGTGTGTGTGTGTGTGTGTGTCAGTTTTGCAGCTTGCAGTCTTGTTTTCAGTTTATGTTACCTTATTAGGCATGTCTGTGACGCTAATTGCGACCTTTTTGTTGAATGCTGTCAGATATTTGTTTGAAAATTGGTCAGATATATGAAAACTTGTTCAAATGATTGATTAAATGAAGAATATAAACTACTTGAACTGCGTATTTCGGGTCGTATTTTAGTAAAAATTAAACAAATTATTGTTTTACTAGCTGGTTGGGCTTTCTTTAGACGGGATACACCTCCCCCCCCTCCCCACACACACACACACACACACACACACACACCCACACAGTAAAGGGAAAAGTTGACTCACCAGTTGATGGCATTATTTCCGATCAGTAATCCGAGACGTTCCCAAAGCACAATGCTGCCCCCTGCTGAGCAAATCTGGAACTGTCCGAGCCAAGGCTTCTGAAAATGGCATCTGGCTTTTGAGCGTCTGCTCTGAAATTTAATGAGGCCCTAAGGAGACTTTGCAGCCTGTGCCAACTTGAAGTGGAGCCCACCAGCAGAAACACCAGCAAAGTGACGCTTGCATTTCTGTGATGTTTTGATTATTGGTTATTATTTATTAATATTTTGAACCTGGCTCATTGACTCAGTTTGCTTTAAATTTGTTGCCTCTGAAGTCTCTCATCTTCCTTTTGAGTTTACCCACCAGTGATACTGCGGAGATAAAAGCAGGTATTGGTACATTTGGTAGAGCGGTCCTCCTGCTGGGAAAGGAAATCAGCGTCTCCATAAAGCTGGTCAGCAGAGGGCAGCTTGAGGTTCTTCACATTATCCTGGTAGCTGAGTTTGGACCTGATGAGACAAAGTCGACCTACCTCAGCAGATGACATGGCCCCCTAAATACTCACTGACCACGGACACTTTACATTTTACTTCAAGAACCACATTTAATGGCATGTTCACCGTCCTGCAACATGGGAAAACAGGAGCATGAAGTCAAATATCCACACCCCTTACAACAACTAAAGGATGTAAAGTGTTTAGTTAGATTTTAGAATTTATGTTAAGTTTAAATTTATTCATACACACGTTTTATCTATTGATTAGATTATTCATTGACTATTAAGTGGTGGATTTGTGAAATCTATTTTTGTGTTTCTTCCTGATGCATAGAAATGAGGGGAAAAAAGTTTATTCATTCATCTAGAAGATATGTCTCCAGTCTTCCTCTAAATTTTTGGACGTTGATCTCCGAATGAAAAGAAAAAAGATTATTTCACCTGAAAACAAAACTTTGGACAACTGAGCAGCGAATTAAGAACGAATCTAAGACGTTTTTCTAACATTTTCTCTGTTTCAGGAGCAGATCTGAACGATGCAGCTCGTTTCCCGGTCATGCCGGTTGTTTGAAACTCTGACTCCCGCCGCAGTTCTCACCTTGTGAATCTCCAACTAAACTTTATATTACAATCTATATTATTCCTGTGGCTTAGACACCTTTTTTCCAAAACACTGTCATTCAGAAATAACCATATCCTCTCCTTCCTGTAGAGGGTGTCAGTGACTCTCTGCCTGCCTGTCAAGTCGACCATCGTCTCCATGACTTTCTAGGCCAAACGTATACATACATTGTGACACTTATTTATTGAATATCTTGGTCTTGTTCAGTCTCTCTTCTCTGGGAAGCTGAATTTTAGGTCATTAATTGCCAGATGAGATTTGAATCCAGATTCATTTAGCTGTGAGACATCAATGCTAACCACTGAACACACTGCATGTTAGTAGTATTTAAAGGGGCCGTATTATGCATCTTCCAGACACATAGTGCCATTTCATAGCACAATCCAGTAACTATGTTACTTTCAGTTGTTACGAAAATGCTGTATGGATCAAACATAACTTAAAATAAATTTAACTTATTACCTTTATGGACTGAAATTGGGTCCCTATTAAAAACTCCTGCTCTTCTGAAACGCCGCCTTCAGGAAGTCATCACATCGCTCCTCTATTAACCCTTTAACAGCATTTTTTTTTTTTACCAGTGTTGCACTAAGAATTAGTTTGTAAAATGAGCTCAGCAGATGCACAGTTCCCCCAGGTCTTTGTTAAATAATTAGGGCTCCTCAGAGTAATTGGGAATTAAATTTCTGCAATATGATGGCAAAAGTTGTTTCTCAGTGGTGGGCTTGGGAATATTCTGAACCCCAGAAAACACGCTGTGAGGACAAAGTATCCATCAGCAGTGATAAAACGTCTTAAAAATGTAACACTTTCCTGCGCAAATTGCAAATTTTACAAACTAACTTTGTGTCCAAAAGCATGTAAATGTTTCAATGTCTTTTGTGCACCAAGCAGCAGCTTGGCTGCAAATGAGGATTTCATCAACATACTGAAACGGTGCAGTGTCATCACACAGGGTGAGAGACTCTACACTGTTTTTCAGTGCAGCCTTAGAGATTGTAGGACTCTCGAAGAAAACTTTGACATCAGGTGGAATTTGGGACAAAACAGTATTTGGATGTATACAAATGGAGCTTGAACTGAATTCACTGCCTGGAAGTCTTGAACAAAACACCATTCGGCTGGCAGACCTGGACCTCTGAGAAGTACTCACAAAAAAAGTTTCACATGTAGCAATAATGCCACAAGCTTTAACAGAATGTCCTGTGTCGCTTAGTTTTGGAAGGACCACAAATGATTCACATTCTTATCAGCCCTAATTGTTGTTAGGCTTGAGGATCCAGCCAGGACTGTGTTCAAGAGGCAGTCGCTTTTAGACAGGAACAGTTCAGTGGGAGCTTTAAAGTCTGAGGTTACAGTTCTCTAATATTTAAAACATTATTGTCAGGTGAGAGGTTGGACGAGTCCAGCCAGTCACTGTCACACAAAAGAAAAAAGAAAAAAAATCACCCACGTCTACTGAAGACCAGTTTAGATGGCGTTGTAAGGGACACAACGCAAGTCTGGGACATAAAACAAAGACAGCTGTGCAGGGGACAGACGGACAGGCAGACAAAAAGGGCAGCAGCTGGTGCTGTCCAAAAACACACAGTACAGAGTGAATTCAAAAAGTCGTACCGCCCGATAAGCGTTCAGACCTCCGCTCAGATCAATCCTCGATGCGTCACTGTCAATACGAAGCAGATCTGTCTGACCCCAGGATGACATTTTACGCCGTGAGGTGATATGAGATGACATTTGTGGAAGGCTGCCTGAAAACTTTCATCACACCAATGACTGGAGCAGATTCTGCACCTTTGTGTTTGATTCCATTTTAAATTGTATGGTTACGGTCGCACGAGGTCACGGTTGTTTTAGCTGCTACAAGTTCCCCATAAACCACAAATTTATTTATTTATTTTTACTTGCCGTGGGCAATGTTTAATAAAGTTAATCAAACACTGGCATATATTCCAGTCCAGTCCCTCTGCTGGTCATTTACTGCTTGTGTCATTTGAAACACAGCTGAAACATACATCGCTCAAGTACTCATTTATGACTAACTTGAGATTTTGTGTGATAAACCAACACACACTTGTTACACAATATGAATCTGAAAAGTGTGGCTACTCTGTGTATTCATGTCCTTGTCCATGGCACGATTGTTCTCCATTTTACGACGGCGTCTTGCATGATGTTAAAATCAAACAATCTAAGAAAATGATTTGAGTTGCATTGACAGTCACTGCAGGAGACAAGCAGGGATGCAGGAATGATCAATTCGCCACACCTAATTGATTTCATTTGAGCTAACATGCGCTGAGTCAGCTCTCCTCCTTCCACGTCTTCACCTGCGTCACCCTGCGACTAAAAGCTTCCTTTCGCGAGGCGATTCGCTGCACCTGGAAAAATAATTAGTTTGAGACGTGCAGCTCGACCTCTGGAGTCACCTGATGTGAGTGATGTGTGTGTGTGTGTGTGGGGGGGGGGGGGGGGTGTGCGTGTGTGTGTGTGTGTGTGCGTGTGTGTGTGTGTGTGTGTGTGTGTGTGTGTGTAGGTGTGCAGGAAGGATGATCTCACCCCTCTCTGCTGACATGCTCAGGCACAGTTTAGATGTAAGGACATCAAATTCAGGGAATCAGTATAAACAAAGATTCACTGATCTGGAACAAAATCAGCTTCTCCTGACATAAACTGACCCGTGTTTTTTTTTTTGTTTTTTTATCCCCCTCCTCGGTATTTCTGTGTGCATGAGTGAGAGTCTGGGTGAGAGCAAACACTTGTTGCTAGGTAAAGATGGATTATACAGCCGATGCGCCGCGAACCTGTTTGCACATGACCAGATGACCAAAGGTAATGACTAACAACTCACTCTATAGAGAAGCCACACCTCATTAAAATGAAAACTGGAGTGTCTTTTACTACTGCAGCAGTAGTAGTGTTGTGCTCCATTGTTACAGGTTGATGATGTTCCTTTGCTGTGGTGTGTGACTGTTGAGGCCTCTGTAGTTTCAAGGAGGGGGGAAAAAAAACACAGCCGTCTCTCCAGTCGAGCCGCGGTCTCTGCATCACTGCACTCATTTAAAACCACTGACACACTGTTTCCATCAGTAAGCAACCTGAGCTCGGCGTTACTGTTTCCACGAATAACTGAAATGGTCGCAGTTTGACGAGATAGCAAAATGAGAGGGCACACTGCGTAATAATGTCCTTTTATGAAAGGAAAAAGCTGTTCAATAGACTTATTACACTGGTAAACAGCCAAAAAAAATTGTCTGGGGCTTCTCAGCTGCTTTAGGGTCATTTTGATGAGCTGAATCCAAAAATTGCCTTGGTTTTGCTCAATCGGGTCAACTTTCTGAACTATGAATGCAACATGAGCATCAAAATGCATGACTTGTTCTCACATGTGGATCAGTTTCCTGAGAATCACTGAGTGAAGAGCAGGAGGAGAGACTCCATCAGGACAGAAAGGAGACAGAGAATTATGCACAATCAAGACGTAATGTTCAGTTTACATGTACTTGCCCTTATCAGTGTTTATTATTCAATTTACAGAAGTCCAAGTTTGTAATATTTAATTAGTACACTCTGTTAGAAAACAATTTTTTTTCCCTCCTATAACCTTTTTTGGATGAGAAATATTAATGGAAATTAACTGATTATGTCACAAAAATGTCATCAATTTAGTCAGAAGATCAGATTTCTCTAAATCAAATCAGAAGAAAAACTTGACCTGATTGAGAAAAATGGATGTCATGTTTGGATTCAGCAGTGCAAAATAGTCCAAATTCAGTTGGAAAAAACACAAGAAAACTTCTAAAAGACATTTTTCCTTTGAGCCCAGTGTTATTTATCTAATTAATCTGGCTATTTGCATCACGTTTTGATAGGTAAAATTAGTATGAAATTTTTAAGATTGTGATATAAAACAGAAAAGCACTATTTTGGCTCGCAAAAGTTTCCATCCTCCTGAAACTTGCAACCACCAAGTTTGGTGCATTTTTTTTTTTTTTTTTTTTTTTTAGGATTCTGCATAATTTTATCAAGTGATTTAAAAAAAAGAGTCTGTTGGAACAAGGTGCTCTGATCAGATTAAACCAAAAATTGAAACAAAAAAGATAATTTTTGCTCCACTGTGAAGCTAACAATAGATGCCAGGAACGATAAGACCAAAATGTTAGCCTACTTGCTATGTGTGGCATAATAAATGAACCGTATGAGCACCATGAACAGATTATCTACATGAAGGTGGTTGGTGACTGTATCCTGCTGTGGAGATGGTATTCTTCAGGAGGGACAAGGAATCTGACAATGACAGTTGTAGGCAGAGTACAAAACAAAAAAAAAACAAAAAAACAGTTGGATTGCTAAAAACATGAGGAGGCAAATATTTACTTTGTAGCAGGATGATGATCTACAATGGGAGGGCTTAAATCAGATCATTTTCCTGAGTAAAAGACCCCCAATAAAGATCTGAAGCTAACTGAGAATCTATGGGGGAAAAACTGTTTATCAGAGTTTTTTTAAGCTGCAGTCAGA